>NW_021167857.1:0-1200000 GCF_004154835.1 Alternaria arborescens
GCGCGTCGGCGGCGGAGCGTCGCTTCAGCTACGTTGTAGATCGCTGCAGCAGGACGATTGCCCTGGATTTGTTGAGCATTAATAGATAAGATAGCAAGCTGAACATCAGCTTCATTTGAGAGTAATTAAGTAACGTTGCGTAGAGCCATTGTAGATTGAGATAGGTGAGGTGCGCAAAGTTGGTGGGGTGCGTCACTCGCTTGTACGCGTCACTCGCTTGTAAAACATGTTATCAAGTGGATATCTCGGCATATGTTCCCATTTCAAATACAATGCCAGAGACGTGGTGCCAAGAATGCTGTCTTGTTTTGTTTTGTTGATGGTGGTGGTGGCTAAGCCTTTGCATGATGACTGCGTAAAAGGCAGCCAAGGATCATAGCCAAATGGAAAGTTTTCGTTGGATCTCAATAGCGGGATTCAAGGCCGCACTCATGTGGATGCTGACCATTGGGCATCTAACATCTCGTCTATCTCGTCCTTCCGTATTGAATGACTACGAGCCGGCTGTGCATCTGGACAGGATACTGTCGAACGGTGCTAGAAAGGCTATGTAGTAGTCCGGGAATATGAATCAAGTTGAATGATTGGAGGTTAGCGAACAGGGCGTATCAGCTTACGATAAGCCTTGTAGAGTTACTGGTAAGACGTCAATGTGCATCAAATCCGTCTGCGCATCGGTACCATCAGCTGAAGATCGATCTTCGAGCCTGAAACAAACAGCACAATTCAATAGAACATAATATCGAGTTTTTGTTGTTTGTGGAACTGCGGTGGGTGCCAAGTAGCTTCCATAGGCTGAGAGCCAGCCTCACGCTAGATCCTACGCTAGGCGCGTCCGGCAGTGATAGTCCACAGCTGACAGCACGCATCAAAGGAAATTATTTCCGCTTACCTGGTTGGCGGTGTCTCATTATCAGATCCAGACGACCCGTATCTTGGCATCTGATTTGATAAACGAGTTCTAGGGCTGTAGAGTTCTAGAGCTATTGAGGCATCAAAAGTAATGCCACAGGAACGCAGACCTGCATACCTGCAGGTATTCCATAGCATGTTCACCCGTGCTATTACTCGGACACAAGATGGTGCTCAGTGAGATATGTACAGTTGTTTCGTATCTTGTTGCATATCTAAAATACATGAGACTGTAGAGACAACGCATGAAAGGCGCAAGTCTCAGCTCTGAGCTCGTACTATAGGATTAAGCAATTAAAACATAGGATTGCGTTGAACGCGAGAGGGGTATATCGAAAAGAAAGGGCCGAACAAATTATCCTCCTTTTACCACCGCATAACTTCTAAGAAATTGCGCAACGAGTCGGTATCTTTCCACTCCCTTTCCGAGAATTCCGGAAACTTTGGCAGGTCCAAGACCACACAAACCGTATCAGAAAATGTGAGATGGGGTGTGTGCTTCTCCCTGATTTGTGCTTGTTGCCACGTCGTCATGACTGCATCCCAATATCGCTGCGGGTCTTCCTTCGCATGCCCAACGTGCTCACTAGTCTCAAATGGAATGTCTATAACGGGTATACCAGCGGTCTCGGTTTCTTCCACGTGTTCGGATACATCTTGCCACGCGATTAGCGTGTCGCTCTTTGAGTACAGGTAACAACGTGGTGCTGAGGGATCAAAATAGGTAGGGTCGATAATTCGTCGTCGGGTTCGGCTGATGACGTTGTTCTCGAATCCTTTGATACCAATGTATAACATCCATATACAGCCCAAGACTAGACTAGCGAACAATATGGCGATATGCCGTAAGACTGGGATTTGTGGCAGTGACTTGTTAAGCGCTTCGCATAATCGTAAGTATCGTGGATGACCCGGTGTGCTGTCTAAACATATTGCTGAAACGGGAAGTCGCATTCCGGTGAACCTGTAGTGAGCTTCTGCTAGCTCACAGGCCTTGTTACTTCCACCTTCGGAGAAGGCGTGTAGTAGGATACCAGCTCCGGGCGTTTGTTCGGGCAGATATTGGTAGTTGGAAATGCATTCTATGGCCGGTCTCATGCGCCACTGTTTGCGTGCCGAGCTTCTGAAGCAGAGATCTTTCGCAGAGGTAGTGATGACCATGATACGTGTCGATGGAAAGAGGGCTCGGTACTCTGCTGTATATTTGGCGATGTATCGATTTTGGGCTCCTGTCCAAGTGCACAGCAGGATGAGTGACGGTGCTGTAAGGTCGTTCGAAGAGAGACGTGGAAAGACGGATGCGGATCTCGGATCAAGCTCCCATATTGATGGAGCAATGAGTTCGAAGCCTGGGATCGTGTCGTTGTTTCCTCTGTTGTTTGCCATTATACTGAATGATTAAGTGAGCCCTGGTTCCGGAAATAGTGAGACTGCTGCCAACGGTTCGACTGATTCGAGATGTAGACTTGGAGAACGTAGTACTGTCCTCCTAGGACTTCATCCGTGCCTGTTTGTGACACGCGCTTATGTATAACCATGTTGAGGCTTCACATGCCCTTACTACAATTTCAAACTCTAAATAAAGCAACGAGGCTGGTGGTTACGCCATGCCGCATGAGTGGCATCTTGATGCTACACGTCAGAAGCAAGCTGACAATCTGCGATCGGGTCCGCGCCGATTTCCTTTGCAAAGCTTAGGGGTGCTGGACGCGAATGTTTTCGTACTATCGATTGACGTCGCATTGAATTTCATCCAGGTCGCTTGCCTTCTCCTATTCAGGGGAGGGTCAGTGAGCGGCTGCAGCGGTTGACCAAAGCCTCAAAGGAGACAGAATGCGTGCCCTCCAACTTGCGACGGAGAATGCGCAGCCACGGTTCCCTTGCCGGCGCCGTTGCATGCGTTGGGACGGCTCTTTGATACTAAAAAGCCCCTAGGCGAGTGTTCAGTAGCGTTTGATGTCTTTGAGGCTTATGCAACCCTTTCAAAGTTCTGGCGCGGTCACCATGTGCTTTTGGCATGCAAGCCACGTCTTGGGTTGCACGAAACATGGTCGTCTGGTGGTGTGGAGCCGCATCCCCGTGGCGCGGATCGCAAGCCGAAGCTAGCTATAGTGCCAAGATCGAGCGCAATGATTGGCCAATTCGATGCGTAAGGCTGATACTGCCAGCTGATAACGTAGAAGGCGGTTTCCGTGTATGCAGATTACCTTAGCTGTCCTGATGTCATCCGAGTGGTTTTAGCGGTTATTTTTGTATACATTGGCCTCGATTCAACCAAGAGCAGGTGGCGATCTAAATGCCAGATGCAGCTGATCGGTGACAGCAATCCTCAGATCAACAAACGCAACCAAGTTGAGATGCGCCATGGCTACCTTGACCGAAAGTAGTTGCTTTTCCTTGCGGATAGCTAGGATAGCTTAGCCAAGTGCGCGCTCGTTCTTTGTGTGAAACGGTCAATGTCCTAAGCAGCAACCTCAATCCACGGGATCTACAACTTTCGGGATGAGCCTCATCCGTAGAAGAAGGGGGGCGTTCGCCGTACTTCAATCCGTCAGCTGAAGGTCAATGTCGGTAGCTAGGTCGTCACACACACCGCTGTTGTCTAATTAGCTCCAACGATACTGTTGTACTCATCCTGTCTCCACGCCAAGCATTCCTTTGACCAGTACTCGCTCGTTCATCCCGCCCTCAAGGATGATCAGGACAGTCACAACCCATCACAATGAGGCCGACAAGTATTGGGAGTCATTATGCAGTACTCCTACCGATGAATACAGCGAGCAGCTCAGTGCATTTGGATACAGCCCCACCGGCTTTACTAGAGGTAAGCATGTCTTACATCCATGTCACGCAGTCCAGCTGCATGTCACAGTAACATATCCTGTACAGCTATGTTATGCGGACCGTATAACCGAAGCGATGTTGGCTGAACTCAGTGGCCATAAATTTGGGGTTCACCTGTGTCCAGTTCTTAGCAGCTTTGGCATATATTTCACAGGGAGCGTAAACTTACAACAGAGTCCTCTACTAATTGTGCAATAGATGTTGACAGCGGATCAGACTCGCTCGAAAAGCCTGCATTCTCGTACAACACGCGTCCAGTACCTGGCAATATGTCTGAAAGGAACATCGAAGCGAAGGGCGAGATGCAGACGCCTGATATGTGGAAACCGCAAAAGAAAGAGCTGCTCATCATGGTCAGCTTGAGCTTCATATCGTTGATGGTGGCTCTGGATGCTACAATCCTGGTCACGGTATTACCTGTCGGTTGAAAACTCTATCCTTCTCCCTTTTCAAGATGTGCTAATAATGTATAGGTAATTGCCCAGAAGCTGAACGGTACCGCTGCTGAAGCTTTCTGGACAGGAACGTCGTATCTACTCACCTCGGCCATCTTTCAACCAGTCATTGCATCAGTCTCCGCTGTCTTTGGTCGTCAACAACTTCTCATCACCTCGCTACTTTTCTTCACGACAGGTACTATCCTATGTTCCGTCGCGGACAACTTCACTACGTTGCTCGGAGGGAGATGCATCCAAGGAATCGGCGGCGGCGGAATCATAACGTTGACGCAAGTTATCTTTTGCGACATTGTTCCCTTGAGACAGCGCCCGAAGTACTTCTCCATGGTTCTTGGTTGTTGGAGTATTGGATCGATCGTCGGTCCAGTAGTTGGTGGTAAACTTGTCGAAAGCACGACTTGGCGATGGGCATTTCACATCAATTACCCGTTTTGTGGAATCGGCTTCATTGTAGCAATCTTCTTCGTCCACCTCGATGCAACATCGAAGCTCACATTTCAGGAGAAGCTCAAGCGAGTTGACTGGCTGGGTGCGGTACTCTTCGTTGGCAGCATGACGAGCTTGCTCATTGGAATATCTTGGGGCGGCATTCAACATCCCTGGGACTCAGCTGCAACACTTGCGCCCATCATTGCGGGACTGGTAGGGATTGCTCTGTTCTTCTTATGGCAGGTTTACAGGAAGGAGCACACCCTGTTGCCGCTGGCAGTTTTTGGCAGCTGGAGCGCGATTGCCGCTTTCTACAACTCGCTGATCAACGGCCTGCTCGTAAGTTCATATCTAATTGTTACCCAGACACATACTGACGTATCAAGCTCTTCACCACCTTATACTACTGGCCGTTTTACGACATGAGTGTTCGGGGCAGATCTCCAACTCAAGCAGGTGTTGATATGCTGCCTGTCTGCCTCCTCACAGTGCCTAGTTCTGTCGCAGTTTCAGTTTTGACGTCGCGCCTAGGACGATTTCGATGGGCAATCTGGGGTGGTTGGGTCATCACTACGCTTGCTTGCGGATTGCAAATCCTTCTCGATGTGGATTCGACAACTGTGATTACCTCAGTGTTCCTTGCCATCCTTGGTATTGGCATGGGCATGGTACTTACAAGCCTCAATGTTGGCATCCAGGCTATTTCCAAGCCGGAAGACGCGGCGATGGCCGCAAGTATGTACGGCTTTCTCCGAAGTCTAGGAATGCCGCTCGGTGTTGCCGTAAGTTCAGCCGTCAGCTGACTCCCCTACACGATGCTGACTCATCCAAGCTCGCAGGAACCATTTTCACGAACTCAATGTCAGACAAACTTTCTGAGCTTGGTCTGCCTACATCGATCGCTCACGACTCCGAGCAATATATCTTCGTCCTACGTACTATGGCCGATTCTTCCCAGAAGAGTGCCATCTTATCGTCGTATATGAAAGGTTTCGATTCGGTCTTCATCATGACCACAGCTGTTTCCGCTAGCGCCCTAGTCGTCAGCTTGATCATTAGAAAGTACAGTATGGATAAGATTCTTCTCGCGCAATTTTCCGCGCGATGAGTCGCGATCAGGTATTGGAATACTGTTTCTGGTGGTATCGAAAAGTAATTTTGTTTTCAATTCTCTTCTGCAAGGAGGCACGAGCTCGCAAAGGCCCACTTGGGGTAGCTCGTTGCGTATAGGGGCTATACGGCGTTGGTTGAGCAAGCCTGACGATGCCGCGCATTCTCAGCGTGTCCATTTAGAGCTAGGTCGGTCTTGCTACAGATAGGAAATTCTGTTTCCGTGGGTGGCACAATGGTGTTTGTTCTGATTGCGAGCGAAAGCTATGCAACATACATAAGATTCGATGTATAAAGTCTGCAAACATCTTACATATAGTTTGTATATAGAGGATACATGCCTCACAAGTAGCTGCTGAGGACCAATCAGTGATACCCTCGTATTGAAGGATAAAATTGTCGCAAAAACACATGACAGAGGGGACTTGTCTTCTGTGTACGCTTGTTCGGAGAGACGCGGTTTTGGTAGATCTACTGTTATCCATACACCTGAAATATATCTGTCAAAGTCAATATTTGAACATAGAATCCTCTACCTACTCTCATCTATTGGCTACCGCTTCGTTGTTGTCTTTTGCTCCTTTGCATCATCCCTCATCTCCTGCTTGATCCTGCTGATTGTGCCAGCACCGCCATAGATCATGGCGGTATATACCTGTGCCACACTCGCTCCAGCATCGAGAATCTCTCTTGCTTGGCGTCCGTTTGTGATGCCGCCCGTGGCGAATATGACCTTGCGTGGTGCGTTTGGTGCAGGTGCAGTCTTGGGTGTAGAATGAAGGGTCATGGTAGGTGCCGATTCAGAAAGGTCGTCGACGTTGGAGGAGAGGTCTGTTGGGGCCGGTTGGTCCAGGTCGAGCGTTGGCTTGGTCATTGAGGAACCGGTAGAGGTGGACGAGGCGTCAGATGGCGGTGCGACATGCTTGGGGCCTTCGTCGAGTGCTTTTCTGTACCTGCTGACCAGGGCAAGTGTGCGCTCGAAGGTTTGTGGTCCCGAGTATCCGCCTTGCTCGAGAAGCAGCTTTGCCTCTGATTCAGGAAGCAAGTAGCCCTTGGGCAGGGGGTCTGGTCGCTTCTTCGTCGTGTTACCAACGATGACGCCGTCGACACCCGAGTCCCAGACGGCCTCGCAGATGCCAGATACCTGCTCTTCTGTGTCCTCATCTGGACTGACTTTCACCATGACAACAGGCTTTGTCTTGCGATCGATTTTCTTGACTGCTCCTACAACTCCAGAGAGTAGTCGTGTCAAGGGCTCGACGTTCTGGAGAGTGCGAAGGCCGGGCGTGTTAGGTGAGGAGACATTGACGACGAGAATATCAGCGTACTTTCCGACATGGCCCACGGCGGTCGCGTAGTCGCGCACTACAGCATCGATATCGTTTTCGGAGGTCGTCTTGTTCTTCGCAACCTGGACAGCCATGAGACGTCCCTTGAGCAGCGAACCAGGTGGAACACCGGCTTCGCCGTCGAGGACCCGGCGCTCTGCGTCGTCATCTAGTCCAAGCCCGGCGTGGTAGGCAAACTCCCTGACACGTTGTCGTAACCTTGAAGCAACCAGCTCGGCGCCTTCGGAATTGAATCCATAGCGGTTGATGAGCGCGTTCTGGCTGGGGATCCTGAAGACGCGTGGTTTTGGGTTGCCTTCTTGCGGCAGTAGTGTAACAGCGCCGACCTCTACTACTCCCGCTCCAAGTTCGAATAACGGTGTTGGTACCTCGGCGCCCTTGTCGATGCCGGCAGATGTTCCAATCGGGTTGTTCAATGTGTGTCCAAAGACTTCGACAGCCAGATCGCCCCGTGAATCAGCCACGCCACGTTCTCTGGGGTTCAAGCCGAAGCTATGCAGCACCTTGAGCATGTGCGTCCCAGCGTGGTGCGCCTCCTCTCCATCGGGGTATATTAGGCGTAGTGCCGGCACAACGAGCCATTCGTGGATGCTTGCGCGCGTGTCGGTGGCGTATAGGTAGCCAAACGTACCACCGAGTGCCAGAAGGGTGCCGTACACGAGGTTCTTGGTGCGAGTGCCTGTCGATCGAACGTTGGTCGCGGCCTCGGTGGCTGTCGTGACACGTCTTGTGGGGTGCTGCAATGCGCGGTTCGAAGGGCGGCAGCGTGGTATCGAGGGCCGCACGCGCAGAGCACGGATGTGGGCGGCGGTGTTCATGGTAAAGAGCGTAATAGGCAGCCCATGCGACGCTCAATGGCTGCGCAATCGCCTTGTCGAGATGAAGATGCCGAGTTGGACCCGTCAAAGGAACTTCGGAAACCACCAATGACGTGGGCTTGGCAACCACCCATATCTTCTCCTTCCAAGACCATCTCGTCACATGGCCACTTTGCTACCAATTTCTCTTTAAGCAGTCACTCGTTCCCCACAGCATCACCCTGGCCTCCTCATCTATTAGATTACCCGTAGCTCAAGAGCCGAACAAGACCCGGTGGTGTTACACCTACTCATATGGAGAAACTACTACTCTCAAGAATATTGCACCAATCGCATTTCCCAAACCGTGTGTAAAGACTAGCCAGTTCACTGCAGGCGTATAGACCTTGAACCATGATTCTACCTGCTTGCGGGGAGCCATGGTCCCACAAAACAAGCATTCATAAAGCTTGACCATCTTAGCTATTCTCCTCTGCTGTTTGACATACAGGAATCTCTCTAGAATTGACAGAATGCTTCAGCTCAAATTTCTCCATCTGTGTTTTCTTATCGTTCCAGCGCTGGCTGGGATGACCAAAACCGGCTCCCTTTGTACAGTTACCCCGTCCGGTTCCAAGGATGATAGTCCTTACATGATGGACGCCTTCAAGCAATGCGGACAAAACGGTCAGATCGAAGTCACAAAAGGTGACTATACCATCGCCAAAGTAATGGACGTCTTGAACCTGAGAAACTGCGACATCTCTATTCGCGGCAAACTGACCTGGAGTGATGATATTCAATATTGGGTCAAGAATAGTGTAGGCGTGACGTATGCTCAGCGAAGTACAGCGTTCCGCCTAGGGGGCGAGAACTTCACTCTACAGGGACACGGCGAAGCGCTTTTCTTTGGCAACGGGCAGAAGTGGTATGACGCAAATCGTGATGGAAGCAATATGGCTGGTCGGCCGATTAGCTTGACACTCTGGCAAGCGAAGAATGTATGGATAGATGGAATCACTTGGAGACAGTCACAATTCTGGTACGTTTGCAACAAGATAGCAACAAGTACCATTCTACACATGAACATATTGCTGACAGAGCAGGCACACGTTTGTCGCCTACTCGCAGAACGTCACCATGACAAACCTCGACATGAACGCCACTTCGTCTTCACAATGGGGCACTGTCAACACCGATGGCTTCGATAGCTGGAACTCACAAGACATAGTGCTCAAAAATTGGGTTGTGACATGCGGTGATGTAAGTCTTGATGCTCCTCTCCTCCGTCGTAGTTCTAATATCTCCAAAGGATTGCATATCGGTCAAAGGTAACAGCAAGAACATTTACGTCAAAAACGCAACCTGTTACGAGTCCGGTGCCATGGTCATCGGATCAATGGGAAACCCCACTAACGTTCCTGAGACGGTTGACAATGTACTTTTCGAAGACATTACTGCAATTCATAGTTCCAACGCAGCTTGGATCAAGACGTATCCCGGTCAAGGCCATGTCAAAAACGTCACGTTCCGCAATATCAAGTTTCAAGACGTTAATCAACCCATCTACGTCTCGCCTTGTATTTACAGTTACCAAAACTGCGACTCGAGTCGGTTAAAGATTAGCGACATTACGTGGGAGAACATCACAGGCACTTCAAGATACAACGTGGCTGCAGCGATTTATTGCAGTCGCGGAGTACCTTGCACGGGTCTGAAGTTTAAGAACATTGATATGTAAGTGTGCCAGTACGAACTGCATGTGAGACATACACTGACGTGGTACGCCCACATCTAGCAAGCCTAAGAATGGAGGCACTGCGAAGATACTGTGTTCAAACATGAACAGCGACAGTGGATTGGCATGTACTGGTACGTGTCCAGCGGGATGGAAGCAGCAGTTGAGCGGAAACGCGTAAGAATAGAGTAGCATACTCGGAGCGCTTAGCTACTACCTACATACAAATCATCCAACTCCTTCTCATACATTTCCAACAAAGCCTTCTTCTGCACTGTCCCTTTGGCCGTTTTTGGGAACGGTTCTCCCACGACTAGTATCATCTCTCTGCCCACGCGTGCATACACTGGCGAGTCTTTGTTCACATCTTCCACCACGCCCCAGATATCACTCACCTGCACGCCATCTTCCAGCCTCACAATCAATGAAGCTACCGGCCTCCTTGTACCCACCATCACCACCTCCGCGACACCAGAGTGGCTCGCAATTCTCTGTTCCGCCGCCGTTGGAAAGAACTTTTCATTCGTGAGAAAAACCAGAAGATCATCCGCACGGCCATAGTGTTTCCATTGCTCTGGGTTTCGGGGATGTTGCGTGAACAAATCCCCGAGTCGTCGCTCTTTTGCGTCTGGGAAGATTGAGAAGATGGGTTGGACATAGCCATCATGCTCTGTTCCATTATTCCGGATCATAACGGCTTCGTATAGTGTGGTGCCGTCTGTAGATGTGGAAACAGGGTCAAACCGGATATTGGAGGCTGGATGGAAGGTGGTGTACTCCCAGTATGCGGTTTGCGATAGATCAGTACCGCTCGGACGAATAGTGGGCCAGATACTAAGTTCCGTTGACGCCATGGAGTTCAAAATGGACATTTGCGCTGCCACGGATTCGCCTGCGGCTCGACTCACGCTACCGCCACCCCAACCTACTTGTCGTGTTCTCTGGCTCATCCTACGTATGGCCTCTGGGCTCTTGCCCAGATACTCGAATAAGGGAGGCACTAGTGCCACACAGTCTGTCGCTACGCCTCCGTCTCGTGCGGCAATAACGTCTAGCGCCTTCAGAGCGCCTTCCACGCCCGCTTCGGGCGTCGTCCATGTTGGTGGATAGATCGCCGTCCCACCGATTGTCAGGGGAAACAGGACCATCCCGATCATGCCACTAGCATGAAATGGAGGGAAAAGGAGCATTATTCGCCTACCTCTCCCTTCTTTTCTACTGTAAAGAAGCTCTTCCTGCAGGTCATAGCCTGGGGGTGCGTCAAGGTTCATGCTTCGTCCTGCGCTGTTTGCCCACTCATGGGTCCAGAGTATGGGTTTGGGGAAGCCGGTTGTACCAGATGTATCTGAAATGTGCGGTTAGGATCTGGAAGATCAGGACGACGATGTGTATACGTACGAAGGCAGATCAATGGTTCTTTGCTATGCTCTTGAAACGTCTTTTTGTATGGATATGGTTCTGCGGCCGACTTGAGAAGCTGCTCAACACCTGGTATCTGGAGTGTCTTCATGGATCTCTTCGATAGGACTCCTTCTACGACTGGTATTGGTACCTCCGGTGTTAGCATGACTTTCGCATCCACGCTCTCTATCAGTTTTACCAGTGCTTCAGCTCCATAACGTGGCGAAGGGAAGAGCATCTTTTGTCATGGTCAGTTGAGTCAACTCCCTAGTCTTCAACGTTCAAGGGAAGCCTACCTTGTAACCTGCAATCACACTTCCCAGGCAAAGCACTGCATAACGTATATCATTCGGCCCCATGTACACCAACGTCTGTTCACCAGTCTTCTCTTCTTCGCTCAACTTCCCGACATTTTCTTCGATCCACCATGCTATTGCATGAACGGCATTGGCTACTTCGGCGAAAGCGATTTTACGATACCCGTCTTCAATCCTGTTCGGGTCGTTGGGGAATTCTACGTATGTAGCGGAAGGGTTCTGAGCCGCAAGCCTAAATAACGTGTGCGGAAGGAGTTCATTGATAGGCGGCGACCAAGGAGTAGGACGTGGTGCATTCATGATGAGTTGTTGGAGTATCAGAAGAGACAGAACCGGGGAGGGATATAGTAAAACTATATGATGGGCAGGATAGAAGGTCTTGGATACCTGGGCTCACATCATATAATCTTACCCCATCATTCCACGTCTGACACTAGTCGCAACATTGTATAACACTTGCATGTATGACCGCGTAACCGCGATGACTTTGTTGCCCAACAAGGCTTTCCTAGGATACGTGGTGAAACTTCGGCTTCTCGACTTGGGTTAGAACTCGATTTGGTATAGCTATGGTGACCAGTCGGAACATCTCCTTAGGCTTCACTCCGCTCACTACAGACTACTGCTGGGGTAGTCATACAGTAGTGCGGGGCTTTATAGGCCAGTATAGTGCGTACGTAAGCACGGCAGGACCGAATGATCGACTAGCCCATATGAATGTCTGAGCGCTAGATGTTTCAAAAGTGTAAACTTCCAAAGGCGTCATTAGATTGACATGTCGAAAAGGTTTCCTTTGTGGGGAAGCCGCAAAACCATGCGGGCGCCGTCTTGCGCCACAATAAGAGTTTGTCCTCGAGAAAGGAGAAGAGAGAGGAAAGAGATTCTGAGTAGCTGCGGGTATAGAACTACGACCATCGCTGACAATTGTGCAAGCATAACGATATGATATCCAACAAACGCCATCCGGTGCAGATATTATAAATCTCTTTCAGACACTTAGGTTGGGGTTAGATCTCAAGTTGAAGACAGGTGCGCCCATCGCGCATCTGGATCTACCTCACCATCTTCACTAAGATGCTGTCAGCGCACGTGTTCTACGCCCTGCACTATTGATCCCTCCACTCGACATACCTACCACAGTACACGCGGACCAATGAAGTCTCGCAAACCTACCAATCATAAACCCATCCCGAGTTGGCTGTCATGAACTCCTCACAAGCCTCCTTGAGTGCTATGTTTGGTCTCAGATCACCAATCGTAAGTGTCTCTCTCGTCAGCGGGTCTGTAGGACTCCGTTTGAGGTGCTCAATCAGCGTGGCGCGCTCATACGATCTGCCGTTCTTGGTAACAACGGGATCATGCATAATCTCAAATGTTATGCCATCAACGAGGTAATCTGGTACTTCGCGTTTCTGCTGATGTTCCGGATCTGATATAGCAAAGGCGGTCCGTAGATCATCGCGCTTCTTCTCGAATTCCGTCTTGCGCTCCGCTTTCTCTTCCTGCCCGTCTGATCGACTAGTTTCCCCAGCCTCCATGCGTGCTTCGATGTCATCCATGTCCTTTTTGAATTGTGTCTCTAGCATAGATTCAAGGTCGGAGAGGAGATCGCCGCGCCGCCGTATCCGTTCTCGTTCGCGGATATCCCATTTAGCTTTCTTGCATTTCAGAACGAGGGCAGATATGGTGGCTGCGTTTGAGGTTTGTTGCGCCGAAGTGGTACATAGTTCGTAGGCCATGAGACTTGAGGAAAGAGCTTCGTTGGGGTGATTTATGGCGAGTTGGGCTTGTGCTGCACTGTTGTTAGCCTTAAATGTGCTGTTGCAGTGCTTGGCGCATCTGCGCAGAGGGTGAAAGCATACCGAGATAGAAGAAGGCCTTCATGTTGTCCTTCAACAACTCGATGCTCCGTATGCAGTCATCAATCACACCTTCCCACTTCTCCAGCTTCAGCCTCGCATTCGCGCGATTCGTGAACAGCAGAGGGTTCGCTGAGTTCTTCTGGATGGCCTGCGAGTACAGCGCCTCAGCTTCTTCATAATCGCCATTCTTGAAGCACTTGTTGCCGGAGTTCTTAAGCTGCTCGGCGGCATATTCGTTGCCTGGCGGAGGCATAACGGGGTCAGTGACCAGGCGATAGAGGGGGTGAGGCTGCAGGTTAGTCAACGGAAGTGATGGCGGACTTAAGCTTCAATGATTGGTAGCGCCGCGGGGGTGGGGCGGTTTTGTTGCGCCTCGGTATGGAAGCTTCGAGACGGCGACGACGATGCTGATGTGAGCAGTCCGGAGTCTTCGGATGCCATCGGTACCTGCAGACAAGGCCCTGATCAGTTGTTGCGATATCGAAGAGCTTCCAGCACTGCGTCGCCGTGTGCTGTATGCGCCACGTACACTTTGGTGTAAACACGCACACAGCCACGCCATCGTCACCTTGGTGGGACACGAGAACATCTGTCGCGTGCCGTGGTCAGTCGCGACGTGGAGGATAACTACCAGTCAAAATTATACACTACGATCCTAGACACTTAGAGTTGACATAGACTACACTACCATAGTAAACTTATCCCAATCGCCGCATCTCTCCAACACACAGGCCAAACATACCAAAGTCGCTAGTCCGTCAAGTGGGGCACCGCCGCGCTTTCTTCTGTCGAGTTCACAACGTCCACTGCGTGCGTCTTTCCTTCGTCTTCGCCTTCGCCCTTGGAGTCTCTCCTGTCTTCCCTATAGAGGTTCGGATAACTTCTCTGTCGCCGAACCGCACCACCCTCATCCGTCTCTTCACCCCTGTGCCGACTGGGCGGTGCACTTCTCTTTCGGAATCTCCTTTCATCTTCGTCGCTTTCGACGCAAGCATCATCGGCTTCTAACAATGGACTCCTAGTCCTTCCTCTGCTACCACTTCTGTTGCGAGCCCGCCCCCGGAATGTATGATCCGGCTCGGCATCACTGCGCCTTCTAGTCTTCTTCTGGGCGGATGTCGGCGGAGAGATAGAAGACGTCGGAGACGAAGGTCGGTGGTGTTTGCGGTGATGCTCTCTGTATCGGGAGCCGCTGCGGCGATCGTGGCCGCGAGATGGTGAGGATGCACGGCGTGGAGAGTGCTGTGACGACTGCCTACGTCGCTTGAGTCGGCCGCGTTCTTCTGCGTCTACATCTGGTTCGACGATGGTAGGGACATCTGTTGTCATAGTCTGTAGAGGCGCGGGCTCCGTTGGCGGGTCCGACATCGTGACTGCTGACATTGGGGGAATTGAGGTTTGACAGGCTCAGCTCAGCTATAAAGGGTGAAAGGCAGTACGCCAGAAATCAGTTGGTCTAGGCATATCAGAACCGTAGAGTCTGAGGGGTGCATTAGTTCCGCCTGACGCAGACGGGCCGTTTGGATGAATGATCGCCTGGGCCTGCATGTGAGCAGTAGTTCAAGCGTCAGATGTAGGGTGTAGGGCAGGTGCGACGTCATTTGCCTAAGCGCCTCAAAGCGCTAGCCTGGTAGGGTCGCTTCAGTTTCCATCGTCGTCAGTATCGCGACATCAACACCACAGTACGTACACACAAGTTCCAAGTCTCATCCATGGGGTCACACACTATTTGTGCTGCGTTCAAAACTACCATACATGTTCGCTACACCAACTTGAGGGATGGCATTTCATCCACGCTGCAAACAGCTCGTCAGCTTGCTCATACTCACATTCGATGTACGAACGATCAACACTTGGTCAGATAGAACGGTCCAGCGGTAATGACTTTAGGGTACCAGATGGACAAACTACTATGATCGAAGATGTCATAGACAGCCTTTTGCTGACACCACAGTCTGTTCGACCCTCTCTAGACAGTCTACTCGTTTTAGATAGAGCCAAGTTTTCCTCATTCATCTTGGCTTACAACAGACATCTGACGACTTCGGGAGCTGCGGAACCGTGGCTTACACAACACAAGGGCAGCGGCGAAACTATTTTCGTTCTCGGGCTACACAGGGCTACCGCTGCATTGCTCGTCTATGTACGATGCGCAGCGACACAATCGGATATCTTGATAATCAAACCCTCAAGGCATGTAACATGCTACTTTTCGACTTCATCTGGCTGTAAACCACGCCGTGTTCTTCGCATACATACGCATACTTCAAGGTCATTCTACACATGATTTGTTAGGACCAATATGCAAGATGCAGATTTGGGTACACTCTACCCTCTATGTTCGCATAAACATTTAGTGCAGCACAAAACACTCAAATGACACCAAAGATGCAGTATAATAAAGGCTAGTATTGCCACGTAAAAGACCCCTCGCTATGTGGGATAGAAACCCTTTTGGTAGTAAAAGTAAAAAATCACACCTTGGGTGGAAAGGTAAAAGTGTCACACCCATAAACACCTGTCTAGCGCCTGACGCTTCTAAAAAGTTCCAGTAACAACTTCACCAACTACGCATCATGCTGTTGTTGCAACCCGTGATGTTCCTTCTCCTCACTCTCGCTCTCCCTCGGAACAGCAAAGCTCTTTCTGATAGCCATATCTGCCTTAGTCTTGGTCATCAGCGCATCACGGATGTCCTGTTTACTCCTTCCGGCCCATGACGTGTAGTTCTTTTGGCTGAGGGGCCAGATGGGCATGTTACCGTCGCGACGCATGAACTCACGGGCGGTAGGAGCAGGCTGGGCGGTGATGGTGTCAATGTCCATCTCGAGCTCTTCACAGTAGGCCTCGAGGGGTAGATCATTGACGTCGTGTCCGAAGGGGTTTTCAATTTCGCGGCCAATGGCTGAGAGACCGATGCTAGATGGGTTGTTAGATTCGTGTATGAGTGGGGGATGTATATTCGACAAAAACTTACATAATGTAGGCAGCGAAGATACAACCTGGGATAGTGATCCAGCGGAGGTCATCCCAAAGTTGGAAAGGCAACATCATAACGTAAACCCATGTGATTTGCGAGATGGCGATAGAGTAGGCGATAGGTAGAGGAGTTTGCAGGACACGGTCCATACCAGTAAGGGCCTCGTTCAGCTGTACAATACCGGTGATAGCTTGGTTCTGGTAGAGACCGACTTTGAGCGTTTCATTGTCGATGATGCTGTGGACGTAGCAGGAAAGGTGGTTCAGAATCTCAAGAGACAAGTTACCAAGAGGCTTCTTGGAACGCTTAATCCTCTTGCGGGGGTTGGACTCTGCGAATGTAACACCAAGGTATTCGCCAACGGCCTTGATCTTCTTCTTGTCGCCCGGCTTGGGGATTTCGAGGTCGGCGGCGCGGGCAAAAGTATCCAGGTATTCGATGCGGTCGCGAAGATCAGGGTAGTCGATACCAGGCTCGAAGCGGAGCCTGTGCTTTACAGAGCAGGCAAAGGCGTTAAGCAGGTTGAGCGCAGAGAGCTTGTTGAGCAGGTCCTCCTTTCCAAGTTCGCCTTCGCGCTCAGCAGTGTGGTACCAGATTGTTCGTGCCATATTCTGACTGACGAAGATCAACTGACTCCAGTATTTTCGGCCCTCGGTGTATCGCTCATACGCAGTGCTTGTTCGGAAGGAAATAGCAAGACCGACGACGAAACCGAGCACGGTCAGAAGGAGTGTGCTGACTTTAAGCTCAAAAATGAACTGTGAGACGCATGTAATCAAGGTAGACCACAGAGTCACTACTGTGAGTGGTATTATCATCTTAGGAAAGACGGAACCGTGCATTCGCATAAAGTACGGCCATTTGCTGTGCTTGGACAGGTCGCGAGGACCAACCTATTGCTTACTGTTAGCAAGCTGTAAGTCTACAGCAATTGTGAAGAACCCACAAAGTAGTCCTCAGCATCCAAGCTACCATTAGTCTGCCTTCGTGACGGGACTTGATATGTAACAGTACGGTGTCGCCATGACCGCGGTGATATTGGTCCGTCAAACTCCTCGTTTGGCTTGGCTGAACCGCTTGTCGAAGGTGGTATTTCGATGTTATCTGGCCGAAGCGTCTTCGTAGTCGAAGCGTTAGACGCAGCCATGGTATCGGTGAGTCTCAGGTTTAGAGTAAGCAACCGTCCAGCAGTTGAGAGTAATGCTTTTGAAAGGACAGTATATGGTCAATGCTAGCGAGTGTGTAGAGATGATGGAGTGTTTTGTAGAGACTGGGAATAAGGAATAAAGAGAGGGAAGGAATGACAGAAGCAAGAGTATGTAAGTAATGAATCAAGCGAGCAAATCGTCCCGTCAGGAGTAAGGATCTCCAACTCAATGTTTAAATATAAAACACGCGTATCTGCACCTCGCACAAAAAATCCTCGCAAACCCATGGCGCCCACGGGGATTCGCTCCCGCATCTTTGGCAGCGCCATCATGGTCTAACATGCGATCCGCGACACACGTTGGCATGCAGGGGCCGTCTTGCACATTGTGCCCCTGAGCCAGACAGACGCGGTCTGGCCAATCGAGTGTGGGGTGCAGTGGAGTCTCTTCGTAAAGTCGAGCATGGCGACGAATGACGGTAGGGGCGCAGCCTGAAGCAGCAAGGGGCGTGACGCGGAGGCCCTGTTTCACGAAACGTATTCCGCCGTGCCAAGCGCGCCACTGAAAGTGTTGGATGCGATGTAGTCAGCGCTGGCACGCCTCATAGCTTGACTTGTTATCCGCCACTATGTTCGGACCGCTATCGATAGCGATCTTTGGAACACTATAACTGGTATGAAGACGGCTGCATAATAGGACGTGCTGGTGCGGACAATTCGTGTTCGATCGACAAGACTTTGTGTCAGGATAAATGTTCTCGTCGATGTTGGGGTGGAAGGTCCAGACTAGGGCGTGCCGAACCGAGGCTAAAATTACCCCTGACAACGTCGACGAATGGGAACGCTCGCGAACGATTCAATGTGAAAAAGCCTCGTCAGCAACTTCAAGAGCATTGGGAAACTACTCAGGCGGGCAATTTGGAGATTGGCATGCAAGAGGGCCTCGGCAAGCTAGCTACGACGCCGCATCCGCAGCGACGCGGAACAGAAAGGCTAGCTTGACTATAGGGGACCTCGTCTCGATGAACCCGCAGCATTAAACATGTCAAGCACGACGTGTGCATTACACAAAGCTACAGAACGGTTTTGCTTCGTGCGCGTTCTTCTAGACACATCGAAAACGCACAGAGCCTTTACCCAGTCGCTTCATCTCCGAACGCTCGATCACTGTTCCCACATCGCTATGAATCTCCGATCAGAGAAGGAAAGAAAGCCCTTGGCTATTCTAGCGGCCTACCTCCTCTCGATTCTCCTCATCTCGGCTCTTCCTCTTTCTAGCTCGACAGCCAATTCTCTCGTCTTGAAAGTCTTTCCATCTACACAGACGCGGACTCTGTTGATCTTCTCTAGTAGCATGCGATAGTAACGTGCCTGATAATCAACCGTGTTGAAGTCGTTCGCAGTCCAGATCTTTTGCCAGATGTTGACCAACTCGTGGCTAATAATGACAATAGGGCTCTCTGGTTTGAAGTACATATCGTGATCCATATCATTGCTACCATCTGGACTGGAAGTCTGGGAAGTAGTGCCCAATAGGCATGCAGGCAGCAAATTCAAGACGACTTCGTCAATAAATGCTACCTTTCGACTCCTATGAATGGGGTCCGGACCTTGCTCGAATATATGCTTGAGGACTGCGCATATCTCCCATGCAGTTTGATCATGAGGAGGGAGTCCGCCTGTCTCGGCTGGTGTAAAGAGGCGAATGTCTATCCGTAGCTGCTCAATACTCGTTGTGTAGGCTGGTGTCTTCGCGACGTTGCCGACAACGTGGTGATACATTCCACGACCAAGAAACAGAGACGCCCAGCTTGATAGGAACCCACTAAGCCACACGTGCCTATCCTCATCTCCGTTTCTGGGCGACTTGTTCTTTTTTGTCCTGACGAGTGGCAGGGAAAGCCAAGTGAAGTAATGTGTTCCATCAATTTCCACACAGTCCATGCATGCAGCAAGCCCCCATTTCCGGTTCGCTCTTGCAATGATTTGCATCAGTTCCTCATTAATTTGACGGTTGCATGCCAGGAAGCTAGCACAGGTGGGCGGTGTGCCCTGTGATGCGATTAAACAGCCATTTTCCCACGGCCCCTCGGGTTCCCGTACGCGGCACCAGCCAGTTGCTGATTGTGTGTCCTTCAGACTTGGAGAAGGTCGACAGGATAAAAGCAGCTCTGTATATATCGCATCGCGCAATTCGCGGGGAAGATCTAGGAACCGTACCATTTTCGATTAAATGTTTACTCTGCTATCACAGTCATGCAAGGATTACAATGCAGCTGTCAATGTAGAGACGTCAAATCCACATCATCTCCACTGTATTGGAGTCTCGCTTGTCGCCCTCAGTACAAGACGTGATCCGAATCCGAAGTCTGGGGTAATACAGGGATGGATGGCGCCTTTCTTCTCTTCTGCGGTGGCGAGTCTGATGGCGTGCCTGAGGCTTGTTTCAGACGTGCAGGTACACCATGTAATACCGCGGGACACTAAGTTTGGGATGAGTTTTGGGGGACGGCAGATAGCCGTGGTTTAGGAGCTGCAGAGCTAGAGGCGACTCTGAACTTCTGAGTAAATTGAAATACGATGCAGATCAGCCAACTTGTGAGGTAACTGAGATGCGTTGTGCTATAAGTCGGAAGGTACGGGGTTCCGGGACTTCCTACAAGCACGTGGCGTCATGCTTGGCACGAATCTGGAAACTCATCGGACTACCGTCGGAGCGTGAGGCATGATCTCAGCAATATGCATATGTTTGAGTCAGAAGACTTTTTCATCCTGAAGCACATGATTGAATTTGCCATGGTTTTGACAATACGCGAAATACTGGGAGTTCCAGAGGTTGGATGAAAGCCATTGAGTTGATGTTTTCATTGAACGACAAGGAGATCTTTTTATTCCACAAGAACTCCCGCTAGCAGTAGCTATGCTTATCTAATGTAATCGGACGAATATCACGTTAACATTGGCTTCTCGAGGAAGACAATGACAGAGGTGACTGGGTCAGAGAGAGTTTGGAAGTGAAGCCGACATGTCTGTCGACGTGTGCAACAAGGGTATCACGTTAATCTACTAGGCAAGCAGAACAGCGGTGACTAATGGGAACAGATGTCTATGACTCTGCTGGAGCAGGGGTCTCTGTGGGCTGGCTTGAGGCAGGAGCCTCTGCGGCCAGGGCTTGGAAGCCTTCGGTGGTGATGTTCACCGCGCCAGCTTGTACAAGCTATACACACATGTTAGAGACGGAATAAAACTTTTCGACAAAGCAAGACTTACAGCGCGGCTCAGATCATCCAAGAGATCTTCAGGGTCCTCGATACCAACACAAAGTCGGATGATGTCTTCAGGCATGTTCCTCTCCTTCCTGGTCTTCTCATCAATGCTTGCGTGACTCATACGGCAAGGCATGCTGATAAGGGAGTTGACGCAGCCAAAGCTGACACTAATGCCCCAAAGTCTAGCGCTCTCGACGATGCGTTCGCTGATAGTGACATCGCCGGTTTCGAAGGACAGCACAGCGCCAGCGCCACGTGCCATACTCCAGTGCAGATCGTACTGGGGGTGTGATTTCAAACCAGGGTAGCGGACCTTGAAGCCGTGGGATTCGAGGAATGTGGCAACACGCATAGCGTTTGCCTGTTGCTTCTCCATGCGAACACCCAGGGTCTTGATACCGCGGAGCAGCAGCCATGAATCGAAAGGCGACAGGCCACAGCCAGAAGCGTTGATAGTGAAGAAGAGTCGATCTCCAAGCGCAGAGTCGTTGATGGCAATGACACCTGCCATGAGATCGTGGTGACCCGAGAGATATTTTGTGCCAGATTCGTAAACGATATCAGAACCAAGGTCAAGCGGGTTGAGCAACATAGGCGACATCATGGTGTTGTCAACAGCGACCACTGCGGTAGGATTTGCGGCGTGAGCGATGCTGGCAATGGCAGGGATATCGCAAATCTTGATCAGAGGGTTTGTAGGTGTCTCAAGCAGAACCATGGCCGTCTTGTTGTTCACGACCTCGCGTACTTTTTCCGGATTTGTGGTATCGACGTGGTGGACTATGATGCCTCCGTGTGTCGAAAGGTACTTGAGCAATCGATTTGTTCCGCCATACAAGTCGTCGCCAGTCACTACTTCATCGCCCGGTCGTAGGAGACGAGTGATGACGTCTAGCGCACCCATGCCAGATGAGACGACAAGCGCGCGGTTCGCGTTCATGATCTTAGCAAGGTGTCTTTCGAGATGTGTTCGTGTAGGGTTGCCGGATCGTGTGTAGTCGTACTCGCCGCCGCCTCCGGTTGCGGACTCCTGTTTGAAGGTGGCCGACTACGCGTGTTAGCCCTTGACTCGATCAAGGCCGGTGACGGTGAAGTATCGCATACCTGATAGATGGGCACAGAGCTGGCATTGTACTGGTCGGTGCTCTCTGTGTAGACGAGTTCTGTCATGAGCGCATACTTCCTGCCATTGCGGGGCGAGCTCGGCGCGGGCGACGGCGGGAGGTTGTGGCCGTCAATGTCGAGCGGAATCGCAGCCTTGCCAGCGGCATTGGCCTTCTTAGAGCTCTCTCCGGCCATTGTAATGATGGTGTGTCCGCGGTGCGGACTTGGTGAAAGCCGAGTGGCGGGGTTTTACAAGTTTCGAGCTTCGCGTTGAGGCGATGACGAAACCGTTGTATGTAGAACAAAGCAAGACTCACGGCAAAGCGGTCTGGAGAATTGCGAGATTTCAGGTAATGGGTGTATGAGTATAAAGGTCAAAAGCATAAACAGATGTCATTGAAGACATGCGCACGAGTAGCTTAGCCCCATCTTGTGGGGAGTCACCGCTGGAATTGCGCCATCGAGGACAAATCGGCAGTTCTCCCTTGCTCCGAACATCGCCCGCGTGTTTTCGCCTCCGACTTGCGGACGACAGGGGGGGCCTCTACCCCAGATTGAGATAAAGAATCCACAGACAATCACCCACGAATAAGCAAAAAAGGTGCACCGGTCCAAAATACCAGGATGCTCGTGACTATTTGATATGCGGGTATACCTACTTGGACAAAATTGACATTACAGAAAAAAAAATTACCTTCCTTCCCATCAAGTACGCTGTGCGCCTGAACCTATTCGCCAAGCCAAATGCCAGACCGTCCCAGAGAGGCCTTGAAAAATGCAGGAATGTTAAACAAGAACGCAGTAAAAAAGCCATTCTGGAGCCAATGTAACGCCGGAAAGAGTCCATCATCGGGGATTGACAGCAGGAAACGACTTCCTGATATGAAGGTTCATCTTGAATTCGAAAATGCCTTCCTCTGTTGCACAATACAGAGTGCGTCCATCCTGGCTCATGGCCAGTCCCGCCGTCCGTACGCCTAGTCTGGAATCGTGCGTCGTGCGGCTTGACCCGCGTAGGCCCAGACTGAATTCATAGGATTCAAGGATGGGCTGGCCAGCACGCGTGATGCGGAGCCGCTCACGAGCCTGCGTCAATTGACGGATACGACGAAGCTCGCTGCGGAGTTCGGGTGCAGTGGGATTGCTGTCAGTGGCAGCCGCATGTGCAGTAGTGCCGCGAGTTGTAGCGCGTTGTTGTTCAGCACTAAGTGCCTCTTCAACAGTACGCCATGCTTCATCTGTCGAGGCCACTATCTCGTTGCTCACGCGACGCGCGTGTGCAGGCACCGTGTTTGGCGAACGTGTGAGAGCAGTGTCAGTAATATTGGTGAGGGTAGCAGGTGCATTGACTGTGCCTTCGTTTATTGAAACAATGACTGAAGTCCGCCGATGAGGAGTTGTCCGCTCTTGGAGCCAGTTGCGTGAGTGCGCCTGCCCAGTCCTCTCTGCCATGAAACGAGCCATAGCGTCAGCTACCTCTCGGGCAGTGGGCTCCCTACATGCTGTTAGTCAAGTCTCAGTACAGCAGTTGGGTGCATAACATACGGTACAGTGTTGAGTTGCTCAGAAGTTGTATAGTTGATACTCCGGGGCGTTATCCCCTGCCCACGGGCCTCCTGGATCTCTTCACGCTGTCTATGACTGGTCCGTAGAGCACTAAGCACCTGTCTTTCGCGTGCCGTTAAGCCAAGTGGATCGTTGTCCGACTCTACGACACCCAGCCGCCGGTGAAGTCTCTGCCGCTCTGAGTCCGCTTCGAAATACTCATTCGCAGCATTCATAGCAGCTGTGTTCCCTTCCGAATCCAAAGCACGTCGATATCCTCGGATGAAATCTGCTTCTCTGCGAAGCTCGTGCATTTCTGGGCTAAGACTGAGGTCAAAGTCGGCTATTTCGACGGTCTCGAGACCTTCTTCTTTTGGATCCAGGTTCAGAATTTGTTTGACCCTGAGACCAGCTCGCAAGTCCGCGATGCACACTCTACCTTGGTCTTCGCTCCAAACGAGGAAATCCCATGGTGCGGGTGAAAAGTGCATCGTCCGTACCGCGCCGGGCCCGGTTCGGCTGTCTGGTCTCGTGGAGCTTATCATCTGTAGGATTGCATCTTCACCATATTCGACAAGCTTCAGCAACTGGACGTCAAAAACAGTAATGTATCCGCATTCTGAGCCAACAGCACAGAGGCTTCCTGATGGTGACCAAGCTGTAGTGAAGTATCCGTCTGCATGCGAATGTGCGGGGCGGTAGAGAGTCACTTGCTTCAGTAATTCCCATGCTGGAGGTGTTGATTGTATATGCCCCTCAGGTGCCTTATTACCAGGCTTGGGTGACTTTGTGCGCTCGAAGAAGTAGCCAATAGGGGCATCGCCGACAGCTACCAACATTTGGCCATCGGGCGAGATGGCAGCGTGGTTCATTGCAAAGGGCAAGTCAAGCACCGCCAGCTCCAGATTTTGAGTCAACGAATAGACACGCACCGTCTTGTCATTGTTGGTAAGAACTGCGACGACGTCATGCTGACCCTCGCTTTCACCCGGCAGTCTGTGTATGGATATGGAGTTGACGATATCGGTTCCGATCTTCTCGAGACGTACGCGCGATGCAGCGCCTAGTAGGGGCGGTCGAGGCAGGCGGTGCTCGAAGTCCAGGGGCAACGAGGCGTCGCCACGGGACGAGTCTGTTGGAGGAAAGCCGGTCACCTGGATGGCGGCGAAGTTGCCATGTTCCTCTCCACCCACGCAGACATAGCCGTAGCCGGAAGCAGTGCAGCGCGCTTCCCAGGGCAATGTGGTGACGTGTGCCTGGGTTCGTGTGGCCGCATTGAGGCAGTAGACGGCCGCGCCGCTTGCATAGTAGAGGAGATCGGGTTCAGGGCAGGAGATGAAATGGCGCAATTGATAGTGTCTGCACTCGTCAGCGTTGACGCACCGTGTGCTTGTCTATGGCCAGCGCTCACGCGATAGGGATCTTGGTAGGGTAGTAAGCCTTCTGAGCCAACACAAAGGTATCCGTATCTCTGCTCAGGGAGTCATCGACGGCCATAATTTGCGGTCAGGTCGGAGAAGGCTGCATGTCTCTGGGACGGTAGCAATCTACGTCACAAGTCGTCTAGGCGGAGAAGTCCAAGGGGCCCCGGCAGGAATACAGTGCAGATGGATTTACAGGCGAGAGGAGGGCGGTAGTTGTGATTTGTGGTCTATTCTGGCACGCGTTGCATGTGTCGGAGCGAGGGTTGATAGAGTCGCAGTGTTTCGAGGTGTTCCAGGCGTCACTATGGTCAAGCATCTTCCCCACACGCGAGCCATATGCGCCAAGCCTTGAACACGGCGACTCATGGTGGAAGTCATAGCACAAAGGCCAGAAGGCGTCATGGCGCCATGATGCAACATTCACCACCTGCCACTGGCAAGGTCTGCCATTCGCCTCCTCACCATTCCGAGTCAAGTCGCATGGTGGATTGAATTGTTCGTAGCAACTCGGAAGCACAGACGTTTACAGCGGAACCTCGGGCGGCGATTTTACACCAAAACGAGCTAGAATCTTCTCCGAGAATTTTGTCCATCGTCAAAGCTTCCATCACTACATCATATATACCATCCACCCTCCCACTCATCATCTCTACATCCAATCTTCTGTCGCTTGCATCCCCTCACGCAGCGTCTCACACATTCACAATGTTGTCCTCAAGATTATCACGGACTGTAAGTAATTGCCTTTCTGATTATGCTCGTCAACATTCTCGGACCTCATCATAGTTTTTGCCTCGTGCGGTTTCGGCGGCGCGACGCACCCCCGCATTCAGGGCTCCCGCCATGTTTGCGCGAGGGTATGCTGAGGGCGGCGAGGAGAAGGTCAAGGGCTCGGTCATTGGTATTGACTTGGGTACCACCAACTCTGCCGTCGCTGTCATGGAGGGCAAGGTCCCTCGCATCATTGAGAACTCTGAGGGTACGTCAGAAATGATTTTTCACCCAATTCGATCAAGACGCTAATTCTTTCTCCAGGTGGCCGAACAACACCTTCCGTCGTTGGTTTCACCAAGGAGGGCGAGCGTCTCGTCGGTATCGCCGCCAAGCGCCAGGCTGTCGTCAACCCAGAGAACACTCTTTTCGCTACCAAGCGTCTCATCGGTCGCAAGTTCACCGATGCTGAGGTCCAGCGCGACATCCAGCAGGTCCCATACAAGATCGTCCAGCACACCAACGGTGATGCCTGGCTCGAGGCCCAAGGACAGAAGTACTCGCCTTCCCAGGTTGGTGGTTTCGTCCTCGGAAAGATGAAGGAGACTGCCGAGTCCTACATGGGCAAGAACGTCAAGAACGCCGTCGTCACCGTCCCCGCCTACTTCAACGACTCCCAGCGTCAAGCTACCAAGGACGCCGGTCAAATCGCTGGTCTCAACGTTCTCCGTGTCGTCAACGAACCCACCGCTGCCGCTCTCGCCTACGGTCTTGACAAGGCCACCGACAACGTCGTAGCTGTCTACGATTTGGGTGGTGGTACTTTCGATATCTCCATCCTCGAGATCCAGGCTGGTGTCTTCGAGGTCAAGTCTACCAACGGTGACACTCACCTTGGTGGTGAGGACTTCGACATTACCCTCGTCCGCCACCTTGTCGACCAGTTCAAGAAGGAGCAGGGCATCGACCTGAACAGCGACCGCATGGCTATCCAGCGTATCCGTGAGGCCGCCGAGAAGGCCAAGATCGAGCTGTCCTCTTCCTCCCAGACCGACATCAACCTGCCCTTCATTACCGCCGACGCCTCTGGTCCCAAGCACATCAACACCAAGCTCACCCGTTCTCAGCTTGAGAAGATGATGGACCCCCTCATCAGCCGTACCGTCGAGCCCGTCCGCAAGGCCCTCAAGGACGCCAACCTGAAGGCCACCGACATCTCTGAGGTCATCCTCGTTGGTGGTATGACCCGTATGCCCAAGGTTACCGAGTCTGTCAAGAGCATCTTCGGTCGTGACCCCGCCAAGTCGGTCAACCCCGATGAGGCTGTTGCTATCGGTGCTGCTATCCAGGGTGCCGTCCTTGCTGGTGAGGTCACCGACCTTCTCCTTCTCGACGTCACTCCCCTCTCTCTTGGTATCGAGACCCTCGGTGGTGTCTTCACTCGCCTGATCAACCGTAACACCACTATCCCCACCAAGAAGTCCCAGGTCTTCTCCACTGCTGCCGATTTCCAGAGCGCTGTCGAGATCAAGGTCTACCAGGGTGAGCGTGAGCTCGTCCGTGACAACAAGCTCCTCGGTAACTTCCAGCTCGTTGGCATTCCCCCGGCTCACCGTGGTGTACCCCAGATTGAGGTCACTTTCGACATCGACGCTGACTCCATCGTCCACGTTCACGCCAAGGACAAGTCTACCAACAAGGACCAGTCCATCACCATCGCCTCTGGATCCGGTCTTTCTGACGCTGAGATCGAGAACATGGTCAAGGACTCCGAGCAGTACGCTGAGCAAGACAAGGAGCGCAAGAACGCCATCGAGGCCGCCAACCGCGCTGACAGCGTCGTAAACGACACCGAGAAGGCCCTCAAGGAGTTCGAGGACCGTCTCGACAAGGCTGAGGCCGAGAAGATCAAGGAGAAGATCACTTCCATGCGCGAGTTCATCGCCCAGAGCCAGTCTGGTGAGGGCACCGCCACCGCCGCTGAGATCAAGGAGAAGACCGACGAGCTCCAGAACGCCTCTTTGAGCCTGTTCGACCAGATGCACAAGGCCCGCTCCGAGAGCCAAAACCAGAGCGAGCAGCCTCAGCAGCCTGAGGGTGAGGGCGAGAAGAAGCAGTAAATGCTTTGATTGTTCAGCACTGGTTTTGTCTTTCTCGTTGATGGCTTCTTTACGTCCAAAAGCAGGCGTCTTGCATCCTGTCATGATTGGTCTGGTTTAGGTCACGTCTAGACGTGTACATGTCCCTACACATGTTTGAGCATCTCTGTATCATATTTTCCGACGATTTCTCTTCTCACATTAGCGTTTGTTTTATTACCCTTACGGATCCTTGGTACACGTCGGAATAACGAAAGAGTGATATCCACTGGTGGTCAGGACATGATGTGGAAGGGACGACATAATGGCGGAGTCAATGAGTGTACCATAGCTTAGAGACGCGAGATGGTAGCACTTCGCTTACTTCTCCGCTCTACAATCTACGATTTGAAATGTTCATTACTGTCTATTACAAAGTGACGTCGTTCATTGCCGACTAACAGTCGCCCTGTACAAGTAATCATTTTGGATCTTACTATGTGATGTGCCCCGCTATCTGAACCTCGGGATAGCTTCATCATTTCGACCCGCTAAACTCTTACGTCATTACTAATCCGCGGCCTCCGTTCTTTAATAGTACACAAAGTCAGTTTTGTAGCGAACTACCTCCTATGATTCCAATTCGCGGCATTATAAAGCACACTCTCCTCTTCGCACGCAGATCCAACACCACTAGATCCATTACCATCGCATCCCTATACTCTTCACCCAGAACCTTTTCACATCCTACACTTGCCAGCAAAGCATTGATTGGCGGACACATCCAACCTCCCTGTAGTATTCGATATAGCTCTACAAAGGCCAAGCCCAAGATGACAGACGCAACGAATCACCCCTTATCTGGCCTCTGGCAACCTACGCAGCTCCAGAAACTGCATTATGGTGCTGACTCTGTGAAACAACATCTCCTCTCCTGTCTTCCAAAAGAGTCAAGCAAAGCCTTTGTCATTACTGGAAACTCTCTGGCCAGCAAGACGCCTCTGGTGAAGCAAGTTGAAGCGCTTCTGGGCGATAAACATGCAGGGACCTTCTCAAAGATAGGCGAACACGCGCCTGTCGCCCAACTAGACGAAGCAACCGACCTTGTGAAGAAGGATCAAAGCATCGATACCGTGATCTCCATTGGTGGCGGAAGCCCAATCGACAGCTCAAAAGCCATCAGCTACCGCCTGAACGAAAAGACGGGAAGATACCTTTACCACATCGCCATCCCGACAACCCTAAGTGCAAGTGAATGCACCCTGATGGCCGGCTACACACAATCTGACGGCGTGAAAACTGGTGTTCGAGCCAAAGAACTCGTCCCTCACGTCGTCATCTATGATGCCAAATTCGCCCTATACACCCCTGAACGCCTATGGATGTCAACTGGTCTCCGCGCCATGGACCACGCCATCGAGCTACTTTATCATCCTACCGCCACTGAGATGCCCGCTAGATGGTTGACTCTACAGTCTGCAGCTACCCTCTTCGAAGCCCTACCAAAATACAAACAAAACCCCAAAGACGAGGATGTTATTACGAGGTTGCAGCTTGCCGCATTTGCTTCCCTGGGATTTTTGGGCTACAACATCAAAGGCGGTCTCGGTCTCTCCCATGCCCTAGGCTACGCGCTGGGTTCTCCCTATGGTATTCCTCATGGTATCACATCATGCCTCACTCTGGGACACGTAGTCAAGCTCAAGGCTCAAGAACCCGCTGCGGCAGAGCAGGTAGCTCGCTTGCTTCCATTCATCGGAAAGTCGGCGTCTAGCGATGCCAAAGCTGATGCTGAAAAGGTTGGAGACGAAATCTTGGGGCTGGTCAAGGATCTAGGGTTGGATAGTGACTTGAGGAATTACAAAGTAGGCAAAGATCAGATTCCTATCATTACAGAGCGGGCCACGGGTGGGCAGAAGGAAGGAAAGGCCTATGATGCTGTTGAGGGGTTGGTAAAGGGATTGTTTGTTTGAGTAATCGAAATGGAGAAGTTATGGAGGGTGGAATTTATATTTTGTGACAGCGTCATACAAAGACGCTTTGCCAGACATCATGTACTTGAAGGATCACTTGTACTCAGGTGAAGTTTGAGGAAACAAGTTGTTGATTATTCTACTTCACGATTCGGGTCCATAATCCGGGCCAGTTCCAGCATGAGGCGGTATAGATAGATGGTAAAGTCCTCTCTTCGAAGCGCCTTCCCATGCCACTCGCGACTCACATCGGCTATCTCCTTCGCTCTCCTTTTACCATCTTCATGGCTCGTTAGATATCGCATAATTTCTGGCAGCTTGTCCATGGAGAGGCTGATAGGGATGTAATGCACCCATGGTATCAAGCGCTCATCATACCATTCTCGCAGGATCGTCTGCTTAAGCACAACGCTCCGCGATTGTAACAGCGTGTAGTATCGCCCACTAAATGAATTCCCGTCGATGTCAAACACGAAGCGGGATTGTAGCTGTTGACTTTGTTCCTCTATATCTCCAGGGTTAAAGAATTCTTTTTGCTCTTTGCAATCTTGCTCATTGCACTGGAACACAGCCGTGAATTTCACGTCATAGAGACTGCTTTGATTCTTTACCGTGCTGTATGGTATCCATTGCCCTAGTTTGGATTGCTTGAGAAACGTATGACTGGTGTGATCGATGGCCTGGACCAACTTCACGAAACGTTGTCGGTGGGAATGTTGCCAGCTGCTGTTCCAGCTATAGCCTCCAGTTATGCTACCAGCCCAGTATAGTTTGTCGCTCTTTGCTTCCCAAGCAGGATCATCTACCTCCTTATAGTCTCCTTGATATACCTTATCTGTATACCAAGGACTAGGATATATCATGTCGCCGAACGAAGAAGGCGCAGCTTGCGAAAGGATGGGGATTGAAGCTTCTGTCGTCAGACCAGTCATGGGAGAGGAAAAGAAGCCGTGTATACTCTCGAACTTGGGATGTGAGCAGACTTCCTGAGCGTGCGATTTGTCTTGGACGAAAGAAAGGCCATAACTGAAGATGAAGGGATTCGCCTCAACACGAGGATTACCCCAACATAGATCATTGGTTTTATCCCATATGGAGTTGTGATTTGCATCTTCGAATGAAGGACGTAATGTACCGCCATTATCGAGCGTTTGTCGCCTGATGATGAACCTAGGTTCATCCAATAAATTAAGAGCAAATACAACGTCAGGAATGTTGCGCGATACTTCATCAAAGAGCCCTCCGAGATCCTTCCCAAGCCAGTGGTCACTTGCCGAATTATATTCTCCATCCGCAAAGGCGCACTTACGGAGCGCAAGATGGTCGAGCTCAGTGACGTTATTGATATTTTCGCGTAGACGGCGAGGTTCGATCTTCCAGAATGGCATGAGATCCTCATTGATCATGTCAAAGTCATCTATCAGAGGAGATTGGTTGGCTTTGGCGTGGAAAAACCACTTATTAAATCCTGGCGGTGCTTCGCGTGAGTTTCTTCTTCGATACTCCTTTTCGGCTGAACGAAGTGTTTTAGATTGTCGTTTCTGTAGATGTGCGAAATCATTCCGAGCCTTCAGAGCAAGCTCTTCGACAGCGTGAAGTGAGCTTGGTGGTACAGCGCCAGTTGTCACATACGGCCATACTGCTTCAGGCAGCAAAGGAACTTGCCTCCCCATCGAAGTCAGCCGTACAAGTGACAGCACCGGCCAGATGGCGAACAGATATAGTATGAGACGCCCCTTGGAACTCTTCGGTAGGAAAGAAATAACTTGGCACAGACTAAGAATGGCGATCGTTGTACAAGCAGGTGTTTGAAACCCCCCTAGTGATGTAGTCACATCCGTAGTAAAGGCATCAGCTGACGCTGTGACATAGCCCCAGATTACGGGCGCAACTTCCCACTGTACTTCTTGTGTCTGGTTATATTAGCCTGCGATCAAATCAACACAGATAGAGTTATACATACAAGCCAGAATATGGCAGTCCAATGCAGAGCTTTTACGATGCCAGTAAATAGAGCTTTGACCATGGAAGAAGTTCCACCAAACAGACAGAGAACCACAAAAATGGCTACCGTGATGCAAAGCCCAACCGTGCGAAACGAGATGGGGCGGATTACATTTCCGGTGCTCATGCGATGGCCTCCATCTAGGCAACTGGGCTATTAGAAGAGCAACTCCTGTTGCTACAGCCAAGTTTGTGACTCGATTTGACTGACCACCTCATGACGAATCTAAGAGCAAGTTGTGTCGCGCAATTGGTTGGCTCATAAACTATCCAGAGACAGAGTAATAGAGGGAGAATTCGCACGATGGAGGACTCATTGGAATGTTTGGTATACACGCGGGCCCCAATGACTCGATATGGAAAGATAAAGTGCAGTGAAAGAGCATGAAAAGCAGAAAATTGCTTTCACGAAAATATTCGACCTTGCAAAATTAAGCAAAATTCTATAGGAATAGAGCTAACCCAACAAAACTTCATGGAAACAGCCGTTGAGAGGCCGTGCATTATTTAAAGCTGTAGTAAGCGTGGATCTATCCAAATTTGTGTGCAGTTCCGCCGTTTGTAAATATCGCTACGATTGACTTGGTTTGCACATTCGATCTAAGGGACAATAAGCATTATGCACGTACGAAATGCATCTGAGACTTACACAGACTCCAAACACTTGCATGTAGATAGTGCGATGATCTCTTTATTTCACTGCTTCAGCATCGGCGAAATTTTTCATGATAACCCAAGCTTTCACCCATCAAGAACTACGATAAGGTCAGATATGAGTTGGACCAGAAACATCTAGGTACTTTGTGCTGCCTCTATAGCTTTGACAAGGCCAAGCGCTCCGTAGTAGATGGTGTGATCCGGTGCTTGTGATTCTATTCATCTGAAAGCTGTGTTCTCCGTTTAGCTGTCGTCTGTGACGGTGTGTTTAGGAAGTAAGTTGAAATGTACAAAAAGGGCAGGTATGATAACAAGATATGACACTAGAACAATGATTTACATACACACTCGACCCAAACCAGAGCGGTGAACAGCCTCGCGAACGCCAAACAAAAAAGGATAGCAAAAGAAAGCGAGTGGAGAATCACCTCTCGTAGAGCAACTCAGCTAACAACTTCTCCAAGTACGCCGGCCACATAGCATACTGCGGCAGCCCAGATGGCTGTCTTAACTACACCAGCTCCTTTGCGGCCTTTCCTCTTGCCTTTAGTCTCCTGTTGGGCTGGTCCTTGTTCGTTACTGCTTTCCTCTGTGCTGACAACGCGCTCAGCAGCTTGCCTACGCTCAGTGAACTCTTTCTCAAGTTGTTCTTGGCTCTCTTCTGGTCCGACGTAGCCAGTAGGTGAGAGACGGGTCGTCCCATCTATGGGATTGATATTACCTCTCTCCACCGTATTGTCAGTGTTGCCTTCCATTGCGCTCGAGGTGTTCACAGTGGCGAAGGGCTTAGTGGGCGATGTGGGGTTGAGAGCATCGCGCAGTATAAGCATATCCTTCTTCGCAGTGACAATCTCGAGGCCGTCTTTGATATGTGGAACGAACTTCGCAGGCTGATCGAGCTGCGATAGCGCTTCGTGTAGTGGTATCACAGGAGGAAGGTCACGAGATACAACCGATGTAGAGGTGGTGAGCGAAAGCTTGCCAGTGTCCGGATCGTGCACAAGGATCGTGTAAAGCATCTGTGAGTCCGCCCCTGATGAACGAGGTGATGTGACCGGAGACGACACCCCAACAAACGTCTCATCAGACGCTTTGCCCGGCTTAAGATCCAAGGTAGCGGATACAGGAGATGATGGAGTGTGAGCAGCAGTCATGGTATCCTGAGCAGTTTCGGTTAGAGCAGCAACTGATGTAACCTCTTTCTCAGCCACCAGTTCCGAGCTGTCTGGCTCGTTCACCTGGGTCAACGTCTCGCCTATTGTAGGATCATCCTTCAGCATATCAAACTTGTTCACTTCATGATCTTCCTCGGCCTTGTTATCCTTGATCAGGATCTCTGTCTGCTCGTGGTCAACAGCAATTGATCCATGCGTATCCACATATGCCTTTTGGGTGTCATCAACGGGTGTCTTGTCGTTGAGTTGGTGAATCGCTTTCTCCTCGACCTCGGTTGTATCTACTTTGGACGGCATCTCCTTCTCTAGGCTCTCCAATACGGGTCCGAAAGGCCTGAATAGGCTGTGAGCAAGAGATCCTCGCTCCTCAAACGACTTTTTCAGTTCCATCTTCGGTATGCGCGCGTATCCATCGTCTGAGAGCCCACGCATAGCGGACTTCTGTGCATCAACCTCGTTGGCAAGACGTTCTTCAGCTGCTACCTTAGCGTGAAGCTGAGCTTTGTCAACCTCAGTCATACCAGTGTGTACTTTACCTTGGGCTGGCTGCCCATGATCCTGCGGATCTTGCGCATTCTGATGTTTACTGGAGGTTTTGATGTCTTCCCACGTATGCGGTGCTACACCATAAATGAGCATGGCACGTTCTAGCAATCGCGCTAAAGCCAATTGTGTGTCTCTAAGGGTCAACAAGCTGTTTGCGACAGCTTTGTAGTTTGGTAGCATAGTCTGGGCAATTTCCGCATCCTCGAGATGACCCTGTAGACTCCAGATCAAACAACGCGTAAGGTGAGCATTTTTCTGGGTGATTTTTGATGCAATGTTGAGTCGCTGTTTGAAAGCTGAAGACACGTTCTTTGCCGCATCCGACTTGCCCAGTTCCTCGAGCTGTGCGTATGCCTTAATAAGATCATTGTCTGTGCTCTGGTACTTAAGGCGCAATTCTTGGATAGCTCTGACTTTCTTCGGTGTCAAGGAATGCATCTTGCCAGTTCCTGGACCCTGCCGAAGGGCATTGATAGCAGAGTCCAGTAGATCCTCGTCGGCTTTCATGCGCTTCAAGAGAGGCTTAGATGCTGGAATTTCGGCCTCTAGATCATCAATCACTTGCTTCATAGTCGTACGGCCTTTGCGGATACGCGCCAAGATCTTGTCGAAGAATTGCCGTGTTTTTACCACGTCCGCCTCCTCAGTAGGGTCTTGCCAAAAGAAGCTGGAAAACTTGGCGCCGCTTTCTTCAAGCCATGACTTCATTCGCTCGACACTAGACTCCAATTGACTTTCGGTCTCCACAGAATGTGTTTTCCCAATTGGTGTACTTGTTTGCGGTTTGTTAATCTCCTGAGGCTCAAGTGGTTTCTCTGGCTGCTGCATTTGTCTTTCAACTCGACGGACGAATTGATCGTTGATGACCTTGGCCTCAAGCATCGGATCGATGACATGGTGTTTCTTGTGAGTATCCTCAAAAGTCTTCTCTAATTTGGCCCGTTCGGCCTTTCTGAGCTCGTCGCCGAGGACTTTGCTCCTTCTCGCGGCCATGTTTGCACGTATGTGATCTGCACTCAAGAAGTCCAAGTCATCTTCAGGCAGTTGACTCAAAATCTTGGACGTAGACCGGGAAGATGAAGTAGTGCCTTGGGGGGCAGGCTCTTGTTGTGTTGAAAGTTGTTCTTGAGGAACATGCCGTCTCGTGCTTGGAAGGCCCGAATCTGTAGGAAAGGATGTAATGTGTTCTTTTGTGGGTGACACTGAGGGTGTCTCATGAATCTGCACAGTCGCTGACTCCGGTGCCGAGGGCTTGTCTTCTGCTTTTTGCAGAGGCACGGTGTAAACCTCAGGCTTTGCTACGAAATCTTTTGAAGATCTCCTTTGTAGCGAAGTTTCTCTCCAAGTACCATTCTCAGTTGCACCACCGAAATACGGATCCTTGTGTCTAGGCGTCTCCGTCAGAAATTGATCCATGGAGGAATTTTCCGTATTCGATGTAACCTTGGCAGATTGTTCGATCTTTGAGGCCGCATCGGATTTCGTCTTCGTAATGTACTCTCCGAAGAATTCTGTGCTTTTCGGTGGCGTAGGCTGCTGGAGATCGTAGCTCTGTGAAATACTTGCAGGATATGCAGAGTTGGTCGCGCTTGCTTCGGGATTGCTCGGCACTTCTGGAAGGCGGCCGGAAGACCTGACATGAGGCTGATCTCGAGGTCTCCTGAAGTCTGAAGGAGATTCAACCCCAGTCGCGTCATCACGGAGCAGTTGACTTGCCCGGAAGGATGGTTGTGGGAAGTAAGATGCTCGTTCCTTGTGCTCGTGGGAACTCTCATTCTTGACCTCAACTCGTCTCGGATATCTCGGGTTGGGATTGCCATCTTTATCATTTTTAGGCGACGATGTGGTGTCGTGGATGTCCAGCTCTCTCAGCAACCACTTTGGAAAGCTTTTGCTGGTCCATTCCCAGTCTTTGAACCCCTTTCCACTTAACATATCGTTGCTAGCACCGAAGATAGCCTGGTATGGGTCGTCCATCAGCCTCTTTCGCCATCGCTGATATTGCTGTAGCTGCAGCCACTCAAGATTAGACATGCCAGATGGACGCTTGCTGTCATGGTTGTCTTCATGTTGTGCAGATTCGGAGGGCGTACGAGAGAAGCATCGGGTACGGAGAGCAGCCTCGTGGGACCGTAGGATGCGTTGCGCGTAACGTTGAATGGGACTGAAGGTCGGGTCACGGCGCCACCAAGCCATGTTCGAGACTGGGGAGTGGTCCGAATGGAGCTGAAGTCAGAAGATTGGGCTGAAGGTCTTGGCCCTGCATCTCGTCAGTGTCAATTGACCATGTAACATGAAACGTAACATACGGTTGTATCGATCTGTGGTATCTTGTCCAAGGCACCAGCAGCTCCTCGGAGCTAGCCTAGGTGAAGGGGCAGTGGCTACATCAATAGCCAGACGACTTTCGCAGAGGGAGATAATGGAGCACCCAGGGTAAGAGGATGGTGCTATCAGAAACGTGTTCAAGACAGAGATAGGACTTCCAAACGAGACGGAACGCTCAGGCAACCTCCAGGGAGTGATGGCGTTGCCATATCCCCGCGTAAGCTCCGTGCCGCTTATCATGTTTCGCGGGGTACGTTACCACCCTCCGCGTGATCGATTGTTCGCGTCACCACTCCGTGGCGCCGTACATCTAGATCTCGCCACATATCAGGAGGCGCCTTTTACTTTTCGGCGGACACCTACATGTTGATGCAAGCGGCCGTGGATCGCCTTAAAATGACAGACCTCGACGATGCTTGACGCGTACCAAGTCGCGTCTCACAGCCGAGGCCGATAAGGCGATAAGGCAGCAGCGCCAAGGCTCCATCTGTCTCGATTCGACTCTTTGTAAAGTACAACCCTTTACAATCCTCATCACCCTGCTCGACTACACGTGATAGTGCGCAACATCAGCACGCACAATCTCGTGCATTACTAGCACCCAGCCCATCGGACTGGTTGCTCTTGCAATTGACCGAGACTATGGTGAAAGATTCCAATCTCAGTCCAGTCTAACTACAGATGTCAATCTTCAAGGCATACATTTGTTGCGAATTCATCTATCGGATCTACACTCAATGTGCATTCATCATACTCGTCTCGGAATGGCATCCAATGTACTCGAAGAATTGCTGGTTCGGCTCTAGCACGTAAACCTCGTGGAACAGTCGGAGCGATAAAACGTTGTTGAGCTTCTTCGCATACATCAGAAAGCCTCCGAAAATATTGACATGAGTTTGGTGGCTCTTACTCCAGTATTCGAGAGATGCCAGGTCATCAAAGTAACCGAGACCGAACGTCCTCTCACGGTTTGCTGAGAACGACCTAGAGTCTACGACGTCCCACAAATTCATCGCATAGCAGCCAATTTCACGACCTTCATCGCGCAGAAACCTCATACCCTCCATGAGCACGGGATGCATGGTATTGAGATAGAGGTTGCGTTCTTCAGGTAGCGTGTCGGACCAATCCTGACCCGACCGAATTACACACAGGTTGGGCTTGCCGGGTACACGAACGCGCTTTGGAACGTTGTCGCTAACAGGCGAGCCATTGGCGCTGCTGTTGGCAGAGCTCAATTTGGGGCCATCAAGTCTATTGTCTTGAGCAGCTGCTAGCCGGTCGCGCATGCTACCCCAATATGCATGTTCTTCCATCTCGCCCGAGATCCTCTCCTGCATGTTGGCGGCCCCTTCCGGATTCTCGGGGTTCGAAAATACCGTCTCAAAACGATCGATCGTTGGACGCAGGACTTCTTGGAACCAGCCATGTCCATCTTGTTCCCTGTCTGGACTCTGCCACCATGTATCGAAACCAGATTCTTGCTGCCACTTCTTGTGCACGTCTGCGCTGCGCCAGTATGCAATGACAGCAATGCTGCACGCGCCTCTCTTGTCGACAACGGAAGCCACTTCCCAAAACGACGGTCGCTCTGACTCTGGCGCTTTATTGACAAAATCTTGCAGCTTAGAGATGGCCGTGCCATCGTTTCCAGCGACAGAGGCATACTGTGCTCCTATAACTGCCATGACGAGCTCGTCCATCTTGGTGGGAAACCTGGCGCAATACGCAGGGAAAGGCGGAACATAGTTGGGCGGTGTGCTAACCGGGCATGTTCTTTCCTTGTGGAGATGCTCTGGGATCGCGCATTCCAGCATCTTGGGAAATTTCCGAGACTATACTGACAGTGTGGAACAATTTAGGTCGAACTTTTCGTATCTATTCGCTCTACCAAGGAAAGCGGTTCCAAACAAAAGTCTATCGAGAGGCAGCTTTGGGTGAGTTATATTGCTCGCATTTCACAGCGTGCTTGAGCCGACGCGGGACGGCAGCAATGATCTGGAGTAGGTTCACAAGCGTCTTAGCGGACCGGAGAAGCATCTCAAAAGAAGGGCCGGACCTCGCGCTAGACCTGTCACACCCTGTCGTTTGTCCGTAGCTCTACCAAACGACATACCCCCAGACCCAAATTGAGTGTCTGTGTGGCGATGAATTCCTTTTTGTGTGCAAAGATCCCACGGGCCTGGGACTGACGTAGCATCTTCGGGTATGCGCGCTTCGACACTGCCACCTAGAGATTCCGCAGAGACTGATAAATCCGAGATCTTCATTTGCGACGACTCCTCATGCGCTTGTTCGCCTGCCGCTAAAGCATGAACGATCATGTATCGTTAGGGACTATGATTCCAACAGACGCTAATCCAAGCTCGTGTCTAGCTGACTGCTACCCCCACCTCGTAACACCATACAAAGACAAAAAGCATATTGCGAACCAATGGTCTCCGCGTCGTCATAGCTATCGGGCCGTTTGATCTTCATGCCGATTTTGCAAGCCTGTTCAGGGTCATATTCTAAGGTTGGAAAGCATACGGAAGCGACGATCATTTCCGATGCGAAGGCGGGAACTTGCTGCGCCCTGACGGCTTCCTGTCCCACAAGGACACCCATACCAATTGCCTTTGCACCCTCACGGGTCCATCCACACCCGATTGAGATTCTCGATCTCCATCGTAAATCGCATGTCTTTCGTTTTTTTCCTATTGTTTACTTTTTGCACCAATACTCCTTGTTAAGGGCCTTGTTGCCCTGAATAGGTTCAGTTAGGACCATCAACTGGTTATGCTCGCCCTAGCAACATGTACAACCCTTTCACGACTGAAGCATGGACGGAGTATGCAGTCGGTATGGTCATAATATTCTCCCGCATCACAGCACGTTGTTGGCAGGTCGGATTGAATTGGGATGGAGACGACTACTTCACCATACTTTGCGCCCTCTTCTTTACCGCTGAGCTTGTCATGCTAGAGCTCATTGGTAGATACGGTTCCATTACAGGAATGAGTAATGAGATTGCATTGCAACTTACAACTGAGCAAAAACAACGCATCATTATGGGTAGCAAATGCCTTCTCACTGGGTGGATTCTGTAAGAAATGTCCCTGTACCAATTGCACGTGTGATTTGAACTGACTTTGTACACGCACTTTCTAGGTACACCACATTGATCTGGTGTTGTACGTACTACTTTAAGGACCTGCTGCTCACGGTACAAATGAATATGCTAACAGTTCGGTATCACAGTGAAAGCTTGTATGTTATTCTTCTATAGAAGGCTCACGTATGGTCCCTTTGCCGTCTTTTGATCACTTTGTGCTAACGGAAACAGCCTCAATCTCCAGCAAAGGAATCTCGTCAAAATCACTGGGGCTGTCTGCACCGCCGCATATATCGCCACCATCATTGCATTTCTTACACATTGCCACCCCATTCATCGGTTATGGCAAGTCTATCCGTATCCTGGTGACGACTGTGCGCTCAACATTTCGAAGTACCTAGCTTTGGTAGTCACAAACGTAACGTAAGTAATCGCCGATACTGCTGTCTTCGTTGACACAATACTTACTGGCCTTCAGTACCGATCTCATGATCCTTTTCATTCCGTTGCCTCTACTGTGGGGCGTCCGTTTACCTTTCAAAAGGAAGCTGCTTTATTTTCTCTGGCTCTGCACAGGGATCTTCATCATGACTGCGACATTACTCCGTTGCATTCTGTGTCTCCAAGACGTTTCCCAAATCAACGTTGGTACCATATGGTCGATCCGCGAAACGGTATGCTTTCTTCGCCCCTGTATGCCATCGCTTGAACTTTATTAATGCATGTCTCTAGTTCGTCGGGATCATAGCTGTCAACGCACCTATCCTCAAACCCTTCTTTACTCAGGCCAAAAAAGCTGTTTCCTCCGGCAAGCCATCACACAACAGTTCTGGCAACGGTCTCCCGGATAGTCTTCGGTTGTCGCACGTTGAGAGAAAGGGGAAAAAGAGAACTGTCCATGACATCACTAATATGGACACGATGATGAATGAGAGTGAGGAGCATATCATCAGCCCAGCGGGTAGACCTCGCAGCGAGATCAGTTCAAGAAAAGAGAGAGACGATGTGTGAAACAACCACTACAGATAAAGCACATGCGAACCTCACAGGTCATGAGTCTATGAGTAGAAACAGACGAGACGTGTGATGCAGGTGACGCGGCAACGTTGATCGGAATTCCGCGGAATCTGCCTTCTCCTCGCGATGTGCTTTTCAGCAAAGCGATGCCTGAGGAGATCCCATCGGCTGCCACGCGATACACCACATATGTGGGTATTGCCTAGTCACGATCTGTGCACCAACATGAATACCAACTCACGCGACGCCAGCTGCTCCCAAATTCTGCGCTACTAGTCAGCGAAGTTATAGAGGGGAGGATGCCGGACGGCAGAATAATCTGGGTAGCGTAAGATTGGAAGAAAGGATCTGTGTTTACTAAAACACATCGAATCCCACAACGAAGAACGATGCGCACATGCATGCACACATTCGTCACGATACTATATAGCCAGCTCTCAATTAATCGTCTTCTCGCAACAGCCTCCTCTCCTCATCGTTCCCAGCCTCAACCTTTTTGTCCTTTCCACCCTCCTTCTGCAGACTGACCGCGATTGCTGCTCCAATAATAAGCACCGCCCCTACCAAGCTCTCAACCGGCGGTGTAGTCCCCCAGATTAACTTTTCAACTACCAGTGCAAATACAAGTTGTAGGTAGGTTAAATTTGTTGCTCTTCCACCCTTTTCCCTCTGCAGACCTTCCGTCAGCAGGAATTGTAACAGAAATCCAAAGAGTCCAATGATTGCGATCAATCCCCATTGGCCGAGCGTCTTGGGCATAACGAAATGCAGCGAAGGATGAACCAAGATGAGCACAAAAGAGGCCATCGTTGCAATGAAGGAAAAGTAGTTGACCGAGATTAGCGAATGTGCGCGTTTACCTATCACACGAATAGTAGCATACGCAGTGCTTGCTCCAAAAGTGCCTAGGATAGCAATGAGGATCGCCATAGTCCGTTGTTCTGCCGTTATTGACGACGCTGGCGCTTTCCGGTCCGAGTCATCGACTACAGGGTTCATATGTGAGGAGGGAAAGAGCCATGGTGGTCTCGCGACGAAGAGAACGCCGCAGAAAGCGATGAAGCTGCAAAGCGCTTCTTTCCAGGTGAACGGCTCACGTAACCAGACAAAACATACGATTGCGGTCATGGTTGGGATCAGGAAGGTTATGACTGTTGCATCCGAGATTTCGAGCCAGGACAGAGAGTCTATGATCGTGCGTTAGAACTTCCTCGTGCTCGGCTCATGAATAGTATTCGCCTCACGTCCTGGAACGCCAGCAATTCATGCAAAAAGAGTGGAGAAGAAGCGATACCTACAGTATAATCCGAAGAGGCCCACAAAACCCGCAGTACCTCTCAACACAAGCAATCCCTTGATCCCTTTCTGACCAAGAGGGAAGTCAGGCACAGCGTGGTACCAGGAGTAAATCGAGCATATAATTGTCGTGCACAGCATGCGGATAAAAATGATTTGCAGGGCATGGAACTTGATCGATGGGTCATTGGCCAAAAGTTTGGCGGCTGTGTTCATCTAAAACGGCTGTCAGTACCAGGTTCGAATGAAATGCAACCACTGCACAGAGAAAGAGGCCAGACGTACGATGCTCCCACAGGTCTGAGCTAAGAACACTAAGAACAATCCGAAGTTGCGGTCATAGAACACCCTCAAACTTGCCGTTACCCTTCTCCACAGGGCTGGCTGATGTGCTTCTTCTGCATCTCGCGCAGTGTCTGAAGCTGCAGGTTGCAGATGTTGTACGAAATCTACATCTGAATGTCCTGGCGCCGTTGGCGGATCTATTGTTCCATATGACATCTTTTGTCTGAGGCGATATATTGGTGATTGCAGAGTCGAATGCAACAACAGATGTCGTAGCAAAGAAGAGCAAAATCCTACCGAGACCAGACCAGGTGACCCACTAGTGGGTCGCGTTAGGCCGGGAGCCGTGTCTAGCCCTGCTTACATCAGCTGGACCTGCTCAAGTCATCAAACACCATCTATCGGCACTTGCTGTAAGAGACGATCCGCACAAACTTTTAAAATTGTTATGAGAGATTTGAGAAGCAGAATGGTTTCAGCATGGATGATTGATGAAGAAAAGCGACACTCAGTGTCAGTAAAATATATACAAGAAGACACGCCTTCACGTACGAGCTACATCCGTGAGCGCGTTCAACCTAAGACATGTAGGCTGCATCAACCCAGTTCTTGTAGTCGCTACCCAACACCGTAGAGACGCCAACAGCAGCCGTGAGCTTCTTCGAGAAGGACGCCCTGGTACCCTTGGATCCATCACCAGTGTTCGCATACTCGCCATATGTGACCTTGTCGGTCCTGGGGTCGTCGGTGTTCCAGGCCCTCCAGCCCGCGGCGTTGATGACGTTGGTCATGCTGGTGTTCTGGACGACGACACGAGAGTAGTTCCTCCAAGGGCGACCGAGGAAGTACGCACCGGCCTTGACCGTGTTACCAGGGGCCGCGGCGATCTTCGAGTTGTTGATTACGTAGTATGAGGGATTGCTGTCTGATTCGCGACCGTTTGCGGTAACATAGCCCTGCGAAGCTGCGAGAACACCGATAGAGACGTTTTCGAACCATGCAGTGGCTTTCTGACCGAAAATGAAGTCGGTGGCACCCTCGATGTAGGACTTGGCATAGACCTGGTTACCAACCTGGGCAAGGATGGTATCTTGGTAGCCCTTGAACTGGCACCCATAGTAGCCTTGCTTGTCGGCGTTGGCGCTCAGGGCAAGAGCTTGGGAGCCCATTCCACGAGTGTTGACTAGGTTGATGTTGTAAACCTTCAGGTTTGGAGTCCATGCGCGGAGAGTGGCAGTTTCGTCATTGTTGGGACTATTGTCCTGACTCTTGCCTTGGGTGATGGTCACGGTGTTGCCGCTGTAGCTGCTGGTGTCTGTAGTCTCGCCGTAGATGGTCAAGGCTGACTTCAACGGCTTGATGTAGACTTGCTCCTTGTAGGTGCCTTTGGCGATGTAGATGCACTGCGCAGCCGTACCGGAAGCGCTGAGTGCATCAACGGCCGATTGGACAGTCTTGTACTTTCCGCTACCACCGACAGCCAAGCAGCCTGCAGGAGCAGATGTGCGCCCAGCGCGTGGCACCAGTGCCGTTGGGGCTGCGACAGCAGATGCTACGAGCGAAAGAACGAAAGCGAGGGATGCAAGCATTGTGAAGAAGTAACAAGAAGCTGTAAGGAAGGAAAGTGAGTGAGTGAGCGAATGTTGAATTAAGCTTGAAGACACGCAGTATCTATACATGCAATAAGCTCGGGATGCCGGGTATGCAAACTATATTGGTGGACTCTCACGGCCTGACCAAAACCTCGAAACAACCGCCTAGCGAGCTACGTCGTCGTTGTTTCCCCGCTACAAAGCTTGTCGAAACAAGTAAAGCAAGCCATCGGAAAATTTACAACGTCTGTACCCCAGAATGCAGGCTGTCGAGTCGCGGAACGGCTGCGCATATAGGCGGCTGGTTGGTGGAAAACTAGTCGTTGTCCGTGCAGTGATTTGGTTTGATTGTAGCGTGTTACAGAGGGCTGATGAAGGGTGGAGAATTGATCCCCGGAGTTACGCCGCTTGTTCGTATCGCATTGCTGGGGTTGCTACAGCTGACGCGTTTGTTGGATCCGCGGATGCGCCTGTGTGATCATAGGCCGATGTTCGGGATTGTGATGTGCGACGCGAAGTTTGTGGGGTACAGCGATCAGATGGGATCTCAGTCCGTGCTCGTCTCACGTGATTTGGCGTTGCGCTAAGATCGACACGTTACGATGAACTCTACCTTCCATCCGTTGTACGACGCTGGGGCCGACTTACGAGACTCAGCGGCACTGGCATCAATTATTCACGTTATACTAAGTTGGATTCCGGCTTACTGCCATTCTTATCCTTACAATGGCGCGCTCACAAACACCCATTGATTGGGATTCACTCCACAACAATGGCCATCAGACAATCGACCTCACTCTTTCTTCCCCAGAACCAGAGCCAGAACCTCGACGACAGCCACAACCGCGGCAACAGCAAATGCCGCCTCACAGACAAGCTCAATTATACTTCGGACGCGAGCAACGCCCGTACGGGATGCCAAACGTTAAGATGGAAGCTAGCCAGCCGGTGACTTCCGCGCGGAACCATGTTGCGCCACAAAAAGCGCGTCCCATCAACCCTGAGCATATTAAACAGATCATCACTACAGCCGACCCGCGCGCCCTGCAGAGAGTGCTGCTCGAGCTCTGCCAGGTATCCCCGGCCTTCTCTGGTGCCCTCATGCGTGGACTTGCACCTCACTCAACATCTGCACAGAGCATAATCAGCCAGCATTGGATACGATCGCGACAGCCTAATGTTAAGGCGCAAGATGATGAAGACAGTGACGACATCTACAAAGCCGCTAAAATGAGGCTAGCTAGGTCTGTACATCCAGCCCAAAATCACAGCAATCATCACGCACAATCTCGTGAAGAGAGCAGAGGTCGAGCCCTACAAGAATCATATGGCTCTTCGTCCACACCACGAGTAAAGCGTGAGACACGCGGCCGTTCGGCCTCTAATTCGGATAATGAGCTGCATCTTCCTGGAGCCTATCCTCGAACTACACCACATCTACCCACACTACGAACGCCAATAAGGACTACGCCCGGGCACCGACCCACTTTCAGCCAAAGCCCAAGGCTGTTGACTAAAGTTACTCCACAGCCAACCAGTATCAGCAAAGCGCCTACACCTTCCACGAAAACCTGCATCGTATGCCACGAGCAATTCGTGGATGTGAATGCACCCTGTGTTTCTCACGCTGGGCGTAAGATTCGACAGGTAGACGGGTCAGTTATGTGGGATTGTTGTGGCGAAGATGACGATCATCCTGGCTGTAACTTCTACGGACAACACGTTACTAAAGAGGAGCCTGATGGAGATAGTCTCATCCAGCGTAAAAGACCGAGTGTATCACCGGGTCCGAGTCGTCCCACACAGAAGAGACCCCGGGCGTTCTAGTGAAAACTCCAGGATCCTTCTAGATAGCCTATCGCGTTTTACATGTAAAACGAAACGCAGTAGTTTTATGCTTTGATGATGCAGATCAGCGGAGTACGGCATTGTGGACTCTGATTTGAAGTGGTTCAAACCGTTGGCTCATTCTTGGCCTTGCGGGCATAGCTTAGGCGTTCTGGATATGAGGACTGATAAGACTGCGCAAACATTCAGCTGTTTGCATTTTGAGCCTGCATTGATTTAGGGAAATATCTGAGACACATCTTGGGAATGTCCCGTTATTAGATATAGCGGCATGCTATCAATATCGCCTTCACATGGGAGCGATTGTCTTATCAGGTCTTCATGGTTCTTTGGGAGAATCAGCATACATTTGTCCTGCAAATTGACAGATATTCTTGGAACAGAACAGGTGATAGATCAGATGAGATTGATTGGATGATCTATCGTACGTGAAGTAGGTGCACCTAATATAGGTGAATGAACAAAGGAATGTAACAAACAACAAACTAACTATACATGAGATGGAAGCTGCATATGGAAACCAACAGATATCCACTGTTGAATGTGGGATCGGTGCATCATCAGATCTTGGCTTTGTCGACTTTTAGGGTAAGTAGATACTTTTTGAGGAAGCAGGAGCCCATGTTTGACTTGTCTGTTGAAAGGGCAGTTCCCATTCGAAGCATAATGCCACTGTTGATCCGCTCCCATGAAAGGGCTGAAAGGTCGGTTGCCGTTAATGAGGGCGCGGCTTCGACAAATCAGACTTTAGTCATATTCATTTATCTATGATAGGTACTTCTACCTCCCCTCCCGTGAGAGAGAGCTTCTAGTAGTATATAAATCAGTCGATCGATCAGTTTGTCATTTAGCGCATGGATGTTACTCATGTTCCTAAATCGTTATCTGTGGGATGTCGATTCTGAACTCGTTCTTCTTGCGTGACGTCATGCCAAGTCTCTTGCCTACATTATCAACGATGCGCTAGCCTCCGTCTCTCCCACTTCTGCACGAGCTGTCAGAGCAAAGTACCAGATGCAACGATATCTGCACTCCGCGTTACAATAACTTGCGATATCGAACCGAAGTGTTGACTATATAAGTTTGCTAAGATGCCCTGTCATGGCGCATCTGAACTTTGCCTTAATATTAAGCTTTCGCGTCGCCTAGCATGAGGCTCGCATCTTTTTTGTACTTTGCAACTATCGTGGAAGCAACTACTGTCTTTCAGCTTAACTCCACGTCGTACTATTCCCCAGACCTTGTCGCAGCAACCCTCGCATTTGAGAACGAGAGAACTGAAGCGGTGCCAATTACCTACCTTTCTTTCGCCGAACCTACCCTTACTGCGGAGCTACTGGAATCGACCATCACTTCATTTCTTTCTCACGATGATGTGTACACAGAACCTTTTCTCTCGACGCTGGTGCTTGGTGGCTCGAGTACCCTGACGGACGGCGCGCATGCGTAAGAAAAGCTCATGTACGAACTGCACAGGAGACACACGCTGACTTCGTACGCGCACCTTTCAGGTACGTTACTTCGCTCGGATGCACTAAAATTTATAGCGTGGTGGATGTCGACTTGAGTTCTGGTCCATATTTGCTCCACCCATCAAATGCTGTTACTAGGGTTTATCGACCGTATTGGGATCACAACTTCGCTTTCGTGGAGTCTGTCACTGAGGGTCCAAATGGTACTTTCGTTCCTGTCACAGGTTTGGCTTTGACAGATGCCTATGGAGCTCTTAGTATCGCAGTGCCGTCTCGACTATACTATCCACCCCCCACAGAAGACAAACCATTATCAGGAAAGCGCCTCGGGGTCAAAGATATCTACGACCTCAAGGGAGTTCGCACTAGTAGTGGGAACAGAGCGTACCGAGATCTCGCCGACCCTGCCCCTGAGAGCGCGGCAGCATTACAAAAGCTGATTGGTCTGGGTGCTATCGTTATCGGAAAGACGAAGACCACACAATTTGCGCTTGGAGAGCGGCCAACCGCTGACCATGTGGATCAGTTAGCACCCTTTAACCCCAGGGGAGATGGTTACCAGCATCCTCAAGGGTCGTCGGCGGGTTCTGGAGCTGGACTCGCATCATACGACTGGATGGACATTGCAACTGCGTCGGACACGGGTGGATCTGTTCGCCTACCAGCCATGGCAAATGGTCTTTTCGGCATGCGTATCACTAACGCCTCACTGCCGCTTAATGGAATTCTACCCATATCAGCAATTTTCGATACGCCGGGCGTATTGGCTCGCTCGGCTCGGCTGCTACAAGCCGTACATAGAAGATGGTATCCAGCCAAGGTGTATACGTCTTATCCCAAGGGTATCGTTTTACCCGACCTGTTCTGGTCCACTGTGAATGGAACAAGCATGCACATCTTCGATTCGTTCATCTCCCAGTTCGCTACCTTCCTTGATGCCAACTTGACAACCTTCAACGCCAATGCCAGCTTTAACGCATACACGAACACTTCCGAAGGCCCGGCATCATACATTGGCCCGACATACTCTAATATCACCAACGTCGATCAATACCGCGACCTAGGTCTACCATTCAGGGAGCAGTACATCGCCAAGTTCGGCAGAGCACCGTATTGGAATCCACAAACACGAGCGCGATGGAACCGGGCTGCTACCTTGCCAATCTCCAGTTACACCACTGCTATCGAGCGCACAGAGATGTTTCAATCATGGTTTCGAGAAATTCTAACGCCCACATGTGAATCCACATTGGTGTTATATCCCATGGGCGTTGGTACGGAAGACTATCGCGACATATACACCACTGCACCGGGTGGTATCTTTGCTGCGGGGCTACCGTAAGTTCTTCTGTATGAATCACACTTGGGACATATACTAACTCTGAGTCTTTGAATATAGCGGGAATCAGATGTCTGTTTTGGCTGCACTGCCTGACTACACTATTCCAATTGGTGAAAGGACTTATTTCAGCAGGGTAACCGAGAGAAATGAAACGCTGCCTATTACAATTGGCATGGTAGCTGCTGCAGGATGTGATCATACGCTCATGGACTTGGTCGCTGAGCTTGCAGACGCTGGTATCATTTCTGGGGATGTGAAGACAGGCACCAGTATGTACTGAGATGAGCGCAGCAAGTGGGAGCACCTCTACGGGACACAATGCCCCGACGAACCGAGTGTATGCTTGTATACGCTACACATGTTGCAGGATCTGCACTGCATCGCTCTATCCCATACTTGTCTGAGCGCATCCTGTGCCGTGATTGGCGGACTAACGTTTTAGTTCCCTTGTCGATCATGAACATCTGGGGTAAATTAAAGGAACAATCCACCCTGTTTTGTCCACCTAACCGCGACTCAGGATGCTGTCCACGAGCAGCGAGCTGCAATATCGCTAGCTCCTTTCATCATTTCAAGGCATACCATGTAGTTGATTCGTATAATAACACATTTGTCTGCCCATGTTTCTGTTTTTCATCGCGTCCAGTTTATCACCATAAACATGCATATATTTGCTCTTCTTCCCTTCCTAGTGGCTTCCGCCGCTGCCCTTGCCTTTCCAGGTGCAGAAGGTTTTGGTCGCAACGCGGCCGGTGGTCGTGGCGGTACGGTTTACGTTGTCACCAACCTCAACGACAGCGGTGAAGGCTCGCTCCGTGATGCCGTTTCTAAATCCGACCGCATCGTTGTGTTCGCCATCGGTGGGTTGATTAAGATCACTGAGCGCATGGTCGTGTCGAAACGCATATCCATTCTTGGGCAAACAGCACCTGGTGATGGCATTACAGTATACGGTAACGGCTGGAGTTTCAGCAATGCTGACGATGCAGTCGTACGGTATTTGCGCATCAGAATGGGAAAAGGAGGTAGTAGTGGCAAAGATGGCATCACGATTGCAGAGGGGAGCAACATGATCTTCGACCATGTCTCTGTAACCTGGGGTCGCGACGAAACTTTTTCGATATCTGGCTCAGAAGTCGGTAACATCACCATCCAGAACAGTATCATTGGGCAGGGTCTTCAGACACATTCTTGTGGCGGTTTGATGCAAACAAATGTCGGGAATGGTATCAGTCTGTTCCGCAACTTGTACATTGACAACAAGACGAGAAATCCAAAAGTCAAGGGTACGAATGACTTTACCAACAACGTTGTCTACAACTGGGGAGGAGGCGGCGGATACATTGCTGGAGATTCAAGTGCAGCGAGCGAAGCGAATATTGTTGGAAACTATTTTGTTAGTGGCCCGAGTACCAGCGTAACAGCCTTCACGCGAGGAAACGAGAACTTCAAGGGATACGTTGAAGGAAACTTCTATGATTCTAATCGCGATGGTGTATTGGACGGATCGGAGCTTGGTGTAGCATCCAGCAACTATGGCGGCATGAACATCCAGGCAGCAAAATTTCCTTTTCCGGCACCCGAGAAAGTCTTGTCAGCCAACGATGCGTTGACGCTTGCTGGGAAGTCTGTTGGTGCAAGCAAAGTCCGCGATGCGGTTGATGCGCGACTCATTGAGGAGTTGAAGAGCTATGGGAAGATGGGAGAGTTGATCAGTGATGAGAATGCTAGTCCAATGGCCGGACCAGGAACTATTGATGGCGGAGAGCAATGGGTTGACGCGAACGGTAATGGCATACCCGACGATGTCGAAGAACAATTCAAAGACGTGGAGGAATGGGCAAATAGCTTAGTACCGAGTAGCTACTAGGTGAATTTGGTCTTCGTCGTTAGCATCATCTCGCACGACGCATCGGTCAAGTTTATCAACGATTGGCTTAATTCGAAGACTAGCGACTGCTGTAAAGACTGCATCCTTCATGTAATAAGACATCCAAGCACCTGCTTGAACTGACAACCGAAACGATAGCACACAAAGTTTTATCCATGTATGTTACACGGTGCTCCTCCAAAACCTCAGAGCCAACTATGCTGCGGCGATCTGAGCCCTCAAGAAGATGGGTGCCTGCACAGCAGCCTCGTCCGAGTACAAAAGATGTGCGGGCGTAATGATGAGCGTACCGGTGCAGACCAAGTCTCCAATCTCGCAGTAAATCCTGGTCTTGCTGGTAGGAAAGTTGGGGATCCTCCCTCCATTCTGCAGGTTCTTAGTGTAGCCGAACAACACCACACCCTTGATCTGATTTTGCACAGCCGCACTGAGACCGGGGATCGCATTAGACATGACCGCAGCACCTTGAGAGTAACCACCTGCAGTGATGGGCGTGTTCGGGCATTTGCTTGCGGCAAGGTTGAAGAGACGCTGAGCTTCGCGGATGGCGGCTTGAGAAGTACCGGCTGGAAGAGTGTTCTCTGCGATACCGGCGGTGGAGGGGCCACCTACGCCCTGAATCCAGACGTTTGACGCCCCGTACGCATTTTCAAGAGCGTTTGCTGTGAAAGGGCCGACAAGTGCGCCCTATGATGGTCAACCACTGACATAGAGAAGTATGTGGTGGACCTGTTTGTGCTCACCATGTTTCCAGCTTCGGTGCTTCCCCTTGCAAAGATAAAGATGGTGCGTGGGCATGCAGCGCTGCTTCCTGTCTCGAGCTCATTGCTGGTGGCACTAGACTGACGGGCTTCGAGAGTAATAAGTTGAGGCTCATCAGCGGGCGCAGTGACGGGTACTGCGACGGCGATGGGCGAAGTGAGAGCGAGAGAAGTGAAGAAAGAGAGGATCGCAAGATACTTCATATTGGCGATTGAAATAGCGATAGACTGTGCCTGATGGCTCTGGAAAGTGATTATTCTGAGGAAGTTGAGAGTCGACTGCTTGGCTGTGCTGTGTCTCTAATCGTAACGCATCCCCTTCCTTTTATGCTCTTTCTTACATGTACAAGATACCGTCTTCACATTAGCACCCTCAACGACTGCCTCGGTATCTGAGCTGCCTAGCATCTTGGAATGCATCTCTGACATTGATGAACGGACATGCTGTCCCCAAAGAGTGCTGTAGCCGTTCACATACCATCTTTGGGAGATCGAGATCTGGTGTTTACTGTTGACTGTCGACAGTCTGACCAGTAAGCATCTTGGTCGCATCTGAGCTTCCTCGGCCCAGGAATCTGTGCCTGGGATCTGTGTCCAGGCATGCATATGAAGTAGACATGGATGAACGGCTGATGGTGGGATGGATGGGTCGCGTGGTACGGGGACGAGGATTTGCTGCGGGATCGAAAGGACACTATCGAGCGTTGCGGTCAAGCTCGCGAATCGAAGCCGAGGCACGGTTCAGTGTTCATGGATGCAACGAACCATCATCCTGGGTGAGATGACAACTCGTGATGTGGGGTGCATACATCGAAGGTTCCGTTTCGCGAGAATACGTACCCCGCATCACATCCACTGCATCATTCAGAGAGCGCTAGAGACCCCAGGTAACGCGAAGCGAATGATTGCGCGGAAAATACCGGACTGCGATATTTGTAGTCTTGACAAAGGTCGGAACTCTGGATGTTGATTACCGCCTATCGTCGAGTAAAGGAAGAACGGCATGGAAACTTGGTACCTTCCCAAAAGAGAGTGTATGCATTCAATGCATACGTTGCAAAGGTGATTATCCCCGGGTTCAAGATCCTACTTTCGGCATTTATCTCAAAAGCAATCATGACTGCTGAATTGCGGCTAAAAGGCATTCATCAAGCGCCGGATGTCCCATCCCTCTTCACTGTCTACCCTTGCAGCGGACTAACTACTGCATTCATCTTCTTAGGCGTCCGAGACTTTCGCTTTGGAGGACTCAGAGTTACATGAGACATGACATGTACACTGGCGCATACAAGCACGAAGACGAACGCATAGAATGCCAGGAGGTTTCGAGCCAAGACTAATGTGATCATGCCGTAGATCAAGCTGGAAATCGGCCAGAAGAACTTCTGTACGTACAACCAGGTATCGCATAGGTTGCAGAAGAGGTTTTTCAGCAACAGTTGAATGCGAGCTCGGTAAGCCTGAAGGTAGTCGTCCGTTGTTGGCGGCGCAATTATTCTCTCCCAATGCTCTCGACGAGCATCATGTGCCAACGTACGTACATCGAGAGATGTAGGCGCTCTTGTCTCGAGGAGGTACTCCCATACGATCTTCAGCTGTCTGTTCCAGCCATATGGTTTTTCTCGATGCATGAATTTTTCCCATTTCTTCACGGTCCCGACTGCCATCTCTTCAGTAACCTGAAACCATTCCTTGTGTACCGATTTATGTTTGTCGCAATGAAGCGGCACGCAATGGCTTTCCAGATCAGTATGCACAAGCTTTTCCAGGCGAGAACAGTTTTCAATCTCGTGATCCGAGACGTGGATTATATCAGCTGTGAAGTTGCAGCCCTTCTCATGTTCGACGATACGTTCTCTGAATACTCGAGTCGTCCATCCAATCTTGTAGCCTCCTCTCTTATTGTGTGGATCACACAAGACATACATGAAGCCTTTTTGATCAGTAGGAGTCAACTTTCTCCGTAGCTCCCTATATAGGCTATCGTGGGTAGATCTGGCGGTCTTCGGGGTCATGCCTGGTGAATGACTATTGTTGTCTTGACGGACTTGTCGAGTCGTTCTTTTGTTCGTATCGGGGGTCGATAGAGAAGCCGAAGACCTCGATGTGGATGAATTATCCACGTCCGGATCCGGACTACCATCGGACCGCTGACGCTTTCGCGGAACAGATTCCCTGGGAACTCGAACTGCTTCTGCAGCAATTCGTTCTCGATCTTGGAATGGATCAGAGACGAACCAAGTAGACCGATTCAAACGAGTGTTGCAGGTAGCCGAGTCAACTAGGCTGTGCGATCGGGTGGCGATCTTGCTGATGGGTGAACCAGTAGAGGATAAAGTCTGAATGCGGTGGTACGAAGTCAATATACGACCCACATCCAATTTGTGCCGGGATACTCACTGTGGGTTCGCTGTTGGTGGCTGTGAGTCGATGTCTCACCGCAGGATATTTTATGGTTGTGAGATTTGAATCATTAGGTTCAATTTTCGATTCTGATAGTGAGCTTTGTCTTGATCCATGCAACTGACGGAGGCAAGAGGTGTCTGAAGTGGTGCGGGAAACCATAGTTGAGTGTGAAAATTATGGATGATAGATGATGTACGATATAGAAAACTGGCCATGTGGTAGAAAAGAAGTCCATACGCTAAGGTTGTCATTTAAACGTATCAGTTGTGTTCATTGAAGCGCTGTAGGATTGCTCTCCAGCAAATGCAGGGATCGCATGAGCGTACGTGTGGCGGTGCGGAATGTCACTGCTGTACCATTTGTTTCGCATGTTTCATAACGCATCCTCGCATTAACAACAGGGTAAGAACGGCACGTTCAACAACATCAGCCTCAATCGATACTGTCCATGTCTATTTTAAATCAGTATACGATTCGAGTAAGGACGTAATGAGTGATAGCCAGCGACGAACGATGTGGTCGTTCGATACCATCATTCGCAAGTGCTGATTGCAGTAAGTGAGACTACGCCGTGTTTGTCTGGTGCAACAGACGTGCATATCCGACGGCTGTGCCCAGTCCAAGACACCTAGATACAACTAGGACGGATGTCTGATGGATGTCAGGCTGGTGATGGCTTTGGTCCCTACATCGCATTTACTGTAGGCAAGGCTGCAATGTAGGAGCCTCGCAGCCTTCCCAGGATCGGTGCCATACTTGCGCAACCCAACAACCGAGCGTCTAGATCCGCAGTCTAGACACTGGACCTGTCTAGAATGATGAAGTGGCTTGCAGTGGCGGTGGCTGGCAATGCCATGGAAGAAGTAACGACTGTGTTCTGGGCGCGCTGACGAAGGAGATGCAGGCAGCGACGTGGGGTGCGTCATACTGTGCTCTCTTCGCATGGTCGAGGCGCCGATATCGAACAGTAGGATTCTTCCTTCAAAAGCGAGATAGGACTGGCAGATGCAGTGCAACAGGGTCAAGGTGGTTGGGAGGGAGCGTGGTGTTTCGTCTATCGTTCTGTTCTTCCAAAGATTGCGCCTCTCCTTAGTGCCTGCTACATTAGCGCGTATTCGTGGGAACACAGAGAAGGACCACGATGTCATCGACCTGTACCCCCATCATGGTTTGATCGGTGAACAAACTGCATCCTCTAATATTATTTGTGTCAATGACGCGTTTCCGCTTTTCGTCATACTGTGAGCGGCAAGGCCATCCCGTCGGCATGCGTTTAACATCCCGAGCGCGCGCATGCAACCTAGCTCTAGTGCTACCTCATGCAGGAGAAAGGTCGAGCTGTGATGCTCCGGTGCGTGTAGGATACCAGATACCTCATACTGCGATGATGTTCTGCTCTTTCCCGAACATCTGCAATGGCCATCAGTGGGGTACGCTAGTGCGGCCGGAGCCAGTCGCCGCGCCGTTGCGGTTGCCTTTGAAGACTTCACCGACATTCGCCTCGCTGAGGACCTTTTCCTTTGATGCCTAGGAAAACCGCGTAAGACATTGTATACATGCTCACTACTGCTCGACCAAGTGTTCATCGGCTGGGGCTCAGGTGGAAGGAATTGTTATCTAGATAGGTCTTGACGCGCAAACGTAAGAGGCAAGCATTATGGCGTCCTTCCAGATCCCATTGTCTTCGGCTCCAAGATTTCCCGATATACCACCAATATCGCATTGCCATCGAATTTGGGTCAGTACAGCTTCAGATAGCTTCTAAGCATACAGCTGACCTCACCAGGATACAAGAGCGGCACAATTCACCCCATGTGCTCTGCCTTTTGTTGCAACTATACCAGCTATACTCGCGGCATTAGTACTGCTCAAGTACTCGCTACGGGTCATCGATGGGTATTGGCCAAGATGGACGAAACCTTTTGTACACGAGGCAAAGGAGAAGTCGAGTGAGGCAGAAACACCTTCGACACGTCGGCCTGTAATTGGGACATTTTCCCTCTTGGCCCTAGCTACGATCGGCCTGTCATTCCAAATCCTCAATGTCTTCTTTCCCATCCGACAACCAACAGCTATATATCCAGCTATCGCATGGGTACGTGAGCTCTAGCGTAGCTGGGATTGTCGACTAACGATTGTTTTAGGCCATTACAGTGGCGATTATCCTCGTAGAGCGTCCAAGAAAAGCTTCTTTGCCACTGTTGCTTCTGTTCACGGGTCTCTTACTGGAACAGCTGGTCGCAATGTCCCATAGGTCATCTAAATTCCTAGCTAAGGATGTTCCCTGGGTCGTCGCGCCTGCGGCCGCTATATTGGGCATCATTACGATACTCAACATGCCTCTTAGAGATCCTGCATTACCAAGAGAAGATATCTGCCCTGCCTTTGACACCCCAACAGTGCAACTTCGGACTCCTGAAGACAACTTGACTCCCTGGCAGTACATGACGGTGTCTTGGATGGAACCGCTGATCAAAAAAGGTGTGACATGCCAAATGGAAGATGAGGACATCTGGGACTTGGGTTGGGAGTTCAAGCATGCTCGGCTCCACGAGGCATTCCGAAAGCTCCAAGGTTCGGTGACGAAAAGAATCTTTGTCGCGAATGGTATGGACTTAGTACGCACCACTATCTTGAACGTGATACGATTGTGTGCGAGTAAGTCTACAAGCTAAATCCTCTACTTTGCTTAGTATGGATCTGACGAAAGCAGCTCTACTCACGCCGGTACTCTTGCAGCGAGTTCTCGCTTCCTTGGAGGACAAAAACAACAGCGCTACGATTACCTACGCCTGTGTCATCCTGGGGTTGCGCCTGATATCTGCTCAGTTGAACACCTTCAACCTATGGTACCAGAGACGAGCGTACGAGAGATGTAGAGGTGAGCTCATCACGATGCTTTATGAGAAGACACTGCATCGCAAGATCTTGGGTGCCAAACAGGAAGTCAAACAAGACCAGACCAATGGCCACAGCAACCATGAGGCACACGCAACGAACGGCGTGAATGGTGTTGATATTGACGCAACGATCAAAGCAAGTCCTAAAAGTTGGTTAGGACGTCTGAACATGTCCGTCCGATCAGTCTTTACGAAGAGCGCCCCAGCGCAGGTCAAAGATGGTAAAGACGCCGCATCAATGGGAAAGATCCTCAATTTGATGCGCAATGATGCGTACGAGATAGCACAACGCTTCTGGGAGTTTTCCGATATCGTTACTAAGCCTGCCGGTGCCATCTTTGCGACTATACTAATTTGGCGCATGCTGGGTTGGGCATGCCTGCTCGGTGTTGTGGCACTAGCAGCTTCACAGCTACTCAATATCGTCATTGCTCGCTTTCAGGTCCACTTCGAGAAGAAACGCAGAGTGGCAACGGACGAGAAATTGCAGCGTACGAGCCAATTTATAGAGTCTATTCGTCACTTGCGCTGGTACGGCTGGGAAAGCGCATGGCTGGATGGGATACTGGAGTCTCGTCAAAAAGAGTTGCATCTTCGCATCATCAACATCATCTTTTCGACATCCCTCTCTTTCATTCTACGATTTGGTTCTGGGCTGTTTCCTGCGGTTGCTTTCTACGCCTTCACCAAATTGGCCGGCCAAAACTTGCGCATTGATCTAATATTTCCTGCGTTTGATCTGTTTAACCTGCTGGAATCGTACCTTCGAGCATTGCCGCAACTCGTCACTACTTGTCTCAATGCATACGTCGCGATGGGCCGTATTGAGGAGTTCATGGCTGAACCAGATAAAGAAGAGACGGATGTCGTGCCAGAAGGATCTGCTGATCTCGGTCTCCATCATGCATCTTTTGCCTGGCCTGGAGTAGATCATAACGTCCTCGAGAACATCACGTTGTCTTTCCCTGCTGGGGTCACGGTGATATACGGCGAGGTTGCCGCCGGTAAGACAGCGCTGCTGCAAGCTCTTCTGGGCGAGCTTGATACAACAGCCGGTGAGCTTGTGCGCCCTGATCAGGTAGTTGCGTACTGCGCGCAGACCCCGTGGCTTCAAAGCATGAGTATTCGCGACAACATACTCTTCTCGTACCCCTATGAAGAGAGCCGCTACAAACAGACCTTGGAAGCATGTGCATTGTTACCCGACATGACTGAGCTCAAGCATGGAGACTTGTCAAATATTGGAGAGAACGGCATTGGCTTGTCTGGAGGCCAGAAAGCTCGCGTGGCGCTGGCGCGAGCTGTCTATAGCCGCGCAAAAGTACTGCTGCTTGACGATCCGTTGTCAGCTCTAGACCACCAGACAGCCGAGTTCATCGTCGCAAAATTGTTAGCTGGACCATTGCTCGAAGGTAGAACAACCGTCCTTGCTACACATCGAACAGAAATATGCCATGGCATTGCGAAGCAATGGGTTCACATAGAGCAGGGCAGAGCTACGATCCACGAACCAAGTCAAGTTGAAGATGCGAACGCACTGAAGCGCACTCAGACGAGCGAAACCGAGGCAGAGGAGGACGCAAAGAAGCGAGAGGAAGAACAAGCAGCGGCTGTACCCGACAAGTTCATCGAAGATGAACATCGCGCAGAGGGAGGTGTCAAATGGAGTGTCTATTGGCGCTATATCCGAGCAGGTACTCTCCGATGGTGGTCTGTCGCTATATTCGTCATGGCGTTGTTCCGTTTGCTTGACGTTGCGCAGACCTGGTTTATCAAGTCCTGGGCTGAAAGCTACGAGCCGGGCAAACACAAGGGTATCTTTGACTTCCTGCCACCACCAGCGGAAGATGTGGTTCCTTGGCTTTGGACTTTTTTCCTGTTCATCACGGCGACCGCGGTACTCTTTTGGTGGACGAATCTGATCATGTTCGGCGTGGGCGTAAGTGTCTCTCCACAAACTACATGTAAGACATGCACTGACTTGATACACCTACGTTTAGTACCACGCTGCCAAGACCATATTCAGGGAAACTGTTGAGCGCGTTGCCCATGCCACGTTCAGATTCTACGACGTAACGCCAGTAGGGCGATTGATGAACCGATTGACTAGTGACATGAACACCATTGATGGCGAACTAAGCAACGCCTTTATTGTGTTTGCATGGCAGGCCATAGGCTGGATGAGCGCCGTCGTCATCATCTTGTCTTCGACCCCAACTTTCCTGGCTTTTGGCCTGCTGCTTGGTTGTGGGTTCGTCTATTACTTCTTCCGCTTCCTGCCAACGTCACAGAGTTTGAGACGACTTGAGGTGAGTCACGCAAACTCACACGAGGTTTTGACTACTAATCGGAGACAGATGGTATCGCTATCACCACTCATGAGTAACTTTGGTGCGCTCCTCGAAGGCCTTACCACCGTTCGAGCTTTCAGTGCACAACGGAGATTTCAAGCTCGTGTTATCGAGGTCGTCGACAACTTCCAGAAGAACGACCATTTCTACTGGTCGCTCCAAGCGTGGCTTGCGCTTCGGTTCAGTGTCATGTCGGCTAGTGCTACGTTCGTTATGACACTCATCGCCGTGTATACACATATAACCCCCGGACTCACTGCGTTTGTGCTCATCACCGCGGGCAAATTCGTTGTTCACACAGAGTGGATGTGTAGGATCTACGGAACACTGGAGATGGACTTTACCAGTGTTGAGCGTGTGGTTGAGCTACTCGACATCGAGACGGAAGCACCCGGCGTTGTCAAGCCGCCAGCACACTGGCCTACATACAGTGGCGACATTGAGTTTGACGACGTGACGATCCGTTACGCAGAGAACCTTGAACCTGCGCTTCAAAACATTACCCTGAAGATTCCAGCAGGTTCCAACACAGCCGTCATTGGGCGCACGGGTTCTGGAAAGTCGACTCTGGCCCTCTCCCTCCTTGCCACCATTGCGGCGGAGAACGGGCGGATCTTGATTGATGGGATCGACATATCTACTGTGGATAAACAGGCTCTCCGCAGCCGTGTTACGTTCCTCGCCCAAGAGCCTGTCCTCTTTCCAGGAACCATGCGCAAGAACTTGGACCCTCTATCTGTCTACTCGGACGCTTCTTGTCTATCGGTGCTGCAAAAGATCGGTGGCGACCAGTACGACTGGACTCTTACGACGCCTATTGAGGGCGGCGGCAAGGGCCTTTCGCAGGGCCAACGACAGCTTGTCGGATTAGCTAGAGCCATGTTGCGGAGGAGTCCAATACTGATCATGGATGAAGCGACGGCTAGTATTGATTTCGAGACGGCACAGAGGATCCAAAGCGTACTGCGGGAGGAGATGAAGAGTAGTACGGTGGTGACGATCGCACATCGATTGGAGGCAGTCAAGGAGGCGGACTATTGTGTGGTGCTTGGGAAAGGCAAGCTGATCAAAGCAGGTAAAGCCCAAGACATGCTTAGAGAAGGCGGCGAATTTCAGGGCATGTTGGCCTAGACGTCGAGGTCTGAGACGTTGTCTTCAGCAAAAAAGTGTTTCATGTAAGGACGTATAGACTACTTATGTATCGTTTAGTTGATTCTTTGACAATTTTGCTGTCGCCTGGAAAAATAAGTGGCTGCTGAAGCCGGGTTCCGGATTAAAGCATGAGGCTTGCGTGGCACCGCCACGATTTGCGTTAGCAGCAACAAGGATGTGTGGGCGCAATGGGGAATCGCGAACGCCGCATCTTCCGCGTCTGCAAAGCCTCACAACTCGCAATCCAACGCCAAATCCTCAGTCGTCAGCATGCTGTGACACCCGAACAAGCTTTCCCAATCTCTTGCCCAAATTCCGATCCCTCTGCCATCTCAACAAGCGCGCTACCACAATCCGGAGGTGTAGTAAGCTCCGCAACCAAGCAGCATCACGCGGATCCCCGACATGGCTGCTACGCCATCAGACAGCAATGGAGCCTCCCCGGGCAACCACGAACTCGAGGTCATGGCGGACAACAAGCCCAGCCTCCCAGTGGAGGAGGACATAATGCAGTTGGCTCGGCTGGGAGAAATTGCGGCTATCCAGAAACTCTTCGACAGCGGCAAGGCGGATGCGACATTCAAAGATGAGCAGGGCATAACACCGCTACATGTGCGCACACCAGATGGCTTGAGAATGACCGACTGCTAACTTGCTGCAGTGGGCCGCCATCAACAATCACTATGCTCTCTGCCACTTCCTTATCCAAGCCGGTGCGCCCATCAACGCAAAGGGCGGCGATGCTGTTGCGACACCCGTCCTCTGGGCTGCGAAGCGTTGCAACTACTACATTGTCAACCTCCTGCTCGACCACGGCGCCGACCCTCTCCTCACCGATGACCAAGGCTTCAATCTCCTGCACAGCGCCACGCTCGACGGCAATGTGTACCAGATCGTCTTGCTGCTCCACCAGGACATACCCGTTGATATTCCAGATCCCCAGAGCCATACCCCGCTCATGTGGGCTGCATACAAGGGCTATCCGTCTTGTGTTGATTTGTTCCTCAGATGGGGCGCCAACGTGTACGCGACCGACGACCAGGGCTTCACTGCACTCCATTGGGCCCTGGTAAAGGGGAGTCAGGGATCAATACAGAAGCTACTAGAGTATGGCGCCGACCGATTCGCTAAGAACAACGACGGCAAGACACCGGAGGTCACGGCGCAGGAGATGAACACTACTCGGCAATGGCGTCGCGCCCTCATGGAAGCTGGCTTCGATCGAAATGGAAATCCGAGACAGTTCCCCATCCCAGGTATCAAGGACACGAGATGGTTCCTGAGTCGCTTCATATTCTTCTGGCCGTTTGCTATACTTTTCACTGCCCTTTTCCTCGTCAGCCACTACCCGGCGTTTGTTGGTATACCCTTGTCGTTGATTGTCGCCTATCTCATGCAATGGGGAGCACAGTGGCTTTTGCGATGGGGTCCCTCCAACATGCGAAGCATACATCATACTGTACGTCGACTGCTGGCTTACTTGTGCCTTATCGCTAACCAAATCCCAGCCTTTCTTGGCCGGCATCTTCGCCGGCACACTGTTCTGGGTCGGTCTCCGTTGGGCAACAACAGTCTTACCCTGGACAATTCGAACCAACTTCTTTATGAACTTTCTCTTCGCAGCATTCTACGGACTCACGGCCTATTTTTACTTCTTCACCATGACTATTGATCCCGGCTTTGTACCCAAGTCGGCGAGCAGGAGTGCTTCCAAGGCAGTCATTGACGAGCTTATGGAGCTACGACAATTTGATGAACGCCACTTTTGTGTAAACTGCATGGTGCGGAAGCCTTTGCGTAGCAAGCATTGTAAGAGATGCGAGCGCTGCGTTGCAAAGAGTGATCAGTGAGTAGTTCACGTTGACAGCATAGCATGGCGCTAACCGTGACAGTCATTGTCCATGGGTGAACAACTGTGTGGCGAACAACAACCACAGACATTTCGTACTGTATGTACTATCTCTGGAACTCGGTATCGTTATGTTCATAAGGCTGGCCCTTGCTTGTAAGTCAAAGCCTGGTATGCTGGTGTCATAAGGCTAATGTTAGTAGATCTGGAAATACGTGACGCGCCCAAAGATTTCCCCAAATGCGCAGTCATCTCGCCGGATCTTTGCAAAGTCCTTAACAAAGACCCATTTACGATTGTACTGTCGATATGGGCTGCCTTTCAACTAACATGGGTGACCATGCTTCTCTGTGTTCAGCTTCTTCAGATCGCGCGCAATCTCACGACCTACGAAAGCATGCGCGGACACCTTCATGGCGGCACACCTGCGGATGCGCTCAACTCATTTGTGACCACCGGCGATACGAGCCAAGACGTGTCCGGCGGTGCCGGGAACGCGCCCACGAATGGTTTCGGCTCTGGTCAAGATACAGGCGACGTTCCACGTCGTCCTCAACCTAAAGCTTCCATTTGGGATCAATGGAAGCGTCTCCTTGGAATCGACACCTTCCTTACAATCGCCCTTCACGGAAGCCAAGGAGAACAAATAATGCGACAAAGACGGGGCAACCCCTTTTCACGAGGTATCGTTACGAATTGCAAGGATTTCTGGTGCGACGCCAGTCCAATGTTTGGTTCAAAAGAGAGTGGGTATGCAAGGCTGGGTGGTGAGAGAGTGGACTATACAAGGTTGTATGAGGTGCCCAAGATGAGGTATCAGAGAGGTGGTGGAGGTGAAGGAGGGAGGTATGAGAGTGTGGCTGCGGAGGAGGAGTCATGATCACGACGCAGGTAGCGATAATGGTAATGATGATGAAGAGTATGGAACGCAAGTGGTTCCCAGGACCATACAAATACTTTGTCGTGAACTATGCTGTTCTCACGTCGGCTACTGAAATGTGGCCGAAATCCTTGCAGTTGTACCAGACCGGAAGTCAAAAGCCGAGGCTGCAGCGAAGAAACTCCCCGCGCCACCCTAAACAACCCGTCGTGGGTCGCGCACATGCTTGACGCTCCACTATCCTGTTCAACTTGGTCGCCTGGCTTTTGCTGAGCTTTCTTTTCCACCATGCCCTAAGTTTAATCTACTTCTTTTCCTTGTTGTTATCGTCGCAAGCTTTTAGGCTGTGCGCCGAATGTCGAAAATGACATCATCTGAGGCCCTGAGAGGGTTGAGGACCCTTTCGCGATGCGCTGGCCCGATGCCGAAGAGAATTGCGGTGGGACGCAACCTGACAGTCGATGGCAAGAGGGCGATATGCACCAACTGCACGAGAAGTTCAAGACAGGCGAGGCATGCGCCAGGGCACGCTCCTGCGCGCCCGAGCAACGTTGCCCATGTGCCGAACAGAGTTTCCTTTGCGCCAGTAGGTTGCAGAGGGTACGCGCAGGCTGCGCGTGAATGTACGTTTCGTAACTGAAAAGACTGCTTTTCAACATGAGTGCTGATCTTAACAGATGCAACTGAAGACCCTGAGCGAACCCATGGCCCCATGGCCGAGTACGATGCGCGCGTCGAATCCGGGCGATTACGAGACGACGAGCACCAACGCAACATCATCAGGAATCTTCAAGACCTCCACGATATGCTGCAATCCTATGAACAACCACCCGTCCAGCAACCTACCATCGAGTCCCTTCAACCAACTAAAAAGTCCTTCTTCTCTTTCCTCTCATCGTCCAGCCCCGCAGGATCGGCCCTGCCACCCATACCAGAATCACTACCAAAGGGCATGTATATGTTTGGAGATGTAGGCAGTGGGAAGACAATGATGATGGATTTGTTCTACGACACACTTCCGCCAAACATTAAGAGAAAGACGAGGATCCATTTCCACGCCTTCATGCAAAGCGTACATAAGGACTTGCACAAGATGAAGATGCAGCATGGGAATGACATTGACAGTATACCCTTCGTCGCAGCGGGTATAGCAGAACGGTCCTCGGTTCTTTGCTTCGACGAATTCCAATGCACGGATGTCGCCGATGCCATGATCCTCAGGAGATTAATGGAGAGCTTGATGGCACATGGAACAGTCATCGTCACGACGAGTAACAGACACCCAGACGACCTATACAAGAACGGTATACAAAGAGAAAGCTTCATACCTTGTATCAATCTTCTAAAATCAAGACTTACGGTCCTGAACCTGGATTCGTCGACAGATTACAGAAAGATCCCACGGCCACCAAGTGGTGTCTATCACCACCCGCTAGACGCCTCAGCGCAAACGCATGTAGAGAGATGGTTCCGCTTCCTCGGCGACTTCGATAACGACCCACCACACCCGGCTGTTCACGAGGTCTGGGGAAGGGAAGTTCGCGTACCGAAGGCTAGCGGGAAGTGTGCCGTATTTAGCTTCGACGACATCATTGGACGCGCTACGGGAGCAGCCGACTATCTGGAACTTACGAGGCAGTATGAGGCGTTTGTCATTACAGGGGTGCCTGGGATGAACTACAGGTCAAGAGACTTGGCGCGGAGATTCATCACTTTTATAGATGCCGTGTACGAATCAAGGGTAAGCGAGATACTGGTAGTGCGGGAGCTCATACACGGGGGCACGTGGTTGGAAGTATACAGTACTAACGGAAGACCAGGCCAAGCTAGTAATGACAACAGCTGTTCCCCTAACAGCCCTTTTCCTCGACCAGTCCGAACTAAACGACGCTGTAACCGCTACACAGAAAGCTGGAAAACTTCCCACTACGACCTCTCCTTCGCCCAAGCCACCTTCCAAATCTGCCGAAGCAGACAACCATGAAGCCATCTCGGATGTTATGCGTAATCTCATGGATGATCTTGGCATGAATATGGACATGTTGAAGAACAGCAGTATTTTCTCTGGTGACGAAGAACGATTTGCGTTTGCTAGAGCCTTGTCGAGATTGAGTGAAATGGGAAGTCAAGAGTGGGTTGAGCGCGGGTTGGGATTGGAGAAAAGAGGCGGAAAGGGAGAGATGGAGGGGTGGCAGAAGGTTCGAAGCAGATGGAGGGAAGATAGCATGTAGGATTGACCGCTTACACTATACCATTATCTGAGCTCAAGGACACGAATTTGCGTGGTGAATACTTGCTACCGCTGGACGCGGGCATTACTCTTACCTCTGAAGTGAGGTTGTGGAGATTGAGAACACGGAAGACGATTGCGGTACATTGTTTCGATCTTGATTGCAGGAAATATTAAGATAATCAGGATCGACGCATCTCTTGCTAAGGTTAACCGCGATGTGCGGTGCGATGCTTGTATCGGACGATGGCGTACGTGTCATTCCATGAATCGTCGTGATCGTATCAGTGTATGGAAAATATTGCGATATTGTGGTGGTGAGAGCAAACATGCGGTTGATCGACCCGTTTCAATTGACCGAAAGCTGTGGAGCCGCGGTTTGGCCGACATCATGTTCGTTGGCACAGACGCGATCGTCTCGTGTTCGCCAATATTGCTCCGTTCCAACAGGGTTGTCGGGCAGCAGCGTTCGGGCTTATGGGCTGTTTCTTACGAATAGCGGCTGCATATTCTGACAAGCACGTGTTACAGGCGGACAATCGCACAGGCAGTGTCGCGGAAAGGGCGGATAGGGCAAGTATCGCGTGCGTTATTGCTGTGGCTGGAGAGGTGTTGCAACGAGGACCATGTCTGCGCATGTCTGAGCACGACTAAGAGTGTTGGCGGTGAAGGTCGAGGCAGCCAATGAGGCGGGCTGTCTTAGCCATACCAAGTCACATGGACCTTGGCAGTACGTCATGGCACTGGCGCTAGCAATGGTAGCCGCGATATGCACCAACGCGGACCAGCGATAACACTCTTTCTTGAGCACGCGCATTGTCCGTAGTAACCACATGTTTGTGCTGCCTCCCCAACGTGGATATGGAGACTCCACATCCCGTCACCTGTCCTTATCGTGCATCTGCAGCGGCGTGGAGACTTGGGCCGTTGGTGTGGAGAAAGGGTCCTCGTGAGTCTTGCTCAAGGAACTAGTCATCAGAGCCTTGGTATCGATTACAGGGTACGCCGTATGATATAGACCTTACCATCTCTTACATTGCTCTTTCTCCGGTTGGAAGTATTACACTCTCGGACAGACGCCATGGTCAACTTCACCCCCTGGCGGAAGTCGCAGTCAGCCGACGAGAGTCCCGTGGCTTCGACTACCACATCCACACAAGAGAAGGACGCCCCACGACGGAGGTGGAATCTGGGGATTCTGAGCGATCCACAGACTGACGAAGTGCCTGGTAAGGACTTTTTTTTTATTGATTGTTCTAGGCGAATGGCAAACTAATCCTTTTCTCTCAGGCTCCGTTATTCTCCTGTCGAAAACGCACAACCGCAACGAACCGCTGGGACTCCAACATGCCCACGCACGCACATCGGCCTCGTCGCTCCCTACCTCGTACCGACCCAGGCCCCAGCGAACTGCCTCGCAACCGGGCTCCCGCCAGTCGTCCCGTTCTCGGCCGCCCGAGAAGAAGCGGACAAAAGATGGTCGTTTCATTCTGGAGCCCCAGCCCGAAGAGTCGGCGAACGATCCGCTCAACTGGGCACAAGTGCGACGAGATCTCGCCCTCGTGTCGCTTGGCTTCTATTGTATGGTCGGAGGAGGAATGACGCCGCTGTTGGCCGCTGGTTTCAACGATGTGGCTGAGACATACGACGTGACGATTCCCCAAGTGGCCTTGACTACAGGCTTATACATGCTTGGACTTGGTCTGGGTAGCGTGATTGCGTCGCCTACTGCTATCCTGTTTGGCAAGCGGCCTGTATATCTCGGTGCCATTATACTCTTCACCGTCTCTTCAATATGGTGCGCGGTATCGCCCAATTACGCCTCTCTCGTAGTGGCGCGCATTGTCCAAGGCTTTGCCGTTTCTCCAGTCGAATGTCTGCCTAGCGCTACTATTGCCGAGATTTTCTTCCTCCACGAGAGAGCGTACCGCCTGGGAATCTACACGCTACTTCTGCTTGGCGGAAAGAACTTGATTCCTTTGGTCAGTGCCGTTATTGTGCAGTCTTTGGGCTGGCGATGGGTCTTCTGGATTACCGCCATTATCGTCGGTTTCTGTTTCTTCCTCATCTTCTTCTTCGTGCCCGAAACCTTTTGGGACCGAGCACCCAGACCAGCCAAGCGACACAATCGCGCCCGTAGCAAGAGTCCAGGACAACACCATGGACACTTTCATCTACCAAATATGCACCACAAGAAGGCTGTCGATGCATCGCAGGCACAGAATGCATCAGTACCAGCAACGCCCTTGCCCACATCGCCTCTGGCAGCGCCCAACGAGGTGCCCGCCAAACGTCACAAGAACACACATGTTGGATTCGCCGAGCCAGATCCTGACGAGAATACTGATCATGCAGATATTGCTGATGGTACTGGGCGACACGCAAGTGTGCCGCCGACTCCACGCTCTCCGATGAGCATCCACTCCACCCCTGGCGAGAACCCGCGTCATGACTATTTCGGGCAATTTCCGGAAACCTTCGTAGCTGATCCAGAGAAACAAGATAGTCGTCCTGGCAGCGAACATATATCGACAGATCCTGCCGAAAATGACCATGTGTCGGAACAGTTTTCGATTCACTACACCGACTATTATCGTGACGCCCCAGCAAAGTCGTATCGCCAGTCGCTCAGGCCGTGGAACGGGCGTCTTGTCAAAGACAAGTGGCTTCGCGTAGCCATCCGCCCATTCGTCCTCTTTGCCTATCCAGCTGTCCTTTGGTCATCGCTTGTCTACGCTCTTGCTGTTGGTTGGCTGATTGTGCTTTCTGAATCGGTTGCCCACATCTACCACGACACGTCGTACAACTTCACCCCACTTCAAGTGGGTCTTGTTTACATCTCACCTTTTGTAGGTGGTGTTCTGGGTACTGCAGTAGCAGGCCGAGTCTCCGACCTTGTGGTACGATTCATGGCACGCAAGAATGATGGCGTATACGAGCCAGAATTCCGTCTCCTCATGGCGGTACCGATCTCCATTAGCACTGTCATTGGACTTATGGGCTTTGGTTGGAGTGCTGAAGAGAGGGACAGCTGGATTGTTCCGACCGTTTTCTTCGGCGTCATCAGCTTCGGCTGTTCGCTGGCTAGTACCACAGCCATTACTTTCGTGGTTGACAGTTACCGCATGTATGCGGGTGAGGCGCTTGTCACGCTTAATTTCTCAAAGAGTACGTCCAGCCTGATGTTACCTACATTTACATGGAAACTAACGCATTCTGACAGACGTTTTACACGGCTTCATCTTTTCTCTCTTCTTCCCGCATTGGCTAGAGTCGAGTGGTAGCAAGGATACATTCTTAGCGATTGGAGGCATCCAATTGGGATGCATGCTTTTCAGTATTCCCATGTACATTTATGGCAAGAGAGCACGTATGTGGACCGTGAGAAAGAACCTGATGGAGAAGTTCTAGATATTTTTCACTAGATGCGAGGGTGTGAATAGAATGGATTTGCAAGATAGCAATATCTCTGTCTATCAACGTACTGAGCATATGGTCTCATAGTTGCAGGTGCAAAGTGCGGGATTGTCTTGACCGAGCACAAGATACGGCCGCTCGTGTTGTATATGTACTAGCTAGAGGATTCTGAGCATTTCTTGGAAATCGATAGCTTGTTGTTGTGCCTAACATGAACGTTGATGGACACAGCTAGTACACCGCTGGTTGCTTAGACGACGGCGCATCGCCCTTGGCGGCGGGCAGTATTTTGCGCTCGACGCACTCGGCGGCCCACGCTCAGGATACATCTAACAGCCCCTTCAACACCAGATTAAACCCTCACACCGCCTATACCACCGTTTTCGGAATTGCTGAATATATTTCTTGTCACCAAGCAACTCTCGCAGTACACATTATACACAATGGTAAGTCGAGTCTTTTTCTTCTTCGGAACTCGGACCCCGCATCGCTCGTGGCCTCTGGGCAATCGTTGGTTGGCCGCGGGCCAGGTCGTCCCTGCCCTGGCGTGCGGGCAACGGGCAGCGGCGAGTGGCCGCAGCAAAACAACACGCGTGCTTCATTCTGTTGCACATGGTGTCAACACTGCAACTTGACTTTTCCAACGGCAGCATCGCAAACCCACGCCCAACAGTCCAACAACCCCACCACTAGCGATTTGAACAAGACGAGAGAAGAACAGCCATGGATAACAGTCATCAGGCCTCTACCAACTACCGCGAAGCTTTCCAGCTCTTCGACAAGCGTGGCAACGGCCGTGTCGACCGCGGTGCGCTGGGTGACCTCCTCCGCGCATGTGGACAGAACCCTACACTGGCTGAGATTGCCGATCTCGAGCGCGGTGTTGGCGCAGACTGTACGTATCCGCCATGCACGCATTCGCTTTCGAAGCGATTTGCGCCTGCTGCACATGGGTTCCGGGGCTAACAGGCTGTTCACAGTCGACTTCGACACCTTCTCCAAGATCCTCAACCGCCCCGGCGGCTTCCGCGAACCCTTTGACATCGAGGAATACATCCGCGGCTTCCAGGTCTTCGATAAGGACCGGAGCGGGTTTGTCGGCAAGGGCCAGATCAAGTACATTCTGACCAACCTGGGAGAGAAGATGAGCGAGGAGGAGGTCGATGAGCTGTTCAAGAGCACCATCGATGCAAGCAATAACGAGGTGGACTACAGGGGTAAGTTTCTACACCTTTGAACAGAGCATCAGGAGACTTTGACTGACTGGTGATTGCAGAGTTCGTCAAGACTATTGCGGAGAACTAAACGTTGGTTCTTGCAATTCTTGTTCGTCCCTTCTTGTCCTTCTCCATTGAGATTTTATGCGAGCATGTCTGAAACGGGTCACGGTTTTTTGCATGCGGATTACGTTGGCGTTGGAATTGTCTTAACATGATACATATATACACTTCTTTGATATCTGCACATTGTAGGGCAGCAGGGCATGGGAGTCGGACAGCTCGAGAGCAGCGAATATGATGCTAAGACAAGATTGCATTAGTGAAGTCTCACACTCACACACGCACACAAACGCACACCAGTGATATCTTGATGTAAACAGGGAATACAACACTGTTTTTGGATCCATAAGGGACGCTGTCTGTTTGTAAACATATAGGCTTCTTTCCTCCTGTAGCATGAGAAGCCTTGCGCGTTCACCAATGGGGTATCTAAATGTACTGATAATGATGATGATGATGAAAGGAAAGTGTCCCGCTGATCTACACGTCCCGAACTCCGAAAAAGCAACTGAAATCAATAAGCGCCGAAAGCAAGACTCGTCAGGGCAATCGTAATCATGATTCCATAAGAATGTTCTGTTGAGGAAACCTGCGCATGCTTCCCCGTGGAGTAAGCTGCGGAAGGCGGGGAGCCCCAGAGTTCAACGGCTGACGCAGGTCGGACGGATCCGCCTACGCTTTGACTTGGGTGACACTGACAGTGCCCATGCCCGCGCCGCCAACTGCTGAGGCGGATGTCGATGCGGTAGCTGCTTTTCCCATGATCATGTCGCTCGTCTTGACGAAACCGCCTGGGAGAAGGAAGACGTAATCCTCGCGCCTACCAGACCGGTCGACGGAGAACTGTTGCCAGTCCAACTGGTATCCTACAACCAGATTGCACCGTCCACAACGCTGTAGGTAACGCTTCTCAAAGCCCTCGTCGCTGGTTATTATCTCAGCTTGGCGGTCTTGTCGGGTAGAGAGGAGGAGTCCATAGTGATCCTGCGACGGCGCGTTCTTGTTGCGGCCCGAAGTGGGTGCTGGCGGAAGCGGCATGATATGTGCAGCATCGCGTGTATGTTGGCGTTTGGGTAGGGAAGGGAGCGGTGTGGTGGTTGCCAGTAGGAGGTGGTTGCATAGGCAGTGATAGGTGTAGACTGTGTTGCTGGCCTGGAGGGAGATCTTCTCCTCAGGAGTGGGAGAGGGCATGGCAAAGTAAGCGCGGGAAGTAGTGGCGATATCCATTATGGAAGTTGTAGATGTGTGAGTGAGTAGTTGGATGGTTGTTGTATCGGAGATTTGATGCTTGTGAACCGTAAGAGGAGATGCCGAGAGACTTTTATATATAGTCGGCTAAAAGTGATGCGCGGTACCGATCAACGGAAACCGTGGTACGATGAGGACAGCGAGAAGGTGGGCTGGAGCGTGTGTGGTATTCGCGCTATGTAATCGGAGTGGAACGTTGTGGAATATGGTATATCCGACTTGGGGGCCAGAAGAGCAGAAAATCGGAGGTCCGACCCTCTTATACTTGGACCGAAGGAATCTGTAAACGAACCCTGATGCTGGTTCTTACGCTTAGGGAACAAGCGTACGTGGTGGGACTGTGGGGATCCTTCCTGTCTCGTCGTCAGGATGTAGGATCGCCGCAGCGCAGAGTGCCAAGTCAATCAATAGTAGCTTGTCGCTCGTCTGCACAAAGGCGGGTGAGGCGGAATCGTGTTTGTGCTGGAGGGTGATTTGTTTGAAAGACGGTCCGGGCTCGAAACCCAATACTCCAGCCAAGCTCACTTGTGAGACCCTCTTGGCGTGTCTTGCTGGTGGAGTTGCGGCTGTCCAAGTAGGCTAAGCTGGGAGTCAGAGGTGTGTGCTAGCAAAAAGGTCTGAGTAAAGGGTCCACCAGGTGGCTCCACAGTAGTAACGGGTATTGATAAGAGCAAACAGGACGTATGGGAGTCACACAGAGGCTATGTTGAAGAGGTAAGATTTATAGTGTAATAGGTGGCCGGCGGTGGATGAGTAAAAAGACAGAGCAGGAGGGCGGCGGCGGCGGCGTCATGGCGCGTCAGCACGCACACGGAGCGGGCAGCCAAAAGCACAGGGCAAACCCCACGATGCGTCCCCACGGTGGTGGACGTGGATCTGGTTGTGCGAATGGATTTGCAGCAGCTCACCACGCGTCGCAGCTGTTTGGACTCTGATTGCGCCGCTGCAACTCATGTGACAGGAGCTGAAATTGGGCCGAGAACGGGGTCCTCTGCTCGCCTCGAGTTTCCGGTGTAGCGTCGGCGCTAAAGGGCAGTGGGGTGAAGGAGGTATGGCGTGCATACCGCAGCACGCAGTAGAAGGTGCGAGGAAAGTTCCGTGTGGTTTCAATCTTCGGCGCGCCGCCGCCGCCCGCGCGCGCCCTTGCGTTGAGACTGCTTGGCGCCTCAGTACTTGCGACGCCTGTTAGACACGACTTGAGGCGACGAACCGGGGAGAATGCCGCTCACAAAGGATGTCATCAAGTTCGGCACCTTTGTGGTGACGAACCAGGTGCAGCCACAAATTCAGACCACACACGACACAGGCTAATCATACGCACATAGGTCTTCCACGTAACGCGCCTATCCTTTGCCATAGTCAACCTCAAGCCCCTTCTGCCTGGTCATGTCTTGGTCTCGCCGCGCCGTATCGTGCCGCGTTTCAACGATCTGTCCGCCGCCGAAGTGCAGGACCTATTTTTGACCGTGCAGCGGGTGTCCCGCATGGTGGAGCGAGTCTTCAGTGCCTCGTCCCTGAACATCGCCATACAAGACGGCGTGGACGCAGGCCAGAGCGTGCCCCATGTTCATGCACACATCATCCCTCGCAAGAAGGACGACTTAGAAGAGAAGGGTGGCACCGATGCTATATACGGCATGATGGAGAGCGAAGATGCGGACCTGAGCAAGCAGCTTGCCGACAGGGAGAAGGCAGCTAAAGCACATCTCGCAGGAGAAGAAAAGAAGGGGCGCTTCCCTGCGGTGGACAATGATAGCCGCAAGCCCCGGACCGACCAAGAGATGCAGGAAGAAGCCGAATGGCTGGCAGAGGAGATGGCGAGGGACGGAAGAGACGAACAGAGCGTTGTCTGAAAGCCTTTGTCCAAACTGCGTCTGCGCTCAATGCCTGGTCACCAGCTATGACCTCCTCTGCGTTCGAGCCTGAGCCTCGCGTCACTACAGATGGACCTCTGTCCCTTCTACAAACTTGTGCCCATCTTAGACATAATACAGATAGGTTTTGAGGTCCTTCCTCTGTAGTTGACCCCATTTCACCCATGTGCTATCGTGCCTTTCACACTTGCCTGACGTCGAGCAGAACACTACTTTCGGAAACAGTGGGAAGGCTCGCTTGGCGATGCAGCCTGCAACTGTGCCCCAACACCACGCCGCCTTCTGGATCTCACGTCTCTGCCGCTGCCCTATTTGAACTGCTCTCTTTGGCACTCGCGCCGCCCAAATACATGTTCTCCCACTACTACACCGGTCGTCCCAGCTCACTCCAATACACCATTGCGAGTTCGTTGCTGCCTACGTAGAACAAGTGATCTTGGCGTACGTGGGCTTTGCTATTTGTCCCTGCTCATCTCGCCTGCTGAGTTCATTGCGTTCACCCACTCGACTTTTGGTCACTACCGACACCTCTTACAAGTTCAACATGGACTAAGCCTCCTTGCCTACGAAACCATGACAAACTTCCGCCTTCTTGATCTTCCGGCGGAGCTCCGATACCATGTGTACTCTTTCTTGATCCCAAATGATATGGTCATCACATTTGAAAATTGTGGTTGGTTGAGGAGCGGCGAGCCTGACTGGACCACAAATGGCATCCGAAAGGGTGAAGACGTTCCTAGCAGGATAGGTGGAAACCCCTTCTACAAAAACACATTGGTGCGCCGCTGGAACCACATCACGGTCGAGACGCAGCTATTTCGGGTGAGCAAGTTCGTTTCCAACGAGGCGCTATGTAAGTTGTCACCATATTTGCATTCACTTTTGTTAACTGTTTCAGCGGTTCTGTATGGACTGAATACCTATAATTTCACTGTCCATGGACAAACCATGTGGCCAAAGTCACTACGGAGTCCACTCGTCTTCGGACCTCTTGGTCATCCCGATCGACTCCCATTGTTACGCAATCTGCGACGCATTCATATCGAGGTAGTTCCGGATATCAACAGCCATTGGGCCGTCAAGCGTCAGCGGTCACGACTAGAGTACCTTGTCGAAATCCTAAAAGAGTATGCAGACGATAGCGACCAGAAATCTCTATTGGAAGACCTGAAGGTCGATTTCCAGCTTACTTCACAAAAGCCAGCTCAATCTGCCTGCGGGAAGACTGTTCGGGGCACCATAAATTCCTGTGTTCCCAAAGACACAGAAAAGTTCATGTTCGGTCTTGAAAGCCTTGCATACCTTCGCGGCATCAAGGACGTAGAGATTACTGGGCTGCCAGAGTGGTATACGAAATGTCTACAGTTATCAATCCAAGGTAGAGGCGGAGGCGTCGAGAAGATAGATTGGCCGCTTGTGGGATCCAGGCGCCGCGGGAAGGGGAACAGCACGCAGTGGAAGAAGTATTTGGTGTCGACTCGCAAGTGGCATCAACCTACACTGAACTGGAAGGAGTTTGCCGAGCGCAACAAAATCACCACTCCAGTTGATATTGAGGATTTCTATGCGGCTGGCGGGTAGTGCTATTCAATTATGATGTTTTTGTGTTGAGCTGCTCATGTTACTTTCAAAGAGAAGCTGGAGAAGCGGAAGGCGACGGATGACATGTGATAGATGGGCTGCGTACGCTTCGTACTTAGCTCATACAGCACACAAGAGAACCACAACCGTCAATAACTACCTCATCATCTTTTTTGGCCTTGAACGAACACACCGTTGAGTGCACGTACAGTCACAGACGTGTGACTCTTGCTGTCTCACTCCATGATGCGCGGCTTGCCCCACGTTTGCCGCTTGATTGGCTTGCGAGCACGACGCGAACTACGACCATGACCTAATGACTCTCCTATCGCGCCGCAGCCTTTATCGCCATCTGTCCCTGAACACATCTTCGGTGTGTAATAGAGCTTCTGTCTCCTTGTCCCCTATTCAGACATCTTCTTACCGAGTGTACTAGCACTTCCTCTCTCTTGGACTTCATCTATACTCCTCTTCTCGTAGTTCACACCCTCAACGCCACCACAATGGCCGTCGGCGATATTCCCTCAAGCCCCCAGCAGGCAACTGCCCCACCTCAACCCATCGATATTGAAGCGTGGACCGAGCAGGCGACCGTTGCGCTCAGTTCTGTGGCCATATCTGCCCCTGGAGATGCGCTTCAGGGTACCTCGGTTACGCTTGCGATCCCGCTCGATGAACACGATGCGCCTGCAGCTGCCAGACAGCCCGTAGGTGCTTCAGCAGCTGCAAAGGAGGGTGGTTATTACCGTCGCAAAGAACCACTTCGCCGCGACAGCTTGAAGAGGCGTGAAGCTCTGCTAAAGGGCAAGGAGGGGTCCAGGCGCAGGCAGCGTTGGGAGAATGGTACGTTGAGGGTGCCCCCTCCCCCTCTCTCAATGACACTTTGCGCATCACAATACGGCCCTGTTATCACCACTTGCGCTGCAAGTAATTCATTCTTGAAAGTATGCGTCCATTGATTTCTAGACAGACCGTCTCCTGAACAACCCCTACGCCGAGCCTCCACTGCCAAAGGACTGGGAGGTTCATCCTACCTACACGGCTAAAAACGTGCCCTACTATCTTGCTCCCCTCTGGGATGCCGGCCTTAAGCGCCAGTCCAACGAACGCAAGACCGCTGCAGTCGCTCAAAAGGCTGCGACCAAGACCGTAGCCAACAAGCCCACAACTCCTGGTGTCGTGCCCAAGGAACTGCGCGAGAAGCTCAAGCGATCGCGCGGCGCCAAGGGTCTTCTCATGGACCTCGAGGGCGAGGTCCGCAAGTTCGTCGCCGACTGGGAGGAGAAGGAGCGCAAGGCAGAGCAAGATGGCTTACCTGCTGATCCAGACAGCGAAGACGACGAGATCGTCTTTGTTGGAAGGAACGGACAGATGAACGATCTTCGCTCACCTACAGAGGCTGAGGCTATTAAGAAAGAGCTCATGCTCTTTGAGACACCTGAGGAAGACGTTGGTGGCAGCTTTGGACGCTGGCTCGTACATCACATCGGTGTCTACTATGGCTTGAAGACGTGGAGTGTTACTGTCGGCAATCCAGCCAGACGCGAAGCATACGTTGGTTTGAAGGGCGCGAAGCTCAAGGCAGGAAACAACGACAGCCAGGTCTGCAGCTCTTTGCCGCGACCACTCTATGGCTTGGTCTAGTTCTCCATGACCTCGAGCTCGTCTCGAGACCCCTCGCATCCTCTACATTCGCTTGTTCAGTCTGCTTTACTCATGTATACGGCTTGACATGAGTTTATACTCGCACTGCATCTGCATATAGACGGATGGGTTGTTACCATTGAATTATATATGCCGCTTTTGTTGACAGTCTTGCTCAACGGCTAATCGTGCTGCTTTTGCTATGCCGCACGCACCAGCAACTCGTCATCCAGAGCATTCGCCGTTTGTACCGTGATGAGAATATTCTGTGGTTTATGATGCACAGGATAACGTACTACCACCCCATAATTATGTACGTGGATACCTACAAACCAGGGCTTTGCAGCATGAGAAGGGGTGTGTCGATGTCCAGAGTGGAACCCAAGATCTGTGTGAAGACATGGTAACTTTAATCACTTAGAATATTGCGACGATGACGAGTACTGACGGTAACGAATTAGATGACGTAGAGGGTAGAGGTGACTGAGACGGAAGCTATAGAAGGAACATGCGGCTATCAACAGGGCATTGTGCTAGTATATAATTCCTTTGCGCAAATCCTGTAACATACAGTGCTGAAGGTATGCATGTATCACATATATATAGAGAGCTCGACGATTCTTGAGCATTGTTCATGAGGTTGATTCATAAATACAACATCGTTGGCTGTTCGTGCAATGACAATAAACCATTCAAGTCGACTGTACAACTTAGATCTCATTAGATCCTATCCGACGCTACTCGAACTTTGCAAAAGCGAGTTCGTATGCCAGAGCAAGTGTCATCCGCGCATGCTGAAGCATGTGGTCGAAGCTTAGATACTCAATCTTGTCCTCGGTTGTGTGAATCTTGTTGTCGCTGTACTTGAAGTCTGACTCAATGACGAAAGCTGATGGGTAACCGGCCTTGGATGCACTGGCATGATCGGAACAGGCGTAACCGCACTTGGTCAGGACATACGGGATGCCGCAGTAGACAGTGATGATCTGCTTGATGAACTCGGTAAGGCCAGGGTCAACGAAGTCGGTAATGACACCAACAGACTCTGGCTCGCCTGCATCGAGCGTCTTCTGAACGTAACCAGTCATGTCCTGCTGAAGCATAGCCTTGACTTTGCGAGCGTCCTTCTCATAAGACTGGAAGATAGCCTGCGATCCTAAAAGACCTCCTTCTTCGGCAGAATACCAGTGAAACTCAATTGTGTTGTCTGCCTCGCCCTTGAGGATCTCCTCCGACTTGAGCAGTACGCGTAATGCTTCGAGGATGGTAACGGTACCGCTGCCGTCGTCGTCGGCTCCTGGGGCAGCCAAGAGAGATGGGAAGAAGAGGTTTATGCTGTCTTGATGGGCGCCAATGACAATCGTATTATCACTCTTGCCAGGGATTGTGGCAATGATGGAGGATTGGCCCCAAGGGTGGGGAAACGCCTTCACGGAGGCGTTGACAGCGCCTGCATCGGCGAGAGTCTTGTCGACCTGCCCAAGAAGCCATGCCGAGCTCTCTGCACCGTATTTCGACTTGTAGTACCGGGTGTGGAATGAGGTAAAGGTCTCGAGATGCTCGCGCATGTTGTTCTTTTCCAGCTTCTTGAGTAGCGGAGCGATGGTTTCATTGTAAATGGGCTTTTCGGGGAACTTTACGCTCTCAGTCTTGAACTGGCGGTTGAGCGTGCCGAGCTCTTCGTTGTGCGTAATGTCGAAGAAGTTGATGTTTTGCTAGACCATGTCAGCGACAAGCCTCGAAATGTACATCACGCGGGTATCTCTCGATGTTGGATGGTTCTCCATACCTTACGAAGCTCCCACTTCTCGTCTTCGGTGACCCATCTTGTCTCGCCAGGTGATAGCTCGATAAGATACTCATCCGGCTCGACGACAGTAAGCTGCGGCTCTTGCAAGACGACTTGGGGGTCCTTGGGATGTGAAACCGCAGCAGCAAAGGCTGCAGTGTAAAGTGGTAGCAACAGTGTGGTTGACTTCATGTTCGCTGATAAGGAAGATGGTAGTGAGAGCTATGATAAGGTGCAGCCTGGAGACCTATCGGTCGTTGACGCGGTGATGCGGAGATAGCGGTGGAGCTGTCGTAATCGGGTTAGCGTGCAACTCATGCGTCACGAAGTCACGCGTCGCATCTGCTCCACTTCTTGTTCACGCGCATGCACGAATATCCGAGCACACTCATCCTGTTCCAAGACGGGTATTTGTATGTCATGTTGAGCTCTATTCCTAATTGTAAAGCAGGAGAGAGTTCTCATAATGCTACTGATGAAAGGTCAGAAAACGTCCAGTACGGACCCAACAAACTCCGCAACCGAGAAAATCACCCAGACGCCAATCATCTCCCACCTATCTAGGTACGCACAGGTTACACCTGTGGTTAACGGAGACCACGGCGTCGTCGATCCCCTTGTAGAGACTGCTCAAGCTGCTGCATCTGATACGCCACCACCATAGCTACACCAGCTCCGAACAAGATGCATCTCTCTTTTGTTTCGGTGAAGACCAATGCGCCTACCAATGCAAACGCTAGAGCCATGGAACCCGTCATTAATGTTCTGGCAAAGAGCTGGAATACTCCATTCTCACGTTCACATGTTGGTCGACGATTGTCCTGCATCCTCCTGAAGGCATTCCGAACTCTGTAAGCTCTGTTGACACTGTGTACAGCAGCCTCAAATATCATCGGACGAGGACGCCCGATCCCATCCTCACCTCGGTCATCTATTGGCACTTTGAAAGCGTCCTCGCTATCGGCCTCTATGATACTGCTCATAGTTCGCTTTTTAGTTGTCATTCCTTCCCAGTATATACGTCGAATGTCCACCTTGACCTCGCGGCAGATGCGAGGTATCTCTTGTGCAACATATCTGATCTGGTTCTCATCGAGATCTTCGACCTTGAGCGATAACCGAAGATTGATCGACGCTCTCTCCGGAGCATCCTTTTGGAAAGCAGCCTTACGTTCCTGGGTCTGATGCTGGTGTAGAGGCCCGAGTTGCACGGTTCGCTTGTAGCTCCGTAGTCGATCCCATGTTAGACATGGCTGCTTCTTTCGTTTCTCGTTTATCTTTTCGCAGAGCTGTGTTAACAGAAAAGGCCCTCTCTTCTCGGCCAGCAATTCTTCCAAAGAGTTGCAGAGCGCGGTCGTGAAAGATTTTGGTCCTGGACCAGATGTGAAAGACTCTTCCGCTGAGGCCGCTAGCAATTGGTAGATCCGTGACCCTACGTTTCGGCACTTGAGGGCTGCTACACTCGCCATACAGCAATCCAATATGACAAGTGCGTCGCCCTCCATATCGTTCAGAACTGGCAACTCCGCTTTGCGCCAGCTTGCTTTCGCCATGTGTCGTCGGGACGCTCTAATATGCGAGGGGTCTTCTTTTCTAATTTTCTTAGATCCTTGTCTAGTATTTGAGGTAAGTGACTTACGCCGACAGCTCTAGATATCCCCCTTCCTCATCTCTGGAGCCGTGGCCCGTGTAGTAGATGATCAGTAAATTATTTGGGTCGTCGTGCGCATGAACATGATCCAATATCGCTTTGTTAATGTCGAGCTGTGGACGTTTGTTATCCTCAATGGAGTGTACGGAGCACTCGTAGCCGAAACATTCCACGAATATCCGCTGAAGTCGCTCAATCTAAAAACCAAGTTAAGAACGCGACTGCTGCTAAGCCATGGTACGACGTACTGACCTCCTCAGTGTGACCCTTGAAATCGTCAATACTTTCGTCCCATCGAATGATTTTTACTGCAACCTTCAGGTAACCGAGGGGAATGTTTAAAGCCTCGTCCGAGGCTTCCTGAAATATGGCCTGTCTTACGGCGTCTCGTTTCCGCTCCATGTTTTCCTCTTCCTTTCTGGCAGACTGTGCGGAGGCAGCATCGTCTAGTATGACGGGCGTATTCCTTCGGGACACTTTCGCTGGAGAAGAACTGCGGAAGGCTACCGAGTCGCCTTGTTGGCCCAGCCTGGTAGCTGGCTTTTGTTGGTTTGTCATGACGAGCAATTGTGCGACCTGAGGTATGTAGAGCGGCCATTAGGGGACGGGTCCTGTTTTTGAAGTCTCACGACAGGCCGTGAAATCTCAAAACCATCGTCCTCCATGTGGCTGTGCTGTCACAACTGCATAGCTTTGCTTTTTTTCTAACACAGGTAATCAACATGCTAGAGGGCTGTTTGCCTGATAGCTTGCGCAGTTCTTGCCTCCTTTTTGGTTGGCTCTTGACCCCTGACGTTTGTCCTGCACACGGCGCCACAAACGAGATCATCCCAATGAGAAGAGAACCCGACCCTCCATTACTGTAGTGAACTAGGTCATCCGTCCGATCAACCGGCATAGTTGAGGCTTAAAAGTCCAATACGGTACGGTGCGTCTGTTTGTGGGGCTAGCGGGATTGCAATTCGGCTGAAGCATGCTGCAAGCTTGAACAGATAAAGGGCTCAAGTAAGCCTGCTAGTCCGCCTCGAGGCCTTAGGCACTTGTATCGCAGCAAATAAACGAAGAAGGTCGTGTACTCATAGCCCCTCTGCGAATAAAATCTCCTCGATGCCGGACCAGGTAAGACCACATGGGCCCCACCCCCATCGCCAGCTGATGAGCCTACCACTGACCGGTCGTGCTTTGCCTCGTACAGAAAGATCTTTCCGATAACGAGCGAAGCAAGACAACTGTTCAAACTAGTGATACTCCTGCGGATGTGAGTGAAGGTTCTTTTCGCGCAAGCTTAGTGCTCAGACTAATGATTCTGGCCAGCGGCAGCCAGAATATGAGAAAGATGATCCAGTCAAAATGATGGTTACAGTGTCAGGAAATACGCATCACAAGACTTTTCATGTGGCTCGTTCCCAATTTGTAGGCAGCCGTTGGATGTATGAGCTGAAAGATCCTGTCACCAATTCATCTTGGGAAGAAGGCAAATTATTCCCAGGAAAAGATCTCGTAAATGATCAATGAGGGGCTCAGAGTCTCCTTTTGGGTTGCGTTCCGAAATTGCCATTGGGCAACCTATCACAAATCACCCACAACAGCTCGAAGTTACGACGTCTTGGCATTCTCAGCCTTCTATATCGTTCTCACTACAAGAGTATCGGCTCATCTCCCCATTGCGAGTTGCTTGAGCCTTCTCATTCTGATTTTCCAGATCATTTATGTGCGTGCGACGAGATTCTTTTGTCTTTCTGCCAGTTCGTCTATATGAGTACAGACCTCACAATGGAACAAGCAAACATGCCCACTTTTGATATCTCTGATGCGGAAAAGGGAATTGTTCAGAGCCCACAGAGCTTCGGCGAAGCTTCCATTGATGGCAATAGCCGAGCAACGACCTTAGCCCTGAAAGAGACAAATCGGCATGACTTCACGCATAATGAGACGGGTAAGAGCGTTACAAAAGCCAAGCCCACGGCAGCTGAAATCGAACGCGAGATCATGGAGACCAAAACAATACCGTGTACGTAAACCATAGTTTTATAAGCCTTCTATATAACTAATTTCATAGCAGTAGAAGATTATCCAGAAGGTTATCCCCGTCAAGCAGCATTCCAATCGAGTGAGCCGAGCTGGTCGATTTATCGTGGATTCAACTACCTGCATTCTCGCGTTATCTTGGAGCTTCAGGACGAGCTCCGCTGTCTAGAGAAAGGCCTCACAGACATGGACTTGATCGATTCTAAGAACGGTAACGAGAAGCCATTACGGTCTCGAAGCGGAGATCTTGTGCAGGCCAAAAGAGCAAAGACTACGAGCAAGCGTGCGCACATCATCAACGAGATCAGATGTAAACTCGTGAACTATGGTATGACATATCACACAGATTTCAGGCTCTACAACTAATGCTATGGCAGACGAGATACTGTCCAAAGCACGCGACCTTAACGCGTTCCAACGTCCATCGAAGCGTGATTACCGCAACTTTCGGACGTGGTTCTATAACGTGAAACCACTGACTAACGACTCTGAAGAAGAGTTCATAATGCGTAAGGAAGACCTCGTGTCACTTCGACATGGCCGAGAATGGTCAGGTTTCGACGGTTTTATCGAATCGTGCCTTCGTAGAGTGCATTGTCGTCTTACTCAGGTAAGCCAAGACTGTCCATACCACATTCTCGAGCCTAACATACGCAGAAAATGTTCGCGACCAAGGAGCTTCGCGAAAAGACCAGCGACAAGTGCACATTTTACTACTCACAGTCACGTATCGAGAAGCTTGTTGGGCTGATCATCACTGTTATGATATTTGTCTTATTAGTCTTGCCGGTCGTGGCTATGTACCAGCTGACTTCGGTCGGTGACCGCAATTCTACTTTTGACGCTGTTGGTATCCTGGTTGTCTTCACGCTTCTATTCTCGGCAGCCATGTCACTTGTGACAAAGGCGAAGCGGCATGAACTCTTCGGAGCTAGTGCGGCATATTGCGCAGTACTGGTCGTTTTCATCAGCAATTTTAATAACGACGGAAACCACCAGCCTGAGTGATGATATTTGGGAGTGGGCAGTTGGAATTCTACTGTTTCTTTAGTTAGTGCACTTTCTTCCATACAACAGGGATTATGTTGTACCTTCATTTCCATATCAAATATACTGTATGCGCCCGCGGTTGAAACTTTTGTACTATGTATGCTCTCCTTGAGACTTTCTCTAGCAGGGAACTATAAGATTATCTTTAGTAGCGAGCGGGGAATAGAGAAAACATCCACGAACAATTCACTACATAATCTCGGAGTGTTCTTAATCAGAGGGATGGGTTTAAAAGCACGTAGATGGCCGTTTCCAAGACCAAAAAGCCCGTCAAGCACCGTATTGAAGATCATTAAACGACCAATGTCCATTTCCGGCACCAGCATCACCATCTCTTCTTCTATGGCGTAGGTCACAACAGACATATCGTGCTTGTCGAACAACATCACTCGAGTTGCGCCTGAACACCAGTGGCACTCCAAGAAGTACATGACTTTCGAAGCAATGTGTTGTTGTTATCTGCTATGGTCGTCGGTAATGCGGGGGATTTAGCTCCGGGTGGGGAAAATCGTCAACAGCACGAGAAGACCTCGGGATCATAATGACATACTCTCTACAAAGCTTGCCCAGGTGACACCTTCAGAACTCATTGCACAAGCTTGCAACCTCTCGACCAAAATGACCGACTCACCAATCGTTCTTATCACCGGCGGCAATACCGGTATCGGCTACGAAAGCGTCAAGGCTCTCTATGCCTCGCCACATCCGCACACCATCTTGATGGGCAGTCGTTCTCTGGAAAAGGCCAACGAGTCCATTTCCAGGCTTAAAAACGAGGTCTCAGGGTCTAAGTCGGAGCTCGTACCTATCCAAATCGACATTGAAGACGATGCATCTATTGAGAAAGCGTTCGGAGAGGTCGAGAGCAAGTATGGACGGGTCGATACTTTGGTCAATAATGCCGGTAATTTTCTTCCTTTTCTCCGTCGAGATGATAACCTGATTCATGGTAGGTGGATCATTCGACGGCATCATGCGCGAAGATCCTAGCTCCAAGGGCATCCGCGCAGCTTGGAATAAAGCCTACTCTCTTAACACAACCTCCACCCATGTGATGACGCATGTCTTTGCACCCCTCTTGATCGCCTCCTCTAATCCTAGGCTTATCTTCGTTACCTCTGGTCTGTCCTCTCTAGAAAATTGCTCCGGCAGTTTTGACTCCAAGCTCCTCAATACGCCACCGCCAAAGGGCTGGCCTAAACCACCATCTATGGCTCAAACAGCATACCGCTCTAGCAAGACTGCCCTGAACATGCTGATGCTGCACTGGGCGAAAACTCTTGGCGTGGATGGTGTCAAGGTATTCGGTATCAGCCCCGGGTTTTTAGCTACAGGACTGGGGGGTGCGGGGCCGGAAATGATGAAAAGATGGGGTGCGGGCGATCCAAGCATTGGTGGTGGCTTTATCAAGGATGTTGTTGAAGGAAAGAGAGACGATGATAGCGGAAAAGTCATTAACAAGGATGGCGTGCAGTCTTGGTAGATCTGACACCTACAACATGATTGGCCATCGTAGGTCACACAACCTTAGTGGTGTCTAATAATATCGACTCAAGTCCGTCTCGCACTGTTGATTTGTGATCCAAGTAGGCCAAGTCTGCTATGCCAATGTCCTTAATCTGCAGCTATCTTACTGACACCTAGCTATGTTAAGTTCATCCTCCATTGTATACTTGACTCCACGAGTAGCAATCTGTTGGGCTATAGCTCGAAAGATCTTGCATTACACTGCATACTATGATAAGGCTGACCCGCCTCGCAATTACTTTCGATTACTGCCCTACCAAGGTTCTTAATTTCTCTTCAACAACTTCTGTGATGGATGTAGAGCCTTCTGCCACATAATCGAATTGTATCCGATGTGGATATCGCATTGTGTAGCACTGTCGCTCGACGCGGGGGTAATTGCAATACTTTCGCCACTTAGCCTTGTGAGCTCACTTACCTTCCTGGGTATCTCGTGGTCTTTTCCGCCCCCACCACCTAAATGCATAAGTCTATCGTCTCCACCCTCACGGGTTGTCGTGATAGGCTCATTGGAAAATCACACTATGCTGCGCCTCGTCACCTTCGGCCCTTCCTTTCTTGGGGTCTACGGTATGCTTCTTTATCTATCAATATGACAATCTTGTTTGTACGTACGTTCTACATGGATATATGAGATGCCTCGAGTCCAGCCCCAGAGAAATGTCGGTTCCGTTAGCCATCATATAGAGAGCCGTTAGTGCTTCTACAAAACAAGTCAAGATTGTTGCCATGGAGTCTGAGCATGAGTCGGTATATCTTGGAATCTGGACGAATTGGTCTCATGGCTCTGTTGCCGGGCTCACACTCACGACCACCCTGCAAAACGGCGGCTTGCTTATTGCTTTTCTCGCGCTTTTCGTAAGTAAATCCCTTATATGAGCCATGTTCTTACACATGCTAACTTCGTTCACTAAATTCAGGTGACCTTTACTGGAACATGTTTCTGGGCAATCATTTCATTTTCTATCCACCAAAAGATGAGCAGGAAGGCACCCCAGAGTGCGTTGTACCACCAACAACAAGCGATACTTCGAAACTCAGACACAAGCACAGCAGCGCTATGGAGGCTGTCAAGGATGTCTTGGACCTGGCGCAGAGTTGTGCCATTGGCCATGCTCAAATCTGTCTCGCTGCCGCTAGTCATGAGCTTAGCAACTTTCTGCGCCTTCACTACCGCTGGAGTGTTTTCTTCACGAGTTGCTACATCGAGAGGCAGTGAGGTTCTTGTCGTAGGCGACAAATGCGCTACGCTAAACGGATCGCTTTTCACAACACAAAACATCCGCTCGTCACAATCATATCTTGCTAGTCGAATTAGATCGAGCGCCAACTATGAAGCAAATTGCTATGGGAAGTCCAGGTCGGCAGAGAAATGTCGCACTTTTGTCCGGGATACCCTTCCGATAACGATCACAAAGGGCAACCCCTGTCCTTTCCCAGGAAATGATCGGATATGTCGTTCACCGGAATCTGCCCTCCGTCTGTATTCTGGATTCTTGGATAGTCACCGCGACCTAGGTATCAATTCGCAGCCATCCTCAAGATTCCTTTATCGAACTGTGAACGAATGCGCTCCGATAAAAGACGAGGGTTATATGAAGTGGAACACATCAGCGAGACCACGGAATGTCCAGTTTCTGTACGGAAACGATCCGGTGATATGTGGAGAGGACCAATCCGGGTGTACTAGGCAGTTCGATGTTGTGCGTCTTGGGGAAGGAGGACCAAGAACAGCCCGCAGTGAGTACGGTATCTCGTGAGTATAGCTAATGGAAAGGCATGTCTCGTCACTGACACCTTGGTCAAGTTTAACCACACGTTATGACGTACTCGTTGAAGACAACCTTCAATCCCATGACTCATGGCAACCTATCCCTGAACTTTCAGTCTCTGATGCCGATGTAAGTGTCTTCTTCCTTGAGACGAACGATATCGTTTACTCTACGCCTGTCGTCGATCCGTGGTTTGCCGCTGAAGAGGGTCCCTTCAGCCGTTCCACGAGTTACGGGAATATCACCTACTACCAAAGCAATCAGCCGGTGAAGGCGCTAGCGTGCGTACAGCAGTACCAATTTTGCAACCCTTCTTTAAACCACAATGAAAGCTGCACGCCATTGATGGGTATATTCGAAGCAGCAAGATCTGCCCCTGCAACAGTGTTTTCGCAATCCAAAGACATCGATCGATTTCTCTGGTCTCTAGCTGCCATACAAAATATGGCTGGAGGTTTCACTGAAATCAGCATGGTCTTAAGAGGCGGATCTCTCCTAGCAAGTGACTACGTGTCTCAATTCGGGCAAGATGGCCTACCTGATAATCAGTGGGAACTTGAACTTGAACATTGGTTCAAGTTCACCATGGCCGATCTACAACGGGCGATAGTTGATCAAGCGACTGGTCCAGTTGTACCAGAAGCTCGATCATTCCACTCACCGCCTACGTCTCCCGGAGCGCGAGCGATCTGTAGCAACCAGAAGATTCGGAGCGATTCCTATACTTCGTTCAATGTGCTCGGCCTTATCTTGATATTCTCCCTTGGTAGCCTTATAATGCTCGTCTCGGCTTGCCTACCAACCGTTACTGCGCGTGTGCAAAGGTACAAAAACCCGTTTGCCAGTATCGAATGGGTTACAAGCGATACGTTGCAGCTCCAGCGGCTTGCACATGAGGCTATTGGCGCTGGGCAGTGGGAGGGCGCATGCGACGACTATCCGCGAACACGAAAAGGCGATCTTCTGGCTGTAATCGACATCTCTGACGGGAAGCATCCAGTACTCCGAGCTCCTGGAGAGATCAGAGTTCCAAAAGACGTGAAGCACGCAGAGGGTCAGGGAGATGAGAAGAGGGTGTCAGAGGAGCAAAGGAACGACTCGGCGCAGGAGTCCCTATTAAGTGTAGAGCTCCCACGCATTTCCTTGGAGCTATCGCATCGTTTCGCAGCTGGAGTATGTTAGTTTACACGTAGATACTTGATTTTCTAGGACAGCTCGTACGAATGAGAGAAGTCTCAACAAATTCATGGACGATATACTTAGCCTACCCATGTTGATGATGATTCTGGAAAGCAAAGGCGCGACACCACGGATCGCGTGCGGATGACGACATGACGCGTGCCTCGGTTACTTAGGACGTTATCGATAAAACGTCTAGGCATGCTGCACTATTACAAACCAGCCCTCAAAACCACTGCGAAATAACAAACTCTATTGAAAGATAAGAGCTTCACATGCCAACAACACGAGGCCAAAAGCGCGATGCGGAGATGGAGGCAGCACTGAAACTCTTTTTCTCAAGCCCACGCTTCGCAGTAGCCGGCGCTTCTTCAGATCCGTATAAATACGGACACAAAAGTATGCCAACATCTGTTCTTCCTGTCGTACCTTTCCTATATCATATCTGACGAGATGCTACAGTCTTCGCGTGGTATCTCCAGCACTCTCTTCCTGCGACGCCACTGAACCCAAAAAGCCCGAGTGTCACAATATTAAACCGTGCTCATACCACTGTGCCTTCACCACTCGCTCTGCAAGATCCACCAGCATCAAATTATTCTCTATCGGTCATCACGCCACCTGCCGTTACAAGGCAGTTGCTTAAAGAGGCGAAAGAGGCAGGTATTCCCGCGGTATGGCTGCAGCCTGGGAGCTTTGATGCAGAGGTTCTGGAGTATGCGCGAGCTAACTTTGAGGCGGCGATTGGTGGCAATGGCGGAAGAGGAGGAGAGGGGTGGTGTGTGCTTGTTGATGGAGAGGAAGGGCTAAGGATAGCTGGACGAGAGACGTCAAGACTTTGAACTAGATGGAAGATGGATCACACAGTATTTCTTCGCTCTGGTCCCACGGTTGGAGATGCCCCAATAATGTATGATTGCTCACGAAAGTCTATGATTACAAGTCCCTGCCCAATCCGGTTTTCACTTCCTCCTATCAGCTGGCCCCTCTCAGCCCTTCTTCCACGCGCTTTCCGTCTCAAGCCAAGTCGCAAAATCCTTCATCCCCGGATTCATCTTCTTACATCCCTCAACATCTGCACCAAATCCCACGTCACGGAACCAATTGAACATATATCCAAGCTCTTTCGACATCCAGCACAACGCGCCGGCAACAAATCGATAAGTCATCGGAAGCTTCTCTCCCGTCTTCTTCTCGAACGTTTCTTTGAACTGCTGAAAGGACAATGCCTCGCTCGCTAGCGATATGCTCTTGTTCTTGTATACTGGATCGTCATTCTTGAGAAACGCTTGAGCAGCGAAGAACCCAATGTCACTCGTGCCAATTAATTGCAACTTCTTTTCCCTAGGCATCTTGATCGCCCAACTCGTGGTGAAGACCTTGCCAAAGAAATTTGGTGTCAAGTTTTCAAAGAAAGCTACAGGACGCAGGACCGTGTACGTCATGCCACTTTTTTTGGCCTTAAAGAAGAGGTGCTGCTCGATGTTGTGCTTCGTGATGAAGTGTGGGACTACTGTCGGATCTGTGTCCGAGTTTGCACCTCCGCGGTCCGCAGAGGAGAAAATGAAGTGAGATACCCCATTCTTGATAGAGGCATCCACAAGGTCTTTGCCTTGTTTCTCTTCGTTCTTGCCAAGGGCCTGTGGGACTATTTAGCAAAGCCCAATGGTCAATCTTTGAAGCGCGCTTACCTGAACGCTGTAGACCCCCCAGATTGGTGCCTGCGTCGATTTTCTGGCTGTCTCAAATATCTCATCGACCGCATCAAGGTTTCCAGTGACTAGCTTGATGTTCGGAGACTTTTGCTGAAGCTTCTTGGATGATGAAGATTGAGCATCCCGCGTAAGGGCTAGGATCTCGTAGGGTGGGTTCGCTCTCAGTAAGGCATCTACGACCGAGCCACCTTGCTTGCCAGTTGCACCCGTGACAAGAACTCTTCTGAGAGCCATGGATGGTTGATAAAGTATTAGATGATGAGGTTGAGGCGAAGAAAGCGTGACTTTGACTGTTGTCGATATTGGAAATTGGGTAACTTCTGCATGTCTTATAAGGGCCCGTTATGTGAGGTATAATGTTAAGGCATCATCAAAGCATTGCAAGTTCGCATGGTGTTGCACGCAGCGAGCGCGCGAGCCGGCACATCGTTCGTCCGCTTTTGGCAGTGGCTGACATTGATGACGCTGATTGGTGCTCGGCCTTCAGAACAACGAACGCGAGGCGGCATGACAGAGCGATCCTCCCGGTCACAGCTCCATCACATTGTCCAAGCTAACAACACAAGGTAACCATGCGGATGCTCGTTGACAAGTAGCGCATTAGAGCGCAAAAAAGGGTATATGTATATGCTAACTTTACAGTTCCTAACATTTCGAAATGACATGTATCGCGTTACTTAGCCAATGAAAGTTACATCTCCTTCGCAACAGCCTCTAGAGACTCCTTGAAGATGTTGCAAGCCTGGCTCAATTCCTCCTCGCTGATTGTGAGTGGTGGGATGAATCTCAGTACGTCGAACACGGAGGTACTGAGAAGAAGCATGTCTCGCTTGACACACTCCTGTACAATCTTGGGTGCTATCTGCGGCTGACTCTGACCATTACGCGCGGCGGTGTTTGACGAGTCGCGTTGTAGCTCCGGGTTCGCGAACTGCACACCGACCATGAGACCTGATCCACGAACATCTTCGATCAAATTGCCGGCCTTAGTCCCAGAAGACTTAAGATCATTGAGGAATGAGAATATTTGCTTGGAGCGTGCAGCGACGTTATCTAGAATCTTTTCCTCGTGGAAGGCTTTGATTGTTGCTGTCGCGGCGGCGCATGCGACTGCGTTGCCCGCATATGTTCCACCCATCGATCCGGGTTTCTGGAGATCCATGAGCTTCTTGCTGCTGGCGATACCAGATAGAGGGAACCCATTGGCAATGCCCTTTGCGAAGACAAGAATGTCTGGCCGTACGCCCGACTCTTGGACAAACCACTGGTGTCCCGTACGACCCATACCAGATTGGACTTCGTCGGCGATGAAAAGGACATTGTGCTCGTCGCATATTTGCCTGACACCATGTAGGAACTCTGGAGGGGCGGGGACGTAGCCTCCCTCACCCAGAACAGGCTCCAGGATTACAGCAGCGGTGTCTGCCGGAGACGTTTGCTGCTGCAGAGTAAGCCTCAACTGAAGCAGTGCCTGGCTCACGAGCTGGTCCTTTGGTGTGTCTGGTGGGAGGCCAAACTGGCTATAGTATGGGAACGCAGACGCGAAGACGCCGCCCATTAGTGGGCCATGACCCTCACCATAGATAGTCTTTGATCTCGTCATCGATGCAGTGGCGTTTGTGCGGCCATGGTAGGAGCCTTGCATGACGATGATGTTGGGCTTCTTCGTCGCGGCACGAGCCAGTTTAACGGCGGCTTCAACCGCCTCAGCACCCGAATTCCAGAAGAAGACGGTATCGAGTGATTCGTGCGGGAGGATTGGAATCAGCTCTTTGAGAAGAGCGATCTGTGCGGAGCTGAAGCCAATGTTGACTTGGGCGTGGGTAATCTTGTTGCATTGTGCCGCTGCAGCGGCACTGACCTTCGGGTGACAATGACCAAGATTCACGACTCCGATGCCAGCAGTCATGTCCAGCAGCTTAACGCCCTTGTCTGTGGTGATGAAGGTGCCCTTGCCATCTTCAAAGACATGCTTTGTGAGGCGGCCAATGCCCTTTGCAATGTGTTGTTCGCCGAATGCCGCTGTATCCATGTCGGAGGACGCTTGTCGTGTAGTAGTAAACGTTCGTAGATTCGTTCGGACGGGTCGTGGGAAAGAGGATGCAAGACTGCGGGAAGCTGGTACGCCGGCTCTAAGAAAGGTAGTTGTCTTCATTATGTATCGTTGTGATGGTAGTGCTACGCTCGAGCGCCGTGGAGTATAATGCGGAGGGGTTCGGCTTGAAACGGCCTGACGTAGCTAGTACGCACCGCTTGTCGTTTATCTCCGAAAATAGACGCCTTACACGCGTTCATGTGACCTTCGCGACAATTCACGGTAGTCAACAACTCAACTTTAACATGCCTGCTAACCCCTTTGGGCAATTCAAGAGAATTTATCGCCAAGACTGTGTGTATGTTTTGCCCAGTAACAGATTGTCTACACGCCCCACACGCCCGATCTCTGTAGAATGGCCAGCAGCTGTTGCTTGGGCAGATTTTTTTCCAACTATGACTACGCGTATGCCGCTCTTGACTCGGCCGCCCAACAGACCACCTTACAAGCAACTGAACCGAAGTATACTGATTGAACGGTGGCGTCAACGTTTATGACTATCTTACAAGCGTGGGGTATATCGGGAGATAAACGATGAGCTTAAACTGCCTTCTATTCTCGGGTAGTGCAGTACTTCTCCGCAGCCTCCCAGAACGTTAATGGATTGTGGGTCTACGGAGAATACAGCATGATGGGAGCCTTCCACGATTACGTTCAGAATATAGGGAACATTGGGTGGCGCATGTTCGTTAAACTGTTCAAAGCCTTTGGTTCTTCGACTTCGTTCGGTTTTCCTTTGATTGTAGGCACATAGTCTCAGACATGGCTTCCCTCCTTACGGTCCCAAGACACTGACCCAGGGTTTCCATGGCCTCCGGCAATTGTTGATGTTACAGTGAACTTAGTCTCCTTGATAATGTTCTTCTGCGAGTCGCCGTCGCTATGATCAGCGTCATCATTGTCACCCAAAGTCTGGAATGTGTCCATAGCTATCCCACGCGAGCGCAAGGTGGGCTGCCTGCCGTTCGTCCCCGATTGGTATGCTCTTCCACTGGATGCGGCAGGTGTATTAGAGCCTGCGGATACCCTGATGCGAAGGGAGAGGAGAGGGCGAAGAGGAGGCAGTGAGCCGGCGATGAGGCCGATGCCTACTTCGGTCAGAGACCAGAAGCCGATTTTGCCCGTACTGTACATGAACTCGCCAGGGTCACTGTAAAGCGTGAGGTACTTGAGACGCACGATGGTGGCGCACGATGCACTGAGTCAAGTTAGTTGTTGGCCACGTAGCGTGAGGGGTGCTGGATGCCCTACAAAGAAGCGAGCGCTAGCATCACAGCCACTGAAGCCTTGACAGCCCCCTTCATCTGAACATTCCAAAGCAGGATCGCAGGCATGATTGAGAGACTGAAGTCTGCTGCAATTTCGATGGCTGAATAGAACAGACTGACGTTCGTGTTGAGCTGCAGGTTGCAGGTGCCGTTTGACTCGCCCCAGAGAGTGTTGATAGGATGACCTAGTCGGGTCGTTAGCAACGTTATGTACCCCATATAGAGCAAGTTGACCCACAGATATTTGCGATACCTATACAGAAAACAAGAGCTGCAACGATAGTAGCCCCAATAAGAGCCCGCAGACCCCATGTGAAGAATTGACGATTGGCGGCGATACGGAGAAGCGCCACTGCAACACTGATCTTAACGAACATGGCGCTGACAGCATAGAAATACTCCGCGATATAGAAGAGCTGGTAGACGTCAGTTTGGGTCCCAGTAGAACTTTGTGTAAAGGATGTATCTACCTTTGTCCCCTTGGATATTGTTACGGGTGGCAGCTCCCGTGCAAACTGCCCGGAGCCATAGAAACAGCAGACTATGCAAAGAGAGGCCGTGACTGAGAATAGAATCTGTAATAAGCTATCAGCCTGCGTATCACATACTGGTGGTGTCCAATTCTTACAACTCCAACAAACATAAGGTAGTCATCCATACCCCACGCTTTTCTCCATACCCGAACTCCGACTCGCATGGAGAAAACGACCCAACTCAACACGAGCAATATGATCGCGCAATACAACAATGCCACTCCATCTCTAGCTACCTCAACAGTCGTCATACTCCCCACGCAATAATGATAAACAGATTAAAGACTCGAAACGAAGCAAGCAGGTGAAGAACAAGAGATCCTGGGGCAGCTTGGGGCAGCTCGTCGGACGACATATATTGGACGTTTCATCTCTACCATGTTGTGCCATAGGAGGTTGCCGCTTTTCGGTCGATGCATGTCCTGAACTGTGAGCCGTGCGAACAGGGCCTCGTGTCGAAATGTTAGGCCACGGGCGCTAGACGGAAGGAGCTTCGTCTGTATGGGATCTAATGTGTCACTTAGCCGCGGAACCTACCAACGTGGTAGTGTTTGGTCTATCAATGCCGGATGGTCCGACATTCTCTTCGAGACCCTGCTGTGCGGAAGTCTAGCTTTCTTTACGCATGGTCCATCACGGGCCGCGACGTGACAGGAGCTGCTTGCATGGAAGGAGCCTTCTTGTGCTATCCTGCGATTGGCTTCAAAGACAGAAAAGCCGTTGAAGCGTGGTTGACCCCTTACCATGCTCTATGTACGTACACGATACATGGGTCGCGTGATTTTCTTTTCCTGTCGGGCCGTTGCCAGTTAAAGTGGGTCTTGCAGCTTCTACAACCCTGAGCTTTGTTCCAGCATCGGCCTTACACAGATTACGTGAGTAGGATACGTTCGTTCTCAGCCAAGACGCCGGGAAAAGTTGGACAATTGTTCGGGCTGGTCTGCTGCCGTTGAAGTGCAGCCTCTGACTAATTGCTGGGCAGGCAAAGACGCTTGGCTTGACATCGATTTTATGGCTCCTGGGCCACGGCTCGCTTACCACGAGCCGCATCCTTCCCTGCGATAAAAAAACGGGCCCCGTCTGGAAGACCTTTCCGGGTTTGTTGTCTTCCCTGTAAATCTCCGGAGGCTTCCCAGATCTTGTTTGAGGTGATGTTTCTAGGCCTAGAATCCCGGCAGCCTCACATTCAGTCGTTGACTGTTCCAAATCAGTGCACTCTAGCATGAGCTTGAGCCGATACGCTCTGATGTGCAGGGGGCCCGATATGTCTGCATATTACCCTCTCCCTTTCTGGTTTTCGTTTGAACTTCCATTCGTCTACTTTCATCATACCTAATTTCGCCATGACATCCTTCCAGATCCAAGACTCTGACCTAACAGGCTTCCAGGGCAAAGTTGCCGTCGTGACCGGTATTACGACCCCGTCAAATAAGCTTCGAGAACCAAAGTACTGACATCGTCGTAGGTGGGTCATCAGGCATCGGCCTCGCCACAGCTGAGCTATTGGTCTCTCTAGGCGCACTAGTTGTCGTTGGCGATATTCAAGCACCACCGGCGTCTGTGGCTGATTGTCACTTCGTCCAAATCGATGTCAGGCGCTGGAACGATCTTACGAAACTTTTCAAATCCGCGAAAGAAAAGCATGGTCGAGTTGACTTTGTATTCGCCAATGCCGGCATTGGACCAAGGGCGAACTATCTGGCTCTTGACATCGACGAAAACGGCGATCCAAAGGAACCAAATGAGGACACCCTAGATATCAACCTGGACAGCGTGGTCAAGACCGTTACGCTTGCTACTCATTACATGAAGGACCAGGCCGAGGGTGGATCTATTGTCATCATGGGGTCCAGCACCGGCTTGCATCCCGTCCGAGCAGTTGATTATTGTGAGTAACAGGTTCGCCGATCATATGTAGATCTCTAACTGACAACGCGACTCAGCGACGGCTAAAGCGGGTGTTCTAGGCTTCGGTAGGAGTTTCGCCCTTTTGGTGGAAGCTGCTGGTCTGCCTATCCGTGTCAACACACTCGCCCCTTCATGGACAGCAACTCAAGTCTTGCCCAATTTGAAGGGCCTTCTAGATGCTGTCTCAGAGAACTGCCAGTCTACCGCAGTGGTTGCCCGGGCTGCCGCATATTTGATGGCGGACAAGTCTCGCCGCGGAGATCTCATCTTTGTCTGCGATGGTAAATACACGGAAATCGAGAAATCCGTGCTCGCGCCAGCGTATGCAACCATCAAAGGGGATGGACCGAGTGACGACGCCGTACTCGCAAAGGTTATGGCTCTAGGTAGTTAGAAAGTTGATGAATTCGAAAGCAAATTTGAATGTATTAAAATGGACAGCGGGCACACCCGCAGCTGGGACAACAGCGTGGTGACATGAGTAACGGTGGCAAACCCGTGGATTTGGAAGAACGACAAGCCCCTGCCAAGACGCTACCTATCATCCCGCTTCCGATTAGGCGTCCTGGTATCTAAATAATGCAAGCGCGCTGCAACTTATGCTAGTAATAACGGGAATTCATCATACGAGCTGTCAGGCCTAAACACACTGACTGTAGTAGTCACCGTTCGCCTTGCATGTTGATCCACTCGCACAGTTCGTGCATCCACTGTACGTCATACCGCCACACTGCGCATACTTTGCTACTTCGCATATAGGAGCAGCCGATGCAGTCGGTGCAGCAGCTGTACTGGTTATCAAAGTAGTAGGGGTTGCTGGTTGAGCTGTTGGTGCAGCAGACGACGCTGGAGCAGGAGCATTCCCCGTACCATCCCAGACAGCAGGGCCTGGAATAGGGTATGTGGTTGCCTTCATAGCTTCGGGAGAGTCGATGTTGAAAGCGATTCCGGGTTCTGTTCCGGTGTATGCACCAGGGAAAGACACGAGCGCAGATGACGGAGGGGAGGCTGTGCCAGAACCTGTCACGGTGAACTGAGCGCATTCAGGATAGACTAGCGGGTGTCAGCTAATGTTGTGATGCAAGTGCATCGAATAAGAAGCTTACACTGTGGATTGTTCGCCTGATGGACGGCGATGAGTTCATGTCGGATCAGGTAGTTACCCGCTGCGAGTGTGGCTGGAATGGTGACCGTGGCATATAGAGTGTCAAGGATGGCATCACCCGCCCAGATTCCTGCGTTCTCAGTGCCGGATATAAGACCTTGCTCGAATATCTTGACTGTAGTTACGTGAGCAACGTTGTACATCTAAGGGAGAACTGACACGTACACCAGACCTTGCCTGCTCCATCAAAGCTGTCACAAGATCCTGGACATTTCGCCATGTATACGAGAAGTGAAGTCGGCCTATGAGTCCATTGCTTCCAGTGTGTCTTCAACTTTGCGCCAGCGGCAATGGTACCTGACACGCCTGTACCGAGCGTGCCCTTGTTGTTGCAACGGATGTTGACTGTCTATGGAGTGTTAGCTTCTGCTTGGTCCACCTTCGTGCAAAGTCTTACAGAAAGATCTTTGATGTACATAGGATCGTAACTTGAGTACTGTCGCTGAATTGTCTTTTGACCCGCAGCCGAGTTGTAGGGCGACCATCTTGAACTTGTTAGAGTACGCAATAAACAGACATGATAAGATCGTTACCCTTCATATGTTGTATCTCCCACAATATACTGATCGACTCCACCATGTGCGGTTGCGGTCGCTATCAGCGAAGCAACTCCTGTGAAGACTGTAAAGAACTTCATGTTGCCTTTCGATATTATTGAGTAGAGATGAAGGATATTTTGTTTGGCTGCGTGAGAAGACCAGAAGTCGTACAGACCGAGAGTGCATCATCTCATATACACTTCGTCTGCCCCTGCAAGCCATACTAGCGTGTACCGCGTGACAAGACCGGGTATTCAGTCATGTAGCGGAAGCAAATCTCCACATGTGCCATAGATTGATGTCTACTGCTAGACCGCGTGCTCGGTTTGCCACAGCCGCATGGCGCCTCGGTCTAGGGAGAAGCTCGTGTTACCGGGCTAGATCTGGGGAAGAACAATTAATCTTTTTGGTCGACCAATGATGCTGGGAGATGAGTGAGGCTTTTTGGGTAGTCTGACGGAGAAAGCAGCCGTTGTGGGTGTATATAGATGAAGTTCGCAGGGATGTTAATAGCCGGAGGTCAAAATTCGCGGGGACATCGGTAGCTTGTGCCCATGACTTCGATGCTTGGTATATGAGGGTGTGGGTCATCTATAATTTGAAAAAGTCTTGAATCAGAGATGCTCGATGCTTGGTTGACTGTGGAGACCGCCTAGGTGAAGTCCAGGGCTTGAGTCGCATGGTTGTCTGGGATTTGACTCAAGACAAAGCTGGTGATGGACATCAACGAACTACTGTTCCTGTAAAACATAGGCAAGACTGATTACGCACAAACTTGTAAGAAGTACCGATTCGGAGGCCGTTTACCGAAGAGTTATAAAATCGCTTATGCGCGTTGCGACAGTATTCATTGCACGTGCAGATTTGCAGACCATGCTGAGCGAGATGGAAACCTGGTTGGTAAGCTTGGCTGTGGGAACATCCCATGTCATTCCAGGGTGCGATGGCTTGTCTGAGCGAGGAAGACTGAACGGTGAACCGAATATATTCAGAACATACAATGCTTCGGTAGCTGATGTCCTCGTCACCGGTGGAGGTAGGTAAGATCGTGCGACCGAGGTATCGGGCAGACTGTCACTTAACTTGGTCGCCTGACAAGACGGTATAGTGTTCAATAGCGCCATGCAATGATGCCCATCGTCGGATAAGCATTGGTATGCGTGGGGTGCCATCCTACGTTGAGCAGAGGGTCGAAAAATGAAGACAGATCCGAGTTCCAGGTCCGAAAGCATCTCTCGGAGACGGAGTGGCGCTCAAAGCTTAATTAAGGCTTCTGGTAAGTTAGAAACAACTTGGTTATTGCCGGACTTACTCAAATGGCAACCCAGCTGGAGGAGAGTACCGTGCGAAGAGACAACATGATAGGAAATGACTTTCATGCACTACTTGGTTCCCCAAACGCCATAGTGGTGGTTCTGAGATAGTTCGGTAACCAAATGAAGGAAAGCAAAAAGTAGAATGGCGAAAGACACAAGATCTTGAATCAGGTGCCATGCAGACCCACCCATTTACCTCGGCAGAGACTGGTAGATCCACCGTATGTGCCGCTTGCAGTGTCGCAGAGATAGATGAGTTCAACGACCCCAGATTTATACCCACCGCAAAATCCGACCTGGTGCACGCTCTCCATGACCAGCAACCTCTTTATCCAATCAAGCATACGCAAGCCAGACTACTGTAGATAGCTTCCAGGGTTGCGCCCTTGAAGTGTAACAAGGAGGTCGTAGAAGTCCTTCCTCCAGTCGACACACTCAAGGTATTCCCACCAGAGGCGAAGTGCAGGCTCCTCATCCATATCAGACTGTATTTGATTAGCTTCCACGCTGTCTGCACCTCCATGCAACTTACCGCATCGAAAGCCTTGAGAATAGACTGCTTTTTGATCATGGCGGTCTTCATGTTGGCCTCACGCTCCCACTCACGAAGTTGTTCAACGTACTTGCGCACGTCTTTAGCCATCTTCTCGGTTAACTCGATCTCTGTATGAGAATCGATAGTGGTTTCGTGGTCTGGGGCAGCATAAAGACGGCCTTCGTACTCGGGCTTGCGAAAGAAATGCTTTTTGAGCTCTTCTGTAACCCACTCCTCGCGCGTTGTCGAAGTGAGCTCCTCAGCCCAGTAGTTCTTAACGTGCTGAGGTACCCTAGCTGTCATGGTGTCATAGTCCAACTTATCAGACCACCGTGTCTGGGAATAGTTTCCATAGTACATGTAACGCTTGTCGACCAGAACAAACATGGGTACATTCTCGTATGAGTTGGAGTCGTCACCAAGTAGATCCGCAAACTCTTCCTCCGGGGCCTTATTGAAGAAGGCAGTGAGCTTTGCACCATGGTCTCCAGGCGCCTCGGGAAGGTATGGTTCATTCTGCGGGTCTAGCTGGTAGTACGTGCGGTTCTTGAGGATACATGGACCCTTGCCTTTGACAAAGCATAGGCCCGATGACCAAGAAGATCCGCCAAGGATATTGGCAAGGAAGTCAGGATGGAATGTGACGGTAGTGTTACCTGGAAGAATTGGACCTGAGAAGGCGTCCAAAGTTGTAAGATGGTAGGGCTTCCAAGCTCGGTTCAAGGAAATGCGTTCGAGGGACAATGCTTGATCCTGAACAACCGTCTTTGGTGAGACGGGTGGAGTTGGCGCTGGCATAGGAATTTGCTTGACTGCTACATCGGTCTGAACGTTGCTAGTGGCATGGTTCTGAGGGTTGCGGGCCACGATCTGTTCCTTGGTACTGCATCACGGTCAGTTCCGAATAAAGCACGATGTGTCAAGTATTTTCACGCTTGTACGCGGTAGACTCACCTGCCGTCATTGCTGGGTTCTGCTTTCTTGCCACGCAAATGTGGAGGCAGCGAACTCTTGACTGTACCGCCACTGGTCACACTAGCAGCTCTGAGATGGGGAGGCGTACTGCCATTCATCTTGGAGGAGGCCATACTATTCGCCTTTTGCACGTCAGCGCTGCCATTCACAGATCCGTGTACCTCGTCTTTGAGGCTTTCCAACTCTGCCCGGAGTTGTACAGCTTCCTGGTGTGATGTCTTTGCATCCACTTCTTGAAACGGGCCAACACGTACTGGCCAACCACCTTTCTTTAGCTTGTCGACGGAGGAGAGGTCGTGGTGTAGTTCTCGAAGATCATTGACATCCTCGAGCAAGCTTGCATGTCCCTCCTCCAAATTGAGAACCCGTGCCTCCAGGTATGATGAGGAAGGGCTGCTCACCTGGCTGGCCGTGCCGTTCTGCAGAGGACGGGTTGGAGCGAAGTTGTTGGCCGTAGGGTTCATCATGTACTGTGGAGAGTACGGACCGTGGAGGACTGGATCACGGTCAGACATTGTACCTCGAGATTACTGGACCACTCCAAACCAAGGCGACTTGTGAGTCTGTGATGATCTGGAACTATCTGGACTGCAATACAGTGTGAGCCTACAATGAGTGTAAGGGAATAATGGTCGGAGTCTCACCGTGAGATAGTGGTCCAAGGTCGTGAGAAGCCGTGAGTAAGTAAGACGTACTTGAATAAATGAAGCAGAGATAGCAATGGGAGGGAGATAGAAGAAGAGACGGTGGGAAACCTCAGAGGACTTGCTTATATAGGCTGCAAGTGAGAGTATAGAGGCGGTGGTAAGGCGGCACCTTCCGTGCTGCCTCGAGTGAGAGAACAATGGACGCTGTCACATGTATCGATAGTGAAGTTTGCTGACAAGCATGAAGTAAAGTTTGTCCCCCCAGGAACATCAGTATGGCCCTCGTGTATGGCGCTGATGGCATGTTACTAGGCATTCGGAATCACCCTGTGGAGGTGGGTGACCCGTCTTCTGTTCTGTGATTAGACTAGGAATTATCGCAGGCTTGGTCTATCGCCATGGTCGAATCTGGCATTGATCACGTCTTGTAGCATCTGATGTGAGGCTCTCATCGTGTCGTTCAGTATGTAACAGGCACGCACGTATCGCGTACCTGCCGCCGCCACGGTTAGGCTCTGGCACTAGCTTTCCCGTGCTGCAGCTCCTTCCTCGAGATCACGGCTGGCCAGATTTGATGCCTACGCATTGGTACCTGCTGGGCATCGAAGTGAGCTAATCGCAAGACGCGGGTGTCCGGCTCCCGAGGTCTCACCGACTCAAGTTGACGACTGCTCTTTGTCTATACTCTGACAACCACTCACAACGACGCCGGCAAATTTCTCTCGCTCCGTGGCCTTTCGCTTATCGTGGTTCCAGTTCCTGGCTCTTGGTACCCCGCGCTTACGAGGTCGATGAATGTCATGTCGGAATGCGCATCCCGAAAATTGATGCATACCGTCTCTCTATCCCCTGATGTACTGCCATGTGCTGAGATGGATGGAGTGCCTTACCTCCCATAGCGCGTCTCTCTCGAGTCAACTTCACACCTCAGCACTAGAACTGCACGGTCCTGTGTCATGGTCAAGCCTAGGGGGTATTTTCTGGCCATGTACACCGTCGAGCTCTGTCTGCAAGGCAGCAAGTCTCCGTGTATTGACAAGTGCCTCGCACCGCCATTTGGGGATGCACTACGCGAGCGACCGGGATAGTGGGGAAGCCGCGGCACGCGACATACGCGACACAGCGTGAAGTAGGAGATGGCACCTAGGTGTATCGCCAAAACAGTCGGAAGCGCAGACACTCTAGTAAACGGCACATCGTGTGATAGATAACACGTCGAGATTGGAAGGAGCTCGTAGTAGCTTGGCCTAATGCAGGGGAAGGGAAAGGAGGACCCTGACCGAGAAGCGCGCCAACGTCATTGCGCGCTTGGGCCTTGCCCGTCATTTTGCTCTCCATCTCGCTGGCGATCAGTACACGACCACCGTAGGCTCATCTTCGCGAAACCCTGAGGGACCCTGACAAGCTCCAGAGCAACCGCCAACACATTCCACTTGTCGTCGCAACACGCCATTGGTCCACCACCATGCCCCCAAAACGCACTCATGCTCACGACGAGGCGCACACCTCACTCAAGGACAAACTGCAGAACCTCCAGGGCTCCAACGCGCGGGGCGGCCGTCGTAACGGTGGGCCGAATGTCGCAAATGGCAGTACTCTGAAAGAAGTAGACAATGCGTCTACCCACAGCGGCCAGACTTCTACCGATCTCAGCTCGTCAGGAAACGTTCGTCGCGCCCTTGTCCTCACTACCTGCACACATACATTCGCGGTCGCTGACGCATCACCTCTGCAATAGATCAAATGGTCGTCGCAAGACCCGTCTGTCCTCCAAGGCTACCGAAGAGCCTATCGCCTCGACTGCCCTTCCAGCTTCAAGAACCCGCTCAGCCACGTCGTACTGAACCAGGGCATTGGACGAATGTCTCCGACCATGGCACGACCGAAGGGGAAACGACGTGTTCACAAGGACCAGCTCGGCATGGCTGTCAAAAAGAGCTTCAACTCTCAGGCTGTCACCGAGAGTGACGTGATTGTCGACTGGCTGTACAAGTCGAAACACCAAGGTAAGGCGTCCAGACACGGGCCGGCACATTTCCTTTGCTGATCTACATACCAGACAATGAGTTTAGAGTACGATTCGCTCCTCAAAGGAAGTGACTGGGTCACTCCGCGCATACACATCGCTGTATTTCCGACTTTCTTCGACGATACCCCTCTTTGGCACGATAGCCACCACTTTTACATACGGATTACAAGCATTGAACAGGAGTTTGGGATACTGGGCATTAATGATTAGGGAATGGTTATGCATCATGGCTCGGGTTGGCCGCGCGGGATCGGTCTGGTCTAGACACACAACGTGAAGCATGGCATATACAAGCATGAGGGTTATCAATAATGAGTATTTGGTAATGCTGAGATTTGGGCTCGAGGCTACGGATGCGCCGCAGGCGCATCAAGTTCATAGCACGTTTGCCATGCGCCTCCCGCACAACGAACCGAAGGTAAATAGCAAAACCAATGGCATGAACTGGAAAGACCAGCCGTAATATATGCATCCGCTCGTTTGTCTGCCCCGGCTTTTCCGTGAGCGGCAGTCGCGTCGTGGTAAACTCTCGAAGCTTCGACGCGCTCTTTACCGAGGGTGACCAATGACGGTGCGTCACCGGCCCGTGCCCGCAAAAAGTTGTCAATTATCGGCTTATACATCACTGGGCGAAGCGGAGAGCGATAAGCAGCATCAACATACCCATTGCCCTCCCCAGATCATTTCAAGATGAGTTTTGCTGGTCCGATGCCGCTCAAGGCGGTGGCTCCTGTACGCATTGCTGGCTCGAGATCTTTCGCCAAATGTCAACGACGATGTATAGCGACGCAGGCCTCAAGAACACAATCGCGGAGACCTTCTATCGCACAGAAGCAGCAAGTCCACAATGCGCAGTCAATACGGGTATGTGTTCTCATCCGTGCCCTTCCAACTGTAGATACTAATACGCTATGCACAGTTCTTCCACGCCTCTTCCCCGTCCTTGGCCATGGCCGACCCGTACAAGACACTCGGCGTCAGTAGAGATGCATCCGCTGCCGACATAAAAAAGGCCTACTATGGTATGGCGAAAAAGTACCACCCCGACACAAACAAAGACGCCGGTGCGAAGGAGAAATTCGCTGCCGCACAATCCGCATACGAAGTTCTCTCGGACGCTGAGAAGAAGAAGGCCTTTGATTCGTACGGAGCCGGTGCTTTCGATGCAAACGGCGGCTTCAACCCCGGGGCCAGTGCGGGAGGACCAGGAGGAAACCCGTTCGGAGGAGGTTTCGGCGGTTTCGGCGGGTTTGGTGGTGCTCAAGGTGCGGGAGGATTCCAGGATATCAATTTCGAAGACTTGTTTGGAGCATTCACGGGTGGGCGACGAGGAAGAGGGGGAGGTGGGAGAAGGAATCCCTTTGAAGAAGAAATCATGGTGGGCGACAACATCGAAGTGCAAACAAACATCTCATTTTTGGATGCGGCCAAGGGCGTCAAGAAGGACATTCACATTAGCCCCATGGCAGAGTGCGGGACATGTAGTGGCAGTGGTCTGAAGCAGGGTGCTAAGAGAGCAGAATGTAAGAGCTGTGGAGGTACCGGACAAAGGGTGACGAGCATGGGTGGCTTCCATATGAGCGCAACCTGTTCATCTTGCGGAGGATCCGGATTCGCGATACCTAGAGGCTCGTCTTGTGGCACTTGCGGCGGCGATGGAGCAGTCAAAGACCGGAAAACCATCACTATCGACATACCTGGTGGCGTAGAGGACGGCATGCGGTTGCGCGTTAATGGCGAAGGAGATGCACCGCTGACAGGTCACGCCATGTCTTCTGGCTCCGTCCGCGGCCAGAAGGGAGATCTCTACGTCCTGATTCGCGTAGCAAATGACTCGAAGTTCAAGCGCAATGGCTCTGATATCCTTCATACCGCTACCATTCCATTCACCACTGCTGTCCTCGGAGGAGAGATCAAAGTCCCCACGCTAGACGGCGAAGTCAAAGTCAAGGTTCCTACTGGATCTGGAACCGGCGACCGCATCACACTTTCTGGCATGGGCATGAAGGTGCTCTCGGGCCGACGTGGCGGCAAGGGCGATCTGCGTGTTGAGTTCAAGGTCAACATGCCCAAGTATCTCAGTGTCAACCAGCGGACAATTCTTGAGATGCTAGCGGACGAAATGGGAGACAAGAGCGCGCAACGCGTCATCAACCCCGGGAAGATGAAGGATGAACATGGGAACAGCGTAGGAGACGACCACTCGAATGAGGGCTTCCTGAAGAGCGCATGGCACAACCTCACGGGACAGCACAAGCACCTGGATCCAGAGGAGCGGAGAAAGGCGGAAGAAGACGAGAAGAAGAAAGGGTCTGGCTGAGCATGTGGAGAAGTTGTGAGGTGTTGTATAACAGGGCCGGCGTACAGGACGACTCATGCGACTCATGTTTTCATGTTTGCAGCAAGACGATTGAAAGCATTTGATGGCGTATATGACGATGGCTTGGACATGGTGTATAGAAGTATCCGTATTTGGCCTCTCGACTCAGGGCTTGTATAATATTACGCTGTTCATGATCACCCAAGAAGGGCATAGTTTTGCAGTGTTCTTGAGATGCTTGACTAGCTCTGTAGCCAATATCGCGGGCGCGTAACGAGGGCCAGATTCGACCTCCTTGCATGGTAATTGGTCGACGCGAGCCGCACAGCTGGGGTTGGCTTTGAGGTTGCCATAGATTGTCGCGACAGTGTGACGAGGTTGAAGAGTCACATATCGATAGCGGTCTGATTCTCGTGGCGTGCCTGAGGCATGATAGGCGGGTGTGGATGAGGAAGTCGCGGCTCTGGTGTTGCTTATGCATGTGCCTGCGTCTTCCCCACCAACCTCGCTCGCACCCTCCGAGCTCACCGTCAGCACCAGACATCGTCTGTATCGTTACCACGTAGACTTTTAAGCGTCGCCTGCGCCGCACGACAATCGTTCCCAGGACCCGGATTGACTAGACTGTGCCTCATGCGGCTGTTTCCCTGCGAACGCTTGATTCGGTGAACAGCCACCCGACCAGCGCATCGTGCCGCTGTGCATATCCCTACTTTCAACGCCATCTGCTGCGTGATCGCTCTGCTGCCGCCCCCCAAAGACATTCACTGTATTCATACACGAGAACTAGGCAGAAGGATTGCCAGCTACCGCCCTAGCGTATCCTCCGAGGCCCACGACAGCCTACTTCCCACGTTGTCGCCTACGCCATTGTCGCCGATCACCACACCCGCACGCCCAAGGACCAACCCTCGCGGCGATACCTCTCCAGAAAGCGCGCCCAGCGGCGGCCTCCTCAGCGCAAACACCGCCCACCATGACGACGCAGATACCCATGATCTCGGTGCCGCTGAAGCAGACGAGCGAGATTGACTGGATAACCCCGCTGAAGCAATACATACGCGCCACATATGGCGACGACCCAGAGCGCTACAATGAGGAATGTGGAACGCTGAACCGCTTGCGTCAAGACATGCGAGGAGCCGGCAAGGACAGTGCAGCGGGCCGAGATCTACTCTACAGATACTACGGGCAGCTCGAACTCCTGGACTTGAGATTCCCCGTGGACGAGAACCACATCAAGATCAGTTTCACATGGTACGTCCCGAACCGATAGTTAGGTTGAATGGAGCAGAGGGCAGAGGCAGAGGGTAGATAGGGGCAAAGTAAGCAAGAGGACAAGTAAGACTAACGATTGCCAGGTTCGATGCCTTCACGCATAAACCTACCTCTCAGTACTCCCTCGCATATGAAAAAGCTAGCATCATTTTCAACATCTCTGCCGTCCTATCTTGCCATGCCGCACACCAGAACCGCCACGAGGATGTCGGGCTCAAGACCTCATACCATTCGTTCCAAGCCTCGGCCGGCATGTTCACATACATCAACGAGAACTTCTTACACGCACCGTCGACCGACCTTAGCCGCGAGACAGTCAAGACACTGATAGCGATTATGCTGGCACAAGCGCAAGAGGTGTTTCTGGAGAAGCAGATTGCTGACGGCAAGAAGGTCGGCTTGTTGGCAAAACTTGCGAGTCAGGCCGCGTTTTTGTATACACAGGCAACGGAAGGTGCGCAGGAAAACGTCACAAATGCCGTGTTTGAGAAGGTCTGGCTTTTGGTTTGCCAGGTAAGAACATCACAGTAACTTTTGCAATTGGAAACTGACCGTCTCGCAGATCAAATCGCATCACATGGCTTCGCTAGCCCAGTACTATCAGGCTCTGGCCGACGACGATGCGAACACCCACGGTGTAGCCATCTGCAGACTACAAGTCGCCGAAACGCATGCCAAAGACGCCAATCGAGCAGCTCACGGCTTCCCGAATAACGCGCCGGCAAACTCGAATCTGACCTCGGAGACTGGGGGAATATTAGCAGAGATGACGAAGAAACATTTGGCCAACGTTCAGGAAAAGTTGGCAGAATTTTCCAAAGACAACGACTTTATATACCATCAAGGTATTCCGAATGAAGCGGCCTTGACGCCAGTGCCGAAAATGCCTGCGGCCAAGGCGATACCCGTCAGCGAGTTATACCAGGGACAGGACATTCAGAGAATCATCGGTCCAGACATCTTCCAGAAGATTGTCCCACTCGCAGTCACTGAATCAGCCAGTTTGTACGACGAGGAGAAAGCTAAGCTAATACGCGCCGAGAGTGAGCGTGTCGAGGTCGCCAACGATGAGATGGCCGCTAGCCTGGACTACCTGAAATTACCTGACAGTCTGAATGTACTGCGAGGAGGTATGGACCAAGACAACCATGTCGACAACGAATTCCGAATGTGGTGCGAAGAGCTCGCTGGACACCAATCGTTCGGTCCTGCGTTTGAGCAACTGGATAGGGACAAGTCGGAGATACTGAGTTCACTTGATGCCAGCATGAAACAACTAGACATGGAAGAGAGTGTCTGTGAGAAGATGAGGTCCAAATACGGACCTGACTGGACACAGCAGCCTAGCTCTCGGTTAACGTCCACCCTGCGAGACGATATCAGAAATTATCGGGGTGCCGTTCAAGAGGCGAGCACCAGCGACGCACAATTATACAACACATTTAGGCAATGTGAAGCCGACTTTGACGAGATGCGATCGGCTGGCGAAACGGATGAAGCCGATGTATTGTACTCAAGAGCTATGGTCAAAGCAGGCGCAAGTAAGGGCAAAAGCCCTAGGCCCACTGAAGGCAATCTCATCGATGATGACATTGATGAGGGCCCATCGGTAACGGATCAGATTGCGGCTGTTGAAGATATCTTGCGGAAGCTGAACCTTGTCAAGAAGGAGAGGACGCAGATACTCAAGGACCTCAAAGACAAGGTATGTGATCATCGACGCTCGAGTATGCCATGTATTGACTTTGACAGGTTCACTCTGATGACATCTCTAATGTACTAATTCTGAACAAAAAAGCCATTGCGAACCAGGAGTCGCAATTGTTTAAAGCTGAGCTGGAGAAATTCAGGCCCCACCAGAATCGCATACTACAGGCCAACCATAAACAAGCTTCATTCCTGAAAGAGCTCACTCGAACTTACTCGGATTTACTCAAAGACAAGCGTGTGCGATCTGAGCAAAGCAAATATGAGGCCTTTTCAAGACAACGAAACATTGTCATGACCAAATATCGCAGAGTATACCAAAGCTTCAATGATCTTGTTGCTGGATTGTCGCGCGCTCAAACCTTTTATTCGGAGATGAAGGACACAGTGTTAAGCCTACAGAAGAATGTTGAAACTTTTGTGAATAACAGACGCAGTGAGGGTGGACAGCTCCTGACTAAGATCGAGGAGCGCAACAAGGCACAAGGCGCAGATCAGGAACAACAAAGAATGAAGGAACTAATGGAGAGGATGTCACTGGAACCTTCAGGCTCACCTGTATCACAAGGTGGAGGCCGTAAGAAGAGCATACCACCTCCGCTTTCCTCAACACCTGGTTATCCGTCAACATCAGGAGCTAGCCATCCGGCGTATAATCCTGCAGCTTCACCACCTGTTACGCCACGCTATCCAATGACCACAGGCCCAAGCCAACAGTTCATGTCGCCACAGCAATCCTATGGCCAACCCTCGAACGGCTACAACCAGCAGCAACCCCCACGACGGGAGAGCTATGGACAGCAATATCCCACGCATCAAACGCAGAACTCGCAGAGCTCTTCGGCTTATAACCCCGCGATTCACAACCAATACAACCCCACCTCACCACCAGCACACCAGCAATTCTTCTCTCCACCGCCTGCACAACACCAACCACATCAGCCATGGGGTCAACCTCCTTCAAACCAGCAGCAACAGTGGGGTGGTGCACCTCAGAATAATCTGCCACAGGGTTATGTTCCACCGCCACCTCCACCGGGACCGCCGCCAAGTCAATATCAGCAAGATTATAGTCACTTCAGCCAAGGAGGCTATCCAAATGGACCCGGGGGATACGCGAACCAGCAGCGACCGGCACAAGGACAGGGTCAGAACGGGAACGACCCCTGGGCGGGATTAAGTGGTTGGAAATGATGAATGTGGAGAGATGGAGGGAACACTACCTTCGCGCAGGATACCGTCGTAACAAGAAGAGTAGGGCCCGGATCATAAATTCAGTTCGTTCATTATTGGCGATTCGAAAAGTGGACTTGAAATGACATCAGCGTATTGCCAAGGTAGGTGTAGATAATGGACACATCGTACATCATACACGGCAGTCCTCACGGACGTTGGCTTTTGGTTTAATCTTTACTCTTTTTCATATAGCCTAATTCGTGGTTTCAAACATTTGACCTAACAATCAGACAAGCTATTCGCCAACAAAGTCGTAGACCATCCTCACTCTCAACTCTTCACCCTTCTCATTGCTAACCCTTACACGTCTCGTATGCCTTCTCTCCCCATCAACCATCTCAAAGCCCCAAAGGTGGCTAGCCTCCCATTCACCCTGCTTCTTCCCCTCCGCATGAATCAACTTTCCCTCGCTATCCCCTTCAATCCATTCACCGTCGCCCTCGCCAACTACGCCCGTCTTCCTCCCCTCTTCGACACTGACCCATCGACTTCTTCCTGATACCTCACCGAAGAAACCATCCTGGTTGGTGCGCCACTCGTAGTCCAAGGTATAATCCTCTGTAGTACCAGGGATTTTGCCGCTAGTTATCGACTGCGCCATCTTGATATGTTGATCGTCTGGTTGACTGATTTTGAGATGGATAGATGCTGCGGTGGCTGTCTTGCGGACTAGAAGGTTTACGCCTTGGAGCGCGAGGACTGATGCAAAGTCATCGGAACAGGCTTTGTTTAGTTGCCATTTACCCGATAAGGACTGTAGGGATTTGTTGGATGGAGCAGCCATGGTTTGTGACGTGTTGGTCGTTGTAATACAGAGTACTGTGAGCAGCTTTGACATGTTTCAGATGGTGTGAGGCGCCATTTCATAGTCTGGAATCGTGTCGTCACCACCCGCATGCTTTCTATTCATCTTGTTCCAAAGCAGCAACCCTTCTCTATTAGGCATTAAAATAGCTCAGTAGGTTGATTTGACGAACACCATAAACATCAAGAGCATCATGGTTGTGTGATAATGGTAGTTGTCTCGAATTACTCTCCGTTAGTGGACGTGGATCACCTTGGCTCTGATGTTGGTGGTACCACTTCTTTCCACGGATCTGGTCTTCTCTATCCTCGCACTGCATTAGTTCTATCAACAACACAAAGCGCGCAGCATCAAGTCTGAGACATTCTATCACCAACTAGGATGCGACATAGATTGCCGTTCCAGGATATCCCCGCGTCTTTCCCAACCTTGTTGGGGCGGTATCACAGCGCCGGTGCCCTTGACATCATCGCGGACAACGCGGCATCTTTGAAGTATTGCAGACAGCTATGCTCGTTACATCGTCCCCTTGCTAGGGAAGCACAAGTCAGGGTTGCTTGGTATAGTCGCATTAGAGGTGGTTATGGGCGGCGATCTTTGGTAGGCTAAATAACGATAGACGCACAGCGCTGGGGCTGAATGCGCTGACGAGGAGGTTGGCCCTACCAGCTACCCACATTGACATCACACCAACAGGCATCAATCAACGAGGCGCAAGAATACTTATATAGTATTCAGCGCTTCTAAAACTGCGAGATCATTCACAAGCGATAGGAACCGCTATCACATACATTTACTTCGACATCTAAACAATCTCTAACAGTTGTTGACCCCGCCGCGATGTTGCACACCTCAGCCGCTATTCTCGCCGCAGCCTTCTGCTCGTTGGCCTCCGCGCTACCCACATCCAATATCGTTGCTCGAGCAGGCGGGCCCGCGATCACGCCTATACCTTCGAACTGCACCGTTACGGATCCTCTGCCCACCGATCCAAACACGTCTTACGTGCCAGCACCAGCTGCCCACGACGATATTCTATACAGCTCTTACTACCCTTCCTACACATCAAACACAACTGCCATGGCACAACAGTGCCTCCAGCAATGTTACGGCTACGGATATCATGTCGAGTGCAAGACAGCATACTGGGCAGAGAACGTCGTGGTGCCGGCAGGATACTATGGCACGGCTGGCGGACAACTCGAGACGGCTTGTCTAATGTTCAGTAGAGCACTCACAGGCGACGACTTCGTGGCAGCACCAGAAGGTCAGGGCACGAGTGCAACTGCGAGCAACATTGCATGCTGATAGTGTCATTCTATGATGGTCAAAGTTTATCTTAGCGAGTCGGCCCGTTGGTCATGAGAAACGATCTGAAACATGGAGTTTTTGGAGTCTGGCTTTACGTCATAGGGTAAAATGAGGATATACAGTAATTGCCATTTGGCAAGATAGGGTCACCGGTGTAGATGGAGTTTCACCTTCTCTCTAGGCCAAACGTTCAACCGAGTCAGATGATAGATGCTACGTAATGATTTAGCCATTTGTGTCTGTATGAGTGCAGATGTCACTAGTGTTGTGATGGTACCCTACAACTGTTGGTGTTCTGACGAGTAGGATTATGGAATGGTTGTGGAAAGATGTCAAATGCTGGAGCCAACATGGCAGTACCTATGAATTCGTGGCATCTAGATGAGTCGTCTCAAAGACTCATCGAACAATAAATCTACCTAGCTAGCAATGTCGTCATGCCCACTACTAAATTAGCGAGGTCGTATCGTCCGGAAGAACCTATTTTTGGGTGACACAAGCGGCAACGTCCGTCTCGTGAAATGTGAACAGGGTAACAATCAAGCTTTCTTAGGTCAAAAGCCTCGCGAGACCAGTCCGTAAAGAAGCGAATAGTACAGATACAGGCTGTGAGTCCCGATCGCATCGTCTATTCTTACCTCTTCGCCTTCCCCGTGTTGTCTAGCTTTGACGGATTTTCAATGCACATGATGGTGGGGCAAGAAAGACGCTGGAATGCAAGCGGTTGGCGGGCTGGCGTGGTGCGCCTTCAGCCGTTGCGTGGAATGACCTGCATTTACGAGGTCACTCTCGCGTCGCGCCTTCTTTACATCTTCTCGCCTGTTCGCTCTATTTTTTGTGCTAGCGTCTCGAAAGCGCATATCGGAATGATCTACTAGCATAGCCAGCTTCGGTAAGGTGGGATATACAATACGTCCCAATAGCATGGCTGTGGGTAGCCAAGCCTTTGAGGCGTTATCTTTAACGGGTGTACTTGCTTGGTGGGTCACAGGTCAGGAACATCCCTGATACATCACATTATCTGGATAGCTAGAGCTTCTCAATGTGTGGATATTGGATGCAAATTACCATCGCACTTGCCTCCAGACTCGAGGAAGACGGTCCTTCCGCGGTGAAAGGTAATGCACGTGCAACAGCATTCATGGCGGGCCGACCATCCAGGTACCTGTCCCGCGCTACTTCGTCCCTCTCATACTTCACGTCTCTCCTCGGATTTTGTCCAACTCACACACAGTCCATTGTCGTGTTAGGAAGTTGTTAATACGGAGATAGAACGGAATTCTATATGTTACTACATGTGCTACAATTATTGCGTTACTCTACACCGAAGCCTATCAGATGAGCACTTCCCTACCGCCTCATTTCGGCTCATTGGATGCCACCAACTTAGCTACCTTTAGGGTCGCCGTCAAGGTTTCCCCATTCGTTGTTAGCCCATGTATACCACAGTCAGATTTGGGGGCTGGTCAGAATGAGCGTACTCCGACCGGAGCTGCTGAAACGTTTATTGGTGGCATTGCGGAGATGTGTGGAGAAGGGGGCTGCTGATGACGGGCCGGCTTCCTATATCGGCATTGCAACTGATCTTGTTGGGAATATGGGGGAATGTGGGGGCTGGAACTGTACTCTCACAGAAGGCAGACATTCATACTTTCGTTCTCCATACGTAGACTATGCACGGATTCAAGAGGGAGAAGCTCACAATATTCATGACTCAGATATATGGTGGTTTACGAGTTGGTATTATGTACTATATAGATAGATCGGCCGTAGCTTCGTCAGTCATGAACGTATAGTGAAGATGTAGCCGACTGCAATGGTCAGCTCGCTTGCTAACAAACTAGTAGCTCAGAAGCTCATGATAGGTGCCAGATCACAAAGGGAAAAGCAAATATCGCCACAAAGGGCGCCTTAAACACATCGTCCAATGACCGCTGGCTTTAACGCAAAAGCAAAAAGGCTATAGACAAGAAGCGAAGTAAGAACCATGGAAATCTGTTACCCCATGTTGAATGTCCGCGGACTAGGATACTTCTGTTTTCACCGGTGCCGTTCCCTTGAACTCTCCATGCAATATATCCAGGAGCTTGCGGAGGGTGTCGGAATTGCTCCCTCGTCTACGGGCGATTGTTCCTTCTTCGTCTTCACCCTCCGCATCGTCGTCCTGTGTGAGAAGCTCGATTGTCCTTCGGAGCTTTTCATAGGCAGCATTGAGTTCCGTGTGCGATGTTTCGAGCTTGGTGTACTTGTCGTTTAGGATGGAGAGCTGGGCTTCAAGATCTCTGGCGTGCTTTTCTTTGCGCTCTCGAAACGCACGTTGGGCGGCGCGATTCTGAGCTCTTCGGCGCTATTCGCACGTTAGTTCGAGCTTGTGTATGTAGAGTAGGATATACATACTCCCGAAGTAGTGTGGGTTCGTTCCGCTGGTGCAGGTGTGTGGGTAGTTCCGAAAGTAGGTTCAGTGTGCTGTAGTGGTCTCGGACTGCAATATGGGCTATCATGCTCTGAGCCAAAATCCGAGGGGGTCATGGGCATGGGATATGATCCAAAGTGCATGGGTTCGTCGACGATGTGAGGGTAGTAAGCTTGGTGGATATGTGCAGGAAACTGGTCGTATGTAGAAGAGACCTTTGGAAGATTAGTTGACAAGTTTTGAAGACACAATCATGATACTAACAGGTGATCCACTCAGACTCGGAACTTTAGAGAGATCTGGAGGCATCTCGAATATGGCTGTCTGGTGTGGTGGTGCGATATAGTTGCCTTGTGCCATCCAGTAATCGAATGATTGAGAATCCATCGCTCTCGATTTACAATTGTATAAGAGTGAGGACAGGAGTCGATACGTCTGTGTGCTCGCGAAAACGTTTGTAGAGACGAGTGTTGATGTTCTCTCTCACTAGGTCTATATTGACGGCCACTGATGGTATGACGTGCAAGTGGTTTGTTGCTTCAAGATAAGATACTTATGTGGTGGAGACGGCTTACACAACGGTGGGCAAGGTGAGATCTTATACACCGTGGGGACGTCGCGTATCTCTCCGTCGGAACCGCGTCAGTCACATGAGATGGCGGCAAGTGGCTTGACAGGGGTGGTTCTGTCATGCAATTCTGCCCACGACTAAATTCAACGGCCACGGCAGACCCTGAAAATGTGGCTTCCAGCGGGAATACGTGCAGAAGTTAGCTTGAGCTGCATGTTCACACAGCTTGCTACCGGCACACGGGTCCGAAGCACGGTCCACCACTGCAGGAAGCACATCAACTGTTGTTATTCTCGTCTTCGAGTGGTTCCCAGAGTTACACAACCAATGGCCATGGGGCAGGGGTCTGCATGGAGGCGTGCGCTATACTTTTTCGAGGCCTTGATAAAAGATTGGCATGCTTGCTGAGCCAAAGCGGAATGATTTCCCGCCAACCAAGCATACAGTGGCCAGGTTAGTCCGTCGTCGCGACCGTAGTAACAGGTAGAGGTACCTGGCGCTGTCTTCTCGAAGAGTAACTCCACTTTAGGATTATCGTCCCGCACACGATGCATGGTAGGGCTGTAATTTTCTCAGTTTAGAAACTCTTAGCTGCGATCGCACATTCGTGCGATCAACCAAACAAGATTCTTCTTGCAGTGAGACGCTCACAGAGCTAGACATGATTGCTCTGTAATGCGCTGGGTCTAAGGACCTCAGCTAGGTGACGACATTAGAGCGACATACTGACCCAAGGTTACGTCCAGCTGGCCTGTTGAGTTTTCGCTTCGAGAGCTATGGGCCGAAGTTCGGTCGTAGTGAAGTGTCGTTCGCGCTAGCCGCGAGCAGTGTAAAGTGCATTCCAATTCTGTCACCGCTTTTCCTCGCTGAGCACCGATCCAGGGGGGCCTACTAGTCACCGTTGAAGTAGCCTGCTCAGTGTGGCGTCCCTCTTATTAAGGCAGCCATCGCCAGCCCCGAAGCCTTCGAGGTTGGATGCCACACGATATCGAGTTGTGACCATCGAGGTGGACGGCCATCTCATACTTTGTTCGCCTAGTGAAAAAGGACAAAGTGCTTGGCAGACCTTCTCACATGCCTTATCGTGCAGCTAGAGGAAGACAACAGATAGTTGGCGAGGTCGATGGCCGATCGGTGAGTGTCGGGTACAGTTACCTAGGGCGCGCCGAAAAGAAAGCCTATAGTGGCAACACGTTGGTACGCTAGGTTAGCGAAAAGGCTACGTAAGCGCGTTTGCCATGACTTATCAGTAGCCTTGTCCATGTAACGTTCCCAAGCGATTACCACCATCACGAAATGCTCGGCGACGTGAGGTGATATATCCTTACCATATTGCATTTGATCAGCCAACATGGTGCAGCCTGCTTGCATCGTGGGGATTCCAAGGCAGTTGAATTCAAACATACAGTATCGCAGACCAGGCTGTAGACAAGGCCTCATCTTTGCCCTATGGCTTGATTCTTATGCGGCATTCCCATATGGTTAGGAAGACAGCCCTACGGCGCTCTGCTACGACTATGCTGGACTACTTACCCAAAGCAGTAATTCTGCACTTCGAAATGTAGCAGCGCACTAGTGACGTAAGCGGGGAGAACTGGCTAGACCTGCACCAGCGCTTCTGCTGCGGAACGTGCATGAGGGCTGAAAATCCACCGCGTCTTACGCATCCTTCACCGGATCCGCTTTGGGGCTGTTCAATCTAACTTTGTGCAGCATCGCTCATCGGCCGACACATACGCAAGCGAGACCGTACATCTTATCTGATGGTCCTTCCTTGACCGATATGCAACTCGTACCGCCAACAAGCATACTCATTCGGACCGCGTACAACCTTGATCTTGGCCCTGCAAGACATTAGCTCGCTATCCATAACAGGCAACACAACGCTTCTGCCCCGCTGCTGACACAGCTTGTCCTTCGCGACATGAGCCTCCGGCCTCGCTTCATGAGCCTACGAGATGCCGAGGCTAGCCAACCGGTTAAACAGTAAGCAGCAATGAAGGAGACGAGCCTATGAGACGCTCTATACGATCAAGATACACATTTGACTTCATCTGTTCCGCATCATAGCACAGCCGCTCCTAAAATCGCACGCAGCGCTAGGCTAAAACTGTCGAATGTTAATGCAAATACTCTGCATTATCTACACGACATGGTCAATACTGTCCAATGCGAAAAGTGTTTGCCATGTCTTCACTTACTCCAAGAGTTAGAGGATGTAGAGTAGCTCACTGGCTGCCTGCTGTACCACTGTGTGTCTCCCATGACATGGTCATGGATCAAGTGTCTCAGTCAAGTCGAACCTCTCCGCTTCCAAGTCATCTTATCACGGTCCCTAAGCGTGATAGTGCTATGGAACGGATGTCAGGGTCCAGCGCTTGTAGATCCTAGCGGACACTAGCAGCCCTACAGGAAGCACGGCTGGCTTTAGCCCCGCTCCCTTGTCAAAGCATAACCGTCCAGACCTATCGTACGATGTAAGGCCATTATACATGTGCTAAGTCTGAACGAGTGAGATATCTGGCAGATCTCGGGGAACCACGATGGCTTCCGCCTACTCCATCTGAAGTTGGCGCTTGCTAACGTACAGACGGCCCCCGAAACATTAAGATATATCCAGGATACACTGTGGACCCGCAAGCATAAGTACATGCAGCCTCCGGAACGTCTCGTATCTTGTTAGATCATCCAGGTGTACAGAAAGTTACTCTCAAGCTCTGTACTGTGTTTCCAAGCGGATCCGAGTTGGCACAGAAGACACCACCACCACCATCACCACCACCATGGCGCTGACTGCGTAGCCGTCTCGCGTAAGCTTCCCAACACGAATCAGAAGACGAGCTACGTGTTTCGGACCCGATCTAAGGCGTGTTCCTTTTAGTATCCAATAGGCTTACGCCTCACGTTCGTCAGTGCGCATTCTGAAGGTTTTCTAGAAGGTGACTCCCTCCGCTTGGACACTGGGGAAGCTTCGGAGATCTCCAAGCGCCAGAGCCTCATCACCGCCTGACATAGGGCTGCAGATACGAAGGCTTGTGCTAGAGGCTTGGAGAGGCTTTGTTAGCGGCTCTTTCCTGCTGATGTCTACACCCGTTGTCGGCTAGACAGCCATGGGAGTCTATACAGCCACTCATCAGCCTCTCTTATTCCCAGACAAGGAGTGATGTCACCGGGCACAGACTCTCACACTACGTCACCCATGCAATACTTCGTATCCCATTGGCATCTAGTCTTGAGCACTGACCCTATCCGACCTACATGTCCTTTCTAGAAGGCAGAAGGCACGGGCTTCTATGCATGTCATTCGTGTTGCATTTGCTACACACATTAGCGAGCTTACACAGTGTACGCCCTACAACTCGTCACTCTCGCATATGCTGTACAAAGATTAGCACGATATTGCCTGTGTGGCTTGTATTCCGTCCTTCAGGGCTAAATGCCCGTTCAAACGCATAGATACAAACTACACATCACAAAAAAAAACACTTTTCCACTGTGCTAGAGGACTTCAGGTAACAGCAGGGAGCAAAAAGAGAGTTTTTGGCTAAAGATTTATATTCTCTACAAAAGTGCTATAGGCACAATCTCCTTCCCTCATATCATAACTACCCGTATCATATGCACTATTATGCATCTTGTTTCACATCAATCAACATGTAACATCTCACAATAAGCTGTACGATAGGTTTACAGTTAGTAGTTGCGTGGTTGGGGATGAGCTGTATATAGCAACGTGTATACATAATGCATGGCAACATCACCTTTGTGAGCTTCGTGAACATGAGCGAAGCATCACAGAAGGGAAGAATGAACGCGGATGTGCAGGAGAGCTACTGGGCCTTGGGAAAGAGTGAATGCATGAAGCAAAGGTCGATCAAAGGAAGGATTGGGCGCAAGGTCTAGGTCCGGGTGTATGGTGCGGTGGTTTGGGCGACTGACATCGTGTGGTGGGTTGTTTGCTAGGGCCAATGCTGCATAGGTAGGGGGATCCAAAGTCCGAGTAGGGTTTTGTGGCCTGGATGTCGCAAGGAAACCAATACAGGGGATGGCGCAACGGCTTGTTGCTTGGAAATAGTTGTCGCAGGGCGCATCGACAAGTGCTTCGGGGTCGATGTTGTTGCAAACGGGGCTTACCTTCACACTTCACCTCGACACCACTCATCTCCATGTGGGCCAACGAAGCTGAACATCTAGATGTTCAAATGCTACAGATGATTAGCAGGAAAACTCCAAAACTCCTCCCATTTTGGGTTCCTTTAACGCCTTATCGCTATGCAAGACAACAAAAAAACTAGGGGAATACTTTATAGTGTCCACAGACCGCTGCGTCGCTTGCCCATGGGGTAAACAAGAAGGGCAGCCATGAACAGACCAACAGTGATGCCGATAGCAATCTGGATCATGGACGCAGCGACGTTGAAGACGATTGCGTTCAAGCTGTCGGTTGTGGTCTGCATTACGTCAGTGATAAGTTTGGCCGGGAATGAAGAGGTGCTCACGTCGGCCGCTCCCCCTGACCCTTTAATTAGGGCAGATGCTGTTTGAAGAGCAGAGTTGATGCTTCCACTCGATGCAAGAGAGCCTGGAACTTGGACGTATACTGCAGGCAGGAGGACGGCGGCTGCAACTCCGTGACGCAACCGGCTGTAAAGGTTTGCCAGAACACCGATGGTGAAGGCGCCGAAGGTGTAGGCGATAGGCGCTGACGACGAGAACTTCATTCCGGCGTAGAAGTTGACGATGTAGCCAGCAAAGGCGATGACAATCATAGCTGGCATCTGCTTGTACTTGGCCTGCACGGTAAACGTCGTGAAAAAGACGTAGAGCGGGACCATGAGAAAGTTCCAGTAGGGGTTCATCGGGCTTTGGCACTGAGTCGAGTTGGTAGCGTTAGAGTCGATGGCGCCATATATAGCGGTACCAACAGTGATGCCGTATCCAAGAAAGAGCGAGTAGATGATGGCGAAGACAAGTCGGATGGAACCTGGTACGATAGCGCGAGACTGAAGCTCGAGGGCTGAGCTAAGCACCAACCACCCGGGAAGGATCAGGGCGATGGCGCTCTGTGCAATAGCCGAGAAACAAAATAAGTTCCCGTTGTTAATGCTACCAAACGCGCGTGCAAGGAAGCTCATGAGGATCGTCGCGGTGATCTCGAAAACGGTGCTGTATGTCTTGGATAGAGGGGCGATGACAAGCTGAAGCAAGCCTAGGACGATTCCAAGGACGAATATGACAGGCATGTCGATGGGGCGGGCCTTGAAGAAACAAGAAACTGCGGCGCTCGCCAAACCATACATCAGTACAGTCAGCCACCGCGGGTGACGGTCCTTGGCATTGATGACCTCGTCCAAACGAGCGAGAGCTTCATCTAAGCTGATAACATCGTGCAAAACCTCCTTGTAGATGTCGTGGGTGTCCTTGAGCTTGCCAAGGTTAACTCCCTGGGCGGTACGAACAATCTTGACTTCAGCCGTGTGAGTGAGGTTGTCGTCAAAGGAGATGATCATGCAGCCGGGGATGTAGAGGAATTGGCTGTTGATCTCAAGGACCTTGGCGGTAGTCGCGAGGTACTCTTCGAGACGATGTGTAGGCGCTCCAAAGAGCATGAGGGCGCGGCACATGCGGATGATGTACTGTTGTCGTTTGAGAATGTTGGCTACGTGGATCTTAATCTTGGCATCCTGATCTTCCTTTGCCTTCCAGACTTTGGCGATGATGTTGTTACTGCTAGTTCGCCTGTGGTTGCGTGGGCGTAGGGGGACATCCTTCTTTTCGTCCTTAGGGTTCGCCAGCTTGGCTGAAGCGCCGATAAGAGTGGCCAGTGTTTCTGTGGACTGTATGGGCTTGTTCGCGTTGTACCATTTCCGCTTTGGGGTGCAGGCGCCTGAAGAAGATCCGGGCCTTTGTGAAGGTGACGTCTCGCTGACTTCTGATGATGTGTCTGTGTAGCCACGCACAGGTGTCTTGTAGGCTTGGAGGAGTTGGTAAAAGACGCCTCCGTTGGCGTTACCTGTAACGGTGTATGCGCCATCAGGGTCCACCTCACTCAATGGCAGAGCATTGAAGTTTTGTGCGTTGAGCTCACCAGCGTTGTGCGCGTTGAGAAGTTCTTCCGCATCGACGGTGTGCTGGTTGGTAGTGATCTCGTTGGAACCGGACTCGCTAACGCGGCTATAGCTACGGATTTGTTCGAGCGGCGGCGGAGGGACTTCAACATTGGCAGAGCTGTTGAATCGTACTCTTGTCTTGCCTGTTGCTTGTTCGGGTTGTACGGAAGGTGTCGGGTATGTGGGTGGTATTTGCTGCATCTCATGCTCGTCGACGTGGGTGTGCTCTGACGAATTGGTGGAAGAGGGCTCCATTGCGACAGCTATAGCGTGGGAGAGTGTCGCGATGTTGTAGTACGGTATTTACTGAGATGAAGAGAAGAGTCGAGAGGAGTCGTCACGTTAGAGGCGTCATGAGACTTGAATACTACGGCTGCCAGGCGTCGGCATTTCTCCGTTGCGTAATTGTCGTCGGACCGGTACACCCAAAATACATTTGCGTTTGGCCGCGACTTGGCTGTGGATCCGGAACGAGGACCACCGGGTAGAGGCGATCAAAGGGGTCGCCGAAACAGGAAGCACACTTGCACATGGAGCCCAAACGCGTCGTCGTGGATAAAAAATGATGCAACGCCGACGTTCGAGAGCGACACCATGTGTCAAGGAATTGCTCTGATTGGCGCGTTCCCTGACTAGAACAAGTCCGTTATATCCGTGCCATCTTTGAAATATGGATCTTTGCATCAGCTTTTGGAGAACAGCGCGCATCCCCGAGCTCAACATTGTCAATCCCCATGGGGCGTGCGCATAAGCGTGCACTCAATCCCTCTGTTCTTTGGTGGTACGTCGGGTGAATAGCAAGCGCAGGGACTGTCGAGTCATCGTGGCGGAAAATTAGGTATCGTCACTTGACTGCGATCATAGCGCAACATCTCTCCGGACCAGCAGCGCGGTACGGGCTATACGTCTGGGTACGAGCTTTGACTAGCATGTACCTCGTTGGCTTCGTCCATAGATCTTCAGCTTTTCGAGGATCACTATGCTGGAGACCATGACGCATGGTGTATTAGTCAGCCACGAACGTTCTATCGTATTGACGGCAGCCACATATACTCTGCTTCTACGTTTTGAAAACCACTCACTCAAGCGATACGATCACAGATGATATCACTCGTTATTATGCTGTATACAAGTTCTGGAAGCTTTCTTGCCATGCGTATAGCTCATGTCTGGAGACCAGTTTAGTCCAGCTTACGCCAAGGTCTGATAACAGTATTGAAGGGTCGAATCAACAGTCTTTCATGTAGGACAAGATGTCATGTGGCTACACCTGCGCCGCTGCTGGGATAGTCAGACATTGTTATGCACGCCCTGTGGGCAACATACCAGTTGAACTCGCTATTCTTCATAGCATCCTGCTGTTGTTGAGGCTACTCATTTTCCTCTTCTAGGCACTTTGTAGAAGAACCGTCAGATCTAACATCGACACGCACGCAATCGTGATGGTGAGTATGCAAAAAGTCTGCGTGACTCACGCGGCAGCAGACCGCGGTTCTATTATCCCAGGGAAGTCCGGAGCAGCCGCGGCTTTCAAAGCAGTTAAGATTCATCAAAAACTGCTCCAAGCAGGTATAGAAGTTGTCGACAATGGGCCTTCGGGCTACCATGATACGTCTCCACAGCTAGACGTGCTCGAAGAAACCATGACTTACCAACCAAGTCCCTTCGTACCGCACGACATCCGCAACAGAGCTGATAATCTGGAGCTCCTTCGCAAAGTACGACGGATAATGACCAAGAACTTCGACCAAGAGCCCAATGCCTTCCAGTTAGTTCTTGGGGGCGAGTGTTGCATGATTGGAACGGCTACTTTGCGAGCATGGTTAGTAGTGTCCTGTACAGATTGGACGTGAGACATACTGACTTCATAACCAACTTCTAGACTATGACACAGCTCATGGGACCGTCCTGGGTCACTTGTTGATTCAAACACCGACCCTGTGCTCACTCACGACAAGCTCTGTAATGCTGACAACACCGTTTTCTTCGGGACAAATCTCTCCCACTCGGGGAACAAAAATGAGCACCTAGCCTATCTTCACGACGAGCATTTCAAAGTTTTCTCGTCACAGGCGGTTGCACTCGATCCGCAAGCACGTGCGCGTGATGCTTTGGAGCGTAAACACAAAGCTATTTGGGTTCATCTGGACGTTGATTTCATCGATCCAGGCGAATTTCCTCTGGCAAATGCCCCCAACTTCACAGGAGTGACGTTTACGAACATGATGTTAGCCTTGGATGTACTCCTGGCTAGCGAGAACGTTATTGGGTTAACAGTTGCAGAGGTCAATCCAGATCATGATCCTGGCTTGGTACTGACGAAGAGATTGACCGAAACAATTCTGGCTATGCTTGCGAGAAGAAGATTCTCATAGAAGCCTAAAAGAGTCCAGAGCTATGGCGAGACACTCGGAGATTTGGAGATGGTATTGGCATGGGCGAGTAGGACTGTCAGGTTTCGAGGCAGTCCAGCGCTATTCTATTATGACAGCATCTATCGTCTGGGTTCATACACACAAGCAACTTCTTCATACATCTCTGCGCTGACAGGCAATCTGATCCTGCCCCTTTCTGTGAACCCAGCTTTCTGATAGAAGGTCTCGGCTGCCTGAACAGTACTATCCAAGCATGCCGGCACACCCTCTTTGTCGCACAAGTCAAGACCCCAGCGCAACAGCATTGAACCTATGCCCTGGCGAGCATAATCAGCCGACACAGCGAGCCACGTGAGATCTTCAACACGAATTAGTCCGTTGCAAAGTTCATCTTGCCGAGTTCAGCATGACCTACCATAATGCGGCCTATCTCCAATAACCTCACGCGAAACCTTTCCAGCAGCTGCCAACCAGGGCCTCAAGACACTCCAATCCGTGCCCCCTGGCAGCTTCCAAGCCGGCGGTTTCCAAGCTGTTCCTTCGGTCCTCACAGGATGACACCATACCGCGTAGCCTACAATTTTACCTTGTTCTCCCGTTCCAGCCTCATCAGTGTGTCGGGCGACGAGGACCGTCATGTTAGGATCATGCATGTCAGCCGTGAACTTTTCTTCTACACTGCCTTGGAATGCTGCCCAAATAGCAGGGGTGGGATAAATGGCTCGCATGAGGACGTTTGAACTGAAGGCTTGGACATGGAGGGCGGCGATGTGAGGTGCGTCCTTGGGTTCTGCGGATGTGATGGATATGGCCATTGTAAAAGATGCTTTGATTTTTCAATGGATGGATGATGTTCCTTGGCCAGAATTCAGATGTTTGTTGTATTGGTTACTCTACAAGATTGTGGCGCGCATATGTGGAACGTGGCTGGGCTCCATTCGATAGTTTGGATGGGTCATGGGGTAACACCCGCGCTCGTGTACCGCATTCGGTGCACCCACGAGCGACTCAGCTTGAGCAAGGACAAGTAAGAAACGGAGCAGAGAAATTCAGTCTTGCTGCCCAAGTTCGCCCAGGCAGAGGAACAGAGTCGTGTAGTCCGTGGTAGGCGAGCGCACAGCTTCCTACCTTGCCCTTGCTTTTTAGTCATTTTATTTTGCACCGAGAAGGCGTTTACAAGGGAAGAAAGAAGATTGCATGTTGGCTAGAACGGGCTGTTTGTTCTTCAAAGGGGGGACGTGAAAAGTTGGATTACGAAGAATGGCTCGTGCCTCTACCATGAAAATCCGTCAAGAGCGCAATGCGCCGTGAGACTCATATATCTTACCACCACCGCGCTCCAAAAATCTTGGGCGCGACGCTGCTCGACTTGTTCCCAGCTACTAGATCGATCCTCTGATGCCCCTTGACATCCACGGCAAGCGTCTCATACTCGTAATCATTCTGACTTGGTCGCTTGGTCAAATGCACATGTACTACACCCTGCCCCAACGGACCTTCGACATAAAACTTGAAGCGCAGATGCTCTGTGCCCCACTTGTCTGTCTCTTCGGTACTGCTGAGGTAGCGGTTGCGCGCCCATCGCGACCAAGAGCCTTCGCCAAATGCAGCAATTTCAGCACCGGGGCCGAGGAGTTTCTGACATCGGGCGTCCTGGCGTATCATAGTTGTCGCGCGGTTGAAGTAGGCGGTCTTGGAGGAGGGACTGAAGACATCGGAGAAGAGAAAGTAGCCAACGCCGCCCTTGATATGTTGTTAATGTTGCGCTCGCAGAGAGAGGCGGGGTGAGGGGAAACTTTACTGTTGCTACTATGCCCACCAGGACTACTACCAAGTTGAAACTTTGCTGTGTAGTCCGCACTGCTTTTTCGCCTGGTGATAGCTCAGACCATCGGACTTGGCCCGTGTCGCCTGTCAAGGAAATGGATTTCCTCTGTGGTTTTGGCGGCGGACTGCTCGTCGAGCTGTGTGTAGCTTGTGCATGGTGGGTAGTGGAGAAGGCGATGCGCCCGATATGCGCTCTCCGCTGTGAGGCATGTATGCGTGGCAGGACGAAAGTTGGACGCAGTAGTGCAATCGCTTCGGTAGGTTTGTATATGGCAGCCATTGTGACTGTGGTTGTTGTGTGTGAATTGTGACGTTCAAGACATGCGATGCGCCGATGCCGATGCGGAGCGGAGCTCGTGTGACGCCGGAGGTGAATGCAGCCGCGGCTGCAGGTTCCATGGTCGTGGCGGGCCGGTTCCTGGACTGAACCTTAGTTTTGGCATCGACAACGCTCGCTGCAGCAACTCTCAGAGCCGACTTTTGCTTCTTGAGCACAATTCCACGCCAGATCCATACCACAGAGCACCGCTGAAGGCGGAAACCCGGCACGATGAGCTCAAATAAGAAGAGTAGCCTCACCGGCTATCTCCCCGATATCCTCATGGCAGCTGCTGCAGTACGTCCCTTCCCACGCATGCGCCGTGTCCTCTCCACATCTGCCCTGCTCTGCCCCTCACTGTCCTGCAAAGCACCTTCTGACACTTCGGTAGCCTCTGATAGCCTACTTCGTCATTCGCAACCTCCTCACACGCCTCGACCCTGAGGCTCAACAAAAAGAAGAAGCCCGCGCCAAAGCCTCTGCTGCGACGCGTAAACTCGACGCCATCCTTACAAGCAAGCGGCGGAAAAGCTATGGCGAGTACGATAGCGAAGACGACGACACAGAATCCAGGCCCAGACGGCCGAGGATACAGGACCTCAACCTGAGCACCTACGAACAGACGATTGCCATGGAGGTTGTTGCGCCTGAAGAGATTCCCGTGAGCTTCGAGGGTACGTCACAAGCTCCTTCAAGCTTGGCCCTTGGGCTGTAGCATCTGGCGCATGCCAATTGGCATGCTTGAAGCCCTGGCGCAATGGAGAACTAACACCTCGCAGATATCGGTGGCCTCGACTCGATAATCGACGAACTCAAGGAATCCGTCATCTACCCCCTTACCATGCCCCACCTCTACTCGCACTCTTCCTCGCTCCTCAGCGCACCCAGCGGCGTCCTCCTCTACGGTCCTCCCGGTTGCGGAAAGACTATGCTTGCAAAAGCCCTCGCACACGAATCGGGCGCCTGCTTCATCAACCTGCACATCTCGACTCTGACAGAAAAGTGGTACGGCGACAGCAACAAGCTCGTTAACGCGGTATTCAGTCTGGCAAGGAAACTGCAACCAAGCATCGTCTTCATCGACGAGATTGACGCAGTTCTCGGACAGAGGAGGAGCGGTGAACACGAAGCCAGCGGCATGGTCAAGGCCGAGTACGTTTACACTTCTCCAATAGCGCCCCATTCAACTTGCGACCAAGTCAAGACTAACCCTTCCCCAGATTCATGACCCACTGGGATGGCCTCGCCTCCAGCACCTCCTCCGGCACATCGACTCCCCAGCGGATATGCATTCTCGGCGCCACAAACCGCATCCAAGACATTGACGAAGCCATCCTCCGTCGCATGCCCAAGAAGTTCCCCGTTGCCCTCCCTTCAGCTACACAACGCCACAACATCTTCTCTCTCATCCTACGCGGCACAAAAATCGACCATCAGAACTTTGACTTGAACTACCTGGTTCGTGTTTCGGCTGGAATGAGCGGTTCCGACATCAAAGAGGCATGTAGAGACGCGGCCATGGGCCCGGTCAGGGAGTACATCAGGAGGAAGAAGGCAGACGGCACCCTGAGGAGCAGTAAAGGAATGGCCCAGGGCGATGTACGTGGACTGCGTACAGAAGACTTCTTTGGTCGCGGAAAGGGCCTGCGAGAAATGGAGTCCGTTGACGATACACGCGAGGAGATGAACGCACGCGTACGCAGCACAGTGCACACTACATCTGAGGAGTCCGTGTCCGAGGAAGCGAGCAGCAGCGAAAGCACAGCAAGCGGCGAGGACAGGTTCCGCGATTCGGCATACCAAGGCGCGGCCAACGAAGAGGCAATCGTGCGGTAAAGCTAGTCTTCTGCCCATGTCTGGCATGGGAGAAGTATTTGTAAAATGTTTGTACATTTTGGAATGTTACCAAGACGACACGAACGTATATATGGGCGGCGTTACTATCATGGGCTAGACATACGTCTCCAACAAGAGAGGCGATACCACGTCACATCATATCATGTTACAACAAATCAATCACAACTTTGATCATGACATCTGCTTGCTAAACGTCTATATCTTTGTATCATTTTCCGTTACCGTACGTACGCTACGTGTAGCAACCACACGACAAAAAGCCCAATTGCAGCTAGAATGCATCCACTAACCACGGTACCACTTTACTTGCACACCTACTTCTCCTCCTCGCTCTCTTCTTCCTCGTCATCCTCTTCTTCTTCATCTTCCTCTTCCTCTTCTTCAGCATCTGCAGCAATCTCCTCGTCCGCGTCCTCTGCCTCTGCCTCGTCTTCTTGAATCAAAAGATCCTCCACAGTGCCTCCTTCCTTCTCCAATCGCAAGTATTCATCCCATTCAGGGAACATCTCGGCGTCGCCCTCGCCGTCCTGGGGTGGCGCGCCAAGGAGTCTAGCAACCTTGGTCTTGTTCTCCTTCTCCAGAGACTCCTTCCATTGCTTGACAAGGCCAGCCGTCGCGCTTGGCTTGTACGTTTGGGAGAAGAGGACGGCCTCGGCGAAACGGTTGGTCTTGACGAGTAGGTCGATACACGCCTGGACATCTCCGACCTGCCATAACGCAGAGAAGGCTACGTTATTTGCTGTGGCATTCTCAGCCAATTCAGCAAGTTCACGAAGACCGGCCGTGTCAGACGTCGCACTGTAAAGCAGAAGGAGAGAGCCGAGATCCTTGGCCTTCACAAAGCACTCTTGTGCGAGCTTGACATCCCAGTTTGTGAGGGCAGCATCGCCGACAGTCTTCCACTTGTGTTCTGTGTCTTGCTCGCGAGCAATCTCAACAGCCTGCTGCAAATCGCCAAGAGACAAGGCAAGGTCGAACCGGTGTTCAGGATCGGTGGCAACCTTGAGCGCCATTTCCTTGTAGCCTTGACCTTCCAAGAATCGAGCAATCTTGTTGTTTTGGTCTTTGGGCACAGAAGGAAGCGTCTCCTCAGCGGCTTCCAGGTCACCTCGGAGGATAAGCGTTTGGTATTCCACAACTGCCAGAGACAGGGCGAAAGAAACCACGTTGACATCCTTGTCGGCGATATAAATCCTGGAATCACGGGGTAAGTACCCAAGGACGTAGTGTGGTGAGTCGAAGTGAGAGATGGTGTATGTTTGATCGCCAACAAGGTAGTTCAGGCGGTTGGTGCTGTTTGTGTAGATGAAGCAGTCTCCAACCCAGGTACCAGTGCGAACGCTGTTTTGTCATTAGCTTCAAGGTTTCAATCATGTCTTCTTTGAACATACCTCTCGTTGATGTCGCACACAACCTCGAATGCAGATTCGGCGCCGTCCTCGTCTACTTCGCCGTTTTGCACTGCCTCCAGGTAGTTCTCTCTGGAGTAGCGTAGCACGTAGAATGTGTCTTCTGTAGCCAAAGTGACCAGTTCCCCGCTCTCAGACCAGTATACACTCTTGGGTTCGACCTCTATCCGTCGGACCAGAGCACCAGAGTCCCAGTCGAACAGGCCAATGCCACCTTGACCCTTCACACCAAGGAGTACGCCGCCACTCAAGCCGTCGGCTGAGAAGCCTACATTCAGGACACTCCGCTCCTTGAAATTGCGGAATATCTTGACACTGGTGGAGGATTCCCGGATGGCGTAGTCTTTGTCATGTTCTTTCGAGGCCCAGCAAAAGTCAAGTGCGCTGCCGAAAGCTTGGTTACGAAGAGCAAGCGCAGTGTAGATGATGTATTCGCCATCACCGCATACTGCGACGAATCTTCCATTGGGCGAGTGCAGTAGTGCCTGCGGGTATAGCTCGGTTGAGCCAAGGTCCTTGCTGGGAAGAGAGAGGCGCTCTCCATCCTTGAGCTGATCGCTGCCCTTGATCACCGAGGTGAGGATATCGTTGTTCTTCGCCCAAAGCAACTTTCCGCTACCATCCATGCTGACTGCCGGCTCTTCGCGACCCATGGTAATGACGACAGCGCCGTCATCGAATCCGAGCGCGACACCATTCCTTCCTTTCTGGTAGGATACGCACCATGCGCGCTCCAAGCCATAGTTTAGGGACTGCTCCAACCGGTATGTCGAAGAGTGCCAAATCTTAATGGTACCATCTTCAGATCCAGAAATGATGACAGGGAGCTCGGGATGGTATACAGCGAAGCTGACGTTGGAAGTATGGCCTTCGAGTGTCGCAATCAGCGCCTTTGTGGTGTAGTCCCAGACCTTCACCGTCCGGTCATCAGAGGTTGTGAGAAGGTATGGCTTGTCTGACTGGGGGTAGTAGTCGATGAAGTTGACACCCTTGGTCTCGTGCGCCTCGAGGGTAAAGTTGGGGGTGGAGCTGCCGAGCGACCATATCTTGACGGTTCGGTCGAGACACGCAGAGGCGAATGTGTTTGGGTCCTTGGGATTTATCGCGATACCCATAACATAGTGTTGGTGGCCAGCGAATTCTTGGACACCTGCAGTGTGTTAGCATACGCCATGATGTGTGGCACAGCAGGTCCACATACACTTCCATGACTTGTCCCAATCCCACAGCTTTATTGTCATGTCATCCTGAAGCTACATTAGCTCGATCCTTGTGTTGTTGGAAATTGTTACCCACACTGGCGGTAAGGACGAAGGGTTGTGTTGGGTGCACAGCAATTGCGCGAATATAATCGGGATGCGCCTCGAAAGATGTGACCTTCTCCGAGGTGTTGTAGTTGTAGACGCGCAATTGGAAGTCATCGGAACCTGGACGGCCATGTCAGCCTCTCTTCCTGAGGATTCGGGTGTTTGGGCCCTTACCTGCTACTATCCAATTCTTCCTCGCGATGAAGCGACCGGCGCGTACGGGTACATCGGTGAGCTCGAAGGTCTTGACGATGGATTGCGATATGTACGACCATATGTGGACGTGGCCTGCTTCCGTCAGCGCTCTGCCTATGTTGGGGGTTTCCAGCTATGCATACCGCTATACAAGGTCGTGAGAATCCATGGCTCGGTTGGATGAAAGTCTTTGGTCAGGTTTAGCGGCGAATATCTTGGGTAGAGGTGCTGTTCCTACCAATGCCTATGATATGTCAGTTTACCCTCTGGCGGTTGATGTGCGTATGTCGAGTCTGCTTACCTTTGACACGCTCCGACCGCGCGAAGAGCTGCCTCTGTAGTCACAGTCGAGTTAGATTCACCCTTGTATCGAAAGATATGCCATAGCGCATTGGTGCGTACCTTTACGTCCAGACGCATTGTTGTAGCTTAGGTGTATATGTTGCGGAGGGGTGGATTATGGGAACGTGGCTTTAGTAGCCAGTCCACAAATGCGCAGGCAGACGCCGAAGGATTCGAGGATACGGGAATGGGTATCGCTTGCGTATATGGTCGACAAAGAGGAAAAGCTAGTCACGGGAAGAGTTGGCGTCTAACTGCCTGTTGTCCTCCGCAATGTGTTCGATGTTCGGCGGAGCTGCGCCAAGACACCGACAGGGTTCACGTCGCTACTTCCCAACAGGGCATGTTCGGAAAACCATCGATGGCAGACGAAATGCGAACAATACCGCCTCCGCTAGCTGCACGGTTGTAGATCAGAGGCCAGCAGAGGAATCACAAGGTCAACGTGTTACCGATGCTCAACTCTAGTTGTCCATGAGCGTGACGGCCACAGAGGGCCTCGAAACCTCACGCCTTCTCTTCACGTACATTGGTAATTCTCAGCGAGTAAGTAGATTTTTTCAATTCCATCCCTACAACTATATACTCGGAACATCAGCCTCCCCACAAGTGCCCCTTGCGCTGCCGCCTATGCATGCACGACGCATCATGAAGATTCTGACTACACCCCAAACCTTCCACCCATGGCAAATATGGCCATTCCATATATCGACAAATCGACGACAGGAAGAAAAAAACGGTCTAGCTTGTCCGCAAGCATAGACTGGTATCTTAGAAGAGAAATACAGTGAAAGGAGAATATATGTTAAAGTATAGTGTGTAAGTTTATGGTGGTTTGAGCGAACGTGTTGGAATGATAGTGACGAGAGAGAGATGGTTTGCGGCTAAATCCTGTCAAGATACTAGCTTGGATGAGGTCGGTACAATAGATGGTCGTAGATATGAGACAAAGCGTGTTGCCGTGGTGTAAACACATCGGAAGGCTTCCCATCATCAAGGCGTGCTGCTGAGCTACTCACGTCCGGTATATAGTACAACCGCACAGTCTCAGTGAGAAAGAGCAAGTCGGCAGTCCTTAGTTCCAGCCAAGAGAGTTCTCGGCCATGACTGGAGCAGAAATCTGTTGTGTGCGAACACTGCGACCCTGAGTGCTACTGCTACCTTGACTGCCGCGACTGCCAGGCGTCATCCGACCATTTCGAGCACCGTGCATCCAAGCAGCAGCGCCACCTGGAATCGAACCGTAAGTCATGCGGCTTGTGCTGGGCACAGAGCTTGCGCGCTGGTGGGCCATGCGCTTGTTCCTGTATCGGCGGGCAACGAAGAAAATGGCCGCACCGTACGCGATGGCACCGACGATGGCACTGCTGGCAACAATTGCACTAGTCTTGTTCACAGTGCGGCTGGCGCCGATATCACCACCCATAGCCCCCCCGTCACCAGACCCGCCAGTAGAGGTGGCGCCTGGCTCTTCGGCCGCGTTGGCAGGGCTGCTGTCACCTGGAAGCTTGCCGGCGGGAAGAGGGCATGCAGTGTTGATCAAGGTAGTAAGGTCGTTGACAGTCGAGTTCTTGTTGTTCCAGAAAGCATCCGCAGGGTTGCGAAGCTGAGCTGCGAGCTTCGTCTGCAAGTCCGCGGGGATGGTGAACAAAGCCAGCGTGGTGATGAAACCCTGGTACTCCATAGTGTTCAGTGGCTTGAGTCCGAAGTTCTTGACCTCAGTGGATGAGATGTTCAAACCATCAGCAATAGCCAGAGGCAAGTAATGGAAAATCTGCTGTCCACCGTCGTTTGCGGAAACGAATGGGTAGTTCAAAGGCCACTTGAAGCACACTTGACCCATGAAGCTGTTCTGAGGGATCTCTGAAGGCACTCCTCCCGGTGGCGCAATCATCCTTGGCAGGTTCGATGGGATAGTGCTGGCAGTAGGGCTAGGAGTGGGCATTGTGGAGGCCTCTACAATGATGCTAGTACCGACGATGAGAGAAGTTGCGCTGTCTGTAGCGGTTGGCTTGAGGGAAAAGATTGGTGGTGCCGTCTTGGTGGGGGTTGGTGTCACCGGGATGATGAGGGAGGGAGTTTCACTCTTGGTCGATGAAGGTGTCTCGGATGTTGGCGGTGGCGTGGACTTTGTAGAAGACGGCAGAACAACGGAGCCGGTGCTGAATACTGATGTGGGAGCCTCGCTGAGTGTAGCATTGGCAGAGCCTGATGCACTCAGAGTAGGCGCGGCGCTGCTAGGAGACGCGGTCGAAGTAGCCGATGAAGGCTCTTCTGAGGCCGGGACGCTGAGTGAGCTACCTGACGAGGTTGGGACTGCTGACGCAGATGTTCCCACGGAACCTGTACCAGAGGGAGTGATGCCTGAGCTTATCGTGCCCGAAGGCAGGATGGTATCAGAGAGTGTCGCAGAAGGTGTAATGCTGGCAGTTTCTGAGGGTGTGGGCACGACGCTTTCAGAAGCAGGTACGCCCGACGAAGACAATGCCTCAGAAGTAGGGGTAGGTACGGCACCAGATGGCAACAGGCCTGAAGAGGGAAGCACGCCAGATGAAGGCAGAATGCCAGAAGAGATTGGAAGGCCTGAAGATGGCAGAACACCTGAAGAGGGCAACAAGCCGGAAGATGGCAGGACGTCAGAGGAGGGAAGCAGTCCCGAGGATGGCAATACTCCAGATGAAGGCAGGATACCCGAAGACAACAAGCTGGAAGGCAAGATGGTCGGGATGATGACAGGACCAGTGCCAGTAGGGAGAGCAGAGTCCAATCCAGATAGAATGCTCGACAAAGCACTGGGCAAAGCAGATGCTGGAAGATCCGAAACAGCCGATGACAAGAGCGAAGAAAGAGCTGGAGGAAGGAGACCAGACGCGCTGGCAGACGCTACAGGGGTGGGTGCAGTGGACGCGAGACCGCTACCAGTAGGCAAAACACCAGGCAGTTCCGACACGACCGACGAGAGAAGACCTGGAATATCGAGGATTCCAGAGCTGGTAGCTGCGGTCTCTGAGGTGGGAATGGCACCAGAGCTTAGAAGAGTCGGTGTCGGAGTTACAACAGCAGATTCTCCCGTGCCTAGAGCGGTGGTAATTCCAATAACGATGCCAGAGGATGGCAAAAGCGGCGATCCACTTGAACCAGACGCAGCGACGCTTGTAGGAAGGACTACGCTCTCGGGAATACCTCCAGTAGAGCCTACTTGGGTGGTGGCTGCAGGAGCTTCGGATGCGAGAAGGGAAGACAGGAGTCCACCGACCAGACCGCCAGATGAGGTAGGCTGCACAACGGTCTCGGGAACGCCTCCGGTAGAACCAACTTCTGAAGTAGGCTGTACAATGGTCTCGGGGAGGCCACCAGTAGAGCCAACTTGCGAAGTAGGCGCAGGTGGAAGAATAGATGAGAGGAGACCGCCAACAAGACCGCCAGAAGAAGTAGGCTGCACAATGGTCTCAGGGATGCCACCAGTAGAACCGATCTCGGCAGTGGGTGTAGGTGCAAGCAGCGAAGAAAGGAGACCACCAACAAGGCCAGCGGAAGAGGTGGGTTGAACAACCGTTTCAGGAATACCGCCAGTCGATCCGGGGACGATGAAAGGCCCAAGGAAGCTTGATGCATCAGGAGAGCTTGGTGCAGCAGAAGAAGCAGGAGCTGCAGTGGGTGTCACAATAGTCTCCGGAATGCCTCCAGTAGAACCGACAGCCTGCTCCGATGATTGAGGCACGGTCGACGAAACGGCCTGGGTAGGCTGAACGACAGATGTGGGAACTCCGCTAGTAGAGCCGACGATAGGGTTGAGAAGCGATGAGAGAAGTCCGCCAACAAGACCGGCAGAAGTTGGCGTCGCGGAAGGCGACTCAACAACCGACGATGATGGCTGAACGATGACATCGGGCAATCCACCTGTAGAAGCAGGAGTGTTCTCGATACCAGGAGGTTTGGAGGTAGGCGCAGTAGAAGTTGGCTGTACGACAACATCAGGGATACCACCAGAAGAGGCGGGCGCGTTGTTCACCACAGATGAAGATGGCTGAACAATGGTCTCTGGAAGACCTCCAGTAGGAGCAACAGCCGAGCTCGGAATGGCTGAAGTTGGCTGTACAATGGTCTCAGGAATGCCACCTGTGGAAGCTGGTTCACTTCCAACAGTGGGAGACGACGGCTGCACAATCACATCAGGCAATCCTCCAGTCGAAGTTGCCGCTACGCTCTGAACAGTGGATGTAGGCGGCACAACGACGCTGGGCACGTCAGAGGAAGCAGGACTGTTGTCAATGGTAGAAGATGTGGCAGCAGCTGAGCTCGGGGCAGAGGAGGTTGGCGGGACGATGACGTCCGGAAGAAGACCGGTCGAGCCGAGGATAGGACCCAGAATAGGGCTGTCGGCCTTGGTGCTGGAAGCAGGGCTACTCTGTGCTGTGGAGGTAGGCTGCACAATGGTCTCAGGGAGACCGCTGGTGGTACCAATCTCTACCGCGGGTGGTGCAGATGACTGAGCAGCTGATGAGGAAACAACAGTGGTTGGTTCAGGCTCAGGAATAGGCTCAGGTGACGGAGTTGGCTGGATGATGGTCTCTGGGAGACCACTAGTGGAGCCAACTTGAGGAGGGTTCTCCACAATGGGGGTTTCGGCTGGTTTCTTGCTTTGCGGGGCCTCTGGAGTGGGCGTTGAAGCAGCCTCAGAGGTTGGCACAACAATAGACTCCTGAACTTGGCTCGATGATCCAATGCTAGAGCTTGACGGCGCTGGAGGTGGAGGAGGCGGGGAAAAGACACTGCTTTGCGAGGCAGAAGCAGACGAAGAGCTCTCGGGGAGTGTTGTTGGAAGATCGTCCAGTGTGGAGGTCAGGGTGCTAGTTGTGTCGACATCGCTGGTGCTGACAAGTGAGTCTGAAGAGGCAAGAGCCGAAGTGTCAGAACTGCCACGGAAAAGCGATTCAATGAAGGACGGGAAGTCCATCTGACGCGATGTGAGCTGCGAGGAGTAGCTGCTAGACTCTGGCTCAGGAGACGGGGACGGAGTGGCCGCCGGGGTAGTCGAGTTGGTTACGATCTGTCGCTTCACTTGCCTAGGAAAGTAGTATCGGGGACGGCCTTGGGTCTGTTGAGGTCCTGGTGCAGGCATGGCCTCCGCTGTCGTGAGCGGAGAGCCAGAAAGACTGGCCAGAACAAGGGCGGCGGCCCATACTGTGGCTGAGCGTGGCATGTTTACGATTATATTCCCCGGTTAAGTAGAATTAAGTGTCTTGAGGGTGTCGGTGGTATACGTGAAAGCCTACTGCTGTCAGACATGAGATTTGTAGGAAAAGTCAGAAAACATACTGTCAGGGCTTTGGTAAACGAGTGTACTTGACGAATGTCAATGGTGGGTAAAGAATGGACCTGTAGGCTGTCAGTCTCGACGAAGAAGGCGCGTCGCTGAGCGGGCAACTCACTAGACTGTCGATGCAGCTAGGAATAGATGGCGATGCGGTTACAGCGTCGTCGCAATGTAGTCGATTTGGTCGCGGGCCTATGCTGTCATGTTTGACACTGATGGGTACCGGAGAATAGTCGTCGCGCGGTCTAGAAGCACGCGGTAGTGGACCAGGGCCGAGCAGAGGTTGGTTCACACGTGGGTGTCAGCCAGGAAGCAGATGCGCAACAAAGAAGCGTAGCGGTCGGTCGAAGCGGTGGTCGTTGCTGTCGCCTAAGCAGGATTCGTAGCGGGAGCGTTTTCTTTGTTCTGAGCAGCGGGTGGACGTGCGCGTCGTGGTTGGGTGCAGCGGGGTTGGGGCGCGTCTTCGTACGTGTGCGATGCTAAAATGAGCGACGGCGACGTTGATAGGCAACGGTCAAATTACTAGTAATTGCGACGATGGAGCGATATTGCTTTTGAAAGAGTGGTCGTGATTCGGAGAATCGTGCAAGGGAGCGTAAGGCCTGGGGCGACGTGGAGAGCGGTGCTTGTCGGTCGGAGGAGAGAGCCACGGGGAGCCACGGGCGGCGAATGCGCAAAGTCGATATATGAATGCGCCCGTTGGGGGGATTGTCGGCGGGTGGTGGAGAAGAAGTCGGCTTGGGGGCGTGGGCGACGGGTAGTGAAGAAGAAGAAGAGGACAGGGCAAGCGTCAGCAGCAGCACTCGCCCCGGTGTCCAGGCCAAAACGGCGGCAGGCAGGGGTCGCGGGCGGAAGAGGGCAAGCGCAATGGACTGCGAGTCGCTAACGTGTGCTCCCTGCAGGAGAACCAACTGCTCACCACTAGTGCGAGCGTCCACGACGGGGAAAGGCAGGGTTTCGGACGGCGGGCCTCTGCATTCGATAGTCGCAAAATAGAACGGCGCTTGCTGGAGAGGGAGTAGTCCGGTATTGACGTTGGCGGTGCATTCAATGCAAAATGTTTTACAAGAGGAGACGGGAGACTTCAGAAACGAAGACGACGACAACAAGAAAGCCAAGTGGACATTGTGTCCCCATCAGCAGCAGATTGCGCATGCCACCAGTGGATTAATTTGCATCTGGCCGCGAGGCCCTGGTCGTGCAGACGGCTGTATGCTCAAACCGCACTAGCGATGGGTAATATATACCCCGGCTATCCATCCTACTTGATCGACCAACACACTATATCCCTTGCCCGCGACACTACCGTGCGATACAAAAGCCCAGAGGAGCGTGAATGCAGCAAACTCCACAGTCTTGCTGTTCGTTTACAGCGCCGTCCTCGTAGCTGTCGATGCGGAGGGTTCTGGCGAAGGAGCGACCATCAGGCGGCCAATGAGAGATGGCGCAGCCCCTGCTCTTGCCCAGCCCTTCATTTCGGCATAACACGGGTCCCACTCGCATGCGAATGATGATGATCGCTCACCACCGCGCCTCATGCTGCACCTGCACCCGTGGACATGCTTTGATTATCTGCCTCCAGAAGCAATATCGCGGGACTTCCCCAGTGGCCCTGCAGACTGTAATGCCAACGTCTCTACCGGCTGACATTCCAGGCATGCAGGCCCGTGTATCGCCTGCAGCCACAGATTTCGCCTCGTGTCCACAGTCATTCCGAAGTGCGACCAACTGCTACTCTGACTGCGCTATCGTTTTTGACGCCCATCTGCCTTTCGCTGACATCTTCGTCTCTACGACTCGCCAAAGTTCGTCCTAGGGCAGACGGCTGGTTTCGTCTTTCTGCTCGCCGCCTCCACGCATGCGCACCAGGGAACGACATGAACTTTACAGCTGCCCTAGGCAGGAAGTACCATGCCTGCCACCAGCCCCTGTCCGTGCCTGGTCAGCCTACCGGTACTTTCTAACTGGATTGTCCTTCATCTTTCAACTGAGCCTGGCCATGACTGACGCCATTGCATCGACGCCTCAACTTCACATCGCGTGCTCTAGCGTTTCACTTTCCCACAAGCCTATAATTGGTAGATGCCGACCCTCTACAAACATTCCCGCATCGTGGTTGCCGAGGTTCGCTGTCCGTGACTCGTTTCAAACTTCTGTGTGCGACTGTACGAGGAAGGCGCCAATATTCAGAGCTCACTGTAGACAAGCCCTTGGCCGATCCAATGGTCTAGCCAATGTACCGTGGCATCGGGCTACGGGGATTCCCCTTTCCGTCGCTTGCTATATCGTCAGTTGCCAACTTAACCGTGATGCCAGTTCAAGGAGACTTCCGTCGCAGCGGATGAAGATGCTATTACATCTCGATCGAAACTGGTTCATCACATGCGCCGCAGAGCTGTACCTAGCGATAGGCCCCCCTATGCCAAGTACCGTTCGACATATCGGGACTGCCGGCATGCGCTTGAACGTTTCGAAACCGCTCCCGTCAACTGAAAAAAGAACATCTCTTAACAAACAGATTTATAACCCCACACTTACATTGGGCACGGTCACTGCGTTCATGCTATGTTCCTTCTCCTATACTCTGCCTCGGTTTGGTGCCAATCCTTGTTCCCATTCTCTTACATTAACCACCGTCTGCTCCATAGTTCGCCTTTGTCTTTTCCCAACTTACGCGTTTGTTTCCTGTCAGATCCACATCCAGCAGGGTGACTGTTCATGGGCTCCACGTCCCGAAACGTGTTCTGTATCGCTATCGCGAGGATCGGTGGGGCATGACGGCACGCATGAACCCAGGAACCCAATCTCCACTTTTTGCTCTGGCATCTCCTGTTCTTGTTGGCTTCCAGAAGTTCTAAGCATGGCTGGTTCATACCTATAGTGCTGTGTGAACAGCCATATTGGGCTGCGAGAAGCCACGCAGGCTTCGATGTCACAGCACTTGGTGCAGGCTACGTCTACTTGAAGAGAAAGATGTTAACATTTGACATGGTTCCGCAGTCATCTCCACACGATCTAGACAAGATCTACGATAAGAGTTTTTTTGCCTTCAGCTAAACCCCAGTCCCCGACGACCGCTGCGTTGACACTCGTCATAACCCCTCTGTTCTCTCTTCCCAACGCATACAGTACCCAAGCCCCGACCCAACTAGCAAGAATTATCAGCATAGTGCCAACGCGTCCTTCGCCACGACACACAGTGTCGTAACTCCACTCCAACCATTCCCAGCTCCTTCGCTCAACTCCTCTCGCTGAGTGAATGTGCCCACAAACGTGTAGTCGTGGTTTGGCACGCCATAGTTCCCGTTGGAGATGAGCACAGCCCTGCAAATACGTAGGATTCGAAGGCGAAGAATCGAGATGTCCTTTGGCCGGGCCATGCATTACGAGTATGTCTGTTGATTCTGGGATAGTGTTGCACCATTTGTCTTCGTTCTCTGGATATTGAAACGCCCAGTTGCCATATTGTGGTGTCATGGGACTGCCGTAGACCCGGAAGGTACAGTCCCGGATGTGGAATGTCCTTGATTCGTTGTTCAGGTACACCACATTTCCCCGTTTCAGCTCTTTCATTTTACGTTCATCATTGTCTGGGCCTGCAAGTCGTGGGTTGCGATGGAAAAAGGATTGATCGAGAAGCAAGTCGTGATTTCCAGCTATTACAATCTTGTGATGATGTGGCAGATTGTTTAGCCAACCGAGTTGTAGTTGGATCTCTTCGAATGTACCGTTGATGGTCATGTCCCCAGAGTGAATGAGAATGTCGCCATTAGGGACGTGTGGTTTCTCGTTATGGGTGTCTGAAATGCACACAACCTTTACTGGTATACCGAAGGTCGGCCGTGGTATGACTATCGGCGGCCGATGGGCGTATAGCCATTGTGTGGTTATGAGTAGCGGGTTTCGCTGCAAGTGCTGCCATATCGAGGGTGATTCAGGCGCAAAGATGTTGTTTTTGCCAAACGCAGATTTTGTGTTGGTATTCATGTTGCTGTCCTGTGTCCGAATGAGGTGCTGAATTTTCTTAGAGATTCAGAACTTGCGTTGAGATTGTGTGTGCGTGTGGGAGAATGAGAGAGTTTCGGTGTGGACAAGTGGTCGTGCTACTAGGCAGCAAACCCAATACAAGAACAGTAGAATAAACTATCTGATAATTGCATTGTCCGAAATTATACCTTTCAGAATCGTGGGTTGCGCATTTGGTAGCGAATCCACAACTTTACTGTTGGTTGACTATCTCATGGGACATGAATGTATCTAACAACACCGTTTGACTAACAATCGCACTGCACCAACAGCCTGTGAACCAAGTTTATCGAACTTAAGGATCCGACGCTGTTCCCACATTCGGTACGATAGCAACAGCAGTTGCAAAGTCTCCATCGTGGCTGATACTGATCTCGCACAACTGTCCATCAAGTCCGCTCACGTCAACACGTGTATCATCAGAGCTCTCTGTGTCATACACTTTATCGAGTATCAACCCTTGGGGTCGTGCTGACTGATGCTCGCCGCGATCCACCGAGTTAACGGGTAGAATCATGATATGCTTGAATCCTCTCTCGTCGATATCTAGATGGCTGCATGCTTTGCGACAAGCTTCCTTCGCTGCGAATCTTTTATTGGGTAAGCCTTCTGCTAGTATCTAGAGCATCACTCGTACACACCTGCCAGCGAGGAATTTGGAGACTGAATCCATCCTCTTGGAGATTGTGTCTTCTGGTCCAAAACGGTTCCAGAAGTACTGGCGTTCGTGATCGGTAAGCACTCGTCTCAAGTATTGGTGTAGAGGTCGCAGAGGCTCGCCGCGATGGTGGCGCATGAGAACGGCTCGTAATCGTGGGACATGGCAGATGTCGGTGCCCACTCGGAAAGGATATGGAAAGGGTCGCAGTGGCATCGAATGAGTCGAGTGTCACAGAGCATTCAAGCTGTAGGAGAGTGCGAAGGTGCTAGGTTAAGGCTTGGCAGGGTCAAAATGCGTAGGTACGCTGTTTCTCTCGCATCTTGTATAGAACAGAGGAGCGCAAAAAATATAGAGCAGCGGAAGCACCTCTTCCCATCCGCTCACTCAGCAAAAAGGACGACGTTGGCCAGATTCGAACTGACGCTCCCGAAGGAACAAGATTTCTAGTCTTGCGCGATAACCACTCCGCCACAACGCCGGTTGTTGTCATCGAGTACTTGTACTTCGATGGAAAACTGTCGAGTCGCTGCAAATATATTTCAAAGAAGCAGTTTCACAATGTAGGCTGGAGAACCGACTCATGAACCCCACTTACGGTCAGCCTCGTCTCTACCATCACCTGCATAGTTCCTATACCTCAAGACCTCAAGGGAGACTTTAACTCCGCATATGTTCTTGCCTTCTTCGATGCGACAAGTCGCTCGATTCAAGTTTTCCATGCGTGGCAAAAGACGCAAGTCCGTCGATGCGGGCAATAAGCTTTTGTCTCTTTGATCGCGCAAAGAGCCGCGTCGTCACCTTTCGGAGTTGAAAATGAGGCGACAAAGATACTCCCCGTCGGATCCCGACAGCCAGTAATTCTTCTTGAGCCTCGCGTCGTATCCCTTTGATTCGCTTGCGCCATGCAGCCTACAGGACCTTAGCACCCGACGTCTTTGCTGCTGACTGTAGCCCACGCCAAGGTGTCCGCGACACTCCAGGGAATACGTTGGATGCAAACGGCACCGAAATCGTCCCATGGGCTGTATAGGTTAGAGGCCCCGGGACGTATGACGCTGTTCTGGGATCCTGGTGGTACGGGACCATGTACCTCAAGCTACGGTTGGCCCGAGGTCGCCTTGTGCGAGTCCGGCGTTGGAACAAAGAGCTGGGGCATCGTGGCTGATGTGCATGCGGCCATGCGCTGGTAAGATTCTGCTGATGGCTATCGCGGGGTGCGGTGATGTTCAAATGTGGTCGATTCCTCGACAATTGTTTCCCTTGTGTGTGTCCTTCACTCTATCGCATGTTCTGGGTAGTGCATGCGCGCCTGCGTCGATTCAGGTGCACACAGTCCAATGCAGTTACAAACTTCTCCACGCCTACCAGGCGTCCCCATCCTGAAACTCGATTCTACCGGGCCGGAATACTCTCGCTGGCGACGTAGCGTCAAATTTGCGCTCGAAACGAAGGATACCTGGAAATACTGCAATGGCACTTTGCCCATGCCCATGCCCAGTCCAAGGCTAGCTTCGACCATTTGTGTAACGGAGACGAAAGACATGCAGCCGAGCTTGCTAGAAGAGCGAAGGTCATGGGTACGGAAAGATCGAGAGGTCAAGCTTGATATCTTTCTCTCGCTGGCAGAGGAAGTGATGCTGGAGCTGTTTGAAGTCGGACCACCATTACCACCCTCCAACTTTAGCTCGGAGGAGATACTCGAGGCATTGGATGAACGATTCAACGTGTTCAGCTTCTCTGGCTACCACCACGCATTCTGCCATTTCCTGAACCTGCACATTGATCAATACGCAAGCATCGAGGATTTTAATAACGAGTTCACGACGGTGCTGGAAGATCTGATCGACTACGGCCATCCACTTTCCAATACCCAAGCATGCTCCGCCTATTTTTCGAAGCTCCGATGTACCCAGAATCCATGGGTCGCAAAGAAGTTGGAAGACTGGGATTCGTTGCCAGCAATGCCTGATATTTACAACCTCATGCAAGAATCGCCGCCATGGGCATGCATACGACCACTGCGCAGGTCGTCCCAAACTTTTCCTGTACCGACAATTTTAGAAAAACATCCTGGAGATTCATGGAGTCATCCCCAGAGCGATATACCGGGTCTCTCAAATAGTAGCACTGCGTCATCCGATGGTTCTCGTTCAAGACAGCTCTCTAGACAAGTAACTGGTAGTCAGAAAGTCGTTGCGCATGCTTCAGACAAGGATATCGAACCCGATCCCCAGGACTTGCGCGAGGCAATCGAGAAGCTTCTCACCTCTGCCGAGGCTAAGCATTCTAGCTTAAAGACCGATGCTCCAGTAGCTTCAGTATGTGCTACGCCAGACTGGTTGAACGCACCGCAAAAAGTTGCTCCGAAGATACTGTCAACACCAGAACTACCACCTCCTGTCATATCACTGCCTCTTCGCAAGACTCCCACTCAGTCGCGCGCACGCTCCGCATCGCCACGTCTTCCATCCGAATCGTCTAGAATCTTGTCACAAGCAAGTCTGACAGTACCAACAAGAACGAGACGTCCACGCACAGCAGATATGCCTTATAAGATAGTCCAGCCATTCCAGCCTCTTCCGCCCATACGGTCAAGAACACCAACGTATCCACCACCTCCACTGTCAGAGCACCCGGCTTTTCGAGACAGTCCCTTGTTCCCAACGGGACATGCCCAACCAGATTTGATTTCCGTGGATTACTTCAATAGACCTCATCACCAGTCCGCACCAATATATCCGCCATATCAGCACTCAGCCTACTCGTCAAACAGCAGCAGCGCGCTTAGCTTGCCACTACAAGGGACCAGCGAATCGTCATGGTGCTACACAAAGGACAATAGCGAAGACACTCGGGAGCACTCCTTCCCAATCCTCACGTCTTCTATATTCCTCCAAGGCCGGAACCCAGACATTGCCAATGAGCAAAGCAAAACGTCTCTGCAATCCTCGGCTGCGGACATTACTGCTTTGCCGTCTTTTACCTCAAATATCGACGACTTGATCCCGCCGCTACCAAAGAGGAACATGTTACGTAAAGCATCGTCTAGTATGGACATACTAAAACGGCTCAGTGGGGATAGTCTGCTCGAGTCTAGCGACGAAGTAAGGGAACACGAGGAGAAGAAGGTTAGAGAGAAGGAAAGAAAAAGAAAGGGGTGGACTATTGGGGTGAATATCGCGAGATTCACATATAGCAAGGGCATTCAGTAGACGGGTGCATAGCATGCAACTGTCTGCTGTTTGTCGGCATTTAACATTGTTGCCTAGTTGGTTGTGGCCAGAGTCCATGAACTGTATACCCTATGCATTGATCCAAGTGTACTACTGTACCAGTTTGCAACACGAAGTGAAAACCAGACGCGCACATTGGCATCAGTCAACCGAAAATTCCCTCTTTTTCGGTGTCTACTAGTTTATTGGCGCACTCGATCAAGTGAAATGGGATCTCCACTCCATTTCATGATTTTTGAGAACATAGTCAAGTCTCTGAATGAGGTGAGGATTTAGTCTATGCTAGCTCTTCTATCTCGTATATTCGTAACACATTCCCGGTACCCGCCGTGTCTTAGCCGGTCAGATCACCGAAGAACCTACACATGTTGCTATCTACTGCGTCTCCCGTACGACCTTGTCAACAGCCTTGGCAAAGTAGTCAATGTTGTGCGTGTTCAGACCAGCCATGGAGATGCGACCATTCTTGGTCATGTATACATGCGAGTCTTCCCGGATCTTCAGCACTTGCTGCTCTGTCAAGCCGGTAAAGCTGAACATGCCGATCTGCTCTGTGATGTGTTTCCATGTACCTGGTGTGCCCATGTCCTCGAGCTTACCGCGAAGCGCCTTGCGCATCTCCTTTATACGGCCGGACATTGTGCGGAGGTTGTCTTCCCACTCAGCAAAGAGCTGGGGGTCGTTGAGGACGGTTGAGGCGATACGGGCGCCGTAGGCGGGAGGATTTGAAATCTCCGAGCGCTGGAGGATGGCGAGCTGTGAGGCGATGCGCTTGATGGTGTTCTCAGCATCGGATGAAGGAGAGGTGACGAAGTGGAAGCAGCCTGCTCGCTCGCCGTACAGGCCAAAGTTCTTCGCATATGACTGCGCAATGCAGAGCTCGAAGCCTTGCTCGACAAAGTAGCGGATTGCCCAGCCGTCGGTTGCGAGATCGCCGGAAGCAAAGCCCTGGTATGCTGTGTCGAAGAAGGGGAAGTGCTTCTTCGACTTGATCACGTCGGCAATCTTCTTCCACTGCTCCTGCGTAGCGTCGACACCGGTGGGGTTGTGGGCGCACGCGTGCAGTACGATGATGCTGCCCTCGGCGGCATCTTGCAGAGCATTGATCATGCCATCAAAGTCGAGGCCCTTTGTCTTCTTGGAGAAGTAGGGGTATGTCTTGTGTTCGAGGCCGACATTGGAGAAGATCTGGAAGTGGTTCGCCCATGTGGGGTCTGAGAAGTAGGCGGTTCGCTGGCTCTTGGTCTTGTAGAACTTGGCGAGGAAGAGGGCGCCCAGGTGGACGGCACCGGTACCGGAGATGGTTTGCAAGCTGGTGACCTGTGTGGTGTGAGCTCAAGTCATGACGTGGTGGAGTGATGTGCCTACCCGCTTCTCCTTGATGGCGGGGCTGTCACCGCCGAGGACTAGCTTCTGGGAGGCGGTTGTGAACTCTGCGAGACCGGCGATGGGGAGGTACTCGTGGTTGAGGTTGGGGTCGTCGCGGAGTCTGTCATCGGCCTGTGCATGGTCAGTCGCGGGTAAGTCAGGACAAGAGGAAGGCGTGGTGGGCGCACCTTCTTGACGACGGGCAGGATCCAGGGCTTTGCATTGTCGTCTCGGTAGGCTCCAATGCCCAGGTCGACCTTGTTGGGGTCCTCGTCGCGGCGGAAGGCAGCCATCAGCCCGAACAGCGGGTCTTCGGGCGCCTGGGGGACGACATTCGCGTCGAAAGCGGTAGCAGCCATTGGTTCGATGTGCGAGGAGATCTGGTTGAGTCGGGTCTGGGAAGAAGTCTGGGTGGAAGTAGTGGAGAGGGAGAGGGAGGAGGTGAGTGGTTTGAGGACAGGTGAGTCTGGCATGATGATTACGGCGTATGAGCTCTCCCACGTTTACGTTTCACCGCTGCCGCCGCCTAACTATGGGAAGCCGTGTCCAGCCCACGCTTAACCCCGCAGTTTTCTTTTGGAAGGCGAGATGCGGAGAACCGGGAGGCCGGTTCGAGTCGATGCAGTAGAACAAAAGTTGGCTGACATGGCGACGGCATCGCATCCGACCAGCGCATTATATAGAGGTGAAGCTCGGAAGGTATGCCGCAGGGTCGTGTGAGCAAGCAAGCCGAGGCACAAGCTGCCGCTTCCGCAATGATGTCAGCTGTACAGCCCTTCTCACATGCAGGGCATTCACCATCACGACTTCTTTCAGATGAGTAAACTTGCTACCACTGTGGCTAGCTACGAACCGTTGTGGGTCTGCATGGCCTGCAGGCTGGCTGCTGGTTCAAGTATGCCGACCCCACATGGCTGCCATTGCTGCTTCTGGAAACTTGGTCCACTCAGAGCGCCCCGGATACTGACGGATCGTAGCGCGATATATTCACATGTTGGGTATCTACCAAGAACACCACCGCACCTTGTTCCACTCTCATATGAACAAGTCCCACACAACAAGCGTCGTGCAGAAGATACTTGTAGCCCAGAACAGCTTCTGCGCCGTACTGCCCCGCTCCGTCGCGCGCTTGAGCTCCTTGTTTCCACTTCCAACGTTCTCCGTTGTATTGAACGAGTCTTCAATGAGCTGGTTGATGTGCGTCTCCTGCATGCTGAGGTTGGACGCGAGCGTCGAGTGCAGCTCCGAGATCTCCATGAGCGACTTTTCGGTTGCACTGCCGGTGTCAGTAGCTGTTCAAGACGAGTGTGTCGTAGCACATACCGGACTTTGTCGAGCTGGTCCTCGTACTGCTTGAGCATGTCCTGGTTCTCCTGCGCAAACAGCTGGAGCTGCTCTGGGTCCAGCTGATTCTCAATCACCGCGCTCGACTCATCTGGGTTATAAGTCGACTTGGCCCGATAGTCCCCAGCCTTGTGGCTCTCGTCCATGCCACTATAATCGCTGCTGGCTGGCCCTGTAGCCCTCGTCTTGTACAACACGCTCTTGCTCTTCTCCACCTCCCGCATGTGCCTGATTTCCATCATGTCCGTCTGGAACAGGACGCACTGCTCCAACTGAAAATCCAACGTCCACAATATGCCCTTTCGGTGTTCCCTGATCGTGTTCGCCTTGGCCTCTTCAATCTCCTCCTCGACGCTCTTCGCTGTGATTGCCCCGCCTGCTGCCCATCGTCCAAGCGCACCGAGGCCCTGCTTTGCGCGCTTCTTCAGAGCGACCTGCGTCTGCGTCTCCTGCCTCACCTGCTCAGCAGCCCCTAGCTTCTCAATCGCATCCTTCAGCTGATGTATCGATAGTTTGGCCTGGGCGTCGATCTCGTTGCGCTGCGTGTCGCTAAGGTATTTAACATCTTTGTCTGCAGAGGCCGATGCTGCGCCTGCTCGCGCGTACTGCTTCCGGCGGGGGGCATGTGCAGTCGAGAGATAGCTTTGTCGTATCGACTTCAAGTCTGTGTGAAGCTTTGCAATGTGACCTCGCTGTGGCTGTTAGCTTTCACCTTTAGGTTCACGCGCGCAACGTGGCCTACAATGCGGTATGCCTCTTTTACAAAGCCATCAAGGGCTTCGACGCGAAACACGGGAGGCTCAATCGGACGCGCATCGTGCTTGGCGAGCACCTGGTTAAATATTGGCGTGATATCCATTGTGTTGGAGTGCAGTCAACTTGCTCATGTGAAATGACGATGCTCCCCGCGGGAGTGTCATGCTGGTCTTTCGCTTCCCAGCCAATGACGCACTATTGCGCCTGCCTAAACACTTACCATCACTATTCACTGCTCAAGATTCTTTACGTTGAGAAAGGATGCTTCCTATCATGATTTAGAAAAGATTCGCATCAAGCAACTGCAAAAGAAAGGATTATCGCCCCGTAATATGTCTGATGATAATGTCACGTTCGCAGATGTCTTGGGCGTACCTCATTAGCTCTCACCATCTGTCTGCCGCCGTCGCCTTTGTCTGCATGTTCACGACGCTCACGCGCCCGATTGGACGTTCAAACATAACTATACTTACAACCACGAGAACGTTCAGAGAGGCTAAGAGCTCAAGGGGTACTCGGGACCCAGGGTGTCAAGGCTAACTCGAGTCCAACTTTACTACACAAAGGATTCGCTATAGGATGAGGTGTTGTGTATTCCCAACCAGAGACATTTGATACAAGCTCTGTCATAGCCGCTTTGTCTTCAATACCAGTTCCTTGATATATCGCTCACGTATTGGTTGTACAACCCAACACCTGGGCTCAGCTTATACCAAGGCCTGTCCAATCGCGCCATCAGCCGCAAGGCCACCTCGATTAACCTCACGGACTGGTCATGTTAGCTTTGTACAGCCACAGTTCGCTCACTACCTTTCACCTGCTCCTCGTGCGCCTGATTGAGCAAGTTTCTATTGCCCACTTACCCGTTTGCCTCCGCTGACCCCTCCAACAGTACGCGGACAGTGACTCTTGACTGTGTGCTTACGCGCTTGTTTCGAGCATATATTTCTAGAACCTATTCCTGATTCTACCTTCTCATCGTCTCAATCAGGTAATTTCTAACTTCCCAACTTAACCTGATATTATCTTTCCAGGGCGACCAACAGTCACCACACTTCCTAGCCTCATCGACGCCAAGTTCCACTTTTGTCTACGACCAACATCACAAAATCAAGATGCACTTCTCGAATATACTCCCGGTAGTGTTCACCGCTGCCGCCGTGGCCGCTCCTACTACTATGAACGGCCGTGGCGAGGAAGGCTGCGTTCCCACCTCCTACACCATCTCAGACTACAAGCTAGTCACTTCTCCCACCTCTGGAAGGGTTGATTTTAAGTTCAAGTCTGTCTTCCCCACCGGTAGCACCATCGACGATCCAGTCCAGGCCGGCGCTCACTGCAGCGGCTCTGGAACCTCTGTACCCAACAGCAACGAGTGTCAGGTCGCTAACCGTCGTCTTCTATTCGACCTTCGTGGACCTCAAGATGAAGCCTACTACCAGATCACCCATTCCTGGACCTGCTCAGGGTAAGTCTACTAATATCGTTACCTCACGAGCAATAACTAACAGTAAAATAGCAACCAGTGGCTATCCGGCAATGCGATCAAAGTCGACTCGCTTGAGTGTCACAACGAGGGCGACAAGCGCGTCTGCACTGGTGGACCCCAGACCTTCGCGCCTCAGAACGTGCGCAAGGTCTGTAACTTGCCTCAGTGCTGATGGCTTCGGTCAGCTCCTCATTGTCCCAAAGTTGAACCGTAGGTCCATCTCCTTGATAGGCGGTGTATCAGCGGTGTGAAGGGTGTAGATCGACTTTGGATCTTCATGGGCATCATTTGGTGTTATTGTGGCTCTGGTTATTTTTGAACTTCTTTTCTCTTCTCAATCAATGTGCATAGCATCAAATGTAGAAAATGAAATATAACACACATTCAACTTCTTCATCTCCGTCGCACCGACTCAAAGTAGATAAACTTCTTTGTACACTTCAGTATGACACATCATGCTTAATTACCTACTGCGTGACAATTGATCGTTCTGGTACAAGAGATCGGCTGTGTTTGTTTTTCTACACCCGGAACTTGCCAGGCGAAAACAGTGTGGTTGGTACATAGCAAACATTGCTTATCGCTCTTTTCCCTGCCGCTTCTTACGCCACAACTTGTGCCTGCATACGTAGGATTCCAGAAGGGTTTGACTAAATTCTCTCATTTGTCGAGTCCTTGACCCATGTGTAACAGTTTCTACAAAGAGCCAGAGGAGACTAATAGGATAGGCAGGAAAGGTTATCACCTACCACATGATATCACTTGGTATCTTTTCATGTATTATAGAGGCTTCTAAGTCGTGAATGGGTATATGGCAAAAAAGCAAAATTTGTTCAGCCACCAAAGGCTTGGTGTAGTATCCTGTTGGCGAAAGTGTTCAAACAGCGTAGTCGGTGAAGCTGATTACCGGCCTTACCCAGCAGCGCGCAACTGCTCCATGATCTTCACTAGATTTCTGCGTTTTGCGTTGATACTGGACAGGGTTGCAGCTTCACCACCATTGGTTGCAGCTCGCTCGAAGAACGCTTGTGCTGCTAGTAGCTCCTGATGAGCCCTTCCAAGTCGCTTCAGCTGGTCTGAGACTGAACTTGAGTGTGTAGGTAGATCCATATCCCAGTCCTCATCTGAGCCCATCTTTCCTATGTTGAGATCACTTATCCACAAGGCGACATTGCCGCGGAGTTCTAGAAGACTTGGCTGTCTGTCAAAGGGTGGTGACATGATGACCTGATCGAGGCGTTCTGCAATCTCCAGGGCTTGGGTAAGTTCTTCCATTTGGATCGCCTCTTCCTTCGCAGAGAGACCGTCTGACCTCTTACTGAGGTTACTGTCGACCGACACACTTCGAGAAGAGCGTATTTGATTCGCGATGTCATCACGCAACTCCGTTCTTGCGCGCTTGCTCTTTTCGCAAACCTCGTAAATCCACAGTGAGAACATGGGCGGGTAAAAGGTTCTCTCATCGACAGCATGAGGCTGCAGTTTCCGGTTCGGGTATTGTATGATCAGACGATTGTAATATTCACGAGCAAGCTCAAAGCCCTGTTCAGAGAATCTATGCTCATTCAGCGTTTGTGGTCCACGACGCAGGGCTATTTCAGCACCAATGCCCCAACGTCCGTGGTTACGCGGATCTACCGGGCGCCCACCAGCAACCTGCGTCCGCAAGATCATGCCCCACGCTCTCCCCGCACGCTCGTAATCTCCCTTGAGCAGACAGCAATGCATCAGCGTGGACAAAGAGTCAAGGTGCGCCCTCTTCTGCGCCTCTGGTTGGCCTTGAACGACACCGCTTTTAGAGGTGGCGTTGACGGCGTAGAGGCGTGAAGGCGGCCTGGCCATTTCCTCCTGGACTTTAGCAGGGACATGATGTGGTTTGGACACGCTCGCAGGCGCATGGGGGAAGGGTGCTGGAGGGACCTCGTTCTCTTGGCTGGGCAATAGGCCTGCGACACGCAGCTGAGCTATGCCAGGCGCGGTGGACGAGGTGTACGATTGGACTGTGGCGTCTGGCTGCGTTTCGTCCTCTCCTTGTAGGTCGAAAAGCGATTCGTCTTGTTTCCTTTTCTCTTTATTTCTTCTCGACTTGCGATAATGACTCGCGCGCAGCGAGCGTGTCCTGTTCTGCTCATCACGCAACTGCGTGGTGAAGTGCTGCATGGTTGGTGATGACGCAGGACTGCACGCTCATGCGGCTGTCTGAGCTGCAACGGCCCCTGCTTAGTAGGCCCGGGATGCAGCGGTGAGGCTATGCAGCGGTAGCGGCCACGCACACACTGCGCAAAGGGAATGGGAAATTGGAGTCTGTAGAATAAAGGTGCGGCGAGCAGTTTCAGTAATAGACTTGAGGCAAGAGCAATCGACAACGGTAGCCCCATGCCGTTAGCGCCGTGACTGATTGGGAAGGCTCGGCTGCGCCATACATCACCGCTCTGCCGCCGCTGGACCTCGTCGCTCTGACCGAAGACACATCGACCCGACGACACCCTCTCCGACCGTTTCTATTCTCGAGGCGCGCCTTCCTCGCCGGACGGCCTCACAACATGGGCCAGGCAAACTCGACGGGCGCTGCGGATGCGCAAACACGGCGGCGATCGCGGCCGCTGTCATGGGCGCCTGGGTTACTGGCCTCGTCCCAGCCTAACGACGATACGGTGCCAGAGTTGCTGCATAGAGCCGCGGACACGCCCTCGCGATCCCGCCCCAGTACCACCAGAATCTCCAACCGCCTCTCCTCTCACTTTGGGCGCCACGATGCTGGCTCGTCAGCGCCCGAAGATGCCCCGATCCCCAGTCGCTCGCGGTCGCGGCTGCACCGGGCGCGCTCGTCGCTCAGTTCCATGACGGGCCTGCTGTCGAGACGACCGCCGCTGGCTGCCCGCAACACCGAGCCCACGAGCGGCTTCGCGGCACCGAGTACGCCCAACAACACCGTGCCAAGCCGCGCTGCTCTGAGACATACGGCGAGCGACCGAGGGCCCTTCCTTCCACGCGTGCAGGTCCCAGAACTAGGACTAGACTTTGACCAGCTGCTGCGGACCAACTCACAAGCCGAGCGGCCAGACGGACATAGACAGCGACCGCTGGTTCCCTTGAGCCCATTGCGACGGGATGGACGCGCCCTCAGCATCATTCCCTCGCAGCGCCGACTACGCAACATGATAGGACACCCGCGGAGGAGACGATCGCTCTGGCAGGATGGAGAGAACATGGACAATGTGCAGCAGCTGAGGCAAGGCGAGGACCAGGCCGACGTGCTGTCAAGGCTGTTATCGCTGGCTGCAGCTGCCACAGCAGCCTCGTTGGTTGGCGACGACAACCAAGCAGCAACCCGAGACGGTACATTCGACACGTTCCTACAGTCACTGCAGAACGGCAGCATAGCATCGGCGCTAAGAGGCAACGAGGATGGCCAAGGTGGCGACAATCCCGGAGCCGCACAGGCGCCCCTCAACTTCTTCAGAATGTTCAGGTTTGGCACCAGTACCGACAACGCAAGGAACGACACTACTGGGCGCGGCGGCAGTTCATCAGGGAACGGCGGAACGGAAGGAGAGGAAGATGGCGAAGGCAGGATGGTGCCGATAATCATTGTGGGCATCAGATCTATACAGCCCGGAAGCGGTACGGGACAAGAGGATGCCAGCATACCGCCCTTCCTCGACGCCCTCTCAAGCTTCCCCACACCCCCCACTTCACCAGGCGATGCCAATGCGAACATCCTACAGCCACCGCAGAACGGGACCCGCTTCAGCCACAGAAGACGAGCTTCGATGGGCGGCTTCAACTTTCCTTCGAATTACGATAGCCAAAGACACCACCGTGGGACGACACAAGAGCGCTCTCGTCCATGGTCATCCGTCACCGACTCGCCTCCAGGGCCCCTCCCCCCACCCTCTACGCCAGCTACGACACTGAACTTCTCAGCCGGTCCATCAGGCGCAACGACTCCTGCAACTTCTACCTCGCCTTCTTCGCCAACCACACAATCATCAGCACCCTCGCGGCGGAACAGCTTCGTCCGCAGGGCTGCTGGCTCGACTCTCGAGCCCACCGCGGAAGAACCACAAACACATACCCGTAACGCTCGGCCACGGCGCTTGAGTGAGTCGGATTTCACAAGATACGGCTCAGGCGCACCCCGCAGAAGAGGCGTCGTGGAGCCGGACAACAATCCTGGGGAGGGTTCACGGAGCTGGATCATCTATGTGCTAGGTGGAAGCTATCCTGAGAACCACCCAATTCTTACCACTCCCAGCCTGTTCACCGACTCGCCCACTTACGAAGATATGATGTTGCTCTCATCTATACTCGGACCCGCCAAACCACCCGTCGCGAGTGAGGAGGATGTGGCTTCGGCTCCAGGCCTTTTCAGGATACGTGGTGATGCCGGTGCTCTTGTCGCTGAAGCTGTCGAGGGTCAAGAGACAATCAACCTTGTTGCTGGTGCGCGCTGTCTCGTCTGCCTGTGTGATTTCGAAGTGGACGAGGAGGCGCGGAAGCTAGTCAAGTGCGAACACATGTTCCACAAAATCTGTATTGATCAGGTGAGTTGCTAGCTTGACTCGTGGCATTGCGCATGCTAACTTACTCCAGTGGCTGACAACTGGACGCAACTCATGTCCACTCTGTAGAGGAGAGGGCGTGCATGAAACGGTCAAGGAAACCGATGCCACCTCAGATGCTGCTACGCCTTCGGTGCCGCAAGCAGCCGCTTGATCAATTCTCACTTGCAGCAGGTGATGTTCGGCTCTTCACCATGAGGGCTTCGCTCATTTCTTCACATATACCCCTTTCTTACATGATTGGCTACTCTACCCGAACTATTGGATACGAAGGACTATCGGGTCAGGCTGTTTTCTCTATTTCCTGCAAACTGGAGCGTTCATGGCGTCCGCAATGTATTACTTGGATCTTGGCATATTTGGCATCACGGCATCTCAGGGAAAAAGGGATGGAATTTCGACTGTTTTTCTGGCGGGCAGCATCTCAACGACTTGCTACGAATCTCTCACTGTATATGCGGTAGAATGAGATGGGGGGAGTGATCTTGTCTTCGAAGCTACACCGGGCAGACATGACGAACTGCTACGCCTGTGCTCAAGACAGCCGGGCAGGCAGCAATAATGACAAAGGATCTTGTTTCGGCACATCACTTCTCCGACTTGCGTTTACAACGAATGCATATATGGATGCATAATCATTCACATAAGCCTGCCTCGTGTCATGCACACGTACCTTGGTGGATTAGTTGGGGTGATATAGATGCCAACCAACCGCCCTGGGTGCGAAGAGTCGCCCAAACGTTACGGAACGCGTCGTGCCGGCCAATATTCGGTCCTAGTAGTCCGAAATGTCCGAACCGTCTGGCCTCGCGGCCGTACGGATGGGTGTATACGGCGGAACGTTTACGGTAAACGGCGAAGAAGCACAGGACGAGTGGTTCGTTCTGGAACGTGTGGTGCTGACCCGAACCGTGTAGCAGGAGTAATGATAGCCGGGGCGGGCGGCCGCCACAACCGTAGTAATCATACGATGTGGGCGAACTGGCCAGAAGGAGGTCAACGCAGATGTATATCAGTGCACACACCTTTTGATGATGGCGTACGCCTTTCCACAGGCAGCCGCCAAACCCACGATAAATAGCGTCCAGCTATGTCTGGATAGGGCGTAGAAGGGTGATGATCTCCTTGTCGCTGCTTCCGCGGAGCGTCGAAGGAGTTGTGATGAGTGAACAGCTTAGCTTGATATAGCTTGATATAGGCTGCGTGGAGACTGAGTTGAAGAAGGGAGGGTACAGAAACCGAAATGGCGTGCGCCTGCTTTCGGGATGGGGAGAGTCGTTGCTGATCGTACTGGATATCCAGACGGACGTGTGCCTGGTTTCGTTATTGTGCGGCATGCGTGGCTGCAGCAGAGTTGGAGACCCTGCATATCGTGGACTATGGATGTATACACATCAGGTGGACTTCCATCTGACAACGGGTGTTATCTGTTACGACATTTGGGATTCATGTTTCTCATGTCAGGATATCTGAACAAGTCGCCCAGTTGCTGCAGCTCGTATATAGTAAACAAATGCACATGGACCCATAGGTAAACAGAAAAAAAAACATTGGTCATAAAGGATTGTTGTGCAGACGTAAGGATCATCCAAGATGGTGTTTGATGATTCAAGACTACTATCGACTATCGGACCCGGGATGTGCAGTCTCATTGTGTCGGGGTACACCTCTAGGTCATCCCGGCAGCGGTCTAGCGGTCAACACCAAGGGCGGACCGCTGCGTGGTTTCGTGTCTAGATTGTTTTCCAAGTGGCTACAAGCAGGTTCTCTGGTCGCCATCTGCGAATGGCTACAGGTTGGCGACCCAGAAAGCAGGCACCGATGGCCAAACCCCGAGCAGCTATGTGCCCAGGATCGATGGTCCACCGAACAGCTCGGAGATGAGGTTGCCGTTTCAGGCAGGAACAACGTCTCTCAGTCAATATGGAAGGAACTATGGAAGCTCAAAATGTCTCACAGCCTTGCCTTGGAAACTCCATGACTACGTACCGTACATAATTGTGCCCGGTCCAAGTAGCCTGAATCTTGACGTTTCAACTGTGACGACTCGACAGCTGATCCGCATGATAGATACATGCGGAGACGATCGGTAGTGTCTATGGGAGGCAGTCAGAAATGACGTTGATGCGAGGAACATGACACTGGAGGATCTCGCAGGGATAGACTGCAGTCGCACATGATGCATCTGGCAGTAGACTCCAGTTTTATTCTGGGCTTACTCAATGTCAGCAGCAGTAGTCATTCCTTCCCAGACAGACAGAGAAGACCCGTTGGAGATGTTGTCGGCGACGTGCCAGAAAGCGTAAAATTCACGAGACACTCTGGTGGAGAGAGGTCACGGAGCGTTTGGAAGCCGGTCTCCTGCTCTTCTTGTTCCATGCCGATTCTCTAGGTCGTCTTTTTGGAAGTGGGCATAACCCTGTCAGCTACACGTGGGTCCTCTGCCGCGGAATAGTGCATCTTCAAGTCGCGCCCTTATGTGACGAGTAGTCCAATCTAAGCCTGCTCTTCCTTCAACGACGGCAAAAAAGCTCGACGGCCACCCCACACACTACCTCACCTTCTGCCGTTACATCCAGCCCGTCATTCGCGACATGCAAGACGCAAGCCACCGGCACACGTAGGCACACGTAGTCTGCGATTGGCATGCCTGGGGTGGCTTTGGAGCTGCGGCAATGTTTGCAACAATGGACTTTCCAAGGTTCCGCCAGACGTCGCACAACGTATCTAGGCCCGTCAGCATATGGGCCTCTCCAGCTGCGAGGCAAATGAGATGTGGTGTTAATCATCGAGAGATCCACCCAAAAGGCCCGCCGCTCGCATGACGCACAGCAACTGCACGGTCGCGTCCCGCTCTTTCGCTCGCTCAAGGTCCACCAGTCAGCTGCAGCCAGATTCGCCATTACAGCAGCCGCCATCTACCATGCTGGTATAGGGCAGAACACGACATCAACCTCTGTAAGGTCTCACTGACTGTCAGGGCCCATGACGATATCAAGTCCTGCCCCGCCTTGGTTGAGTCTGCAGTCGCTGCGCACAGGCCGGACAGACGGTTCCTGTTGGCCACTCCTGCATGGCACGAAACAGAGACAGTTACCTCATAGTGCCTCCAAAGGGAACCAGTCTGGTAGTGGAGGATACGGGTCTCCATGCCACTTCTCCCAAGTGCCGTTGCCGCCTAGTGGTGCTGGGCGATAAAAGGCAGATGAGGCGATCCTCATCAGGCCACCTAGCTCTACATTTGCGCGCCAATCTTCCCGCGGCATGCCAGCAGCATCGTCCAACGTGCAGACAGCCGTGGCGCCTCCGTGCCCTGGGAGACGCAGGCATCCAAGAGCTACCATTGTCACGGGACAGGGACCCGGGGCTGAGCTCGAAGCTGCTGATAATGGTTAGCAGGCAGGGTCGCCATCTTCTCGAAGCAGGCTTTATTCTCCCGTCCACGGCCTTCGTTGACTCAGTACGAAGGAGCCGGTGGCGTTGCATGGCTGGCTAATTTGTGGCCGTCCTCACTAGCCGCGTTTGTGAGATGAAATATCAATTTGATATTCTTCCTAACAGGCACTTTGATGAGGCTTGAAAGTCTAAAGGCTGCCACCGGGCAATTGCACTGCATTGCATCGGGGCACTCCCCACTTCAGGAGAGTGGAGTTCGCGGAAAAGTCCATGGATATACCGGCCCTGCCCTATACTCAACGACACCCTCAGGTAGTCTTGAGTAAGGGCATTCGTGTGTAGCGCGTACGAGTGTGTGCACTAACTCTGACAGCCGCTTCCAGAGCAGCTTCACATCACGCCCCATTCGCTGACGATTGACCTAGCCCCATGGCTTCTCTAAACGCCCCACATGCCTCACCACCTTGGTGAAATCGGGGCCGATGCACATCATGTCCCAATTTTGTGCTTGCCTCCTATTAGGCTGGGTCCGTCTGCTGCAAAGGCGATCCACGACCTGCCTCAAGCCGTAGCTGACTGAAGTTTATAGTCGCCGTGGCAGCACGCCTAAGAGTAGTTGACAGGCGGGATCAACGGCGGGGATGTGTCAAAATATGGACCTATACGGCATTTTGGAGCGACTGTTCCGGACAGACCCTTCTATTCTCCCCAGAATTCATTCCATGTGGATGCTGGCGAGTGGACCAGTTCGCACGGTGATCAGGAGCGATCAAACCTGGGATCGCAGAGGGCGTCTTGCACGGAGCTAATCCATGGCTGCGCGGAAGGCGGAAGCGTTTAGGTGCACGGCCATAGCACAGCGGCCTGGGAGACAACTCAGCGGCGTGCGGCTTGCTTTTTCCCCTTCACTGCACCCCGGCCTTAGATGCAGACGTTTGATAAAAATTGAGACTATCCATTCCTGGCATTGGACATTGCTTCTTTGTCCGAACTAGACACAAGCCTCCTGTCACAGGCTAACTCTCTCACACGACCTCTGCCTGCCGCTGCTGTACTCTCTCTTCCTCAACGTTGCCCAGTTTCAGTCTCAGACTGGTACTGCACATGCTTCCGTCATCAGCAATTGTGGTGCAGGAGACGGACTTGCTCCTTTGTGGACGAGACGCAGGTCTATCGCATACTTATTCCAGGCCGCTTGGTCTTGGTGCTAGCTGGGGCCAACACCCGCGCGCCCAAACCAGCGTGCATTGAACTAAATCACGGCTTCGATCCTGCAAGCGTGCTTCTACAAGTATATCCCTCCAAAATCCCGTACCTGGCGCCCGAGCCATTGTCACACCCGTGGACACGGCGATCGACCTCGGACCCTTGCAACTGGATGACGTTGATCCTTTTACGGCAAGCTTTACCGTCCACGGCTCACCAACATCTACCAATACAAACAACCTACACTCCATCAGTTTTCTATCCTCTCCAACCCTCCTAGGCATGTCTGGATTCTATCCTCCTCCTGGGCATAACATTCCGCCTCAGTACTACAACCTTGATCCGAATGCGATCCCTAATTCCAACATTCAGCATGCCCCACCAACTATAATCTCACATGGCTCGTATGCACCCACCTTGCCAGACAACCCGTTTCAACCTGGTGTTCCTGGACCCTTTGTACAATACGAGAACATTGGTCAACCAAACTACGTTGATCAGTATGAGGACATATCTGGGCCAATGGGCTCAGCGCATGGTGCTAATGGCCGCGCACGAAGAAGACCAGCGCCTGGCGAACAGGTGAAGCATCGCAGAACACGGAGTGGCTGTTTCACATGCAGGCAAAGAAGAGTCAAGGTATGCGCTCTACCTTGTGGGATAGAGGCTTGACTGATAGGTAACAGTGCGACGAAAACCATCCCGTGTGCGAACGTGAGTATCCGCGCTTGCTCTCACACACTCAAGAACTGCTTAGTCTGACGTGTTTTGCTAGGATGTCGCAAGGGGAGTCGCGAGTGTATCTACCCAGATTCACAGTCCAGTCAGAAATCGACACGCAGTGGATCAAAGTCAGGCAAGTCTGCATCCGCGGGGGATCAATCCTCACCCGAAGCCCATGAAGGAGAGGACAAGGAGCGCCTTCCTGCGATCATGGACGAAGATGAAGAGGACGATTATGTTGAGTATGACGATGACGACGATGACATGTCGAAGAGTCAAGACGCTCGCGATTCTTCACACACACCAGGCTCTTTCCTCGATCAAAGTACGTCTCCATCCACTGAAGCATCCTCGATACCGCCTACGGTACGCCCATCCATGTCTCGGAAAGGCAGTGCGCAAACCACCAAGGGCGCTTCGGCTATGGCGCGAGACCTCCAGTTTTACTTGAACTACTTCCGGAACCACATGAGCGTCCATCATTACTCTCTCAAACGCGACACGCATGGCTTCCTCAAAGGCGATTTCCTGAGTTGGGCGACCAAGTTTGAGCCCTTGAAGTACGCTGTAGCTGGTTACGCAGCGTATTTCCACACGCTTGCGCAGCCTGATGGTCGCATGTCCACCTTCCTCCAGTTCTACAACGAATCTGTTTCGCGACTGAGGATAGCCATCACGAAGAACAAGAAGCAGGGGCTCGCAACATTTTTGACCATTCTGCAACTTGCGAGTATTGAGGTATAGACTCTTGCAGAGAACCAATTTCTCTATGCTGACACCGGTTCCAGGAGATGCTCGGTGACTGGGTCAACCTTATGGGCCATCAAAAAGCAGCTTTCGAGATGCTCACCCGTCTATACACGCCGGAGACTATCGTTAAATCCGATTTCCTTTGCAAGGTACTTCTTTGGTACATCCGATTCGACCTGTTCGTTGGCTTTCAGTCTGGCGGTGAAGCAGTGCTTGGTCGCGAGTGGTACGAGACGGTACACGAATGCTACGTTGAGAAGGTACGCGAGAAGCCAGATGACATTGAGATGCTGTACGAAGAGCGCTTTGCGCATTCACGACTGGTAGCAAAAGATTCGAATGACCTGTTTGCAAGGACTGCAAAAGGTCTCGTCAATCCTCAGGATTTCATGACCCAGCTGCCAAAACTGAAGGAGAGGGTGGAGGCGCTCCGGAGAAACCTAGGCGACAAGTTGACGGATCCCAGTTACAAGGTCCATCAGATTCCAGGAGAACTAGACCCAGAAGACTTTGTTAACCCCTACGAGCCGGACGTCATATGGGGTGGTCCGCTGTGGACGTCGAACTACCTGCAGCTGGATTTATGGGGCATACAGTTCATGTTCGCCATTTCGTCTTCCATGGCGCTGAAAGTGCCTCTTGATCCGGAAGTTACAAAAGAAGCATTTAAGGCGGTGCAGGTCTTTGAGGCTATATGCGCGTACCCGGAGGCTCCCCCAGGCGCACTACTGGAGGCACAGGTCAGTTTCGCGATTGCGACCTTGTTCCTGCCGAAAGATCAGAAGACTGTGCAATGGCTTCGACGGACGTTTGCGAAGATTGAAGCAGCAGGGTAAGTGAAATCTTTTGTTCGTGCAACGGCGGGAGATTAGAGTGTTTTGTTCTAGGCACAGACTAGTAACAAGAAAGTCTTACCGAACCTCTACTAACAGGAGCATCAGGTATATTTATTCGGATGTTCTTCGAAACCGCATGCTCGAATCCATGGGTCTCGGTCCATCAGACTGGTGGCTCCCTAACGACGAAAGCTGTCCACCGATAATCCGATCCATCAAAGACTTCATCAAGGACCGCACACAAGCGCCTAAAGACCAAGTCTCGGACGATTTACGAGAGATGCGAGGAATTTTCAGCTCCCTGACTATCTCGGACTCACCGCCATCTGATAATATGACGGTAACGAGTGCCGACGGCTTGGGTTCGACATACGGATCTCCGGACTGGCAGTCATCAGGGTACGGAAGCGACCGCAAGTCGTCAAGCGCGGAGGCTTATCCGCCAGGGTCACAGCAACAATACGTTGTGCAGTAAGATGTGTGGCGCGCAAAAAATACTGAAGTTATTTAAGACAGTTGCATAAGACATCAGGACTGGTGTCCATGATGCGCAATGCCACGTCGGCAGCGCATACGCCCACGTTCCTCAGACGACGGTTGCGCGCATGACAGTAGAGAGTATTTCTCGTCTAGAACGCTCTATCAGCCCTGTCTTGCCGCGGCCCATGGCCGAGGTGGCCTTCCGAGAGGCGTTCTGTGCAACGTCGTTCCACAGATATGGCCTGGCTTGCCTACTGGTACCACTGCCGCAATGCACAGCATGAAGATTTGTGTCCAGATGCCGAGGCAGGTCAACACCAAAGAGGCAGAATGGAGCGATGGACAGGGAAAGCTATGTGGTGTAACGTTTGCTGGCGCATGTTAGTTTCAACGTCCCATGGAGATCGGGTGTTCGCTATCCTATCGATAGAAGTACGGAGTAGCAAAGAGGGATCTTATGCATACGGAGGGAAAGTTTGGTCGTGATGGAGGAGATGACCAAGTTATCATGTGGACTGTTAGATAAGCACACCGTCACCGTAACGCATTGTGGCTCACAAGCGACATGCAAAAGACAAATTCAACAAGATGAAATAGAATTCCTGTGCATATGATAGCTGTGCAAGCGGTGCGTACCGTCAGATAGTGTTTGGGTGAAGTTGAGGCGTGGCTGTTCCGTTGCGGCGCAAGTGGAGCGTTGGAGATGGCGCCCGAAGCAGGCTAGTATGCAGGGATGGTGGGCGGCCCTGACAGGAGCGGGCAGCGGAGACACATGAAAGTCGCAAGAGCACCCCGACCACGACGACGACGTTGACAACAACAGCAGCAACAACAAAGACGACGACGACGCCGCCCAGCCAGAAGACGTGAACAGGGCTCTGAGAGACATAACACGCATTATTATTCGCCATGGACAACCTCGGAAAGATCTCAGCGTTCGGAAAGAACATCTCGTATGCTTTTTCCCGCAATGTCGACCCGCGAGCTGCGCGACGGTTGAGCGCGAGGTGGAGATATGCTGACATGGCTTCTGCAGCGCTTCCTTTACACCTTGGGCTGCCCGGACGCAGCAATATGTCAAGGAGCAGGTGGGCAATGTCGAGGACAAGGTATGGCTACCCTGGCAGCACACTTGGGCAGTACTGATACGGGCTCTGCAGACTCAACTCCCCCCGGACTACATCGAGCTCGAGAAGCGGGTCGATGCGCTGAAGAAGGTGCACACGACGATGCTGCAGGTCACGTACGACACCTCCCTCGACGTGCTGGTACTTGGTCTGACTGCCTAGCTCACAATACGCAAACGAAGCCTACGACTACCCAGCCAACATCCGCGAATCCTTCAACGACCTCGGCCGCACCGTCTCCGAGAAGGTCAACCTGCTCTCCAGCGCCACATCGCCCGCCGAAGCTCAGGCTGCCCTGACTGCTCCGCCCTCAGCAAAGCCCCAGCCCAAGACGTTCAACCATGCCATCGCCCGCGCTGCCCTCAACTCGTCGCACATGCTCACCTCGGAGCAGACCAGCTCCAGTGAGGACCCCCTTGCTACCGCCCTCGAGAAGTATGCCATTGCCAGCGAGAAGGTCGGCGAGGCCCGACTGGCCCAGGACGCCCAGATCCAGAGCCGCTTCCTGGCCGGCTGGAGCACCACGCTCAACACCAACATCCAGTTCGCTACACGTGCTCGCAAGGCAGTCGAGAACTCGCGGTTGAGCCTGGATGCGACCAAGGCCAACGCAAAGGGCCCTGCTTTCACTCTGCCAGGTCAGGCTCCAAAGACAGCCATGGACGACGACATTAGTGAAGAGGCGAGAGCCAAGATCGAGCAGGCCGAAGACGAGTTTGTTGGCCAGACTGAGGAGGCCGTCGGTGTCATGAAGAACGTACGACTATAGCCTCCAGCCCGCACCCCCATGTACTGGCACCTAGACGCTAACCAAACAATAGGTCCTCGACACCCCCGAGCCTCTCCGCAACCTCGCTGAACTCATCGCCGCCCAGCTCGAGTACCACAAGAAGGCATACGAGATTCTGTCTGAGCTGGCACCCGTCGTCGAGCAGCTGCAGGTCGAACAGGAGGTGCGTAGACACCAGTCTTCGGATTACTAGCATGTCTTCACCGGACCTGACTAATGCATTGCACTGATAGGCCAGCTACCGCAGGGCTCGCGAGGAGTTGTAGAACGCCTCTGACGCACATGGCCAAGCAAAAGGAAAGATTGGAGACAAACACTAGCTCAAATTTTGGTCACGTCACAATGTCGTCTACGGACGTTCTTGGTGGTTTGCTTCACATTCGCACGGCATCTAGTTTATTAGCTCAGTCAATTCCTTCTTTCTTCCGCCATTCCACTTCTGTGGCGCTACATGCCAACACACCGTGACTGCCATACCGATATCTTATTGAAATACACCACTCTCATCCCTGAATTCTGCCGCTTGCCCTCTAGCAAACTCTGCCATCCTCTCCCTTTCCCCTTCTTTTCCATCGTCATCTTCCTGAGCCGGAATATACTTCCTCATGACATCCCTCACATAGTCTTCTGGCACACCTAGCTTCACAGCATCTGTGATTCCTTGGTTCATTCTGTAGATATACTCCTCTCGCGGCTTATCCCGCTGGACACGATTCCTATCGATGTAAACTAGCATGTCCTCCTTCTTTTCCGGATCTTTGCTAGTATCCACTTTGTGCTCTGTGTCAGAAGGCCAGAACTCGCATTGTAGCATCTCTTTTGTGTAAGCCACGGGCACGCCTTCGTTCTTGTCTAGTCTCTTTTCATCTTCTGCTTCAAGTGAATAGACGAGACCAAAGACTACGTCGTCGTAAGGAGACATGGATGTGCTGTTACTATCGGTCACTTCGACGACGTTCGCGTAACCGCGGTCGTTTATTATCCACTGGTAGTTTGGTAGGCGGGCGACTCCTAGGTAGGTCGACGTCGGGCAGCGTGTCGTCATTTGGTGAAGCCAGAGATTTGAACCGTAACCAAAGTATATTGTGGGAGATGCGGAGGGCGCTATGGGTAATTGAGGACTTGCCATGTTGAGATTGGCGTAGATGGCTTTGAGTATTGAAGTTGACGACGCGACTCTGTTGCGTATTTTGGGGCTGGTGCAGAGTGAAAGTTGTAGACTATGCCGTTTTGGGCGTTCCGAAGCTGACGGATTACATCATTCGTCTCGTCTCGCGGTCCCAGCCAGAACTTTTGGAAGCAAAGCGGGACACGCTTGACAGTTTTGCGGATATCTTTCCAAGTACGTCCATCCATTGTACTTGGACGCATACAGAGCAATCTTTCGTCCTCACGCAACTCACAGTCAAGCAGCTTTACTGGTGAAGTAGGAATCGTCCTTTGAAGGTACCCCGCTACACATTCTAGCTAGCTTTGACACCAGACAGCTACACGCTGCGAGGAATTGAACAAGTAGTGACTGTCGAAAGATGCCTTACTCCCACCACAGCCATTCTGGCCAATTCTGTGGACATGCGCAGAACACGCTTGAGGAAGTCGTCCAGGCAGCAATAGCCAAACGCTTCCATACTTTCTCCTTGACGGAGCATATACCCAGGCCGCAGGAAGACTTCTATCCTGAAGAAGCCGAATCTCACACCGAGCAGAGTCTCGCGAAGCTATTCGATGACTTTATCGTCGAAGCCCACCGACTACGAGACGCGTACTCGGACCAGATCCAGATACTCATCGGCTTCGAAACCGAGTACATCCGCCCATCTACGCTGCACATCATTCGCAGCATCCTCGACAAGTACACCTTTGATTTCTTCATGGGCTCTGTCCACCACACGCACACGATACCAATCGACTTCGACCGCGCCATGTACGAACAAGCTAGAGACAAGGCAGGTGGTACCGACGAGCGCCTCTTTGAGGACTACTTCGACTCCCAGTACGAAATGCTTCAGGAGCTACAGCCACCAGTGGTCGGGCATTTTGATCTTATTCGCCTACTTAGCGACCATCGCGACGCCGATTTCCAGGGCATGCCTGGCGTTTGGGACAGAATAAAGCGTAACTTGGAATACGTAGCCTCTTATGGCGCTCTTCTCGAATTGAACTCGTCTGGGTTGCGAAAAGGTTTGGCCGAGCCGTATCCGTGCTTGCCCATATGTCAAGTCAGTCACACCGCCATATGCCCGAGCTCGGCGTCGAGTTTACTAACGTATGTCATAGATGTTCTTACGCATGGGAGGTGGTTTCGTCATGTCTGACGACAGTCATGGAATCGACCAGATAGGTACAAACTATGCGCGGCTATTGGCTTTCATACGCAAGGCAGGGATAGACCAGATACATTATGCTGACCGGGCCGGTGTGCGCAAAGACAGCCGCTTCCCCAATGCGGGCTTCTCTAGTATTGCTGTAACCGACCTGGCGCAATCGCCATTCTGGACGAACCTAGGGTGATATCATCTTGGCCATGGGTAGCCCTTCGGTAGTTGGAGGCGCCACTGAAACCCTCCTTGTTGAAAGTTTCGGGCCACGAAGCCGGCGCCACGTTATCAAGGAACTTTTGTCAACGGTTGGTTCGAGTGAGCATGCAGCGCGCATTGCCTTTCGGATATTTTATTTCGAAGCGAAATTGTCCGCTGATATGGTAACGTGCAGTCGGTGTAGTCCATATCACTAGTCAACTGGGGCTACATGCTCTGCTATTACGATGCTGCACTCCAGATGCGTGGAGCTTCTCCACGACTCAGTTACCGCTGCAAGCGCATTTAAACTAGCCAATGTGAAGCGTGCAATGCTCCCAGACCACGCTGTTGGGCTCCCGGCTCAACGCACAGGGCTCGCGATCGTCTTCATCGTAAGTTAGCTGATGGACTGAGAAGGGGATGGTTAAAGCACGGTCAAAAGACCACGTGTAATGGCCATCGGATTCACAATCTTTAGCCCCACACTACTTGCGCTCTCTTACCCTGGTCCAAAATATTTATTCGTTTGCCGCGAGAAGCACGATAACCAGCAATCCCGCATTTGGCTCTCTTGACGAACCGCTGCAATACGGTTGTTCTCCGGGTGGGTCCAGCACCGTACGGCAATCGGCTGTGATCCCGCTATGCCTCTGATTGGCAAACCATAATAAACTTGAAAGCAGAAATATAGCTAGGGTTCTTGGGTCCGCATCTTGTACATGGATTAGAGGCATTGATGAGCAAAGAAGGGGTCTTCAGTTCGCACATTAAGAGTGTGATTTATAGCAGCAGAGTGGATTAGAGGAACGATTAAGTTGTACAAGACCATGAGAGTTCTGAAACCGTGGGGGTACATCTACCGCGGATGAACAAACATTTACTTTTCTGGGAACGGTTCTGCGTTCTCTCACATGTACGTCACCCTTGTCCATACTTACTCCATTCGCAAATCTGTATGACCGCCACTTGTGTCCTCGGAGCTTGAGGGGAGTTTTGCAATCAGATTCTTTTGCGCCCTACTCAGGCTTGATAACAGCCAATTATGCAGGTCCTGATGTGCTGCCGAATCAAAGTTTACGCATAGTCTCTATGACTGTGTACCTAGGTAGCGCAGCGGTCGTGTCCTATTCGACGAGGCCGAGGTTTGTAGCGTCAGAGGCGCTTTTTCTTTTTTGCTTCCATCATGCCACTGCTAATGAGATAGGGACCATGGCCGGCTTATTTGCGCCTTCCGGCTTCTTGGAAGGGATTAAGGTTCTAGCGCCAACGCCGTGCGCACATTTGATTGTAGTGACAGTCACCGCACTTCGCGAGCTTAACCATAGTCTCTTGCACCCCACCACCCTACTTCGATCTACTACCCCTATCGGTGTAATTTCGCACAAAGTTCTTCATCATTGTGCCCGTGTCAAACTAGGAGTGAGGCCGTCTTCGGATGCGACTAAGCCCGCGTTGTCACAAAACAAACGTCGGTAGGTATCCAACTTGGCAGGCCGCTCGGTAGTCGCGGGAAAGTTTAGTACGGGTACAACCTTCCACCATGTCACTTGTGGAGCCCCAATCGCGTGTCAGCTGGGATGTTGCAGATGAAGAGCGGTTTGGAAGGGCTAGACCAACCTTACTTCTGACATTCAAAACGGCCTGAGCTTCGGGCAGGATTCCCCGAGAGACGGACACGTTCTGACGGCTGTGGGTCGTACCATACGTAGCCCGCAATTGCCTTCGAGCCAAAGATGTGGGACAGGCGCATATGCGAAGGGGCTAAAAAGTATGCTTGACGCATCCGAGCAGGCCAATCTGTTGCACAGCTTCGCGGGAAAACCCTGGTATGCTTTTGGTCGAAGCAAAAGCCATGTAAGTCTAAGCTCCAGTCAGAGCCTCTACGGAGCTTCCTGTTCTTCGGTTCACATATCGGCACCACTATTAAAACCTGGGATCCACCCACTTCTCGACCTACACATCCATCTTTACATATTCTCGACTTCTAACAGACGTCCTAGCTCTTTGATCACCACCAAGCGAAGTGTATACTCTACGTATTCTGCACATTGTTCGCCTTGAGCTTCACAACTTGCCTCCCCAACCAAGAAGAAATATTCTACCCTGAACGCTATCCATGATCGACTCCTGCAGTATGGGCGTAGAGAAGCTCGTTATCAAGCCGGGCAACGGTATAGACTACCCGAAGAAACACGATGAAGTCTCTATGGAATACACTGGTAAGACTAGCGTTTCACCCGATATCAATATCTAACGACGGTCCAGGTTGGTTGTTCGACGATGATGCTCCAGACCACAAAGGTGGACAGTAAGCAAGCCGGCAGAGTTCATTGCTTTGGACTCCAAATGGAACGTCTCATTGACTGTATCTCAGATTCGATACTTCTGTAGGTCGGGGTGACCTGATTACTCCCATCGGCGCAGGCCGAGTCATCAAAGGTATGTTCTTGCTGTCCGAATCATCCTGCTTCGTACCTGGTGCATGTGCACTCTGCAAATCTAGATCTACATGTCGACTGACGCTTATGCACAGGGTGGGACGAGGGCATTCTGGGCTCCGCAGAAGCGTCACCCATGACGCTGGGAGAAAAGGCAACTTTGATCATAACACCGTAAGTAATGCTCTGATCGATATGCCTTCTCACGCGGATGCACTGTGCTAACGACACGTGCGATACAGTGATTATGCATATGGTCCTCGGTGAGTCCGATTTACATTTCATACAGCCCGTGACTGGGACGGGAACCAGCAAGACAGGATGCTGCCGAAGTACACGCCACTGCGGATACGAAAGCCACACGGAGCCAAGGACCAGCACGGCTTACGACGTTCCGAGGATCCTTTGAGCCATTCTTCTCAGAACTTTCCGCACTTCTGGACGTTGATGCCGCCGCAACCGCGAATCTTGTACGACGCGGGTGTCTGCAGCCTATGACAACCCCTGATTCTGGAACCTCGATGATCTGATAAGATGATGGAATGCAAATGCTGACTGTGGACAACAGTGGATTTCCCGGACATATCCCCGCGAATGCCAAATTGATCTTGTAAGTGCTCAATTTTATCTCGTTTGCCATTGGAGATACTGCAGCACGCTTGCGACGCCTCTTCCATGGGCTACTAGCGTGGGTTGTTCTTCTATACGACGCACAGCTCACTAGCTGTTCATTTCATCTTGCTATCGCCAAATCTGTGCATGGGTTGCAACAAGAATGCTGACGCTATGACAGTGACGTCGAGCTGAAAGCCATCAACGGAAAGAAAGCATAAAGCGCTTCGCCTTTGGTATGCACCATTGCGCAGCTGCTGAACATGTTCGTCGACATACACCCCGTTACTACCTGACCTTCGCGGCGCTAGTATTTCATAATTGAGGTCAGCACATATGTGAACAGGAAATGTCCACCTGCACCGAAGATCAGCGCATGTGCTGCGCCAATCACTCCAGATCCTTAATGATCCTTCGCATACTTGCAGACGCAAAAGCTTTTTGGTTTCTCTACCCTTTTGGAGTTTGGCGCTTTATAGAAGTACAAGAGACCAGCAGACTCAGTTCAACCGGAGCTGTCCTTGTGGGTGTATAGATACGGCGTTCGTGGCAGAGCTAAGGAAAGCTCATATCTTTTTGTATTCGATGAACCATTTCCCTCTACACACATAGTGTTACTGCAGCTCTCAGATTTTGTTTCTCTTTCCGTCTGGCGTCACACCGCTCATTGCTCCTGGCAATAGTCAGGCTGTAGAGTATGATCCGTAGGAAGCTTACACAATGCTCGAGCCCAAATATCCGTCAATCAAAAGCAAGCGCTTTGCTACGTGCCGCAAACATTTTAATCTCTCATTTCTCGCTAACGAATGAGCTTCTCAAATGGTAAACGATTTACCATAACATTGTTAACCAATGGTATGCAGTAACCCGGGTTAGAGGTTTGCCTCGACTCGGGATAATATTCGGCTGAACACTTTACGGCACGAGCCGATGGCAAAGCTGTACACCGATGATCTTTTCTTCAACCTCACTGGACCACGTTGCCGAAGTCAGATACAAACCGCTGTCGGCATGCCGGAGACCAGCGGCACGGCTCAAATCGCAAGTGTTTCGTTGGCTGGCGGTTGTGGCGGCTTACATTTAATCCGGCAGATATGGCATGCTTTCACCGCAACCGTCGCGCTTGGTTATCAAACTCAACCTTCGCGAAAATCTTACAACCCCCCTTCTTTGCCGTTTCTTGCCACGAGTGGGGAAATGCTACCACACAGGCGAAACGCATCCTGCGAAGGGCGTACCACCATCTGACCTACCAAGACAGACAGCGCATCCGTCGTTCAAAAGTTAGGTGGCCTCTTACCAGAAGTGACTTTCTCAACATCCGAGTTCTAGACCTGTTACTCTCACAACGGGTTAAAACTTCCGAATTTTAAAGTCTACATGGTATCTCAACGAGGCACTTGGCACTTTGCCATCGCATACAACCGGCGCACGAATTCACCGATCAGGAACCGAGTATGTACCTTTGTAGGAGCCTCATCACCACGTATACCATGTCAAAACCTAGCCCTCCCGTATCTTGAGCTTACCCAGGCACCGATCACGGGCCGTGGCTGTGGCCGTTTGATCCATCCTTGAACGTTCCCGGCCGTACCGATTGCGGAAATGGCTCTTGCGCTACATGCGCGCCCGTAAACCTGATCGTCGCTCAAGAAAATCTAGGTATGTAAGATGGCCACAGACGGCGTATGTCAGATGCATGCGGAGTTGGGCCCATGCAGCTACATCATGCACGAGTCGATCATGCGCGTGCGTGGCACGGTAATGATGCGGGTCGAACTTTTATGGGGTTCGATGCAATACTACTTGACTGCCTAGCTATCCTGCTGTCGTTTAGTTTATACCTTGAGCTATTACTTGGGTCCCGCGCGAGCCGCTGCTTCGAAGCAGTACTTTACTGGATATGAATATGCACGGCTGCTTGTGTCTGTCGCGCCAGCAACCTTGACTTGTTTGTTGCACCAAGGCTAGTCCATATTCTTGCCATCTTGACAATCAAATCTTGATGGTACTACACCTTTCTCCTGCCTTGATCAATTTGATCTTCACAGTATCCAAGAGTATCGAAATGGTCTCGGAAAGTGGCGTGTAGATAAGTTGGCCATGTTGGATATTGAAGATCGGTGTCATGGCTTCCATGGCCCAGCTCCTCAGGCTCTGTAGATAGTAGGACGATTGCACAACGCCATTGCTAACAATCAATGAACCACCGCCAGTTCATCGAACAGGGGTTTCGTCATAGGTATCTTCTCGTCCCCGAGATTCCTCAGGCACATCTTTGTATTGGCAATGGTGAGCAAACGTAAGGGATAGATGTTTTGCAATCAAAGGCAGTCAACGCGAACCTACCGCCGCCGCCGCAAAGGCGCTGTTGTGTACCGTAAGCAGGCGTAGAATTGCATCACCACTTACCCAAACCATGTATCAATATTCAATGCTGCTGCGAATCGTGTGGGCACTGCAATATGACACACGATTGCGATAGACGAGCATGTACATGATATCATAAGAGCGGATTGCCTTGTTTTCGCTTGAGAAGACACATCACTATTAGTGTACATCGATGATGGCGAACTGGAGTATACCAGAATTAGACCGCGACCGTTATGGCTACCTAGGTACTTTCAACATCGCTTAAGAATGATGTCTGGTTTAACCAAGTTCGAATTCGTACATGCCTTGCGAAATGCAAGAATTCTATGCGTGCATTGCCTCCAGAAGATCTCCGCGATGATCGCTACCTCCGCCATGCGCTTCGAGCGCACCTGTGGTATGCTGGTATGGTCCTCCAAACTGCCGCGTCTCGAACTGCTGATCATTGCAGCCCAATCTACTTTTCTATTGGAGACTGCACTTGACAGCGCTAGTTCGTTTAACTTTTTTTTCAACAGTCATTCCGTCCACTGAGGTACTTGTGAATCTAGTCCTTCGCTTATCGTTCACCGTTCGACGCGCCAAGTAGTTCCTCAAACCGCACCGCTGGGCTATTACGCAGTGTTCTGCAAACGGAAGTGTAGTACGTGAGGGGCAGAACTAAGGAGATACACCATAGAATAAGCGCAACGATTGCGGGGTGCCATTAAGACGACCAACCTGTTCTAAACGGTAGAGAACCCGGACATAATGCTCAATCCTGCTAGAGCATTACATTCTGACGTATCAAGATCTCATAGTATCGAAGTCGGCTATCGTACAGTGACGGACGTGTCAAGACACTGTAATCCTAGGCTTGGGCTGGATACTCCTGATCGGTTCATCTGTCCCGCGGAGGTACAATGACTTGATAAGGAGCCGGATAACGAAGAGATACAATCTGCTAGATGTGGATCCTTGGTACAACTGGGCCGTATGTATCCGGTCGCTTTGGAGGCGGCTGCAAAGACAATGTGAAATCCACCGACGGGCGGCATAACCATGACCGCAACACAGCAAGAGTGGCGCCTACCACGTCTGGACGAGTAAGCATGCAGCTTCGTTTGGCTACATGCAGAGCCGCGTGATAACTGTAACATGAAAACGCATTCGCTTATTTGCAACGATTGAGTATGAGTTAAGCGCTTTGCTTCAAGATAGTCTCTGTAGAGCGCCTCTATCGACGCAGGAGAATAAGCCATACAGCAAAGGGTATGGTGGCATGTTTTCCGTGGGCAGTATCTGACAGCTGGTAGTTTTTGGTTGGCGTATGCGGAGCTGATCCAAAAGCAGGTCAGCAGCCCGACTGAGGTGGTACCATAACAGGTGAGGAGCGTCTTTGCTTCGATCGTTGAGTGGGAGCGGATATCGCCGCCAGCCATTACTGTATTCCGTTGATATCGAATCGACCATGAGTGTAAGCTTGAGTGGCCAATATATGGTGCGCTGAACAGCGGCCACTGAGGAGCATGGCGAAAGCGTTCAGAGTCTAAGACAGATGTTGCTCACTGAATCTTGTCAGTATCTCCTGTGATACATACAGTTTGTGTGTAATGTCTTCTTAAGAGCCAAGATACTACGCGCATTGATCGAATTCTAGCAAACTAATGAGAATGTAATCTAGACGTCTTTAACGAGCGTTTTCGCCTACGCAACCGGATCTTATCAAGACATGAGGGAACTTGATACCAAAAAGGGCGTATGCTCATAGCTTGGTGATGTGCATAGGTAGTGATCCACCTAGGAGCTGGCGGCGTCTGAATCTAGCCTATTGCGCTTTGGACTGCTGTCCAGCAGTCGATGGTGGCCATGTCGTACTACGGCTCAAGTAGTCGTGGGACGTTACTCATTGCGTCGTCGGGCAAGACACATTTCTATACTAACCCAAGACCTTTAGCTCCACGTGTGCCGAGCTATTTGTGCGCAAGTCATATGGCACAGGTTTGTTCTTTGAATTGACGTCGTGAACTACGCAGTGCTTGACATAATAACCGCTAGGACCTTGCCTGCATGAATTCAGCGTACGACTGGTACCATTGGGCCATAAACCCCCCTTACAAGACTCTGAGTAGAACAACGAAAGGGCATACGTCGAATTGCGGCGCGTATTGTGTGGCGTGTTATGCTCGGGTAGTTGGACTTGCACTGTGAAGTTTTCCGAGTCGACGCGATATGGATCGACGAGGCATACAGGCGAGATGTCTTCTTGTGGAGGGAGGTTCCGAGGAACATTTACTATTTTCTAAAAACATTGCTCTCAGCTGTATTGTCAACTGTTTGTTGCATTCAAGGTCCATTTGTCGGATAAATACGATAGTGGATAAGAAGCTGCTAGCTGAAGAAGCAGATCTTTGATGAGCAGACCTTTGTCACGTGCCGGACAAAAGAGCCTCACCAAGATTCTATATGTGAGGCCCAACTAAAGTGAATTTGTGAAGTAAGGCAAACGACAACGCTTCTGGACAAAGTGCACAACCAGAGCACAACTATGGACGACTCGCTGGCAAATTACTCTGCATACTCAGGTATGAATCGCGTCGCCGAGATGGTCTGGTCGTTGGGCGACGACATTCATCGTACGCTTCACAGCGCTACGCTCCACCTCCAAGCCAGCCAAGGTCAGTTTCTGTTTGCTTCGATTGAGCGCAATCAGCGCAACAAAGAACAGAGAGCTGTCATGTGTGGCTGTATTGATCTCATCTTGCACCGCCTATCGTGGGAGACTTCCGGTTGGCGAGGCCGGGAAATGAAAAGTGGGATTGGGCCCTTCCTCAATGGTTCGAACTACCGGCTTTCTGCGACATTGCGACAACACACCGGCCTGGACCTCGCACTTGATGCATGCTCCTGCTACGCATCCTACGCTCGTCGTCATCACAAAGGATCGCGCAACTCAACGATTACAACATTATCATGACAGCTGTCTTACGACTTGTCGTTGTAACGGTTGGACTACAATTTGTCGATCCGACAACTTGTCCCAAATGATCATGTTCTTGAGGGATTGACAAGGCCTGGACACAGCCCCTATTCAAGCTTTGCAAACGGGAGATGTATCGCTTAAGAGGATAGTCAGGCTTGCCAAGCGGACTCATCTCGGGATTTTACACCACCAACTCGAATACTTTCACATTGCGCACCCTAACAGAGGAGCGCTCGACTTGATCAACGAGCCAAACAACTGCTTCGCATCTATGTTGTAGTCAGAGTACGACGCGCCCAAGAAGCTGCCTCGTATTAGCCGAAAATCTCTGCAGCCAGTGCAATCCAGCAAGACAACAACGTCGATCAGCGACATCCCTGCCGTAATTTACTCTGCTTTCGTACTTTACCCGACATGAGATGGTCAAAGTTACAACCACTCGCACTGCAAGTGCCCTGACGATCAGGCACTGCGCTTGGCCGACTGGATCGCCCCTTACCTAGCTTGTTCAGAACCTATCCGCTCGCGGCTAGCACGCTGTTCCATGCATGTCCTCCGGACTAGCTACGACGTTTGGCCCCGTTCTAAAGAAGTCCATGCCGTGGCGACGACTAGTTCCATGACGGACGGGCTTCCAAGTGGGCCTGGGCTGCGTGGACTAGGATACAGCCATCTTATTTACTTGCGCATCCCCCAGGTCCCAAACTTCTTCTCTACCGCCCGAGCAAGACTTCGTCACCCACGTTCATTCGCTGAATAACTTCACTCTTTCAGGTGTTCAGCCGACATTCCTTCGATCGATTTCTTCGAGTCTTAAGCTTTTCGTCCAGTTTTAAACCGGTTCAGCTTTCCAACAATGCAGCTCACTACCTTCATTTCCGTCGCCTCGGCCGTGGTCGCAACCGCTTCTGCTGACAGCTTGAGGAGCGCCGTCGCCCTGAACAAGGACTGTGACACGAACCAGCCCCACGCTCGCATCGTCAACCGTTGCGACTACGATGTCAACCTTTGGTCCGTCTACAAGGGCGACGGTTGCCCTTCATCCGGCATGGTCACTTTGAAGACCGGCGAGAGCTACGCCGAGAACTACGCTACCGCTGAGGACGGCAAGACTGGAGTGTCTATCAAGATCTCGAAGACGCAACAGTGCAAGGGTGTCGATATCACCCAGCTCGAGTACTTCCTCCAGACTTCGGGCGAATACTCGAACAACTACCTTGACGTTTCCTACGTGGACTGCGAGGGCGAGGAATGCCCAACCAGACAAGAGGGATACTACCTCGTTGCAGGCGACCAGACTGGAAAATTCAAGGCAGCCTCTGAGAACACATGGTGCCCCGTTCTGTCTTGCCATGACGTCGCTTCTTGCAACAAATGCTCCTATGTCCTTCCAGACGACGTCCAGACTAAGACCTGTGATCTCTCCCAGAGCATGACTTTCTACATGTGTGGTGGAGAGGCGCCTACCGACGACTACGAATCTTCTCCCATCAAGTCCTCTTCTGTTGAGCCTTCTTCCAGCTCCACCAAGGAGGCCGAGTACTCCGCCGCAAAGCCTACTTCCACCTCCGCTTCCTCCGCTTCCGACGAGGATTCCTACACAGCTGATATCGAGGTTGCTGCTGCCGCCGTCACCCCTGCGCCCGCCAAGCAGGACGAGAACCCTTACCAGGGTCTCACCAAGACCAAGGTTGTCTACGTTACCGCCTACGAGTACGTCAACGCAAAGAGGCACGCTCACGACCACGCCCGCCGTCATCAGCCTTTCCACGCATAAGCATCCCATGTCACTTGTTTAATATGGCATTGGTGTTTAATGGACTGGTTTCTTCCATATTCTACGAGCCGATAATTCAGGATACCAATTTCGCGATATACCCAGAAAAAAATAGGCAGGGGAGATTAGAGTTGATCCGACTCGAGTAATGACAGAGGTAGACAGTGTCGCAGGCCCAATCTATTCATTTCTACACTACGTTATCGATCCGCATCTGTCATGCTTGATTCTCTCATCTTCATCCTTATCCCACGCCTTCCATGCTGTCCGAGCGACATACTGGGTGCGTTACTTGGCCATCCTGGAGGTCTGCACTTCTATTCTCTTGCGCACATTATTTCTCACGAAGTCACGATACGGGATACCATCTTGGGGTTCTAGTTCTAATCAGCCGGGCTAGCGGGGCCCATCTGTTCCATACATTCGCTTCGTCGAGGACTTTTGACTCCTTTTTATTTGAATATGAACGTGGGGTTGTACGCAAAGACGTCTTGGATTGGTGAATTCATTTGTAGCTCAGAAATAGATTCAATCGCTATCATCTCACGACGCTTTTTGGCTTGAGAAGTTAACTAATTTCGGATGTATGCGTGGCTGATTCGCGTCCCATTGCGTATATCTCAAAACCTGGTGCTTTATTGCAATAGATGTTTGTGCAGATCGCTGGTAGCAACCTGTTTTCTTTTCTTGTCACAGGAATCGAGCAATGTGTTTCAAGCCGAGTCGTGATGTTAAGAATACTTTTCGAAACAGTCAATGCTTATTCGACTGCGCCGTCTGTTTTGACCACGCGAGCACCCTGCAGATCACATCGCAAGCGAGTGCAAGCTATTTCAGACTCAGATCGCTCCAGTCAACAAATGCATTGAGGTCCTGCGCCAGATCGTTCTGTGGCTTTCAGCGAACATGTTTCCAAAATCAATTCATGTCGCAGCTACCACACTCCAACCCCCTCTCAACGGCACGCATGGCGCGCACAAGCAGCGTTCCCACGACTGACAGCGGCCGGGAGGGCCAAAGGTAGCAGCTCGCGCACTAGCCAGATACAGGCCACGCAGCCAGACCTGCGTTTCGAGCCACGGTTGAGAGTTCTACATGTTGCGCGTTCGTATGCCACATCGAGATTTCTAGACATCTGGGCGTTCAGGCCCGAATTCCGCGGCCCGTAAGTCGCCGTTCATTGCGTCAGCCGCCCAACATACCACAGTCCTTAGTGCAAACACGACTGCCGGCGCCTTGCAGTGTGCAGCACTAAGACGGTCGTTGGGGAGCCGTTCAAGCAGATCATGCGTTCAGCTGGCATTGTGGGCCAACTCCAGCCTGTTGCGATTTGGTGAGCTAGGATTATTATCAATCAAGCAGCGACCATCGAGTCTGCGAAGTCAGCCTGCACTTGCAACGATCCGCGCACAAAATAATCAGCAGAATTCGCATCAGACTTTGTGTCGTGCAGTAGTCTCGTGTTCCAGAACAACATTGTAGTCGGTTACTTTGCTCCACGCCGTCACACTTCTCCACCCATCCATGGATCGACCCCACACTTACGAAGTCCAGCGTTCCCGTCTGCCGTTATCGATATCGATCGGATACATCCCTAGATACGACTCTGCACGGATGTACGTCAGCAACAGCAATTCAGCCACTCGTCCAACCTCCAGAAATCACGGATCGTAACGGGTAAGGTAGCCCGATACTGCTAAGTCAAGGAAGTGTCTAGCTCCGCGAACCATGGGATTCTAGAATGTTGACACCGTTCTCAACGCAAGCATTCGGTGTCTCTAGGGAACAATCTTATACATTGGTTGAACATCATCCCAAACGCTGTGGACAGGCATACGGGCAAACAAGCTGGTCTGTCGCTCTAGGAGCACACGGCGTCGATCTCAAGATTGTGAATGGTTTTGCTCCTATGAACCTCTGCACTCCCGATCATAGAACATGTAGACGATGCGCAGCTAAGATAGCGACTGAAATAAATCATTCTCTCTCTATTCACTAAAGACTAGTTTCTCCTCCATGGAAGTAACCATCCAGGCTTCAGCGGACTTTTCTCCCGGATATGGTTCCCTGTTTCTAGAGCGTCCACCCATTGAACTGGATCTCTTCCACCAACCACCTCGATTCCCCAGCGAACCTCGCCGTCCTTGTCCTTGAACCAACCCAGCATTGTCTGAACTTCTCGGTCCTTTTTTAATGCGATGCCGCGCTCTTCCACGAGCTCTAAGAACTTGTCGCTACCAGCTACGAGAACCAGCATGTCGGCAATGAGCTGTACGTCGCGAACCATTGAGCTCGTATAATTTCGCTGCAGACAGATGATGATGAGGGTTGTGACTGTAAGCCATACCAATATTGCGGTTGACAGGTAGGTTGCAATGGTGTTCAGATGTAGAACACGGATGCGGGTCGACACTGACGCCGAGATATTCCGTGTCGGAATAGTCTCACGTTTCGACAGAACTGTGCCATTCGCGTCAATTGGACGGCTCAGATCTTCTATACTTTTGTCGTTCACTGGTTGGTATGTAAAGCCACCCTCTGCCAAGGACAACCCACTATTGACGAACTGCTGAAAGAACGTCTGGAATGTGCGGTCGGCCAAAGCTGTGAAGGTTGTATAGTTGAGTAGTGCTTCAGCATCTTTGCCGGCCATAGCATACATTGTATTGGTCATAAGATCCATGTCAATGCCATACTCTTTGTCTCGAAACACGAAGGCATTGTCATCAAACTGTCGATTCGCAGATCCCATCATCGAACCCAGGAATAGTATACCAAAGGACGTAGTGACGTTCAATGGCCCTCGATAAGTATTGTTGGCGAGTGCCGGAGTATGGCCAGGTACCTCGTGCCGTGTGAAGGCATCGTCCCACGCGAGATTCATCGGCTCTACCGAACTGTCAATTCTCGAGGAAATTATGGATCCAGACTGAGCATCGACAGCTATAGTAGCTTCCGTAGTCTCAATAATTGGTTGACAATTAGCAGCCTGCATTCGAGGTATTTCTCTGAAATACACAACTTGGTATCCGTTGGAATCTTTGACACTGACGGGCTTCCCGACGATCCATTTCGGCACGATAGACAGCGGCCATGAAACGTATTCGGCATCGTCTTCCCATATAAATCGATTTCGAACTGCGGTCCAATAGCCCATGACGCTCTGGCGCGGTTTCTCAATAGTTCCATTGGCGCAGCATGCGACATAAGTCGATGGTGAGAAGGTCGTAGTCTTGGATGAACTGTTCTCGAAAATACTAGATGGCAATGTGTAAACTTGAAGCCCTCCTGTACTCTTGAGTCGTGCCATATCTTCTGGCAGCATACTACTTTCGTGTTCGGTAAGATTAACGGGCTCAAGCCACGATGATATGTTCGAAATTTCCTCGATAGGGTTGCATTCCAGTCTTGCGCGGATAGCAGGTACTTGAAGGCTTACGTTAGTCGATGCGAACGCTGTACTGCTGGAGGGGTCCTGCAGGGTTTGCGGGCCAGTCGTGTTTGAAACATGCGACAGGTCGACCGGTAGGAAATTCCAACCTTCTGATGACCAGGGCAATTGCGAGCCGTTGAAAGCATGTTGTATCCCTGCTCCGTATAGCCAGTTGTTACGAGCATCAAGATACAGCTCGTTCAAAACGCTTTGGGAAACATCGTACGGCCTGTCGCCCCGAATTACGTCGACTTCGGTTATCAAGGCATCATGGCGCATTTCCAAGTTCTGGAGCAGCGTTATCTGCCTAGAGGTGTTTGTGGATGTTCTCTCGAACAAAGCAGACATGGAGACAGTAAGGACCTGGGCCAGAACAGAGCCGACGGCGACCATGAAAAGAACCCAATGCCTGAAACGGGCTGCTTTAATGGCTGCACCAACCCATGTCTTGGATTTGTACGTTAGACCTGCCCCGGAATTGATCGATGTCGGGCCTTGGGACATCGATATATAGGGCTGAAGTGTCCTGAACGTCATGTCCAGTTGATCCCACCAGAGTCCGATTACGATACTGGCGACGGTCGGTGCGATTGAGATAGGTGCAAACGTCGGGAAACTAAGATTCAACTTAGAGATGTCGGCCTCGTAAGTAAAGCCGGCTTGAGATAGTAGTGAACGCGCGGAGAAAGCGTTCAAAGTCAAAATTGCGACCATGATAGACGTAAGTAAGACACCCAAGGCGAGAAGCATCCGTACTTGAATTACACGAGGTCTCCAATCAGATTTCGCTTTGATGAGCGGTGGGATGATTGCTGTACGTCCGAAATTAGCAAGTCCGTCACACCACATGAGATACCGTCTTAACATACTAGGTTGTGCGCTTCCTTGGATCAAATGTTGGCCTGACGTCAAGTAGTTCTCCTTTCGTAAAGAGTTGTAGAAGTCATATCTTGAAGCTGCGTGCAAGCTTCTGAAGGTAGCTGTTCGGACCTGGTGGGATTGTAGTAGAAGACTCAGACCCGCGATACTAGACGGATCCGAGAGAAGATTAAGCGGTCGATGAGACAAGCGAGACGCCCAAACTAGCACGGCGAGAAACACAGCTGAAGCGTAGAACAGCGCCGCCAATGTAAATCCGATTTCAGTCAGAACAACAACCCTTTCCTGAACAACAGTGGCAGACCCTTGGAGTTTCTCTTGTTGAACGAACTCTGGTAAGTCGAGCGCCTCACGTATCGTCTCCATAAAAAACCGTCCCTTGACTCTTGCTGCTGTCTGGGTGATGTTGGGGTCGTTCATCAAGGCGATCAGATTGAAGCCTGAGAGTGCGGCAAGCACAGGCGCCATCCCAGAATAGCTCAAGGCTCTACCGGCATCCTGCGAACCTTGAATCGACCCTGTTGCCCTTTCGGAATCAATAAACATGCTCTTTTGGTCGAAGTACGTCTTCCAATTGTCTTGCATGCTTGTCGCCTGGAAGTTGGAAACATTCACCATCTTGTCAGAAAGTTCCCGGCTACTTGAATCGGGTTCGGAGCTTGCGTTCAGGTAGTGGCTCTGATCTCCAAAGCCCGTTGCCCTCGTGACATTTGTGAACATGGAGTACTGGGAACTGCATAAGATGCCTCGCATACGAAAGTCGGATGAGCGTTCGTACGTCACGTTCTCGGGAATGAAGGGACCCATTTCCGTTCGGTTCAAGGAGGCGGTCCATGGGGTATTCATAAGAATGATGTCATGGTTGTTACATTCTTGAGTTGCTTTGACTCGTGCGTATACGTGCGTGGAAGTAACATTAGGCGGGACAACTATGCCGCCAATACCGAGTGTGTTGCCAGTAGGGAAATAGGTAGTCGCATTGGACCAGGTCATGCCTCCATTGTACGCAAGGTCAGCAAAGGGGTGTATCTTCAACTCGTATCTGCACCCTTGATCGGAGTCCAGCACGAACGTGACCATGGGTTGTGTTCCGTTGTAGGGACCGTACTTCTGTACCGAGTATACTTCAGAGTAATGCTCTTCCATCAAATCTGCGCTCCTGAGTCTCATATCGTGGCAAACGTAATCTGACCTTAACGTAGTAGTTTCTGCATTCCATGCACCGTATGACGATGTCATTCTGGGGCCATACTGTGCCAGCTCCGACGATGGCCAAAAAGGGAATGTCAGAGAGGTGTCGGTGACCCAGACTGACGTTGACACATTCCTCATAAGCGCGGCCATTGTTCGAAAGTAAGTGTCTCTGGTCGCAGTTGTTGGAAGTTGGGTAGCGTTCTTAGGCACTAGTCTCGTGAATTCGGTAGGTCCAGGAATAATGACTTCCTCAGAAGTAAGTAGGGCCGACGAAAGGGGTGATACAGCTAGCAGTGCAATGAGGTTGACAAGTGCAGCGCAAACCAAACTCCAGCTAGTTCTGCCAATCCGCCTTCGATAGAAGCAGATGTCCATAAAGATGGACCACCATGCTCTTGGGGTCTGGAGAATGGTGCCATATGCACTTGTACCTTCCGTCGATGCTTTAGCAAGTCGCGCAAATGGTTCCGTTCTCTTCACATCTTCGAATAGTATGACAGTCATCTGCGCGTAAAGCACGGCGATGAGAGTGGGAGTAAAGCGCCATCCGAAGAGTATAGCCGACGAGCCGTCATTACTCCCCAGTCCATGGTTGCTCCTAGAGTGACAGCTGAGCCAAACGATTAAGGAACCCAGAATAAGACTTAGGCTAGCTAGTATGACCAGGTAGTACCATCTTAGAGTAAAGGGGAGCCACGAGGCGCTCCCTTTCCGAACGTGTGGTGCTGCTCAACGGTCAACATTGTATCCCAAATCTCCTCGAGTTGTTTGCTTACTAGAGTGTGCCACTAGCTGGACCTCGCTTGGAGATCGGTCCTGGGACAGTCTAGTGTTCGCGCTGTTGTTCTGGTGCACCTCGAGTGGTGCTTCGTCTACCGGAGATATCGAGCCGAATCGATATTGAGTCATAGCAGTCAATCACAGGTTCGCGTCTTTCGAAGCGAGCTAGTGCAATGAAGCTTTCCTACGATTAAAGTGATGGGCATTTCAAAGTACTTGAGGACTTACCTCGACCCGCCCGAAACTTTCAAGCGATCCGCCCCCTCAGGGTCTCCATATTATACATTGCGGCACGGCTCTCGGCAAACCCATGTTCGCACTCCCATTTAGTTAGCCAGATCCGATACTCTGGACGCGATCACGTCTCTGAAACGTTGTGCAATAGCGTAGCAAGCTAAGCGCCCGGACGGAACGAAGCGATTGATTGAGCGGTTACGCTAATGGCCGAGCGTTAAACACGCGCCGGGGTGGGGATTTTCTCGACGAACTTCGAATGGGAAGAAGCCCCTGAACGTTGCTCGCTTGATAGACATATCGAAAGAGAGACATTAAAGCTGCGATAGGAAAGTAGGTTGGCGCGTGTTCGTCATATGGGGGAAGACTATCTATGTCCCTGGTCGCTTCTTGCGCAACCCCAGTAGAGGTTTCCAGCGGCCACTAACTATAGATAGCGTAGCGTCCTATCACGTGAGCCAGTCAATCACTAAAGACCAAGTTTCAGGTAGCATGTTTCCCTGCTCTAGCTGTGTAACGAGATAGACTTGAAGTATGCCGGTGTGCTGGTTTCACGATATCACGATTTCACTTTCACTTCGCTAATCGCTGCGACGCTATGCCTTCTTTCCCTGCCTGACACCGTACGAGCATCATCTGATCTACTCAGAGAATGGGGAGAGCGTGTTTCCCTTTTAAAAACTCGCAAACATGTTCAACCCTGATCTTAATCCCTGCGCGCCCTTCTATCCTCTTCAACTCTCACTCTTCTCAATACTCACAACTTGATATCTGGAATACTTCTGCCCTGTATAACATGAGAAATCGCATACTCAACGATTCCAAAGAAGCCACATCATATGTGAATAAGCACGTGTGAGATAGGGGAAAGTTCTTGCTGGCGGTTGACGTTGAGGTGATAACGCCTAACTTCGCCGATATGCCACTGGGCAGCGACCTTTCGACGCGCAACATTCAGCAGATTCATAGGCCAAAACTGCATAACAAGGCTGATAGAAGGTTTGTGGAAGCCATAGTAACGAGAGTGGAAAAGGAACGCGTGAAGCTACTTCGTGAACAGGATAAGAACTTGGTGGTACTTCTCTTGCAGATGGTCGAGACGAAACCGAAATCAAATACACTCATTTTCGATTTTGAGAATAAATGAGAGACGTAAAAAACTCCATACTAACGTTACTCCGAAGGTATATACTAAAGCTTCCAGTTCTGCCGATTTGATTACCAAGCAAGTGGATGTGGGCGATCTGCAGGCTGAACGTGTGGAAATCAAACGTTTTAAGATCAACCGAGCAAGAGACGATACTCTCAGCTCCAAACGAAATGCCGGGGACGCTCGACGCGGAAATCCCACTTGACCTGTCTTGAGCCGTGCGCTAGCCGTCGAACGCTGTGCTCTTGTACGCGACGCCATCATAGATGATTCGACCGTCGACACAATCATCCACGAAGACGGCATAGACGGCAACACTGTCGCACGTTTCATCGCGTGCTTCTCGGTCCAAACTGCCTACTCACGATGTTGTCGAGATCTCAGACGCAGGTCACCAGGGTCTGCTGGCCACAAAGATAGAATGGTCTATGGAAGAACTGGAAGATCTTTACAAGTTCGCACACATGCAACGGGAGATTCCGACATGTGCGACATAGTCATTGACCGAGTTCACGAGGAGCTACATCACCCCCAGTATTGCCTAAGACACTCCATAACTAGTATGAAGGCGGCGTTCAAGCTTTTGGATATTAGTCCTGCGTTCTTGAACCTCCTTTCGAAATATGAGAAGAAGGGTTTCGAGTTCTTCGCCGAAGTTTGGGTTACGACAATTGAAGACACACTGGAGTTGCTGAAGACGTCCGGAATCGGTAGTTGGCGCCACCAAGTCAAGCATATGCTAATCGAGAAGCTGGAGTCTGATGGGGCATCCGAAGCGAGCAAGAACAACACAGCCGCAATCTGCCCACAATACCGTCATCGTCAAGGCTCAGAGGTAAGATGCTGCAAGTCCAAAGTACCCGAAACGCTGACGGTGGTTGCCAGCGCTATGCAAGAGCTACCCAGTCTACCACCAACACCCAAGAAGCAAGTCGAGCCTTCCAAGTGCCAGCAATCATCTAAGAATTTCAAGCAAAGGAGGCTACGGACCGTTAAGGTAGCCTTCGAAAAAATCGAACGTAGAGCTAGAGAGGCGAGTGAGGGTGTACATTCTGAGTCGAACGACGAACGACCCAGGTCAAGGTTCCAGAAATCTCAACTAGAGCTTCATGACAACTGGAATGAGTACAAGGGCATCTGTGATACCGAAATCTTGTCAGAAGATGAAGACTGTAACGCGGTCGTTGTTCGTCTTCCTGAGGTGTACAGCAAGGCTCGTGATTTCTTCCGAAGCAGCACTGGAAGTTATGGAGAACCATATAAACATGCCCATGTTTTATCTGGCGCGAAGCAATGAAAGCAGAATACTCGGAGCTCCGATGGTTTGAAGTACCGCGACAAGGGAATGAACCCTGTCAAGGATACGGCGGAGGTGCAGCGCAAGAAGGTAGCAATCGTCGAAGAGAGGCTGCAAACGTTTCACGACTACGGTTATGTGTCGGACAGCGGGAAGCTTCGAGGGGGACCGAAGACTATGTCTAGGCTGGCAAGTAGAGACGTTGAAATGATGGACAAGGATGAAGGTGACAACAGGATCTGAATACTGGTCAATGTAGCGCGGCGACAAAGGTGGTGGTCGTTCGAGCCAGGATGCTTGTGGTGATGTTTGGGCTGAGGAGCTGTTTACGCAACCTAGAGTACCTCATGTTAATGCGGTAGGTCAGCGTATATCAGGGACTGCCTAGGTAGTGTGCTTAGAAATCACCACAGCAGATGTGGTACACAAGCATGAATTCAGCAGCCGACTTGGAGAACAAGACCTACCCAGTGAATCTGAAGAGGATGCTCTTGGAGCTGGTTTGAAGTAGCGCAATAGAAGACGGTAAACACAATGCTTCCATGGTGCACATGCTATCGGTCAAAGGGCAACGACCGATGGTACCTTCGTGATGTCGTTATAGCGATACCTACGTAGTGCAGGTGGCCAGTACCTAGAGTCTCGGGGATTTTCGCGCGTATCGTAACATGGCCAAGGGGATGTGGAGTGTCGGTCAAACTGGTTTCAGGAGTCCAAGCCATCGACCTTCCGTCTTTCGCTCCAGAGCACTTATCTGATGTTCTGCGGCGAACGTGCAGGCGTTGATTGAGTCAGCTCTCCCGAGTTCTTGGCCCCACATACGCGCGCCAACGTCATCAAGCCTCGGTCAAATTCGCGTCCCCTTCTATCTGAACCTGTTCATTTCCTAGCCCTACAAACAAGCCCAATTACAAATACGCTTGCCACAACAACTGCCGACCCCTACACAAGACGTCAATAACATACAAGGCCACGACGAAGCTGAATACCACAAATGGCGATAGCACCTCGAATGTTACCCCGGAATACAGCCGGTGGGGCAGCTAGGCGCATTAATCTAGGAGATTGCGCCGTAAATTGTCAGTTTGGCGTTAATCTGTTGGTCTGTGCAGGGTATAGCAATGGTACTCAGGTACATGTTTGTGATATAAGTGCACTTTGGTTTGTGCATCGTTTCCCATTTTGATATCCCAGCTTTACATTGCTTCAATATCATCCTCAACATGCAATTCACCATCCTCGCCTCTGTAGTGCTTGCACCTCTAGCCGTCCTAGCTGCTCCAGCCGAGCTACACAGCAGGTCAGACATACTGGCAGCACGCCAGGCGCGTCCCACAAAGCCAGCACCATGCGTGCGCGCGATGAACACGACCGAAGAGCAAACTGCGAAACGCGCTGACGCCTTTGCCCAAGCCTTTATCTACAAGAAAGATATCAGTGAGGCATTCAAATATATATCGCAAGACTATATCGTAAGAGAATTGTGACGTCTACAACAGGATCATCGACGACTAACTAAATCACGAATAGAACCACAACCCCCTCGCACAGAACGGATCTGACTCCGCCTGGAGCATTCTTTCCCCAATTTGGGCTTCACAAAATATCACACCGTTACGTACAGCTTTTGAGTACCCGCAAAGCTGGCTCAATTACCGAACAGGGAGTTTTGGGGAAGTTGTTGACCGGTTTCGTTGGGAGGGCGGATGTATCGTCGAGCACGTAAGTTTTGCATTGGTGCTGAAACAGAATTCTTGCTAACTCTGCAACTTCTAGTGGGATCAAGGAGAGAGGTTCCCAACGCTATACGCTTAGAGAGCCGGTAGTTCATGTATAAAGAGACATCTGGGCGCGCCTAGACTGAAGAGAATGTGTACATAGACGAAATGGAGATGACAATATGAACGTTTGTCAACCGCGGGCGCCAGAGTACCATCACAGACTGAGCAAAGGAAAGTCCTATGCTTTTCTCATATGTATCAAGCGCCAGAACGCCAAACTCATCCCTCTAGATTTTTAACAGACCACTATGTCCGTGCATGGGCATCATTTCTTACCATACCCAATCTCACTAAGTCAAACCCTCCCTCCCTTCTCCTCCACACCCAGATGTTGTGTCCCATGACTAGTGCAGATGTCGCACACTCACTCGACTGAGCCCCAGCTCATACATCGATTATGGACTTCCCTTTGCCTTCGTCCTTGACATCGCACTCAGGCCGTAGCTGCTCCTCGGAAGGCCTGGCACTTGCATCGATGTATGGCTCCGCATCAGCATCAGTATCAAGATAGTCCTCTCCACGCAACAGAGTGTAGCGCTCTCCACCCTTGCTTGTCTCCTTGATCTGCTGGGCGCCCACTGTGAAGTTGTTGTGGCAATTAGGGCATTCGTGCACCAGTGGAGCAGCGAACAAAGCCCACACTGATCGAGACTTGTGAGCGAAGAAGTAGAAGTGAACAAACCTAATAACATGTTAGCTTATGACTCGCTTGTTGGCCCTCAACACAACTTACATGTTGACGATCATAGGAGCCGTTGTATATCCAGTCAATAGACCATAACCTGGCGCTCCTAACTCACCAGTCTCGACCGCCCAAATCGGAATGAGTATCGCCAGATACGTAATACCCGCCAGTCCGTCTAGAAGTGTGAACTTGGGCCCTGGTACACTACCACACCTTCGTTGTTGGATTATGCTCACAGCAGATGCAACAGCGGTCATAGCGAGAGGAATGTAGCCAAAACAGAATGCCGTTACATCGCGGTGATTGTACCAGGAGTTAGACTCGAGGGATATGATCGTCGTAGCAATGAGAAGAGGTGTTGCAAGCGCGCTGGTAAAGAGAGTAAAGGTACGCAGAGTGCGTTCTGGAACCGCAGCCATCTTTCTTATAGAGTGGGCTTTCAGGATTTCTGGATGGAGGTCGGGGTGAACAGTGTTGCAGTTCGATAGAGATGAACGATGCTGTATAATGAAAGGAAGTTGAGCCTATCAGCCTGATAAGTCAAGCATGAAGTATATAGCTGTTGCACCATCTCCCAGGCAACAACAAAAGTACATGTAGCCGCAGTCGCATTAGAGCCGCGTGTACATACAGAGCGCCTTGTAGCACTGCCATCCAATTGATCCCATATTTTCGGATCGGCAACCGAAAGGCCCAACAGTCGTGAGACAGCCGAATCGTGTGTTCTCCCGAGTACGGGTTCTGACCAATCAACAGTACGAAGGGGGTGGCTGTGTTGGCTGTATTCGGTATAGCGCAAATGTGCGGTTTACTCGGGTCCTGTTTGGACTTGCTACTCCGGGCCTCAGCGCATGGATGTACGGTCTTTGAGAAACTGCCTTGCGAGATGGATTACTGATTGTTATTCTGTCTTGTTTTACCTTAGAAGAGCCTTACGAAGCACGTGCCATCATCACTACCGCATTTACTCTATCGACACGGATGCGAAGAAGCTTGTTTTCTCTTTTGGTAAAACATCTACGACAGTTCCAAAGGCGAAAATCTCGTCATCTATGGTGCACCCTCCAACATCTCTTGGAAAGGTCTGTGAAATTGCCTTTCTCAATGCTTGAGGCGTGTCAGCAGAAGTAAAGAGAAATAAGACTTGTTAGCAACATCAACGCTGACAAGCAGCGCATATTTCCAGCAACATCGAGACTGAAGAAACGCAGCAGACTAAGAGCGGCTTAGATGAGCACATGGATACAGGAAAGCGCGATATGTGTAAAGACTGTGTGCCTGACTAGGTATCCTTCGAGCTCCGAGCACTCGCGGCCGACTAGCAGGCTCGATGTAGGTAGAAGCCTAAACGACTGTAAAAACTCACGCGTAGTAGTTGATTAAACGAATTATACCCAGTCTTTCGTCGTGGTAACATTGGTGTACTCCTAATCCTTCCAAGTGACAGGTGGGAACAATTCATAGAACGCGGTCGGAACACTTTTCCTATCTGGGCCGATGACGCACTTTTATCGATAAGATCGAGTTCTATCTATAACAACGCGAAGCCGACCGTGTTGGTTTGTGTGGGCAGCTTCCATCTCATGTATTGTTAGATTGTCTGTTCATAGCTTGCTTGTATACAACAAGCAAGCCCCTTTGTTTCTGCCATCTATAAGATAGACAGCTTCTGCTCGTAGATAGACCATCATCAATTTATCTGATCTTCTGCATTGGTTGAGCTCTATCAGACTATTCCGATACACATGTTGGGATGTAAACAAGGACAGAATACTAAACCTACGGGACGCTACCCAAGCCACTATGACCAACCAATGGCCGCTAGAGAGGTTCTTTACCTTCGCATGCGATCAGCGGGCGGTGGGTGAGTAGAGGATCGCCAGCCTAATCCCACGAACACGTCCAAATCTAACGTCACCATCTAGATGCTCGCCCGTGATTTCGGATACCGCGTCTCTTACTTCACTTACCGCTCCTGAGAGACAATGGCTTCTCGAGACAGCAACACTTCCACGAGGCAATCTTACTAGACACTGATTTCTGCTAGGACAAGTATGCTTGTAGTCATGTGTTACAACATCACAGAAGCTTCAAAGTGTGAGACAAAGTGGCCTGCAACTAAATTCAGATATGTACAACTTGCGAATCCTACTAGCCATGTCTTTCTCGACAACCATATCAAAGACTGCAACAGAGAACAATCTAACCACGGGCCAAGGTGAGTCCGTAAGCCGACAGGATCTCGTTGACGGGCTGGAAGTAGGTTGTGCCACCGGATTGGCAGTTGCCAGAGCCTCCAGAGGTGACACCCTGGGCTTGAGAACCAGAGTACCCTACAAATCAAGTCAGTATGTGTACCATGGCAAGTTGGTATAGGATGTTGCTTACAAGAACCGCCGGAGTCACCAGGCTCGGCGCAGACATTGGTCTGGGTGAGGCCAGTAACACGGCCCTCAGCGTAGGAGACGGTAGCTCCCAGAGCGCGAACGGTACCGCAGTAGACACCAGTGGTGGAGCCGGAGCGGCAGACACTGGATCCAGTAGCGCCAGCGGTGCTGCCTGATATGGCGATTGTGCCGCCGTTGTAGTTATTGACCCTGCCAGCGTAGGTGTTTCCAGTGGTACCGCGGATGTAAGAGTAGTCTCCGCTTCCTGGGAAGACGGACCCAGCGAAGGTTCCGATAGTGGTACCGGAGGAGGTGGTGGGGGTGTTGCCGACAGAACCGCAATGACCAGCAGAAACGAAACCGCCAGTGACAGAGAAGCCGACAGAGCATCGTCCAGCTCGGTTGATGTAGTAGGCATCGCCACCGTTGACCGTGACAAAGGTGGTTGGCAGAGCCTCAACGGTCTTGACCTCGAACTCGGACTCAGTAAGACCGACCTGCTTGGCCAGCTCCTCGGCCTGAGCAGTGCTGTCGGCAAGAGCCTCGAGGATAAGCTTGTTGGCGGCAATGTCGACATAGTATGACGCAATTCCGGTAGCAGCCTCTGAGCGCTTGCCAAGGGCTGACTCAATGTCGAGGTTGTCAAGTGCCTTCTGGGCGTCCTGAAGCTTGGAGAGAGGAGTGTCAACGACCAAAGCAGTGGCGCCAGCAGTGGTAACATCGGATGTCAAGGCCTCGTCAGTGACAGCGACCTTGAGCTCGCCATCGACGAGCCAGGCACCACCGAAGGAGCTGCCAGCCTTGGTACGGAGCTGCTCGATGACCTCGGTGGCCTTGAGCTCGCGAGCAACACGAACATGAGCCTGCTCAGCGTCTAGTCCCAAGTCACGCTTCATGGCAGCGAGGATCTCGGGGTGAAGGCTGTTGGCGGCCGTGGTAGGGGCGCCGTAGACGATAGGCAGAAAGACTGCCAAGGCAGCGAGGAATCCGGTGAGCTCCATGGCGATGGTGTTGAGAACAAGACTGAAGAGATGAGGTGTCGATGTTGCAGAGGCGAGATCCTAAGAAGATGAGTCTGCTGCACTGATGGAGTGATTCAACTTGGACGAGAACACACACCTATACTTATACTTGGTCCAGCTTCACCGTTGTGAGTTGCATCATGCCCTGGCCATCACCATCCAAGATAGAGCCCTAACTTGGATCCGGCGCTACGAAAAGTCTCCTTCCTCATCCGCTGCAAGGTGTTGCTACGCGATCCTGCGGTATCAGAAAGGTAGTCCGTAATAGGCATTTCACAAGAGATCCAAATTGCACCAGCGGCTACCAAAAGATCTCCTTCCTCATCGGCCACGAGGTATTGCTACGTGTTTCAGCAGCATCGGAACGATGATCCCCGAAAGGCACCTCACAAGACACCTATCTCATCGTGTTAATCCTCAAAAGGCACCTGACAAGACATCGACCTCAGGGTGTGACTTCGTATCGAAACAGCACTTGTTGGCGGGAAACTGAGCAGACTGCATGTACCCCTACGCTACACCATGCCAGTGGCCTAAAAGGAAGGAGGTAGAGATATCGTAGAACTCAAGTAGTATGGAATTAGAAAGTCGCTCGGATCATGTGCCAGCCTTAGGCCATCACCCCGCACGGACGAATCGTAGATGGAGAACCCCTACACACCTCTTTACCATACCTTCCCAATTGAACATACGTTCCGATGCCAAGAGCCAAGACCTTTATCGCTTGTAATATCGAAAAGACGTCTAGTAGATAGGAGCTTTGCTACGGCTGCTCTGATTGGCCGACCCCTCATGGCGCCATATTCGGGCGTTTCATCCTCTTGGCAAAGATCGAAGGCATAGTCGACCTCGTCCTTTAGTGCCTTGTCGATAGTAAGTTCCGCCTATAGCAATAGCTGTGCATCGTATCGGCAAGGGTCGCGCTATACACGAGTGAAGATCATAGAGGCTGGATTGCAGCAAGATGCCCGCTTTGGCCGACCAGAGGGTGCGCAACGTCCATCGCCTCCCACGCCCGTCGAGGCTAGCAAAGTACCTGATCGAGCACCTTCGTGATACGCCTCAGTGAATGCCTTCCAGCGGAAGCGGCCTTACCCGCAATGATCGACCGGTAGTCTTTGGGCGATGCTGTGCCAGGAACGCTCCCCGTATTGCCTGGGTGAGAATAAAACGAGGCGCTGTAGAGATATCGAAGTGATTGATGATTCGACAGCTTGACGGAAGGCGCGCACGTACGGATTAGGAAGTTGAAGACATCGATGCACTTGTGCGCGTCGAGCCAGATGCGCCGGAAGGAACCTCGTAAGACCCCACATGGACCCATTGCCGTGCGGGCTGCGCCGCTGCGGGCTTCACCTTATCGCATCCTACTCGCATCCTGCTCGCCACGTTGAGCCCATCTCGAGATAGTCAGGACTATCCTACATCTTACACGGACCAATCAAATATGAGGCGAAGAAATGTGGCCAAGCTTGCATCAACAACAACGGTTTCTAGCTGTCTGTCTTGACATCCGCACAGCGCGCTTCGATGGCATGGTCGCTCACACGATTGTCCTACTTCCAACTTTGCTGATTATTGGCTATATGTAGATTTCATGTATTCTGATCATGCTGATTACTGATATTCCTTTCACATCTCTCGAATCTCTCAAACTTGTCCTCTGCACACTTCGAGCGCCCGCTTCATCGGTAGCTGCCATAGCAGCATCGTCAGGCGGCGGCTGTGGACCATCTGCCACGTGGAAGCAAAGAGAAGCGTCGACGAAGCTGAGGTCGTCATCAGTTTCTGGTCTGAAAATGGTAATCTTGGTGATAGTCTTCTGGCCGAGCTGCGCTTTGTGCTGCATGAGGAAATATGCAAAGGTAGCACCGTTAGGGGAGCCTCTTCTGTCTTAGTCTTTGGAATCATTTGTTGGTGTTAGAGGAAATCTACCGAGAAGCGCATGACCTTGGTCTGTAGTAGTAGTAGAGAAGCTAGTTCCAGGCCACTCGCTCAGCTCGGCACCAGCATCACGTAGACAAGAAGCGATGATCTGGTTGGTCAACTCGTTGGAGATGCCTATCATGAAGAAGTAGCGAATGTTTCTGACGTTTGGGTTGTTGCGAACCCAGAACGCCCACATAATGTCTGAAAAGGCACGGAGCTGGGGAAGATCGTCTCGGTTCGGCTCTTTTGTACCACCACCCCAAATGCTCTTAGCAGAGGCTAAAGCACTCTCAAGGAAAAGACCATAGATGGCGCCGCCTTTGGTATTGATGCCAAACTCGAAATGTGCCTTCGTTGCCTGTTCGGATATTAGCGAGAATTCGATTATCATGTGAAGGGAGACTCACGCGGTACTGCTTGTCGTGACCTGGGACGCTGTACCACTGGTTGATGGCCGGAATCTGGTCGCCCTTGTCATCCCTGTTTTCTGGATTCCAATGTTCGATCCTGTAACATTGATTGTCTCCGCCTTCTGACGCTGGTTTTCCATCAAGTCCGAGTGACCGCATCGCGTGCGCAAGGTGCCAGTGCTCAGAAAAACTACAGCTGAACGTCGATGGGTTAGTTTCTCGCCAGTACCAGTCATGAAGCTCAGTCTTGAGATCGCTGTTGTACCGACTCGCGGCAGACGTGGGTTCGCGAGTGTCTCTAATTTGACGACCTGCAACCTGGTCGGAGCCCTTGAGAGCGCACATCAGGGCTCCCCCTTTGGCTGCGCTCTTCTTCCAATCCACCTCTGTAGCGTGATCGTCATCCCAGAAAGCGACCGTAGGGCGTTCTTCGTTCGGTTTGCGATTGATCAAAGCTGGGGATGTGCCACCGACATTGCTGTTGAAGACGCGTGTGGATGGCGAAGGAGTCTTGATGGTTCCTGCAGTGACTGAATGTGTGGCAGCGGCGATGGCGAGAACCAAGGCGAGCTTCATGTTGTCAGTCGCTAGAAGAGGAAATGCAATACAAGGAAAAGTGGTGGATAGGACAAAAGTGCAAGGCTAGCGTCCGTTTCGATGCTGTCGCAGTGACTTCATGAGTGAATGAGCAATTTTTCAACATCGTGGTCCACGCACAGCACTAGAAAATTACTGAGATTACAACATAGTCAGTCAGTCGCATTGATTTGCACTTCCATCAGTCTCGTGTAGCTCACCTCACCATCAGCCTCGTTCATTGCTCGTCATCACCATACGACCGATGCCATCGATTCAACTGCTGTTGCGGATCTAATTATCCGTGTTTGTGTCTCTCTAAGCGTTCCTTACCTTTCTAAAACACCATGTACAATACTCCCATCTGCTGCTGCATCGCGTGTCTTTGCTACCATCGTACAACATCCGGTCTTACGTTTGCTGTAAACATCCAATGAATAGAGCGTTTCTCCATTGGCTGTCTGAATTGATCGAAAACTACGAGAGTATTCACTCCAAGTCACGATTGCATTCAATCGCTGTTGTATTTTGAACCTCTGTTAATTCTGCCTTCCAACTTCAATAAATATTCATCTTACAATACATATGACCATCAGGCTCGAGCAAACTGACTAGCAGAAGACCAAGGCAGAACAACCCTTCCAAGAGCACGGAACAGTAATTTGTCGAAGCCAGCAGAAACCGTTGGTTGCTTCGAGGGCCTTGTCTCAGCACTAAAGTATAAGTGGCTAACTGAAAAATGGATGGCAGGATGATTGATAGGGAGTATGTTTGGCGGTATGCAGCCGCCCGCTCTTTCACCTGAAGCACTGGCCACGCCTCTGCCTACGAAGAGTTGCCTCACCTTCTCGCGCCTTTCTCACGGACCCTTACCCTCACCAACTTACTAGTGCGCTTGCCTAGCACCTCCCTTCCATATGACCCCGCCATCCACTTGCATAGTCTCTTCTGCACCACACCGCCCACTTACTGTTTCCGCCCATTCCTCAACTCGTATATCTCCATCGCCCTTTCCACCACCAGAGCAATTGCGAACGACGGCTGCAGCTCCCGAGGATGCGGTTGTCACTCGTCGCTCTGCTGGCATTGGCCTCCACCGGTAGCTATGCCAGCAGCTTCCCGTCCATCGAGGTAACTTCCACGACTGAAGAACCTCTGCTTCCTAGGGAGCCTCAGGGTATACCAACTGATCCGATTTTGATCACATCATCTGTGCGCGGTACCCATATCAAAACTTCCATCGCCCACAGCAACCCGCCAGTTGCCTCGAGTGTCGTTCCACCAGGTGTCTCGAGCGTCGTCGTTCCATCTCACAGCATCATAACATCGGTGCAAGATCCTGCGAAACCTTCTTCTGTGGTTCTGAGCAGCCAGTCATCTGGTATGATGACCTCGTCTCACGCGGAACCTTCGGCGCCAGCGCCTGCTCCACCGTCTTCAGCTACATCATCCCCTTGGCTATCCTCAGTACACGCACCGGCCCCACCTTCCTCTGTCGTTTGGAGCAATCAGCCAAGCTCTCAAGTTGCATCTTCCCAGTGGGTACCTGCTCCCTCTTCATCAGCGACTTGGAACAATCAAACGTCTTCCCAAGGAGGTTCAAGCGTTATAGTTCCATCTCAGACTGCGTCTCCAGGCCCAGCAAACTCTGCTACAGCATCCTCTGGGATCCCTACTCCGCCACCTTCTGGAATAGTTATTCCAACACCTTCTGGAACTCCTGTTAAGCCATCTTCTGGTACCCATGTTGCACCATCTTCAGGGACCTTCGCTGCACCACCTCCGGCGAGCTCTGCTTCCGGTTCCTCTACACCTGCAACCTCTCCACTCGCAGGGTCATCGGCTTGGTCTAGTGCTGCAAGTAGCTCTGTACCATCTTCTGCCGTCTCAGCAAGCTCAGTTACTGGATCATCCGCGATCTTGTCCTCTAGGGTATCGAGCTCTCCTGGTGCCTCTGCCTCCCCTTCGAGCGTCTGGAGTAATCCTACTGGTAGTACTACAGCTACTGGGTCTTCGGTGTCACCTGCTAGCTCTGTGTCTGTTCCCAAATCATCTGCTCAGCCTTCTGGCTCATTTTCCACGGTGACTTCTAACTCGCCAAGTAGCTCGGCTGCACAAACCTCGAGTGGTGCAATCTCAAGCAACAATCCAACTTCGATCCAGAGTAGCAGCACTCCAGGAGCTACCCCCATTATCCCTTCTAGTATTTCTGGTAGCAGCACTCCTAGCGGCATCCATCTTCCGAGCGAAAGTAGAAGGCGTTCTAGTAGCACTCCCGGCAGCATCAATCCTCCAAGTTCGGCTGTAAAGCCAAGTGGTAGCACTCCAGGCAGCACTAGCCCATTCCCCATCGTAACACCATCTAGCAGTAGACTAGGGGGCACTGGGTCAGTTCCTACTGGAACGCAGTCTAGTAATTCTCCGGGAAGTATTGGGCCGTTTCCTATTGGAACTCCATCTAGTAGCACTCCAGGAAGCATTGGACCAAGTTCTAGTCGGACCCCAACCGGCACCACTTCGGGAGGAATCTTTTCCAAACCTACTGGAACTTTGAGCAATATCCCCCCTTCGCCCACCACGACGGGCTGTCCCAAAGAGTGCTCTTCGTTTGACTGGTGCAAAATCTACTGCGAGGGATGGCCGTTTCCCCGCCCGATAGATGAACAGCCGCCAAATGAATGCCTACTGCCCGAGAATCGTGCTTGGTGCCACCCTTGGTGGTTTGGTCCGGTGGACATTGATGGTAGTGATGGCGATCCAGACTCTCACTCGGATAGTGACCCCGGTTGCAAAGAAAACAACTGCATTGCTGATTGCATCTCGTGGAGACTCATGACTTTCTTGCTATTCAAGCGGCCTGTATGTCCTTGTTTCCCGACGAAGTGTGACAAGGATGGTGATAGCGATAGTCCAAGCGATAGCGACAGGGACGATGACAAAGGACCCAAACCCAAGCCGACGTCATATCCCAAACCCAACAAACCAGAGTGCAAACTTCTCGGTTGCGGATGCGGGTGGATGGGTTTGAACTACGGGCCTGGATGTCCTGGTGTAGACTTCGAGCTAAATATCCCATGTGGTCTCTTTGGGTGTTCCCCCTGCACCTTCTTTGGTAGTTGCCCGGGCGATAAGCAGCCCGTCAACGCCATCTTGGGCTACGGCGGATACTGTCGAGGAGAAGGATGCTCACCCTGCCCACCGGAGCTCTGTAGTCGTCCAGGATGCACGATTCCCGGAGGTTGTGGACCGAAGCCTGGTCCTGCGCCAACTAAGCCCGCGGATGCACCAGATCCGGATCGTTGCGAGGACAAGCAGCGCACTGTTATCACAGAGCGGTTTGTATTTTGTACAGAGGGGTTTGATATTTCAGCTATGCCTTCTACCTCTCGGGGTACTGGTAGCACATCGTCTACGATGATTACATCAATATGTGTACCGTTAATCGATGCTACTCAGACCATCTGTGGGCCAGCCTTTGGATTCGATACTACTACGACGAAGACCGGCACAAACACGCTCACCTCCGATGCTCCAGCATGTACTCGAGCCCCGCTTTCTCTAGATGATGATGAGGGAAATAACAATCCCGACGATTCGTTGTTTGAAACGTCGAGCATATTTGCCAGCAACACCACAATGTTCGCAAGCTCGACTTCCAAGGGCACTTCTAGTATGACTCCCCGCAGCTCTTCAACAGCGCCAGCACCGAGTCATATGCCCATGGATAGGAACGGTCATTGGAAGGTGAATATCGGTCAATGGATGTGGGACGACTATTCGGAAGTGGGATGGACGCTGTACGACCCCAACGGCTTCGAGGCTGGTAAGCACACTACACGTGGAAATGGCCTCAAGGAGATGAAGGAATATATCCAGTCGATGAATCGTCCTTTCGGCGACTCCATGCCTTTTGGAGTCGACATGACCGTCTCACAGCGTAAGCAAAACTATACAACTTTGTCTTTCTTGTGCTAACCTTTTGCAGCCCACGACCACGATCACTCTAGAATCACCTTTAAAATCAAGAAGGAGATCAAAGGCTGCGGGGAATGTTCGCCTCACATGACGACGGAGGACTACACCGAGAGCCGGCCATTCGAGATCAATGCTTGCGAAAAGTCTTGCTCAAAACAAGGAAAATTTAGTCCTTTGAAAGCCCTGTCGGATTTATGGTGCGATGATCTTAATACGGCCGATTGGGAGACTTTGGCCAATGGTTGGAAGCGCAGTTTTAACTGTGGTTGGAAGGGTTTTGATTAAGGTTTTCGTCAATTCTGAGTCAGTGTGAGAGCATGTACCGAGCATGTTTGCTAGCAGTGGGCTGTAACTATTGCATAAACTTTCCAAGATGATGCGTTAACTTTGGTTTCTAAGGCACCTCTAAGTATACTAATACTCTTTTGAAAGGCATTGTGTAGATGTCATGGAAACCTAGGATTTTGTAAACGTCAATATGACGGATCGCGACTCGGTCTAAGGCTCCTCCTTCGCATCAACATATTTACACACACCGCACATGAGGGAGAAGCTTAGGATTGACAACTTCGATTTATTTGCATTCAAGAAGTTTCGCTAGTGTGTTCTCGAACACCCGCTGACCCGATGAGGTGATTCTGTGTAGGTGTTCCTGATCGACGGTCCTAACCCCGCATCTGCCAACCACCTCATTCCCAATCATATTAACCCTTCTTCTCCTGACCCTTACCGCTGTCCTTTTTGTCTGCGTCTTTCTTCGATGCATCGCCCTTGTCGTTGGATGTCTGAGGAGCTGGTGCGCCACTACCGCTGTTCATGAACTTGTCATCGAGTTGGTCTATAAGACGATTAGCTATGAGAACATACGACATCGAACACAGAAGGCGTACCAGACATATTTTGGTATACGAAGAGAAGGCGAAGTAGGGTCGAGTTTGCTGAGAAGGCTTTGGTTTGTAGAGGAGAAGGAGAAGGTGGTCAGACTTTGGAATGCGGTTTTGCAGTACCTGTCTGGTGGTACGGCATGCGACATGACGTTGTTGTGCCTTTCCCCCTCACTTGACTACTAGGCTAGGATCTAGATGCTGCAGGGCATTAGTCTGGCCGTTTAGCCGTTCCAGGACATCTGTGCAAGGTCTCACGAGGGAATATTATGAGGGAATGTTACGAAGAAGTGGGAGGCTGGGGACGATTTAAGTTGTTGTTCAAGGTAGGTAGTATTCATCTTGCAAGTGAAGCTAAGAATCGCGCGAAGACCATTGCGATCTGCAATCGATTAGAGAACCTAACACCATCCCTAACGACGGCCTCTACCACCGCGCAACCCGCGACTACCCCTGTCGCTACCGCGACCGCTCCTGTTTGGGAAGAATGACGGCTTTCGCCAACTACGGTTACGAAACCACCGTCGGTCATTGTATGTGACAAGCACACCTTCGGCGATGTCCACATCAGGTTCCTTGGCCTGACGCATGAGGTAAAGCTGGCTCTGGGTCAACGGCATGATGGAGTAGCCAGCGTCGATACTGTCAGTAATGGTGCGACGCAAGAACGCTGTGAACTGTGACTGGGATGGGAGTTCCTTGAGACCCATCTTGGTCAAGAACTGCGGAAAGGTGTTGAACTCGTGGATCTCGCGGATATCCTTGGCCATGCGCATTGATGTGCCTTGTGGAGGAGCTCCATGCGCGTCGAACATGGAGTCGCGGAGCTCGATAAGATTCTTGTTGGGCGGGCGAGCTGCTGAGCTGAACAGCTTCATGAACATGATGAGGCGGTACGAGGTGGGCGAGGCAGCGTACGTCATCTTGGTACGGTATCTGGAGATCGCTGAAGGCTCCATGTATGCAAGCTCAGCCATACCAGCACCTTTCGCGTCGAGCATCCATACAACGTTGCGTAAAATTGCTTCTCGGATAACTTCGTACGTCAGTTCTTCGGTCAACCCCGCATCGCAGATGAGAGCTGCTACCAGTACATGGCCAAGATCAGGGAACTGCGTCTTCGTACGTGGGCCGACCATAAAACGCTGGATTATCTTGTTAGCACTGACAACAATCTCCTCATGCTCGGTTGCAAGGCATAGCAACAGATGAAAGAGACCGAAATAGGCGTCAACGGCTTTTTCTGATGCGTGACTTAGGGTGCTACGTTCATCAGGACCAGCATAACCTTTTTCCGCATCGGATGAGAACTGAACGACAACCGTGTTCATCATGCGATACAATATGTCCACATGGCAAGGCTCATGGCTGGGCATGGTCGCGGTGCTGTGAATGTTCTGGAGGCATGCCTTCACCTCCGTCTTGACTTGATTCCAATGACGTCGGCTGAGCGGCATAGGTAGCCAGTTGTCGAAAGAAACACCCTGAACACTGTGTCGGACACCGTATACGGAGAATGCCTCCCAACTCAACAGATCGAACTCGGATCTGAAGGCTGACCGATTGCCGCTCTTGGTGGAGATGCCTATGCCGAGCTTGCTGTTCAGAAATGATCGTTTAAGGCAAAAGCATTGTAATTCGCGGACCCGAATAAAGTCGTACGAGTTGATCATCGTCTTGATGGAAGGAACAGCCTCGGCAAAGGCCAGAATGTCACGAGTCTCGAGCTCAGTGAGTACTGCGAGAACGATCTCATCTGGTAGCATGAACAACCTTGAGAGCGGATTTGGATGTCGTAGTGGAAGAGATACAAGAGTGGGCACTGGCACTGAGTCGACCTCCATTTCATCAGTCCGTGTCGAGGATGAGCTGGTTCCGAATCCACAAGAATAGCATACGAACTGGTTCGTAAGTCCTCCATGTGCCTGAGTAACTTGCTGCCGGTACTGAGTCAAGTTGATGGTATTGTTACCATGGTCCTGCTCGAGGGAGTCGCTGCAGAAGAAGCTTAATAGTTGAATGACGATACCCTTCAAGGTATACGCTGGTGTCCAACCTTCTTTAGTATTAAGCATAGTAGCACAAATGTAGTCACCGAAGACATTGGGATGAATGATTTGACTTTGAATCTTGATTTCTGGCGCAATCAGTGGATATCGGTCTGGAAAGCTGATCGTGAGGTGGAGCGGCTCCTGTCTATCCGGAGTGAAGACGAGGCACGCCTTCGTGATGTCGTTGTCATTGAACTTGAGGTTGACATTAGGATATGGATCTTGCTTGGTCTCTGCGATGTCTTGAAGGAGCCGACGACGCAGGGAGTTTGACTGAACCATATTAGCTTGGTTAAGTGCCATGATCGTGAAAGAATAGTATGAGGTTGAGATCGCAGAGTTGTTGTTCAACCGAGATAATGATGGAGAAGATTTACAAAGAGAAGGGAGAGGTTATAGTACCTAGAGGATGTGCAAGTCCAGGCTGAGACACACACGTGACTAGGCAGCGGCGATAAACGAATAGGAATGTGGGTCACAACGCCCTTATGGGCAAGCTACCACATCGACATCTTACCGCTGTATTTAACATCTGTGGTCGGTTCTGTGGAGTCATAGCGTCGTTTTTCTAATTGATCAGGTTGTCTGCATAGCACACAGGCGTGTTTCAAGCAACCTTCTGTAGGACCATGATGAAGTGGAGTGAGTGAGGGCTATAAATGACACGCGCAGCCTTCTTAACAAGATCAATTCATAAACTGGATAAGGAAGAATCACATAGACCTCATCTCCTTTAGCAAATTCCGCTCAAACGAGACATTCTGGCGCCCTTCCGCTGCGGAACTTAGAAAAGGGCGCTATGATGTCTACTTGTTAGGCTCCAGGAAGCTACTAGTTAGTACTATACTGAGCTTGCTCCATTGAGTTTCGAAAGATTTGGTCTATGAATCCTTCGTAATACGAGATCCTGTCGAGATGGAAATGAGGACAGTAAGGTTGGCACCTAGGGTATGACATTGCTCATAGGATGTTATCCTGACGAGCATTTGCCATACATTTGAACGTGTTTCCCCAGTATGATCATGTTCACAGGACTAAGCCCGCCTAGGCATGTCGTTGTTCTCGGATATTACGTTCCAAGCCAAGCTGAAGCGATACGAGCAGCGAAATTAAACCTGAACGTTTGTGCAACCGGACACAGCGCGCATTGGCATATTTAGAAAACTGAATGCGAGAAATGCGAGCATAAATTATATAGCTTGACATACAAAGACATTCCTATTGGGTAGATCTGATGTGCAAATGTTTGCTAAGAATGATTGAGATGGAGAGTGAGTAAGAGATGCCGACGGTACCACCATCTCCACGTTGTGCGGTTAAAAAACACGAAGAATGCGAGAATAAATTGATACAGCCAAGGAATTCATGATCGCATGTCTGAGATATAAGAAGCCCTTACCAGTCGACTATCTGAACCAGTCGCCATTACAAGACCTCATTGCAGTCAAACAAGCACATCATGAAGATCACAGCCCCGGCCCTCGCTTTTCTCACGTCCACTGCTTTCGCCCTAGACCCTACAGTCTATCGCGACCCTCTCGCCGGAATAGAGAAGCGTGCCATCGTCGGCGCAACCGTCCTCGTAGACGGTCTACGTTACCGAACGTGTCCAAAGACGAGCTGCACAGCTCCGGGCCAGTATGCTAAAGGTACCAAGATCAAGTTGAGCTGCTTTACCAGGACGGATACGACTACGGTGAATGGCGACAAGTAAGTAACAGCATCAACCCGAAAGGTACGGTAACGGATCAAGCTAATGTGAATGAAGAGGCTGGGCCAAGGTCTCTGGTGGCGTTGGTAATGGAAGATGGGTTGCATTGGCTGGGGGCACGTACGTGACTTGGGATGGTATGCTAATTCCGTATTCGACCTTGAGTGGAGGCAGTTCACTGACATGAGACAGCACCATTGAACGCTTGTTGAGATTGGGGTCCATATTGGGAGGTAGTAGTGCTATCACAATATCCTCGCTCACGCGTTTGCGACGGGCTTCATGATGGATTCGCTGTTGTCTAGTTGAGAACACGACAGACAGCTGTATTGGAATAGCAGAACCTATATTGGAACTCCCGCCTTTCCCCAAGTAATTTGTGCATCAGAAGTTGATCGTGCTACAAGCTTGTGACCCGTGATGGCTACATTCTTCCACTTCAGATTCGTACAGTTAATTGTGCCTTTGAACTTGCGACAGTCATTGCCAGCGAAGACGATGTATCCTAGTTCTGTTTCGTGGCTGCCCGCCTTTCTGGGTACACTTTGAGCAGCATCCGTAGATTCGCCGCTCCATCGAAACCAGAACTTTGGAGAGCGAAAGCTGTTCTTCTCGAATGTCTCGAAGCGTGTTCTTTCGGGAGATTCAGGCTCGGTGTTATCGCTCTCCTCTTCTCCCTCGTCATCGTGCCCGTCGTCTTCCTCTTCGTTCGATTCATCTGGTTCCACCTCTGCAATCGTTCGCCTAAGACTGTCACGACTGCCGGCTAAGATGACCGACGCTTGTAATACTCCTGGCAAAGACAGTCGACCAACCACACCCTCGCCACCTTCGGTGAGACGATATAACTCCAGCGATGCGTCCTGTTCCGGCGGAGCATCTCCGTTGGCACTCAAAGCTTTCTGCCATGCTGGACATTTTACTGAATAGCTTGCAAATGTTTTGCGCACATCGAACGCGGCCGTGTGTTTAGACTTGCTGCCGCGACCATTGCGATTGTGCATATGTCGCGACGAGAAGGCGGCATCCTGCCAGTCGTCCATGGTGAATGATTGGGGTACGTAAGGAATCTACACTTCCTTCTGACGGTTTTCTTAAACTCGCGTGCCTCGTTGCGAAAGTGAGTTGACGTCATAGACTAGCAGAAGAACAATGTGGGCGACTAGACAAAGCATGCAGTCAGCCTGGTTCTTTCGTTCCATCAGAGTGGGTGGATGAGCTACAGACACGAGGACTAGTGAAATGAAGGTGCATCGCGGGGTAGGCATGCGGCACACCTCCAGCCTGTTTATATTAGTGTTTCTTCCACGATGCAAGCCATACGCTCATGATCAGGCCAATCGGCTGTGGCCTTCTGCGACAGACTTGCGAACTGTTCTTGTGTCTCTGGTAGATTCCATCTTTTCGTGCAATGGGAATCCAGCTAATATGCCATGTTGGAAGACAACACCATCTCTTATGGGACGGGTCGAAATTATTTACCGTGATCATGTAGCTATAGCTCATATTTTAAGTTAGTCGGGAGCTGATACTGCCACATTAGGCCAGAGAATGAGAGGATGGTGTTTACATGGTATCGCTCACCTTAGCAAGTGCTCTGGAGTGCTCACGTGAACAGGCGTCTGCCGCAAAACGGGAGTCGCGAATCGCTCCGTCAGCGCCGCCCCAACCACCAACGCCAGCGATGCCACCCAAAGGCTCCAAGAAGTCAGCGCCTGCGCCACCGAACAAGACGCTCGTTCTCGATAATGGCGCATACTCGATCAAAGCCGGTCTCGTTCCCAGCGGTGTCGAATATACCTACGACGAATGCCGCGTGATTCCGAACTGCATCGCGCGGAGCACGCGCGACAAGTGCACCTACGTCGGCGCCGAACTCAACTCGTGCAAAGACTTCGGAGAGTTGGCATTTCGCCGTCCGGTGGAGAAGGGCTTCATCGTCAACTGGGAGGCAGAGAAGGCGATATGGGAGCACGAGTTCATGGGAGACGCCATGGGGGAGGGGCTGAGGGTGGGTACGCACAATCGCGAGCTTATGGCGGACGCGTTGGCTAACGGTGCATAGTGTGACCCAAGAGATACAAACCTACTTCTGACGGAGAAGCCAAATTGTCCAAAAGAACTACAGAAGAACTGCGACGAGATCATATTCGAGCAATTTGAATTTGCTGCGTACTACCGATGCGTGGGCGCGACACTGAACGCCTATGCTACCCCCCAGGCGCACACTGAGTCCTCGTTGTTGTCGCTACCGCGAGAATGCCTCCTGATTATCGATACCTCCTACTCAGACACGACCATCCTACCTCTCTACAATGGGAAACTCATACAATCGGCGGTGCGGCGGCTCACAGTAGGTGGGAAGCTGCTCACAAACTACCTAAAGGAGCTTTCTTCGCTGCGACACTACAACATGATGGAGGAGACATACCTGCTCAACGAGATCAAGGAGGCAGTGTCATACGTCGTGCCTTCATCGCAGCACTTTGCCAACGATCTAGAGCGAACATGGAAGGGACGGCTAGGAGACAGAAGAGAGCTAGATTCGAGCATTGTAGTCGACTACGTGCTACCAGACTACGAGAATGCGATACATGGCCACGCGCGACCCCACGATCCTGCAAAATCACGCATGCGTCGAGGGCTACAAGCGCCACAAGGACCAAGGGAAGATTTACTGCCATTAGGGAACGAGCGTTTCGCTGTGCCAGAGCTGCTCTTCAATCCCTCTGATATTGGCATCCAGGAAGAAGGCATACCTGGCGCCGTCATGCAGTCGCTGAGTGCATTACCCGAAGCTCTCAGGATAGGTCTGCTAGCGAATGTTGTGGTGGTAGGCGGGAACTCGCTGATTTCTGGCTTTATGGAACGACTGCGAACGGAGTTGAGGGCTCTGATGCCTGCAGAATATCCGCTGAACGTAGTACAGGCAGATGACCCAATCAAACATACATGGCTAGGAGGAGCAAATGTTGCTAGCCAACCCGAGTTGCTGAAGGAGTTGCTGGTCACCAAGGCCGAGTACGACGAGAGGGGCTCTACTTGGCTGGTAAAGAAGTTCTCATGATAGGCAATTCAAAATTAGCAGCAACCGCGACATCGTTTGTGGATGTACTATATCAATTCCAGTCGTGTGACGATTTCAGCTGAAGCTGCTGCACTGCTCGGGGCTGCTGTGGCTGTGATTGGCTCATGTCCGGCGGCTTGGCGTGCTGGTCAATATGTCGAAGGAATTTCCGGTCCACGGGCATCACCCGCATCTCGAACCCAATGCGCCGAATACCGCGCCCCTCGCGGGCAACTGATCCCTCAAATCTCCTATCCACATCGATAAGGCAGACACTGTCGCCATTGCCTTGTCGCTCCGCCGTGTCGCCCTGCACCCATCTCCGCAATGCAACCGCCACTTTCTCCACAACCGCACCTCAGTCGTTCCTCCTACCGGGCAAGCAAGACAAGAAGAAGCACCAGCAGTTCGTACGGAGATGGCAGAAGCGTCTGCTCGGCGACTCGGAGCCCATTGGCGCACACGTTGACCCATACGACCCAACATCACCCGTCCGAATAGCACCCGAAGACCAGGGCGAATATGAAGAGGTGCTTGAGGAAGACCCCAACTTCCCCAAATACCGACAAGCGAAGAGTATAGCCGGCCTCCAGCGTGTCGGCGGCGACGAGTGGCTCAGGCAAAAAGTCGAAAAAGACATAGCCAAGGAATTCGAGAAACTGACACTACGCACTTATACGCCGCTGACACTGGGCATGGCCGATGAAATCGAAGAGCTCACCGGTACCCCATACACTCTCAAGGATGAGAACTTGATGATGGCGCAAACGATGCACGAGAAGACGAACCGGCCGTATACCCAGTACAACTTTGGCCTCCATTCCAAAGCTTCCCGCGTTACCGACATCCGCGCTCGCTTTACACAAGCTGTCGCCGAGATCTATGCTCTGAAGCAAGCCGGTCTCGATATGGACTTGTCCAAATTCGCCAACCGAGGTGTGTACGACCGGCCACGCTGGGTCAAGGATGTCAAGTTGGTCAAGACGGAAAGTGGCGAGCTTGCTCTTGCCTTGCCGGAGCACAAGAACCTGGATGATCTTCTGGCAACGATGCAAAGAGCACCATCTTGGGAGGCTGAACAAGCGGAACCAGATGAACTCCTTGTTGAGGAGGTCATTGAGGAGCTCGACGGTACTAGTCTCCCACAAGGACAAGTACCGACCATGGATCCCGAAACACCAGCACACAAGAAGGCGGCAGTAGTCAAGCAGGATGCTGAGAAGCCGTTTGATTTCATGTCGAACCGGCCAGTACCCCGCGCAAAGCCAGTGGAGGAGCAAGTCAGTCAGCCAGTCGTTGAGGAAGTGGTGGTTCAAGAAACCCTCAACACCCCTCCTGTCCATGCGGCCGATTCTAAGCCCGTCAACGAAGTCGCTCCGGCAGCAGCGAGCGAGTCGCGACATGCTATCCTCGAGGAAAGAGCGCAGCGCTTGGCCGCCGACTTTGCAGCTCTGAAGAAGTCGGTTCAGCAAAGCAGGGGACAGTCTTCTGCCACCAAACCCGAAGACACCAAGTGGCGACATATCCCTGTCACTGACATTGACGTCAAGTTCGCTGTAAGCCTACTCACGAAATTTACCTGATATCTGCTGACATTCGTAGCTCTTCAAACGGCTTTACCAATTGACCGGCTTCCGCATCTCAGACCCGCACCTATCTTCAGCAAAAACCTTAGGCGATCTATACAGCTACCTCTTGGAGGCCGCCAAACCTCAACCGACCAGTCTTTACTCTGCTATCCACGTAGAAGGTCAGAAGGCACGTGAACGAGCGAAACAGCAAGCCGCATCGGAAGCCGCTACCAAGCGACGGGCCGATCTGGGCGACTTGATCAATCTGGGCAATGTCGAGCTACGCCGCGTCAAGGCTAACAAGACCGAGAAGCGCAGCAAGACCGGTCTAGACAAGGTGGTAAACTATGCTCTGCGGGAGCGCGGTCTGGGTAGTGGGGTGCCTTCCAGGATTCAAGAGATAAGAGCGAAGAAAGCACGCAGTGTAAGGCATGTGCGAACACAGCGTGAATTCGTCAATCCCTTAAGCAGTAAGGCTGCCAAATTTCTGGAAACTAGGACGCAATAGTTGAAATCAGCACAAAATTCAGCTGTCTAGGTTGGATTATGAATACTCATGCACTCGATGTAAGGGTCATGGCATGCTTTGTGTCGAGCGACTCAAATACACTGTATAGTATGTACTCTATGGGCAGGATCTGGAATGCATGGAATCGTGCTCCTGCTGGAGCGCTCATCAGCACGCGTTCTACCTTGGTTCGCAAAACAGAAAATAAGCAAATATGGTGAACTGCAATCTGCTGCATGACAGATAAAGCCATCGCGTAAGCTCATTTCAAGATTTCTGCACCTCATACCAAGTGCTGCGTACCTGCATGGAAGCTGCAACACACTCATCTACTCTACACCCATGACATGAGAACGGCATCATATCACCAAGCTAGCCAGCCCATGTAACAGCTAGGACAATTGCGGGGGCCGAGTCCTGATAAGCTGTCCACCACATGCAGGGCACACGCGCAGGATTTCTACCGAGGGAATAGTCGATGATTGCCGGAAAGCTAAGCTTTGCCCAGAATTGCTTGTCAAAGATAAGAGTGGAGCTACTAGCTCTTGCAAGCCACACAAGCTAGGCGGCATACGGCAACTCTTTTTTCTCGTGCCCTGCCACCGGCGTCAAACGGCTTTTCATGACGCGGCCGGAGCCGATTGTGCGCGATGGGTGGGGTAGTGTGTACTAAAGAGCAAGAATGTTTCGCTCGGTGCGGACCCTGGACGGTTCACACTCTTTCATGATTACTACTTTTGTACCACCATTCTTCTGAGTATTCGTTACTACGGTACATTCCATGATGTTTTCAGCGGAAAAGGCCCAGGACGAAACCAGCGTCTCAACTGACAGCGGGAGAATCGGCGATGCGACCGTCACCCGCGAAACAGGGCTCCTGGCCAAGCTACGCCGCTTCGAAGCCAGATTAGACGCGAAGCTGGGAATTGAATCAGAAGCCATCAGTCGCAAGCTGCCAGAGGAAAAGGGACACGTACCATGGCATCACCAACTCAACATGTTCTTCCTATGGGCATCCGGAACCATGAACACGTCTTGTTTTGCCACCGGCCTTCTGGGACCTCAATTCGGGTTGAGTAAGGATTTTGCTCCTCCCTCGCTCTTGCGAACTGCTCGACTGATTCAATTTGTGTGCCTATAGCGCTTCGCCAGAGTATTGTCATCACCATCTTTGCGTCTATCCTTGGTGGCGCTGCCACCGGATTCGCAGCCACTTTTGGTGCGCCGACGGGACTGAGGCAGATTTCAGTGTCAAGATATGCATTTGGATGGTGGCCTAACAAGCTCATTGCTGCTCTTAACACTATCGTGCAGATTGGCTGGGCGTCTGTGGCTTGCATCACGGGTGGTTTAGCACTAACGGCTGTAGCGGATGGCCATATCTCCCTGATCGTCGGTATAGTCATCCTGGCTGTCGTTGCCACGATAATCTCGTTCGTTGGTCTGCGAGCAATCCTGGTATACGAACGCTATGCGTGGTTCATCTTCTTTATCATCTTCATCATCTTCTTCGCGGAGACGGGCAAGTACGCGGACAACAGCACCAAAACCGATCTGAAGGGAGCAGACCTCAGTGGACAGGTTCTGAGCTTGATTGCTATTGTCTACGGAAGTTCAGCATCGTGGCAGACCATGGCCTCCGACTACTACGTCCATTACCCTGTCAACGTCTCGCGCTGGAAGGTCTTCCTCATGACAACCTTCGGCATCGCGATTCCTACTTCTATTGGCATGCTAGCAGGCTGTGTGGTGTCTTCCGGCATGCACAACCGACCAGAGTGGCAAGAAACGTACGACAACGAGGGTCTGGGTTTCCTTATCCAAACCATGCTCTACCCTCGCGGTTTCGCCAAACTGATTCTCACCCTCCTGGTCCTCTCCGGTATCAACGTAAACGTCATTTCCATCTACAGTGCCGCCATCTCTTGCCAGCAATTTGCCCGCCCTTTCGCACGCGTACCCCGTTTCATCTGGATCCTGGTTTGCTTCGCTGCCATCCTTGGTCTCGCTATCGGCGGCCGCGAGCAACTCAGCGTCTACCTTGAGAACTTCCTTAGTCTCCTCGGCTACTGGACTACGCAGTACTTTGTCATTCTATGCAGCGAACACGTCATCTTCCGTCGTATGAACTTTGACAACTACGACCTGGACGCGTGGAACGATCCCAGTCGTCTTCCGCTCGGTATCGCTGCTGGCACATCGTTTGTCATCGGTATCGTGGCGTGGATTATGGGCATGGTAGAAACTTGGTATGTTGGACCGCTGGGAGGTCTTATTGGATCTGATGGTGGTGATGTCGCGAATGAATTTACATTCGTTGTAACCGCGCTTGTGTATATACCTGCGCGATATCTTGAGAAGAAGATCGTCGGGAGATAGGAGGATGGTTTCCGAAGCAGCAGTGTTTCCGGGTGCGCAACTGTAAGGCTGCCAGTAGGATTCCTGGATATACGCATAACGAACAATCGATAGCGTATTGTTGAGCCATTCAAATCTTGCAACCGAAAAGTGGTCTTCCAAATATAGGAAAACTGCTTTTGGTCAGGGCTTACACAACCAGTTGCGGCGCAGCTACTCAGCTCTTAATCTCCTAGCTTACCAACGAGGAGAGATCTGTGGGCACGTTCACATCTCCCATGCCCTCTTCGCGACGTCAAGCGTGACATCTCCCTTCAATAGTCCCACCATCCAGTCCAAGTCCTCAGACCCCAGTGCCGTTCCAGCAATGATCACAGCCCACTGAACGACAGGGGAAGCAAAGTCCATTTCCCCACGTGCACGTTTATGCTGTAGGTAATCCGAAATGCAACGGGCAATATCCAGTCCTGCAGCCTGGATAGAGGGATAATAAGAGCTCTCCTTCAGAACGCTTGTATCTGCGTGTCCTTGTAAGAGGTTGTCTGGATCATGGTGAGGACTGTGCTGTGTAGTTTCTAAAGTCGCCATAATCCTAAGTACGTAGAGCAGAGCCGTATTATACAGCATCAACATCCGCGCGGCTGAGTCGTTGATGAACCTGTAGATAGTTCGTGGCGGTGTCCCAGCTGTAATGGCCTCGACACGCTCTTCAATATAGATGTTCTCCTCATTATCATCCCACCGAACTTTCCAAGCCTCGAGGAATATTAGTAACTCCTCGGCTCTGCACTGGATCTTTTGTCGTCGTCGCGGGAATTCTGAGCCAGATACATGCTGAGCTTTGAAGGTCTCGTCGCTGACAGCCATTAACACCGAGCAATCTGCGAGCACGTCATGTAAGTCTTGTTCTTCCGGAGTTTCCAACGAAAGCGCTGTCCTCAATACGGATTTCCACTCTGGTCGCGCAAAGATGGAAGGTGATCTGTTCCTCAGCGATGCAATCAATATCATGTGTCGCACGCCTTTGTATAGTTCCAACGTTCTAAATGACGCGTACACCAGAGATCCTGGGTCACGTAATGCCAGAAGCTGTTCGAGGCCAAGCATGTGTTTGAGCCAGTTCTTCGGGCCGGTAGGCATGAAAAGTTCAAGCATCGCCAAAATGATGACGGAAACGATAACATCGTCGCACATACGACGCTCAGGCTCACCCAGAGCTTCGTTCAGTCGCTTGAGAGCTACACCATGTATGGTGTAACCCTGGGTGAGAATTCCATTCTGCTGGTAGCGCGAACCAAAGAATAGGGTTGCGAAGCTGAGCGCAGCCTGAATGAACAACGGGGCACCCTCTTTCGCTATCGATGAATCCTTGGTATCAATATCTGAGGCTTGGAGCTCCTGAAGCCCTAAATCGATCGGGCCATTGGGAAGAAGATGGCGGCGCAGATAGCAAATGTAGACCTCATTTTCGTTGAATCTGAACCTCACTCGAGGAATGGAAATCTGGTTGTCAGGGGATAGAGATGCCGACTCTTCCACATCTCGCCTTCTCCAAATCGTTGTTGCATCCGAGCTGGCCACACTACCCTTTGGCTTCTGGGATCTTCTAGATTTGACAATCTTGCCTTGTATGAAAACCGTGGTTTGCGGTCCGTCGCATTGGAATCCTGCCTTTTCACATCTTCGACAGATAGGATGAGTCTCGTCTTCAAAGTTGTCAGCCTTACATCCAACATGCAGGTGACTGTCGCTTACCGCACTTGACACGGCGTCTGCGGCAGGTTGAGCATCCTTTCGAACGACCGGCTACATTGACCATGGCCTGAACCTGATTCCTGCGAGACACATACAGCTGGGACGAATGTGGTACATTGAACGAGATGGCTGAAGAGGAAGGTGGGGAGTAGATGGGCTGACTGCAGCTAGCACGACATGTCAGCCTAATACAGGGTCGAGCTAAACCACTTGCGGCTCATTGGGCGAGGTGACAGGCCCCTCACGTCTGCACGTAACGCCCGGTCCTAATCTCTCCCATCGCGACTCTGATACTGGGTTTCTTGAGCACACCTGCAATGCCAGCATAGTTGTGCGAGAAGGCTGCAGGTGCATGCCCGCGTATTGAGCCGCAAAAGGTATAGCGAGCTCTTTCACCAGGCGACTTTGACTGTAGACATGTACGCACGAGAGGGTAGACACGCTTCTCAACATATAAGTATCGCCCAGTGTATCGCCTCCTCCCATCACATCCAATCTCAACTTCGCCTTCATAACACCAAATCGTGCTCGTCAGGCCTGCTCAATATCCACTGCATCTCAGCTGCCACTTCATAGCCATGACGGTCACAGCAAGCATCGACATTGCATCACCACCAGAAACTGTCCGCGCAAAGTTCCTCGACTTTGCATCCCTTTCCAGGTATCACAAAGGCTTCTTCACGTCCCTAAGCCCACTCGGCCCGGTCGAATCAGGGAACAAGATACGCGTCGTCTTTTCATCTGGTCAAAAGATGGACGCACCAATCGAAGTACGTGCCCACCAGACTCTAGCTGAGCATCATCTAATGCACTTACAGCACAATACACCCACCTCCTTTGCATGGACCGGCTCAATACCGCTCCTGTTTACAGGCACGCATTCTTTCGTTTTCGAGCCCAGCAGCACCATTCCAGGTGGTACAAAGTTCACACAAGAAGAAGTCTTCAGTGGCGCACTAGCCTTTTTGATGGGCGAAAACGTGGTAGCCCGACAATTCGGCTTCCCAGAAAAGACAAGGAGGGGATGGGAAGGTTACAACAATGACTTGAAAGCGTGGTGCGAAGCACAATGATGTGATTATTCATAGATTTCCTTTTTACGCCGAATATCTGCGATCGGATATATCTCTTTTAACGTATAGATTGTGTAATTTTTTTGATGATATATTCTTCACCATTCGTATGTCTCACGCCTTGACCAAAAGCTTCCACCCTTTGAACGCTACCCGCGCAGTGACAAGCAGCACAGCGCTTCCAAACAGTAAGCACCCTCCAAACACCCAGAGACTATCGAAACCGCTATGGCCTTGGATTGCGCCTCCAATCGGCGTTCCAACAAGCAGACCCACAGCCACGACTCCAAAACTCTGCCCTAGTCTCGTGCCAATCTTGTCTCGTGCGTCGGTGCTCAAGTGAACAATAATGGTGGGTGGTAGCGAAACGAAAGATCCGGAGAAGAAACCGTAACATGCCATGAGGACAATTATGCCGGCAGTGGATGAGACGGATATGAAGCATATACAGAGGAGGCCCGATATGATAGTACAAGGAATTACGACGTTGAATGGACCAACTTTGTCAGAGAACTATTGTATACAAAAGTCAGCGAACTGTAACTATCAAATGTAATGAATAGTGAGACGATAGGGGGACGAGAAGCATACCAAGTTGGGTACTATACGACCAAACACACTCGTGCTGTTCATGACAGCGAGAAGGTAAAAGGCCAGACTCTCGTTGGTAATATGTTCCTGGATGGCGTAGACTTGTGCGTAGAAGAATGGCATATACAGTCCCATGAACCCGAGAAAGAATCCAGCAACTTGAAGACTATACGCTGGGATCAAGAAGGCGCGAAGATCGAGAAGCGAGCGTGATTTTGCTGGTAGGACGCGGACGCGCATGCATACATTTGGTATGATCATGGTGGCGAGGATAATGAAGCCCAAAACCCTCGTCGTCCATGCAAATCCAATCTGGGGGAGAAGCTTATGGAATACGATGGGATAAATGACACCTCCAAACGACGATCCAGATGCGGCGAGTCCAATAGCTGTTCCGATCCTGGTGGAGAAGTACGTGGAGAGGATAGCCACACTGGGGATGAACAAACAGCCTGTCCCAATACCTATACAGAAGGCCTGCGCGAGGAGTACTTGCCAGTACGTATGACAAAGGCTGAGCATCATTTGGCCCAGAACCAACATGACACTTCCCACGATGAGTAGTTCGCGAAAATATCCTGCATCATAGATTGGGCCAGTGAGTGCGCCGACTAAGAGAAGGAGGAAAGCCTGGATGGAACCGATCCATGATATAGACGAAGGGCTCGAGTCGGCAAGTAGGTTGGTCTCATAGTAGGCTTGATACGATCCGAATGTGTTGATGATGCCCCAAGAATTGAATAACAGAAAAAATCCACCCAGTACCTGTAACCACGCCCATAAGCCTCCATTTGGGATCTTGGAGACATCCTTCACGCTAGGATGCGCTGATCGGACCTAAAAGTCGGTGGACGAAATCAGAATATGTCTCATATAGTCCAGACAGGACCGTCACTTACAGGCTCCAGCGTCGTCCCTAAACCTGCAGCGCGTTCTTCATCCGTAGCTTCAGTCACGTGCTGACCTTTCTCTTGGTCCCGATTCGCCACAGAGGTGCTCGCGCTGTGCAGTGAATCCAGAGACGCCTGGTGACTGGGTTTCTCATCAAAAGTCGTTGATGCATCTGATATCGCTGCTGCTTGCGTATGTCGCTCGAGCGATGGGTCGTTGGCGTGTTCTATCCCCATTTCCGTAGCGGCAGCTTTCGTGATCGACAGCGCTGTTGACCCTTCTCGGTGTCACGACGGCGGATTGGTTGGGTCGGTAGTAAGCGTCGAATTAGTTTATTCCCGGAAATATGGTTATCACAACGGCTCAGCCGGTTTACTGCGGCCAAGAAACGCACAAGAAAAGAACGTCGTGAATGTTATAGAGCTGACGGCACCGCGTACGGAAAGGAGATCGGAAAGTGATCGAAGGAAACAAGTGGGCCCGGTAGATCATATATCAAGCTTAGGGTAGTATGACTTGAGGCGTCCGGCTAGACGATTCTGAATACAAACACGGACTGCACCACAGGCCCTTTTCCTTCCTTGAGCTTCTCCACCATAAGCAGCTCGCTCGAAGTTAAGACCGAGCAACACCAAGCGAAACGTGCTTGCCGCGCGACCATGACCTTTGCGGGTTCGGACTTCCGTTAGGGGTTTCTGTTATTAATAAAGTCTGATGCTTTAGCCGAACCTTGGGAAGTACAAACAACGGAGTGCGGCGACAAGCACGTCACGAAACGTGCTGAGCGTTATTTCCGTCTAATAGCCGTGTATTCAGCCGAGGCAAGCTTTGTTTGAGACTGTTCGCTAAGGTTTACTTTTCTGTACCTACGTAGTCATGACATTTTATCATCTTCATTTGCGTGATTCGTTCAATACCATCAATACTATTTTTCCGCTTTTTGTGCGGTCTATCTAAGCCTTCAGATCCCAACTTTCACAGTTGTGTACCAGGCAGCGCCTAATTCGACGCATCTGCCCCAGACGCCATCATCATAGAGAAAGGGAAACATGCCGTAATGATGTACAAACAGTGCCAAGCTGCCATGCTATCGTAATCTTGGGGAATATGCTTCGTCATGTCGTTTCATACTTTTGGTGACCGAAGGAAAGGTTATGGTAGAAGGATTCGCTCACAACGCCTGCGTGAACGCCCATAAACGCTCACTATGCTATACAACCCAAGGAAAGAACCTACCCGATTTGTATGTTTCGGCCAGAAAATGAGTGCCGATATCGAATTTTGACATGAGAAAGAACTAACGTCGTTGAGGCTCCACTTGTTCGGACGGCCCCTCAGGTCTCACCAGCGACCCGTTTTGTCGCCAAGCGATGACCAGAAGGATGCAGCGGCGACGGCTCGACCTGTTCCACGCGCTCTTCAAGATAGACGTTGCTTAGCAGCCCGGCAGGAATTGTGCCATCTTGAGTCGGCTTCAACTGGCTTCTTGAAGCTTTCTGGCGTCGATTTTCGCGCTCGTTGACGACATCCCGTAAGATCTTATTAGCACCAGTCCACCCAATCTGGCTCGCTGTCGCACGATGATTGAAGAGGCGCTCTACGAGCGGAAGCGGTAGCGATAGAAGAATGGTCGACAACACGACAGTCGAATGGCTGGGCTGGTGGTCATCTTCCGTCGGTGCATCACCGAAGCGAATCTTGCTTAGCCGTGGATTATGCGCGGCCTGGCGATTCTCAACGACTGCAGGCAGACGTGGTGCGTCAGAGAACTCAGGCGCTATGGTGTACAGCTTGAAGTCGATAGGAAAGGTGAAGGCAAGGAACTCAAGAGCGTAGTTCAGTAGCGTTGAGATGAAGGGGTCGTCCGTATCAGGTCCTTCGGCTCTTGACCGTGGTCCAGAATTGGCTTGCAGGATGTATTGCAAGACCTGTTCCACAGTGTCCCATCGAAGAAGCATCCTTGCAATCTCGATGCCACGTGCCTGCATGCTAGGTATCTGGAAAGTCCTTGCTGCCGCAATATAACTCAGAATTTGTTGCATGCGCCGGCGAGCGTCATTGGAGGGAGTTGCTTGGTCACTCTCGTACATGTAAGGTGCGAGGCCATAGAGGAAGGTCTGGGCGGAAAGAAGTGGGGCACCATACAGCACTCTGACAGCCTCTCCCAGAGATTCGCCAGTGGTGAAAGGGTCCAGCGCGACGACATCGACTAGCCGACGCGCATCCCTGCTACGATGACTTGGGACAGGACTGCGACGGATAGCTTCTGCTATGACTGGACTGCGTACCACTATGATGCCGTGCACAGGCACTGATACCAGGATCGATTCCGGAGATCGGACTTGGAGGACAAAGTCGGCGAATTCTGGATTCCCAAACTGCGTAGAAAGATAACCCGCAAGCTCAAAAGGCGACTCCTCTAGGCGCTCAGCGGGAGGAGGCGCAGTGCCGTTCTGGTAGGGCAACGCACGATGCTCTTCCCCATGCTCTGAAGTCGGTACCGTCTCGCCAAATTGTGTCTTGCTCGGTGACTGCGAATGAGAGGTGAGGGTACCATTTGCGACGAAAGGTGCCTGTTCCAACGAGAAATGGCCGTTGTAAGGGTTCGAGTAGCCGTCCGGACCACTAGGAAACTGGGAGGGGCGGAAATCAGAGCCGTTTGCGTACGTGGGATCAGGCGGCGCAACTGTGTTTGGGGGCATGTGCCAGGGCGCTCCTGCCTGAGAGGGATGCTGAGCATGACCCGGAAAGAAGGGCGCAAATTGCTGGGGACCAAAGCCAGGCGGAGGACGGGGCAGCACATGCTGTTCGTGTGGATGGAGCTCTGGCTCTTGAGATGTCACAGGAGGTGCTGGTGACTCATTTGCGCTCCTGAAGACTAGGGCGCCTGCACTGAGCTGGTGTCGATGCGATGGAGTGTCACTCCCCTCTGCCGGCGGCGTATCGGTCTTGTTCGAGGGATAGAAGGGTGGGGGCAGGTGAGAGGGTATGGTCAACTTGCGGTGCACCCCGTTGACGGCTGGCTTCGTTTCGGCGCTGGGCTCCGTCGGCGGGGGAGGCTTCTCGTCGGCATGTCCATTGGTATGTCCGTTGACTTGGTTTCCTGCATCTTCAGAACTTAGTGTGTGTTGGACATTAGAAGCAGCCCACAGCGGAAACCTACCCTGAGCGTCTGATGGCGCTTTGTGCCCATTCTGCGATGGGCTAGCCAAGCCATCTGCTGGCAGCTCTCCCTTGTCGACACCAGAAACGTCCGACTCGGGTGTGAGAGGGGTTTGCACAGGCTCTGCATGCTTCTGTTCCGCGTGCTCTTCGATCTGCTTCTCCGGCACTGTTTGCGGCTCCGGCTGCGGCTCAGATAGCTGAGCGACGGCGCCTTTGTGGGAGCCTTCTGGAGTAATGGGCCTGGCAGATGGCTGAGACTTGGACAGACGGTATGGGATGGCAGGCACGATGCGCGATCCTGGGCGACGGTGCTGCTTCTGCGCGAAGCCTGGGCGTGCGGCGGTGTCGGCCATGTTTGCTAGGAAGGTGGTAGTCTAAGTGCGACAGCGGATGCGGAAGCGGCTCCAGGTAATTGCAGCTTCGTGGTTCTTGCCAATTATCCTGGAGCGCCCTGGGACGGGAGATGTGTGCGGCGAGGGTATTTGCGAGGTGGGGTTAGTCGACAGCAAAGAAGTCCAGGCAGAGATGGAGAGATGGCTTCCCCACCAATTTTAGCTCAAGCACTCTGAGGTCATGGCCCTAGCTTAAGCTCCATTTGTCATCTCCCACCAGCCCTCACTGAGACACGGCGAGGCGACAACTTTTCTTTGTCTATGATGTCTCGCTTTACGCGTTTGTCTTGTGTGGTCTCATGTTGTGTCCACTTCCAGTCAGGGTGAAAGACTCCACGCTAACCTCATCGGCATCCATACCTCAGCTTGCATTGGTCGTGCCTTCCTCGCCAAGAGAGAACGTGACTTCCTCGTGCAATGCTGGAAGGCATAACTAGAGATATGGTTGCACAGCCAGCGTTTCCTTCCTTAGAGAAACAGCCTTCCGTCACATGCCATCAACACTAGACTGTCTTCTGCATACTCCATTCTCCTACTACCACACGTCATAACACAGAGATACCAAGTCCATCATCCTGTCACCCTGTTCTCATTTGCTCTGTATTTCCTAGTCCACATCGCCTTTCGTTACACCTATAGCATGATCCTGGGACAAGCTCAACCATCCTACCATGACAAGACCTCCATGCCTGCGCGTCCTCTCAAGGACTATCGCTGCCCCGATTGTCGAGAACGTGATACGGGGGCCATCTCTGCCAAGTACTGCTTGACGACTTGTCCTCATCAGCACGAATTCACCCCTACTCGTTCGTTGGCTCCCATGTGGATGCTATCAAGTCACTAAGTCATTACAGCAAACAGATTTAGCGTTTTGGCAGAGCTGAACCAGTCGACCGCCGAGACGAGATAGGATTTCGATCTCGCACCCACCTCGAGTAGAAGCACAAAGCGGCGAGGCAAGCGGGGTGGAAAACGACACAGAAGCAAAGAAACGACCAAGAAGGTCACTGCAGGGCGCGATCACAACAGCATTAGCGTGCTGTGTAAGAGACTCGCTGCGTTACGTCTCCATGATGACGAGCCGTCCCAACCAGGGATGCCAGAAACTGCCACCCATATTTCAAGTGCCGCAACTACCAAAGCTACCTCCTTCGATGTCGACAGGCCTCTCTGGGCCCCACAGTTCCTGCCGAATTCGATGGCCGCTACGACCAACCCTGCACGGACAGCGGTGATATCGGAGGAACACAAGGTGCCCGACGAGTCGCAACCATGCCAGATCAGAATGCCGCAATGTCAAACCCGTTCTAGTGTCCCAAAGGCTGAACGAAAGAATCCACGATTTTTCCCACTTTCCGCATTTCTTGCCTGCCCAGACCCTCCAGGACGGTATCCATCCAAATCCAGATTTCTGGGAGCAAGTTGCGTTCAGGAAGACTTGCGTTATCCAGAGTTCTTAGTTCCACCCACGTCCTCCTCTCATACACAGGACGCAGTAACAAGCGCAGCATGCTCTGCACTCGCGTCGAAAAGTTTCGAAATAGTGCCTATCAGATCCACGTTCGACTCAGATATCCAGCAGGAGAAACCAGCGTTTCCAATGCCGTTGACACAGGTTTCGAAGACGTCCCGTCCAATGCTCTTCGACTTTCCTACAAGATGCAACATGCCACCCGATGCGTCTACAACATCCCCGATACAATTGGCGCAAACTACTCTATCCGCCGAACATTGCATAGCAAACGATGAGAGCTATGGTTCGACCTCTGATTGCAGCCTGAGACGAGAACAGCCTTACCTCGATGATGTACGCACAATCGTCAACTCACATTTCCATGGCCGTTGGCAACGCCCTTTGGTGGCAGCTGACCCTGATATGCCTCCCGAATGCAATAGTTTTCCTTTACAACCCAAGAAAAAATCCAAGTTCTTCGCCGATGGGCACCTCATCGGGCATGGTAGCATTTCCGCATCCCAGCAACCTATGACTGGGGCCCCAGTTTTCACAGACAACAATGCAGCCGCTCTTGTTGATTCATCCGCCCCTGTACCACCAGAAGACTGTTCTCGTTCACCCGTTACAGATCTGTATGATAGGCTGGAGACGAAGCGTGCGTGGAATACCGATTTCGCTCCAGGTGCACAAGTACCAAATCTCGTAACAGCGGATACATCTTCATTGGATACTGCTACCTTATCTGATCGCTACAATTGTAGAGAGTCTCAGCAGCGCATGTCACCACTACTCGAACCCCACCCTGTAGACTTGGATCCAATCAAACAGAATTATCGCCGTCCGATTCCTAGTACCGTCTGCCACCTGGAAACTGACATTCGAGAGAGCACCTCAGATTCAGACGCTGCTGAGTACGATATGATTAGTCCAGTTTCCAGCCAAGATACATGGGTCGAGCTTCCAAACCCTGCGCAATGCAGCTTCGACATGGTGTCTATCAGCGATGACGAGAGCGATGAAGAAAGTGACGAGTCTTACTGCGGGTCTTACTAGGCAGAGACTTCTACTGCATGTACCAACGACAACCAATAGACACACGACGGAGTAGATACGTGTGCGGTAGAATGGCCCACTGTGCAAGAGGCGATGAAATTGGAACACACTAGAAGTGGCGGGAGTCCAGGCTCGACAATGGACGATGATGATGACCCCAACTACTGGGATGGTGTCACCGATTGGTTCATGTGATTCCCTATTCTCTAGGTCGAAAACGGTCGTGCTTCGTGTTGTGGGTGCTGCGATCATGGTAGTCTAGACCTGAGAGTGGATCTGGGTCTGCTTGTCCCGTCTTCATGGGGTCTCCAAGATCCCCAAAACCACAGTTCGTTTATCTGGTATTGCGTCTCCTCTACGGTCACTCTGACGTTATATATTTCTGCTTTCCAAAGCTTCAATAACACATGCACATAGGCCAACGATATACACTTGGGCTGTCTTTGACTTCCATTGAAACGCATTAAACAATGAGCTGAATATCTAGTTATCCCTGAACACCTCGCCTTCAAACTCCTGACACAAATCATCCCATGGTAGCCATTCACCCTTGTCCGACTTCGCTCCGCCCTTCTCTGCAATCGGACTCCACCACGCCTGCTCCTTCCCATCATCATCGTGCACGACAGCGACGGGACCAACCGGTCCGGCAGCGTTCGACTCAAACAACTTTCTAGAATGGTTGAAGTACCACATGCGATCCCAGACCGAGACGCGCAGCGACTTCAGTCCGTCTCGATGAGCATTGTGATGAATGAGACCAGGAACGACTCTCGTCCACATGTTGGTATAGAGAGGGACTTCACGCCAGGTTTTATCTTCAGAGAAGGTGGAACCGGGAGCAACGACTGCTGGGCGAAATGGTGGCTGCGAGTCTGTGACATCTTGGGCGAGGTCATGTACGCGTACTGGCGCAATTTTGAGCTCGGCGGAGGCTTGCGCGATAGACTTGGGGTCATCATATGTCACCCATGCTGAATCTTCCTCTGCAAACACCGTCGGGTGGCCAAGCAGACTAGCATAATCTAACCCTATACCGAACTCATCGGGTTTTCCTCCTTTGTGATCGCGCAAGTGTCGCTCAGACTGTGGGTTGAGGATACTGTTCCTACCAGTTAACCAGCCTCCCATCTTCTGGAAAACATTCCGATGCCGCTGTCTCATGACCTCTCGCTGGAACTCCTGGTCTCCGAAGATCTCACTGAAGATCTTTTGATCACTGCCGAAGTTCCGGTCCTTTTCTGCCTTTTCCATCGCCCGTTCGAAGAGGGCCTTCATCGCCCCTACGCGACCCATCGCATCACCAGAGTTGAGATAGCGTTGCCGAAACTTAACATATGGATTTTTCTCAAATCCAATATCCGTATCCGTTTCGGGGCCGTAGATGTGGTTTGGCAGCGAAGACTGCGGAACAGCGTAACAAGGTGGGTCTTCTGGCTTCCATGGCCAGCACCGCTTCTGCGCAGAAAAGATGATGTTTTGGCTTATCCCTTCTGCAGCTGCTGCTTTCGAACCCATAGTTTGCTGTATCCGCGTGTTCGCCTCGTTATTGATGGCGTGGAAGCGCGATACCAGCGCACTGGGACGCAGTTGAAACCAGATATCATATCCATCCACAAGCAATAATAGGTCGTCGTCACGCTCCGGTCCAAGTGTACGCAGATACTCGAGTACACCACTGATCTTGGCTAAATGCGAACCTCCAGCCACGAGCGTTTTATCGTCGAATTTGGCACCCCAGTTGATCAGCGTTGGAGTTGGATATCCAGCCACTGCAGCGCTTAGCATTGTTTTGCAAAGATTGACATCTTTGTGATCTGCAGGGATAAGAAGGTGAAGGATCGCGGACTTCTTCGGTGTATCTTTCTTGCCAGAAAATGGAGAGGAGAGGGATGAGGGTATAGAATTTGGAACAAGGTGACGGTCATCGTTGACAGCAAAGAGTAAAATGACAAGGAGTATGAAAGTCGCTGCGACGAGTACCCGGCGCCGTCGACTCAGAGTCGGTAGTCGACCGACTGCGGCGTCCAGGTACTCGCTCGAGACTTGCTTGTACCCACGCATCGATTATGCAGATGCAGTCACACGGCTGGAGTGCGACGTTTGCACTATGTGAGCTGGCAAAGCACTTGAACCTGAGCAAGCGTATGGCACATGCCGGCGATGAGCCGTGTGTGATATCAGTCCGCTTTGCTAGTATACAATCTTACATTGGGACTAATCGGATGCCATAGCCGTGTGGCGTTGGTAGCGATGCTCGCTAGTGTATTGTCGATTCCACTCCGGGAAATGGCGGATGGACGTGCAGGGTGTGGGTACCGAAGTGTGGTTGCAGGCATCGGAACAAGTCTGCCGAGACAGGTCACTAGTGTTTCCACGGCATTTGACACCTATTCGGTCGATTACATATCACAGTAAGCGCAGGATCTCTAGTGAAAAGCGCTGATACGAGTAGGTGTGGAAAATGAGACTAGACATATATTTGCCAAAGATAACATGTGGCGGAACCTTGGAAGTAAACGATTTCGTGTAAGGAATCTATGATGGTATCGACATGTAATTAATATAACCCCCGCCGTTGAAAAATTCAGTGGTATATAGTCTCCGCAAACGGAACATCTTCAGGTCCCGACTCTGAACTGTACAAAGCGCGCTCGTGAGATCCGCAAAGAGCTTCCCATGGGAGCGCTTCTCCCTGATCACTCCAAGCTCCAGATTTCTTTTCAACCTTGCGTTCTGTCTCATCGTATGGTATATTCTTTGTCCAAGAAACCCCATTGATAAGGTCTGATCCGATCTGCTGATCGTGTATCTGAGCAGACGCACGCTGAAGGCGTTCAGCCTCTTCGAAATACCACATACGGGGCCACCAAGTGTCTCGGAAGGACTTATCGCCTGTGAAGTGTAGCAGTGGAAAAGCCTGCCCAGTGACAGTGTTGAAGCCGAGAGACACATTACGCCAAGAAGTCTTTTGTAATGCTGCGTCGTCAGAAATGGCAGCAAAAGGCTTCTTGGATTGTAACACGTCTTCTTGTAGATCTATGCGGTACGGTTCCACGGACGTTGATGTTGATGGAAACGAAGACCGGTTTGTCGTCATCCACGCTATGTAATTCCTGTATCCAGCCGCTGTCTGGAATAAGCTTGATCGGTAATCTAGACCGATATGATATTCAGTCTTCTGACCCTCCTCAAGCACCGGTAGACCAGCTTCTTGGACCTCTTGAGGTATTCCATAAGGCACATCCTCATGCGACAATATACGCGAATATTCCTGGTCGCCCCATACATCCGCAAAATACTTCTGGTCAGAGTTGCGCAACACGTACTCAGGATCATACGTCTTATGGATCTTCTCTTGAGTCGCACGAAACATATCTCGCATTTCTGCCGCGGGTCCGATGATGGTGCCAGAGTTTAACCAGCGTGGTCTTGCGTGTAGCATATCGCCCCAACCGTCGGTATAAGGGCCAAATGCATCGGGTTGGAGGGGCGACTGCGGTACAACCCAGCATGCTAAACGCTGTATATCTCCAGGGAAGCATGTTTTGTCCGGACCAAAGAGGATGCTGTTGTGCATGTTGTGTTTCCGCACATGGCTCTTGCCATACTTGGCAATCAAAAGCTCGTTTGCAGTAGCCGTTTCCTCGAAGTACCGTTTTAACAATACGTCCGGACTGAGTTGAAAGGTGATGTCGAAACCGTCCAGGAGAAGGACTATGTCGTTATCCTGAATGGTTGTTAGGTTTTCGAGGTAGCGAAGGGGACCTGCGATCTTCGCAAGGTGGGTTTCTGCTGCATTGAATGCACCCTCTCCGGCCCAGTCGATCAAAACAGGGGTTGGGTACGAGAGAATGGAGGCGGAGAGAAGGAGGCGGCATAAATCGAGGCCACTGCTGGTAGCCACTATGAGTAGGTGAAGACGTGACTCTTTAAGACTGCTCGTGAGCGCATCTTGTGCCGTGGCTCCACGTATGGCGTCGAGTGACCCAAGATGTAGCGCAGTCCAGAGAAATATTAGGGTCGCAAAAGCCACGATTCCAGCAGCGAGAGTCCTGGGACGAGGCATGGCGCAGGTGTGTTGAGCCACAACTCTCTAGAGTTGACTATGATATGATCAATGGTAAGTTAATGCTAATTTTAGTCTGCTCGCAGCCAAGCAACGCACGCCTTGCGGTGCATGCCGTGTGATCCCGTGGCAAGGTATGTTGTGGCGTCATATATGGTATTCTACTATGGTTTTGCATGAATTGCATGATCCCTAAAGAGGTTGATGGAGCGAGGCAGATTCCGCTGGGAAAACGGGAAGAACGGAACGTTGGCGCTTCGCTTGGTGCCCCAAGCGATCGGTTGGACGTGCTCATTCATATCCATGACTAGCGTGCCACACTAACAAAAGCCTGACGCGACAAGTCATTCGTTCATCCACTGGCTCTCGCCTTTGCCCTAAGCTCTATGCTACTGTACCACGCTCCGCCTGCAAGAGCTAGGAGTATGCCGGCTCCATTCATGGGACTGACAGGCACGTCCCACAAGAAAGCTCCCAATACAATGGTTAGACATTGCTTCAAATTCGCGCAGATAGTCAATGTCAGCGCGCCTGCCAGCTTGTTCGTCTCGAAAGACGCGACATTAAGGCCAAACGCAAGCAGGCCGTTACCCGAGACTGTCAGAATCCTCTCCGCTGTCAGATGCCCAGCTTTTACGAAATCAAGGAATTCCGAGAACTCGCCAATGAGTACGGAATAGAGCAGAGATTGCACAGCAGCCAAGGGACCCATGCGGAGAAGTAGCTCCAGTGCGGGTAGTCGCAGGCGCCCTGTCATCAAACGGTTGGTAACGACCGTCTATTTTAATTGTCAGAATCCTTAGTGAATAATGTACATGATCCTTCGGATTCTGCTTACCTTTATGGCTGCGAGGACCACACCGATAAGAGTTAGAGTGAAACCCAGGGCGGTGAAGTAGTAGTCGCCCTAAAGATTGGTATACGAAGTCAGCTTGTGTCTCGCATGTATTTCGTGCAGGGGCGTTACTTACGAAGGTCGCTAGACCGACACCCAGCATTACAGGGACAATAGACAGATATGTTATGACAGCATATCTTCTAGAGAAAACGAGGCGATAGATCAGGATCGTAAAAAGTGGACAGGTTGCCCGCATGATTTGATGGAAAGGAACTGAAACCATAGCCCTGTAAGTCCTCATTAGTGATTGACTCAAGATTGGAGAGGGCACGATTGCTTACAGCGACAGGTTAGACATTGCGATGTTCAGCGTGAACAGCAGCGAGAACATGAAATGTACCAGATGCTCGCGCGTTGTCAGTCGCGTCAACTGGAAATTTCCAAACATCAAGAAAACCAAACTTCCAAGAGCAGCACTCCCGGTGTGTACTGCTGTCAGAATCCATGGGAATGGGAACTGTATGTTCTATTAGCTCGATGTTCACACCCAATCTGATACGTGCTACATACCGAGCCCATGACTGCTTTATTGTAGAAGGTAAGACTCAGATTCATTATGAAATAAGTTGCCAGAAACACGAAAGTCTTCGTCCGGCTGACGGCCGGTTCGGTTGCTCGATGAGCAAGCTCCTGCTTCTCCTCATGTTGACTCTCGAGATCTAGCAATGGTTCGTTCTCTTTGAAGAGGTGTTCAGCAGGATACTCTTCGTCCTCGCTGGTTGATTGCTTTGGGATCGGCTCGGGCTGAGTCATCTCAATCTTTTCCATGTTGCTGTTGTCTTTGTTGATTGAGTAGGGGAGAGTCGTGTGCGCGCTGGCAATGGGGCTGCGTACAGTCAAAGACTCGTCCAATTTGAGTTGGCTGAACCGATATCTGGGCCGAAAAGGGGTGGTAGGAAGAGACTGTAGCGCCACTGCGGCTATGACCGACAAAGCTACTTAGCTTCTCATCGTCAATTTCGGAGACTGCTGCGGTTCGCTAACGTCTTAGCCTCTTTACATGCGTGTCTATTCACGCCCCGCAAGGCATGATATATGCCATGTCACGCGATGAATCCTCGTAGCGTAAGACGGGGATGACCGGATTCAGGTACTGTATCTCCAGCGTGAACGAATAAGGTGTGATGACTGCCTCTATGTGTTGGCTCACCGATACAATGCTTGCAATTAGCTGCACCATAGAGCCTAGCTCAGCCATCATCTTAGGCACACTGCCTCACCTTGCTGTGATTATCTGTTGCCGAATTCCGATATTAGCTCCTTGAACATGGTCTATTTTTGTTAGTGTTGTGTAGTACTTCGATCCTCTGCGATGTCCTTGGACCAGAGGGAAAAACTGAACAACTCGGCGTGGATCTAGAAATTCTGCAACAAGACTAATCGAACGCATGAACGCATAGCCGCACTTTGCTCAACCCAGCAGCAGAGTTTAGCCTCGCCGAGTATTGTGGGGTTTCCACGCTAAGGATTACATCACTGACTTTACGACCGACGTTGCTAAGGCTTGCTTGGCAGGCACCCCGTCAATACCTAGGAAGCCGTGGCGACCCCGGCACTTCCGAGGCGCTAGTGCTCAACTTCTGACCAAACGCTTCCAAACGGTCCAATACGTCAAGGCCCATGCTCGGCACAGTAAGTGCAGATTGGTACTTTATAAATAAAACCTAGGTGGTAGAAGATGCCGATAGCCGTCCAGGCGAGTATGAGTGCGGGTGGTCGCTTGGTGCTTGTCCGCGGCTTGCGGATATCTCATTCGAGATCTCGATAGCCTTGTGTACCTATAGGTATCCTTCTGGCTTCCACAGCGACTACTTCATCATTATCCAACTGAGCAGACTAGTTGAACCCCCCTTCACATTCTTTCTCAACTATCTTATACCTTTCATGTCTACCCACACGCGGCAAGATGCGCCTATTCCGGCACCCTCATACCGCTCCAGCAACGAGTCCAAGCTATTTGGCCGCATAACTAAGATATGTTGTGTTGGTGCAGGATACGTGGGAGGGCCGACTTCGGCAGTCATGGCGAACGCGAATCCCAACATCCAGGTAACAGTAGTCGATTACGACAGCAAGCGTATTGCTGCATGGCAATCAGACGAACTCCCCATATACGAACCTGGCCTCATGGAGATGGTCAAACCATCACGCGACGGTATTCCAAACAAGAGGGCACCAAACCTCTTCTTCTCCACAGATGTCGACCGCGGCATTGCCGAAGCTGAACTCATCTTGTTGAGTGTAAACACCCCAACCAAGACATTGGGCCAAGGTGCAGGACATGCAAGCGAACTGTCGTATTTGGAGTCTGCTGTTCGAAAGATTGGAGCTGTAGCGACAGACAATAAGATTATTGTGGAGAAGAGCACTGTACCTTGCCGAGCAGCAGACACACTTCGAGACGTTCTGAGAGCAACAAGCAAACCTGGAGTAGAATTTGAGATATTGTCGAACCCCGAATTTTTAGCGGAAGGAACCGCCATTCAAAATCTCTCGAATCCCGACCGCGTACTGATCGGCTCTCTGAAGACTCCTCAAGGACTGGCGGCTGCACGAGCCCTTGCCCAGATCTACTCTGCTTGGGTCAGCGCGGAGCGTATCATCACGATAAATCTATTCAGCTCAGAGTTGGCAAAGTTAGCTGCAAACGCTCTGCTTGCTCAACGAATCAGCAGTGTCAACGCGTTGGGTGCCATGTGCGAAGCAGTAGGTGCAGATATCGATGAGGTATCCTACGCTGTCGGACTAGACAAGCGCATTGGGTCTAGAATGCTCAAAGCATCAGTTGGGTTCGGTGGCTCTTGCTTTCGCAAAGACATCTTGTCCTTGGCATATATTGCGGAGTCGCTGAACTTGTTCGAAGTCGCTGCCTACTGGCGGTCGGTAGTCGACATTAATGAGTACCAGAAGGACCGATTTACCCGCCGTATTGTGCGATGCTTGTACAACTCGCTCTCAAATAAGACACTTGCGATCCTCGGCTTCGCGTACAAGAAAGACACAGGGGATACGCGTGAATCAGCAGCCATCACAGTCGTCAATAACCTTCTCGCAGAGGGTGCGAATGTCAGAATCTACGATCCCCAGGTCAAGGAATCGCAAATACGGCACGATATCGAGAGCAGTAACCCACACCCGCAAAGCATCAAAGGCAGGCTCGCCGTCTGCTCTTCGACCTATGACGCGTGTACTGACGCCGACGCCGTGGTCATATTGACGGAGTGGGACGAATTTAGCAACAAGAGCAGTTCTGCACATGCCCGTGGAGACTCGGTACGTAGTGGCGACATGGATGCAATGCGCAAAGAGATATCATGGAAGCGCATCTCGCAAGTGATGCGACGGCCCATGTACGTGTTCGACGGGCGTAATGTCGTCGACCCTGTGCCTCTGGAGGCATTGGGCTTCCGATACGAAGGCGTCGGCAAATCGAGGGAGTTGTAGTCACTTTTCTTCATTTTTCTTCTTCAGATATCCAGCTCGTATAGCATAATTGGAACGATACATAGCTAGTACCTGTAGTTCGGCGTCGGGTCAGGTAACAGACGACAGGAACGAAAGCCTGATAATAACATTGCTATTCTGATAATATTCTTTTGAAGACGTTGTTCCCTACCTTTGGATGCTCGCTTCCGTCGTGTTCTGGGTTAGCGCCGGTAGCTCGTCCAGGAAGGTTGGGAAGCCGCACCTGCCTCACGCTTCTTCCCAGAACACGACAGCACATGGTCTAATAGATGGACGCTGTAATGAAGTCACCAAAAGCTCCTCACTCGGCATAGGTCACACGCACAGTTATGAAGATAACCAAAGCATACCACAGTTTGTTGAGGCCTGTTCATTCGGAGCTCGCTTTCCCCTGTCATCAGTCACCCACTGGCTACACGCATCAGCTTGCCAGTTCACGATTCTTGATTTTGTCCTTTTCGAACTATTGTCAGTCCACTCTGAGCGTTCGGATCGTTTCTTGGGATGCGTAGTCGGTCTCCATCGCAGCGGCTGCCTCGTGGCGCGTCGCACGGCATCCTTCGCACTTCCGTCGTACGTGCAATCAGCGAATCACTGTTGCCGCCACCCCATGTCGATGCATCACAAGTTGTCGCAGTCTTGCTGCGCCTTCATCCTGCACAAACTCAGTCCTTTCACCCCTCCATGATATTGTCTTACTGCCTGCCCCTTGCCTACGACTTCTTTGTCTTCAACTAGTCTTCCCGTCCTCTCGCAATGCCATGGCGGAACTTGCAGCCCTTAGTGTCGCTGCTAGCATTCTTCAGGTTATCGATATCAGCGTGAGGGTTGCTGAGCGTCTGAATGAATATCGCAAGAAAGAGGATAGTCTGCCCACTGCTTTCAAACATGTCAGCACCCGACTACCCATCTTTGTTCTCAAGCTTCGAGATACGAATGCGAAGGTTGAGGATATGACAGATGATGCAAGGAGAGCATTAAAGCCCGCGATCGAAGAGTGCTTCAATCAGATCAAGAAGTTGGAGACGATAATTGACAAGGTTTTGTTTAAACCTGGCGATAAAGGAGCTACACGTGGCTGGAAGTCCATCAAAAGCGTTAAATACGACAGCGATGTGAGCGAGCTGGATAAAGTCATTCGGAGATACATGGAAGCCATGAATTATGGCCTATCGAGCGTGGCACTCCATTCGAGTAGTACGTATATTCCATTCTTCAACACTATTCCAAGGACATAGGCTAATGTCTTGTTTTCAGATGAGAAATCCTCACTACAACCAACAAGTACTTGTCCGTTTGAGCGAGAGGCGGACTTCGTAGAGCGAGACGTCATGTGTGACGTTACGACGCGATGTCAAGCCGGGTCAAGGTCGGCTTTGCTAGGTATTGGCGGCGCTGGGTACGTGCTCGAACTGACGCTGGCAACGGACGATACTGCCAATCATGATTTTATGTATGACTTCCGCTGATACCTGGTTTAGCAAGTCACGCATAGCTATCGAATACAGCTATCGCGTAAGAAAAGCCGCACCGGATACCTGGGTGTTTTGGGTGACATTCGATACGCCAGCCACTGTCGCTCAAGACTTCCGGAAGATAGCGAAGGCAGTCGGTCTTCGAGGCTGGGACGAGAAAGCGGCAGACATCTTTACTATGGTGCATGATTGGCTCAAAGACGACTCTAACGGTCCATGGACCCTGATCCTGGACAATGTCGACTCTGTTGACATTCTGACTGCGCCTGCCCCAAGAGTCACATCCAGTAATAGCATTAACGATGATTCACCCATGCCGCAGATTCGAAACTTTATCACCACTTCGACAAAAGGGTCTATTCTCGTCACATCAAGGAATATCGAGGCTGCGCAGATGATCACCGGAAACTGCGCATACCACATTGATGTCGACGAGATGAATGAGTCTGAAGCGATTGCTCTCTTGAAGAAGAAGCTCAGCAGCAAGGTTATCTACACCGAAGCTGAAGCTGCTGAGCTTGTCAAGTCGGTCGACTTCATGCCATTAGCAATATCTCAAATTGCGACAAACATCAGCATGAACTACCCACGCCTCACAATTTCGAAGGCCACTGAGAGAATTCAGGCACCGAGTGAAGAAACAGTGCAGCTCTTAGAAACAAGTGCGCACGAAACAAGTCGAGATACTACCAGGACTAACTCGATTGTCAAGACTTGGCACCTATCCTTTCAGTATGTGCGCCAAACGCATCCTTCGGCTGCAAGACTTCTGTCGCTGATGTGTTTGTTCGGTCGACAGGGCATCCCGGAACCGCTTCTCCCCGGTCGATAGGGCGAGGAAGTAACCGCCTCAGCAACCCCACTTCAGCCCCGCCTGAATTGGTGGAAGCGAATCAGATGGCGGCGATTATACCTAAGGCGGCGCCAGCGTGTGGCTCAGCAGAAGGCAACTGGTAATAAAACCACCACGTCTACTTGCTTCGATGAGGATTGGAGAGTGCTTACAAACTTTGCGCTTATCAGAACGAACATCGACGGATGTCATTTCAGTATGCACAGGCTAGTGCAATACACTACCAAGAGGTGGTTGGACATCAACGGAGAGCTGAAGGCCTGGATGCAAAGATATGTCTCCATCATTCGAGATTGCTTTCCGAAGCCAGAACACGATAACTGGCAGGTCTGCCAGTACCTATTCCCGCATGCTCAGCAGGCCGCCAGCTACCGGCCAGAGGATAGAGTCTTGCTTCTGACGTGGGCACCCCTTATCCAAATGATATCACGATTTGCATACGTGATAGGGGACTATAGCTCAGCAGAGGATATGGGTCGCACGGCACTGGCAGCACTGGAAGAGGTTCAAGGTCCTCATTGTGAAGATACCCTTCGCAGTTACCACCAACTCGGTCTAGCGATCAGCGTTCTCAATCGACATAACGAATCGGAGAAGATGTTTCGAAGGGCATACGAAGGCAGACTGACTTTGCTAGGCCCCGACCACATGGATACACTAGACAGTGCAAATCAGCTGGGAGCACGATTGAATAAGCAGAGAAAGTACGAAGAAGGCGAGGCCATACACATGCGCACGATTGAGGGATACGAAAGAGTTTATGGACCTCGCAGTATCGAGACGCAGTCGCTCATGGCCGGACTTGCGCTCACATATATGAACAACAAGCGTTTCGAGCAGGCTACAGCGATCCATCGACGAGTGCACGCTATACAGAAAGAAGCTTATGGCGAAGAGACCAATGATACGTACCAGGGCTTACGTGCTTTGGGCGCCTTGCTCAACATGCAAGGCAAAGCTGCGGAAGCCGAGAACATACATCGTCAGGTTGTGGAGTACAGGACGAGAATATCTGGACTGGACCACTCGGAGACAATTAAGAGTGTGAACTTTCTATGCGAATCGCTCATCAAGCAACGCATGCTGGACGAGGCAGTGGCGCAATATCGTAGCGTCATCGACATATATACCGACCTCGATGAGAAGGCGCGACAAGAAGCCTTGCTGACAATGAATAGTCTCGCTGAGACGCTTGTCCAACAAGGCCATCTCGATAAAGCGGAAGCTGTCTGCCGTCGCCTCGTTATGGAGAGTGAAAGACTGCTGGGAGCTGATGACTGTGATACCTTGGTTGGTGTTCATACCCTCGCAGACACCCTTTCCAAGCAAGAGCGATATGAAGAGGCTCTACAATTATATGAGCGGGCTTACATTGGTACCGAGAAGCGTTGTGGCGCAGATCATCCTGACACGAAAGAGTTTTTGGAGGATTTCAGTCGTACGAAGAGGACCATGTTAGTGTAGCTGATTAACTCCAGCATCTCCTTTGGGCTATTAAGCGCTTCGTTGTTCCTCTGTGCAAAACTCTCATAACCTGAATATTTGTATATCTTGGCTCTCATTGTGCTCGTTGCACCCTTTGGCTACTCGCACTAGTGCACACTGTGAATACTCCCTTCAGCCACCAAGGAGCTTTCCTGCTGTTCTTATTAAGAGTGTTCTCTGGCCTCCATCAAAGGCATGAACAGCATTCCAGGCAAGTCACCGAGGAGTATGACGTCAGTGAAAGTGAATGTAACTTACGTCTCGAACAAACGCCATTGTAGGAGGGAGCCGGTAACTCATGAACCTTGCACCTGACCCGAGCGCTCCAGTTCCTGTTTCCTTAGATAACAACCATACGAAGCACCGAAAGAGATACATTCAACTCTATACCATTCTCAACTCTTGGTACCAGCTTTTCACTGCCAACCTGAGCTTTTTACTACTAAGTCACCTTCCAAAAACCAAGCCTACGTCTGCCTTGGACGTGCGATCGAAGCTTATGGGGGCACTGTCACGAAAGATTGAGCCCAAAGCCTCCGCGCTCTTCTTATCATACGAACTCACAATCTACAAATTCTGGCGCCAGACTGTCCTTGGCGTTACCGAACTAGATGATGACAACCTCCTTCTTCCCACCGCTTTCGAACATATGGACTTCGAAGAGTGGCGTGCGAAACAGCGCGTCGTGCTTAGTGGGCCTCCAGATTCGAAAGACAAGTTGCCAGAAACAGCGTTTGCAGGGTTTATACTGGCGGAGCGTTGCAGACACCCAATACACCCCGGCGATCCCCGTTTAGAATATGAAGACATACAAGAGAACGAATCAAATGAAGAAGGCGAAGAGCGAGACAGGATCACTTGGTGCTCTATGTGCATTTTGCAAATTCACCTTAAGCTTCTAGGAAAGTTATGGGATAAATGGATGGAGTCTGGCGGTCCTTGGCGTATCATACCTCCAGGTGGTACTGGCGAGGACCTTCAGGTTGGAAAACGTGCATACTACAAGCGGAAGACCGATTTTGTCAATGACGTTGACAACTTGGACGACATAGCGCTCTCAGAAGCTTCATGGGAGGCCGCACATCCCACTGTGGACGTTGAAGTTGCACGCTCGTATAGCGCCAGGGCAGCTATGGAGGTGTACGCAAAGAGCGTCCAGTTTCCCGGACGCTTAGCGGAAGTCGATGAGATCGTTCCCAGAACACCAACTCGAAGGGGTAAAAAGAAGCGCCTGTCTTACTCACCAGACACACCAGAGGATACTAGACATCGCTCATGTGGTCTTTATGCTCGGAGACATCCCAATTACGACCCTGAGTCCCCACATCGCTGCCCTGAAGACAATGGATGGGCTGAGACCTCGTTCAACAACGACTGGGAGTACAATGTACGGCAATGCCGCCTTTTATTATGCGACAAAGATCCGATCGAAAAGAACGCCACCTACTGCGAGCTCACCAACGAGAACTCTAAAGACGTCCTCATCAAGGGTATCGAAGAATGGTTCAGCATGATGCAGGAGGATTGGAAGGCGCCCTGGATTAACACATTGCTTACTACGACCGATTTGTTTGTCGTTTGGAGAAGCTCACCTGACAGTGAGGGATCTGATACTGATTTCGACAGCTGGGACAGGCTCGAGACGCTCGTGGGCACTAATCTGGAGGCCCATGCGCGACGAATCGGCGACCTTTCAGATGCTAATATCGAGCCAATCCAAGGAGAAAACTTGGAAGACTTTTTCGACCAAGACTCTATCGCATCTGACTCGAGCTCTGAAACGGATGACGAAGCACACGATTTCTCAGATCCGATGCATCTAGCAAGGAATGAAAATGATGAAGTCATCAACGTCGTAGGGCAACAACACCAACCTGACCACGCGACACCGACAGCCACCGGGATGGGGAGTCGTCAGCCTGACAAACCAAGTGAGCGCTAGGTATAGGCGCAACTAGCATATATGTGTACCCTGGAATACGGAATGTATTGTTCGTATGGAGTGCAAACGGTATGCAGCATTACTTGTCTCGACTATGAAGTCCAGTTGTGAACGCCCCAATAAGATCAAGAAGCCAGCAAAGCGACTCCAGCATTTACATAACGATGCAGCACGAGTTCTGCTTTTTGGCCTGGAAAGGGTGTTAGCGTCCAATCGCGTAACCTTGACGTATTCCCGACATACCTGTGTGTAGAACATCTTACTCTGGGCACTCAAGCCGTCACTCTTCTGAACCAGGGTATCAATCTTCTCTCCACGCTCCAACACACTCTCGATAGTCTTGTGCAACACAATCTTGGTCTCATCCAACTCCTTCTGAATCTTCATGATACTGTCTGCCTGTTGTGGGTCCTGGTACTTTTGTACGTAGTCTTTGAGCTCGGGGAAAGACATTTGCGGGCTGTCCTTTGTGGCGGAGGCGTAGGCGGATTTGGGGTATTTGGAAACGAACTCATCAAGGACTTTGGAGAGAAGCTGATGGGCGACAAGCTTGGGGTATTCGAAATCGGTAATTATGATGCCGCAAACGCCTTCTGAGCGGCTGTAGGCGTGGAAAATGTAGTCTGACGGTGCTGTTAGACAAGGAGCGCGCAAGAGCGCCATGTGTCGTACCTTTCTCTTCCACATCCTGTCTTTGTCCTGGTCTTGTTCGTTCGGCGACTTGGCCTGCAAAGAACGACATCTACGCGTCCCATCAGCTTGACTGTCTTTCCCATGCTGCCATGGTCCTAGGCCATCTGCTGGGCCTTGTCACATACGAACTCGCTGATGCTTCCTCGTGTGAAGCGGCCGTAGGAGCTGAGCTCGCGCTCACATGTCAGCTCGACGCTGGGTTTCGTCTCATTCTTCCAGACCTACATACTTTGTTAGCGACTCGAGGCGATTTCTCCAAGGCGGTGAGGAGACACTTACACCAATGTAGACGACCTTCATGTTAGCGGCTTTTTGTGTGAAGTTGTAGGTAAAGGTGCGGGTACAGATAGACGACAAAAGAGAGTGTAGCAGGTGTGGGCCCTGCGGCTATCTGGTCTCGAAAGAGGTGCCTGCGACAGGCCCGTGATAGCGCATCATGCGTCGGTCCCGCCAGCAAGGCGCGGCGCTCCTGATTATGTCATGGCGCTAATGCGCGGGGGCGGGGCAAGTCCAGCCGAATGGAGCCCAGTCATCCATCATCGATTCTGCCCAGCCTGCCAAAGAGGCAAACCACGCTCCCCATTGTGACAGGCGGTCAAACGCGTAGACTTCCACCACGTTGACCACAACACCCAGGCAGACCGCAATCATGTCGCCCGCAGTCGAGGATGCTCATGCCCAATGGCTCCAACAGCTCGATGCTATGCGCAAAGCCATTGCCGAACTCAATCTTCCTGCCGATGCTGAAAAGGTGCCAGCGTACGGAGACGACCTTGAATTCGATGATGACGATTTCTCTGGAACCGCCAGCGGTGAAGATATCTGGGATATCATCAGTGATGAGTACGAGGAAGAGTACAGCAGTGACCATCTGGACCAATTCCTCGACGGACAAGTTACAGCAGAAGCTTATAGCCAGCAATGGCTGGCAGAAAAATGTTCCGAAGTAGCCAGAAGCAGTTCTGGCTTGGATTCAGGAGCCTTGAAAGAGCAAATATCAGCAATCTTATCCAGTGATAGCAATGGTAACGCATCGTACCAACCATCAACATACCTAGTATACTGACTATAATTAGACGAAGAGCTGCAGATGATGCTCGCCGATATTGTAGGCTACGGAGAGCTGGACCTGGTGGCGGATCTAATCTCACATCGAAAAGACATAATGCGATCCCTGCATGAACCTACTCCAGCTCAGGGCAACGGTGTCATGGGTCGTTTACAGACTCGAGCCGAACGTGAAGAAGCGTTGCGCCGAGCAGACTGGGAGCACAAGACAGCTGCATTAGCGCCTGCTATGGACCGAACGGGACCGCAATATCCTCACGTGTACCGGACTCACGAAGCTGGCAACAAGCTCTCAGCTTATGGCAAGAAGTACGCGCTACCTCCAGACACTGTGCACCGCGATAACAACCTCTACGAAGAATACGAGATTCCTGCAGTAGCTGTAGGCACTGTTGGTGTAGGCCGAAAGCTGCTGGAGATCCAGGAACTGGATGGCCTTTGCCAGCGCACCTTCAAAGGCTACAAGACACTTAACCGGATGCAGAGTCTTGTGTACCCAGTTGCATACAAGACCAGTGAGAACATGCTGATTTGCGCACCTACTGGTGCTGGTAAAACAGACGCTGCCATGCTTACAATTCTCAACACCGTGGCCAAGAACGTTGTGCCGAACCCGATTGACGAGCCGGATGCCACCGACTTTACTGTAATGACGGAAGACTTCAAGATCATCTACGTCGCGCCGATGAAGGCGCTCGCTGCAGAGGTTACTGAGAAGCTTGGAAAGCGTCTGGCGTGGTTGGGTATCAAGGCTCGCGAACTTACTGGTGATATGCATCTTACCAAGGCTGAGATCTTGGATACGCAAATTATAGTCACTACACCAGAGAAGTGGGATGTTGTCACAAGAAAAAGTACCGGAGACACCGAGTTGGTACAGAAAGTACGACTGCTCATCATCGATGAGGTCCACATGTTGCACGATGAGCGTGGTGCAGTTCTGGAGAGTCTGGTAGCACGTACTCAACGACAAGTCGAGAGTACTCAATCACTGATCCGGATTGTTGGTCTCTCTGCCACACTTCCGAACTACGTCGACGTAGCCGACTTTCTGCGGGTGAACAAAATGGCTGGCCTGTTTTACTTTGACGCTTCGTTCCGTCCTGTTCCTCTTGAGCAACATTTCATCGGCGCAAAGGGCAAGCCGGGTTCTGCAAAGTCACGCGAAAATGTGGAAAAGGTCGCGTTTGACAAGGTTGTTGAGATGCTCAAGCTGGGTCACCAGATAATGGTATTCGTACATTCGAGAAAAGATACAGTCAAGACTGCTAGGCGTTTGTACGACATGGCTATGGAGGAGCAGTGTACCGACCTGTTCGACCCGCAAGACCATCCTCGGTACGAGAACGCTGTGCGCGACATGAAACAGTCAAAAGGTCGAGAGCTACGTGAACTGCTTGGTAAAGGCATGGGTACTCACCACGCCGGTATGCCTCGTTCTGACAGAAATATGATCGAGCGTCTCTTTGCTGAGGGTGTGCTGAAGGTGCTCTGTTGTACAGCGACGCTTGCGTGGGGTGTCAACTTACCCGCTGCAGCAGTCCTCATCAAGGGCACTCAAGTCTATAACGCCCAGGAAGGAAAATTCACCGACCTTGGTATCCTGGATGTTCTGCAAATTTTCGGTCGTGCTGGTCGACCTCAGTTTCAGGATACTGGTGTTGGCTTCATTTGTACGACACACGACAGGCTTGATCATTACATGCGCGCTGTGACCGAACAACAGCCTATCGAGTCCAGGTTTTCCGCCAAACTGATAGACAATCTCAATGCTGAGATCTCTTTGGGTACAGTAACCACAGTGTCTGAAGCTGTAACATGGCTTGGTTACTCGTATCTGTTCGTACGGATGCAGAAGAGCCCGCTAATGTATGGTATCGAATGGTCGGAGATCCGCGATGACCCACAGCTCGTAGGACGACGCCGCAAGCTCATCATCGACGCTGCGCGGATTCTCCAGAGAAGCCAGATGATAATCTTCAACGAGACCACCGAAGATCTTCGAGCGAAAGACGTCGGGCGCATCGCCAGTCAGTATTACGTTCAGCAGTCTAGTATAGAGATTTTCAACACCATGATGCGGCCTCGTAGTACGGACGCCGATGCCTTGGCTATGGTCAGCATGAGCGGCGAATTCGACCAGGTGCAATCGCGTGAATCCGAAGAGAAGGAACTTTCAGCACTTAAAGAAGAAGGACATGTCATCACAGAAGTCAAGGATGGATATGCTACATCGCATGGAAAGACAAACTATCTCCTCCAGGCTCATATTTCACGAGCACGACTAGAAGACTTCACACTAACCTCGGACACAAATTACATAACCCAGAATGCTGCACGTATTGCGCGTGCGCTTTTCATGATCGCGCTTAATCGGCGTTGGGGTTACCAATGCCGGGTACTTCTTAGCCTTTGTCAGTCTATCGAACATCGATGCTGGTCTTTTCAGCATCCGCTGCATCAGTATGACCTTCCACAACCGGTTCTGCGTGCGCTCGACCATAAATACCCGTCAATACAGACTTTGCGCGATATGGACGCGATGGAGATAGGAGATATGGTGCATAATAAGAAGATGGGCGGCGTGATCGCCAAGCTTATGAACAACTTCCCAACTCTGAGCATCGAATCTGAGATCGCCCCGCTCAACAGGGATGTGCTACGGATACAACTATTCCTTACACCCGATTTCGTTTGGAATGATCGGCACCATGGTACTTCCGAGTCGTTCTGGATTTGGGTAGAGAACTCTGAGACATCTGAGATCTACCATCACGAGTTCTTCATCCTCTCACGAAGGAAGCTGTACGATGAACACGAACTCAACTTCACGATCCCTCTATCCGATCCTCTGCCTACGCAAGTATACGTTCGCGTCTTGTCTGATAGGTGGCTGGGCGCAGAGACGGTTCATCCCATATCTTTCCAGCATCTCATCAGACCTGATACCGAAAGCGTTTACACAGATCTGCTCAATCTCCAGCCTCTACCAATCGCTGCGTTGAAAAACCCCTTGTTGGAAGAAGTTTACGGACAGCGCTTCCAGTACTTCAATCCTATGCAATCGCAAATTTTCCACTGTCTATATCACACCCCCGCCAATGTTCTGCTTGGATCGCCGACTGGTAGTGGAAAGACTGTTGCTGCTGAGCTTGCAATGTGGTGGGCGTTCCGCGAAAAGCCAGGCTCAAAGGTTGTATACATTGCACCTATGAAGGCACTTGTCCGCGAACGAGTGCAAGATTGGGGCAAGCGACTTGCCGGGCCAATGGGTCTCAAGCTTGTGGAATTGACTGGTGACAACACACCAGACACACGTACTATCCGCGATGCCGATATCATCATCACGACCCCTGAGAAGTGGGACGGTATCAGTCGTAGTTGGCAGACTCGTGGTTATGTTCGCCAAGTCAGTCTGGTTATCATTGACGAGATTCATCTCCTGGGTGGAGATCGTGGTCCAATTCTGGAGATCATCGTCTCCCGTATGAACTACATCGCATCGCAAAAGAAGGATGGCTCTATCCGCCTGTTGGGCATGTCGACAGCTTGCGCCAACGCATCAGATCTTGGAAATTGGCTGGGTGTCAAAGAGGGCTTGTTCAATTTCCGGCATTCTGTTCGCCCGGTGCCCTTAGAAATCTTCATCGACGGCTTCCCCCAACAGCGGGGCTTTTGTCCGCTTATGCAGTCGATGAACAGACCTACTTTCCTTGCGATCAAAGCGCACTCACCAGAAAAGCCAGTTATTGTTTTCGTAGCTTCGCGTCGCCAGACTCGTCTGACAGCTCGTGATCTCATCAACTTCTGCGGTATGGAAGACAACCCGAGGCGCTTCTTGCACATGTCTGAAGACGACCTGGCCGTTAATCTCGACAGAGTCAAAGATGACTCACTGCGAGAGGCGCTGAGCTTTGGTATTGGTCTGCATCACGCTGGTCTTGTCGAGACTGATCGATCCCTGTCAGAAGAGCTCTTTGCGAACAACAAGATCCAGATCCTCGTCGCGACCAGTACACTTGCTTGGGGTGTGAATTTACCTGCCCATCTTGTTGTTGTCAAAGGCACGCAGTTCTTCGACGCCAAAACCGAAGGATACAAAGATATGGATCTGACAGATGTGCTGCAAATGCTGGGTCGTGCTGGCCGTCCTCAGTTCGACGATTCGGGTATCGCCCGCATCTTCACGCAAGATGCAAAGAAGGAGTTCTACAAGCACTTCCTGCATACTGGATTTCCCGTCGAGTCGTCACTGCACAAAGTGCTTGATAACCATTTGGGCGCCGAGATCTCTGCCGGTACCATTGCCACAAAGCAAGACGCGTTGGACTATCTGACTTGGACGTTTTTCTTCCGTCGTCTACATAAGAATCCATCCTTCTATGGACTTGAAATTTCGGCTGAAGAGCACAACACGATAGCCGCGCAATCCTTGGCCAACGACTATATGGTAGAGCTGGTCGAGACTTCTCTCTGTGAACTAGACGAGTCGTCTTGCGCGGTTGTGGAGCCAACAGGCGAAGTAGACCCAACTCCACTCGGCAAGATCATGAGTTACTACTATCTCAGCCACAAGACAATCCGCTACCTTGTAAAGAACGTCAAGCGTGACGCAACCTTCTCGGATGCTTTGTCGTGGATTTCACATGCGACTGAATATGACGAGCTACCTGTCCGCCATAACGAGGACCTCATTAATGCTGAGCTGTCGAAAGCTCTCCCAATTCCTGCGGACGATTTTGGTCTACCCATGTGGGATCCACACGTCAAGTCGTTCTTGCTCCTGCAAGCCCACTTCTCGCGCATCGACTTGCCAATCTCAGATTATGTCGGTGATTTGAATAGTGTCTTGGATCAGAGCATTCGTATCGTACAGGCATCGATCGATGTACTCACTGAACTCGGCTACCTTTCTTCGTGTGAGACGATGATTTCGATCCTCCAGGCTATCAAGTCTGCTCGCTGGCCGACCGATGGGCCACTATCGATTTTTGCAGGTGTGGAAGTCGACAAGGAGAAGAAACGTCTCGAACATCCCAAAGCTAGTCCAAAGACCCTGATTGAGACAACCACTGCATCTTCCGCAGTGCTTGAACGGGCAGCCAAGTTCGCTGGTGTTCCACACACTGGCATCAAGAGGTTCATGGAGCCTGTGTCTCGATTACCTGTCTTGAAGCTCGATCTAGGCAACGTCAATGCGCTCGGTTTGGACTTCAGGATCTCACGCCAGAATCCAGCTAGAATGCAACAAGGTGGCATACGCATCTTTGCTCCACGATACCCGAAGCCGCAGACAGAGGGCTTCTTCGCCATCATCTCGTACTCCAATACTGACGAGATCATCGCTTTGAAACGTGTCAATTGGCCTGATCCTAACAGGAATAGCGGACATGGACGAGGTGGACGCAGCGCAAATACATCTGGAGGTGCACACTCCAGATTGCAGGCTTCTACCAAGGTCTCGCTGCCGCCGGAAGCACAGGGTAAGAAGGTGGATATTAGCGTGTTGAGTGACTCGTACCTGGGTATGAAGTGGAAGATTGAGGGGGTTGAAGTGCCTGAAGCACCTTTAGTTGATGCTTACGGGAAGGGCAAGGAAAAGGCTTAGTGACGCGGATGCAGTAACCTGCTTTCCACATCACATACGCGTGACGCCAGAGGAATACATAACATCAATGCGCGTATGTAGTTTAATGTGCAATTCACAACAGCAAGTACTGTATAACCTCATCGTCGTCTATCCTCAATCTCTCCAAATCACTTTTGTAATCAAGAACATCAACATGGTTCTCCCCCAGCAGTCTTGGACCTTCTTTATACGCCCTCTCGTACAGATGCTTCGCGTCCCCTCTTCTCCCAGCCTTCTCCATTACAAACCCCAATATCCATACACTTTCTACCGTCTCTTGCTGCATTCTTCCTAGAACCCTCTCTCTCATCTTCAACATCTGCCTCGCTAATGTCTCCGCTTCCCGTATCGAGCAAGATGTGCCTTCACACGCTAGTATATATGCAAGCTCACTGGTAATTTGCAACGACTCTTTGTTCTCCTCGGGAAACAGCCGTCTGTAGCCATCAAGCGCACGTCGGAGGTACGCTTCCGCTTCCTTGTGCTTTTCCCGAGCGACTAACGCTCTCGCAACCCCAACAAGAGATTCATACACTCTTTTATTGCCGTGTGAGAGTGTCCTTTCCTTATACACGAGCGCCTCTTGGAGGTATGTTCCAGCTTCTGCGGAGCGGTTGTCGATATGCAGGCTTAGGCCGATAAGTTCGAGCGCGTTGCACCATTCGACGTCGTGGACAGTGGGAGGTGTGTTGCGATGGTGGAAGGCTGCGTTCCATGCGTCGTAGGCGTCCGGGTGGTCATCTGCTCTTAGGGCCCAGAAGGCAAGTTCGTTGCAGCAGCTCTGAACATCAAAGCCGAGAGCTTCGAGTGCAGATGTTACGTAGTTGGCGGCCATAGTGTCTTGTGATTATGGTGCAAGCACAATGTCACGGCGATGAAGGAGCCCGTGAGGAGGGCATGCAATGACTTTCCAAGAACGAAGCAAGTCATGAAGATGAGCGTGCACGCGTGAAGATAGTAGATTACTGTCATTGGTGATGCATGAGTGTCGCTTGGATCACTCGTATACGTGCTATGAAGTCTGTTACTCCTCTTCACCTTCGCGCCGCGAATCGGCATCTGCCAACCATTGTTTGGTATCCGCTTATATCCTTTGCCTCTTTCTTCATCGAACGCTGTTCTTCATGTCTGTGCAGCGTGTCTTCCCTCGTTTGTATCTGTACGCTTTGTGCTCATCGCTTCATGGTATGTGGCGCACTGCGTGTGGTAGTCATGTGGTAGTAAATGTGTATCGAACCGCTGTGAATCAGCTCAGTCATCGCCAAAGACGATAAAGCTCGCCTCTTCCTCGATCTCGAAGTAAATTCCATCACCGTCACCATATTCGTCACCATATTCAGAGCTTTCTTCGTCAGAATCAAGATCCTCCCAGTCACTATCTCCGTCGTCATCTTCGATCTCATTGATTGAGTCAAGAGCCAATTGTGACTCCTCGTCTTTAGAAATGTGACTCTCGTCGACTGACTCTTCTGTTTCACCAACATGATAGACCTTAACCTGGGAGTAGTCTTCCGAATCTTCCGAGATCTGATCCTCGTCCTGTTCCTCCAGTGCCACAACCGTATATTTCCCAGGCTCGTATCGAGGAGATCGCCGGTGGAAGTAAGGGTTTGGTCGTCCAGGCGCGAAATCAGTATCTTGAGCAAAGACTACTGTCGCTTGCTTTTTAGTGCGCGGTAGCTTTTCCAAGCACCCTGTTGTTTCTGACCAGTACAGCTCCACCGCCTTCGCTGCGGTTTGCGTCTCTTCGTGTCTTGCCTCTGGGTGCTGTGTGGACCATGCAGCCTCTTCTTCAGCCATGGCCTCCAGTCTCGACAGCTCCTTGAGTGTGCTAATCTTCCCCTTGCACCAGGCGCTATAGACTGTGTCTTGGTGCTCAGAACTGGTGAGTGTACAAGAGGGCGCGTGACCACCAGCGCTTTTAAGAGCTTCAGTCAGAACGTTCATGTATCTGACGTGCAACTCAATAGTACAGACGGGACATCGTGGTTGTGGCTGATCCGCTGCTATGGGGTGCATTGCATGCTGACATACCGATGCAACTGGCGAGTCGAACGAAGACGACGTTACTTCGGAACGACTATCTGAGATGTGACCAGTGATATCATCGAATATGTCCGAGAAGTATCCTGAGTCTTGTCGTTTCAGCCACTGGTGGAAGTCTTCGTATTCGTGTGCTGAAGGAATGTAGCCTTGCTCAGCTGGTCTAACGTTGGTGTGCAAGCACTGCCATCGCTTGTATTGCTTCAGCTCCTTGGGCGGCATGATGACGCTTGCCGGTATCTTTGTGCAACTCATGGTAGTGGTGGGTTTTGTGTCTGCTTGTGTGGTGCAGGGCTTTGGTTGCAGTTATTATGTCACGGAGGGCGTAAATCGCAATGTAGAACTGGACGTGCCCGAGGTCTCGTCCGGTGGATGAAGGACGTGGCCGGCGAACAAAGTCACGCGTGTGCGACAACCACGGTTGAGCGGTTCGTTTGCGGAGAATGTGATCACTGGTACCGGAAAAACTCCTGGAAGCGCGGATATGCCTTCGAAGAACTTCTATTCGGCTACTGCTGCGGGCACTGTCGTGATGGTTGTGCACGCGCTGTGAACGGCGGGTATGCGAAGAGTGTTTCGGATCGCGCAGACGCCCTTTGTCACAGATCAAGACTTGTGAAGGGGACGGTCGCTACGTTTTCGCGTCAAACGTCTTTTTTGGACGTTTGCCCTTCTCGCCAGTAGAATTTTATTCGTGTAGAAATATTCGGAGTCCCGGTATCGCGTTCAAACGCGGTGACGAGTGCTGACGGCTTCGCCCAACTTGGCAATCTTAGGGAGATTTGAGTACCAGAAAAAAGCCATGATTTTCGGGCAGATATAATCCATTCCTATCGCGGTTCGTGTTCGTGTGAATATTGGGAGGGTGTCGCCGCCGTTGATTTGGGCCGGCGTCGGATGCTAATGTGGGGGAGGCGGCGTCCCTGGAGCAGGCGGGGCAGACGCGTCTGCTATAAATGAGGCGGGTGCGAGGGTCTTCTGTCGGGCTTCACTGTCGATCGCGAATGGTATCGCGTCTTCAGTGTGGGTAGGGGTGTAGGTCCGTTTAGGTGTGAAAGGGTCAAAGAGCTTTCGTGGGCTGGGCTTCGATGGTGCGGGCAGTCCTGCGTCATGACCCTGACTCATTTAGGGGACGCTGTGGCTGTGCCATGATTTCAGCCACTCATTTTACTTCACACATCTCAGCCGACTCTTCACAAAGCAAACAAAAAACAAAATAAGGTTTCACGTAATACCGGTTTGCGCAACTGCCACCATGACGCCCATTTTCCAACATTGTCCTAGAACTAGCTCAACGGCCTCGCTGCTCTGGCAATGAAACACTGCACCTGGCATACCTCTTCGCTCGGCAGCCCAATCTCGAGATTTTCCTGTAAAATCTCAAATTTGAAATCGCCCAGCCCAGCTTTTTCCATGTGCTTTTTCATGTCGCCCTGTTTGTATTGTGGGGGTTTGACTTGGCCTGACTGCTGAACAGCTTCGCTGCTCAAGTGGCTATACAGATCCTGGACGAACAACACCCCACCAGGCTTCAACCGCCCACCCAAAAGTCGAACAGCATCTTCCGCAGATGGAAAGTGGTGCAGAGCTGACCCGACTGTGATGAGATCAAAATTCTGATATTCTTCATCAGCCAAAAGAGCGGGTTCGGGTGGCTCCAACAACAAGTTTCCGACAATGGCTGCAACCTTTTCGCGGCCAGGACCGAACTCTTTCGTATTATTTCTGTACCTCTCAATCATGGCAGAAGACGCATCGACTGCATGGATTGAAGACACGTACGGCCCGAAGATCTGATCACATAGTCAACAGAGAAACCCTCACTTGCACTCCAATTTCACACACGTTGCTGAGAAATCCAGGCCCGCATGCGTAATCTAGCATCCGAACTTCCCTGCCCACCTCTATGCTACCGGAAAATTTAGCCCAGTCGATGCCGGCGAAGGAAACTCTATCGCGTATCATCTGGGCGAGCTTCTGGCGATTGGCCTTGTTGATCGGGCGCTCTTCGAACCAGTCTGATACTTGTCTATCACACTGTTAGCTCTACAGCACTGCAGCCTCTTCAAATAGTACTACTCACCCTATATCGGGTTCCTGTAGTAGGGAAGTCATTGTGTTTAGAGATGCTCTATCATACAGTACTACATTAATATGCGAATCGCTACATGCCCGTGAAGCACATTTTATACAGAATCTTTCGATAACACTTGTTGATGAGTACCTAATTAATGTCACTCGAATTTGCATAAGTCTCCGTCTTCACGGTTGTCGGCGACTTTTCATAACCATGTTCGGATACTTGAGGGCTTCACTGGAGCAACACAGGAATTGTCCGGTTGAGAGGGCAGAACATCAGAATCAAGTGAACTTAGGGGCTAACTAAACGTAGAGACATGCTGTGCGCACTGAATTGTGTGACAGAGAGAGCGTTCCTGGCGCTTGCTCACGATCGGATCGTAAGCTCTCAGAGTGCATCAACATCAACCAGCGCGCATCGGGAGATTCCTTCTATACTAACTCGAACAGACACTATCGGCCCTCACCATGTCAACCCTTCAGTCTTCTTTCAACGTCATCTCTCAACGTCATCTCTTAACGTCATCTGCTTTGGTTGCAGGATCCTTTCTGAGCCCCCGGGTTGTTGCATTGGTGTCCGTCAAGCCGCGCAGTTCCTTCGTAGCACTGCATACAACAGAGAATTAACAGGTACACTCAGCTTATCCATTACTCTACAGCGTATCACAGCATTGACATAGCCATCGTCCATACATATATGTAAATAAGCTAGAAGTCTACGTTGGCTCAACACATTTAGTTTTATTCTATTACATCTTATCGTAAATCCCAGAGTCGAATATTTGTCGACTTCGGTTTGGGGTTTCCCTGCATAGAGCGGAATGCATCGTATTTGCTTTTGGTGCGCAAATGCTGTCGTACATTGCCGATGCCTAGGCAATCTCCTCGTTAACAGGATCAGCACCGTTTGGACCCCAATTCTAGGTATTGTACGCTTACCGGTAAGCTGCGGACCATTAATGAGCCACTACGCCTTGTGGAACCTAAATCTGCAAAGATGAGCTCAGCTCGAGACACGGTTCGAGCGCGAACTTTGCAGTCGCTGGAATGCTGCTTATCCATGTCTATGAATCCAAGCCAGTCACAGGATGATCTTGCGAGTTGACAAGTGAGGCAACTCGCAATGGTTATATTGGGAAAGACTGTAGCGAGGTACACAGCTTGAGCACGCCGTCCTCTCCCCGTTGCTACTCAAGTGTGACTCCAGATTCCGGGGTCAAAGTTGCGGGGTTGTCGGAAGCCTCCCGCGCTTCGCTACATCCTCAGAGGAAGATCACTACTCGACCCCACCACACCGTATATCAACGAGCGAGCAGGGCTTATCTTCGCCAGCTGATATGCGCTCGGCATCTCCGGGCTAAGAGAAAGTGCATGCAGTAGTACTGGGCTCGGCGAATCACCAACCTAATATTAGTTCAGCTCTCAGCCCTGGCCTAAGGCCACATGCAGCTGAGCTTCCAGGAAATGCCAGAGTACTATACTTCTGATGGGATACCATAGTATTGCGCTGGACACCTAAAGGTTGGCTGTATCATACGATGAAGTTGTGTCGCGCGACCATTATCGGGCAATCGCATATTCCTTTCAGTCCTTAGGCCATGGTGCGCTCACGGTAGATCTTCACCTGTCGAAATGTATAGCATACTGGGTTGCTTCCCTACTATTTATGCAGCTGATCGAAGTATAGCTACCTAGTACGCAACGGATGACAGCGCCGTCGCCCAACATCATCCGGTTACAGCGATGCTGACAGAACGCCTTATGAATCCCGATTGGTTCTCTTCATGGCTAAATATTAGCTGCTGTGCTTACTATGGTGCAGGAAGCAGGCATTAGCGTAGATGCAGATGATCCATAGTCCAGATGTATACGGGCGCACTCAGGCGTGCACGCTACCCTGTCCCTACCCTTCAAAGTTCGTTTCTCACATTCTTTTGAGGCGCAGCCGCATTGGGCCTATACCAGGCTCAAGGACTTGGATCCCTCCGTTCAGATTCCGACCCACCCTTCATACCTAGACTCTTCCATTGAACAAGATGGATCACCATGACCAACACCACGACGATATGAGTAGTCCTCGGAGCTACACCGATAGTCAATGGAGCCCTCCTCCACCAGGGTTCCGAGAGCTCGATCAGATATATGCAGCGGATGGTTCACCTCATACCTACTCTAACCCGAACTCTCCACCAGCAGTATCCCCACCTCTACCGTATGAACATGAGTATCATCAACATCCCCAACCACAAAACTATGAAACCTATCAACAAGGGTATGTCGCTTTCGCTTTATCAACAGATTCATCGCAAAAAACCAAGCCGTCTCTTTACCTAGCCTCGTGATCTGACTCTTCGACAGTTATTCAACGGAGAAAGAGACACCATACGGCACAGTCGCTCCAATCGGCAAACCTACTCCGGATTTTGAGGGTCCTGAAGTGTAAGTACCCCTGCTTGAACTGTCTATGATACATGTACTGATCTCTCACACCGACATCTAGAGTCCCAGGCCAGTTCAGTCATTACCCTCATGGGGGTCGACCAATGTCACCCTCATCACATGGAGGCACCACCCTTACCTCTCCCCACATCCGGCCATATGGATTCAAGGAACATGTCGACCCATACGACAATCATGAAGCTGCTCCTCCGCCCGTGCCACCGAAAGATGATCGGAAATGCGGCATGAAGAAGCGGACGTTCTTTATTCTCATCGGCGTTATTGTCATTGCGATTGTTGCTCTCGCTTTAGGACTCGGTCTGGGACTAGGATTAAACAAGGACGACTCGTAAGTTTCCAATACACGTATCCTATCTCATACACAAGGCGCTTAAACTATACAGAGATGAGGGCACAGTGCATCCCTACTGTCGCGAGAATCCTGAGTCATGTATTGGTGGCTCTCTCAATTCTGAGTACCTGTCGAAAAAGGGCGTCTTCAGTAAGTTGTTGCTCACCATACAAATTTGAACAAACGCTGATTTGATACCTACCGCGTCGCAGATGGTACAGGTATCGCTCTAGCTGGAGAGTCTTGGAACAAAGGCCAACGACGAATCTTCACGCTTTACTTCCAGCACCATACAGGCGACATCAGATTTATGCAGTATACCACGGACAGGAAGTGGATTGGTGGAGGCAAAGCCCAGACCGTTGCTGGTGATGCAAAAGATGCATCACCTATATCCGCAGTCGCTTTTGCCCTTAATGAGACCCAATATGTGAGTATCATCGAGCAGTCTTGTCGCGCGCCAGAATTGGCCAGCTCCCCACTCTCGAGTAATATCCTAACTTTGAATAGTTCCATATCTTCTACATTGATAAGAATAACACTGTCAAGCAACTGATCCAGTCCAACACAAGCGACATCTGGCAGCCAGGACCACTCAGCGACCTCAACCTCAAAGCCTTCGACTCACCGACTACTGGCTTGCAAGCTTGCTACAAGGGAAATTTTTACGGTGATAACGACTATACAAAGTTTCCCACAGCTTCAGGTCTCAATAATACAGAGCAATTCGAGGGACAAACAGGCATGGTAAGTTTCAGAAGTAAAAGCTATCCTCGAAGCATACACTGACCGCATTACCATCGCTACAGAACATCTGGTTCGCTACCGATGACTCCACCTTCCTTCAGTACGCCTGGTACAGCGGCCAAAAAGATACATGGGCGAAAATCGAACCATGGTCCGGGTTCAACGGACATGCCGGCGTAGGCTGCTACAGTTGGGGTGCAGGCACCACATCGTATGCCATGCTGAACAACAAGGACAACGATGTGGAGTTTTGGTGGAAAGACACCAACCAATCCGCTCCATCCACGCCGACACACCCCATCAACTCCTGGCAAAACGCCAGCATGGGCGCCATCAAGGATGTGTACCCCATCACGTCTCTTGGCTACACAACGTACTTTTACGCGCAAATGGCGGATCGAAGTATCAAGGGGTTCAACATCACGTACAATGCTGAAAACACAACGTACATCGAAGACGAAACATTCACAGTTACTGATATATCAAACTCCGTGGTGGGACTTGGCGGCACGCATCTCACTGTTACAGCATTTGCTGAGAAGCGTGGAGAGGAAACGTTGTGGGACAGTCTCTATGTTTTCTTTCAGACGGCGGGTGATGATATCACGGCATTTACGAGGGGCCTGAATGGGGGTGAGTGGACAAAGGGGTCTTTGAGTATTCCAGATGAGTGAGCATGGGGTGTAGCGACGGACTTGATGATCTGCTTACGGTCGTTTGCCATTTGTGTTTTTTTAACTCGCATCCTATTGAGGATTGGTGTCAGGCGTCTGGGACGTGATACCTTTCATACAAACATAGTAGTCCGATCTGTTAGTTTGAATGTATTGCTCGATTTACGGCATCGTCGTATAGTACTTGACACGTCTCTATGACATCGTGTTATATGAATGCGCAGAATCATAGACGTTATCCAACTCAGCGTCTGAGAACGGTACTAGTTCTTGTCCTTCCAAGTACCAGCACCAGCACCAGCACCATAACCAGCAGTGGGCAGTTTTCCTGGAGACGAAAATGGTAAGCGATGGAGCCGTACACAGCGGGCAGATGGTGGTCTCGTTGGAAAGCGATTGCGTCGTTCAGTCCTTGAGCCGCGTACCTGCAATATCTTCCTGAGCGTCTCTGACGAGGAAGCTTAGAGACTCGTTAGCACTAGTTACCTACAAAATACGACATGATCATTCAACTTACTTGTACCACAAAACAGTCGGCAGAACTGTGCCCAGATGCCACAGGCTATGTGCATCAATCATACCCTTCCAAGGCGGGAAATCCAACAACTCCAGACTCATAGCCGAGATGATCCAGGCAACACACAGACCAGGCCAGACAGCCCATGTCCTCCCAATCTTCTGGTACTGGACGTAACTGAAGCCACTCCAGAGCAAGTTGGCTACGACGCCAACGGCAACATTGGCAGCCATATTGTACGTATAATCCCAAGACCAGAGCGAGAGGTACAGGACGTGAAGCGTATACAAGGTGATACAAAGCCCCGTCCAGAGCCTCAGCAAGCTCTGTTTCCTTGGCTCCTTCCTGTCCAGTCTGAACACCCTAATAGGCGCGTAATACAGCCCATATAGAACATTCGCGCCAGCCGCGAAGTAATCCAGCTTCTCTGTAAGCCCAAAGTCCCTGGTGTGGAAGATCATGCTGAAAGTCCAGCTCGCCAGGCCCACGTATCCAAACCACAGGTAGTATTTCCGCAGCGGATACGAGGCAGGAATCTTATCGCGGAGCTGCGACATGCCCCAATCGTGCGCAAGGTAGTTGAAGAGGGAGAAGACGACGCTGAATGGCTCTTGCATGCCCATGAAGCGGTAAAAAGGCCATTTGCCGTGGAATTGGTAGATGGGCTGCATGTATGGAGGGTCGCGGGCGAGGCGTTGGGCAGTTACAATGTGTTGGCATGTGTAATCGCATTCCGAGGGACAGTCCCAGAGAAGGAGTCGGCGGTGGAAGGCTGCGCGAGTTGTCAGTACTAGGCATGAGACTGGGAATTGGGAACAAATCTGGGTAGCATACGTATCGATGTGCCATCTGGGCCGCAGTTGGCTTCTTTACAGACCTGTGGACATGTTGTTAGTCACACATGCTCTTCTGGTCGAGAAACCGACTCCCATCTACACGTACCTGTACACAGTCCTTGAAATCAGGCAATCTGTCGCCCAAAGACGCCTGCGCTGTTCCACCCAGCAGAAGCAGAACAGCGAGGGTGTGCCATGCTGTAGCTATCCGGAACTTCATCATTCACTAGTGTGAGGCAATTGCGGCTGCCATGCGATTGTGTCTTCAGTCTCCTCCAAAAGTTCCCAAGTCGCGTGTCGCAGAGCGATGGATCGACAGGGTCTTGGCGGGCCGGTAACTCCGTCGTTTCCCCTGGCCTAAGGGCAAGTCCGCTGGGAAGTCGATTGACAACAGCAACAACAAATCTCACAGCATGGACAACTCTGTGTCCCTTGATTTCGTCTATTGGGTTTCTAAAGGCTCTTGCATCGTTCTTCAGTGCTCAAGATAGCTAACGAATGGGTCGATTCTGTGGGGAGAACCCACAGTGCAGACGGTATTCGACAACCTTTCGGCAACCCATGGCATTTTTGTCCACAACACCGTCAATATATTCGATGTAAATTTCAAAATATCCATAATCAAATCACCAGGGCGTATAGCTCAGTGGTAGAGCGCCTGCTTTGCATCTTAATTGGGCAAAATTGCAGGAGGTCTGGATTTCGATCATCCATCCGTCCACAGCTGAGTAACGAGTCTTCGGGCTCGCCCATGTTTTTTTGTTAATTCATGCCCCACAGACAAATGATCTTGGAAGCCTTGCTTGCGTATACTGTACCTCCCATGCTTTCAAGTATGTTCGTCTCTTTTTTTTTCAATACTATTACTGTATCTATCGTACTCGCTGGTTCTAAACGCATACTATCGTTCGTGTCGACAGGTCCGACATCCAAACTTTGCAAAGGGAGTGTAGAATCAAAGGATAAACTGCCTGCACTCACGAGGCTGACGCCGCGCGAGCATTGTGACTATCTGGACATTTGTTGCGGTGAAGGTCACTCCCTTGGTTGACAAGTAGACGTAGTTTTGAACTACTCTTCATCGATTTAATCATTCTTAGGTGCTAAAACTACGGCAGTATGGTCTCCTCCCTCAAAAGTCCAAGTATTCTAAGAAAAAGCACCATAGGGTAATCGTAGAACCAAAACTCGGAACCCAGATGATAGCTGTGGTCGACACGAACATATGACCATGTACTTTTTCATTCCTGCGTTCTCACTCATGATCTAGCTGAAAAGCATTCGCATTACCACGGAACTACCAAAAGGTGCAGCCCGACAAAAACCGTATTCGCCGCCCATGTTGCCTCCCAGAAGACGAGATGTACGTCTAAGCCTGGATGGCACGTCCCAAAGCACCACCAGTGAACTGCTGATTCCTTCCTCCCCTTGGTCCGCCTCCTCCACGACCACCACCGCCACGGCCGCCTCCTCGGCCACCGCGGTTACCACGTCCACCTTGCCTCTCAAAGGCATTGGCGGTACCTTGTGTGCGTTGCTCCAGTGTCTTCTCATTCGACTCGATGAGGCCTGACGCCTTGTCTGATAAGCTCAGTGCGAGCGTCTGGAGTCTTGACAGCTCAACACCCTTCCTGAAGATGATGGCCGAGTTGACCTGGTCAAGAGCAGCGGCGAGTTCCTCGTGTGAGATCATCTTTGAGACGACCGCCGAAACCTTGCGCTCTGACAACTCAAACATACCCGCTAGAGTGGAAATGGAGAGTGTGTCGTAGAAAGGTGCGTACGTGAAGAGGTAAGTGCGGAGACCCTCCTCTTGGATTTGCGAGGACAGCATTTCCTTGATCTTCTCCGAATCGGCCATCAGCTCCCAGATCTTGATCGAGTTGATGAACTCGGCTGCCTTCTTCCATTCACCAGCAGACAGTGCCTTCGAGGCTTGCATGACGTGGTCACGAGTGTTCTCAGGCGGTCCAGTGAAGATCTGGCGCTCATGGTACTCTAAGAGACGACGGTAGGTCTTGCTGATCACCCGCTTCCTGAGGTCTGGTGATGAGCCGAGTTGTGCGAGGAGAGGAATCTCAAGCAACATAGAGCAAGTCAAGTAGACGCACTCTAGCAGCTCAAGGTTGATGTGCATGTGGAAGGGAAGTTGTCGTTGACGCTCAAGACGCTCTTGCTCGGGCGAAATCTGGGAGTACCGCTGCATCTGCAGACCTTGTGCGAGCAACTCCTTCTGCCTGTTGCTACCGCAGATCTCTTGTAGCGAAGTTTGTGCTTCGTAGACGAGACCGGCGCGGAAAGCACAAAGGCCGACCTGAACCAGCGCACGGTTGAACAAGATTTGTGTGTTGACGTCGAAGTTGCTGATAGTCTCTTGCAAGTGAGACATGAGCATCATGTCGCGAGCCTTGTAGTACTGGTCGTGAAGAGACAAGAAGTAAATCTGGCACAACATGGCGCGAGCGCGAATGATGCCCTCGCTGTTCTGGAACAGGTATGTGCATAGGGTTTGTACGAGAGAGGCGGTGTCGTTGGAGATGGCGCGGGGGGTAATCTCAGAGTCAAGGCTCTCTGGAATTGCCTTCCAAACGTTGTTCTCGAGGATCGTGATGACTTGCGAGGGCTGTGCATGTTAGCATGAACGGATACAAAAGGGTAGAACATTCGCATACCTTGAAGTAGACGTGTTCCAATCTCCGCATAACGATGCGGTTCAGTGGTTCTTGTGGAAGTTCTAGGCTTGGGTTCTTCTTCATGCTCTCAACGTATACCAATGTGCGTACGAGCTGAGCGTACAGAAGTGCCTCGTCGGTCAACCGTTCGATGTACTCGGAAGTGTGTGGGTCGATGTGCTGCAGCGAGCGAGTAAGTTCGTCGTCGAGCCTCTCAACAAAGGAAACGATGCTTCCTGGGATGCGGAAGATCTCGCCTGGTGTGATAGTGGGCAGCTTCTCGTCGTCCTCCCACTCCTCGGCGTTCTCAATGACAACAATCTCGTTGCTGTCCTCGAGGATCTGGAGGAGCTTTCCGAATTCTTGGTCCGCACTAGGCATTGTTAGCAATTAGCGGCCATGTAACGGGTCGGAAATACTCACAGCTTCCACTGCTCCTGATGCATGTGGCTGGCAGTACCGGAGGTCAAATCGAAGCGCGTCGAGATAAGGGTCAGAAGAACGCGGACCTTCTGGTAGTCGTTGACGGCCACGTCGAACAACTTCTCCAGTGTCCGGATGTGCTCCAGCTTGTCCGAGTTCTTGCGACCGCGCTGCTCGACAATAGCACGCAAGTGTTTGAGGATACCCTCAGCGGTGTATAGGACAGCCTTGCCACCAGCTCCGACTGTGATGAAGCCATCGTCGGTCGCCTCCTCAACGACGTCGGTACCGAGTTGAGGGATCTTGTTCTTCTTCTTCTTTTCCTTGGGTGCCTGAACAATCTCCTCCTCCTCGCGCATGAATTCCTCCTTGTTCTCCCGGTATGCGTTGATGTCCTTCTCGTAGTCGCGGTTGTGCTTCTTGATCTTTTGACGGACAGCGTTGAACCCACGACCGTTGACAGCGTTCATCTTCTTAGGAGTGACCTTCTGCTTCTCGTGTGTCTCAACTACAGCCGTCTCGAGGTCGGCGACGGCCTGAATGTAGAGCTTGGGGATCTTGCCATCGTTCTGCTTGGTAAGGGTTGGCACCTGGCGGATAAGCTTGTCGAACTCTGTATAACCATAATGTTAGCAATGTTCGTGTACCCCGCCACCATGGCTCATGCCGCCCTTCAGGGCTATTTCTGAAGTGAACATACGTTCGGAAATGACAGCCCAGTCGCTGATCTTTTGCGCATTCTCAATGAGCCTAATGGTTGCCTCCAACTCGTCGAAGCGCTTGTCCTTGGCACTCTTCAGCACCTTGTTCACATCCTCGTCGTCGCTCTCGCTGTCGCTGGAAGCGTCCTTCAAGAAGCGGTTGGCACCAGTTTCCGAACCCGAGTCGGAGTCGGAGTCGTCGTCATCGGACTCATCATCGGAATCCTTGTCGCTGTCTTCCTGTTCAGACTCCTCGTCGTTGGAGTAGAGTTCCTCCTCGCTGGACTCTTCCGAGGAGCTGTCGCTGGCGGCAAAGAAACGGGACGCCATGATTGCGGTTCTCGAGAGTTGGGATTTGCCGGAGGGGTCGGAGGCAATATATGTGGCAGGCGCCGGTGTGGGTTGACCAGAGTTACTGCCGCCTTGTTTGAACTTTCCGCAACCGAATTTCGAGCAGGCGCCAAGCCATGACTGTGTGCCCCGCGCCTAACCCTAAACAGACGCGAACACATTCACCCCAGTCGCACGCTACCACTGAAGTGTGCCAACGCCAGTTCCATGTTGAGATGATGAAATGATCAATGCTCACCAGGCATTCAGTGAGAGTTCCCAATATCTATTGACTTAATTTTCGTCCTTGGCCGAACTACGTACTTCAAGCTTGTCCCAGTCCGATTTCATCTCACTTTTGACATCTCTGTCACACAAGCCATAATGATAAAAGCTCAACGCGCATATTCATGGCTACGAAAACACAGCCAAAGGGTTTATGAGAATGCTTCTAAAAGTACACGTGCTGCCATACACCACTGCCCCGATTGCTGAGCGCTTTTGAGTCATGGCTCGACATCTGGCGACACCAGTCATGCTGTTGAATATGCATCTGATCCGTCCTGCTCTGTATCATCCAATCAAGGTCCAGCTTACCTCGCTCGACGAATCACAGCGCATGTCGTAGAGTCATCAATCTGATACAGCAGAGAGCCCCGTCTAAAGCCAGGTGAAGGCACTGAGTATCAACAGGGCATACTACGATTTGAGCAGACCGTATGAACGATATGCGGCCTGCGCGGTCATCCGAGTTTGGCTCCACCCGTTGGTAGCATGATGTTGCTTATCCATGTTTCAAACGACGATACTGACGGAAGCACCATGAGGAAAATGGTCATCAAGGAGAACTCAGAACGCCGCGACTCATCCACCGTCGGATCTCCACGCCGTGCAAAGCGTTGTTTTCGTGATATGAGAACTACTCATTAGAGCCGTCCCCTCACTGCCAATGATTCTGACCCATGAAACCTTCTTCAAGAGTCCGGTCTTCCAAATTTCGTACAAAGTTCTGGTTACGGTTCGAGTTGCCTGCTCGCGATCCTCTTCTCCTAGCGGCACTGCTCGCGCTTTCAGGGGCGCCATCAGGCGGCGGCGGGTAGTATGCTGGTGACGGTTGCAAACGGACGGGCGCATTTGGATCCAGATGACTCATGACCCTCTGGAGCGCGGGTGGGATCCCTGATTGTCCCGACTGCTGCTGATCCATCGTGGTTGCTCGTTGCCGTCCTGCGCGGGTCGTGGCTTGGGCATACAGGTTCTGAGGCTGGTTGTACTGCCGCGGCTGTTGTGGCTGCATCATATTCATCGGCTGGCCATATTGTGCTGCTTGAGCAGGGTAAGGCGGAGGGGCGCCCTGATGGTTTGGAGGGTACATGTTGTAGGGATTTTGCTGAGCCTGCGGACTTTGTGCAGCGGCGTACTGGTTCATCTGCATGTTCGCATACGCAGCGTGTTGGGCCGCTTGGGCTTGTTGCTGCTGCGCAACGGCCTGCTGTTGTTGCTGCTGACGCTGTCTGCTCATGCCCTCATATCGCTGTTGCTCCTGAACGCCAGGTGCTGGGGATCTGCTCGAGCCGGACTTGAGAGTCATTGGGGGTACGAACGGCCCAGTGAACTTGGCCTGAGTGATGAAAGGATGCAACTTGGCTTGTGCAGGGGTCCAACGTTCTAGAGGGTTGAGGTTCAGCAGTCCTTGAGCAAAGTCGATGAAGGCGGCTCGGTTGGACATTTCTATCAATCGTTAGTTGTGACAGCAACTTGGTTCATGTGCTTGCTTACCTCGCTCGATCTCGTTGGGTTTCATGTTCTTCCGCGGCATGGGGTAGTTTTTGATAATGTCTGGCAGGGTCGTAGCCGAGAAATATTTCTTGCTGGGTTGTTCCTTTGTGCCGTGCTCCCGTGAATACTGGTCCATCGACTTGAGTCGGTACTGCTTACGACCGTACTCATCCTGCGACTTTTCGTAGAATTCGCCTGACTGCTTGCCCATTTCGAGCATCCAATGAGGGGGCAGCCCAAGCATCTCTGTTATCCTTGACACTTGGTTGTACTCAGACGAGCCAGGAAATAGAGGTAAGCCGAGGAACAACTCGACTACAATGCAACCCAGTGACCACATGTCAATTGCCGCCGAGTATGGTAGACCCAGCAGGACTTCGGGGGATCGGTAGAATCGCGATTGGATGTACGTGTACACAGTCTGACGTTCGTCGCATGCGGAGCCGAAGTCGATGATCTTGATGATTGGACTCTCAAGGCTATCACTGGGTCAGCGTATGCACATCACCACCAAATTGGTTACCTACTTCTTCAGAAGAATGTTCTCGGGCTTCAAGTCGCAATGTATCAGCTTCGCCTTCCCAAGCAATGCCAGACCGTTAATTAGCTGCTGTGCGAACACGCGGACCAGCGTGGTAGACAACCCACGGAACTGGTTTTGTTTGATTAGCTCGTACAGATTGACGCTCAACAGCTCAAACACTAGACACAGATGTTGCCTGTGGATGAATGTGTCCTTGAGTCGCAGAAGATGATGGTCGTCATTCTTGTCCATTTGTTTATTCAACTGCGTCACGTTAGTCTTGCCTATACTTGCTTGTCATGGGACACTCACCAGATCAAGCACAGACACCTCCATCATACTCTGGTTGAAGTATGCTGTCCGGTTCTTGATGACCTTTACTGCGACAACCTCCTGTGTCTTCAAATTTTGGCACTTGACGACCTGTCCGAAGGTACCCTGACCCAACACATCCAGAATCAGATAGCGGTTCTTGTGCCCAGATTCTTCCGATCCCAGGATGTCGTTCACGTAGAGAATATAATCGCTGTCCTCGTTGTCATAGCCATCGTTCTTGACACCCTTGCTCGGTTTCGTGAGTACTCGGCGAGGATTGCGTGATGACTGGTAGTTGAAGCCGCCATTGCACAGCTTGTATGTCATGGGCAAATGTGCAGTGAGGGCTTGCAGAGGCTAAATATCACTATCAGCACATGGTTCCTATAGCAGACTGCTCAACCTACGCTAATAAACCCGCCCTCTGGATTGGCGCGACGAAAAGGCGGCTGGGCATTGATCTTGGGTTGCAAGTCGGCAGTGTTGACACACTTTTCGAATTTTGGCACCGGGCCTCGTCCTATGGGAGGGAGTTGTGGAGGAGGGTTCGAGTTAGCAGATGCGCGCGGCGATCGAGCGTCTCTGTTGTAGACTGCGTTTAGCTGCGCCGTGGCGGATTGCGGGTAGAAACTCTCTGGGCTCATGTTTGACTGTATGGGCGGCAGTTGAGGCGCATGCGGTCGGGAGGCTAGAGCAATGCTAGTCAGTATCGCAGCGCTAAGACGGGAGTAAACCAAAGCACAAGATGGACGTACACGGCGGAGAGTAGTAGTTGTTGTTGTTGTTGGGCGGCGACATGTAAGGATTGTTGCGCGTCGGGCTCTGCCGGTTGCCTTGACTCTGCGCTTGGGCCTGAGGGGTAAAGCTGGTGTAGTTCTGGCCAGCTTGCTGTGCGCCGGCCGAGTAGGTTGAGGTAGGAGAGAGGTTCATAGGCGAGTATCTGCGTGCGGCGGCACTTTCCTCTTGCTGCAGGTACTGCTGCGAATGCCTCTGTTGCTGTTGTGGGCGCGCCATGCTGTTCAGCCGTGGCTTGTATGCATCCTCCATGGGCACATCGCCATCTCCGTCGTTGTAGTCGGGTCCGCGGCTAGCAGTGCCGCTGGGCGATTGCAGCGGCATTGAACTCTGGCGTGACGGGGTTGCGTAGGGGTCCTGCTTGATCTGCGAAGACACGCTGGCGTCTCTCGAGGCGTGGGGAGAGGACGTCATGCTGTGCGAGTACCGATTGCCCGGTGCCTCTGAGTAGGCCGTCCACTGTGGCTCCATGGCAGCCGGAGATTGCGGGTGCTGAGGGTTGCAAAGCGACTGTGTCGCAGGAAGAGACGCCAATCAGTCGTCACTGCGGGTGTTGCATGCCGAGGGTACGCGCTGGCTGGAGAGGTGGGCTGAGCTCCGTCAAGCTGCGACTGCGGCGCAGCACTCGCGTCTCGATTGCAACGGGCGTGCGTGGGCTGGAGGTGAAGGGGAGCGCGCTTGTTGTTATGGGCCTGGCCGTACGAGCCTCGAGGGGACGGGGGTGCGTCGTCTGGCTGTTGCGGGGTGTGGTGTGTTACGTGGTCAACGGCTGTACGCTGTTCGCAGCAGGACCTGGAGCAGCCGCAGAGGAACAGACGCGCAGATTGGTGCGCACGAGCGAGTCTTCACAGGGCAGAAGGGAAAGGATGGGTTTGAGGTCAGCGTAGCGCTGATGTCGGCGCCATTGCAACATGCATGGAATTGGGCTCTGTCCTTGGTTGCGCTAGTGACCAAAGCGGCCAACCTCCTCACGCCCATCATCGTGGGGTGATTGCTGCATTTCACGCTCCTCGTCGCGCCTTGCTGGCTGCCGTTTGCTCCTCGACCCTTCCTGCCCCAGCTACACCACACCCGCCCGCCAGAATTACGCTGTGCTGCACTGCTCGCTGTTGGGCCGCGTCCGCTTTCAGGGTCCTCAAACAGGAAGGCGCGACCCTGAATGCTACTTAGGCTGTGATATCAATTCCAAACAAGCGTTGCTTTTTTATGCTCGCCTTCTCCACCGCGCACAACACGCAATGCAGGAGTGCGATTTGCAATTCAAGCGGCTGACGGATAAGCGAGTGGGCATGGTCAAAGACGTCATAGTAGCAGTCGAAGCAAGAAAAGTAGAAGATTACCTATGTACAGTTTTTAAAAGCACAAGCCATGCCTGCACATCACTCGCGCATCTCGTACCCTCCCAGGACATCGCCATTGTCCCACTTGGCTGGCTTCTCAAAGATGCTCCTCACCATCTCACCTCCCCTTGTCGCAAGCACCGAAAGAAGCGTGTCGCTCAGCTGTCGTCGTCGTTAGCACGTCTCGTCTCCAACAGTGACATGGAGCACAACTTACACCATGCGTCGTTTCACAGCAGCCTTGCAACCAGACACCAGCATCTTCGCCAACGCTCTTCTCTGTGAAGTTGATCTTGTAGTCCCGCTGCACCTGCCACTTGGCGCCCTCGAGCTCTCCGCCGGGCATCAAGTGTCGCGCATCCTTGAGCAGCGTCTCGTGCAGGTCTCTGTAATAGCCTGTTGCTACAAAGACGGCATCGACGTCCAGCGTCTCCTGCCTTTCTTGCCCACCCGCACACTCGGAGAAATACAAGGGGCTAGTGTCTTGTACCTGCAAACGCACACCACCCTGCCGAACCGGCGAGTCAGTCACGTCAATGACGCGACGGTATGGCATTATACGGTGCGGCCAGTTCTCTTCTTCGGCAGCCGAGTTGCCATGACGAATGCGTTGTAGGTAGAGCGTTTCGTAGATGTGCTCGAGGAGAGGGAGGCGAACGACGCCGTAGTTGGTGCCCTTGTCTTCGATGAGCGTAGTTGCCCGGAGCTTGGGCGCGCGGTTGAATGTGCAGTCTGTTCGCGAAGGGTTGAAGATCTCGTTGACACTGGAATGGTTAGCAGGCAAACACTGTAGCTGGTGGCCGTCACTTACAACGGCGAGTCGTCACTTGGTCGCAGCGCTCCTCCCTTGATCAGCATTCGTGTTCGTGCGTTCGGATAGTTTGCGTGTAGGAAGTCGAAGATTTCAGCGGCACTCTGGCCGTTGCCAATCACTGCTACGCTGTACGGTGCGTTGTGGTCTTTCAGGAGCTCTTTTGACATGAACGAGAACTTCGACGAGTGGATAACTCTGGGGTGGTTCGTGGGGAACGGCGCGGGGATGTTGGGCCTTCCACCCGCAGCGACAACTACGTGTTTGGTTCTCCGCGACTCGGTGCGGCCTGTCAAATGGTTACGCGAAACCACGGTGAACGTAGTAATCTCGCCATTCGGTGACTTCTCTGGCATGATCTTGACGACTTCCTGGCTATACGCTACAACGTCCTCAAACCAGCTAGCGCACCACTTCATATAGTCCTCGTACTCTACACGAGCTGGTAGGAAGGTGTTGAGATTGGCAAACTCCACCAAACGATCCTTCTGATGCAGGTAGTTAATGAAGGTGAATTCGCTCCTCGGGTTGCGCATGGTAGCCATGTCTTTCATGAAAGTAATCTGCATCTTGGCTCCTGGTAGGAGCATACCAGCGTGCCATGCGAATTGCGACTGCTTCTCGAGAAAAGCGACTTTTGGTGATCTGCTCTGCAGACCTGGAACATCTACAAGGGAAGGGTCTGTTCCATCCAAAGCATCATGCAGGGCTACGCCAATAGCTAGTGAAGCTGGTCCAAAACCGACACAGATCAGGTCGTGTAATTCATCTTCTGGGGTGTATCGGAGGTGTGACCGGTTCTCAAATGTGGGAAGCTGGCTCTCTTCAAAGTTCTCGCTCAAGATACCATTGAACGCTCGTTGCACGGCTGGGGCCGGTCCTTCGGATGTGGTCGACGACATTTCCGCGTGGGGACTCATGTTTGCGTAAATGAACAGCAGGTATCACTACGAAAAGCACAGCGTCGTTAGTATCGTCAATACAACAGGCGCGACATAACATGCGTCGCTTTGCTTCATAGACTTCAGAAACACGTACGCTGACGGGTTTTACTGACGCTCCAGAGGGAACTTTTAGACTGAGCAATCGGCCGTGAAGGAGCTTAATCCGCAAAACTGTACGCGCATAGCCGAAAGTCAGCGGATTCATGTGATAAAACCAATGACGTCTACACTAGACGCGAATGAACAACACGAGTGGACTGGCAAGTGCCAACATACCTAATCAACCCTTTACTTGGAAATCGCAAGAGACTTCAATCGCTGGATATTCATACAGTCGCCGTCTCCAGGTTATGGAAAAAGTCTACGAGGGCCACGACTTGCATCTGGACCATATCCGTGCCCAGGATCCGTTCTTGCGTATAGCTCATCCATGTCGATCGAGGACCGCTGCCACGCTCGTCAGAGAATGGTCCGATGTCACTTCGTAAGAGTAGACCCTGACGGTCCGTTCCAACCTGGTGTCACCACCTGGTTCGCTAACCAAATGATAGTAGCACAATCCCCATGTCACTGATCTACGGACGCGCCATCTGATAAGATGACGGAGCTCAGGCCGTCGAGCAAAAAGCTCACCTGGCGCCCATGGAACGCATGACGGAGGCAAAATTTTCAGGCATGGCCCCGCTACACTTGTCCTCGAATCGCATCGGCTGGTTCGAATAAGTTTAGTCTCCGTGGGGTCGTGGGTAAAGTATCAGCTTGGCGGAGTAGAAATTATCAGATGGAAATGGATCAATCCATCAGATTAGATGAAGAGATTTCCTGCGAGTTCGGAGCGGCCTCGGTCTTACTGGTCCATGCCCAACAACACCACCATCTAACTGCATGTCTCGGCGTTGTTACTAGGCTCGGTTAGCACGCCGCTGCCGCCGATCACTCGAAAGCAGGTCGTATTAGCGCAGGTAATGTAGGTTAATGACGAACGAGGCGCTTCAAGACCCTTTCTTGGTATCGCCATAGCAGTTCTGTGTGCACCCAGTGACAACAAGATAGAAGGAGTACGATGGCTTAGTTTTGTAGGAACAAGTTGCTGCGTTGGTATTAATCACACCATTATGTAAAAATCGGACTTATATGAACATCGTCGCTACACAATCCTGGCTCGACCCGGGCATTCATCATCATAGCCCACATCTGGTGCATATGATATGCCACTAGCATGCAATGGCGGCGCGGCAGACTGAATAGGAAGCACCATGGCGAAGAAGGCAGGAGGTACTTGTGTATCGTAGTTGATAAATTAAGTATTAATTATGAAAAGGACTGTGATGATACTGGTAAAGAAATTGTTGCGTGCGCCTTGCCATGCGAGTACCATATCTATAGCTGGTCGAAAAGTAAACATACAAATACATGCATATGATACAGTGCATTGATTGCATAAGGAAAGCAACCAACATCGACCGCCAATGTTGCATAATGCAAATCCGGAAAGGAATCGTGAATGATGTTTAATCCAACTCTTGCGTGGCTACCATGGCGGCGTATATTCCCCCCATAGCCACAAGCTCGTCATGTCGGCCCTGCTCAACGATACGCCCAGTGTCGAACACAAAGATACGGTCTGCGTGCTGTACGCTTGCTAACCGATGTGCGATCATAATTGTAGTTCGGCCTTTAGAAGCAGCGGCAATTGCTCTTCGGATTTCCCGTTCAGTATTGGCATCCAGTTGAGATGTTGCTTCATCAAGAAGCAGTATTTCAGGATCGCGTATCAGAGCTCGAGCGATAGCAAGGCGTTGACGCTGACCCCCTGAAAGTTTTGATCCATGAGAGCCGACCTCGGTGTTATAGCCTTCTGGTAGGCTCATGATGAAATCGTGGAGCTCACATTCCTTAGCCACATGTTGGATGTCTTCGTCACTAGCCGAGGTGCCCGGTCGTGCGCCTAGACCAATGTTGAACTTGACTGAGCCTGGGAAGAGATCTGGCTCTTGCTCAACGAGCGCTAGGCGAGCGCGATGGTTGCGAACAGCTTCTTGTCGAATGTCTTGCCCATCGAGATAGACTTGTCCTGCATTTGGGTCGAAGAATCTTTCTATCAAATGAATTGTGCTTGACTTGCCAGCACCTGAACGGCCGACGAAAGCTATGTTCTCGCCCTGTCGAATTTGGAATGACACGTCGTTCAAAGCAGGAACATTTGGTCGACTCTCATAGTAGAGGCTGACGTTGCGGAATTCGAGCTCGCCCCGTACACCAAACGTACCATATGAAGCTGAAGGGCCGGACAACAGGGCGTCTCCGTTCGATGTATTAGTAATGGTAGAGTCTAAAGGCGCCCGATCTGTGATGATAGTCGGTTTCTCATCATGTAGTGAGAAGACGCTTTGAGCAGCAGCCTTCGCCCTAGTTACTTCCGGAGCCAAGCTAAAGAGTTGACCTGCAGATTGTGCGGAAAAGAGCAATGCAGGTAGCACTATGAAGAACTCCCGTTGACTATAATTGCCGTTGCGCACTTGTTTAGACCCCCACCAATACGCCAAAGAGTAGACGAAATATGTGATTGAGAGCGAAAAGGCGAGTAGAATGTTGCCAAGCACGCTGAACCTGAGGTGTTCTTCATACGGTTTACGGATCGCCTCTCGATAGCCGTCGAGAAAATGAGATTCAAGTCCAAAAACTGCAACGATTTGCATGGAAGATGTCGCCTCTGAAGCAAGAGCTGCCGCGTCGTTGTACGCCGTTTGGTGATGTTCTTCTGCCATAGCCAAGATACGAAGGCGCAAGAAGCCAGCCAAGAGCATGACAGGGACGGCTGCCAGCAGCACTATAGCAATCTTCCATGCTACTATGTGGGCCAGCACAATGCCACCAAGAACAGACGTCGCAATTGAGAAGACGGTTCCGAGTATAACTCCAGAGAGCCCACTGATACTGCCACTGTCCGAGTTCAGACGCGACATCAAGGCATGGTGGGAGTGACCAGGCTGAGAAAACCAGGCAATGTCCTGCTGCAGGATCGTCCGGAAGGAAAGATCCCTGACTCGCAGAGTGAGGTTTTCTGAGACCATGCCGAATGCAGTTTTGCCAAAGGAATGGGAAGTCAGAGCGACAATGGCCAAGCCGAAGAAGAGCAAACAGTAGAATGCGATTTTACTGGTGACATCGTCAGCTCCAGTTGTGTCGTTCAGAAGCTCGACCAAGTTTCCGAATATGAGCGCCTCGCCAATGATGACTGCACCACTGAAGATGGAAGAAACCAAGCCGACAATTATGGCAGGTGTTTCACGGCGGCTTAGTGCTAATGATCTTCCAATCAATGTCAGCGCACTCATCTTAGGCGCATCGCCTTGCGACTTCGGAGTTGATTGAATCGTGTGGTTTGATTCACTCGAAGAATCTTCATGCTCTTTGTGCGATGAGCGAGTGGTTGACCGAATCGATGAGGCTGCGGACGGTTGTCCCTTCTCGAATTGTTGTGCTCTAATCAGTTCTGCGTAGACACCGTTCTTCTTAAGAAGATCCTGATGGCGCCCATCTTCTTCTACACTTCCGTCCTTCATAACGACGATGCGATCGGCATCTCGCACAGTCGCCAGGCGATGTGCAATGATAACGGTAGTTCGAGCGGCGCTCGCAGAAGAACGACGTAAGTTTTCCAGTACGATTGCTTCGCTCGTACCGTCCATGGCGCTTGTAAATTCGTCCAAGAGAAGAAGCGATGGGTTCCCCACTAGCGCACGCGCGAGCGTTATGCGCTGCTTCTGACCGCCGGACAGTTGAGATTGAGGCCCAGAGCTGATCTTCGTATGTATGCCTTCCGGAAGACGGTCTAGAAAATCGCAGTATGCCTCCGCCGCTGCAGCCTTGCACCGCACAAGTATCTCGTCCTCGGTCAATTGCTCTCTTTCTCGACTTGGTATACCATGCTTGATATTGTCTAGTATCGTCCCAGTGAAAAGGACAGGATTTTGTGTGACCAGCGCGATGTGTGAACGTAGACTGTGAACATTGAATGACTTCAGATTATCATTGCCGAGATATATGTGGCCGTAGGTTGGATCGTAGAGCCTCAAAAGTAGGGATGCGATAGTGGACTAGGAAACGGGCACATTAGTAACAAGACTACATCTCCCAAAGAATTATGCTTACTTTTCCCGAGCCGGACGGTCCAACAAGACCGGTAACTTGCCCGGACTTTATGCGTAGATCAATACTGTCTAAGATCCGGACAGTAGGTCGAGCAGGATACACGAACGAGACGGATGAAAGGACTAGGTCTTTCTCGAAGTGTACACTTTCCGCTGGCTTTCCTTTTGGAGAGTACACATCTATATCGGATGTCGGATGGTCTAGAACGTCCAGTACGGCAGCTCCTGCAGCAGCAGCCATAGCAAATGTCTGAATGAATGGACCAAACGATCCAACGACGAAAGAAGCATCTAGTATGAGAAAGACGACCGCATAAATTGTGCCAGCTTCTGCGCTACCATCTCGTAAGCGGTCGCCATACCAGAAAGCGAGTGCATTCGTTGCGTATGCCACGAAATACACCGAACCAAGCATGACAGCACCTGCAACACTCTTTCTGATTCCGATTCTCAATGCTGACCGCAGATGATGAACATGTTCCTCGCTTAGCTGCTCGAAGAGGCCAAAAGCCTGTACAATTTGGACTGCACGGATTGCACTTTCAGCGACGGAGGCAGCTTTCTCGGTGTAAACTGTGGCCTGTTTGGATAGATCGGAAACCTGCTTAGTGCCGTAGATAACAACGAATGCCATGGAAGGTATCACAGTGACGAACCTGGCTATGTTAATGACTTTTCCCTGGCTCGGCGAAGATGATTATTACATTACTCCAGTCAATCTCGCATTGAGCATGAATCCTACAGTGAACGCAGAGATAAAATAACTTATTGATGCGATGAAAAGGCCCACCTTCTCCGAGGTGCCAAGTTGGATGGTTTGCGTCTTCTCTGTAAGAATGCTAGACAGATCAGGTGAGACCGTGTCTGCAGTAGGCATCTCAAGTCAATATGCGATCTACGCAAGGCAAGTTTCGGGCATGTACGCACCGTAGTAGGTCATATCCATCCCCAGCGCACGATGCAGAAGTCTTTCTCTGGTTTTTCTACTCACGCGTTCTCCTATAACAGCCCAGCAAACAGCCCAGGCCCAGGTAACGACGAAATAACCGACTGCGACTGACATAAGACGGAACAACAGATGCTTCAACTCATCTGGATGAGGTGGGAAGTTGTTAATAATGCGACCCAGGACGACGCCTATCAATGGAAGCGGCAGCCCAGCCAAAACCGCAGTGACGATACCCAACACGAGAATGATTTTCGACCCAGCATCGTCCAGTTGTCTGTACAAAGTAAAGTAGGAAGTCTTGAAAGGGTTCAAGCCTAGGATTTGGCGGATGAACCGTTGACGAAAGACAGTAGGAGCATCAAAGGCTTGAGGTTGGACGGTCGCCAGTGATGGCTCTACGTGTCTTTCCCATTGCGTACTGTGACGGACAGACGGTTCGTCCTCGATCTCACTTTCCTCTGAGTCCAGAAGGGGCTGGCTCTCAGAGCTGTCATCGTCATGATAACGGGGCATTGTGGCGCGCGCCTGGCGTGATTCAATGCGATTTCGGTACTGCAGTGCTCAAAAGCAATTCATCTGCGCACAAGCGAAGGGGACGGTCTCGCGACGAGTACGCGACTGCAGGTTGTGATGAAAAAAGATGCCATAAAGGCGATATTGAAGTGAACGTGCAGCGTTGTTGATGTCAGAGCTACCCATGCGCGACATGGAAGACATGGTAGGAGCGTAGAACTAAATTAGGGTCTTGGCATGGTCATAGATGGCCCGCCTTGCTATATTTCTACGCACCAGAATGGCAGCGCGATGAGTTTTTGTTCAAACGGTCATGGAAAGCGCATGTGAATAAGTTTATAAGATATGCCCAGTCGTTTGGGTAGGGGCATGTGAGCTTGCGCTAAACGGTCTGGTGATAGACAGAGGGATATGCAGCGTGCATACCTAGTTGTTCCTGTAGGGCTGGGCTACCAGCCACCTGCGATCATGTCAGGGGTAGACTTCATCTGATAATTCTGTTTAGGGATGACCCGCCTTGTATGTCATTCAAAGCACGGGATTTTTCGGCGGCAGGCCCGGCATGCTTCTTCCCCCACCAAGTAGCGGCAGCGCTCCGAGATCGCGTCCAACACTACATCTCAACGGGATCTTGCTGCCTGTTTGCACCTGACAAACAGAATCCTCTCGGTAGCGTGGGGAGACAGGAAGAGGCAATGAAACATGACGCCCGACCAGCCAACGCGACGGCGTCGTCGTCATCGGAGCCGCGCCCACGCCTTTACACCCATCAATTTGCGCTACGATCCAAGGCTAGTATGATTTGGTGGAACTTCGGTTTTCAGTCTCGATTTAGTCTTGTCTCGAACAGTTTTCGTTCCTAATTCCCGTCCACTTGCAGAGCCGCCAAAAGCGTCTGCTTCACGGTATCAGATCTTACGCGCCGCTTGTCGAATGACACGTCCACTTGCCAGTCAACCAGGATGTATGACGCTTTAACCACGGACAAAGCGCTCAACATCACGGAGGAAGCTGTGACCAAAGAAATTATCGAAATACCTGTCGCCTCAGCTTAAACTTTTATCCTTCCTCAACACTGCTCGCTCGCTCTTTCCGAATCGGAGGTCGCGACGCGTTCTTGAAGGTCGCTTGTTGCCTGCGCCTACAACAGAGCGCTGCGGTCTTCGTGATTAATCTTCAAACGCGCTACCCAAGCACAGAGTATTAGAACTCGTTCTCACGTGCACCAACCTCGTGTGTACTGGTTTCAAGGTACTTGAGGCCCTTCAACCAATCACCGTGCTGCAGTTTCTCATCACTGCAACTTGCAACTAAGCATTATCGCATTCTGCAAATTTCCATTCAGCAATAGCGAATGCATCTTCTGCAGTTCTTTTCTCTGACATTCATGGAGGTATCGCTAGGGACGACAACGGCTCAAATTCCCTACCAGTGAACATTGCCACCGGCTACACTATTTAACATCTTACACGACATGATTCAAGAAAACGGCGCAAACCAGCGACTTTCGATACTTAATGAGCGACCTTCGATTCTGAGCGGACCGGATCTCCTCCACGAGCTTGTGCGGCCATTTGATCATGACGCAACTGCTATCGATTTCCTGGAACATGGATCGAAAAGGCGGAAGTTCTCCTACAGAAATCTGCACATTTTGAGCGACGTCTTGGCTGGCAGGATCACTGAAAGACTGTCGAAGCTCGAAAGTGTCTCGCCCATCATTCCGGTCTTTCTGCCTCAGTCTCCAGAACTATACATAGTCTTATTGGCCGTCTTGAAGGCAGGGAAAGCGTTTTGTCCTCTTAATCTCGACACACCTATAGAGCGATTGAAGTTTATCCTCGATGATATATCGCCTGACCTATTCATCACGTTCTCAACTCTCGATGAACGTATTCGAACAGCAGTCAATGTCGAAGTGGTCCTTGTGGATAAGGAGCTTTGCGATCGTGAGGATCGCCTCAGTATCGAATTACCAAGATCGAGTACCAGGGATCTAGCCTACGTGCTGTACACCTCTGGTTCTACTGGCAAACCTAAGGCTGTAAGCGTATCGCACCATGCGGTCACTCAAAGTCTGCTGGCTCACGACCGACACATTCCTGACTTTGCACGTTTTCTCCAATTTGCAGCTCCTGTAAGTGCATAAGCATAGTTGAATTCTGTCATGTACTGACACAGTGCTAGACCTTCGATGTTTCCATATTTGAGATCTTCTTTCCATGGTTCCGAGGGAAGACGTTAATTGGCAGTACACGTGCGCAAATGCTCGACGACCTTCCAGGAACCATCAACAGCCTGGAGATCGATGCAGCTGAACTCACGCCAACAGTTGTGAGCAATCTTCTCCAGGGTAGAGCGAGCGTGCCTGGCTTGAAGTTGCTACTTACAATCGGTGAGATGCTCACCCAGCACGTCATTGTCGAGTATGGTGGCGACGAGACAAAGGAGAGTATACTGTGGGCCATGTATGGACCGACTGAAGCCTCGATCCACTGCACGTTGCAGCCACAATTCTCGACGTGTTCACCGACTAGCACGATAGGTCGCCCCTTGGACACTGTTTCGGCTTTTATTATCGCCCCTCCAACTGGAGACCTAACATCGATTGGTGTTGAGATTCTCAAAACCGGAGAAGTTGGTGAGCTTGCTGTTGGAGGACCTCAAGTTGCCGAAGAATATTTGAATCGCCCGGATCTCACTTCTGCATCGTTCATTGAACACCAGGAGTATGGCCGTTTATATCGTACCGGTGATCGCGCAAGGATCAACGACCATGGGATTTTGGAATGTTTGGGCCGCGTCATTGCTGGTCAGGTAAAACTGAGAGGGCAGCGGGTTGAGCTCGGCGAGATCGAACAGGCTATCATGAGGATACCGAACTGTCGTACAGCAACAGTGATGATCGTCCAAGAATCCTTGGTCGCATTTTGCGCTGCTGATTGGCGTGAAGTAACACGCACAGATGTTCTCAACATTTGTAGCCATTGGCTTCCGGCATTCATGGTTCCTTCAGACGTTTTCTTTGTAGATGTCATGCCACAACTCCCATCGGGGAAGGTCGACAGAGACTCTCTCACCAGAGAATTCCTTAGCAAGGCTAGCTCTAATGGAACGGCATCGTCTACCAATATCAACTTGGGCGATCATGTGGGCCGGTCCGTCCTGAATGTCATCAGGCACCATATCTCTCCAGATCTTGGATCAAATCTGGATCTTGCTTTCGCTAGGATAGATTCACTACAATCAATTCGCATCGCATCTGCGCTGCGACGAGAGGGGTTTGAGCTGGGAGCAATGGACGTACTGTCAGCTCAAACGTTGGAGGATCTTAGTGCGATGTGCAGAAAGCCTACAACAGCCGCCAGTCTGCATGGTCCAACAAAAGACGTTCCAAGATCACTCATCCACATAGAGACCCCTCAGCTGGAGCGGTGGCGTAGCAATATCGCCTATGTACTGCCTTGCACTTCCTTGCAGGAGGCTATGCTTGCGGAGACGATGTCTAGGCCTGCCGCTTACTGCAACTGGGTTGAGGTCGAACTTTCGATCTCGCAGACGTTCGAAGACATCCGAGACGCCATACAATATTTGGCTAGCAAAATCGAAATCATACGTACAGGTTTCCTTGCGCAGTCACAGCATTCCGGAACCTTTTCGCAGATAATCTGGAAAGAACTGCTCGCCTCTCAGATCGAGGAAGTCGACAGTTTTTCAAGACTTTACACACTGCAGTCTGAGGAAGACTTCCTGCGGCCGTTCCACACGCAGATAATAACAAGCTCCGAACGACCTCGCTTGCTGTTTCGCATGCATCATGCTTTATACGACGGGTGGTCGTTCGATCTGTTGCTGCATGATCTGGATATGCGATTGCGTAGAGAGAAACTTGCATCACGACCACAGTTCCGTGAAGTAGTCCAATATCTGTCCCAGATAAACTCCGAAGATGAACAGTCATCTAGAAATTACTGGACTAGTCTCCTCAGTGGCTACCTTCCGATCTCGCTACCTAATTACCACGGGAGGGTTGTTGGTGACCGAGTTACACGGCGCTTCACTCGGCTGTCTGCCATCGATCGGTCCCGGCTCTTTGAATGCGCTCGCGAAATGGCTATTAATCCCCAGGTATACTTCCAAGCGGCTACTGCGTACGTGCTTAGTCTCTACAACGGTACAGCCGATGTTATTCTCGGAAATGTTTCATCTGGGCGAACTATCCCCGTGGCTGGTGTGGAGGATATCATCGGCCCTTGCATCGCAACTGTCCCCTTCCGCATAGACCTCAACAACGCTCATAGCACCCATGACCTTTTACATTTGACACAAGCGTTGAACCGAGAGAGTCTGAAGCACAGTACCATCTCCCTGCGCGACATAGTAAGGGCAGGCAACATACCACCGGGAACTCGGCTTTTTGACGTCTTGTTCGTGTGGCAGCAGTCAATAGCCTCGGATTCAAACTCAACACTTGCGGCCAGAGTCATCGACAGCGCGGATGACCTTGAATTCAGACTCACGCTCGAGTTCGAACCGCGTGAAGATGACATATCGTTACGAGCTACGTACGATACATCAACCTTCCCGGAGCAACAGATCGAATGCTTGTCACGCCAGATTGACGAAGTAGTGGGAATAATGTTGGAGAGCACCAACCACAACATCGATAAGATGAAATGGTGCTTCACCACACCTTCATTATCAATCGCGAATCCCACCCCTCGGCAGCAACCAATCGAGAGTGGTCCTGCTTATGCAGTAGAACAATGGGCATTGTCGGATCCTGGAAGACCTGCTGTCAAGTTCGCCCGTGTCATACGTGGTGGTCTAGAAGTTGAAAAGGTAGCGACCTACGGGATGCTGAACTCCTGCGCTAATCAGTTTGCCCGTGTGCTTGCCGATCGTGGAGTTGGCAACGATCAATTAGTTTGCGTCATGATGGAGAAGTCAGTCAACCTTTATATCTGTATCCTCGCTGTTCTCAAGCTTGGTTGCGGATACCTGCCGCTCGTTCCTGATACACCGATTGAGAGAGTCAAGACCATATTGAATGACGCGCGAGTCAAGGTCTGTGTCTCCGACTTGTCGACTTCACCCGATATCCGAAAAAATCTCCGAGTCGAACTAGTAGACTTCAACGCCACCCAGCTTTCAGACTACTCTGATCAGAACCTGAACGTGCCGTACAACGGGCGGCATCTTGCCTACGCTGTGTTCACTTCTGGCAGTACTGGCACACCGAAGGGGGTTCTTGTTACCCAAGATAACCTCATGAGTAATCTGCAGTATCTATCGACGATATACCCCTTCTCCGCGGAATCCTGCCTGCTCCAATCCTGCTCCCAGGCATTTGATGTCAGCGTCTTTGAGATATTCTTCTCCTGGTACGTTGGCATGTGTTTGTGCACAGCGAAGAAAGACGACCTGTTCCGCGACTTTGAGGCTGCAATCAACTATCTAGGTGTCACACATCTGAGCCTAACACCAACAGTTGCAGCACTAGTGGATCCGGAGAATGTACCGAAAGTCGAATTTCTAGTGACTGCTGGAGAAGCTTTGACAGAACACGTTCGAAGAAGGTGGGCAGGTAAAGGCTTGTACCAAGGATATGGTCCTTCTGAGACCACAAACATATGCACTGTTCGAGCAGCGGTTACTCCAGACGACCTAATCAACAACATTGGCATGCCCTTCACCAACACTTCAGCCTTCGTACTTGATCCCGAAAGCGAAGCTGTTCTGCCCCGTGGCGCTGTAGGAGAACTTTGCTTTGGAGGGTACCAGGTCTTTCGTGGCTACCTGAATCGCCCGGAACTGAACGCCACAAAGATCATCAATCATCCTACTTACGGGAGGTTATATCGGTCAGGTGATATGGGTATCCTGTTGCCTGATGAATCCATACTTTCCAGGGGCCGTTCGGACGACCAAGTTAAGATCCGTGGTCAGCGTGTCGAGCTCGGCGAGATTACCTCAGTCATGCTCGATCATCGGTCGGTGCAAGACTGTGTGACGCTTCTCTTACCGCGTCACAATAATGCACAAACACTTGTCATCTTCTGGGTACCCATTACAGCCGCATCTGACCGCTTCCAACGCTTGGAACCCGCCGAGTTCGAGATGGTGAAATCAGATCTATTCGGTCTGTTATCGCAACGCTTACCTCCATATATGGTTCCTTCCTATCTCATTCCCATATCATGTCTCCCAATGACAATGCAGGCCAAGATTGACAAAGGCCTCCTCCAGAGCTTATTCTGGAATCTGGCGGAAAACCAATTGGAAGCCACCATACAATCGACCGACAGCGACGAAGGTCCAGAAATGTTATCGCCATGGGAGAAAGACGTAGCCCAGGCTCTTGCATGGACACTCGACATATCACCGAAAGAACTCCGGAGGACTTCGTCATTTTTCAACGTGGGCCTGGATTCCGTGTCAGCTATACGCTTTTGTAATAGACTTCGAACACTAGATTTAGGCGACTTTGCCATCTCGACAGTCCTGAAGAACTCGTCAATTGCTCGACTAGCGTCTGCTCACGACCTGCGCTCGCACCCGCCAATACACGAAACGACCAAGCCCCTGACCATCAACGTGAAAAACTTCCTCAAGCCAGATGAAGTGTCTCGAATTCTTGCGCGTTATGAAGAAAGCGAGTTCAAGGTGGCAAGGATACTACCATGTACACCACTGCAAGAAGCAATGCTATCAAGTGGTCAGTCATTCGCAGACTCCGCGTACTGCAATACTATGGTTTTTGATGTCAAAGGAGACATCTTTCGGCTGCAAAACTGCTGGTCGAGCATGGTTGAGCGACACGAGATTCTTCGTACTTGTTTCGTTGGCACCGAAGACCCATCGTTCGCGTTCGCGCAAGTCGTCCTACTCGATACTGGGTTGAATTGGCAATTTCATGACTTTACAGACGCGCTGCCATCCTACACGCACAGCATCATCTCAAATCTTCTTCGAGCTGAGAAACCTCCAGTCTACTTTGCATTGGCTCAGGATGGACCGTCCACGAAGTTGCTATTCAGTTGCCATCATGCGCTCTATGACGGCATTGCTATCTCCACTCTTCTTGAAGAGATACAAGACCTATATCTCGACTTCAAGCTGCTACCTCCAGTCTCTCACGATGTGTACCTGCAGCACATGCTTCATCAGAACTATGCAGAGGGTGATGCATACTGGGCGGCTCTTTTGGAGGGCGTTGAGCCTACCCTATTCCCCTCCCTCACCAGTAATAGCTCGAGAGTTCAGGGAAGGCTTGCAACCTCATCAAGACGTCTACAACTACCGCTCGACAGTATACGGGGAACATGTCAAAATATGTCAGTGTCATTACTGGCGATTGTACAGGCTGCATGGGCAAAACTGCTGCACTTCTACACTGGTGAGAGTGACATCTGCTTCGGAAATGTCGTCAGTGGGCGCAGCATTGCCGGAGATGGCGTCGAGCGCATCGTCGCTCCTTGCTTTAACACTTTGCCAGTTCGCGTCAACTTCGATTTCCAGCGGTCCAATAATGCTTTGATGCGCCTGACGCATACTCTTAGTATTGAGTCGCTTGCTCATCAGCTGACTCCGCTTCGTCGCATACAGAACTGTGTGCTTCACGATGGTGGTCGTCTTTTTGACACTCTTGTCATACTTCAGCAGCCGAAATCATCGTTAGATTCTTCTATTTGGACACTTGAACAAGACCTGGGCGATATGGACCTACCTGTGGTGTGCGAAATCATCCAAAACCAGACTTCGAATACCATGGAGCTAGTCCTACACTACCAAACATCGCTCCTATCTACGACAGAGGCTCTTTTGGTTATGGAGACTTACGAAGCCTGCCTATCATCGTTAATCGCGTCTCCCAATGCAACGGCTGTCGATATGACGAAGTTGCCAACACACCTCCGAGCAGAGTCTAATATAAATTACGAGCGATTCGAGACTGGAGCAGCCTTGCTACATTCTGGTTTCGAACTCATGGCGGCGACGTACCCAGAACGTGTCGCGCTAGACTTCTTGCTCCCGAATGGCGAGAAGACGACTTGGTCTTTCAAAGCTTTGAATGAGAACGCAAATAGCATTGCGCATACGCTCATCGAAGCAAACCTCAGGCCTGACGATATTGTTCCAGTTCATATACAAAAGAGCCCACAGTTCTACGCAAGCATCCTGGGAGTTCTTAAAGCCGGAGCCGCTTTTGCGCCCGTACATCCAAGTCTACCTGAAGCACGCAGGAAGGTCATGCTCCAAGAATTGAAGCCAAAGCTCGTGCTTTGTTCGGATAACTCGATACTTTCCAAGAATCTAACCGAAGCGATCGTTGTCAACGTTCAAGCTGTTCCGCCCACGCCAAATAGCAATCCTGCCATTTCTAGGCTAAACGACTCGAACCTAGCCTACTGCCTCTTCACCTCTGGCTCCACAGGCGTACCAAAAGCGGTCAGCATGGAACATCGCGCTCCAATTCAAACTATCCTCAGCTCCAAATCTCGCATTCCTTGGAGCTCATCTTCACGACTACTACAGTACGCCGCTGTGACGTTTGATATGTGCTATTACGATTGTTTCCTGGCCTGGACATTCGGCTTCACCCTTTGTACCGCGGGACAAGATGACTTGTTGAATGATCTACCTAAGGTCATCAATTCTTTGCAGGTCGACTTGCTCGATCTTACACCTTCAGTTGCCGTATCAATCAAGAGAGTAGATATACCAAGTGTCAAGTGGCTGTACTGTATCGGAGAAGCCATGTCGCCCGCAGTTGTAAAGGAATGGGGGAGTGCGTGTGTCAACTCGTACGGGCCTACTGAAGCTGCGTTCTGCACGACCATTAGCCCCACCTCAAGCGATGGAAAAACTTCAATCATCGGCAAGCCCTTCCAGACAACGTCTTTTGCTATCTTCTCATCTCAAGGCGACTTGCCTTTGCCGATGCTAAGTACTGGTGAGCTCTATATTGGAGGTGCACAACTCGCGCGAGGCTACTTCGGCAAACCTGATCTCACAAGTGAGCGATTTGTTACCCGTTATGGTCAACGATACTACAAGAGCGGCGACATGGTCCGAATGTTGAGCGATGGTAATTTTGAGTTCGTGGGACGCACAGACGACCAGGTCAAGATTCGTGGGCTCAGGGTGGAGCTTGGCGAGATCAATCATGTCATTCAGGACGCCCTTCCAGACATTGCTTTTGTGACCACTCAGATCCTGAAGAAAGAACAGACGGGCAAAGATCAGCTTGTAACTTTCCTGGTCTCGCACAACAAGATCGAGAAGATCAAACTTGCCGAGCTGCAACAAGAGGTTAAGAAGGCTGCGAGCAGCCGCCTCCCGTCTTACATGGTCCCCGAATTTTTCCTCTTTGTTGATGATATACCAAGATCAATGGCTGGGAAGGTCGACAAGAAAGCATTGATCGACATATTCAGAGACCATGCAGGTGTCGATGCCCTTACTAACGGATGTCGATATGAATCTGACCATCAATGGAGTAAAACAGAGACCGAGGTTCGGGACACTTTTGCGCGACTGTCCAATACTTCGCGAGACGATATATCGCCAAGGACCTCGATTTACCAGCTCGGTCTTGACAGTATCAGTGCAGTTCAAGTCGCTGCTGCGCTTCGCAAGCAGGGTCATCCTGTAAACGCCACTGATGTTCTGAAGCATACTACTTGCACCGACCTTGCGGGATTTGTAGACCAGACGAGTCCATCAGACGTGTCTACATACTCAGAGTTCGACTTTGGTGCTTTTGAACGCAAGTATAGGGCGCAGGTACTGAATGATAACAACATTCCGGACAGCGACATCTTAGCCATCCGTCCCTGCACTCCGCTCCAGAACGGTATGGTCTCGCAATTCCTGGCCAAAGAAGGAGCTGTTTATATGAACTCGCTTCGCTTACAATTGGAGTTGAATGTAGACATCGACAGACTCAAGAAGGCATGGACAATGGTGATGGAACGTCATAGCATATTGAGAACTGGGTTTGCTCATGTCAAGGATACGCTTTACCCTTTTGCTATGATTGAGTACACTTGCGAATCCCTTGATTTGCCGTGGACTGTAACCTTGGAAGATACGTCAGACTCAATCGATCAATGGCTTCAGCAAATCCAGCATGTGGCTCTGAAGCAGCTGCAGTCGCCACCTTGGGCCTTGCGCATCGTTGAGGGCAAGGATCACTATGCTCTTGACCTGGCCATTTTACATGCTCTTTTCGACGCGCAAAGTCTTCAATTTGTTCTCGATGAGGTTACTGCTGCATATCTGGATCAATCTTTACCGTTACCAAAATCTATCGACACAACTATCAGTAGCATCATTCAGTTTAGCGGTGCAAAATCGCCCACTCGAGAAAAATTCTGGACTGACCTCGGAAAAACTGCAAACACATGCCGCTTTCCCAACCTTGCACCTTTGAGATACGGTACAAGCTCTCCATTAATTTACACGCGCCAGTCCGCGAAACCACTTCATGTCCTAGAAGACGGATGTCGTCATGCTGAGATCACTATCCAAACTGCTGGCGTTGCGAGTTGGCTCTCTTTACTGAGCGCTTACACTGGAGAAAGCTCAGCAACATGCGGAGTTGTGTTATCCGGCCGAATATTCGAAGGAGCAGAGGATTCCGTCTTCCCCTGCATCAATACCGTACCAGTGGCATGTGCAGTCACGAACGACAAAGTCGCATTCCTCAAAAGGATCATGGAGCTGAATGCCCAGATCCAGCAGCATCAATTCACACCACTCAAGGAAATCCAGACGTTGATGGGCTTTCCGAATGAAGCACTTTTCGACAGCATTTTTGCCTACCAGAAGCTTCCCGGCCGCACAGAGGCCAGTACCATATGGAAAGTAGCCGACGAAAGAGCAACGATTGAGTACCCGGTTTCGATCGAGTTGGAGCCAGTGGATGGATATCTGGAGTATCGACTCACGTTCTTATCGCATGCCATACCAGAGGAGCAGGCCAATTTGATCCTCGAGCAACTAGATCACTTGATGGAAAATTATACTACAATCAGTCCTATAACTGAGACCAGCCATACCGAGCAACTCTACTCTATCACGCCTGCTCAGGAGCCTGAGTTGCCGTCTAATGCCAGGCTACTCCACGAACTCGTCGAACATACTGCGATGGAGTACCCCAAGCGCATCGCATTTGAGTTCGTGACGGCGAACGACAAAGGAGAGCGGACTGTTGAGCAATGGACTTATGCTGAGCTGGATGCAGAAGGGAACAGAATTGCTCGCTTACTCGTCTCTCATGGAGTTCAGTCAGGTAGTCTGGTTGGGGTGTGTTTCGACAAATGTCCCGAAGCATCCTTCGCTATGCTGGGAGTATTGAAGGCCGGCTGCGGCTTTGTCGCTATCGATCCCGGTGCACCTTCTGCACGCCAGACTTACATTATTGAGGATTCACGGGCTCAGGCTGTGATGTCTCTGTCCTTTCAAGCTACCAAATTTGAGGGAACCGTCAGTGTGCCCGTACTGAAGCTCGATGAGATCGACTGGCGTACACTCTCTGGCTCGGCGCTTTCGCGCAACGACGACATCGACGCCCAAGACCGTAGCTACTGCTTATATACTTCAGGCACTACGGGCACACCCAAAGGCTGCGAACTAACTCATGAAAATGCGGTGCAGGCACTTCTTGCCTTCCAGCGTTTGTTCGCTGGACATTGGGATACAAACTCACGATGGCTTCAGTTTGCTTCATTTCACTTTGATGTTTCAGTACTTGAACAGTATTGGAGCTGGTCTGTTGGAATCTGCGTTGTTTCAGCACCTCGAGACCTCATCTTCGAAGACTTGGCAAAATCTATCTCCGATCTCAATATCACGCACATTGATCTAACGCCTAGTCTTGCTCAAATACTTCACCCGGATGAAGTACCCAGCCTTTGCAAGGGTGTTTTCATCACCGGTGGCGAGAGTCTGAAACAAGAGATCCTTGACGTGTGGGGTCCAAAAGGCGTGATCTACAACGGATACGGACCGACGGAAGCAACAATAGGATGCACTATGTACCCACGCGTTCCGGCCAACGGCAAACCCTCAAATATTGGTCCTCAGTTCGACAATGTTGGATCTTTGGTCCTCCACCCGGGCTCCGATGCCCCTGTTCTACGAGGCGGCGTTGGTGAACTCTGTGTCTCAGGCAAACTCGTCGGCAAAGGCTATCTCAATCGTCCAGAGTTGACTGCGGAGCGCTTTCCTTATCTCGAACGTTTTGGCGAGCGCGTATACCGGACGGGTGATCTGGTTAGACTCCTGCATGACGGTACATTCGACTTCCTAGGACGTGCAGACGATCAGGTCAAATTGCGAGGCCAACGCCTCGAGGTGGCTGAAATCAATTCTGTCATCAAACAGTCCGGCCAGACGATTTCTGATGTTGCAACGTTAGTACTGAAGCATCCGAAGCAGCAGAAGGAGCAGTTAGTAGCTTTCTTGGCATGTGGCAAGTTCTCCAGGGCTCAAATCCAGGTCCGGCTAGATGAAGCCAAGTGGATGGCGAGTGCGAAGCAAGCTTGCTACGAAAAGCTTCCTCCATATATGATCCCCACACACTTCGTTCCTCTCACAACAATGCCACTGAACATCAACAACAAAGCAGACGGCAAGAAGCTAAAAGAACTTTACGAAGCACTTTCCTCCCATGAATTACAGGCACTATCAGCCACAACAAGCGATCGAGATGAAACTTGGTCGAAATATGACGAGAAGATTCGCCATACACTCTCACAAACACTGGCTGTGAGTGAGCAGTCTATTGGCAAGGATATCAGCTTTTTTGAGCTAGGTATGGATTCAATTTCTGTGATCGAAGTATCGCGTAGACTCAAGCAGGCCGGCTTCGTGACTGCTAGCGCATCTTCGGTAATGCGATGTCCTACCATCCGTCGTCTTGCGAAAGTTTTAGACACTGGCAGTTCTGTCGATCGAAACAATGGGTCTTTTCTCGCAGCACAACAAGCTATTCACGCAGTTCGACATCGCTATAGACATGCCGTTGCGCAGTCACTATCGATCGAATCTAGTAGAATCGACGTCGTCGCGCCAAGTACTCCCTTACAACAAGGCATGATCGCAAGGTCGTTGGAAAGCAACAACGGCTTGTATTTCAACACTTTTCATTTCAAGTTGCATGACAGCGTCAACGAACAACATCTTCAAGCGGCATGGGAAAGTGTATATGCTTCAACGTCAATACTTCGCACGGCCTTTGCGAACACAGAAGAAGGGCACGTGCAAGCAGTTCTTCGTGGTGTCCCTCTTAGTGGAGTAACACAAACTTTGGCCAAAGACCATCAACTTGCCGAGCACGCAGAAAGGTTGAGACACAACTGGCTGGAACTTAACCGAACCCAACTCAGACATCTCTTCGAGGTACATCTTGTCACTACCCCAACGCAGAAGCTGCTGCTTGTGCATATCTTCCACGCGCTCTATGACGGCAATAGTATCGGGTTAATCTTCCAGGCTGTATGGGACTCCTACAACGGCAAGGACGCGAATTCGGTCGCGCCTGCCTTCCATGATGCACTCGTCCATGGCCCACTAAACGTCGCCGATGGAGCGAAGAAGTTTTGGCAAGACCATCTGACCAAAGAGTCTTCTCCATTACCCACCATTTCCAGCGAGCCAGCCAAGACGACTGTCGAAGTCACCCGTAAACTGCAGGCCTTTACGGGCTTTGACTCTGTGAGACGTCAGCTCAATGTTACAGCGCAAGCCGTTGCTCAAGCTTGTTGGCTTTTCGTGCTGCAAGAGCACGTCAGAAGTCCTGTGACAACCGGAGTGATAGTTTCTGGACGAAGCATTGACCTGGAAGGTGCAGACCGCATCATAGGCCCAATGTTCAACACCATTCCTTACCAGCATTGTCATGAACACGGCGAGTCATGGAAGTCGATCATCAAGAGAGTGCATGACTTTAACGTCGAAGCTCATATCTACCAACACACTGCACTAAGAGACATCATGAAGTGGTGCAAGAGAACCCCAAATCAGCCGTTGTTCGACAATCTTTTCGCATACCAAGTCGCACAAGGAGACGAGGAGTGGGCAAGGAACGATGTTTGGGAGATCTTGGATGGTGACGCTGTCGCTGACTATCCTTTGGCTTTGGAAATCGAGCAGAAGACTAGTGGCGTGTTCAAACTGACCTTAGTTACTCAAGGTCATGTCGCAGATGAAACCCTAGCAGATGAACTTCTTGATCGATTCGAGGCTGTATTCCGGCAGATCTTGCAAGATGCGTCTTGCATACCAGAATCGAATGCTAGAGTGAACGGTATAGCAGAAAACGGAACTGTTCTTGAGACTGAAGCGATCCGGGATATTGGTGACACAATTCATTTCGAATGGACAAGCGAGGCGGTCAAGATTAAGGAAGAGATTGCTAACCTATCCGGTCTTGATCTCGATGGTATCAATGGAGCTACTTCTATCTTTGAACTTGGACTCGACAGCATCGATGCTATCAAGTTATCTTCAAAGCTAAAGAAACGTGGAGTGAACATTCCCGTAAGTGGCATCATGCGCGGACTGACCATCTCGAAAATGGTGCAGCACATCTCAACCAGGGAAACACCAGACAGAGAGTCTTCCCAGTGGGATCTTGACCCCTTCAAACAGTCAATGAAAAGACATCTCGAGCAACGTTCGTCTGATACCGCTGGCATTCAAGAGGTGCTTCCCTTGACACCATTACAAGAAGCCATGGTGGCAGAGATGATTGCATCAGGATACACGAGATACTACAACCACGACGTGCTCAAGCTTCGTCCTGGAGTTGACATCGGGAAGCTTCGAGACGCCTGGAGTGCAGTCATTGCAGCCTCACCGATCTTACGGACTGGATTTGTAGAGGTAGATGACCCAGAGATCTACGGTTCTTTTGCACAGATCGTCCACAGAAGGTGCCATAACTTCTGGTCACACCTCAAGCTGGAGAGTACGCCAGACTTCACGTCAATATTCGACGAACTTCGACATGACACCGTACAGAATTCGCTGTCAACACCTGCCTTCCGACTTAGCTTTATCGATACTCCGGATCAATCCTACCTTGTTCTCTCTATCGGACACGCCTTATACGATGGATGGTCACTTAGCTTACTGCACGTCGACGTGCACCGAGCATACAAAGATCAATTCAGTCCTCGACCCGACTACGAACGTTCACTGGCAGACATTATCGCGACTTCCGGATCTGCCTCTGCAAGCTTTTGGCAAGACTATCTCTCTGACGCCGAGCAGAGCCTTTTTCCTCGACGATCGGATGCCTCTAGTGAACTCGGTAGCTACGTTCATCGCCATGAGCAAAACAGCGTAGTAAGAGTAGACAAGCTTCAAGCTTTCGCAAGGAGTAGCAATGTGTCACTGCAAACCATTGGTCAATCGGTCTTCGCTCTTGTCTCTGCATTCTATACTCAGAGCTTGGATATCACTTTCGGATCCGTACTTTCTGGAAGGGACGACAGTGAGCGATCTCAGCTGATGTTTCCAACCATGAATACAGTCGCCATACGGGTAATTTTGCATGGATCTGGAACAGATATGCTGCATTACGTACAAGACAACTTTACAAACATCAAGCAGTGGCAGCACTACCCCCTGCGGAAAGCTCTATCCGCGGCTGGTGTTGATGGTAGACTGTTCGAGAGTTTATTTATCTATCAGAAGAGCTCAGACACAGGGCAAGAACAAGATGAGGAAGAAAAGCTATATTCCAGTATTGAGGGCCACAGTGACATCGAATATCCTGTGTGTATGGAGATGGAAGTGGTGAATGAGGTGTTGGTATGGCGTTGTGCGGTCAAAGAGGAGGTTCTTGACAGAGAAGCGTCGAAGGAGCTATTGAATCGGATGGATGACGTGCTCAGCTACCTAATCGACCGATCAGAGGCACCTGTCATCGAGATCACCGCAAAGGGCACGTCAGTATGTGGCTTGCCGGCTTTCACGAAGAAGTCGTCTCGTACGATCGGTAATTCTCAGGCAATCGGAGTAAACAATACTAGAGATATACCAAGCACGGAAACAGCTATCAAGATCCGCGAAACCCTAGCCTCGGTATCCAAGACATCCGAAGATGAAATCACGAGCGATACGACTATCTTCCACATGGGACTGGACTCTATTAGTGCGATCAAAGTCTCTTCCCTTCTTCGCAAGCAAGGCATTGTTCTCAGCGTTGGTGATATGCTTCGGGCTGGTACGATCCAGAACATGGCCAGGCTATTGGACGAGCGTGCCGTACAGACTCTGGAAAACAATGCCGATCCTCATGAAATCATTCAAGAAATTACAGGAGGTCTGGATAGAGCAGGAATCTTGAACCGAGCTGGGGTCGACAATGCCGGTGTTACCGATATTCTGCCAGTTACTGCCGGGCAGCTTTACATGCTCTCAATGTGGCTGAACACCAAAGGGAGCAACTTCTACGCGGAGTTCACTTACGAGATACATGGTGTTATGGAATTCGGTGACCTCAAAAACTCATGGCAAGCCTTGATCGAGACAACTCCTGTTCTGCGGACTTTCTTCGCATCTTCTGGCGATGAACGAATGCCGTACGTAGCAATCGTGTCGAAAGATACAAGAGCATCTATCACAAACGTTACTGGCGATGAGCATGACAACCTAGCCAAGCATTTGCTAAGTATCGCTACCAGGCAACCCTTGGTGCACCTCTTCGCCTCGCAAACGGTGAGTGGCTGGGCATTGAAACTCAAAATCCAACATGCACTGTACGATGGTGTTAGTTTGCCCCTCATGATGCAACAGTTTCAATCTATCTGCAATGGCGCCACACCACCTTTACCGGATGATACGTTCGCCCAGGTGGCCGCTAGCGGCCACACAGCATCAGCGATGATGGAGAAGAAGACCTTCTGGACGGGATATCTCGCAAGTCTGTCACAAAGCCATCTGATCCAGCCGTCTAGGAGCCCAAGAATGAAGACAGAGGTTTTCGTTCCAGCCTTGCTATCGACCTCGAATCTGGAGGCCACTGCTCGTCGACATGGTGTTTCAGCGCAATCAATCTTCCTCGCTGCGTACGCAAAAATCTATGCTGTAAACTCATCCAGCCGAGACGATGAGGACGTAGTCATTGGAGTCTACCTTGCGAATCGCTCGCTGCCTATCGATGGTGTAGCATCTGCAGTTGTACCTACAGTCAACTTGCTACCACTTCGCGTGAAGACGCCACTCGGTCGAGAGCTTACAGAGCTAGCTGGCGAAGTTCAACATGATCTCCAAGACATCAGCAACCCATCGAATGCGTCTGCAAGCCTTTTTGAGATCAAGGAGTGGACTGGTGTCCAGGTCGATACATTCGTCAATTTTCTCTCTCTACCAGATACACAAGTGGCGGAGGGAGATACCCATAATAGGGAGGGCATCACAATCAACCCAGCTCAACACTGGCAGGAATCAGTCGGTAGGGTATCCACAATCGAGGATTGCAGCTTTGAGATACCTACTGGGCTAGTGAATGAGCGCGTGAACGGGGCATACTTGGTAAGTTGATATGAGCGACAAGATACAGCTGAATTGGAGAGAGACTAACAGACACATAGCATGCTGTCGATGTCGAGGCCACAATACGCAATGGTGCTCTGGATGTAGGCATCTTCGCACCAACTGAGATGACAAGTCTACAAGACGGCGAGGAGCTGGTACGAGATCTGAGGAGACAACTCGAAGAGTTGTAAAAGTGTATCTTCTTTCATTAATCTCTGGAATTGAAGAACAACAGGCGTCTGGCTTCTTTACAAGTACTTGATTTTCATAGTTGAATCTGTTGCAGCTTCTTCATGACTTAATCTGGATTCATAACTTATATAGACCTTCCACAATATAGTTTCGCTCAACCTACCCTGGTCCCCTTCAGCTACCTGCCTATCCGCCCAAACGCTCCACTCAGCGTCAAAACTCTCATTGTCCAAAGCACGACTGTAATTGCCACATTCCCCATCATAACCTCGTTATAGCTATCGAAATTCCAAAACACCTCGCTGCCCATGCCTATGTAGTTCGCCCACATGTGACCCATATCCCCGCACGCCAGTATCATCAGGTAATATCGTGTGGTGCGTACATCTCGTGTGACGGATGTGCAGAGGATGTTCAAGGCGGCGAGCATCAAGAAAAGGCTGCCAAGGGAGTAGGCGAGGAGTATAGCAGTAGGAGGTGGAGGCGTTGGGGAGAGGGAAACGGGGAGCTGGCGCTTCGTGAAAGAGATGGGATCTGTAAAGGCGGCATGGGCGCCTAGGAGCTCCGACACTATAGTTTATTAGCTCTGGAGGGCTTTTAATTGGTAGAGAAGGTATTCACGGTCCCGTGGGACACGTCTAGGTGCTGGCGCATAGCGTTGGAGAAGAAGGAGAGACTGGGCTTACTTGGCTCTAGGTAAGTAAATACCAAGGCTGGCCAGAAAGGAAGGCTTGTTCCCAATGCCATAGCAAAGTCGACTAGGAGTTACGGGTTTTAAACTACAAACTGAGATTGGCCTTGACTTGATTACGCGTACCTGTGTGCGATCTTGTTGTATGGCGCGCCATGGCTCGACACGCGCGGGCATGTGTTCGGAATCAACTCGGAAAGATTCCGATGCAGTCCGGCAAAAATAGGGCTTCACGCATGGATGAAGATTCCACAGTAGTTGATACAGGTAATCATTAATATTGACTCTATACTATAATATCGTGGTATCTCCAGAGACCATTAACGCCTCGCTATCATAATCGTCAAATCGGAGTTGCCAACTTCGCATCTCCAGTAAACGCCCTACTTAAGCTCTGTTCCCAGTATTACATCAACTGCACCTCACACTCGGTAGATATGTAGCCCTATGCTACAGAGTGACATATCTGAGATGCCTACCAGCCCAAGCTGCAACTTAGACCATCTGCTCACCATGCCTGTCAGCACCGACAGGTTTCCTCTGAACACGGCTCGAGGCACTGCCATGGTGGCCATGAGCAGGGCCGTCAGGGTGTGGCATCATGGTACCCCTAGGACCATCTGCAGCATCGAACGGCGCACCGCCCCAGCTAGTTCCCTCAATTGTACCCCATCCGGCCTTGCGAGTGAAGACGGTATCGTGGAAACCATCGAAAGAGCTTGGGCCGGCGCCATAGACGAAAGGAGCATGACGCATAAGAGGGATATGGTTGAAGCGAAAGTCCCAGACTGAGGCGTAGGTCATGCGGTAGGCGCTGAAAGCCATGAAGGTACCAATGACAGCTCCGGCAAGGATATCATACTGGGTATCTGTTAGCAATGATCTCGATATTTGAAGTGACAGTTGTAAAGACTTACCCAGTTGTGGTATTCGTCGATGGTCAGGGCACCGCCGATCAAGCAGGCTCCAAGGATAGGTGCGTAAAGAGCGATGAGCTTCCACATAGCCGGGTGATGGTTGGAGAAGACCTTCAACTTGGCGTTGAGGTACAGATACAGGTAGACAAATCCAGCGAAGGCAGCCGTGGTGTGGCCAGAGGGCATGGACTCGAGACTGTCGTTGATCTCCTTCCTGTCACCTGTGCAGATGCTGCGGTCGAACATGATCTGGCGGTATCCATTTGCGACGTTACCGTACGCGCTACCAGCATCAACGCCATTGTCGTTGGTGCCGACGGTCGGGAGAAGTTCGGCAGGGATGACAGGCTTGCAGACAGCAAGGAAGTGAGGGCGCAGACCACCAATAAGCCACTTGATGAAGACTTGAAAGACGGCGGCGGTGATCAAGGCGTAGAGCAGACCAATGGTTGCGTTGTTGATGTCCCAGAAGCTGCGAGCGCGGATCTGAACGATCAGGAAGACAGCAAAGGGAATGAAGAAAGCCATCAGAGCAGCAGCCCAAATCGGAACGATCTCGTTACGCATAGGGTAAGCGAACTGGGGATAGACGATCTCACCATCTTGGAAGATGATGGGGAAGCTGCGGCTTGGTGCTGGGTCAGCGAAGTAAACACCAAGACCGACAGCGCCCATGAGAGCCATAGTCAGGATATCGAGCCAGGTAGCCTTGAGCCATGATCCAAATCCAGGTCTGCTGTTGTAGGACGACGAGCCGCCTTTGGATGAACGCCTGGGTCTAGTCCGCTTCTCGTGAGCACCAGTTGCCGTTGTAGTGTCTGCGGCGACAGGCGTCGTGTTGCGCTTGTTAAAGAAACCCATGTTTGTGAATGGTGGGTATGGTTGTCGTGATGCTCTGCTGAGGTGCTAGAGAGAGGTATCTATACGTCGTGCTGATGACGTATTGTTGTCTTTGTTGTGATTGTTTGCTCCGGAAAGGGTAGTCTGGGACAGCAAACCGCGTAGCGTGCCAGCGAAGCAAGCAGTACCCTACACTTAGCGTACCGACAGAGTATTCAAAGTGGATGAAGATAGGGTTGGGCCTTGTGAAAACTGGACAGAGAGGCTTGCGATACGTCCCTTATATTCTAGGTCGGCAGCCCCCAAAGCTAATCTTCCCACGACACACCGTCACACGCTCACGTATTCTGCGAAACGACATCATTGCTCGCACCTCTCCCGCCGCATTGGTAAATTATCAGCCACAAACCTGTTACTAACCCTGCTTTGATCCTCGATCTGAACGGTTGGCGGCATAGTGATGTGGAGGAAATGAAGATCTTAACGCGATCAAGCGACCTGAGACAAGGAATCTTGGAAGCTGGCAAAAGCTTGGTTCGCGATGAAAAGCTTGGTTATCCTAGCGGTGGCTTCTGTGTGGCTGGTAGAGTGGCAGTGATGTAATAAGTGGCTACACGGCACATTTGATGCCGGATTGTCCTTTATTTCTTCACGATGTGTGGCGCTGCGTCGATGGTGTCGCGTAACCTGCATGTTTCGGTTTTCAGTGTGGATGACCGCGAATGACCTTAAGTGACGTCAGATCGTACAGTTATTTGAAGTCTAGAACGGCCACTCTTCCATGATTTAGCAATACTTCAGTTTATATTTATGCGAAACATATTAGCGGCGTTCTGACTGATGAAGAACGGAGACGCGTCTCCAGGTACAAATACTGCTTGATTAGTTGTGCTGCAAAACTTGCCTGTCTCACGCAATCGTTATGGAGCATCGCAGGAAAATACGTATAATTTCAAATACAATAAAATCTGGGTATGACAACGACGCGCAACGTGTGAAAACTGCATTCAGCCCAAAAAGTCCCTGGAAGCCAATGGGCGCACCCTTCAACCAGCCGCTTTAACGTCCTTACTCTCTCTCTCTCTCTCTCTCTCTCTCTCTCTCTCTCTCTCTGGGTATCATCCGCCTTCAAATATCTCAAAACTCCTTCCCCTCTCAACTGTGTGTGTATGCCACTATGTGCGATCCCCACATTGCCTAAGAGTGGATGTGTACCTCAGTGGTTCCACTGCGGTGCCAAGTCGCAAGCAGCACACCACAGCGGCCACACTTGTGCTGAACGTCCTTGAGCGAGTTCATCACGTAGGGGATGCATCCTAAGCAGCAAAGACAGCACAGACCGAGAGCCCAGGCGTGTGTGGTGTTTCCCGTCTCAAACGCGACGTTGGTCATGGCGCGTTGTCCGCACGCGGGACAATCTGCAGGCGCAGGACCGCGGTTTAGGCTTGCAATTGGTGTTGCGTTCTGGTAGACGGCTCCGCTTTGTTGCTGGGGAGGCATGCCGGGCTGAACGCCAGCATGGTCGGGCTGGATGTATGCGCCTTGGGGGTGTTGGGGTGGCGGTGAGCCAGCAGGCTGGCCTTGAGGATGTTGCGCGTACATGGCTGGTTGCTGTTGGTATTGTTGCGCGTTTGGATCTTGATGATAGATAGGTGGTTGGCCGGTCATGTCTGGTGACTGAGGATATTGCTGCATAGGTACTTCGAAACTGTCAGCAAGAGACCCATTGTGTTGAAGGTTTGGAAATTAAAGGCTGGAGAGCGGCGTGGTTATTCCAAACAATCATGCAAGTTCACTCGAATGCATTGAATTGTGTGAGGATGAAGCGCAATGTCATAAGGAAGGCGACTGCTTACCATTTTGCTTCTCCATTGCGAAGGTTTGTATTGTCAAAGTCAGTAGGATGTTAAGTCTGGGTGTTGCGGTGGTGAGAAAACAGCCAGAGTTGTCGAGTAGTGTTGGAACAGCGGTACACTAGATATAAGAATAGTCGTGGGTTTTATCAAAGCATTAAGGCGTTCCGTATCGCTTGGGTCCATAGCCAAGGGGGCTCAAGGCCGGGTGTCGCGAGCACAGCCCTCATTTCGCGTGAAGATCAGTCGCCCTTGTCTCCGCGTAAGGCTCCTAGCTGGTGAACGAGGCCAATGAGCAGTCCCAAGCTCCTACACGTAGCATGATTACATGCACGCCTCCAGCCTCAGCTGCCTGCATTCGGGATAAGTTGACGGGCGTTGGCGACGTTGGCGATGGAAGGGTGTCAATAGCGCGCCAGGGAAAAGCGAGCCAAGGCTGCAATTTCCCGAACCAGTTTGGTGGTGTGCTAGAGCTTGGGGGCCAAATCTACACCACCTTCGTCTTTGTGCAAAGTCGTATTAAAACGCCTTGCTGACTAGCTGCGCCGCAACGGGCATCGGCATGTTTTCTCGCCACGTCTGCTTGGCCACATCACTTCAATCCTCGAGAATAGACACCTGATTGAAGTATGATGATATTCGATATTAGGCGTAAGGCTGTGCAGTCTGCAACAGCGATCAGCACGTGAATACAAGAAATGTATGTACTAGCGTTTGGGGGCTGGCTGTTCCTGCAGGCGCCTATATTTGAGACCATGTGCAGCATTTGGCGTCCACTAAGCTCGACGAAATGGAGTGCGCGGAGCGTTTGCGGTGTCTTTTTCCATCTCACCGGTCATGCACGGTCTACTTAATGCATCAGTATCGCGTATCCATGTCATCCAAATCGATGTCGTCTTCTGACTCTTCGCCATTTGTATGCTCTGCGCGACCGATATCGCTCCCGCTTAACAGCTTTTGCTGTTCAGGAGTCAAGTCTACGATAGTGGGTGCATAGTCGCCCAGCTCGTCGTCTGCATCTGCGCCGTTGACTTCCATCTCTACCCGCTCGCCGTCCTCCAACTCCAACATGCCGCGCTTCAGATACGAGCCCTCTGGTTGCCATCCAAACTCTTTCTGCATATAATCCTGCAGATCGTCCAGTTCGTCTACCAAATCGGCTTTCCATTTTCCGTCAAAGTCGTCGAGAGCTTTACGGAACTGACCGAAGAGCGGCTTCAAGAAGCCCCCACCTACGTCGTTCATATCGAACAAATCACCCTCCATGTCGGCACAATGACCAAGCTGTATCCTTAGACATTTCAAAAAGTCGAGGAACAGGTGGGATCGCTGTTTGACTGCCTGGCGACAAGTGAGTAAGAGTCGCAGAAGTCGTTTCCATTGTTCGAGACAGGAGTTGTTGTTCAGTGTCAAGACCATGAGGAAAGTAAACTGCAACTCGCCCAAAATCTCGTTTTCTCGACCCCGTAAGTCCCCTGCCTGGCAATGGTTGTCGATAAGATCACCGAGGAACCAGGATCGGTCCTGTGCAGCTTCTGTGCGTTCCCTTCCAGTCGCGCCTTCTCTCCAGGTCTTTTTGAGATCGATGGGTAGGAAACGAAGCTCTTTCTCTGGATGTAGCATGCTATTGCTAGTCTCTAGGCCCGGTATGTCATCCAGATCCTGTGTGGCAGAAGATGCGGATGTCAAGTTCCAGTGGTCGGGGTTCAGCCCGCATATCCTCGATAGCATGGTGGGTGTGACTTGTGATGTAAGCTTGCTCCAGTCTGTAGACTCCTCGAACCAGCCTTCTTCAGCTCCAGAATCACCCTCTTGTACACTTTGGCGATATGGTGTCAAGCCGTCTTTCCATATGCTTCCAAGATTTGCCTTGTGTCGCAACACTTCTGTCTGCGAAGTCTCGGCTACCAGATCTTCGGCACTCTGGTCCCACTTCTTGACGAATACTTGTGGCGAGCCTACACCAGGTGTGACATAGAACCATGCGCCATGTCTTACAGACAAGGTGCTATCACTTGCAGTAAAGACGAAATGCAGGCCAGGCGGAACATTCTTGACACCCTGAAAACGCGGTGATGATGTAAAGGAGAGTAGGTCGATGCCAGCAAGTGCTTTTGGCGGCAGATTCAACAGTAGTACGCAGTTGTTGATTGTCGAAGGGTCCATCCTAGGGCGGAAGATCTCCTCGAACCAGGAATGTCGTAGAATTTTGAGGAGAGGTTTTTCGCAAAGCTCTACTCGAGCAGGTGAGAAATGGGGTATCATAAATTCCAGAAAGGGTAAGACGCAAAAATATTAATACACGTGAGCGCGGCAGCCTAGCTCTGGGCCAGGGTCCAGTCGATGAATGGCGTGGGTCAACAAAGTACAGACGAAGAGAAAGCGAAGGGAAAGAAGAAGTTTGCGTCCAGGCGTCGCGCCCAGGGCTTAAGATTATGTTGTCGCATGAGTAGCTATCAGGTAACGTGTGGCCATCTGATGCCCTGTACCGGAAAAGAGCGCCCGATTTCTCACCGAGCAAGGCGCCATACGTCATTGAGTTAGCATGAGGCTCGGCTCGGCATGACGATCTCCCCCGACTCCGCTTGTGGTGGAGGGAACTGTGTGATTGATGGGTGTTCCTAGACGAGAAGCTGCTGTGACAAGCATCTTGCTGTCTAGATGCGATCTGCGTGCGCGACGTCTTGGCCATCTGCCTCGTCTGCCCATCCGACCTGACCGACTACCAGTAGCTCTTACCGTGCAAGCGGATCTCTCAACAGACCCTGCATCACGCCGACGTTTTGGTTGCATTCGTCGGAGCTACCAAGCACCAACACGCGCACGACGACAACGACGACAACGACGACAACGACCATGGACCGCCGCCGCGCTCCGGGGCTCTCCTCGCTCTCCTCACGCGGTCTACAGAATCACCACTACACGTCCCATGGCGCCACGCTCCGCACCCGCAATGCAGACTCGCTCTCCACCCAACTCTCCGTCTTCCAATCCCTCGTCCACAACTTCGCCGTCACACACTCCAAGGACATCCGCGCCAACCCCGCTTTCCGCGCCGAGTTCGCGCGCATGTGCTCGGCGCTGAACATTGACTTCCTCGCATCGTCGTATCACCGGGACAGCAAAGATGGCAAGGCGAGCGGGGGAGGCGGCGAGAGCATCTGGGCACAGCTGCTGGGCGGGAGCGTGAACGACTTCTACTTCAACCTGGGCGTCTTGATTGTCGAGGAGTGTCGGGCCACGAGATCAGAAAACGGCGGGCTGATAAGCGTCTCTGATCTCAAAGCACGCATATCCAAATCACAGCGCATCGGTGGAAGCATGCAAGTGAGCGATGACGACATCAAGCGCGCCGTAGACTCGCTCGCTCCGCTTGGTTCGTGCTTCTCCATCATGAAGATCGGACACAGAAGCTTGATAAGAAGCGTGCCCAAAGAGTTGAACACGGACCAGAGCACGGTGCTCGAAGCCATACAAGTTCTCGGCTACGTCACAGTATCCATGCTGCAGCTGAATCTCAACTGGGAGAGACCTCGGGCCCATGCTGTCGTCGAAGACCTCATGGCAGACAGTCTGGTATGGGTAGATACACAAGCTGGGGAGAATGAATACTGGAGTCCGGCCTTCCTGACTGCGGCCGCGGGAGATGTGACATTATGATACCCGGTGTTACCACCACCAACGACTTCGCAGACAGCCAGAGAGCTGGATTTGGGAGCAAAACTCATCATTATATATACAGTCTATTGTACAACATTTTCATCACCACAGGAGCTCAGTGTTGCAGATTCTAGCCTCTTCACTGTCTCTCCACGCTCCCTTCGTATGGCTCAATTCAGGCAGCAGTCTACGGTGCCACCGCACACTCCATCTCCGAGCAGTATCCTCGTCGTCAAAATCCAGCACCCACCGATTGTAGACGCGATTCATGACCAGTTGGTTCTGCTGACTCGGGCTATCTTCATCTACACCACCTAGCATGCTCTGGATCGCCGGATCATCATACGTCATCTCTGAATCAGAACTCGACTGATCAAACGTGCCGTATGCGCGCGGACGGCTCGACGAGACAGCCTTGGACGACACCTTAAGGTTGATCATGTCGCGGAGACGATGGATCGACGTTTGTGATTCGTTACGGAGAGGAAGAATCATGCCGTGCTTGTACGCGTCGCGAGAGAAGATCTTGAAAAGGTCCGAGGGTGTAGGCTCGTAACCTTCAATATGCATGAGTACCCTCCAAATTGGATTTCCCTTTGCGTCGACCGAGGGTACGATGGGTTGGTAGCCGCCTCTCTCAACCAAGTTGCGTAGGGCAGGGTTGTAGGGCTGCATCAGAACGTTCAAGCTCATGGGGTGGCGTGTAGGTAAGAGGTTGTAGGATGAGATGGCGGCCGTGATGTCTTCGCCTTCTTCAATGAACCCCTTAGGTGGCGGAATGGCGGAAAAGATGTTCGCAGGTTGATGGAGGGCGCTCAATTTGTGCAGCCGCGAAGCGTTCTTCTGGTACGCAAGAGCTGCTTCTGCGCTCTTGAAGAGGAGGTAGTAAAAGGGTAGGCGCTCCAGACTCAAGGGGTCGCGACCAGGTACGACCTTGTACAAGTCATCGTCTCGATGCCAACCTTCAATGTGCTTGCCCTTTGGTATGATCCGACGGAAATCGGCTTCCGTTAACTCAGTGCTGCAATTTGTGAGCTGGAGAACAGTGACTTGCTCTCCTTGCTTATGCAAGGATTCAACCACTCGCTCTTTGAATGACTGAGTGTGACTGGAGTTTTCTCGACGAACGACAGGCGTTGAATCGGGGAGGTGGAGCTTTGGGTACCGGTCTCTTGGCTCAGACTGAGGTTGTGAAGTACTACTCGTTTCCGGGAAGAGCTCCTCAAGAAGCGATTGCTCGCTCAATTCAGATGTATCGGGTGTTGGTTTGGAAGGCACATCGGTCGTAGTAGTTGTAGAACGCTCTAATCTCAGCCTTGGATCTGGCGGTACTTCGTCCTCAGTCCCCAAGGTTTGCTGAAATACCGTGCTCTTTCGGATACTATCCTCAGTGGTCGTGTTGATATGGTTTGATGACTTCATCGAACGGGGCTGCGTATGAAGCTGACGCGTCAATCTCTCACTATCGCTCTTTTTCTCCAAGTTGTTTGACACGATGCTACTCTGAGCCCTGAGCGTGACTTCTGTATGATCGCGATTAGGCTCAGCCCCTTCTGCGTGAACAAGGTCCCAGTTTCTGTAGCATGATCGTAGTAGAGTTCTAAGCTTGAGATCATTCTCTAGTTTTGCGACTTCATCTAATACACGCAGGCGATTGCGAACATGCCTGGCAACAGGGGCTACCGCAGGAGAACGCATTGCCTCTAACCGGGTAGCGGTCTTGCCTACTGTGACAACTGAATGACGCCAAGCTCGTAGACTATGCGGAAGAGTATCAGAACGAGACCTTGAGGAACGAGTTCCTGTATGCGCATGACGAGAGGAATCCCCACCCATGGCCAATGGTCTCCTTGTTGATAGCGACTGCGTCGACACAGATTGTTGCTCATTTCCCTCTAACGGTGCATGCTCCGTGGATGAAGTGTGGTTTTCCTGGCGAGTCGAAGATGGTTGCCGATCCACCGCGGTCTTAGCTTCCAGAGCGGCTTCCAAAGCTTTGACTTGCTCAAACAAGCCTTGAATCTGTTGTCGTATGATCGCAATGTCGTTGGTTTCAGGGCTTGTAGCAACGTCCTCCTCGCTGATCGCTATTGGGGGTTGTTTCCGTTGGACTTTCTGTATGGTGGCTTGCTGCTCCCGTGTATATTCACTCTTCTTGGGAGTATCGGGAAAAGACGACACTTTTCTCAGAACGACTGGTTGATCTGATGACTTCTCTGGAGGAGTGTTTGACGTCCTCACTGGAAGGAAGTCTTGATCTCGACTCTCGGTGTTGTCTGCCTGTTTCCCGTGTGTACATGCTTCCGAACGCAGTATCCTTCGCTGACGCTCCGCCGGCGATTCCACTATTCTTGCGATCTGCCCAGCTCCAATTTCCGAAGTTTGCTCTTCCGACAGGTCCTTTTTCGCTTCGCTTGAGTACGAGGTAGGAGTATCTTGCGGTTGCGGTTGCGAATCTGGCCGTGGTTCGGCAGATGATGTCTGAGAGTCCCATGGTGCAATTCTGCTCAAAGCTGAAGTCCACCAACTTTTCCTTTCCGCATCGTGGCTGTCCGTAGTCGTGGTTTGCGGGGACTCATCGCCGACGGTCGAGGATTGTGCGTAGGTCCTCCTGTGGGCGCAGCGAACCTGGTACGCGGTCCCTGAGGGATGACATGGCCGAAGATGTCCGGGAAGGCGCGGCGGTGGCATCAATTGTGCAGCTTCGTTACATCGCAAGCTGCCCTCTTACGAGCCCAATACTCAAAAGCTTCGGAACAAGGCCGCGCTAGCGTGTTCATTAGGCCTAGTGCCTCGGTTCGCTTAGTCACCCCAATACTCTCCACCACAGTGGGCAGCATGCAAAGATTCTGGAAGTGCTACGCTAGGAGACACTGGTGGAGCTGAATTCGGTCCACCTACTGCTCAGAGGCTTGAGCGTGAGAGACACACACACAAACACGTGACGTGAGTCACGCCAATATACCAAACCATCTCTGAGATTTTCGTCACCCACCCTCGCCGCAGTAGGAAGTGATAATATGAGTCCAGCAACGTCCTACACTCTACGTCCGCTGGAGCGTAATCCGCCTAGCATACCCGGCAATGCGCTCGAGGGTGGCGCTTTCCGTGTGCATCTATCGCAAAAAGAATTAAAAGCGCTGGGACTTGTCAACGGTGACTGCATTCGACTAAGCACAGCTGCTGGTTTCAAAGGTCACGGAGTAGCTTGGCTAGCCTCTCAGACGAACCCTGGAAACAAGCCCATTGCCAAGGTGACTGATCTTCTGCGAGAGCAATACAATCTTTCTCTCAACGACCCTGTTTTCATCGATAAGGTCGACTCCTGGAAGCCTCTCAAATCCATAGAGATCGATCTTGCGGATGCTCAAAATCAGATCGCCAAATTCAGCTCAAATGAACAACTTCTGTACTGGCTGCGACATACTTTAGGTAGGTCAACGGGTACTTCCTGACTAGCAGTTCTAACCTTCCCGTAGCAGTTGACTCCGACATTATTCTCCCAGGATGCAGCTTCCCAGTCCAGCAGAAAAGCTTCAAGCAGAAGAGCCACAAGATGCGCGTCACTGTGCAAAACATTGACCCACATCCGACTGAAAAGCACGCAGTGTATTTCGATGAGCTCATCACTCAAGTCACCACCACTGGTGGCGTTCCCATTCAGCAAGCACCGAGAGCTCCTACACAAAACTTTCAAGTAAGGTTCGACGGGATTGGCGGCCTCTCTAGCCACTTCGCTACCATAAATAAACGCCTCTCTTATCTCACGAAAACCCTACCTCACCAACGAGACCTACGCCTGTGTGGACCTACTTCTTTCCTACTACATGGCCCTGAGGGAACTGGCAAAAGTCTTCTACTCGAGCGACTAGCGGAATGTCCATGGCAGGAAGTGTACCGCGTAGATCCGGATACGCAACCAAAGGCACAAGCAAAGGCAATATCCGAAGCTTTTGAGGACGCTCGTGAAAACCAACCAAGCTTGATCCTCATGGACAATCTTGATAGGTTCCTCGACAAGGCTGATGCACTTGTGAACAAACTGCGGACCGAGCTAGCAAAGTTGGGTGGCAGCCAAGTAGTTGTCGCGGCAGCAGCACGGAGCATATACGACATTGATACTAGTCTTCGGTCACCGTCAGCTTTTAAGACAAAGCTCGAACTCTTTCCACCTAATGCTAAGCAGAGAGAAGATATTCTACAACAGATCTTGGGCACTACTAGCAGACTTGGTGACCTTGACTTCACGGCACTAGCCGAACGCACCCATGGCTTCGTCGGGCGCGACATTCACGATTTATGTCTTCTCGCAAGAGACCAACGAGAACAGCAGATAGACGAGTCGATAAGCGAAGAGGAGAAAACCACATTTGGCGAGAAACTCGAGCAGACAGACTACGTGCGTCAAGAGGACTTTGATGCTGTATTTGGCGAGGTACAACCGACGGTATTGAAGGACAGCATTCTCGAAGTTCCAAAGGTCAGATGGACAGATATAGCTGGTTTGGATCATGTCCGGGCCGTGCTTGAAGCCATCACTATTCGTCCTTTCAAGGTGAGCTCCAACTACGCATATTCTCGCATGTCGCAACGCCTTGTACATGGTGTCCTACGCTTTCATCGATATCTGCAATCTGTTCACAATACTAACAACCTTTCTAGTATCCTGACCTCGACATCAAATTTGGTGGGCCTCAGTCTCGCAAAGGTGTCCTGCTCTACGGTCCACCTGGTTGCGCAAAGACTTTGATCGCGCAAGCCGTCGCAACAGAGAGCAAACAAAACTTTCTTGCAGTAAAAGGCTCCGAACTCATCAAGATGTATGTTGGCGAATCTGAGCGAGCTATTCGCGACGTGTTCCGCAGAGCGCGTGCAGCGAAACCCTGCATCATCTTCTTCGACGAAATCGACTCCATCGGTAAATCTCGTGAGAAGACGCAGGATAGCGGCCTGAACGTCGTTACAACGCTACTAAACGAAATGGATGGTATCGAGGCACTGAAGGATGTTTTCATCATTGGTGCTACCAATCGGCCTGACATTCTTGACTCGGCGCTCATCCGTACTGGCCGTTTTGATGCGCATATTCACATCGGCCTCCCAACCGAGGAAGCGCGAAAGCAGATCCTGCAGATTCACACGCGAAAGAGGCCGCTCGCAGAAGACGTTGATCTAGATGTTGTTGCTAAGAGGACTGAAGGGAGCAGTGGAGCAGATCTCAGTGGGTTGTGCGCTGTTGCTATCGAGTTGGCGATTACAGAGTATACAGAGGATCCGAGCCGTGAGGCAAAAGTGCATATGCGGCACTTTGAGCAGGCGCTACAGCAGCATGTTCCACATACCATTGCAGCGGAAGCAGAACGGTATAAGAACTGGCGGCCAGGCAAGTCGTTATCAGAGGACTAGATCGACGGTGTCATCGGGTTCACCTGACAATGCATTATCTACCCGTGTGGATCAGGCTTTTTGGGCCAACGTATTTTGTCCAAACTGTACCCCAGAGGGCTTCGCAGTGTTTTGCTTCTATAGTATATCAATACAGGACACAGCTGATACTTTCGAGTTACATTATAACACAATCAAGCAAGGGTATTGTGAAACAGATCCGCGACGCCGTCCTCTCCTCTGCACCAAGATTCAAGGCTGATTGTCTTCGCTCAACCGGCAAGCTCCGTCTCTTTAAAAATTGGTATGTTGATGTCGAACTCCTCATCACACTTTGCCACTCTGCCCAAGATACAGTTGACTTTCTTCCGTGTCTGCTCGCTCATGTCCGCCACATGCGTCAGCGCGATATGATTCATGAGTGTTTCCACTCCGCCATAAACCCCCGTTACCTTGTCCTGTGCCAGGCAAAGTACGCAGCCAAAGTTGTCGTCGTTCGAGGTAGGGTCTGATGCTTTCTTCTTGACGTGGGATTTAGCGAGAAATATCCATCGATAGCGTATTCCCGACATCGAGATCTTGACTCGCGGATCGACAATTTCGACAGTCTTGTTCTTCTTGGTGGGATGCGGTGCAGTGAAGACGTCGCCTGTGAACGTGCTGCAGATGTAGAAGTCCCAAGTCAGTGTATGTCTTACATGCATTTCGTACAGTCACAACCTACCATGACTTGCAGCCCCAGATTTGTCTCGTATTATAGTAACCCAAGGGCTGGGTACGAACGCTGATGCCCTTCTTAGGGTCCTCTCTTACAGCCCAGGCACCTTTACAAAACCCCCAGTAATCGTTATCCTTATTCGGGCGCCCGTTCATCATTCTTTCTCCGCCTGCAGGTCCGCCCTGTATAGTATCGGATCTGATGCTGCTGCGCATACGGTGACCTGGAAGGATACCGATCGGGGCAGAGCTACTACTGTCGGTCGAAGCGACAGAGGGCGTGATGCTGGCGTGTCGAGGGCGGAAGACAGCTGTAGACCCTAGCACCGAAGAAGGAGAAGCTACAGTTGGGGGAACGTACGCAGTAGTTTGGCAATCGCTGTTACTGCGTAAACTGGATGTACCACGTTCTGTTGGAGGCGTCACGTAATACTGAGGATGCGTTGATTTACTAATTTCCACAGCGTCCTTTTCAATTGGCACACTGTATGGCTGTATTGGGTTATATTGTACTGGTGACATAGACTGCAGCGGAGGGGGAGAATCCTGGTGGGGCCATGGCATACTTGTTGGTGCACTCACGTCATTCTTGGGAGAACTAGTCGATGGCGCATTAGTTTGAGGACGTAAGGGTGCCAGTGGTGCGATAGGCGAGGGTGTATATCTGTCTTCTGCAGTTGCGTAGGGAGAGGTATACGGTGGACTTTTATAGATCTCATCGTGTTGATCGTATGATGACACTGGAGGACGGACATGGTCACCTTGCGATGAATTAGAGCTGTTGCGACCGAGAGAAGCCGCATTCGACTGCGCTGAGCTAGAGGCATCTGACCATCGAGGATGCAGCGTTTGCGTTTGTGTCTGGGGATACTGATTGTTTATCTGTGAGGATTGGTTAAGTAACGGGCCATGGGGACGTCGGGGTACGCTTCGGTCCTTCTCTTTCATTGCTTCGTCATAGAATTCTCTGTCATTGAGCATGGTCAGGGTATCGCGTCGGGCAGGATGACCTCCGCTATGCGCATGGCCTTCTGGTGGTCTTTGTTCGTTCTCAATACCCAGTCCTTGGTAAGAGCTTATTATATGTTGAATGTCTCTCAGAATAGATGCACGGTCTCCAGGGCGGAGTCCATCCAAAGCTAAACTGAAATTTGGATCTGCAGTTTGTGCAGGTGTGTAGGCCGATCGAGAGCCGCTAGACGTATCTCTAGTAGTCTTGCTCCCGCAATAGTCGGCCAAAGTATATCCTGTATCTCCAGGATCCATGTGTGGTAAGAAGCTTGTGGTAGGATAATTGTCCGATAGCGAGTGGATCCTGCCGTAATCATGCACTTGTGCGGTCCGCACGGATGCACCCGTATGATCTTCCCCAAGCGGCCACAATTGCCGCACCATAGGCCTTGCTATGTATATCCTCTGTTTCAATTCGTCCAATGTCGTTAACGTCTCTGTCCGTTTCGTGATCGAGGCTTCGTGTAAGACATGTAAATTGAGAGGCAAGACCCCGCTAGACATTAAAAGTAAGTATTGTGCTGATATGAGTTGTCGGACTACTTACTTTGTAGCAGCTTGCTGTAAGCTATTGATGATCTGAGCCTGTAGCATGAATCCTATATGGTAGAGGCGCTCTCGAGCGGTATCTGTGCGCAGACATCAGCTCTGAAATCTACCGGAAGAACTTCTATCATAAAACTCACCGTCTCCTACGCGAACATAGTCGCCTAACTCTCTCTGATCTTGTTTCCACCTTAGGTCAATCTGTTGCTCCCCTGCCAACAAAGAAGCTTGCAGTTGCTCTTCTTGCCATTCTTGTTGAGCTTGATCGCGGGCTTTGCGAGCGCGGCGTTTCTGCTTGACAAGTTTGAGCAGCTCTGATCCACCATGGAAGGCTGATACGACAGCAGAAACAGCTGCGACAATCTAGATAATAGTAAGTAATAGCCAAAAGGTGAGGTCGCGTGCCCATTCCAGAAACTAGGGAGGGTATATACAGAGCTCCAGAATGATGTCTAGGACGCAAGATAGCAACTTACCTCAAGACCGGACATCCTGTAAACGCTTGTTTCTCGCTGCTACAGTCGCTGAACTTTGTGGATTGGCTAGACAGCGCATCCAGCTCGTATCAATACCATTGGCGCGTAGCCTCGGATCGGTATTGCTATATGTCGAATGAAAAAGAGCTAAGATCCAACGGTTCTCAAGTTGGCGGTCCCAGTGGACTCTCGAAGATCAGGTTCACTAAGCCTGAGAGGACGTCCAGTCGTGTATGGTGGTAAGCCTTCTATGGTCCTTGCTTGATTCGCGCGAGGGCAAGCAGAGCTAGGTGTCGAGCCGTCGCGCGTGATTATCCTGTCTAGGGAAAAGACACTGACGCCGGAATAAAGTGAAATGATTGTAAAGCGATGAGGGAAGTTGCTTGGAAGGTTGGAGAGGGTTCCATGCCATTGGTACTCAGCCTCACTCGAGCCGGAACGGATGGCATGCGACCGCTGTATACATTAGGCTAAGCCCTTGGTGAGCCAACAGCAGGCGACAGTATTGCTTGACCGAGGTGCAGCGCTCACTGTGCTATCTGGGGAGGTCTCTCCAATAAAGGAACTGTGGCTGTAGCGCCAGGCGGGCTATGTGGTGTCGTCTAACCTGAAAGCGAATGGCATACTGTATCACGAAGCGGGAAAGACTTGGCCAGTGGCTTTCTTGCAATCACACTTTCGACTAGTACAGATAGATGTACTGTGCTGCCAGTAGGATTGCTTATCGTATCGGTGGAGGCTTGAAGTTTGCTAGCAAGGAGGTGGAGCTGGACGATAGCCCGCGCCCCTGGCAGTCGCCTAAAAGCTATCTTTGTATGGAACGAACATAATGCTGCACATGAATTCCAAGTCTCGGAGGCAAAAGGCTGGAGCTTGATGATTCCTATTGAAGCTTGGTATGGATGAGCGCCAGGAGATGAGAATGCGCCTTCTCGCCTGTCGCGCAGTCGCGGGACATCGCGAGCGGGGTCGTTCGCGCCATAGCCACCACGCCGCCCATGTGCCCTACCGAGAGTCCGACACGAGTTACGGCCATGATCTGTGTATAGCGAAGCTTGTCTCTCAACCTGATGCACTCGACACCGAAACGTGCCCACAAGGAGTACACCTATGTAAATATGAAAAATCTTTCCAGACAAAGGCATGCCGCTCATCCGTGGGGTTCACCGGTTGGCCCCATCCCCGGATTTCGGATTTCGACTGCACAGCCTTAGGCAGTAGCCTGGAGCTCACAAGCTGCAGTAAGCGACGCAGTAGCAATGAACGTATTGGTGTAAGTCACAAAGTATCATTCAGAAGCCTGGAGGCCTTTCAGTGGCATACCATTTTCCGCCTAACACCATTCTTTCCCATCTAACTCCTTCAAACCGACCAGCAGTACGTTTTGGATCATTCCTATCCCTATATATATGCACATAAGGAAGCCCAAGGATCTCCTAGAGAATGCAACCAGAACGACCCCCGCTTACAAGAAACACACCGCATGAATCAAAATGACAGGCGAGTGCATGTGCAACTCGAGCTGTGTCAGCGCGTAACGCCAGAGGAACACCAAGTCCTGATCGCTGGAAACGCGAGTCAACATCGACAGACATAGGAAAAAAATGGGGTTAAAGAAGAGTTTTAGAAGCGAAGAAAGACAAGAAGTCTAAGCATCCTCAAGTTGCACTCTCTGGCTCTTTCGGTTCCTGACTTCCACCATCGTAGGGGTCAGAGCCAATCGATCCACAACACGATCCTCATGCGGACTTGTCATGGTACGAACCACAGCTCTCGGGCTGTTTGCTCTGCTGACAGATACACTCCTCGCAACGCCGACCATGGCTTTCGCCGTAGCGACTTCTTCCGTCCTTCCTTCCCTTCTTCTCGCTTGAATCTCTGCACGCTTCTCACCAAGTCTGCTGGCCGAATGTGGCGGAGTTGACAAACTTTGCAATCGTTGTAGAGGCGAAGGTGCGTCGAGGGGAGCTGAAGCCGGGTGTGATGAGAGCGCACTGAGTTTTGTGACTCTTGGCTGCTTCTGCGAAGGAGAGCGGGAGAGTAGGGAATCTGACACACTGTTGACCATAAGGTTCTCGCTTCTTGCAGTCTTGCCAGGCTTGGAGCAAATCTCCCACTCGGGCTCTCGCTCATCGAGGCGTAACTTGATGGGTTTGGAATGACCAGGTGATGCCTGAGCAACTATAATCGTGATTGATTCGGCCTCGGATTCGAAGCTGCGGATCGAAGTAGGGGTCAATGATGGCTTCAGGTACGGAGATGCGGCAGGCTTCAGTTTTGTAGAATCAATATGTACCGTCGGAGTCTCTGCATCTTGGGCGAAGGTTTGCTGAAGTGGAGACTTCGTAGGCATTGTTTTAGATCGCTTGAGATCCTTCCTGCTGCGGTTCATGATCGATCCGGAAAGAGGTGATGGTGCGCGGTTTGAGTTGGTGGAAGGGAACAGCGAGAGTCGGGGTGAACCAGACACTGGAGTGGGCGATGTTACACTGCGGTGAAGGCTGTAATCTACAGGACTTTCGTCGTTTTCATTGCCCTGCTGTGCTATTAGCTGACATCCAACGTAGCTCAAGCTGTGAGTACACACCTTTGCGGACAGCTCCTGCAGTGGCTTGACCTTCTCAGCATTGCCTTGTCGCCGTGCCAAGAGCGATGACCGGCTCGGGTCTGACTGCAAAAGATTTCCGAACATAACACTGTATCTCTCCATCGTTATGTCTGGAAGACTGACATCAAGAAGAGGCCCCCCGTCGTCTACAGACGTGGTGGGACCTGTTTTCGACACTTCAACCTTTGGCACAGGTGGGGGGGCGTCGACTAAAATGTCTCGTGCTCCTAGATCCGGTGTTGTAAAAGCTCGTTGAATGGACTGTTTAGGTCCATGTGATGGGACACTTCCGAGCGTTAATGCCCGTTCCCTTGTCGCAGACGTCTCTGGTGGCGATTGAGGCGGAACAAACTCCCCAGGTGACCACTTGCGTGATGCTCGGATGTTGGGTCGATAGGTAGGCGGGGACACACTTCGCAGTTTCTCCCTCTCCATTTCCTCCGGTTGAGATGCCTGAGGTGCCTGAGGTTCGAGTACTTCGTCATCATGGTGGCTGTCTGCTCGAGGTGCTGCAGCAACGGTCTGCGCCAGCTGATAGAATGAGGGCTTTTCCACTGGAGGTGGAGGCGCTTTACGGAATAACGACTTCCATCGACTGAGTTTAGATTTTGGTGCTTCCGGGCGGCTGGCCAAGGAAACTGAGGAATCGTTGGGTTGGCTTAACATCGCCATTGAAGAATCGGGAAACTTGGGATCTACTGTTGATATCGCCACCTGAGATGCCGCTTTCCAGTGTGAGCTTGAGGTAGGCGAACCAAGAGCGATTCCAATGACTCCCTGCTCTTTCGTGGCGTCCGGGCTGTAGAGTACAGTTGTGGAAGTGGTAGGCGATTGAAAGGAGTGGATATGATCCTGAGAATAGATCGATGCTACAGGATTTGTTTTCTTATGGAACATGGGTAGACGCTCACCAGGTCCGCCTGATGTGCTTGGTCGCTTTGCCGTATCCGGAACTCCTAGATTTCCCTCAGTCCTCGAATCAGAAGTTGTTCCCTTGTATTTGTCAAAGTCTGTTTGAGGACCCTTAACGGGCGGCATTGAGTCCCCATTGTCTTGCTCCGTGGCCTCCCTGCGATTGTTTCTCAGAAACCTCAGCGATTTCGACCTTGTAAGCATCCCGGGCATCTTGGGTTTCAAGTTCGTTAGAGTATCGGAAAGTAAATTGAGGTTGAAGGAAAGACTAGAAGATATGAGCGCAGACGTAAAGGAATGGACGGCTCTACTGAGCCAGAAAGATAGAACAGGCCGCGACACAGTCGTGGGAAGGTTGAAAGAAGAAGAGACTCAAAGAACGGCGGGATTTGCGCAAGTATCACCACCGGTCCGCCAGGAAACGAACCTGGCGCCTCCACACTTCGCTGTCATCATACCAGCGGCAATCATCAATCCACTTTCGCGCGTCTGAGAGAAATTGCAGCGTCGAGAACCCGTCACGAGACCAGGGTCAGGGCAATGCATATTGTGTGAGACGGGCGAATTCGATTGGCTCCCCGGCTTGTCGCGCCAACATTACCCATGGCCGTTGACGGGATTACCTCGTAAGTGTCTTTGCAGGGTGACGATGCCGGGGGAACAAGCGACAAATGCTGCAGGGCTAAGAAGTTGTGGATAAACACAAGCCTGGTTTCAAGATGACGCTGGGCCGAGGAGCAATTTCGCGATCCGCCGCCAAGACGATCTGACCGACATCACTGGCTGTGGTAAGATTGTCAAGCAGTCAAGGCTGCCCACAACTCAATGTGCTACGAGACAAGAGAGCTCAGATCTATTCTTGCGATACGAGAGCTGAGAGACACAAGTATAATAGCAAGTATGGCGGCACTTGGTTGCGCTGAAGCAGCAAGTGCTCGCCCGCCTATGATCGACGGGAAATGAGGCCCCAACACACCATGGATAACGGCGCGACGTTTCGGAAATACCCAGAGATTGCGCGCGAGGTCTCGCCGCCTTCCTAATCAGAGGCAGGCATGTATACGCGCGACGAAAAATTGAAACGAGACCTAATGGCCTGGCCTCAGGCACTTACGCGATGTTGTGTAGGCGGCTAATTCCCCGTACATGCAAAACGCATCCCACCTGTGTATGCTCAATCCAGAGGATATGCCGAAGGCGAGTATAAGCATCTTGCTTGCCATAACCCCACAGCCTGCTCGCGGGGCGTGCCGATACGTTGCTTCGCATGCTCACCATGCAACTAATCGAACGACTGTTCTCGAACATCTCAAGCACAACTTGATGCTGGCCGTCGCACTATGTCCGAGTGCACACGAAGATGCGTGTCAAATGCAAAATCCTGCGAGGTATATTAGCGACCCATATACTAGCCTGGACAGCCTTCCAATGTTGAGAGAAGCGGCCCTCTTCTTTGGAGAAACCCGTCTCAGGCTGGCATCGCGAACCTGATACCCTGATCAGCAATATCTCTTCTCGTCATCCTGAACACCGTGTGGCAGCATATGCGAAGCTCAGAACGGACTCGAGGTCACATTCAGCTCTTGCTGTTGGTCGCTTTTTTTTTCTTATGTACTGCACAACACGCGTGCTCGTTTCTTCTCATTTCCTTGCATCGCCCGAGCCTCTCATAGCGATTTTGTGCTGTGTATCTTGTGGTTATCGTCGCACTCTGCAAGGAGTGTCGCAGGCGCTACGTCTGCGGTTTGTTCGAGTACGGTGGCGCGGGAAAGCAGGTTAACGGAACGCTTGCTGTTCAGAATGTAGTAGCACAGGTGGGTCATTCGTCCAAAATGGTTCTACCTATTTTCCTACGTATAGCTTGATTGATCAGCGAGGTTCTGCAATACTTATCATCATATCGTCCAGAGTCGGCGAAGGTGTTCACTAATCGAGAAGCTCAGAAAGCGTCCGTGCGGGATTGGGAGAGAACGGCGGAGACTCCGAAGAAGCCCATAAGAGAATGTGTTCAGTAATCTTTTCGAAGTTTGCATGCATTTCGCGGCTTGAGGGAGGGTTACGCCCAAGCAACAGGTAATGTGAGAAACTTTAGTACTCTGTGTTGTTCCGGTCACAACTTGGCCTCATAGCTGGGTTGACGCGTTATTACAATTCGCCTCTCAACCGATGGAAGGGTAGGTACCGGTGAGCCTTCGAGCAACCGCATGCCTCGATTGTATGCTGGCCATAAAATACATAGCGAACGACGATCAAGAGTGTGGAGAGAAGAATGGCGGGGACACCTTCGCCCGGGCGGCCACGAGTCTTGCCGAAAGTCTAAAGACAGATCGGCAAGACCGCCAATCGGGCTTCTCTTGTGACTCTTTGTCCTAGAAACAACCAGACTTGTCAGTTCAGATTCTAATTGCCAATCTTCGGACGAGATCCGTGATGTATTGACAGCGGCGTCTACCGTTGTCATCTTCCAAAGCAGGTATATAAGGTTAACACCACTTTCAGATTCATCTCTTGAATATACCACTCAATTACCAGTACTTATCAACAACCAATCTACACACTCAGTCATCGTTCTTCAAGGATCCTATTAGACCTCACGATACACCACTCCACACAACTTACTAGCTACCACCAAAGCATCCCTTTCTTTCCCTCTTTCTTCTCCAAATAAGACGCTGCAGTACATCAGAATATCGTATCCATCGACCACAACATCCTGAACATGCATTTCAATCCCGAGAAAGAGATACCCGATCTGTCGGGAAAGACAATTATCGTGACAGGCGGCAGCAGTGGTCTCGGCAAAGAGAGCGTCCTCCAACTCGTCAAGCACAACCCAGATAAAGTGTATCTCGCAGCCCGAACAAGCAAGCGAGGCAATGCAGCAATCGAGGAGATTGAGAAATTAGTCCCTTCAGCAAAGGGAAAGATGCACTACCTTGAGCTGGACATGGCATCTTTCGCGTCCGTCAAGCAAGCCGCCGATCGCATCCTGTCTGAGAACAACCGAATCGACATCCTTATGAACAACGCCGGAACAAGTGCCAACCCTGCAGGTCTAACCAGCGATGGCTACGAGGTCCAATTCGGCAGCAACTACATGGGACCAACTCTCTTCACCAAGCTTCTCCTTCCACTGCTTCAGCAAACCGCCGAGCAACCAAACAGCGACGTCCGCATCATCAACCTCAGCTCTGAACTCTTCAAACAAGCACCTAAAGAGGGAATCTCATTTCCCACGCTCACGACACCCGCTGAAGAGATAAGCACCGTAGCTCGCTACGGCCAATCAAAACTAGCAAACTACTACTTCAGCAAGCTTTGCTCTCAGAAATATCCCAACATCACATCAATCGCTCTACATCCGGGTGTCGTCAACACGGGTATCTGGGACCACTTCAAGGAAAGGAGGCCTATGCTAGGAGCGGTGCTTTCTGTCTTATCTGGCCCCTTTATGACCAGTGTCCCCGACGGTGCGAAGATGCAGTTGTGGTCCAGTACCGCACCGAAGAACCAGGTTAAGAATGGTGCTTTCTACACCCCAGCAGGGAATGGTAAGGAGTACACGCAGGCGATACTGAAGAACGATAAACTTGCGAATGAGCTATGGGAATGGACCGAGAAGGAGTTTGCAAAGCATGGGTATTAGTTGAAATGTTTGTTTAACCGTCTCAGCAAGAATCATTAGTTTAGCGCGTTTTGAGATACCGACTTGTACTAATACAGAGGGATGGCGAATATTGTTTGTCATTCAATGAAACGTCAACGCCATGTTTATAGAGTAATAATAACGGAACATGGTTTCTGCTTCATTTGCTGAATATCAGAGTGAAACGAATTGATTTAGTACCTAGGAACGATAGCGACCACACACACGTGAAGCGTCCCAAACATCTCACGGAAGAGCAACGTCATACTGGACTCAGAGACTTGGAACAAACCCTGCACCGAAGACGTGGTTATAAAAAAGACATGCATCCATACAAATGCTAAACTCGCTCACTGTCAAAAACCTATCAAACGCCGCTGATGTGAGATTTGAAAATTCATAACCAAAAAACTAGATAGCATACGTCACAGCTTACACTCGAGCCTGCGCCTGCTGACCCGCCCTGCCCAAATCCACACTCTTATGATATTGCTTACATGGCAAGTTTTGATGAGTATCTTCCTCATCGTCCTCAATGTCAAACATACGCTTCAGCTCCTTGCACGCTACCATATATTGCTGCCGAGCACCGGGGCTCTCCCTGAGAGGGTTAGGGGCCTTGTCCCAGCCATGCGGCACGCCAGGCACACAGTGATAATGTACGCGCTTTCCAAGATCCTTTTGTAGACGGTCACGGAATCGTTCACCTTCAGCGAGAAGCATGTCCCATTCACAGCAGAAGAGGACGATGTCGTCAGGAAGGGCCTCGAGCATGTGCTTTGGCGCCATGCCGGGGCTAAGCCATGGGTGTGCAAGATCGAGCGAGGGTGGCTGGAGGTAGGAATCATCGAAGAGATCAGTAAAGACAGCGGGAAGGTTCTGGTCAACCCTTGAGCAGGTCTCTCGACGCTGCGCGCGCGTTTGTGTGTAGTCGGTAGGTGGATAGAAGGATACTATGCCTCTTATCTTGAGAACAGTGTTGGACGCCTCTGTCATGACTGACACTCCAGAGGTGTCTTTGTAGGAGGATATGAGGGATAGCGAGGACGCGCCTGTCTGGCGGAGCATAGCAATACGATCGAGGCGAGACTTCTGGCGCACGAGTGGGACACGAGAGCCGTTGGGTGTGAGGTTCTGGCCGAAGGTGGGAGGAGGCTGGAGGCCAGCATTGGGAACGTTACCGGCGCGGTCATCGATGATCTTGGCGCCAGACGTAGTTCGATCGAAGAGCTCGCCCTGCAGACACAGGGGAACGGTAAAGCTCATGTTTCCTCCCGAGGAGAAGCCCGATATAGCGAAGCGATCGGCATCGAGCATCAATTCGTCGGCATGTTGTGCCAGCCAGAGCACTGCATCGGCACCATCCTCGACGGCTGTAGGGAACGGGTTCTCTGGCGCAAGACGATAATCGACGCTGACGACGACGGCTCCGACCTCGTCGACGACAACTCCACACCAGCGCGCATCGTCGTGCGCGGTGCCCAGAACGAAACCGCCTCCATGGAAGTTGATAACAACAGGGTATCTCTTAGTACCCTTCAGCTTCTTATGCTTCTTGTATTCTTTGGGCACGTAGAAATTGAGGCGAAATTTGCCTTTCAAAGGCGAGACGGTAGCATCGATGTCTCTATGGAAGGCAGGCTTGGGTGGTCGTGGTCGGGCAAGACGATGGAGCATCATACCGATGCCCATAAGGACGCGCCAGAACTGCGCCTGGACGTGGAGCATCCATCGTGGCCGGCTGGTCTTGGACTGTGGTGGTGGGTTGTCGACTGATACCGTCATGTTGACTGTTGATGGGGACGTCGGTCGGATCACCCTAAGCGGCGCGCGCCCATCAACGAGGCCGCGGGCGATAAAAGAGTCGAAAGGGGGGCTGTGCTTGTGGCAAGCCGCGTGCGCAGGGGCAGATGAGTGATGTCTAGTGTCCCGATGGTGTGGACCTAGAATTACAGCGATAGCTTGCAGTCGGGCGTGTCAAGTCTGGAGTTGTGTGGGCTCCGTCGCAAGCGTTGGGATTCTAGAATTGTGAGACCTGAGGCGCGCATTGGTCTCCGATAGGCGATGACGTATGCTAATCAGCCGCTGGCCAAGCAACACCCCATGTATGCGCCGTCGCGCTTTCACCAACTTGGACAAGCACACATTCAACATACATCGCTCGAGATCGGTTTGAACGACATGAATTCATGTCGCTCCTAGTGATATCATTATCGACTACTGTGTGTGTGTATGTGCAGCTACAGGGTGGAACCCACAGAACACAAGGGGTACAGGCCACGACCCCAAACTAAAAGCAAGCAAGCCGAGACGGGTATATGGCTGCTCAAGTCCTCAGAAAAGCGCCAGACGCTCGCCTATTGATGCTGCCAACGACCATAATGCGAATGTAAACAGGTATGAGAGAACCCTTGGCCAAGTCGAAATCAGAGGTCAAAGAACGCCGGAAAGTCGTGTGTATGCAAAACATGTGAAGAAGAATCGATGGGGAACGAGGTCAGATCAAGAGGGCAAGCGACGCAATCATGCATCGACAAACTCGTACTCGTCATCCTCAGGAGCCACATGTCGCTTGGGCCGTGGCGTCTCATCGTACAAGTCAAGCACCTCATACTCGTTCTTTACCAGCTTCTCCGTCTCCTTGGTCTCAAAGCGCTGAACAGCTTTCTCGAGAGCGTGGTTCAGGATCTGGCTGCCATGGCTAGGACCCCGATAGGCGTCGAACGAGTAGGCGATGTCGGCATCTGGAGCAGGTGCAGCGGACGGGTGCTCAACGTCCTCGTCAGCGGACGACTCGTCACTAGCGGAAGCCATGTCTTTGTTGAAAGCGGTGCGCGCCTTCATGGGGCCGTGGGACGATGCCCTGCATACGTTAGTTCTCCGATGATCCATCTTGACGGGGTCGAGAGGCGACTTACTTGACGTGAGGGTACAGCTTAGCAGGACGCGGCTTGCCGTCTTCCTCCCGCCGTCCAGGGCCGAACGACTGTCCATGCGCCCACTTCCCCCTGCTGTTCTTGTCGCGGTTGAACTCCTTGGCATCGCTGCGGAGGTCGCCCGTGAAGGTCTGGGAAGTCGACATGGCGGTGTTGCGGCTTGGTTTGGTTGTCGAGGCTCTGGTGTATATTGGGACTGGCTGGTAGGGTGCAAACAGAGAATGTGTATTGGAGCTAGCAGGTAGATTAGGTGTAATGGAGGGAGTAAACAGTGAGAAGTGACAGGCACGACAGGTATGGCAAGGTAATATGCGCGAGAAAGAGGGAGGCGCGGCGGATGACTAGCAGCTGTCTTATGAATGACTCTAAGAAGTGACTCAGGATGATGAGGTCTGATCGGGCGAGGCGAGTGGCTATGCAGGCTCTCTTATGGTAGATTACGGATTACGGCTCGTGTCCGGGCCGGGCAGGTGTTTACTTGCGCCGTCCCTATGTCGTCAAGGGCGTAGGCACCATCCCCGCCTTTGTCGTGGTTCCTGATAAGGGGAGATGTGGGAGCTCATGACCCAGCTTCTAGCTTCCGACTCGCCGAGGCCCATTTCCCGCTTTAGCCCGAAGCACATCCGGTTTGACGCTGTTGCCCATGATGCCATCATGGCGGTTTCAGACGGCTTGGGTGGCCAACGTGGGCGAGCTGGAGGCTGCCGTGTTCCTGGTTGGTGTCCAAGGACATGCGTGAAGCTCCCAGCTCTCAAGCTCTCAAGCGCCCCAAGCTGTGCTCCAGCTTCCGATCGCCGACCCCACATGGATCCTCCACACCTCAGACAGCAACAGTCACGGCATGCATCCCAACAATCGCAGCTTATTACATGACGCCCTTTACCACGCAGCCTTGATAAGATCCCGGACTCGGCCGCCGTGGCCGTGCACTCATTGCTAGCTTGGAACGTTAACCTGTCGTAATTGTCATGGTTGACCAAGACAGCCATTCCCAGTGCATCCTCAGGCGTGTGCTTCAACTATGTATGGTACGCGGCCTCCTCCTCATCCTCCTCGTCGCTACTTTCGACTAGGCCAGCCTCGCTGGGAAGGACATCAGGAAACCAGCCGTATTTCCCAAGATCCACTGTATACTGCCCCATGGCATCCTGGCTGACCTCGACCCCCTCCCTGCGCAGCGCATCTGCTTGCTGAGCCGCTGCGCTCGGTCCTCTTTGTTCCAGTCAGCAATCGAACAGCAGCCAACAAAGCCTTGTTATGGCAACAGGAGGCGCTGACCTCGGACTGATGCCGCCTTTGGCGTTGATCACGCGCTGCCAAGGCACGTTGCGGCTATGGAACGTTGGACTCTTCTTGCTGCTATCGGTCGATGGCGAAGGCAGGTTCTTGAGACACACTCCGACTTGTCTTTGACGTCATGCGTTAGTGATATTGCGACATGATGGCAACGTCTTTTTCCATGTACTACCTTGGACATTCGGCTACGATGAAAAGAAACATGTCAGCAAGTAGTCCTCGTCATTTGGTAATACAACGCACGCTTTCCTACTAGTCTTGCAATATGACCATAGCTAGTGACCTTGCCGGAAGGCACCTCTTGAATCGCCTCGTATACTGCCGTGTACCATAGCCAGACTTCTTCTGAGCGCTCTCCCGGTGCCATGGTGATTCGACGTGTAGAAGTGACTGAGACCAGCTGCAAAGAGTCGAGCGGGATCTACACCTGCAGCACGCGACAACACGAGAGCACGTGATGCGGAACAGCTGCGCGCGCCAAGCTCTCAACTTTCCGTACCGAGCTTCGCGAGTGAACGTTTGCAACAACACTCGACCAACGCGCTTTGAACATGTCTGGACTCGCCGATTATTTGGCCAAGAATTATCTCACAGCAGACTCGGAAAAGAAGTCGAAGAAGCGCAAGAGGAAGAACAAGGATGCCGGACTCATCATTGACGACGACGACAGTCTGGGCTGGAAAGACAAGGCAGATGACGACGACGAGGATGCGCCGATGATAGGTATGGACATTGTAATCTCTGCACGTTGCGCAAACTTGGCTCTAACAAATTACGCTACAGTCGGTGGAGGCACACTCAAAAAGTCCAAGAAGAAGTCCAAAGGCACCAATGCCGCAACATGGACAGCAGTGGGTGTCGCCGCGCCCTCCCACGCCGAACAACTCGCAGCCGATGCAGCTGCCGCCGACGCCATTATAGCAGGGACCGCTGCCGATCGCCAAAAAGCTGCTGAAGCCGAGGATGAAGCACCAGAGATGGTAGACACAGATGGCGTCATGAGGATGGAGTCCGGCGCAAAGGCAGGACTGCAAAGCGCCGCTGAGGTCGCGGCAGCAACGAAGAGAAAACAAGACGAGGACAAGCGCAAGGCCGAGGAGGTCGCAAAGGAATTGGGGGGCGCCGCGCAAGAAACCATTTACCGAGACGCCAGTGGTCGCATAATCAACGTCGCAATGAAGCGCGCAGAAGCGCGCAAAAAAGCCGAAGAAGAGGAGCGCATAAAGCGTGAAAAGGAAAAGGCAGCTCGCGGAGATGTACAGAACGCAGAGGCCCAGCGCAGGAAACAGCAGTTACAGGATGCAAAGACGATGACTATTGCGCGGTATGCAGATGATGCAGAACTCAACGACGAACTGAAAGAACGGGGGCACTGGAACGACCCGGCTTCAGGCTTTCTGCGCAAGAAAAAGGCTGGACGTAGTATTACAGGCAAGCCTCTGTACCAAGGACCATTCCAACCAAACCGGTACAACATCCGTCCAGGGCATCGGTGGGATGGCATCGATCGGGGAAATGGATTCGAGAAGCAGTGGTTTGACTCGAGAAACCGCAAAGCAAATATCGAGAAGCTGGAGTATCAATGGCAGATGGACGAGTAGGCTTCTGGACCTGTTCTTAGCAAGCTCTCCAGAGCTCTTGTAGGAACATGACATGGATATTGTTTGCATAGCGAGGCGTTCGGATTTATTACATATAAGACGCTGTAAGATATAGATCTATTGTCGTTTTCATGTTAGACCCTGTTACAATTTATTGGTATCTTGTGAATCGTAAAGTGATGTTGAGCGTGCGAGTCAGTCCATGCCCTCACATGACGTCGCGACGACTTTTTGTCCCGCTCGTAAGTTCCGACATCCCACTCGCGACAACGCGCCGGTGATGCGTTCCACCCTCCATGTCCCTCTCCAAGCATGCGAAGACATACTTGGTGAACTACTCAAAATATAAACACCTCAATGCGTTCAATTCGTTCGTCGAACCAGCCGTCCTCACACGCAACGATGCCACCAGATCGAATGTTGTCGGCGAACAAACCGCCTACAGCGTCACCGATAAGCCAATCGCGATAAAAGACAACATCTGCACAAAGCAATTAAAGACTACTGCATCGTCTGGAATGCTCAAAGATTTCATCAGCCCATACGATGCGACGGTGGTGAAGCTGCTCCAGGATGAGGGTGCCGTGGTCGTGGGCAAGACGAACATGGACGAGTTCGGCATGGGATCGCACTCGACACATTCGCATTTCGGACCGGTGAAGATGCAGAGATATGACGGAGAGGAAGCAAGTGTTGGAGGAAGCTCAGGCGGAAGTGCGCTCGCTGTCGCGACTTCGCAATGTTGGGCGTAAGTGTTTTATAGCCGACGATGATGGATTACGTGCTGAGACAATTAGTGCACTAGGTACCGATACTGGTGGCTCGGTACGGCTTCCTGCTGCGTACACGAGTGTCATTGGATTCAAGCCAAGCTACGGATTGATATCGAGATGGGGGGTGATTGCCTATGCCAACTCTCTTGATACTGTTGGAATATTTGGTAGGAACGTTGCGGGTGTGAAGCATATTTTCGGTGAGTTGATCGAGTTGCAACCTGCCAAATCCATATTCCTGACCAAACACAGACAAGCTCAACATCCACGATGCGCGTGACCCGACTTCGGTTTCCAATACCACCCGTGCGAAATTCCGTGCAGAAAGCCGACCAACTTCACTGAGGATAGGCGTCCCTCTCGATTACAACATTGACACACTGCAACCCGCTGTCCGGAAAGCCTGGCTCCTTCGACTCAGGCACTTGTGGGATCGTGGTCATACTTTGCATCCTGTCCGGCTGCCAACAACACAGCAAGCGCTATCAGCTTACTACGTCCTTGCACCAGCCGAGGCATCTAGCAATCTTGCAAAGTATGATGGAGTACGTTTCGGAAGTAGAGCACCAGGCATCGATGGAACACCAGACAGTGTCCTTTTTGCTAAGACTCGAGGTCAAGGTTTCGGTCCTGAAGTTCAGCGACGCATATTGCTTGGGGCTTTCTCACTCAGCGCTCAAGCCATGGACAACTACTTTATACAAGCGCAAAAGGTTCGCAGACTTGTACAACAAGACTTCAACCGAGTGTTTGCGTTACCAAACCCACTGTTCGATTCCGAGGTACCTTTGTCAAAGACTGAGGGTGTGGACGTGATTATATGCCCTACGGCACCATCAATGGCGCCATCATTGGCTGAAGTCAAGACACAGGACCCTTTGCACTCTTATATGAACGATGTCTTCACCGTTCCAGCTAGTCTTGCTGGACTACCAGCAATCACGCTTCCGACAGCCGCACCTTACAACGAGGAAAATTCGGAGAATTCAAAATCTTCCGACCCTTTCTTCAACACAGTAGGACTGCAAATCATTGGCCAGTATGGAGACGACCAACTCGTTCTCGATACTGCCAAAATAGTAGAGGAGATTACATCTACTCCGCAAAACCGTACCGGGCCTGAGGTGAATGCGTGGGGCAGCGGGCCCAAGTCGGATACATATAAAGAATAAGCTGAGTAGCTTACGAATAAGTTCATAAAGGTGCTAGAGCCATGCCGTCTTGATGCTGCTACTGCCCTATGCAAAATGAGTCGGACAGCGTCTGTACATACTTTTGTCCATGAGAAATATCCACTCGCTGCTAAGAAGAAATGCTTCGACACAGCTTCGTACATCCGGTAGACACAAGGTGGTAGATTGGGTAGTGGGCCTATTGTCCAATAAGTGAATCGATGCATATGCTGCGAAAGGGATGGACGAGTCAGCAGAGTGTATGTAAGTTGTCATTACACTTGTACATGTAAATCTTGTCGTCCGATGCAACAGCAAGTCTCTGTCGAAGTATCGAGTAATTATGGGCGAGGCAGCTGCTACGCTTAAGGAGAGTCTTTGAATGTCGATCTTCCAATGCACTTGCACTCAACGTTATCACAGTATCGTTTCATTTATACGAGCATCGCTTCCGCTAGATAACAAACCGTAGTAGAGGCATCTAGGGCAACCAGTAACACATGACTGATCCACTTGGACTATTGGGAAATGATGGCTGCTTTCTATGGACTACTAGTGCAGCAGTGTGCTCAAGTGTGGGGATAAGGTGTGTACATCTTGCCATGTACCTAGGTACCGCGGTAACCGCCATCCACTTATGTGTCAAAGACATCCGGACTAGATCTCTTGCTGGGAGTATCTGTTCGCTTAGACGCTGCTTCACTTACGTGGACGATACATCTCATGATGTACTATGCCACATGCCGTTTTATCAGGGTTACCTAGGCATGTCCCCACGAAAACTACGAGGCTCCTCCCCACGTGTTGCCCACTAGCTGCATCATAGCTCGAGTGACGGACCGTCGCGATTGGCTTTTCGGTTGAGCGCTATGCATCATCATCCGATCACGCGCTTGAATTTAGTGTAAGATCTAGATTCGTAGCAGGTACGTCACATCAACTGCATTCACAAGACTTAGGAGCCGAAGATTCTACCGGTAGAAAATGTAGTTCGGGTTTCAAGATTTGAGTTATGTGCACTATAACGAAGGTTCTGGAGGGTATGTACTACAAGCTGGCAGTTCCACATCGGGCACTGCCAAAGAGCGGGGAATACACCTGGGCAATATGCAGTGTAACCACCCGATTACCACGCAGCCAGTAGACGGTTGAGACGTAAGCACTCAATTAGAAGTCACTAAGCTTATCCCACGTTGACGGTGCCGTGCCCGTGCCGTTCCCTAAGGTCCAAGGCACCAGGCCAACGGGTCCTGTGAGCGATCTGCAGCATGTCTTACATGTGCAAGACGTCAACTCATACGCTAGAACATGGTAAGGAAGTGAATTCCGACGTTGTTCTCCATGTTAGTGGTCAGATCGCAACTTGGAGTGAAGCAAAGGTACAGTGGAGCTCACTATGGTGATGCGGCTGCAGCGGCAGATAGTGCCATGCCCAATACCATCGATGGATGCTCTTATCAGCCTGACGCTGTGAGAAAGCGTCCTTGCAACCGGCCCGATCAAGTATACCGGTAGATGCGGGAATTGTGCGAGAGGCCGCCTGAAGCGGTAACTCTCAACATCCAACACACCCAGTGTGGTGAGCCATGCTACCCTTCGCCGGTGAAGCTCCACCAACCAAGTGTTGCCTCCCTCTATCCCCTTTGTTTTGTATGGTCGACGACGAGCGTAGCGCACGCTTAAATGCGGAGTTGCGATAGACGGTCTGGGAGGGGGCCAGGAGGCAAGTAGTAGCAAGTCGATATGTCACTCTTCATCTGACCCCACCGCCATGGCCAGAGTCGCGCATGATCAAAGGGCTTGGTATCCACCGCCGCGTGGGTAAGTAACCTGTCGGGCGTCGCGAGCTGGCGACCAGCCGGTCTATATAAGTGTCTTGCCCTCAGCACCTTGATGGCTCATCACGCTCATCACTTTCACAATCTAACCATCCAAACCAACCAACCAACCAATCACCATCATCAAAATGGCTCCCTGGTACGTATTGCAACCAATCTTTGGTGTTTGGCACATACTGGTGTGCTCCAAGGTCGCTGCATCAGGGCTAGCGCCAGCACCGTGATGGACACTTTACTTGGAAGATGGAGGGGCTCTGGCTAACGGATTGAAACAGCAACTGCTCTACCTGCAAGTGCGCTGGTGACTGCTCCAGCTGCGGATGCGGATCCTGCTCCGTAAGTATACCCTACGATGCATCGATGCAGTGTTTCCACCTGTCCACTCAAATTGGCACTAACGTTGGGAAATAGCACTAAGCGTCAAACTACCCTGAATCTCGAATCTCTTCCAACAATAACACACCCATGGAGCGATTTGGACATGGAGCAATAGTATGGTTGGATGTCGGGGTGAACTGCCAATGTTAGGGTTACGACTGCTAGAAGTACCAGATGAGATATGACTATAAATCAATCTACATTCACTACAAGATTTGACCTTTGCACCGTGTTGTAAATGTCTGAACGAATTTGCTTGAGATTTTGGCAGGATCGGCAACTTGAGACATTGATATTGTTTTATTGCAGATGTTTGAAGAAAGACATAGAAAAGACATAGAAAAGACATTACCACTTTAGCAATCGATCCACCAGGACCATCACTCGAATCTTCTGAACGAGCATTAGAGTCATTTAAGAAACCATTTGTATTAGCGTGCAAAAGCCCCAAAATAGAGAAAGGGCTCAAACAATACAGGCAGGAAGGCAATAATACATATACAGTGTCAAGGGTGCTTCAAGCGCACCACTACCTCAAATATCAAGATGTTGACGAATGTCATCACCGAGCCTCCACTCCTCGTCCCTGGCCATATGATCAAGAGGACTTTGCACATCGTCTTCATCACTTCTTCGTGTACCAGTTGTACCCGCGTCGCTAACGACCGTAGCACCGCTGACACTACCGCTTGTGCTCTTGCTTCGCCTCTTCTTGAACCAACTCCTTTTGCTCTTTGTACTCGCTGCATCTGTATCAGAAGCTATCGACGCAGCATACTCGCGTCCGTCATCCTCGACTAGAGTAGGATCGGTGCTGGATGCTACACTGAGATTGGAGGAGAGCTTTGTGAGATGGTTAGGGTCAAGATCTCCGGAGGTATCGATAGGACCGGGTTTAGGAGTGGGCATAGGAGTGGTATCTGTGGACGAGGTGGATTCGACGAGCTCGGCGTCGCGATACCATTTCCGACGCCGAGTGTAACGTCCCCAGCCGTCTTGGCCTCTTCGTCCATCTCTCCACTATTCCAGTTAGCATCAATACAATGCGGGGACAGTTTCCTAAACGTACCTTGTTATCATAATATATCCACGCCGAGTCCTCTTTAGACACGCCTTTCTCGGCCTTGGAATCCTTCTCCGCGCCTTCGACCTTCCATTCACTGCCTTGCACCCATCGCCATTTTGACTGACCTCCTTCAACCTCAGGCAATTCAAAGTGTTCTTTTGGTGGAACAGGGTTCGAGTGCTCATCCGTCCAGGACGCTCGCTCGTAAGCAAGCATAGAGGATGTCCACCCAATACCCAGCCACCTTCGCTGGTTCTCGTAGATGGAAAAGGTAAAGCGCACACCAGTAGATTCGGGCCGGCGCTTAGCTGCCAGTGAAGCCGCAACCTCCTGTGTGCTTTTCTTTCGAGGGGGCAGAGGAGGCGCACCCTTTCTGTCTACGGATACAATCTCGCCAAAGTCTAGGCCGGTGATAAAAGCGCACGTGCGTCGTACAGTCCTCGACCTCCAAAGTAAGGTGCGGGTTACGCGAGCGGGTCGTGAGTGCCAACTTAGCATTACTGTGCCTACTGCCAGCACGACTCGCTTTGTAGTCAGGATATAAAACGGCGGTAGAGTGAGTGCTATCCATAGTGGTAATACAAAAAGAATGCGGATGAACAGCACAGTGAGAGCTGGTCGTGTAGTAGCTGAGGTCGCCGTCCTCTGTGTGGACAGGAAGTCTGTGAGGCGCAAAAAGGGATCTAGTAGGATGTTGCAGCGTGAAGTGAAGAGCTTCAGACTATCCACAATCTCCTCCAAGCTCTTGTGGTGCTTGATGTTGGTGTCCGACTCGACCCGCTTGTGCGCCTTCTGTCCCTTCTCGCCTGTCCACCCCGTCGACGAAAGTGGCGAGTATCTGCGCGTGTACATGCCTAGTATCAGGCCAGAGACTACTATGATGGGCCCGGCATATCTTGTCACGGCATCACCATACAGGACTACAGCCCAAAAGGTCGCGACTAGGAGAAAGCTCTCCCACGGATCTCCGGTTGTCCATGTCACCAGGCCCGCAAACTTGTTCAGAGGTAGTATGAAGGGATGCGAATATGCGAGCACGCGGGTAATCTGCGGCGGAGTGGCGGCGAGCAGCGGAGATTTCTGGTGTACGAGTATAGCGGATCGCAGTTTTGTTTGCGGTGTCGTCTGGCCTAGGTTGGCGGGGGAGAAGGACGCGTATGTTGGATTCTGGGGATCACCGGCCGGCTGCGGGGACGACGCATCGTTGCTGGACTTGGAAGGGGTGGACATGTGCACAATCCAGGGTGTATCTAGGTGGATATCAGCATGTTGTCGGCGCAACTGGGTTTCCACGAACGTTGTTGCGGGTTTGGAAGTTACCAACCTAGTGCTGCCATGCATGGAGATGTGCGTCATCGCCTGGCTGCGCAGACGAGGCTGAGTGCCGTGCTCGTGTCCAGCCACGCTCCGTGTGTATACTGGAAGGACGGCTTCTAACAATACAAACTTGGAGCTCAAGAGAAGTAACAAAGTGTCATGTAAGGCTGCACATGATGCTGCCGCCGGAAACGATGCGGGGGATCTTTGAGCATGTGAATGTCTTAGTCCGAGGGCGACTTGCGGAAGCTCCATGGCAGCCCATCCCGGGACAATTTCCACAAGAGCACGAATGGAAAGCGCGTACTGGGGACGCATTACTCCCACTTGCATCATCATCTGTACTGCACAACTAAAGCCACTGTCAAGCGCACAGAGATGCTTGCGGAGATGGCGGTTTGCGATCGTGACGTGATTGGTCGACATTGCAGGCATCACGTGCCGGCTGCGGAGGCACCTGTGCAGGCCGAAAGCGCGGAAGGCGACCCAGAATTTTTGGACATGCCCTCATTGACGACAGCGCCCGCCCACCCACGATAGACAGGAGCCACCCACACACAGCTTTTGATTGCAAGTGGACATCGCGCACTCACTCTGCAACTCTTCTCTTCCCACAATGGTATGTTCCTGATCTCTGTCACACCATCTTTGACTAACGTCTACAGGCCCATCGCATAATAACACAAGTCGTCTTCTCCGGCGCTCGAATAATAGGCCGTGCCGTCTCCGAATCCTATCGTCAAGCCGCCGCTTCACAGAAATATGCAGCCGCCAGTCAAAATGGTGGAGGCAGTGGTGGCGCCTTTTCATCCTCCAACATCACCATGGATGAGGCCTGCCAAATCCTCAACGTCGGTCCCGGAAAGATGGGCAACATCGAGATAGAGGCCGTCACAGAGCGTTTCAAGAGGCTTTTTGATCTGAATGACCCGAAGAAGGGCGGAAGTTTTTACTTGCAGAGCAAAATATTGAGGGCGCGAGAGAGGATCGAGAGGGAGGTGCAAGGACACCAACGGGTGGCGGAAAGGGAAAAGGAATTAAGAGAGGGGTTCAAGCCAAAGTTCACAAAGGATGAATGAGGTTACTGGGAAGCTGGCTACACGTCTTCTCGACTAGTCGACATTGAGGGCGAGGCCTACCGGCGATCCGTCACAAAATACACGGAATGATGAAGGAACATAATGTTGCATTTGGGGCGTTGGGCATAGCGTTTGAGCCTTGTATATTTTATGGGTACAGTAAGCGATGGCGCTTCGACGTTGAGAGTGTGGTCGGATAGGCATGAGCATGCTTCAGTCTCTCCACTCTCTTGTGTATTTTATTCCTTCCCCAGTGTTCCTATACTGTACTATCAACGCAGCTACGTCCTAGCAATCAACCCAAGGTTACCACCGCGTACCACTGAAACTCTTGTGATTTCACTGATTTTGGGCAAGTCCGTCAAGAGACTCTGTGTACAGACCATGTAGCATGGTAGATGTGAAAGGCGCTGGAGCACCAGCGATGTTAACGGAGACTGTCTTGGACTGGCTTCACGCACCGACCGGTTGGAAGCAAGTTGGAGTGAACACGGGGGTTGGGTCGCGCTCACCCCACAAACCCACGGGCCGCGCTAGAGTCTTGGCTTACTCGCATTATGTTTCGACAAATCTTTCGCGCCCAAGAACCTTGGTTCATTCGCATTACACCGCTATTGATCATCCGCCCACAACAAACCAACTCATCGATTACGCGCGACAATCCCACCTCACTGCAAACGCGACTCAACATGGGAGACTCTTATCGCCCAGCGCGGCGCCCGCCACCGCTTGTAGACCGTATGACCTTCACTGGTAACGATCGCGACAACTATCGACCAGGCGGCGCGCGCAACGGCAACCAGCCCCAATTCACTTTCGAGTCTAGCCATCCTGCCCCCCGCTTTCCGCCTGCTGGAGATTCCAATGTACCGCGTGGCCCTGCGGCATCAAGAAGGCGCGGCCGTGGTGGGGCCTCGCGAGGCTCATCTCGTGCGGACGGCAGGAACAACGCAAACGGTTACCGTCGGGGCGGTTTCAAGAAGGCCGCCCCTCATGAGCGCGCCCTTCTTAAACACCAAGACGAGGGTAGTCCGGAGCGCGCACTGGGTGTCGGAGACGGTCCTAACCGGTTTCTCAACCCGGATGACCTGTCTGATGACGAAGAAGCAGATATGTCAGTAGAGAGTGGCGACTCTGCCGATGAAGATCGCGAAGGTGGTGCGCGCGAGCCCAAGGCAGCCCGGACGCAAACCAAGCGTGCTGATGGCGACTCTGTTCCTAAGTGGTCCAACCCTGACCCGTACACTGCCCTGCCGCCTCCCGATGAGACCACAGGCAAGAGAACCGACTTTGTCAAGTTGATTCGAAAAGCAAAGAACGAAGAGGCAGAGAAGACTGCCGGACACAACTCAGTTGTTGCCAACGACGACTTCATCTCGTTTGGTGACGATGATGACGACAATGATCCTGATACTGTTCAAGGCTCCTTGAGCGAAATCGCACACATTGACAGCATTGTTAATAGGCAACAAGCTGCGCTAGCCGAACATCGGGCACCTCGTCCTGCGAGGAATAACAACAAGCGCAAAGTCACTATGAGCGGTGTAGTAGATGAATGGTTGCCCGTCCCTAACATCGATCCAACGCCGTGGCTGCCCTCACGCGACCCTTACGCACATCTTGCTACCGAACCTGAGAAGTGGTAAGTCCCTTGTATACCTGCAGGTTTCTGGCAGAGGTTCGCAATGCCAATTAGTTCCTTGAACCTTGCACAAGAACCTTTAGGCTTTATAGTGCGTTCTTTGTACTAACGCGATGATAGGCTCCACAACGAGATTCTCGACTTCTATGACTTCGTCGCGCCCAAGCCCTTCGAGCACGAACAGCGTAATAGGCTGGTCAACCGTGTCAACAGCGCCATGGGCCAACGCAGGTTTCCTCAAGAGAACGGACGCATCTTGTGTTTCGGTTCCTTCCCTGCAGGTCTCTACTTGCCCACGGCCGATATGGATTTAGTATATGTCTCCGATAGGCATTACAACGGTGGAGAGGCCGTCGTGGATATGTCTGGGAGGAACGCCAACAAGAGTCTGCTTTACAAGGCAGCCAGGAGGCTCAAAGACACCAAATTGGCAGCCAATGGCCATGCCCAGGTCATCCCTGCGCGTGTTCCCATTATCAAGTTCGAAGACGCTCTCACGGGGCTTCAAGTTGACATCTCTTTCGAGAATCTGAGCGGAGTGCAAGCGCAAGCCACATTCGCACAGTGGAAGCAACAGTATCCTGACATGATATATATGGTAGCACTCATGAAGCAGTTCCTCGTCATGCATGGGCTGAACGAAGTTCACACTGGCGGAATTGGAGGGTACAGTATCATCTGCTTGATCGTCAGCTATATTCAGCATTCCCCTAAACCGGACAACCTTGGAGAATGTTTCCTGGGATTCCTAAGGTACTACGGCGATTTTGATCTGGCCCGGAAACGTATCCAGATGCACCCACCAGCGATCATTGAAAAGGTAAGCATTCGCATGTCGATACCAAACAAGTTTGGTCTAGGTTCACACGGCTGACAATCGCAGACCAACTATGGCATTGATGGCCGCCCAGAGAGGTACGACGGTCTTTCCATCCAGGATCCTAATCGCCCCGAAAACAACATCTCTGGTGGGTCCCATAAGGTTCAGCTTGCATTTGATGCCTTCAAAGAAGCGTACCTCACCCTCGAAGATCGCATGCAAGCCGCCCGCTCCGGACAAAACATCGGACCCAGCATCCTAGAATGTGTCTTTGGCGGTAACTACGAAACATACACAAAACAACGAGACCACATGAGGAAACTCAAGTGAGTTGTCTTGTACTAGATTTGAAGCAGGCGCTACATATATTTTCGTATGTACGCTGCTGAGATATAGCCTTTGTCCCCCTCATGAGTCCTTTTGGACTCTCATGATACTTCTCGGACTAGACTTACTTCCTCCTTGGCCAAAATCGGACCAGGACACCTCTTAACAAGGATATCTATGACGCCCAAACTTGGAATGACGAATGGGCACGAGTCATGTGGAAGACGGTCCAGACGCAGTTGAACGGAATGGTAATTGCAGCTTAACGGGCCAGCAGGGATCTCGAGTATCAGAAGAGTATGGCGTAAGGCGTCGTTGTGGGTAGGCGAGTACGAATGCTTCGGCAGGGTCTACTCACGATGCGAACAGATTAGGGCGGCATGAATGTTTCAACCATCGCACGATACCCAATTCACGGCGCTATAGGCGTTTGGCAGCTATCTACGTACACTATCTGGACGGACGCCTCATCGACCGGAACAGGCCTCGCACACACCATGTTGATCCCACAGATCTCGACGCGGCGACACGAGTCCTCCCCGCCACCGATGTTGTTTCCTGTCTGGTCCTAATTGATCAAACGACACGAGATGTACAGTCTCTATATGTTTCCCATGACCCCTTTTCTTTGTACCGTAGACGTTCCATGATAAAATCTGTTCTCTTTTTTTTTTCGCTGTTCTTTTGCTTGCTCTTACGAGCACCAAGACGATACTAACGATACGCTAAACGCGGACAACTATATCTAGCACATACTCCTGTTATTGTAACGCCGACTCGGAAGCCTGGTCTGATCAAAGGACGTCGCATTGCGATTTCCAACGTCAGTCCCTTCTTCAGAAATGTCGCCAGCAACAGGACGTCTTTTCTCATTGAGTAGCAGGCTTTAAGCATGCGCTTGAGGAAGAAAGATTATTCTATTCGGATGTTTGGTCAAGGCAGATCCGGGAGCGAGCTCTTGAAAAGCATCAATAGGTATTGGTAACTCGCCATCAGTTGGTCTGCGTTAGCATAGGCACGAGATGAAGGGCTAAAGCTTGCTCCATAATGGGTACCATATTTATTGCCAGTCGTCTTTGTATACTATCGTCGACTGGTAGTTTTCCAAAGCAAGATTTTACACAAGACAACGCCAGGCCAACAATGCTAAAGTCAACACAATAAAAGTCTCGAAGGATTACCACTCTTGTTACTCCCCATCACACGCCGACTATACCGCACCGCCAGGGCAGCGATTGACAATCAGACTGTTGTCAACCTTCACAACTCCTTCTTCGTCTCCACAACAGTCTCATTCTGCGCCCTGCTGATGAGATCCTTGGCGACCGCCGCACTCTCTCTCCAGCTCCTCTGGCGCTGCCAGAACCTAATAACTGGAGTAGTTTCTCTCAGACTACTCTGCCTAGCTTCTTCTTCGAGACTCTTCCTAGTAATCTCGCCACCCTTGTCACTCAACTTGGGAATATTCTGCAGCTGACTGAGATTCTCCTCAAAGTATTGCTTGCGCACCAGGAAGCGTTCACGGCGTTCCTTCTGTAGGCCTGGGGAATCGAGTTTGGACAGCACGATGCGAACGCCCCAGCGGAAGAGGATGAAAAGATGTTCAGAAAAGAAGACAGTCAGAAGGAGGGCCCAGAGCTGAATGTTGGAAGGACTGCCGCTGGGACCAGTGCGGTCGTTCCAAAACATGTAGACAAGAGCGGATGTAGTAAGGCTGCCCATCCAAGTAAGGAAGGAGAGAGAGTCGAGCCAAGGTCCGATTGTATCAGCGCGCCATGGAGTGGGTCGTCGCATCTCAACACAGATCTTCATGGCGTCCGCACGAAGCTCGATCCAGTTGTTGATCAAAAAGGACACAGCGGTAAGTGGCCAAACCACGGAGAAGAGTGACAGGTAGCCAAATTGCACAACCATCTCACGAAGATCGGCGGTGACATCGTAAGAATCCAGTTCTGCTTCCTTGCGGACACGATCAAGGAAGGCAGCGTCCTCAGCAGGGTCATTCTCGGCGGGGGCCGGTGCGGAACCGCCGTTCCTTGCAGCTCTGTCAGACTGCATCTCCTTGTATTTGGCAAGGCCACGACGCTTGAGGTACGGAACGATAAGCTCCATGCCAAGGTTGACGAGTTGGGCGGTGACTGTGAAGTATATGACTTGCTTGCGGAGGCGATCGGGGTTGATGCTCCAGCTGGAACTCGTCGAGTTGAGGTGTAGTTGCTTCTCGTCCTCAGCGAAGGGCCGGACAGCAACGTTGAAAACGTCAAGGTAGGGTACAATAACCTTGCCAAATGGTACGTAGACAAAGGCAGTCAGGAAGATTCCCAAGTAAGACATGATGAAGTTCATGACGAAGATCTTCTGGGTCAATGCCTTGTCGTACGCCTGCGACGTCTCATAGTTCTCGAATTGGGTCAAACGGGTAGCAGCCTGGGTTAGGATAGTATTTAGAATAGGATTGACGGTTGTGAGAATGCCAGTAGGGATGAAGACCTTGTAGGGTTAGTCAAGCCATATGCTGCAGATCGGATTCAACACTTACGAGAACGCTCTTTAGCGGGCCGTTGTAGACTTCAGAGATGAAGACCTCTATACCAAAGCAGGTCGCAATGACTGCTCCAAGCGAGCAAGCGGCAATTATGGCGAATGGAATCTGCAGCAGTTGCCTCTGGAAGCGCTTGGATGCTGGGAAGAAACCGACTTGTTCGCCCGTGACCGGGTCGGTGATTGTTTTTTCAGGTTCGAAGTCTTTTTTCCTGACGTCGATTTTGGAAACACCCTTGACGCCCCAGCGGACACTCAGGTCGACTTCCTGGTGTTTCCAGTATTCGGTGAAGACGGTGCACCACAAGGCGCTCGCAAGACCGTAGATGGGCGAGAAGGAGCCGAGGAAGAGCCATGAGAAGAAACCGAAGGCGGCAGCGGGGATGAGGAAGGTGAAGTAGGACTGTGTAAAGGCGAAATAGAAGGCAATCTGACCATGTTAGTTTACCACGACACGAGACAGTATCTTGGAAGCCTACCTTCTCTCCCAGCCGGTTTCTGATGTCGTCCAAATCTTCCGTCGTTAGGATGTACTGCGAGGTCCACTTCTTGATCCAATCCTTGTTGTAGGCATGGTCGTGCAGCGCAAAGACAGACTCGACGTTCTCCCATTCTCCCTCTTTGGGTGTTATGCCGGCTCCACCTTCAGAGGGAGGGTTGGTGATGAGCTGGTATATTATGCGCAGTCTCTCGGCCTCGTAGAGGGGCTCGGCTTCGAGCGATTCGCGGGTAACCTTCTCGGGGGCAGCCGTTCGAACGCCGTGGATCCAATCGCGGACTCTGTTGGCAATTAGTAAGCGACTCTATGAACGGCATGAAGTCTTGAGTACCTGGACCTGTATACTTCACCGAACAAGTGCTCGTCTGAAGCCACTCGCACGAAGAGGAGTATTGAGTGCGACTCTCCATTGCGGACCTCGGTCTGCAGCCCAACGTTGGCCAGAGCCTCGCAGAGCTTCTCAAACTGCGCGATGGCCTTCGCCTTGTCTGCGCGCCTGTTAGCATATCCATCCTGAACCCCGCGTTGGCACACCCATACCAGTCTTCGCAAAGCGGTAGCTAATCACGTAGTCGACGTCCAGGTTGCTCTGCAGCGCCTTTGATTTGGCCATGTCCGACGACGAGCTCGAGGTGAGCAGGGCAATTTTGATGCGGTAAATAGACCAGGAGAAATTGGTGAAGTAGGGAATGGCAGCTTCGGCGCTTGTCCCCTCTTTCTGGGTCGACATGCCCAGAAATGTTGTAATCGGGGTTCAGGCCAAGCTACCGGGAAGCCAAAACGTCATCGTCGCGAAGATCCCGCCTACGCCATCCCTGCACCACATCGCTCAATCTTGTACAAGACACGCGCAAACAGGAAACAAGTCTGTGAGCCCATGCGTGTCATGTACAACTACGTGCAGGCCTAGATGAGTCTCACCCTTTTCCTTCTCAGCTCATGCGACATGATCGGCCCAACGTCTTCAATGTGAAAACACCCCACCCTTTCCGCAGTGGCCGGGTCCTTCCACTTTACAGCCAGCAGTAACCCTTTGTTGCGCCCATCTTGAGAGAAGCAGCCAAGCAGTAGGAAAGACCAGAGGTCCCGAATAATGCTCGTATATAATTCCTTTCGAACAAAAGAAGTCAAGCCAGGAAACATTTATTTTACTTTCCGGTCCTTGCCCATGTCCCACATGGTAGTTTCAAACATGGGCTCATTGGACCCAGGCAAATCCTGCATGGTCAATAAGTCAACGTCAAAGTAAATGACGGATACGGTGTCGAGAAATGCTCGGGAGAGCTCTTCATGGATTGAGTGCGTGTTTGTAAACACGCTATCCGAGCCCAGATGTACATTTCTTGCGAACAGTGTGAAAATTTCTGGAAGGTCGAATGTATTAACCATTTCACCTATCCAGCCAGTCCAAGACCAAGATGGGAACCCTGACCTCCGCGTACACATGCTAGGAAAGTGCAATCGCCAACTCAATGAACGAAAAAAGTACTCTTCTTTGAGGCCCACATGTTCCGTTGCTCCTGGTAAGTATGGCACGCCAGCGATATGGTAAAGTGAGGGCCGTATTTCTGACAAGTACCTGAATGTAGGTATACGAAGTCAGTGTATGTCTCACAAAAGCCTTGTAAAGGGATATTGCATACTCAATCACCCCAAGGAATACATTCAGTGCGTCTGAATCGAAGCGTAGTTCACGTGTGCTGTATTGCGCAACCAAGCGCATGAAATTCTTGTGTCGATGAAAAATACTGTCAGGATACGACGCACTCGAAGTACGGTCGACGGAATCGACAGGCGATAACTTCGTGCCCCGATCATCCCATATCACACGACTTGGATATTTGATGTGCTCAACGCCACCAATAGATTCCGTCCATGACGCGGTATCGCAGTAGAAGGACATTTCCACATCGGTGAAAACAAGGAGCCTTTTTGAAATCAAGCATTCCTGGAACGTCCAACCGCGCTTCATCCATGCTGAGCTTTGAAGTCTCGTATAGACATCCATTGAAGCACGTGATAAACAAGCAATGTTTCTGTTGTCGACAGAGAACACTTTGTACTGCGATTGGCGATCACAGTCGACTCCAGGTAAACTGGTGTGCTTACTGGAGCCAGTGGAGACAATCGTGAATTCTGCGTATCGATATATCTTGTCCATATTGCGTACCTGGTCAGCCTTATGTGCGTTGTTGTTTTGCTCAATGCAATATGCGTCACACCATAAGTAACGAAATCCAAGGTCAACAGTAACGGTCATGGCGTCTGCTATTGTTCTAGGAATGTAAGATGGCCACAAGTATCGACCAACATTATTCGTTCGTTTGGTCGATGCTGAAGCATCGTCTGGGCCCCAAACATAACTCAATGCAACCCAACGTGAGCTTGGGTCAGCTTTTACGACCTTCTTCTTGTAGCAATCCATCAGTCGCATCTGACTCGGAATCTGTTTCCCAGTGCGACAGCGTTTGTGGTATTGTAAACAATTTTCGATCCAGATTTTTGCGCGACGGTAATCATAACGTTCCGGGACCCGCTGACTTCTGAAGATACTGGGACTTCCTTGCAAGATGGTAGTACCTATAAGATAGTCCCCCTCTTGTGTAGGCCTCAGCAATTGCTCCCATGGATGGTTCTTGGGAACTCGCACCACATTAAAAGCTTTGGGCACCCAGCTGTTTCTTGCCTTGAGGTGAGCTGTGCTCAAGACACCACACAGATCACAGTCAGGTTTATATGGTAGGCTCCGTCGAATTACCATCAGTGTAACTCCATTAGCGTAATGCTTTGTTTCTTCGCTAGGTACGACTAGACTGTCGCGTGGAAGGTCAATGAATTTGATAGAACGACATGATGCGCATGTTATGGGTTTTTGACGCTCGGTAAGCCCGCCACCTTGTGACTCGCCCCCGCTGCTTCCCCTCGTTACTATGGGCAGCATGCTCAAGCGATGAGAACAGTAGAAGTCGTGGACACCATTCATGGTGGTGATGTACTGCAAAACCGGATACCTGCGCGCATCTTGCAACACCGGAAATGACGTAGGAGAAAGAATTCCAAGACGCTGCAAAGTTTGCCGAATGTTTGGTGACGAGGCGGACACTGAGGAAGCAGACGGTGATTCAAGAAGCGTTGTCTCCCCACTCTGTACGGCCAGCTGTAACGACTCGTCAAAAACTTCTGCGGGGTGAGGATTCGGCGATAAAGGAAGCGTTTCAACAAGTGTAGTATCACCACTGTTCAAATCGATTTGCGATGGGTTTTCTAAGGATGCTATGAATTCTGGGTTTGACCGAAGCCTCGACGGAGGACGTGTTATGGGATGGATTGTATCGCTCGACTTCAGTCTATCAGGCGAGCTTGTTCGGATACTGGACACGACTGTTGGGCGGCGCCTGGTGTTGTAGAGGCTGTTGTATTCCACCTGCTCCCACCACGGCAATGCCGCGAAGTCATCATCTGACATGAAGGCTGGATGCGAATACCTCTGCGCCTCATCCTTAGCGGCTTGTTCATAAGCCCTTCGATATCGCTCTTGCATCTCTTTTACCAAATCTTTTTGCTGTTGCTCTCCCTACGAGCCGACCTCGTCAGCCCAACTACGTCCTTTCTCCATGGGTGACGGCAAGCCGGTCAGATCGTCCATGTCCTTCGTCTCTGTAGTTACTTTGGCCTTAGTGGAAGGTAATTCTGGGAAGTCTGATGCTGAAGGCGGGATATCGTCGCGCTTTTTCTGTGCGCCTGTCGGCCTCGAGTCAGACTCCCGGTAGTCGCCACGGCCACCCCTACCACCACGGCCTCTACCTCCACCACGACCACGTCCACGACTTGATTGTGCAACAGGCTCATGATAGTCTTCGGCCCCATTAGATGCGTTGTCGGTTGGTCTAGAGGGTGCGATACCACCGTGTGCACCTCGGGCAGCACCTCGTCGTTTCTCCTCTCCAGTACCAGAGAAGCCATCCTCTTTCTCAAAGTCCCACTCCCTGCCCATCTGAGCATTGAGCTTACGCTGCCGGTTCTTTTCACGCTCTCCCATCATCTGCTGACGACTCTGGCGTTCTGCCTTTTGTTTCTCGGCCAATGCCTTCTGTTCTGCCCTCTGTTTCTCAGCAAGGGCCTTCTTGCGTTCCACATCCTGCTTTTGCATGACGGCTTCCCGAGCCTCGAAAATGCCCTTATCAGCCTCGGCGCGAGCATGAGCGCTTTGGCGCGCTTCATTCTTAATGCGCATGTTGGCAAGCTTCGTATTCAGCTCCTCTTCTGTCAAGCGCGTACGTGCAGGGCCGCCAGTCAGGCCTCTGTCGCCGCGCACGGCGTGTGTGGGTTTCTCCTTGGGCTCAGTAGGTGCGGAAGCAGGAGCTGAGGATTCTGGAGCATCGGTTCCGGTAGCGTTGGCGGCTGGGGCGGGCGTCGCTTCCTTGGGAGCCTCGGATACCTTCTTGTCGTTCTGCTCTAGACGAATGTCGGTGTTGTGTCCCCCACGACCTCTTCCACGGCCTCGTCCCCTACCACGGCCACGGCCACCTCTCTCCGCGTTACGTGGCTCTCGGGGCGCATGCGGGGCCAGATGTGCTTGGGGTGCTGTCGGCGGATGTACTTCCTCGGGTACAAATTCGGCGGCCGAAGGTTGCAGCTCGACGGGATTCTGCTCGATGACAGGCTCGGCGATTGGCGTGATATCGTCGTCGAAGAAAAGGTCGTCTGTACTTGCTGTCTGCGCGAATGGGTCTATTGACGGGTCGTTATAGGCGGGGTCGTAGGACGTCGCGCTGTCGGTCTAATGTCGGGTCAGCGTTGTATACCAGCGAAACAACTATAATAGTAGAAGAAGGCCCAGGGTCAGTGCATCGGTAAACATACAGTTGCAGACGCTGGTGCTGTGGCGCTGGCCTCTGGTGCTGCAGGAGCTGCTTTCTCTGCCTCATCGGGCTGGGATGCCCACTTGGACTTGAGCATGATGTTGGGTAACGAATAGTACTAGTGTAAATCTGGAGATAGCGATCTGAAAGTAGTATAAGAGTCTTGTATGTTAGCGATGTGATGTGGGGAGTCTTGGTTGCGGCGGTTCGCCGCATTACTCGCAGGAACCCTAGAGTCCGTGCTGAACAGCTCCCCGCACCTGCAGTCCAGACCCTGACCATCCTTCCTTCCCCACGCTCCAGATCCAGAAGCACTTGACTTCAGCTACCTCCGCAGCTCCTTGTGGTGATAGTAACTGGCAATGGTCGTGGCCTACTCTTCCAGTATCACACTCTTGTAATCCGTGATTTGCACATGACGTCAAGAAGTATCCTGGAGGTACTTGCTGGATCTTCCACGCTGATTTGCATGCGCAACACGGTGAATACCTTCAGGATGATATATAAATGCTTATTGGTGAGCTATCTTCACGAAGCAGAGTCGCGACCATAGTCACTAGCACATGGCATGTCAGATATCTTCTATACATATTCTACATACTGATGTGTTGATCTTCACATGATACCAGGAGTCTTGGAGCTATGTACAACGTCGATCAACCTAGTCTCTATCAGCTCCCACTGGGTACAGGTCGGCGCATGCCACTAAGAAGACACTGACTGGTCATAGAACCCGCCGTTATGTGGGCTCATCTGGACGTCAGGGCCGTACCACCATACACTACGTGGATCGACGTAGCTAGACATAACAAATGGTACGGACGAGACTGATAAGTCCGGGGGCAGAGAGACAGAGTATTGTGTGCATGGTGTATATGCCCGCTGAGAGTCAACAGGCGACGATGCGCGGGATCGATGTGACGATGTTGGCGACAAGCTACGCGAAGACATGATGCGACATCCTGTGAATGGTCCCAGCATGTTGCCGTCTTCACCGCGATCATCTGTGGGTGAGCTCGCCATTTGAGCATGCTCATCGACGACAACAAGAGCCTGACCTTGGATCTTGTACTCGACGATAGCAGGATCCACAAACGCAGGTGCGTTAACAGAGCTTTTATCGCGGGCGACACGCATCTCAGTCTCAACAGACTCCAGGGTGCGAACCTCGACTGGCTTCTTATTGACCCGAGCACCGGAGACAGAGGACATGTGGCCCATGTTGACACGACCATGAAGATGTCTGCTCGCATCTGGGAGATTGACAATGATCTCGTCGCACTCTGTAGCCTCGCTGGAGTCAGGTGCAGAAGAGACAGATGAACCGAAGGCACCGACTTTAGTCTGGCCAGCGTCCTTGACTAAGTCAAACAAGCGGAGAAGCGCAAGTGAAGAAGTGGTCTTGGTTGGCGTTGTCAAGTTGTCTTCGGTCAAACCAGTTATCATCGGCGTGATCTCGAAACAGTTGTCGTCCAGGCATTTAGGCGCTGACCTGAACGAGTTCAGCGCGTCGTTGTCTGAGCGGTCAGCCTCATTTGCAACCTCGTCTCCGTCGACAGGATGATGCTCTGCATCAATGGATGCGGTATACTTGCAGCGAACCAGCATCTGGCGCGGTGTCTCCATGTTATCGTATAATGCAGCTTCCAGGGCTTTGCCGTGTTCAACGATATCAAGGGGCTGCTTGAATGTCATCTCTTTGATACACTCCTTGACTTCCTTCATCATGGTATGTATCTCGCCTTCGTCAGCGGATTCATCTTGCACGGGCGCAACCTTGGCAAAGACGACGGCAACAGGCGCAGACAAGATCTTCTTCGCCTTGACCCCTTCAGCGGCAGCGGCACGTTTTGCTAGTGTCATCTCCTTCTGGATCTTCTTGTGGTCCTTGAGCCCCTTCGTCTTCTTGTTCGCAATGTCCTTAGTGCCCCTGAATGTGGCCATGTTTGCAGCTGGGGACAAGACTCTGACTGAGATCTCGTTAGGTGCTGTGCCAATTGAGCCGGTGATGGTAGTAGGAGCGAGAGAGTGTTCGAGTAGTCCGCCGTACGCGATAGTCAAGATTACCGCGAAAGTCCCAAGGCCGACCGATATGCGCGTTGGGCGGATGAAAAGTCAGGCGGTGGTTGAACTTGAAGGAGGTCTAATAGGACGAGTAGATTGGCTGGTGGTGGAGTGGACTGAGCCAGAGTGGTGCGCGAGAAGGTATAGCAACGTATGCGAAAGTTTGGATTATATCAACTCTAGGAGTCTTGCGTCTGTTCAGGCACCAGCGCCTGGAGTGAGAAGCAGTGATCTAATGATCGATAGAGCAAGATCCGTGCTTTATGAACAAGAAGTGAAAGGAAGAATCACTTTACTGGTCAAACTCGCATGTTGTTTGCGCGTCAGATGGATGAAGCCCTTTTCGTCAAGTTGGGACCCCAGCAATCATGGCTATATCAGAGAGACACCATTATCATTCATGGTGACTATGAAAACATCGTGCTCGCAGTCGCTATAGACCTACCAGTCGAATGCGGTGATATGCTCCCCCGGAGGGTATCGAGAAGCTACGGTATCTGGTTTTCCCAGTGAAACATAGCTCAGTCGTCCCGTCAGCCTCTCATTGTTCGGTGGTGCTTCGCCATGCTACTAGGTCGACGGTGGAGAGACATCCTCATTGAAGAGAAGACTGAACTAGACTTTGCATATCTGAGAAGATTAAAGAAATTCAAGAATACTTGGTACTCATCAAGAACGAGAGGTTTCCATGGCATATGCTAAGGGAGACTAATAAGGAAGGTAGTGTGAATGCAGGAATGATATCGTTAGCACAACTCCCTGAGAGTACTGCTATAGCACGGTAATTTTGAACTCAACATGTCTACTAACGATGACGCGCAGTGCAACAGTGAAGAAGGAAGGAAAATAGCCACTATAAAGAGGCAAGAAGGTGCCTAGATCCTGGACTTTGATAGTAACTTCGTTGTGTGAGATGTCGCAGTAGTTGATGCCCGACCTTTCAAGGTTGTAGGTGGCAGGAACAGTCGCCAGAGCTAACCTTGTCGACGAAACGCTGACTAAGCGGAATAGTAGACCTTATGATTCATCACCCCAGCCACCCTCTGCATCAACGTTTACTTCATTATCGATATAGAAAATGCCGACACTAACGGCAAATGATGGTGTTGGTCTTCACTACGAGACGTATGGCACCCCCGATGCCGCTCCCTTGATCTTGGTGAGCCCCCCCACCATCGAGCACATGTCTTCTACGTGCCTGACCTGCATTGTCAGCTGCACGGCTTTACGGGCTCAGGCAAGGTCTTCAAGCGCAATGTCTCCACATTATCCCAGAGCTTCCATGTCATCGTCCCCGATTTGCGCGGCCATGGCGAGTCTGATAAGCCTAGAGCGGGCTACCACGTCGCACGTCTAGCCATGGATCTGAAGAACCTGATCGATTTCTTCAATTTTCGCGACGGCACGGTCAAAACCATTGGTACAAGTCTAGGTGCAGCTATCTTGTGGAGCTACAGCGAGTTGTTCACTACCCGCGCATTCTCGCACATGATCTTCGTAGACCAAGCTCCACTGCAGAACTACCTCGAAGACTGGGGTCCTGGTTTTGGAAACCTAGGATGCAACTCCCTTGAAGCACTTCAGGGGATGCAGAAGTCGCTCGTTGAGAACCCCAAAGAGGCGCACCTTGGTACCATCGCAGCGTGCTTGGGCTATAGATCGCATCCACAGCCTGGCAACCCTACATCGAATTCTGTGGAATGGAAAGAGGATGAAGAATTCTTCCTTACACAGGCTCTGAAGGGAGATGGGTGGTGGTATGGAAAGTTGATGGCTGACCATACGGCAAATGATTGGCGGCATCCCATCGCGCAGTCATTCGGATCCAAAAGTGGAAATCGAACAAAAGTATTGGTCGTGGCGAGTAGCCGAAGTGGATGCTTTCCTGCTGCAGGACCGTTGAAGGTAGTCGAACTGGTAAACGGAAGCGAAAAGGAAGAGCTAGCTAAAGGTGTAACGGTGACATGGGGAGGCCATTGGTGTTATTGGGAGAAGCCCGACACGTTTAACGAGCTTGTCCTCGACTTCCTCAAATAAAAAGCAGGTCATCGTCGATATTAAGCTGTCACGAAATCGGCCGGTGCAGTCCAGTAAAACAAGTTGTCTTTGGTATCTGTGCGATCGCAAAAGTATTCGTGCTACCAGGTCGGTAGGTCATGAGTCTTAGACAAAGACAAGTCGGACCTTGACAGTCCGTTTCAACTGATATGTTGTTGCAAGCGAAGAGCAAAAAAAAATGATAAACATACAACAGCGGCGATTTGCTAGTGGTCACCCACCTAACTACTAATCCGCCGGTGCACTGCTTGTAGATGGCTGAGCAGACGGAAAGCTTGGTTCGTCACTCGTTCTGATATCATAAAGACCGCTCAATCATCTGTTTCCAGTATCGCGCAACCCGTAGCAAGCTTTTGCAGAAAGGAGAAGGGTCTATTTGCGTTACGTACGCTCCTCCGGGCTAAGCAACAGATCATCCCGAAATAGTGGAGCGCAAAAAAGTGATCTACATAAGCTATAATCAGGGGATTGACATTAGCCTACTAGCCTTAACAGTAAACCGCTCTGCTAATTCTAGCAATGCGGCCTGCTCACCAATCGTTCCCTCCACTAAGCAAGACGCGTAATACCACCAACATAGTAGGCGCCGTGATCGTCCGATACAGACAGCAGCCAGCAGGAACGTGTTGTCTGCCTCATAACTTCAGCTCTCAAGCATGTAGACCACTCGTCGTTTTATGCTATGCACACCAAGCCGCCGTACCGAGCTCGCCTCTCTACATCCTCAACACTACCATACACTCAGTTCGCGCAGATTAGTATATCAGCCGTGTGCATAGTATATACTGTCCCATATATAGTAATAAGTATTTGTCGGTTTTACGTGCCTTTAGTTGCGTGAGTAGCCATACCATCCTGGATAGGTTCAACATCAAGAACCCAGACGTCACACCTAATATAAATGGTGGGCTTGTGCAGGAATTTCAGCGCCAGTATATACCAGATTTAACAGCGGACTTGCTAGAGTTTCGCAGGATAAGGTGTCTCGAGTAGGCCTAGATTCATTCAGGAAACTAGCTGCAGGGAATACAGGGGGCTCACAGGGACGTTTACGTTCCAAGCTAGACGTTGATAGATTGGACCATAAGGCTCTACAAGAATTTACAGCGCACTTGCAGAGCAGACAAAAAACATTCCTCACGCACGAAAACCAAAAGTTCAGGCAGACATCGACCAAAACGGTCACTCTATTTAATAGTTCCTTCATCTATCTACACCCATCTACTGCTCTCACTACGTCTACTCCACTACATCTTCCGTCCTTCTTATTTTTAAACGTAGACATACTTGATCGTGATGTCGGGAACGCACATGTCATTGTATGGCTGGGGAGCAGTGAAGGGAGCAACGTATACTGGAGATGTAGGGGCAGCGGGAAGAGCGGCGACACTGGAGGCAGCAACGCCAGAGTAGGCGGCAGCACCAGAGTAGGCAGCAGCACCAGAGGGAGCAGCAGCGCCAGAGGGAGCAGCAGCGCCAGAGGGAGCAACACCAGAAGCAGCAACACCAAAGGAAGCAGCAGCGCCAGAAGGAGCGGCAACGCCAGAGGAAGCAGCAACGCCAGAGGAAGCAGCAGCGCTAGAAGAAGCAGCAACAGCACTGGAGGAAACAGCAGCGCTTGAAGATGCAACACCGGCAACGCGAACAGACGAGGCGACGGCAGAAGAAGAAGAAGCGCTGGGCGTAGGTGTGGGAGCGGCACATAGAGGGGCGGCGGCATTGATCTTTCCAACGGTCCAGTTCGAGGCGTCCTCGGTGAACTTCTCAAAGAGAGTCAAGTGCTTGTCGACGTCGTCGCCGCCGGCGCAGATTGGGTCTCCCTTAGAGCAGTAAGAGCGCAGAACGGGTGCGTAGCGGTTCAGGCGCGCAAGAGAGGTGGCGTCGCGACCGCTCTTCTGTAGATCAGAGCCGTCGCCAACGTTGTATGGCATGTTCTTCTCGTGCTTGACATCGCCCCAGAGGAGAGCAGCAGCAACTAAGTTACCACATTAGCACGGTCAAGGTTCGAGTGTGTCATGTCAGGAATACTTACTAGCATTACCAGGAGCCGAGGTAGGGTCTAGACCAGTGGTGATCTGGGAGCATCCACCAGGTCCAGCAAGGACATCACCCATAATCCAGGCACCCTGAGAGAAGCCATTGAGGATGAGGTGCGTGCAAGGGCACTTCTTGTTGAAAGCAGTGATCTGGGATAGACCGTTGCGGACTCCCTCGCCAATCTGTTTGCAGTAGTCGCCGCCGTACGGGAATACAACCTCAATGTAGTCGCAGGTCTTGCCCTCAGCCCTTAGTTTGGCGCACGTAGCGTCGGCGTAGGGGAATGTACGCCAGTCGTGGTACGGCGCAGTGTTACCGCGGGCCATGACGATGACGGCATCGGCGCAGGGAGCGTCGAGCTTGGGAGGTGGCGACGCTGGGTCTTGAGCGACGGCGACGGCGGCGACAGCGCTGAGCGTGAGGAGGTTGCGGATGATGGAAGACATTATTATATATTAAAGAGTGTGGTATTAATCGGTCGTCAAAAAACGAGTGTACTGGTTAGGTTGCGAGGTTGAAAGACCTGTGAGAAGAAGAAAGTCTTCTTGGCTGCGGGGGGAACAGTTTAATAGGAGCGTTCATCCTGCATTCCAGCCGAACTGAGTGTCGACTCGGCTCGAACGGGTGGAAAAGGGTAGTGTGCCTGACTAGGTAGATACGAGTTGGATCCCTTTTTGGGTGAGCTATCTATCTTGGGTCGTGCGCTAGCAGGAGCGCGGACAAACGTCGTATTATTGAGATTGAGGCTGACAAGATGGTTTTGGAGGATGGCGCAGAGGCCGGATGTCCCCTTGATAGATACCGTCAGACTCTGCCATCTTTGCGAAATGGGTCAACAGGACATCTGAGACTTTGCTGTTGAGGTTTGCATCGAAGCTAATTTCTAGCTCGTGGGATTAAGCAGGAACCAAGAAAAATGCTAGCGTGCGTGTCAATGCTTGGTCGATCCTCCATATACGAAGGTATACGGGGTGGAGATTGCACCCCTGAGCTTGTCCTAGATAAGACCCTGTGCACGTCCCCACTGTCAACCCGAAATGTCTTAGCTCTTACTGGAACTCTTCGAGGGCTGCCGTGCCTCATGCCAGACATTCGACAATCTAGATGCACTTTACTTGTTGGATGCAGCCAAGTTTATCTCTCACGCCACTCTAGCTCCCAAGCTTGTCATACGTTGGTGCCTGAAGCACCACCAACACTAGTATAGCATATATGCTATCCCTCCGACCTCCGGTGCCGACCTTTTCGCAAACCACAGCTCTTGCCAATCTACACCTCAGAAAGAGCAGAGACATACATCATGTGCCCGAACTTTCTACCAGAAGCGACAGCTCAGACGGAGCAATAGAGGTTGACGATAGCCATCTGGAAGAGTCCGGTACACTGCTTGTACATAACTGAGCGGACGGTAAGCCTAGCTCTTATGCAACAATCATAAGTTGCTCAATTTCCTGTATGCAGCAATCTTCCTATCTGCATACCGACTATCAGCACATATTCTTAGGTTATTATCTCTACGGCCGGCAGCTCCTTTGTTGTGATCAGCACCTTGTCCACTGTCCAAGTCTGCCTACTCGACCATCTCGTTGGCGGCCGCGCGTCATGCAACATGGCGAGAGCTGATCCATAGAGTGCTCGCTGTCGCCTCTTGATTTAGCAGACCGGTTCCGAATGGCGCAGCAGGTTGTCATTTTGGACGTGAAAAGCATGTGTTGCTTGAGGGTAGGCGGACACGCGAGGTAGGTCTCAGGTGCGGGGTCCGGTGGCTTCAAGTCGCCGCCCGTAGAACTTTCTACCAGCAGCGACAGTTCAGATGGAGCAATGGAGGTTGACGATGGCCATCTGGAAGAGTTTCACTTGTTTGATCTCTTTGAAGCCATGTATGTGTCCTTGCCAGAGACGTGATTTCTGACAACGGTGGCGACGAGCCAATAATAGAGCCAGCACCACCGAACCACGTCGATACCACTGTCTCACAACCCTTCCGCCGGTGAGTGACGACTTCACGGCGTCGTCACCTTGAGCGTTGGAACGGGCGGCATACGAAATCCCTCGTCTATCGCTCTGTCTCGAAGATAGCAACACGGATGGCACAATACCGTCAAACTTGCACGAGTCCATACGCAGCATGTCCAAGTCGATAACCTCTTCCATTGAGATATAAAGACTGCCTCTATGACAGTCAGCAGCACAAGAATCGCTCTACGGTGGGTAGAAGCAGCCACTACTCCGACGCCAGAAGGCTCATGAACAGCCATCGTGACACGCTTGTGCCCAATGTCGACGATACGAGAGCGGCTGACCGCAGGGTCTTTCTTCATTTGGACATTCGTACGTTTGCTAAAGTTGAAGATGATCGGATGGCTGATATGCACTTTACTATGAACACCCCTCACGAGGCTGAGAAGTCCTCCAGTTGTTTTGGCGCCCTTTGGGTCGTTCACCGGTTGGTTTCATGTATGCGACATTTTATATTGTCTGCCTCTTTCATCGTCGAATAAACATGAGCCAAATGACTCAATCTATGCTTGCTTGTGGTCATGGCTACAGCCTATTGATTTCCATCAACCCTCTTACCTGGACGACAAAGCGCTAGCGTTTGCCACGATTGGGCAGAAGTCCAGGCTGGATTCGCGCCTCGTACTGTTTGCGCATTATAGGGGGCCACCATGTCATAGGCCTACCACAGATACGTCATAGGCTCAGTCGATCTAATAGTCTCATTCGTTGACATTGCTTTGAGCTCTAACTACAATATCGCTGATTCGGTCTAACGTACCAAGATAGCCATGAGCCTTGATGAAAGCGAGGTGAATAGTCACAGTGAGGCTAAGGTTGGTATGACTTACGCCCGTCTTCTCACCTGCAATGATGCCCAACAGCCTGGTATGCTTGGATAAAATGATATAATGGACTGTGGAAGGAAAGTGGACTAGTACCCTCGATAACCCGAATGTGTCTCCTGTTCCACCAGCTTGAACGCTTGCACAATACCATCAATGCCACCAACTATCAGTGACTTGGTAGTAAGCAGCAGCAACGTCGGAGACGTTGCTCAAGCCAAAGCCCTTCTTTTGGCACAATGGAAGAACCCTAAAGACATACTATCCATATTACTCCTGTTGGGGCCAGACATCGTGCGAAATTCCGTTGCTCAACTTGCGGGACGCGTAGTAAGTCCTGCAGCGTTCTCATTTGGACGGGTCGCGTACTCAACAGCCGCCCTCGTTCATGCTTTCGGAGGTGAGCTCTCTTCATCTTGTGTTTTCCTCCGGATACTAAAGATTCTGATGCTAGATGGACGTCTTATGCCGTCCAGCGATCTTTCGAATACCATCATCGTCCACGCGGAGTCTGGTCACTGCAGAGCGTCGACCAATTGGGTACTTGGCCGCATTCTTAGAGATGCGCAAGATCGAGTTCATGCCAACAAACTGTCCAAGAAACCTAAATTCACTTCACAAAATCGAAAGGGGCATACTACAGCCATTGATAAGTCTCATCCAGAATGGGAAGCATTGCGGGTCGAAGTATATGAGGTCGATAGCAGCTCAGTAACTCAACAAGGTATCCCAGTTTTGGATTGGGTATGGCACTCTGGAGTAATAGTCATACTGCTTCAACCTTGGCTATCTCTTGTTGCTTGGATCATTCATAACGACTGGGCACCCTTTCTGATTACCATAAGTGGCACAGCTTTGGCCGTTGCGGAAGCCTCATTGCCACAGTGGCGCAGAGAAAAATGGTTGTGTCTGAAGAAGGGATCTAGCACGGTCAGTATCACGCAAGGCAACGGCAGCAGATATGCAATGCTCATTCTGGGCCATGAGCATGTCGGCTTGAACCTAGAGATCATGGCAACTGCCGTCGCTCCGTTCCATTCCACGCGGTTCACAAGGCTTATGTCATGCATCTTAGCTTTGTTGTGGATCTGTCTACTCATCACCGTAGCTGGGCTACAAGAAAACTCTTGATATAAGTGCCTCGTGTTCTTGAAAGCAAATTAACAAGGGCTGACCTTCGTAAAGATCTTCTTGGAATTGGGCTCATAGGTAATGTCCAGAACTTATACGCTGCTGGTATGCCGCGAGAAGCGAGTGCGATGGGACTACACCTCAAGGAAGTTGAGACAGCTATCAAAGGGAAACGTGTCGTGGATGTATTGAAAGAGGTCGAGAAGCGCTACCCAATGGTGGGAACTTCACTCTTAGGTGTGTTCTTCCCTAACGGTCTTCGTGTATCGAGCACCGATGAGTCGTTTTGGAAAGACGCCCTAGCAACTAGACATGCGCCTAACAAGCATGGAAATCGACTGCATGATTTTTTAGAGTGAAAGGGCACCAGATAGAGCAGGCTTGTGCTGACATTAATCTGTGGCAGTAGAAAGTATCTTGATTCGCCTTGTACACATATCAAATGTCTTGACACTAAGAATCAGGTGCTCAGCGGGAGCACTGTTTTCGGGCCAATTACTCCATTGATTGCCGACGATGCAATTGAACCACCGTTTGTCCTCGTCATCGACCGAAAATATGGTGGTTCCACTACCAACCGTTCCGTAGAAGCAACGTGGTCGATCCTAAGAATTACAATCTACGCATCTACATAACGCTGTTACCACTGCAATCCGCACAGCGATCAAATACGATCAAGTTTATTGGGCTGAAAGATGGCTTCATGAGTCAATTGTTAGTGTTAGCAAGTTGGACGGATTTCTATTTATTCAATGAACAAACTATAGCAGGAAGCAGTCGAGTGTAGTTAGTCCACCTAACAGAATTGATTCGATGTTAAGACTTGGCTAACGGAGGCTCGAAAGGAAAAAGTCTTGCTACAGATATAACATCATCTCCTCACACCTGGGAGATCTTGAACCCACCCGGCAGTAGTCTCTGGTAGACACCGAAGGGATCGTACTTCTTTGCGACCTTCTTCATGAACGACACCTTGTCAACACCGTAAGCTGAAAGTGGATCCTGGTCCTTGTCGGCATAGTTAAGGTAAAGATATCCAACTCCCGTACCCTTGTCTGTGGCAAACTTCTGGATGCCGTCAGTCAACATTTTACCCAGGCTAACGAACAGCTCATCATCCTTAGCCTCAGACCAGAGCAGGTAAGACTGATACATGATAAAGTTCTCGCTGTAGCGCTCCATGCCCAGCACGTTGCCGCCCCTGGCTGTACTGTTCGTGGTGTAGCTTGTGGCAAAAACCTGATGTAAGCACGAGACGCGCCATTGGCCAGAAGCCTTGGCTTGAAGCTCCGTAATGACGATGTTGTATAGACGAGCCGTCTCTTGAAGAGTCTCGAGATCGATCTTGAACGAAAGAGTGCGAAATTGAACCCTAGTTACTCGCGTTAGCGATATTTCCACAACATGGGTAGTGGAATACGTACCTTTTAGTTGTGTCACTGCCAAATTCTGCAGCAATTGCACTCATCGGCTGGATTTTGGTCGAATCGCTGAGAGTGTTGTTGACTGCAAAGAACTCGTTGTATGCAGCTGGGCGAACCACAGGCTTGGTGTAATCGAAGGCCGCTCTTACGACGTCCACGGGACTGGCTGTTGAGTATCCTTGGAACAGGATCAAAGCAGCATTTGGGTCTCTGTTTGGATCAAGACCAAAATTGACAAGCGACTTGAAGTGTTGGTTGACAGTGGATGCAGGCCAGGAAACAATACCTCCCCAAAGGTCCTCGTTCTCGAAAGTCTCCATGTCGTATCGTGTCACGATGCCAAAATTGCTGTTACCGCCTTTGAGAGCGGTGAACAGATCTGCATTTGTCCGCTTGTTGGCATTCACGATACGGCCATCAGCAAGAACGACTTGGAAATTGATCACGTTATCGCAAGATAGTCCAACGCGAGGCGCGTAGTGTGATATTCCACCACCAAGTAAGAAGCCACCGACGCCGACAGTACTTCCGCGGCCTCCAGCTACCATACGTCCTAATGGCTCCAGAGTTGCGTAAACGGAGCCCCATCTTGCAGCTGGCAAAATGCTTGCTGTCTTGGACGCAACATCGTAGGTGGTTCCATTCATATTCAGCATATCAATTGTGACTCCATCTTCGATGTTATTGGCCCCAGGGATCGGAGTGTGGCCACCGGATCGCACGGCGAACTGGCAAGTCTTCTGTAGACTGGCAGCCGCAAGAACCTTCACGATTATGGAGACCTCCTCGGCAGTTGTGGGTTGCACAATGCAGTTGGGTGTTAACCTGCTCTTTCCATCGAAATAAGAAGCAAGACTAGCATTGTATGAGTTCTGACCAGGGTAGGTTACGCGCTTAGCTACAGGACTTGACGTCAAAGCCGTACACTAGAGAAAGTCAGAATAGCAACAAAGGATGATGTTGAGCTTACACAGTAGCCGGGGGAGAGCCATGAGACCGTGGGTGCGCTTCCATTAACACTTCGAGCGCACGTCACGTTGAGTAGGGCCGCAACGAACAAGGCAAAGCTCAGACAGAACATAGCGGACGGACAGGTTGTGGTCAGCTATCAACAAGGAGGTCGTCTTGGCTGGAAATTGACTAAAAATCTCGCTCATGGGTTGTTTGGCATTGTTCCCACGAGCCGGCTAGATGCTCGTCGAAGACAGGAAAAGTCATTGACCGAGGTAGCAGGGTTGCGGATATCATGATCTCTGCGCTTCCTACGATTAGACCGTTAAGAGCCTTCGTGCCGACAGCACAGACCCAGGAAAGCGGATTTGGAGTCTGCAGTAGGCTTCGTGGCGAGACTTAGCATTGTAATCATGGGAAAGAGCGGGGAATACAAGTGATAGAAGGAATCTCAGCGGAGGAACTAACTAATCAAGCCTAGACTAGTCCTAACCAGGTAACGTCCAAGCTGGGCTCTGCGGCAACGGCTGCGGCGCGGGTCGCGGCGCAGCGTCCACGGAGAAACAGACACCAAGACCACTGTGCCGTCGTACCAAGCAAGCTCAAATGACCCAAGTGTTCTTTCAATAAGAGTAAGATTGAATGCGGTTGAAGAAATGCTTGACTCGCAGTCCGCTCGCCGGCATTCTTCGCGCCTACCCCACCTTTCCAATTCCGCCCCGCAGAATTGTTCTACCTTTTCGTCGCAGCGATTTGTTTTAGCATTGCTACTATGATTGAAAAGTCGTATCTTCAACCGCGATGATCTTGATCAGGTCTAAGAAACAAATCTCGTATCCAGCCTCGTCTGCCTTGTTGTCAGGCGATCAATGTCCACCTCCTCCCAAATTTCCATATCATGGAGTCATTTCTACTTCCCTTGTGGATGCTGTTGATGAATCTAGAGAAGGCGAAGCAATACCCCATTGTCCATTTTCAAATCCGTGAGGACACGACGATAGACCTAATAGCTTTGCAGCGTCGTTGTACCATTCACCATTAAGCAGAGTCCTTTCGCTTTCCCGAATCGCCTGAATGTCCTCATGCCTCCACCAATTCGGTTCTGGTTGCTCTCTGGCCTTAAGAAGGAGGCCAAGGCAGATGATATCAGGTCGACAGGGCTTCTCTTTGCTGTCGATTCCACGGCCTGGTCTGCCTAGATTCCGAGTCCGCATGTTGTTCAGAGAAATAACCATCGAGACATAGCTGGACTCGTAGTGTGCTTTGAGCTCTTCTGGAGTAGCGTCGAGCTGCTGAAGCCTTTGGTTGACGTAAAGGTCCTGGTGCTCGCAATAGCCTTCGAGCCAAGTCGCGATGGCGTGACTATCCGCGTCCATGAGAATTAAAGAAAGCTCTACGGCCGCTAGGACGAACTGGTCAGAGATTCCTCCATACACCCTTTTGAGTTGTTTGGCATAGTAACTTCTTAGTGTTTTTGAAGGTCTTGGGGCAAAGGCAGAATTGTTCTCGAGGCTTCTCCAGATTGGCTCGTTCATCTTGAAAACTAGACCTCTGGGGTTGAGACCTTTGTTCCTCCCTAGGATGCCCATGCCTAAGCAGAGACCTTCACCCGCAAAGCCATCAACAGTGATCGGCCGCGACTTCAGGAGATTGGCGGGTACTGAGGATATAGCGCGTGATACTCTAGGAACAAAGCCAAGTTGTTCTCCCCAAAACAGAGATACCGTGGCTGAGTTCTGGTACCCATCTTGGTAGATATGTTCGTTTCGCCCTTCACGTGATATGGTCTCTTTTCCCGCATGCACGCTGTTGAGTATATCCGTTGGGTCTTCTCGGATGCCTTCAACTCTCCAAATGTGCCAGCCATAGTCATCGGACGGAGTCCTCTTTCTGTCGGATACTCTGACATTCTTCGAGAGGTTTGCCCAGTCCCTCTTTGACCCACAATAAGCGATATGATCCCTCTTAATAGCAGTGCGGCTGGGCCCGGCCCACGCTGAGTACCGGTTCCGGATGTAGTGACGACTGCGCCATGACGGCACAGTGTACTGAACTATTGCCAACAGAGTTGTCGACGAGAGGACAAGTATAGAGATGGCTTCATTGTTGTTTCCAGATGCGAATGACAGTGTGATGAGAACTAGTGATATGAACAGAAACACTGATATCACTGTCCACCACCAATGTTCTAGTTTTGCTAGGCGAAACCTGAATGTCCATGAGTTCGATGATTCTGTCATGGATGCTAGAGTGGTGACAAGGCCTTGGAGGAACGCAGTAAACGTCGCGATACCAATGGACGACCAGAGGAAGGCGATCGACGATTCCTCGCTTGGGCGGAAGATAGCAAAGTCTGTTTTTCTAGGCTCGTTCCTTACATGTTGAGCGACTTCGGGCACCTTTTCCAGCGGGATAGCAAGAGTACGAAGACAGAACATAGTGAAGCAAAGGACGATATTTCTGCGACTGCCGCCATCCATGGTGTCGAAATATGAAGGGTTCCAATGTGGTTCTCCAAATGATACGCCACCAGTGAATAAATCCTGTCAGTTGAGTTGGAGGATGCTGTTTCTTTTGAACTAGATACGTAACTAAGCGTCGGTAAGCTTTGCTGCTCGAGATGGGTACACTGGTAGGCGGGCTCAGAATCGGATCTTAAGTCACGACCTACCTAGGTACATTGGGACTGGACTAATCGCCTCAAGCCATGCGAGCACCACTTTGTGGCTTGCGCGAACCGCGATGGCGCTCTTATCTGCCTTGTTGCCTGAAACTTTGCTCCGGTGAAAGTTCATTGGCTGCTGTTCACCAATCGAAGTTATTACAGCTGTTGTAAAAGCTTAGCCCACCAGCTACTGCATAAATCACCTTGCGTCTGGCTAATAAGAGGTGCACCAGTCTGTCTCTACCCAACCATGACTGTAAACCCCTGAGTCTCTCGTATCTGCAGTCATATATTGGTGTAGCAGATGTTCAGCTGTCCCTATCTACACTATGCTTTAGTGTCCAATTGCAATAACCAGATTGCACACATTGAGCATGTTGTCAAGACATCCTGTTCGAGGGAACTTAAGTAAGATACAGGGTTCTTTCACCCCTTGACAAAGCTGATGAAGTAGGCAGAGGGCAGTCTGATCTGCAGCACCAACCAGGATAGACAGATACACTTCCCAATCGTTCGGGATTTGAGCTGCTCGGAGCTCGATTGCCTTCTGACCTGTCAATACGCCACTTCTCTTGAGGTGCAAAAACTGCCTTGGAGTATATGAGTGGTCTTTAACACATGCAACGCAGCTTGCTGAGCTCTCCAGGTAGTTTTAGAGCGTTTATCAAGGGTAAGCCCTAGTATTGCAAGTGGTAGTAAGGACTTCAGCCGAGATGCTTGTCTTCCTGCTCAAACGCAGCGATAGATTGCTTGGAGCATTCTTGCAAGGCAAAACCTTCTCTGATCAAACCAAAAGCCAAAGATACATGGGGCCGTTAGATGATAGCGCTTATCAAGTTTTGTAGAGAGGCGCCATATTCATGTCTCTCTGCTTGCCTTCGACCCTCGATCTGCCCCGAATATGCCCAATCCGGTACCTTCACGTTGTCCAACTTACATACAGCATCGAAGACAGTAACTTCTGGGCGCACACTGGCACGTCTGTGGACAAGGCTGAGGCTGATGAGCATAGCCGCATAGTGACCTCGATAGAGTCTGACTAGATCTTCTCGATTTGCTCCACAGGCATGAGCTTGAAGATTGAATGCCAGATCTTGATGTTCAAACTGTTTGTCCAGCCAAAAATCCACCATATTGAAATCCAGGTCGGCTAGTAGTAAGGCGAGTTCCGTCACGGCCGTGACATACGCATCGCCTAGCAAGGAGAAGGCCTTTTCGAATTCTGCGTAGTAAAAGCTTCTCAAAGTCTTTGCTGGATGCGGCCAAATTCCTGCCTCTTCCCAAGTTCGAAACGAGTTCTTCGCTTTCAAGTTGCAAACCAGTGAACGTGGATCCGGTCCCTTATTCCGTGCCATGATCCCGAAAGCAAGGCACACGGCCTTACCGCACAGTCCGGACTTTAGCTTCGGAGTGGTACTCAAGAGGTTAGGAGGGATCGAAATAATGCCACGGCTGCACCGTTCTTGGAAGCCAAGGTGTTCACCCCACAGGAGTGAAGTTGAGTCGTTGTCTTGGCCATTTTGATAAACTCCACGCCTTTCGGTGCTAGCTGGAACCCATTTGGTGCCTTCAAGGCGATCCATCTCAGCTCTTGATCGAAGCAAATCTGTCGGATCTTGCGGGATTCTTTGGTTCGTGTAAAGGCTCTGCGCAAGTCTCTCTACAGAATGTAGTCGAATTTGAGATGCGTGTTTTGCTAACCACTTCCAATCCTCTGCGTCCCCTATGTATGTCGACACTTCTTGGGGAATTCCAGTGCGACTTGGCCCACACCATGCTTTCTGCCGAGTATATAGATACGTACGTGTAGAAAATGTACGAATTGCCAACTCGGCAGTGACGAGAGCTATGAGACTCATCAGAATATATGGGAGCGCCATGCGGGTCTCAAATACTGGGCCATTTGGAGGGTTCGTATTGTTCAGAAGCATCCCTTGCATTTGTGTGAAGATCAAGACATCGTAAACAATGTGGAGAAGAGTGGTCGAGAAGGAGATAACCCATAGCGGTAGCAGGTAGGGTTGCCAAAGCGAAAGCCGTAGACGTAGTGTCCACAATCCTTGTTTCTCCGCATACTCTGACACCCTCCAGCCGAAGAAAGATACAACCGACAGTATTATTGAAACGATGTCAAGTAACATTAGCAAGGTCATGGTGCCTTCTTGCAGTCCACTACGTGAAAGAGCAAAAGTTAGCATCAAGTACTGAGTTGCTTGCCAAGCACTAGATGGAAAGAGGATGACGACGGTGGAGGATGTGCAATTCATCCTGCGACGCTATTGGTGGCGATTCCGAAGACACGTTGCCACCCCGCCTCTGCGCATTCGTGAGGGCATCACAACACCATGCACCTGCGCACTCGAGCAATGGGGAAACACCTTCCATGTACAGATACATATGCGCTAACACTCCAGTCTTGATGCATGTCCTGATAGCCAAATGTCATGATGTTGCTCACGGTATAATCCCCAGTAAAGATGTCCCCGGTTGCGTTCTCAAGGCACCTACTTACAGCCTCGGAAGTACTCTGAATTGGTGGTTTACTTGCATGGTAACTACGATAATCCCTATGCACGAGTAGATCACGTTTCTGTCCACAGAAAGCTACGCGGCTCGCCAAAGTATGTCGCTTCCAGAAACGCCTGCATATTAGTGACTGTGGTGATAGGCTCGGCATAAGCACTAAAGTTTAAGGTCCCTTAGAGCAGTGTTACCATTCGCGCTGATACGCTTCAGCTGAAGTCCTGAAAGCCACTGGTTATCTCATTAACAATCTCACACGTTCAGACTCGCAGGTCTGGAGTGACCCCGAATGGGCTTATCTACACGCGCCCTCGGTCGATCGCTGTTTGACCATCGACACCTCAGCAAAAGCAAACACGAACGGAGATTCGGCTACGCATTTTCAGCCGCTCTCTGTACCTGGACACCTTTCCAAATAAAAGAAAGGTTATTATTGGGATATGTGATCCGCAAAACCAGTCGCCGACATCGTTTGCGTCTGTCCCGTGAGCTCTCTTATGTCGCTATGGAGTAGCGCCCGATTGAACGTAGTGGAGCCATGGGCCAAAGACCTATGCATCCGTTGACCGGCAATGGTAGAAAACCTCCTACACACCCATTCCATGTCTTCCTACAAGTGCAAGATCTTGAGCTAGATTATAAATGCAGGTTTGGCTCTAGAGTAAGTCAGAGATCTTTCTCTTGCTTCCTTCATCTTTCCATGTTGACATCGCTTCCCCATTCATCAACCCCACCACATAGCATTCCCCAACTAACTTATGATTTTGATCCACAGTTCTAACCACATATGGTACGCTTCCGCCAAACAGTATCGCAATGATATCTCCTTCTTTCATCGCGTCTGGCCCAATGCCCATTAAGCCGTTTCTAGTCACGAAAAATCGTCTATCGACGCAAGCCCGAACGAAAGCCTCATGAAAACGCCCAGAATCCGCGCTCTGCCTCGAGGCCCATGGCATACGTTGCAACAAGGACGCGATGCGAGGAATATGGATGTGTTGCGCAAACCAACTCAAAGCGTGGCCAAAGAAGTCCGGATCACTGTTCTGGCCAGCCGTCAGTGTTTGGATGAATCTTCTAATCACGGGCTTGTCCGCGTTCGAAGCTGATGCTATCTCAGAAGGCTCAACAAGTCCCCATGCCATGTTTACGAAGTCGATTTCTTCTTGATACGTCACATAGCCAAAGCCGTAGCTTGCAAGCTTGTGACCGTAAGCCGCTACATGGTCGACATCGATACCCTCGAGCGAAAGTATAGCAGAATTATCACTAAAGCCCATGGAGAGCGACCCGTTTCCGCTCGCATTGTAGTTCTTGGCAGATGGCATAGTTGTCAAGGTGTTTGAAGCTCTGTTTTGACGCCAATCTGGGACCCATGATGGTCATGATGGCCATGATGGCTCCAAGGTTAGTCCCGCGTCCGAAAGGACATCAAGACTCCCATATTCAATGATTAAGAACCTAGCAACATCACGATATACATTGAGGACGGGCTTCTCATAGTCTGGTTCGAGAAGATGGTGAAACCCATGTGCTTCGACATCAGCTAATTCCGTTGCTATGCCGAACGTCGCATACACTTTGTCTCTAGGATCTGTAGCCAGTCTGTTGCGAAATGCCTGGAGCAAATCCAAAAGCGTAATCTGCTTGCCAGGCAAAGAACAATGCTTCCACACTGAGACAGCCTTGGCAACTGGCAAGAGGTCCTGTTGATCTTGAATTTCGTATTTCAAGACTGCAGGCAAGGCGTAGCCCTTAGTCTGGAACCATGAAGCCGCATCTCCGATGGTTACCCAATCGACTTCTCAGTTGCCTATCAACACCATTGCTCTGCTCGCGAGGACTGCCTCCTGCACCGCCCACACTCTTTCAAACCAGGGGTTCGTGAAGAAGCCACGTACAATTTCCCAATCCGGCGCGTTGGGCTTGGGAAATCCGTACGCTCCGTTGCGCTGGAGTGAGTTTTCAGCGGGTGTGATGGAGGCCAATCTGTTCTGTGGCCTTTTCACGTTCCGCAGCGCTTGCGCGATGAACGAGAGCAAAACTGGTATTCGTCCATACGTGCTGATGTGAACACCAGACCCTGCATCGAATTTTGAGATGGAATCTGGTAACTGCTTGTCTTCTACACCGAGCCATATGGTGACAGCCGCGGCACAACTATAAATTTTACCCATCATCTTGACCTGGCTTACCCTCTCCTTGTGGTTGGTCTGATCCATACAGAGAGCATCGATCCACAACAAGCTCTCTTTCTCCCATTCACTTTCTTGATATTGCTCGTGTCGGCTTCGTGCGAAACCCTTCCATGCGTTCTTGCTAGAATGCAGTGGGTGATCTTTAGACCAGGGTATGACAGAGCGCCATCCTGGGGTACGTCGCAGATGTATGAGAGTATCGGCCAATCTTTTGGTAATAGCCATTTCCGCGCCGTTGCAGATTATAGAGGCTGCCTCGTCGGACTCACCCCAAACATAGGAGAGTGCATGATACGGGGGCGACTCAGCCAGGTTGGCCACAGTGATCAACGCGCATTCTATGGGCTCATCCTTGAAGCCAGGTTTCATAAACAAAAATCGAATAGCATCGCTGCCGAGAGGTTCGTGAACGGTGTGTCAGACGCTGCGCAAAAGCATAGCGCGACTAGAGAACGCGTACGTAGATTTGTGAGGGCATGTACGCAGAGAATAGTGTCCGCAAGTGATTTCTCGGATAGCAAGGTGAGTTGGTGCCAGGCGAAAACGCTATGTAGTGAAGTGAGGAAAGTCGCCTGCGGCTATTGAGGATGGTGTTCCTTGTAAGGCCGCCGTCTTACCTGAGCAGGTGGGGGCTGATAACGCACACAAAACAAAGGAGTGGCGTGCACAGCTTCCGCGTCAGCCTGCGGACTGCGCGTCGAAGTGGCTATGTTGTGAGAGCTAAGTGCGCTGGAGTCAGCATTACCATCTCTTCATCGTGCACGCAGAGTTCATTTGCATTCTCTGCTGCTTATTCACAAGAACAAATAGCGTACCGCGGGCTATTGCAGTCAACAAACAATGATGGTTTTCGCATTCGACCCTTATGTTATCCGGGACAGACTGGGGACGGACATAGGTTTGCGAAATCTTTGTACGCCACCTAATCAGATATCGATAGTAGAATACGGAGACAAAACATGCTAACGTCCATTAGCGATATATGCACAATGGTACGGCGCGCTCATGAGGGATCGTGATAAGCAACTGATCATCATAGAGTATCTGTAACTGCAGCGGCCCTATTATACCTGCCCACGTTTTACACACTTTATTGCTATCTTGTCATCCTTGATAGCGATGAAGTTCATGGCTTTACGTCATTGTTTGATCTTACTCTGGACTTGGGCCCTTTGAACCTGTACGTAGTAAGACAAGAACTACATTACATGTGTCTTACAAGCGCATAGTCTGTTCCCTCTTGTTATTCTAGGGCTGTAACTTCCTCATCATATCCGCCCTCAGCCACTCCTATACTGGTCAATAGCCACGTGCCTCACGATGCCACCTCGCTATTTAAGCGAGTTATGGGCTCTTGAAACTGCGGATTCATTCCGTGTCCCCACGAAGATCAGAGTCGCATCGGTTGTCATCTTGTTTTTCTGCCTACCCGCGCTTGTGATCACATTGGCAATCTTAGGAATCCTTCTTGAGGGGTCCGGGTTCACACTGCCAAACATACTGGCAGGGAGGGCTGTGATCAATCTTCTATACTGTTTACAGCTGAGCCTCCCTACTGTATCCTACAGCTTCTACAGATTCCGAGTTGAAGGTGGTTTGGTTAACGGGTTCATGAGTCTGCTTTTCTGGTTCTCAGCGTGCCTGTTTGGCGCCGCAGCCTTGCTTTATATTGCTGCAAGCATAAAACGACACTTCTATGTATCTAGTACATAGTTGGGAGGGAACGGCATCGAGCCTATGATCCTTTGGCTGCCAGGAACAGGACCGTCTCACCAGTCTGTTGGGAACGAGGCTCAAGAGGGCGCGATCCGGCTAGTTTAAGATGAATGCGGCGAACATTATTCATAGAAAAAATTTAATAGACAGTCGTTCACATACCATACTATTGAACCTAATGAGCAGCGCTAGCAAGTCTGGTGAACTCTTCTCTGTGCTCGCTAACCCACTCTCGGAAGGCCAACGCCAGTCTCCAGTCAGAACCACCAATATTACACTACACTGATGAGCAAACGACTATCCTAATAATTGACTGCCACCTTCCCATACTCTTCACTGGCATACGAAATCTGCCGCAGTGTAGTTTGCAGTATCTCCAGTGAATACTGCCTTCTTCGGGTATTGACAGAGCAAGCGTTCTCTATCTTCAGCGTTCCTAGCAGCAAGCGTTTCGGGCGCAATACCGTTCTCAACACAGTCGACCAAAGCGGAAAACAAGCCGGTAGGTACACCACCTTGGCCAGCTTCACAGTGTGCTGCTCCGGGGACTTCGAAATAACGGTAAAAATTGCGCAGGGCAGGATCGAGAGCAGATACTCGATCATAATAGTCGCCCGTTCCACCATATGGGATGGTCAGTATGTTATATCATGATAGCTTTTGTGATGATGTAGAACTTACTAAACCGTGGTAGGTGAGCAGTTTTCCCCCAACCGCGCGAAACTCTCGCAAGTCTGGATAATCCGTGTCGATAATGGAGTTGCAATCTCGCGTTCCTGCACTGGATGTGCGGACAAAGTCCTGGCGTGTCATGTTGTTCAAGTCAAAATCCGGATCTTTCTTGATAAAGTACTTTATCCAGTGGATGAAGAGCGTATTTCTTTCTGGGACACATGTGCCGTTACCTGAGCAGGTGTTGTATAGAGTACCATAGAAAGCTGTCGGGTCCGTCTGGTATCCGTGAGGATATCACAGGAATGATCCGTCGCTTGTCCGAGCACCCTGCCACAATGCATTCATGGCTATAGCAGCAGCCTCCGATATGACCGAAGGTGCGCCAGAGGAGCTGCAGTTAGATGGACTTCCAATCATGGACCGGGCGTCGAATTTGCAACTTGCCATGTCGGAAATCAACCCATCAACGGGTCCACCGTTGGCGTCGCAAGCAGCAATGGCAGCCCTCCTTAGGGAGAGGAACTCGCAGTCATGTGGGAAACGCTCCAAGCCGTTTTGGGCCAGCTCAGATAAGACCTGTTGAGGGAAGGTCGACGAAAAGAAAAATGAACTCCAATTGATAGCTGGAGCTGCGGCCGCGATGCCATCGAAGGCTTCTGGAAACTTCTGGGCAAACATGTAACCTTGCCGGCCACCTTGAGAGCAACCGTTCCAATAAGAGTAGTCCGGGCCACGACCATAGAAGCTCTCGATGACCTGTTTTGTAGCCATAGCGCCATCAATCAGACCATTGAATGCAAAGCTCTGTAGTGCGTTGTAGTCGACATTGCCAGGACTTGTCAGTGCCCAGGTTGCTACTGAGAGAGCGTTCTCGATCTGTACTCCGCCGTCCACCGAGGATCTTGCAAAGCCCTCAGTCAGGCCTCCAAACATGCCAGGAGCTGCTTGCTCAAACCCTGCTGACCAACCTCCGCCACCTGCCATCACCATACGTCTGTTCCATGTGGAGTCTAGAGGAAGCCAGATCTGTGTACGCAGCATGTCGTCTTTGCCTGGATGCGCGTGCGTGAGGGTGACATTGCAGAAGCTAACGGAGGCGTTGGTAGGTAGAAGGCCATGGTTGTGCCAGAGTCGATTTTCAATGTCAGAGCCGTTGTAGTTCAGGACTGGCTGGGCTTCAATAGCAACAAACTCAGCCCCAGATATAACTGGATAGGGAATAGCGCTGGGCGTACAATTGCCGATTGATGAATAGAAAGTCATGATGGAAAAAGCGAGTGCCGAATGAGAAGATATCAGACTAGCCAGCTGAAATGCGATGTGTACGATGTCTATAAGATAATGTCAATAGGTCAGCGTTATACAACGACGCTGCTGAAGCCTTCGAGCACTCAGTCATGAGTCCATCTCGACGTCCGAAAAATCCCCTTGGATTGCAAATGAACCTTACGGATGTGGGATCCATGTTCATCCGACGATGACTATAACAGTACTCTATAACGGTAAGTGGACGAGCCTCACTATATTCGAGATATCGCAGGGCCAAGCAAGCTTGGGCTGCTTATCACGACGTCACGACGTCGCTTTACCGGCGGTATTTACTACTAGCAACTGGGTGGGCAGTGGGTGTTTTCGTTCATGTACAATCCTATCCGCCCAAGTTGTTGGGCACCGGTTCTATCTGATCAGATGAAGAAGCTCTGATTCATTGCCATGGTTTGAACTGGACCTGTTACGGTGGAGGCCGTTGCCTAGAAGGTAGCGTCTTAGACTGTGACGACTTGTACTTGGCGATTCATATCCCAGTCAGCTTGTGGACCCGCGACTCCGTCACTCCGCTTCCTAAGCACTTTACCATTCCGCTAAGCTAGCCGTACTAGATTCGAAAAGCCCCTAATCGACAGAGCTAGCGTCAAGGTGATAGATTTGATTCAGCTATCTCGTCCATCCTTATCTTTTCTGCTCGTTCAGCCATTCGCCTGCCCGTTTAGCCATGTTTACAGCCTCTTGCTCGAATCCCAAGATGTGACCCAAAAGTAAGAGATCGTGTGGAACGTGCTCTTCGATATCAAGCTGTACATCATTACCTGCTTGCTTCATCTTCTCAGCCCATTCGACTACGTCAAAGTATAGTATCTCTCCCCCACCTCCATTCACCCAAATAGGCACCTCGGTCTTGAATGTGCGGTTCTTATGCGAAATGTATGGCTGCGACAGAACCTGCTCGCCAGCTTCACCAGCATATGCCTGGGTGCCCCAGGACGTGAAGGGAGGAGAGAGGTAGTCTGTGGCATAGTTCCGATTGTCATGAACGTATGATGCAGAGGTATCGGCGGGGTTGATCCAGGGCGACCAGAGAAGCGCTGACGAGGGAGCAGGTAGACCGAGGTCGGAGCCGTACTCGGAAATGTAGCGAAGAAGGGAGATGGCGAGGTTGCCGCCCGCCGAGTCTCCGGAGAGTATGATGTTCTTCGGGGATATCTTGAGGTCGTTCAAGAGATATAGGTAGGACGTGAGGCTGTCTTGGAGCGCGGCTGGGAAAGGGTTCGATGTCTTGGAGGCAGGCAGCGTGGAGAGGCGATACTGAGGACAGAAGATGTGTGTGGCTAGGGTGTGCTTGAGAAGTTTCTTTGCGGGAGCTCCGCATTGTCCCGTCCTTCCATCTCCTGGTAAAAGTTAGCCACGGGGATGTGTATCACAAAGGCTATCGACTGACCTGTGACGAAAGCGCCGCCGTGTATATGAAGGACGACCTTGACGTTGCTCTTATCGCTTCCCGTGGTCAATGGCGCAGGAAACCAAGTCGCACCAATTTCTGCCGGCACAACGTCCTTGTTGCTCCTCAATGGTCCTTTGTATACGTCATCCTTCGCCGGTTTGATGACAAGGAATCGCTCCTTCTCCCGGTCCGGTGTGAGAGGCAGTGGTGTCTTAGCTTGCACCGTAGCCACGTGCCATAGCCCAGAGAAGAGGGCGTGCACAGTAATGGCCTGTCGAAAGGTCCAGCTAGGGTGCTGGCGACCGAAGAGGAGGAATTTGACAATGAATACTGGGAATCGCACGAGCTCAAGGCCCAGGGCGGCCAACGCGTACACGCCCTTTACAGGATGTTGCGTGAAGTCCACCATCGTGCTGACAGCGCTGTCGATGAACACGGTGAGGAGGCCATGGGTATTTTCGGAAGTGGATGGCTTATATCATAGCGGAGTTGGGTTCGCGCTTGCTTCCAAGATTGCGACAATCGAGGGACGGCGGCTCCTTGATCTGATCCGTACCGAGGTCCTTGGCACGACTAATTCGACCGTCTCCAGATCTACCCCGCATAGCTCCTGCCCATCCGTTCCCATCTGCGACACTGCTCGCACCACTTAAGGCGGACTAATAGATGCGCCCACACATCTGGCACATCTTCATCTGGACTATCCTCACGACAAAAGTGGATACACATCACGTTGTCCTATCAGATTGGGCAATATGCTCCATCGTATATTTGATCTAATTGTTCTTACCCTGAAAAGGCTGACGATACTTTCCTTGGAATAACCCTTCCTATAAGATATCCACGCAGCCCACGCACCGTCCTATTGTGAAAGCCTCATCTCTTCTAATCGGATTCGAAAGTCAAGCTCTGCAACCTTCACGAGACTTCGATTACGTCGCCTCAAGATATGCAATAGCTCGATCTTTTGTTCCGGTGTGAACTCTGGCGGAATCTCAAATCTTTGTTCCATGTCCACGGTCCTCAGGCTGTCTGATACTGAAGTGACAGGTGGTTGTGTTCGTGGAGCTGGAGCTACTGGGACAGCTTCCCGCCAGAATTCGATATCGTCTCGTACTTGCAGTGCCTTGCCGATGTCTTGCTCGTTCAAGTCCGGACCTCGCTTGCGCTTCTCACTATGGGCAAGTGTAGTGGAAGTTGCAGTGCCAGACGAACTGTTACAAGACGGGAGATTATACTCTCCATCCTGATCATCATTCGACGCTGCAATTCCTCCAATGGCGTCACTGGTCTGTAAAGTGCTGTCCGACATATACTGCTCCCGAATTTCATGCTCATCGTCTGCTAATTCTCCTTCTGACTGCTCCTCTTCTTTTCCTACTCTATGTCGAAAGTCACTTTTCTGTCCCTTGTTGGCGGATCTATCAGCTGTGGGTTGTTTGCGCCTATACAGTTCAACCAGCGTCTTGAGATCATCTGGCATCACCCACGAGTGGCGGCCTTTCGTCTTTCGACCGTGATCGATCCGCTTACGAAGACGTTTTTGTACTTCTTCGAGCTTTCCCGGTGTAAGGCTTGCCAGGGCTGAAAGAAGAATCAAGAATGGTTGGCCCCATGCCATGGCGTACTCAGCATGATTGTAGCTCAGACCATTGGGAAGTGCTTGCCACGCATCGTCAATGTCCCATTGTTGGCAGATGTTGTCAACCACCTCTCCCATTACCGAGTCAGGAGTCGGCGATATAGGCCTGTTGAACACGATCGGAGCCATCACGTGCGTTGATATGGAATACGTTTGAATATTTTGGTTACTCTTGGATATGGGTCGACTTAGGTTTCGACTACAGGGCGAGGTCGTCAACCAAAGTTGCGGTGGCCGTAAGGTCATTGGAAGGATCTTATCATCTCGTCTGTAAGATTGTGACTGAACAGCGGCGCCATCAATCGCCTTGTATGACAAGTAATCGTTCCTGTGACTCGCATTTTGGCTTTCATTCCAACACCTTTGCTGCGCTCCCGCTCTCAAGTCCGTGTGAATGAGATGATCGCAAGGAAAAGAGCCATCTCGAGTATAATTCACTTCTGTTATATATTCACACTCTCGAGCTTGGGCATATACCACGCCTGCAGTGGACGTTGTGAGGGGTGGTTCTCAGGTCTTCGGTACGATTACATGATACTGAAGATTTAGGAATCACGGGCACATCGCGATACTCTGTGTTTGAACATGCGAGCAGTTTGTATCGTGAGAGACCATTGTAGAGTATGCCCGTCTGTTGTGATCGAGGCGCTGCCGTAGAAGGGCGGAAGAACATCAGAGCTGACCAAGCGAAATGATTGATCGTTAGCATCAGAACCGTCGAACAATGGCGCCAAAAGTATTTGCGCTCCATCTCCAATCGTTGTCTTCTTTGTTACTTGACAGTGACTATCACGTCCGGCTTTTACCATTAGCTTTGGTACAAAACATCGCGGTCAGAGCGTGGGTCGCCCAAAGGAAGGCACGGTGTCACCCGACGGAAACTCCCTGAGCACGTTGATGAAGAGACGGCAAAATACGATGGTAGCGTTACGAGTATAGCCTTGCAAGCTCTTCAACCTCGGTCTAAAATGTTGCCCCTATCAGTACACTGGACGCGCTCTGTGCTCAGTATTAGATATGTGGCCAGCGCACTCAGTCTAGTTAATGACGAGGCTACAAACGGCTGCGTATGATCCTACAAGGAAGTACGAAGAAAATGAAGTCCATTAGTGGCGTTCTCAGCGTTGAGTTGACTGTAGACTTAAAGACTCGAAGCTTCGCCAAGTCATTGCGGATTCTAGTTCGCCTGCGTCTCCGCCGAAAGAAGGCGAACTCAGACCAGATAGTGTCGCGTGCATTCCCCGGAGATTTCCAGGACCAATCAGCCAGGACACAAAGCTAATCTTGCCCAGGGTCGTGTTTCCAAAATTAGTTGCCAACGCCTAAGATCAGTTTCCAGACAAGGCTCTCAGCGGAAGTGACCTTAACCCTACCTCTCTCAATCTCCATACTACATCGTATCCCGAACACGATGCTAGTTGCTGCAACGTGCACCATGGAAGCCGACATCCGTATATGCATTGATCGTGCGTAGTTGAAATTACTCCACAAAATATCCTTTAATAGCATTGGGTAGGTATCTCCAAGACTTATATAACGAGAGCGTGTCCATGAGTGTCTACCATCATCAATAAGAGCCTAGCAGTAATCCACCATAAGACGCTCAACAATCCGACTATCTAGGCATCATGAAAAGGAATCAGTTGATCAGCCTCGCGCTTCTTGCGCCAAGCTGTCAAGCATACGTCTGGCCCAGCCAGTATGACCAGCTTGACGACCTCTTGTTTTTGCAATCTGGGTACATCAAAGATGGAACACTATCGGATCGTACGTATCTTACACCCTCAATCCATTTGGCCCAGAGCTCACAAATCAACAGAAGTCATGACCTGCGATTTTGGCGCTGGCCAGCCCGGTATTCAGAAAGCCGCAGAATGGGTACGAACTGCCTTCCACGACTCCGTTACACATGATGCCAAAACCAAAATTGGCGGTTTGGACGCCTCGATACAATACGAGCTTGATCGACCAGAGAACTTGGGTGCTGCACTCAACAATACCTTGGCCGACATATCTAGTTCAGTCGACATCAGGAGCTCCGCAGCCGACGTTTTGGCCTTGTCATTAGTCATGTCCGTGGCTCGTTGCGCCAATATGCGCGTTCCTTTGAGACTAGGCCGCAAGGATGCGACGGAAGCTGGTATCAAAGGCGTACCGGAAGCCCACACGGATCTCGAAACCACAAGGAAGCGATTTGAGACTGCCAGCCTAAGCGAGACCGACATGATCACTCTGATTGCTTGTGGTCACAGCATTGGTGGTGTTCACTCTGTTGATCACCCCGAGATTGTTTCTGGTCCAGTCAGCGCAGAGAACAAGGCGAGTTTCGATACCACCCTGGGCGTATTGGACAACAACGTGGTATTGGAGTACCTCGACAACTCGACAGCCAACCCATTGGTCGTCAATCCCAACAACACGTTGAACTCCGACAAGCGAATCTTTGCTGCTGACGACAACAAAACCATGCGCAAGCTTGCCGACAAGGCTTACTTCAAGTCCCAGTGTGAGGCTGCATTCGAGAAAATGCTTAGTCTCGTACCAGGCGATGTCACACTGACAGAGCCCTTGGTGCCAGCCGACATCCGTCCTTATATTTCATCCTATTCACTCAAGGACGGCTCAGTCCAGTTTTCTGGACGCATCCGTGTTCGTATTACACCAGTAACTGGTCGTGACGCAGACAGCCTTACCGCTTCTATCATTCCGAAATCGCGTGGCAATACCACAGTCGCCGAGATCGCTGCTCGCCGTGGCACCTTCCAAGGAGGAACCTCTTTTGGATACCTAGACGAGAACTTCCAATGGTTCGAATTCGACCAGACGCTCACTGCTAGCGAGGCATTCGACTCGTTTACCATTCGCGTCAATGATGACACCTACGACAATGGCGGCACAGGCGGATACCCTGTGAATGCTGATATTCTCTACCAAGATGCGCAGTCCTGCGTCGCCTGGGATGCGACCAAGCAGGAAGGCACTTTGACCATCACTGCTGCTGTATCCAAGGCACTTCTCAAGAGTGGCGCCACTCCGCAGATCAATGTTGTGAAGAAGAACAAGATTCAGGGCAACTTCATTCCTCGCTTGCGACCAGAGACCATCCCTATGACCCGCGCAAGCAAAGAGACGGCAGAGTACGTCTACTTTACTGCCTCAACAATCTTGTCCGCCGATGGACTCGCCCCCACGGTTGACATTGAAGTTGGTGACTCCAAGATGGAGTACATCACCACAAATGGTCTTACTCAGCAAGAGTGCGCTTCGTTATAGATACCCAATATTTAATGCATAGATTTCCTTCATCCAAAATTCATAAGCACTTTTTCCAGAATACTGCTACGCTAGCCCCCTTCAAAGACCACTTCCATCACGCCCATCATGCATGCACTGCTTGCCAAAATTAGGAGAAGGCTCTACCTTAGTTTAGCCTGAATCTAAAGTGTGATATTCACTTTGCAAGGCTCGAAACCACTCGAAACTGTATCGCGCATCGAAACCATACTACCCAGGCTCCGTGCATCTTATCTCACCCTTCATTCAAGTAGTAAGTTGGTGTTCAGAACAGTGCGCTGCAGTCTTAGCGTCTGATGTATGACTGGTCGAGTATACACTTTTGTACATCCTTGTCTTCAGCGCTGTTGACGTCAAGACAACTCAGGAAGCATTGCCTTCTTAGTGTTGCCAGCGCGAGGATTTAGTGAAAGAAATTTCTCAATGGAAGCAAAACGTCCATGGTACATGCCTTCTCTGAAGTAGCATACATGTTTTGGCTGCTAGAGAGGTTTAGCGCGCGATCACGGTGCTCAGTGGTATGCAATATAACTACACAAGTCCCGCGCTAGTCGGTCTTCCAGGTGCATAAAACTCTTGAATGTCTATAAGACCAATCCAAGCTCTAAGCCATTCCTCGTCATCTAATGATACATCGTCCACATCAACCACACCCAGAACGCCAGACTATGCAATACAACCCTACAACTTCGATGAAAGCTTTCCGCTCTTCTGCGCAGTATAAGTGGCGATGAGATCCATCAACGTCGGACTCAGTACATCGTATGTCTGGAGTCCCTCCTTCCTGAACTTCTCTCTTACGGCATCAATTTCCTTGGGGTTGAAACCTTGCTCGATGATGCTGCTGACGAACGCCGCGAATTGGGGCTCCTGCCATCCCTTCTTATCGCTAAGTTCGGTGTGCACAAAGTCCAGGCCCTTGAATGCATGGTCGACCACGATGCGGCCAAAAAGGTGAACTCCGCACTCCTTGCAAGCATTGCGTTGGATGGCCGCCGACTCGTCGATTATGTGCAGTTTGTTACCGTTGGCGGTTACGGAGAGGGCATCTACGGGAACAACACCAACGACTGAGAAGAGAGCGCCCTTAGGCTTCCAGCATTTTGAGCAGCCGCAAGCGTGGTTGTGCGCGACGTTGCTGGAAAGGGTGACTTCGACCTTCTTGGAGGGGCAATGGCAGTAAAGCTTGCCGCCGGGAAAGTTAGGGTCGCCCTTCTTGATACCGTTATCGATGGCGGGATGGATTGATGGCATGATGGGTAGAGATTGGAACTTGGTTTGTTTGCTGAAAGAGATGGTTGTGTAGGAGGGTTTGGATGGTTGCAAGCTCGCAGTTACTCAGGTACCTGGCCACACTATATACGGGTTTCTGTTCCACATCGAGACTATTACCCCCTCACCGGACTGCGCAACCGATCAAGAAAGGACCGCAGCAAATATGGTGCGATCGCATGCAAACTGATGGTATTGTGGACATGATGTGCGGAACCGCATAGTGTTACCGCTTTAGGTCACTCGGCCCTTCCCCGCCTCGCGTTAGAGATTACCACAATCGAGGAGCTTCGGCGTGCCGATATAGACGCTGCGGTGCCGCGGACTTTCGCCAATACAAAGAGTATACATTGTTGCAGGAACTGGACGTTGCGGAAAAGGGCCGCAAAATGTACAGATGCAATTTTGTTGGTGATGAATCTTAAAGTTCGTGGCGGACCCGACGACTGGGGCGTCAGATTCGCTCCCGGAAAACCCTGGATCCTGCCGTCTCCTCGTTTTTCCACCCACCCAGCAACTACAGCGAGCGCCTCCCGCAAGTCGTCCGCAAAACACATCCATCGCAGTAGTCAAAATCGTATCATACGATGACATCCAAACGAGTGCATACGTTCTCGAGCTCTAGACGCGCAAGACGAACAACGTAGCAACTCAGCAACGTCGCACAATCTAAGACCACTTTTTCAATCCTCATGAACCTCATCGGGTCGATTCTAGGGTCAATCAAACCATCTTCAATATAGATCCAGGCACCCCATTCTGTTTTAACGAAGATTCGTTTTTGTATCAGCTGCAGCAGCTTCGATGTTCGCCCTCTGTCGAGACTCTTCAACGTCCACCATGAGTTGGGCGGCTATTATTCTGCTCTGGAACCACAGCTCGGCTTCTTCTGCAGCGTAACGTTCGGCTATGAGTTTTTAACGCTTCTGATGCAACTGCGATACTTGTGCATCCGCGCGATACTTCATGAGCCTCTCCTCTGGTGTTTTTAACTCTTCGTTGTACCCGAAACCGGGGGAATCGATGCGTTCTCGGATATCCTCTACCTTTTCCTTGTGCTTGGCGCCAGTCTGCGGATCCGGACTTGCTCTTGACCTCTCATCTTCAAAATCGGCTAGACGTGGGCGGCGTGTTTGTACGCGCTTTTCGGGGTAGAAGGCATCTGTGAACCGCACATGCTTGTGGGACCTTCGCTGATCGTGTTCCAGATAATGTGGCTGTTGCCAAATCTCTCCTCTAGACATATACGTTCTTGCATCGATTGTCCGAGAACTGCTGAAGATGCGACGGTCTAGTTCGGGACTCTTTGGTCGCCCTTGTGCTGCATCGCGGGTCATTCGAGGACGTTTCATTTCGTGGTTATGATCACCGATAGTCGTGTCTCCAGAGCGCTTCTGGTGTCGTTGCGCCGGAGGAAGAGGCAGGCTGATTGTCGATTGTGAGCCTTTGGAAATATGATCGACTTTGAATGGACTTCCATGCCTAGTCTCCGTGGCTCGGGACGGTCGAGGAATTTCTTCCCTTGCAGCCGGTAGATACGGGGAGCGACCATGACGTACAAGCGCCATTGGGGTATCAACCAGTGGGGCAGATACCCGTTGAGAGGTGGACGTTTTACGGGACATTGAGAGCAAATGTTGATATTGCAAGCGTGTGGTCAAAGAGTGTGGAATTGTTGGTTTGTCCAAGCGCTGGCTCTGGACTAGTCGTATTGGGCTATCAGGATTTCAAGACAGGCGAAGTGAAAGTACAGTATCGGAAGAAGAGGACTAGATGTTAGAGAGACGTTTTCCGAGAAAACTCTGACGAATCTAATTCTATCTAGACACTGATAGCCTTCTGATGGAGGTCGTCACTACGTATTTGTGCTGGAGCACTTTGCGATAGCGTAAAGACTGCGCGGACGCTGGCTGCGAGTAGCAGCCTCGCATTTACTTGTGGAAGGGATCAAGGTCTGCGCTTTGTATGTTTCGAATTGGGGTCGAAGATAATGTAGTATGATACAGGTAAGTGTATCAGAGTGCTAGGTAAAGTGCTCTCTATCACTCCAAAGAACGAACTTGCACTCCTAGTGTCGATCCTGAAACTTGTGTTTGCTTGACCTGATAGGCTAGCTCTGTTTGCTTGACGTATTCACTGATCACTGTCCCGTAGTTGCAGTATAGGTCACACAATGGGTGAGAGCATCGTTCCATGGTTCCGGGCAGTTCGCACACTCTTACAAAACTCTCGTCTATGCTATTTGCATTACATCCAACATTCCCTCTTTACACGACAACCTGAGTAAAACGAGTTAGCAAAACTCTTGCCCCCACCGGATCTACCTATATTTCGAACCCTACTAGTCGCACAAACACTTGGAAATTCCCAACACTCACCATGACTGAGCCATCGAACGTACCTATTGAGAGCATCACCTATACGCACAAAGACGTCGGTTGTGTCTTTCTCGATCGACTACTGGGCCGCATGACACCACTCTCAGCTCTTGCAGGACCAGCGCCGCAGCAACAGGTCCTAGGCTCGCTCGCGATTTTTCCCATCGAACTACTTCTCATGGTCCTCGAAAACCTTGCAGTCACCGATGTGATGCGTTTCCGACGCTGCAACCGATTCGCAATGCACGTCGTTGATACAGAATCGCCTCTTCGCCTTTGCTTGCAATTTGCACCAAACACCGTCATAGGAATGATGGCTCTCAGAATCTCTACGCACGTTACGCCACAGCAGCTATACAACAAGGTCCTGCAGAGAGATTGCGACCAAATTCGGATCAAGGACGTTTTACCGGGACCAGCAATAAGATACACTGAGTACCGATGCGGACAGTTGGCGCAGCACATATACCTTCCTGCATACACGCGACTTTGTGTGGAGTGCATACGACATGAATCCCGTGTGACGAACTGCGAGTTGACAATGGGGTACTAAATCTATGAAACTGAAGACTTTACCATGACACTGAGTTTTCGCACTCTCTCTGTCACCTTGACGAACGGCCTGAACAAGTTCAGAGCGGAAGCGCAAGAAATACCGTACACTGTTCATCTCGAATCAATGAACAATCGAACTCATGATCTCATAGACCTTGAATGGGATTTGAGGAAGCATGACTACACTCGCCCCAGCGTCTCCGTCATCTCAGCTGTTCCGATGACCATTGCGCGACATATGCCCATAGTGTTTGCACCTTTGGTAGACTCGATGCCGTTCCAGGTGGAGCAGGGATATTACTGCAGCACTTGCTTACACACCGAAGTCGAAGAGGAAGTCTATACCCGAAAGTCTTTCTCTGATCATCTCCGAGACTGTCGCGTTCGGCCTTTTTCCCCAGTATGGGAATTCCGGTCTAATTTAAAGGTCGATCTAGAAAGTTACGAGTGTGACTGAGATAGTCTTAAGGAGGTGTGGGTTGCTTCAGACGAGACGATAGCATAGTCTAAGAACAGTGTTTATAGTCCAGAACCTCCTAGATGTTTGTTCTACGTTGTCGCTATTGTTATGTATCGTCTCGATTTGATCTGATCAAACGTACATCATCATGCCGCCAGATCTCCTCTTCGACTTGTATACGTTCGAAGATCCAGGTCTACGGATGTCGTGGGTACTGATAGACAGTTTACCAATCACCGGATGTTATGCAAGCTTTCATTAGTTCAACTGTCTTCCCAAATGAACGCGCTTGTGCCACAGATATCTTGGCATACAACAAAATGCCGCAAACTCGCAAGGTACACTAGGTTGAGTATGTACACCCATCTTGCGGAGACTTCGAAGCATAGTCAGGAACAGAACTGTTTCAGTGTCATCGAACGCGAGCCAAGTGGTCTGGCGAGCAGATAGTCGCTGGTTCGGTTCGGCCTGGGGGTATTACAGAGCGTCCTTTGGAAGCGAGTATAGGGGAAATTGGCGGTTGTTGAGTATGTGCGGATGTAGCGAGGACCTCCAAGTCTGACTAGCAGTGAAGTATTCCCGTCGCAATAGGATTCCTCATGTTCAGGCTTTGCTTACTTGTCACTTGGTGTCGTGGTGTCTTCTGGCATAGAGCTGATGCTCACATCTATGAGCGGGAATACTGGGCTGTGAACAATTAGAGACGATAGCACAAGGCCTGAACACTACCTTCTGATTCATGTGTACCCAGGACGTTCTTCAAGCACGTCACCAAAATGAGCATACGCGCTACAGAGCGGCCACTAGTTTGTAACTGTCGTCCTGGGGGCTACTCCTCAACTCTCGCGCACCCATCTCTTCGCGCCTCAAGATCAGACATGAAGTGTACGTCACGCTTCAAGCGTCAGATGCAAACCTGCCTGCTTACCAAGGACATGCCATCTCGGGGTCTCCGAGACATACCACTCCGCATGTTCTGTCGTCGCATCCCTATCTCCACTATCTCCTCTTGTCTCAATATCCAACATTCACAGCCCCATCTTCATACCGTTCACGCATGCTGCGATACTGCCATGGCGATTGCAACCCAGTGAAGCAGGCATGATGATGCGTAACTGAAGCAAACGACATCCTACAATGTGAACCCATGTACGGCAGAAAAGCACGTTGCGATTGGCTGTGAAGATGTTTGATGTCGAAACAGACATGGAGGCGGCGCAGCATGTCGCGCATGAACCCTGGGGGCTATTTTTGAAATGACGGGAGGGGGTGGAGCGATAGAGGAGCTGGGGGCCGTAAGGCTGGCGCTGGCGTGGCGGTTCCTGAAATTCGGCCCCCAGATAGGTCTTGGGAAGGTAGTCGCATTTGCCGCTTTGTACTTCGAGCGAGCGCGTCGTCCGTCTTACATCTTACAAAGGCATGGCGGCGGCTGCCACGTCGTATTCTCGATATTGGATTCATCAGCCGCACGATCAGGTGGGATACCACTCCCACCGATGAGCATGAGTTGGATTAGTGGCTTGATAACTTGCATCAGGTACTGGTGGCTCAGCCCTGCGAACTCGGTGCTGCGCCTCAGCCGTCACCACCCACCGAACGATGACTTCCCGCAAGTATGTCACAAACCACCACGCATCGACCACCGAACACATACCTCATACGCATAGCCATTGCCCAATCACTTGCAATTTTTCTGCCAGTACCTGAGGCCGGCACAGCCCTGTTTTTGTGACCTTATCGCAGCAAAGTATCCATTGCACTTCGGCTACCGACCCATAGCTGGAGAAGATTTTCTTGGGTTGGGCAGGGCCGCTGCGACTCCACAGAACGGGGACCCCAGCAAGCGAGCGCGACACGTTGACATTTGCACCGGACTGCACGAAGATATGCTAAGGAAAACCAAAGTATTGGACTGTGGGGAAGGAAAGGTCGGGTGGTTGGGTTGAGGTTGGTTCGGACGGGTGTGCAGACGATGATTTGGCGATGAGCCGATGGACACGTTGACCAGCGAGCAGCCTCGCCAGACGGAAGGGGCACGTCCTGGTAAATGCGGGGAGACGTGAGCTGGCAATACAGCTTGCGCAATGCTTTTGTCTGTTTCAGAAGCCCGGACAGGTCCGACGATGCAGGAGAGTGATTATATGAGAGATTCGAGACCGCGCACGCCGGTGGGTATCTTGCAGGTACTCGATCAGGTTGACCGGTGAGGCTTCAATGCATGCACGCTGCACCCTTTCGGACGTGGACTAGAGAATTAGCTGCATATTGACCGGTGACAATGGAGCTGATGCAAGCTCCACAGGAGAATAAGAATATGCATATCATATGCAACTATCCATCATGGACTTGATTTCGTTGAACTGTCGTTGTTCAGCTGGTGTGGCCAGTTATGATCGAATTCTGCGATCAATGGAGTGGGGTTGGTGGTGCCGTTTGACCGGCAGCTGGCATCACCCACGGTGTTTGATGATTATCAGTCAGGAACCTCCCTGATGATGGTGAGATAGCTGCCGGAACATAGGGGACAGTTGTCAATGCACGATTAAGATGGAGAAGTGTTCTGGAATGCAGATGTCGCTGCTGTATTCTGGCTAGATTCTGATGTGGAGAGGTTGGCGGGGCCTTTCGGGCTGGACAGTGCGAAGGGCAGCAGCTCCTGTCTCCTGATGTTTGCAGTCTTTCTTCTACCTCAATATGATGGCCAACTTGTGTCTTCAATATGTGACGTGTGTTAATGGTAATTCGGTCGTTCTGCGGCGGACGCGCAATAACTTGTATAGGTTTCTCGTTCGATCTTCGTATCGCGGCTTGAAGCGAGACCGTTGCTATTATCGTGAGGCTACTATTGTAGATCACCAAATTATGGTAATATCACCGTGACAGTATTTTTGGCAGTGGCAACAACATCTGTTGCGAGCTTGTTGTGGTGAGGGTTGTGAGAGCGGCGAAGATTGAACACTGCCTGCCAGTGCGCAACACACCTGCCCGTTCAGCGCCCGTACCCCGCAACACCACCAAACCACTATCACCACTGTCCACTCTTAGTAATCATCTACCAAGACTCTATCACACTGGGCACACTTTCGGACATGTCAAACCACGATACCTCCGTTTCTCGCCACCAACCTGGCAGACCCTGACCTTATCCCGTGTGAGATGTGAGATTCCAAGGTTCTCATCCGGACCCTGACGTCTGCCATGCCCCGCATTGCAATCCTCCCTGGACGATAATCAGAATTCTGCCGTCAAGAACCTTGGTGATAAGACGTCATGAGTAACAAGGCAAGCACCCTGAATGCCATCAAAATACTTGACCAGGGCCCCGGCACAGCTGACAATGATGTCGTCCTGGTTTTATCCTGGGGCCGAGGGCATGTATGTCAGACAGTGGCTTTGTGGCTCAGTATTGCACTTTGGCCTTGAAGAAGGAAGTGGCATGACAGTTTGCGCGACTGCGAAATGCACTAGCAGCGCGCGATGCAAGTCTCACTTTGATATCGCGGGAGGGTGTATCAAACCCACAATTGTCTTCGCTGGGCGAGATTGAGGGTGCAGTGCGCGCCAGGCAGACATCAGGGTCCAGTCGCATACCAACAAAATCTTGGTAACGAGGGTGTTCACGCATCCGTATCCGGCGCCGGCGATCAATATATTCCTGGCCACATGATGGGAAACTTGGCTAGCAATAAGACAAGGTGTTGCTGGTGCCCTGAGATGTGATTGGTCATGTCTAGGCCGTAACAAAGGGAAGAGCCTTGAGGGAGCAGCCGAGGTGTGTGTCGTGTGGGAGTCATTGATGGATCAAGACTGTCTTGTGTGTGACTGTTTCAGTGTAATGTGGCTCGGTGGTCTCTATGTCTGGAGCTAGCACTTGCGCTATCGGCAGAGCATCTGCCAGCCGTTAGTTCCGAGTACGAGGAAGCTATGGAAGTAATACTAGTATTATTTTCAGGATGGGGCAAAGACACTTCATGATGGCAAAGTGGTGTTAGGTGATTATGAATTATTTCCATTATTAGCTATCTAGCCAGATCCCTTAGTCTCGGGCCAGCAACGTCATTCCAAGTATCCTCCGCATCATCAGGGTCTATTACCCTGGCGTGCATCATCCATTCCCCCCTCAACACCGCAAAGGTGGAGGCATGCAACTGTTTGATCCTCTCAAGGTATCATTCCACCGTTATCCTGCACTACCCAAGAGCATGTATAAGCAACGCAAAAGCAAAGCGTGCGATAAAGCATGTATGAATGTGTGTTTGGTGGTGGTGGCGCGCACCGGCGCGGAGCTTTTGGAGCGTCCGCCCGCGGATGTCGTGGTGGGATCGGAGTGTTCGACCGCGCGGCCGCTAGGCCTCGTAGCCGTAGATGGTAGTGTGGGTATCGTATTATTCAATAGATCGTATTTCGTAAGGCGCAAAGAAAGTCTTCAAGTCAACATTCATCGGTAGTAGCCAGACGACCGGTGCTCGCGAAGGTCCCGTGTCGATGGCTCGCGGACCTCGACAGCGTAGTGCTTTGCAGCTCGGCGCTGCTTAGCCAGGTCCTCCTCGTAGAGGGAGCCGCGCTTGGAGCTGGGAGTGTTGCTGATCTCGGCAAGTGGTCGCTTTGGTCGGCTGGTGCTGTGCTGTGGCCAGTCGACGATCTCACCGTTGCGTGATCGTGATGATGACTTGGTCTTGGTCTTTGATTCTTGGTCAACCTTGACGGAGTGGCTTCGTCGGGGAGAAGCGGGTGCTGTGCGGGGAGCAACGTAGTAGCTGCGGTCCATGGAGACAAATGGCTTGCGGGATCGGTGACGGATGCTGCGCTCAATGGCCTTGAGGAGGCTGCAGACTTCAACGTAACCGGCTGGGATCTCTACGCGGACGAGCTTGTTGTCTTCCTCGACAGTTGAGTAGGTGGCCCCGTCCGACTTTTGGTAGATGTAGCGGGCCACTTGTTGGGCTAGGCCGTGGCCGACCTCGCAGAGTTGCTCGTGGTTGCGGTGGACTTCGTAGGGGTTGTGGCAGTAAGCACACTTCCTGGCGTGCATCTCGAAGTGGTAGGCGGCCCAGCTCTCAGCAGTGTTGACAGGACGGGAGAAAGAGTCGACGGGGTCCTCGTAGAAGCCGACCACACGCTCCTTCTTGGCCGTGGAAGGCCGTGAGTGAACGATGGTCGGTTGGTTTGTGCGTGCGGAAGGCATCTTGGGAGATGATGTGGGTGAGTTCTTCAGAATAGACTTTGGGGAAGCCGTTGTGACGTTGTTCCCAAGGTACGGAATGGTGCTGGTGAAGTCACTCCCAGTGTGGGAGGGTAACTTTGGTGTGGTAGTGTTGTTGGTGTTCTGTTTTTGCTGACGGTGGTAGATGGTAGACTGTTGGTCGTGTGAACAGCAGGTCGTAGTCGTTTCGAGTGAGTTGGTTTAGATAGAGGGTCCATGGTGGGCGCGGATGGCATGGAATATATGTCTCGATCCTCTACAGCGGCCGCATGCCCAGGGTGTGGGTGGAAGCCTGAGCTAGGCATGGGTTGCCTGTGACCGTCAGCAGGGGCTAGGTTAGCACCTCTTAGCCTCCAAGACTAGGGTAGCATGGCCTGCTAGCGAGGGCGGTGACTGCAATTGTTCCTCTCGATCCGTGCATGACGACGATGTCTTGGGAACCGCCGCTAGAGGCATGTTTCGTCAGTCAGAGGGCCGTCAACGGCCGCTGGTCGACGGCGCTGTCATTGGCGATGATGAGCTGTCGCTTCGCCAGAGAATGGGCCCAGGAGTGCCAGCAACCGCCGCATCGACTCGTGCCGCGCGTGTCAACGTGTCCAGTCGGGCAGAGAACACCTATGCTGTCTCTCCAACGACATTGCTCGCTCGCTGTGGATGCGGTCTGATTGTTCGATGCTGCGCCTCATGTCGCTGTCCGCGTTCGCATTACGGTGTTGAGGGGTGGGCGGGTGCCGTAGCTGCCTGTTTTCTCGAGGCATCAGCCACGGCAGCCACACCCAATGCGGGCAAGACTTGTTTCCTCCCCACCATCGCTCTGCTCATTTGCGCAGCACTCGCACAATCTCACCGCTACACAAGTTCGCGCATAGCCACAACCTTCCGCAGCCAATCCGTCAACTAATGTACGCCATAGAGTGGCTGTTGATGGCTGTTGAAGCCCATGTGCAAGTTTGCGTGTCGCTGCGAAATTGCACTGTGCGCCGCTGCCATGGTTCAGACCAGCGGCTGCAACTCACGACGAGACCCGCAACACCTCATCTAGGGCTGTGCTAAAGGGCATAGCTTCGTCTGCGCCCTTGAACGCACACCAGTCGAGGGCGCCGAATGTGCAAAATGTTTGCGTGTCGCTCAAAGACTCATCAGACACCCTGCTACTCGACGCTTGCCGAGCAACGTGCATGGCGCTATTCACCCATCGCTCGACTCGCCTGTCTCTTTCTGTCTGACCGGAGTTTGGCCCCTCGTCATTCGTCAATTGGGCTCTCTGGTGACTCTTTTTCACCATCGGCGCATTGGCACAGCAGTTCGCCCACTTTACCAACATGAACAGGCCCTATGTACCAATGTTTTCTCCGGTATACAGCAAATTGTTTCATCACGAGAAACACGTTGACAAGCACCCGAATAGTACGTTTCAGGTCCAGCTGTCACTCGATTCTGCCCACCGTGAGTCAATTGTGCCCAATTTGGGACATTCGTGGTGTTTCTTTTTGGCGCTGTCTTATGACTCCCACTTTGACACGACAGTCGGCACTCCCCGTATGTCGGAGCCAGGGCTTCAAAGTGCCATTCGCGCTCGTACGGGCTCCAGGCACGGCTGAGTGGCACATGATCAAGTTGATATCCTTGGCTGGAGCTTTTATGGGCTTCTAGCGTGATGCTGCTCATCATGACAGCCGCAAACACGGGTTCGGCACTGCACCGCCACAAACTCCCACTAGTTGCACGATAGAAAATTCCATCGTCATTCTGCCCCTCTCACGCACCCGTGCCCCCGTACTGAGACCCTCTTCCAAGTCTTGGATGCATGAAGATTGATGCACAAAGATCCGTTATCCAGAGTGAAGCTACGCTGTGGCGTCGTGGACAGGGTCTACTGCAGCCTAGGAATCTACGGCATCTTGGTTTATGGTAGTCGTGCTTCGGAGTGTACAACGTTCCGTTACTCCTCGCGAGCTGTCTCAGTTGCCTTACAGGAACCAATCTTCGACGTACATGGTGCCGATAGACCCTTTGGCAACGTAATCTCCATGGCCTGTTCATGATATCATTCGTTCCTCATGGTCTGCTGATTTGACATCAGGTCTACCGCGATCCGGATCGGACCATTGGCCTATCACCTTTGACAATGTCTAGGCAGCAAGTCCCCGCTCTGGCTGAGAACGACGCATCGAGCGATGGAAATCGGCGGGGCAGATTAGAACAATCTGGCACCTCAAGCTTGGGTCGATTGGTGCTCGTGTTGCTTACCCCATCTTCTTGGAGAAGAACTCTAGCATGTGACCTCTTCACGTTCTAAGTATTGCTATACCAATGAAATTAGCAATATACGCTACCACCTGCAAGACTGTTGACCATATCCGGTGCGGTTCAGCCAGTGCCGTTTACATTCGACCGTCTAGCCACTTCTATACTGACAGTGCGTCAGGGTCCAGACAAGTTTGTGGGGTCATGCGGAGCGAGTCGGTCACGTGCAAACCCTTTCATCCTCCGAAAACAACTGACATCCGCCTCTTCAGCATTGCGCTTACTAAAGTCGCCGGAGACGAACGACAGCAGCAATCCGCATTGCCTTCTTTCTTGGTTTGCATATTGAGTCCGGACTGAAGCTGATCTGTTGCCGTAGTAAGCGATAAAGCTGACCGAGTTGACCGGTTGCTGGACCCTTCATCAGCACAAACCTGTTCTTAACAAGATCGAACACCGCCAGGGGACAATCCTGTGTCAGCTTGGGCTATGCACCATCTGTCTGTTGCGCTTGCCTTTGGAAAAACGAAGTAGTGGCAAATGCATGTTTCGAAGTTCTCCACCTCCAGTGCGCCCAACGACGCCCCTACACTTGACGATATATAATCGCACTCGTGAAGCGGCGATAGTAGATGAGCAGCGAAGAAGCGGTACACGATCAGCTCACTGCTGACCTGTACATGCGAAGTCTCCACGAGGACCGTCAGCCGCTGACTACCCCACAATCTGGCGGTCTCGCCGTTTCCGTTTATCGGGAGGTGCATTGTGCTGCTTGCTTTTCAAACTCAATCGCGCTCCAGACGATCGGAGATTTGTTTTGCAGATCCTCCGACCATCACGAGAAATCGCACAACTTGAACTATGGGCAACGCCCGAAAGTTCTCATGTACCCCAACAACCACATAATGCATAGAAGATGCAAGAGAAGGTCGACTTCTCTAAGATGATACGGTGAATAGATACCCAAGGCTGAGACACATGACCGCGCGTTTCAGCGGAACGGTAAGCCTTAGCCTGTTCCTGGGCTAGTTTGCGATCTGTGCTTCCACACCTCACACCGCTTTTCAGCGAAACTTTCAGCGAAGCGACAGATTTTGCTTGAAATACCTGCAGTCCCTTCAATTCTCTTAATTCTTTCTTTTCTAAAGACTCTGCCTTGACCGGTTACAGAAAGGAAACGACGTCGCAAAACAGAAAGAGAAGAGGAAATGCCACCCCGAAGCGTGTGTTTGAATGTGTTTACGTCCAGTCTTGGCGATGGCAATGGAGCGGTGAACAATGGTCGACATTCCATAATGGACAGGAGAGACAGCGCGCAGAGTGGTATGTTCGGATTCTTCGAAGTTGCAATTGTACAACTCGAAATCGGTATTGCAATGCATTCTAACATGGCGATTAGACATTCCGAGACGGTCCTCTGACGGCTCTGTCGCATCGCAAGCCACGCCGCCAGCATCCACATCTCCGCTCCCGGCTTTCAATCGCCCCGAACTATTCCATTCTCTTCGTCCCATGGCCAGCACCGAAAGTTTGAACGGTTCTTTCACCAGCAAGCGTAAGTTTGAACTCCTATCTTCAGTTTCCATGTGGCGCGATGCAGGAACCGGACGTGATTCGCTACGCTGCATTAGTGCGCATGCGCCTCTCCACTTTATCCCACAATTATCGCGGCCGCTTTCACGGCCTGGCACTTTAGCACCACTACACTCATTTCAAACATCATGATGTCGACGTCTTACTAACATGCAACAGCTTGCACAACATGCTCTGGTGAACCCGCACGCCGCCGCTGCTCTCGCTGCAAGGCCGCGTACTACTGCGACCGCAACTGCCAAAAGTCGGACTGGAAGACCCACCGCAACGTCTGCGAACCCATCACGCAGACCTACTCCGCACCTGCTACACCCAACTTCTCCAACCCTGCCAGCCCAACCAATGAGTCTTGAAGATGCGACGCTGGACGTGTAGGCTATCGCATAGCTACACCGCCGCACTTGTAATCAGCAATGAAGTGGAGAACTAGACGGGGCGCCGAGGACGAATTGACGGAAGTGATATCAAGAGCAGGACTTGCTACGAACTAATGATACGGAATCAACTGGACATAGGGGAAAACTCGGGCGTTTGTGCTTTATTGGGCGTATGGGGTTTACCATTAGAAAGAGCAAAGCATTCAATTGCACTGCATAGCGAAACTAGCGAAATCATACTCATTATCAGCTTTTGTTTGGAGAAAGGACCTTCTACGCGTCTTTGCGAAATGTGAGGTTGTTGGAAAGTAATACGCGATGCTAGTTTCGGCAAGCGCGTTTGTGGACGGACTCACATATGTGGAGATACCTCCTTTAGGAATTGGCGCTTAGATCATAATAATGTAGTTCTGTGATATTGCCGCCGAAATGCGTCGCTGTTGCTGACTCATTACCATACATATACGCTCACCGCTCCTGTCTTCAAAGCTTTCAACCCAGACCTACGTGTCATATTCCTTCGCGCGCTGTCCGTTGGGAGCCCTTGCACCTAGGTACGGTAGTTGAGCATGTGCCTCTCAAGTTGCCATGTCGGCGCACAATGTATCAAACTTACACTTCCCTTTGCTGGAAGCATGGCTTGCGCCTTTCGTTGAGAGCACGTGAGTGTTTTCGCTATAAGATCGTGATCTCCTCATCGACAGACTCTTTGACCTCATTCTTGGGAGGTTTTTCGAAGAAACCAATTCTTCGCACTGTATTTGGGCCAGCCGGGACAAGAATGAGGCCAGCGTAAGTCGATATCACCGCGGAACCTCCGTCCGACTTGTAACGGTCGTAGCTTTTGGATAGGTATCCCCTCCAAGTGAAATGCTCAGATAGCGCCAGCAACACTGATCACATATATAAGTCGTTAGTACTGTTCAATAAGTGTATGAAGCCGCATGGAGAGCTTACGAACGTATTGGAGGAGATGAGAATGACGAGTATCATCCGTGCATATTTCAATCGGGACCTCTAAGACCTGAGTGGGCCCTGTACGTATGGTTGGTCCATGGAAATAGGATGCGTAGAACCTTCTCAATGGTGGTATTCTGCCATGACTTTTATCATAGGTGAATGTACCGTATCGATCTTCAGACCTTGAAATGAGGCCAACAAGTATCTTTCCGTAGAGTTTGGTCGCTCCTTGGGCCACTTCTCCGTAAGGAACATGTTCGTTCTTGGGCACGGACTCTACTGACACGAGAGTGCAGCAAGTTGTGTCAGTTGACCCAAAATCGACATCGCCATCTATGGAAGCCCATGACCATGACGGTGCTCTGTAAATGTCACTGCATCTGCCTCGTGTCCACTCTGATATTTTCCACGCCAACTGTTGGACGAAACCATGCTGCCAGATGCCTGCATGATATTCTCCGAGAGCCGAAGCGAACGTTTCAGCCAGAGCTGCGATAGCAGGCAGTTTGTCGGTTTGTTTGGACATAGCTCTTCGCGAATAATCTTTGACAATCGAAAGCCATTGCTCTAGGGCCTCTTCTTGACTCTCAGCAAGTTGGGAAACCAATATGGGCATCGGGTTATACTTCCGATCTATGCTCAACACCTGACCTAAGCTCATCACACCTGTTGCGCACCGCCATTCTAAAGTGGACGGGGTATACAAGAGCATTCGATTGGCCATCACCTGTTCTTGTAAAGCCCATGCTCGCTGGCTCAATGGGTTGTCCTGCCTAGCAGCAAATCCACTGAAATCACCGATCCGAGCAGTGGCACTTCCAAACTGATCCAGCGATATTCGAAATGGTATTTGAACACTTGGAGATCTATCAGTAGGGCATCTTTGGAGGAATCCATCGGCTACATCTGCTGCACTCGAAGCTAGAATGGTGACATAGGCCATGCTATATATTCTTGCCATGGATCCAATCTCACGGAGTTTGTCTTCCTGATCATCTTGCATGATGCACAGTGCGTCTACCTAAAAGCATAGGTTAGATCATCCTCAAAAGAAGAGCAGCAGGATTTCGCTTGGAATGACATCATCCACTTACCCATAGATATGGTATCGAAAGTGAACGTGTAACAATAATAGCGTCTTTGATGGTCTGAGGAAGATCGCTGAGTTCCAAGTGTTGAGTTAGTGTCTCGAAGTTATGTGACCGGAGTTGAGTTTGTGAACCAGTTCCCCAGCAATACGAGAGGGCCGCGAAGTTTCCAAAGGCTCCGTTCGTACAAAGTATTTTCGATGTTGCCACTTCAATGACACGCGTTGGAAGAGGTGAGTCAAGTTGCTCTGGGCAGCACTTATGAAGAGCACATTCCTTGATCCACCTCGAAATCTGGGTAGATGTGTTCGAGGGAGTCAAGTCCTTCTGCACTTCTCGGGCGGTGACCAAATGCGCTGCGAAGTTGTCGTCTTCAGCAAACAATTTAACGAAATTTCCATACCGACTATCATCGGAATCTGATTTGTACGTCATACTGTAGACATTGCTGCCGGATGGAGTAAAAGCATCCCCCACATCTGCACTCAACGTAATCGTATATCTCTTGATAGGTGGTGAACATGAGTGTACAACATAAGCTCGTAAGTATGAGCACCATCGGCATTCGCTGTCTGTCTTCGCTTGTAGGTCCTCCTTAACGATCTAAATTAGCCCTTGTGTTAGCGCACGTCTGTACAGTGTACCTGATGTTTTATAGACGCAGAGAAAAGGTACTGCGACAGGACACTGACATCATATTCCAATTTCACTTTTTCACGGCGACCCAATCTCTCAAAAATCTCGGTGTTAAAGACATTGGTCCAACAGAACTCGCAGACCATCGCTTGCACACGCTCGAGCGGCTCTGGTGCGCGCATCATCATGGCACTCATTATCGCAAGGCGGTCTGGTTCAGAAGCGATATTAGCAGTTTGTTGTGATCGGATATGTTGGGATGAGCAAGGTGGGGTGGGCTGATCAGGAAGGTTGAACCATTTTGAAGCCTGAGGTTGCGGGCGCGCCTGAGGAACCTTGTCAAGTTTGCGTGTGACAAGGTGGCATCAATTTATGTTGTACACATCAGGACAAGGAATCTGCACCCACGATCTCGCGAGCTTTGAACAAATGAAAATCTGGTTACTTGGTATGCATTAAAGATATACTACCAAGCTTTTACACGACCTGGCCATAAGGCGCAGTTCCGTCGAGTTTGAAGTATCCCGGCTGCAGCTTTTGGAATATACCCGCAGGGTCGTATTTTCTCGACACCTTGTTCAGCTTGGCTACATTTTCCAAGCCATATCCTGAGATGACTGGCTGGTAAGGGCTACTGTACGGCATGTACATATAGTCATTGTATGCACCAAGCTCTTTTGCCATAGCAACCGATGCACTTAGGAAATCTTGCGCCGCTTTCAAGACGACCTTGTCGTCCTTCTCGTCAGTCCATGAGAGGTAAAAGAGAGCATGAAATAGAGGACCATTTCCGGGATGGAGGCCAAGAGCATTGCCGCCCTTTTTCTGCATAGCCTTGAGGGCGGGCTTGCTGAACGCTTGGAACGAGACGCTGGGCGCACCAACGGGGATATTCGGTGCAATCTCGAAGAGATGGTCAGTCATGCGCTTCATTAAGTCTGTGTTCAGCTTGAAAGACTGAGACCACATAGTCGTCCGGAAGCCGTCTGGCATACTTTGGCTCAGCCCCGGTGTTGTATCAGCTAGACTGCAGTTGCGTGTGTTATCCGTGAGTGGAGGAAGCGAGAGGTACTCGTTCAGTATCGCGGGTGGGTTCGCTGGGTCGATCGGGTCAAAGTACTCATACTCGGTGGATGCGATCTTGACACCACGAGAGTATGCGACGGCAACGAAGTGCGCAAGTTTGGTGTCGGTCTCAGCAGCCTTCACTGCATTTCCAAATGCGTCGAACAGGGCGGGTGCGTAGGTCGCATTGTACTGGCGTTTGCTCGCAAACATAAGGCCTTGAGGCAGGGTCTCGTAGTTAAAGGTCGTAATGATGCCGAAGTTGTTGCCTCCGCCGCGAAGAGCCCAGTATAGGTCTGGAAAGGTCTTTTGGCTCACTGTGAGGATGACACCTGACGCGGTAACCAGTTCGAACGAGGTAATATTATCACACGCCAGGCCATACTCATTAGTATGGTGACTGATACCTCCGCCAAGTGTAAGACCACCTACTCCAACATATGCCGCCTATCCAGCATCAGTTGGGAACACGAAACATACGTAGGTCGATAGGTAACTTACTCGTCCGCCAACAATGGCAAGATTGTACGGTGTCAGGTAATCATAAACCTCCTTCCACCGGTTGCCAGGGCCGACAGCAACAAATGTCTTATCCGCAGAGAGCTTTTTCTGGTTCATATTGACCATATCGATAGTGATGCCACCCTCGATGCTAGAAGCACCAGGAAAGGCTGCATGACCTCCGCTCTTGATGGCAAAAGGGCATTGTGTAAGACGTGCAATCAGGACTAGGCTCGAGACTTCAAGAGCGGCAGTTGGCGTGAACGTGCAATAGGGCTCCACCTCGAGTTGCTGTATCGACCAGTACGTTGTCGGAGCATTGTCAAATGTTTTGTTAGCTCCAAAGACGAGCTTAAGAGAGTTGCACTTTCTGATGTTCAGCCAGCCGTGTACAAAACAAGGAGTGCGACCTTACGGCTATCAAACAGCCCTTGGATGAAGATCTCACCACAAGGCCAGCTAGCTCAGGTATGCCGGGTACATTGACGCCGTTGTTCATAAGGGCCTCCGTCACATTGAAGTCGGCCGGCTCGAAGACATCCTGGGTTGATGCTCTCGCAGCTACGGCAAGAGTGCTAAGGGATAACTTTCGGATAAATCTCATAGCAACAGAAGTCGACAACCGTCACGCCGCAGGATTTGGAGTGAAAATCGTGCGGTCCAAACGCGAAGAGGCAGGCCGCAACTGCAGAGGACAGTCCTTTTGTAGAAGCGATCAAACCTGTGGAGCTTTCACGCGAGCAGTGGAGTCAGCACTTGCAGGCCTAGAAACGCCATGGTGAGTTAACCGACTGTCGCTGCTGCGGTTTGAATGCAGATGTTGGTCGACCGGGCGTGCTTTCCTGCGTCTACTAAACCGTTCATAGCGCGTGTAAGTGAGATTATATGAGCTGTCCAATCGCGCGTTACTAGATTGTTACCTGCATGGATGACAAGGGCTGCAGGATGCAGACCGAGCTGCCGAAATGTGCAAGTGGCATAGATTTCTTTCCATGGATTGCATTCCTGGCTAAACATGTTGAACCCGATCGATATCGCAACAAGCGCGAAGAACGCGAGGAACGCAAGTTTGTCTGCATTTTGTCGCCACACGATTAGTTAACACAGAGGTACTGCAGAAATTGACACATCTTATGCCCTTTAAAGAGAGAGGTATGTTATGGATAGAGCCGATCGAGAAAGAGGAGATTCTGGTCGCGACCACTCTCTCCCACCGGCGCCGTCTTGGCTGCGGCGCTGTTTTGGCTGCGGCGCTGTTTGCGGGCGAACCCGCCCGCCGGTTCCTCTCTGATCTTCTCCTCCCCACCAGCACAAGTTTCTCATACATACGATATCCATTCCATGCCCTCGCATCGATGACCGGCATCCGAAGAAACGACTAGCAAGCACAGGCAGGTGCAAGGCTTGCCGTGTTATCCTGGGCAATAATCCCGGGGAGGCTTCGCGCTGATGAGCCTCTCGATCACCTCAACCCTGCAATTGCAGAACGCGTCCACTCAAGCGCGATGTGGCGCGGAACGAGAGGTCGAGCAGACGCGTCTATTCAACTGACTTTGATCAAACAAGCAAAGGGATGAAGTTATAGATCATAGCCTAGCATGCTGGCACGCCGCGATCTGCTGTACCGCTAACATGTTCAAATTACCTCGGTGTGGCCGCACGAACTATTCTACGCATTCATTTGCATGAGCGTCTTACCCTCGCTGGGATATGATGTGTTTAGGCGGTAAATCCACTAGAAAATCAGCAGAAGAGACGAATTGGGTGGACATACAATATGGAGATTGGTCAAAGACACTGACTCAATAGCGCCGAGGTAGTTGTGAATGCAATCACGACATCGGCAGCCAAGCCAGACCACTATCCGCTCTGAAGTTCAGTACTATCCCCATTATGCGACTCAATGATTAACAGAGAAGCTGAACAGAGCTATGAGTGTGCTCTCGTCGGAACTATGCTCTCATCCCTCATCCTATCTCCTCCATATACCTTCACCGAAATGTGCAGGATCCCTCAACATGTGTTCCAGCGCTATCCCTCCTCCATGGCTGCGTCGCACCTTCACACTTGCTACATCTCAGATTCACATCCAGACAATCGACAAACTCATGCGACTCAGTTCCACATCTCCAACAATATACTCCCACCCCAATTGGTGGCGCCGGCGTCGGCCAATTCATCAAACCCTGCACCACAGACTCTGCCGACTTGCAACTCGACTGCCCTGTCTGTCCTGGCTTCGCAACCTTGTTTACCGGGCACGAGTATACTTCGAAACGAACGGCTGAGAGGGTGGCGATAATGGTAGCGTACATGGCAGCATTGCCATTATTCCGGGGGTGGTGGACAGGGATCTTGAACTGCTGGAGGAGGTATGTGAACGATGCGTCTGCGTGGCGCGTGATCTTTGCTTGCTGAGGGATAACTTGCGCGTCTAAAATTGCTATCGTAGTGACTATACTGGAAGGATCGAAGTCAAAAGCTGTCTTTCGCATCTTGCTTATGCTGTCATTGGCACCGAAGGACATGTACACGATCGGTCGGAAGCCGGATTCTGCTTTCTTCTCATCCATGGGTTGATGCCAGATGTGTTGGAGGAGTTGAAGAGCTTCTTCGTGGGAGACATAAACTGTTGTGCCAAAGTGGAAAGGGTCTAGACCGGTGGGTGTAGAGTCGAGGTGCGCAGTGGATCGGACGACGAGGTGAAGAGACCATACTTGGCGGAGTAGGTCTTCGTCATGTGGGCCAGCTATGGGTTGCCCCTGGTTGGTGCTGGCTCTATCGTAGGTAGTGATTCCAAGCTCAGTGAGGCGGTGCGGCGGGGTTGCGGACCATTTTCGGTGGAGGGTAACCAGAACGGCGTCTCGAAGGAGGCCGGTATTGGACCTTTGAAGGTATTTTTGAAGGACATCTCGGTCTGAGCTTTTGGAAAGGACGTTACGCAGTGATTCCAGCTTTCCTGGCGTGGATACGGACATGATTCCCAGCTGCTTGATAGAGATGGACAGGAGCAGAAAAATGACAAAATAGTTGTGAGACTAGACCTAGGCCAGCTAGAGCGGAGCCTAACAAGAGACTTACGATTGTAGCAGTGAAGGCGAAAGTGAAAGTAAACTTAACTTACATCTCTCAGTTCCATCTCCTGCCGCTTATCATGGTATTGGTTTTGCGATGCTTCCAATGTAAGCAATGGCCTCCCATATCTGTATCAGGCTCAGATTTTAAGTCTGTTCTGCAGTTGGAAGCGACAGCACACATCGAGGCTGTGATATACATGTCTAGCATGATGTATCTGTATATTCCTAAGTCTGTGAGTTTCGACGACTTTGAAAAACTCGTTCAATCAAGCGGCCACCATTAGCTTTTGAGATATCAATGGCTGAGACTTGGTTAGAGAACCAGGGTCCTTTGTCCAATAGAAATCTCGTTCGTCTGCTATCCTCATGCAGAGGAAGGGCGAGCTCGGTTGCATGCTAGCGCAGTCGCTAAACGTACATAGTCTTAGGCCTCCCTAGATGCACCAGGTGGCCTTATCACCCCACCACTCTCGTCATTGCTTCAATGACATACCGTATCTACCTCAAAGCCGCAAAGGTTCAAAGAGAGTCAAGATCGCGTCGTCTCGGGTGCCTGGGTGTCAAAGCGACGCCAACAAAGTATTGGTAAGCTATCATCGGATAGAGGCAGTGTCTACACCCTGATTGGTACTGAACTACCTAGGTAGCCTCACTACAATGGCAAAAAATCCTCTCCGCGCGTTGAAGAAGCTTCTTCGTACTAAGATGCTACGGCCCAAACGCCGAACCCTAATTGACCTTCCGGTCGAGCTGATCGAGTTGATCGGAATGAAGCTCCTCGATCATCCGACTTATGAGCGACTAGCCATACCACAATCGACGCCGGAAGGGCGGCAGGCAATTTACCACACTCGGTCATCATGTCGATCTCTTTATAACGCCTTCATCAACATCTTCATAGGGATCGTCCAAGACATGCCATATCGTTGCACAGAAGAGGGTTTCCGCCCTTTGATCCGGCTGTTACAAGTTCCCGATGTGTCAAAGAATATCAGACAACTCACTATTGGCGGAGCGCATATACTCAATCTCGAAGAGGAACAGAAACAGGCGGTCTGGATAGCACAAGATTTGACGCATACTCTTAGGACGCTACTGGACCTTGTACCTCACTTGGCGAGTATCAGGTGTGTCCCAATGAATACTTACATACTCGAGAAAAGGGACGTCGAGGAAGGTGGCATCGTACTTGACAACGATGTGGAAAATAATTTTCATACCTCAATGGAGATCTTGACAGTATGTTCAACTATTACAATAGGTGGTCTGGAAAGATACTGATGAGTGGATATAGCGCATTCAGAACGCAATAAGGATACCTGTTCACGCAGCTGCCCTTACTTCTTTCACGTTAAGATGTAACTACGGCCACAACGTTGATTTGGAAGAAGCAATGTCTGGTACCAAATGTAGCCGTGTAACTATCTTGCCTCTCTTTGAAAGCCCCCACTATGGTCTCCATCACCTTACAGTCGATTTGGAATGTCTCCAGACATTCGGCGTCAACGCGAATGGTCAGATATCACTTTCCTGCCTCGAAACCTTGACAATCATCTTGACACGGTCCGAGATTGACAATGAAGAAATGGTGGGATTAGATATCCTGGCGAGTACGCAACCTCAACAACTCATACTCACTGGTCGTGGAGGCATCTCTTTGAGTCAACTTTATTCCCTCATCTCCCCCTTCACTACCCGGCATCGCCCACCATCCCACCTAGTCTTACGCGAGACGGCCATAAGACTGGAACATCGTCACCATGACCCCAATCCGCCCCGTCCGATCGGGTTTTGGCATACCTTCCGGATCAGTATCTTGGAGATCCAAGACGTAACATGGAATCGATACTCCAGCACATCTTCTAGGCGAAAGAGCCAGGGATGGTGCGAGACAGGTTGGGACCTGTTCCCTTATCTTTGCGAACTATCGGACGCTGTGCGTGTACGTATATCGCTGGGCGGATCCAAGAAGGAATTTCTCCAGAGATCTGACGGGGCTCTGAGAATTGAGGGTTGTAGCGATTCCGACGAGGGGGCCGACGAGGATGAAGGCACAGGGGTCGATCAGGTTGTTGGGTATAACAGCAACACATAGTTATTGGCGTGGGTTCAACACGAAGTGGAGTCGTACAATCTGAATGTCGCTCCAAAATTCAAAATGGCTCTTTCAGCCACCTCCAGGTTTCTTCTTCAGCGCTCCTCCGAGAATACTTGGATCAAGCATCTTGGCTTCCGGCACGTCAACACCGCATCGCACCCACATGCTGCTCCAAAGAGCACCGACGGCTCTCTCCTCGGGCATGAAAACGACTGTGTTCACGTATGATCGTGTTGTGTTGTAACAATCTGGCATGTTGAACAGTTGCGCTTCACAGTTGTCGCCCTTGTTCGAATAGAATACGCCGCATCGCGCTTCGCTTGGAAGAGTGATGCAAGTACCGTTCTTCCATTTCTCGAGGGGTGGCGGAAAATATGTCTTCTGTAGGAGTTCGCCGCGACAGTGCTTAGGGCCGCCTGCACCCGCGTATGTGAGGGCAAGGATCGGTATTTGAGGAGTGGTCGGTGGTCGAGGCGCCGGCGCGGCGGATGGTGTAGGCGTAGCTATGGGTCCCAAGACGCCTTCAGCGCTCCAACTGGCACTCGTTTGCGGTTCCGGGGTGAAGCCGATCAATCCCTCCTGGGTTTCGGTCATTGTTGTGGGTACTAGCGTCGCTCCGGATACGATGGTACTGCCATTGTACACATCACCGCGATCGAAATCTGTGCCGTTCAACAGCGCTTTTGCCGCCACAACATCATCTCCGTCTCCAACTCTTGCAGCTTGCGCGAAATTGACCTGTATGATTTGTGGCGTTGGTCCGCGTACTTCGATGGCGGTCGCTAGCGAGATTGCGATGAAGAGGAGGAGTGATACAGACGACGCGACGAGAACCATACGTCGCGATATGGATGACATTGCGATAGCATTGGATTAGATTCGAAAGATTGAGGAGTTTGGGGAAAGACGCGACAAAGTTGAGGTGCGCAGACAACGCCAAGACGTCATCGGGGGCTCCTGCACTACGCGTTTCATCCCCACGTCCTCCCCAAACACCGTCGCAAAATAGCTATTAGCACATGTCTGACGGCCTGCTAGATGAAAGAAAAGCAGAATGTGGTTGTTATGTATCGTCTTCTGGAATCCTGCATGACCCAAGCTTCCTCATCCGACAACATTGCCGAAAACGATCTCATATCCATCCCCATTGTCGCTGCCTTCCTCAATCCCAACCTTCTTTTCATCTGCTTGCGCACCAGAGACATCCCCTACGAAAGCTTTGGCGATTTTGCTATCAATTGACTTGTTGGGAGTAACTTGGTACGATCATAAGTGATCTCTTCATACCGCCATGAAGATCTGTCTATGTTCCACCAGGAAACAAACACCTTGCAGTTCTTTTTCACAAGTTCTTGGATATGTGGGAGCAGAACAGCCTTGTATCTCTTCATGGCAGACAAAGTTCGTGCCTCGACGGAGAGGGTAATCGCGAGCCGTGATGCATGCTTCGTGGCCGCGAGATCGCTAAGCCAACTGACTTGTTTCTCGTAGTCATCCTTCATTGCTTTGCTCTCAGCCTGTTTATGCAGGACAACCGCTTGTTGATAGTTGTTGGAGGTAAAGTATGGTTCCATAGAGACACACACCGACAGCGTTCGGAGGTGGTCGAGAGGTCGACAGGATGGATGAATCATCAAAGGGCCGCTGTAAAGTAGAGGAACAACATCATCGATATGACGAACGTTGTAACAGGCATGTCGGTTGAAGACTTGTGCGATCTCCATAGCAAACTCATTCCCCATGTAACCTCCGATGAAGTAGTGTTGAAGCTCATTGTCAAGCCCGCGGGCCTGGCCACGACGGCCACCGAGTTCCACATGGAAGAAATACTCTCCACGACTGTTCGCCGGCAAGATTTTGTAACGTGGTAGAATGTGGGCCGTTGAAACACCGCCGATAAGGTGACAGTAAACCATGTCTCGCAGCTCGCAAGCCAGAATCTCGAAGATCTTCGCAGCGAACTTACTGTTCCACATGCGCGAGTAGTCATTGTATGCCTTCTCGAAGGCGCTGAAGGGAGATGTCGTATTAGTGACCAGATTCCTGTATTGGGAAGGCCCAGACCTACTTGTATAAGTTCCGCTTCTTGCGCTGTAGTGTGCTTCGTCTGGATTCAAGTTCTTTAATCTCGATGTCGACAGTGCTTTCCCCTCGATGGCCGAATGAGCTTCTAATCAAGAAGACTATAGCTTTGACTTACATATCACAATTATCCTGGATCTGTTGCTTGAGCCTACTGGATTGTCAGACATTGGAACACAGCTTGTACGTACTCTTGACGTCTTACAGTGCCATTGCTTGAATTTTGGCTGTGAGTTGATTCTTAGGAGCCATTTTCGTGCCCATTGCGTTGTTTAGATATCGGTATAATGCGTTGAAGAGCGAAAGAAATTTGAATCTTTGATCTGGAAGATGAAGTTGATCGCATTATGTAGTGCACTTACACTCAAAAGGCAAATTGAGAGAGCCGCAAGCTAGGCACGCTCACGTGTACTAAGATCTAGTCAAACCCCAAGCTTGGCAGTCATGACTTTCTCCGTGAAAGGCACGGGATCATAATGAATAGAACTTTTATGAAATCGTTTATGCCATGAAAACGTAATAGATGTCAAGAAGAACACAGCGACTATGAGAAATCCTGGAAAGCTGCGAAAGCAAAACCGATTGAACGGATAAGGTATATGCTGGTCAAGACTCATCTTTACCTCTTCAAGCATCTCCAACCTCAGCCTTCTCTTTAGCTTTGTCTTGCGGCACCTTGACAACGATCTTACCCCTCGCCCTCCCCGTCTTCAGCTTCTCAAAGGCTTTCGGCGCATCTTCCCAATCAAATACTGTATCAACAATGCCCTTCAGCTTACCCTCCTTCATCCACTCTCCAAGCTGCCTCAGCGCATCCGCCGACGGCTTCGCCATCAGCATCTGATAGCTATGCTTTCCACCACCCAGAAAACCTGGTAGCAGCATATTCGAACCCACTGTCTTCATGCTATCCATGCTCAACGTTGATCCGATCTGGATGAACTTTCCTGCTGGCATAAGATAGGAAGATGCAGCTTTGTAGAGGTTAGATGGCGTGCCGATGTTATCGACTACAAGGCTAAAAACCTGACCCTTAGAAGAAAGAGTATCAATGACATCAGAGGTTTTGTAATCGATGACTTCGTCTGCGCCCAGGCTTTTGCAGAGGTCGACGTTGGGTGTTGAGCACGTCGTGGTAACGTGGCAACCAAGCGCTTTTGCGATCTGGATGCCATATACACCCGTGCCGCCCGAGCCGCCGTTGATGAAGACTTTGTCGCCGCTCTTTACGTTTGGTGCGATGGCTTGATATCTGAGAATAATGTTAGTAGATCCTCCGGCTTCATTCACAACTCGCCCGGCCTTACTCAGTCAACCCCACGATCCCCACACCAGCTGCATCCTCGACCTTCACGCCCTCTGGTAATGTCGCCAACATATTTCTCTCCACAGCCACATATTGCGCCAAACTCCCTCCCGTCAGCGCACCGACTTTTGCGCCAAACACAAACTCGCCGATTTGGAATTCGTCGACCTTCTTTCCAACTTTGGCGACTTTGCCGCAAAAGTCCGCACCCGGGGTGATGTCGGAGCCTACAAGTCGCAGTGGCATTGGACCTTCGGTCACCTTATGGTCGACGGGATTGATCGCCATGGCGTGAACTTGAACGAGAACCTGTTCATCGTGAAGCGTAGGTTGAGGTGCGGCGTCGTTGATCTGCAGGTTCTTCTCGATTCCGCCTTTTGTGCTATTATACTGCCAGGCCTTCATTGTGGATGCCATTTTGTCGCTCGAACTGAATGTGATTGCTTGCGACGGTTTTCTGGTTGATACGATGAATTCAGCAGGGAGTGCGGTCCTTCTTATCTCGTAGCGTGGAAGTAGGTATGCGTCATGACGATTCGCTTTGAGCGGGGCATGCGCCACCGCCGTCTGTCAACACGATCTTGGGAGCCTTCTCGTCCATCGAAGGTTCATGCAAGCGACTCGCGTTATGGCGCAAGCTGAACTCGCGTGGGGAGGTCTTCACAATGTTAAAGCGGTTTAGGTAGGCAAGGCTGCTCGCCCAGCGGGCCGTCTTACTTGCGCCGCCTGATCGATGGGGCGAACCCACGTTGCCGTCTAACGCGATCAGGCGTATTCTGCGCAACGACCGCCAGGGGCTAACATGACAGTACAAAGCCACCTACTCGCGAGGCAAAGTAGTCTCCCCACGCCCAGTTCACTCAGCAGCTGCAAATGCTTAGCAGCCCGCGTCGGCGCCAGCCTATCCTCATGTTGTACTTAGTGTTGCACCAACTATAAATGTCGTGGGCGAGGAGACGGATCCTCCAGAAGTTTATTGTAACGATAACAACAGAAGAAGCATAGTGCATTGTAGAATGGATGAGTTGTTTATTTATACGCAAATATTCCTCCATCAGTTGGTCCTGAACGTCCTCACACACGCCCAGCCACCCTGTGTCGAGCCTCTTACGCGTATGTAATGAACATCTGTTCGAAGCCAGTGACATTCCACGTCCCAGTGAGGGTATTAAGCGTCAAATTTGTGGGGGTGGTGGCTCCGCGTTGAAGCGCGCCACTCTCAACGTGACCGCCAGTAGCGACGACAGTTCCGTTGGTTCTTTCCCTAGATGTGGGTATGCAATATCAGTAAACGTCTCACATGCATTTCGTACGTGAACACTCACAGGTGATTGGCACCAGCTTTGACCGTGAAGTTTGCAAGGCTAATGTCGAAAGAATTTCGAGATGCCACAGATGGAGAGCCTGTATTGGGTCAGCATACAAAATGATTCATTCAATAAACATACGATGCAGCAACCTACCATAATACTGTGCGTTGAGCTCCTCAGGTGAGATGAATAACTCGTAGTATCCTCTGTAGTAACCCTCGGACCATTGAAGCTCGCGATTGTCGCGTACGAGGGCTGCAGAACGATCGCTCGAATTTGCAATAGATCTACCAGCGCCATAACCACTGGAGGAGACGGCGGTGCCGGCAAATTCGACACCGATAGCGCCAGCACCCGTAGATTGGTCGTATGGAGTCTCGTCAAGCCAAACAAGATCAGACACCCAGTTAGCATGAGAATCTCCAGCCAAGAAGGCGGTGTTCGGAATCTCGTTGCTGTAAAGATGATGAAGAGTACGGTTGCGGTTCGCAGTGTACCCATCCCACTGGTCAGCGTTCAGCTCTTCGTCGTACACAGCGCTATTGTTCATCCGAGAGAAGATGATTTGGTTTCCGATGATTCTCCAAGTAGCCCCTCGCTCATGCGATTTGGAAAGCTGGTTGTAGAACCAGTTTTCCTGGAGGCTGCCCATTAGCGAGCGGCCAGCATCATCTTTGAGGTCTGCAACGTAGTCGTCGTTCCAATTAAGAGTCGTGATGGATCGGTCGTAGTTGCGTGTGTCGAGCATGATCAGGTCAAAAAGTTTACCCATCTTAAAACTACGCCAGATGCGCAGGTTGTCGTCCATGTCAACCTGGCGAATACTGTGTCGATCATTAGTGGGATCGAGAGCGGGAACAACAAGGTACGCACGGCATCCACTCGAAGTATGCTCTGACGGCATTCATCTTTCTTGAGTCAACACTCACGCCTCCGAACTTTCGGAAGCTCTGCTCGGTGTTGTTCATGTTGCTGAAACCATCGCGATATCCATTGTTTGCGACCTCTGTCAATGCATTAGTCGATTGTAGGTCATCAATCATTTCCACGAACCATGATCGTCCCAAGTTGGAATCCATGCAAAGTTTTGGTGTGCAAGAAGCAGGTCGTCATCGGTACGGTACTGGCCGATTCTTGTTCGGTAGTCTACGAAACGGATTAGTAACGACCACTTTCAAAGATTGGTTTCACACGAACCATATAGTGTGACAATCTCTCTTGATGGGTTCGTTGCTCGCGGATCCTGACCAAGTTTGCCTTTGGTGGACTCGTAGATGTAGTCACCGAGATGAACCTATATATCTCGATCAGCAGAGCCGATAACGCTTTTATCGATTATACTTACGAAGTAATCTACCTGGTCTTTCCTGGCCGCGTTCCCGTACGCATTGAAGTATCCGTTCTGCCAGTTAGAGCAAGAGAAGATAGCAAGGCCGATCTTGGAAACATCGTCGTCTTCGTGAGGACTAGTCTTGGTCCCTGAATATGGGCGAATAAAGTTAGCATAGGTCTCACACACAGTTCAAACAAGGAAACTTACTGCCGAGCGGACTTTTGTTGGAGCTGCCGCAAACATTGAACTGGTAGTAGTACTGCGTGAATGGAGCAAGGTTCTTCGCTTCAATCTTTTTCAATGTCAGCTCGTCACTCAATACGATCATTACAGAAAGCTAACCTTGACAGTGAAGTCGATGTCGGAAGTGGTGTATGCCTGGCCTTGATCCGCGATGCTTGAGAAATTGCTATCCGTACCAACGCGGTAGTCCACGCAAATAGGGTTTGGCGAGGCCTTGATGTACTTCTCCGTCTCATGGTTGTAGAACGCTACATTACCCGTGACTGTTACGTTCGACCGATCGTTCTCAACTGATGGTGCAATGCGTGTCCAGAGAATGACCGAGTCCGGATAGGGATCTCCAGAAGCGACGCCGTGCGTGAAGCTCAGCTGGGCAGGATCCCAAGGAGTTGCCCGTTTCACAAGGCTCCTCTTTGCGACCTTAGGCACATCTATACCAAGACCCTCATGCCGGCGAGAAGGCGAGTGGTAGTTCAAGTTGCCGTCAAAGGATGCACACACGAGCGAGGCTAGAGGCGCTGCTGCAAGAAGAATTGAAAGCATCGCAAAGGCTGAAGAAGCTTCAGTAGTTCTCTTACGTTCATCCAAAGTCTCAAGACCGGAAAGCTTAAATACTTCTATACATACTTCGACATGCCGTCCTCCATGCACGACTCTACCCTCTTTGCATCAAGCAGGCCGCCAACATTATCGCATCGCGTATTCAGCACGGCACTGACAGTAGCTTTGGCCAATCGCAGGAGGTGCATTGCAAGTGTGGAAAAACGTGCCTGTTGATCGTCAACGGCGACATATGCAAGATGCGCATGTGCGAAGAGGTAGAGATGAGATTGGCCGAGCGCTACTGCATCCCGTCTGTCAGTCTAGCCGATTGTGGGGGTACGCAGTTCGTCTGAACCTCGTCGATGCCGGTGCAAGAAACATAGCGTGAGGAGTCGACCCAACTATGTAGAACCGAGATGGCTAGTTCAGTTCGATTACAGGAGAGACAGTGCTTGACTTCGAAGGCTTCCAGCTCCTGACCTCTCAGATGGCCGCGGACCTTGACAGCGCTAACATATTAGTGCCGTCCGCACCACCCATCATCCGCCCCTTCAACATCCACTGCTCCCTAGCTCGCAGCGGGATTGAGGTCGTTCTCTATGTTCTCTCAAACTCTATCTGCTGTGTATATGGCTCACAGTACATACACACCTTTGCATCAAAATTTGTATCATACGCTGGGGTGATACGGTCTTTCCACACATCCGACCAATCATTTTATCGTTAGCACTTCATCCAATGCAACCGTTCTCATCACATCCACGTTCCGGCGCTCGGACTCTCATTCGCTCTCTTTACATCGTGGTGCATCTAGCGTCGTTTTGTTCAAAGATACATTATCAAAGCAAACAACGAGCCAAATGCTGACAGCAAGGCCTACAATGCGACTTATCTTTACTAGTTTTAATTTTCTTCACTAGGAGCTCTTGTAGGCTGCAAGATCAGGCATATTATTCCTATATTCATTCAGTTTTTCCCTTGTATGCGGCAGGAAGATTACGTGCCCGCGGCTATCACTATGGTCGCGCGAACAATCTACTCAACCTTGTACACAAGCTTTACGCCTGATACCTTGTTATCCTTCAAATCTTGCAAGCCCTGTGGAACGCCGGCCAGCCCATTCCTGACCTCAGCCGGGTGAGTCTTGATCTTGCCACTGTTGAGCCACTCCTCGGCCTGCTTCCAGAACTTGGCACCAAACTCATAATCTTCCTGGCTGGCGCCGACGTTCTCATTGAACTTTTCACCGAGCGCGGTGTAGGCAAAGGTGAATTTGGTCTTGACGTCACTTCTCGGGTAGTTCTTGACTGGCAGAAGAGCAGACATGTGACCACCACTGGAGCTGATGGCAGCAGCGGTTATATCAAACGAGTTTCCTTCAGCAATGCAATCGAAAGCCAGCTTCAGCTTGTCGTTGGTAGCTTTGCGGATCTGGGCACCAACATCGGCATCTTTGTAGTTGAAGACCTGGTCGGCGCCGAGCTTGCGGAGCATGTCGAAGTTGTGCGGTGAGGATGTCGTGATAACCTCGCAGCCTGACGCCTTCGCGTACTGAATGGCGAGTGTTCCTGTCGCGGTAGAGCCGCCGTAGATGAGAACTGTGGTTGGTTCTTGCACCTTGGCGGGCGGCAGTGGTAGACCAAGCTCCTGGTACAAACCTTGAGCTACGGTTGTGATTCCTACACCCAAAGTAGATGCATCCTCGAAGGACATGTTGTCAGGAATCTTGAGGTTGATTCCAGTCTTTGCCTTGATGTGTTCGGCGAAAGCGCCGTTGGAATGATCAGCAGGGTCACCTGAGATACGTCAATAACCACCTTCCGGAATCAACAATAGTATCCTTACCTCCGCGAACAAATCCAGCAATTCGGTCTCCAACCTTGTAGTCGGTAACAGCCTTGCCGACCTCCTCGACTACACCAGCATAGTCACACCCAGCAAGAGCGCCTGGCGCTGTCGACCACTCAATGCTCTTCCAGTCAGTTGGGTTCAGGGCCACGGCCTTGGTTTTGACAAGAAGCCAGTTGTCGGCAGGAAGCTTGGGCAGAGGGACGTCACTGCGAAGCTCAGAAACGCCTTTGGAGGCTCAAACGACTGCTTTTTGTGTAGACATGTTTCGTGAGGAGGAAATAAGTGGAAGTATGGTGTGTGGTTTTGTTCCTGACAGTAGGGGTATGGGGAACTTTGATGGCCTAAGGAGTCGATTGATATACATTCTGCTATGATGCAAGGCCTTGTAGTGGATTTGTAATGGGACCACTCTTAAGATCTACCGGGCGGGGCGGAGCATGTTCGGCGAAAGCTAGGAAGAGGGAGCATGCTTCGTACTCGGGGTGATAAGTAATTCGTGATCACTTATACTATGTTCGGAGCACTGTTGCAAGTGTAGTGTACTATGCCTACAGCGAGAAGACCGTTGTAGTCTTTGCTTACTGCAGATGTAATGCGGATGAAATGGTCCAAGCTCAGGCTTCGCGCTACGTAGGTAAGCTTTGGCGCAAGGGTCCAGCAGCGCGACGCATTCGACGCGTAGCTCTTCTGCTTCGACTCCACAGGCACGACCCCTCCAAGGCTTATTGGGCACGCAGTCTGTCATTGCCGTCATGGACGACCTTCAACGGCCCCCAACGCCTGAGGATGAGGACATCAAGCTCAACTTCTTCCCCGATCCCCCGCCATTCTACAAGTACTTCACCACCGAGAACCTCGCCCGACTCAAAGACATTGAGAAGGAAGCCGCGCCGGAAAATGACGACACGAATTCCTCCACCTCCAAAGCTGCGACGAAGCTCTCTGCAGAACAAATTCTCGCCTTGCCGACCGAGCTCCGCTACCTCATACCACCCGAGCCACCTGCAGACGATGCCGAGTTCCATGTATTCGGCGCAGTAGAAAGTGCCAAAGGCGCAAACAACTTGATGAAGAACATGGACTATATAGCCGACCAACTGAGGTTTCAAGATGTCTTTCACGACTGGACGTACGAGCAACTGTACCCTTCCCCCTCCACCGAACCCTCCGCCGACGACCCTTCCGCGCAACAGCCTACCACGAGCAACTCTGCGTCTCTCGACCGCCAAAACTACTTGTTCCGCTTCTTACGGAGCATACTGTTGAGCTACATCTCTCTCCTGGGTATCGTGGCTGCGAATCCGACCTCAGAGCAAAAGGAGCAGAAGCTCAAGGACATCATGACATTGGTAGCCAACATGCATGCGCTGATAAATGAGTACCGGCCGCATCAGGCAAGGCAGACGCTTATTGCCAAGATGGAGGAACAGGTGCGCAAGAAGAGGGAGGAGATTGAGAGCGTAAAGCGGATAGGAGAGAAGGTCAAGGAGGTACTTGCTGGATTTGGTGGGGTGGACGGTGAAGACAAATCCAGCAATGGAGGTGAAGAAACCCTAGAAGACGGGACAAGGGCGAGGGAGGAGGACAGGCAGCGTGTGCAGAGGGGGATGTGGGACGCTATCAACGAGGTCGTAGGATAAGAAGCACGCGACCAGGCTCCTACAAGGTCGGACAGCATCGTGACGACAATTAAGCTATTTCGATTTCAGCTCTAAAAGTGGGCGCATTGTCGACAATGAAGCTCGAAGCATCCGGTGCTTTCGAATACCACGTACAGCAGAAGGCTTGCAATCTTGCAAACAACACATACATTCTAGAGTCGAAGGCCCAGACAGTTTATTGTAGGCAACTGCGCTTGGCGAACGTCGGCACCAAGCAGCCGCACGACATCTAGAGTCTCGGCGTGGGCACCATTGATCCAGGAACATGACGTCATGCGGCCTTTCTACTTACCAGAAATCTACCTGCTCGATACTTTGGTTCTTATCAGCCACACCCAAAGCCACAATCCTTGTTCTATTAGCTGTTCCTCCATAGTTCGTATCGTTATTTCGGAAATTCCCGTTGGCGCGCTCCAGCTTGTAGTGCTTGTGACACGAACGTAAGCTTCAAGGGTTGGCACGCGCTCAGCCCCGGTGCGCAGACATCCCAGACTTGATAAAGAAGGCAACCACGGCTGAATATTTGGGTTCAGCTCCTGACCGACTGTTCTCAGGCTGCGAACGCCGAGAAACAAGCAAGTGCGCGGCTGAAGAGGACCTCTACTTTGTAGATAAAATCGCATATATCTACATCTTCGACGCGTTTTATAGCCAGGTCATCTGCGAGACTGCGAGACTTCAAGTTCCCGAGACTCTTCAAATTTGATCACGTCGTCACCATGCCATCCACAACCTCGACAAGGCCAACGAAACGCCTAGCCATCTTCTGCGACGGAACGTGGGTCGGCCGCGAAACCGAAGTCGAAGATGCACCACCAAGCAACATCCGACAACTCGCAAATATGGTCGGTGAAGTGAAATATGTCACCGACGACAAAACAGCCGCAAAGGTTCATCCCATCATACCTCACAATACAACACCTAAAAATTCTCCCTCGGACATCATCGCCGGTTACCAAGAAGGCGTCGGCCTGAACAAGACCTTTTTACAGTACATCTGGGACGGCGCAACTGCCTCCACCATCGGCGAAGAGTGCATAGCCGCCTACCGCTTCATAGTGGAAAACTACACTCCGGATCACGAAATCTGGCTCTTCGGCTTCAGCCGCGGCGCCTTTACCGTCCGCTGTGTGGCCGGCATGATCAACAACTGTGGCATCATAAAACGGCTTCCGGAATACACAGACATTGACGTTCAAAGGCTCTGTCACGAGGTCTTCAGAACATACCGGAGTAACCTCCCCATCGACGCACCCAAGAGCGAAGAATGCCAGCGGTGGAAAGGACTCGATGATAAAGTCTGGCAAGTAAAACGGCCCATTCGATTCATGGGTATCATTGACACCGTTGGTGCGCTGGGTATTCCGAGACTCAACGCGGGAATTGGGTTTGATTGGAGCCCATTTGAATTTTTCGACCAGACTGTCGGTAGCGTCGTGCAGCATGTCTACCATGCGCCTTGTTTGCACGATCGACTGTGGATCTTCCAGCCTTGTCTGGTCTATCCTAGTGAAAAGGGTGGCGAGGGCGAGGAAAAGGTTGTGGTGAAGCAGAAATGGTTTCCAGGAACCCATTATGATGTCGGTCGTATGACTTTCCGCTTTGCACGCCAGAGCCCTGCAAATTGGATTGAAGATGCGTTAGGCTGGGCTACAGACCTGCTTTCACGGACGATTTATCCGAATGAGGTGCTTAGCGATGCGGTATTGAGGTGGCTGGTTCAGGGAGTACAGGAGGCTGACGAGGATTCTGCGAATCCGTTGATGCCAAACACTGATCAACACGTCGAGAGCCTCAGTAGCAGACTCGGAGAATCTGCTGTGGCATCCTCAACGGCATCAGCTCCAGCCGCTCGAACAGGAAGCGGCGACATCTACGGTGACGTTCTTGCTTACGCACCGGGCGGTAGGGTGTTCAGTGCTATAAAGCGTACTTCTCATTCCATTACTGGACTACTGAATGATTTTATCCCTCACCTTGGCGACAATATCCAAAGTTTGCTAGGGATCAAGGCGCTTGTCGGTATCTTGACTGCTACAGCTGATCGTCGTATACCAGGGACGGAAGCAGATATCTATCCTTACAAAGAGTCTGAGACTGTGGTCGTGCAGGGGAGGGAAGTGACGTTTTCAGTCGAAGAGTTGGCAAGATTGAATGAGAAGAACGAGAGAGGCGTGTTACGGTATCCGAGTCAGACGCTAGAGGCTCATCAGCTTTGGAAACGTGTATTTGGGAAGAAAGAGACGCAGTGATAGGAACTAGGAACGACACTCGTGACAAGTTAGCTTCTTCTTTGTGGAGCCCATTGATAGTAAGAGTGTTCAGTTGTTCTTGCAAATCTAAACCTGATCGATCCTACTTGCTCTTGTTCATCTCAAAAGCACCTTCATTCGCGAACGCCTTCTTGTCTACGACTTGATCCCTGGTAAACCATCTATTAGATTTCTTCTATACTCTAAAAGTACACATTCATCAGAACTAAAAGCGCTCCATCATTTCGAGCGTACGCTACATCCCCAATACGAAAATGCTTAGACAAGACTTACTTCTTGCCACGGCCTCCGAAGCCCCATCGGATCTGGTTAGCCCAGCGAACCTCAACACCGAGATCATCGGCGCATTGCCAGACAAAACCGGGGTTCTTCTGGAACATGCGGCCAATGAAGGCGATATCAAGATTGTCGTTCTCGAGGTATTCGTTGGCCTGCTTGCCGTCGGTGATGCTACCAACAGTACCAACGGCCATCTTGTCTCCAACCTTGTCCTTGACGGCCTTGGCGAAAGGCTCTTGGTATCCCGGGCCGGCATGGATGTGCTGCTTCTCGTGGAGACCTCCTGAAGAAACGTCGAGAAGGTCTACGCCCCTGTCGGCGAGGATCTCGGCAAGCTTGACGGTCTGGTCGACGGTCCAGCCTTTGATACCTGCTTCATCAAGCCAGTCTGTTGCGCTGATGCGGAGGACGAGAGGCATGCTGTCAGGGATGGTCTTACGCGCGAGGTCAACGACTTCGAGAGTGAGACGGGTACGGTTCTCGAAGGATCCACCGTATTCGTCAGTACGCTTGTTGGATGCTGGTGACAGGAAGGAGTGGAGTAGGTAACCGTGGGCGTTGTGGATCTCGATGGTGTCAAAACCGATCTTGAGGGCGCGCTTGGTAGCATCGACAAATGCTTGCTTGAAGGCCTCGATGTCCTGCTTGGTCATCTCCTTGGGTGTGCAGTGGTGGTCGTTGAATGCAATAGCTGAGGGAGCATAGACGTTGTCCGGCCAGCCGTTCATCTCCTTTGTGGCAATGTCACCCTTGCTCAACCAGGGAGCGACGGTGCTGGCCTTTCGTCCAGCGTGTGCGAGCTGGATACCAATCTTCTGGCCTTGGGAGTGTGCGAACTCAACGACCCTGCGAAGAGGCTCCATTTGCGAGTCTTTCCAGAGACCGCAGTCCTCTGGAGTGATTCTTCCCTCGGCTTGTACCGCAGTAGCCTCAACGAATGTAAGGCCGGGACCGCGCTGGATGATGCCGCCCAAATGTGTGAGGTGCCAGTTGGTTTGGTGGCCATCTTCAGCAGAGTATTGGCAGAGAGGCGAGAGGGCAAGGCGGTTCTGAATGGTGAGGCCACGAAGCTTGAGGGGTTGGAAGAGCTTGGGAATCTTGGAGCTGCCATCGAGCATGCCAAGGGCGGTTCCGGCGACGGGCTCCTGTGCGGGAGTGAAGTATGAGATCTAGATGGATTAGCTAATAGAAAACAAGAAGTGGGAACGAATACATACACCAGCGGCAGCCTTGTTTCTCAGCTCGTCCTGCTTTGGGACTTGTTCGCTGTTCTTATCCTCGGGAATGTCCTTTGCAATTGCATGATGCGAATGCGGGTTCTGGCTATCGGCCTCAGCACCCATTATGGCGGTCGTAGGTGTATGGATTTGGGTTTGTGAGGGATTGGGAGGGTGGTGTAGAAGGGTGGGGGGTCAATGGATATGTGCAGCGAAGAGTGGGTGGTCAATGGCATCTTTATACTTTTTCTCCCACTCTTCGAGACAGTACCGACATGACGTGCATGTGTGAACATTGCTACCACTGAACCCCTGCAGCGGGGCATCTTTGGCGCCCCACCTTCCTCGTTTGGGATGGTTCGACACCTAACAACCCATGGATTCGTTGAAGCCGGATTTGTAAGAAGCACGCCTTCGCATTCACCGACATGTTGCATAGTCGAGTATGCTGGAAACCATGTTTGGAGGCACACATACCGGGGCGGTGGTTTACTAAACTACCTAAGCACGGTAGAGCCAGTAAGAGCTCTGCTGGGAAGCTTATACATGTGCTGACCGAGGTAGCCGAGTAACATAAGCAATGCTTCCCCATGATCTGCAGGCATCCGTCATACAGTACATGGCCTGATAAAGGTTTCGCTCCTACTTCGGACGTCTAATTCTCTGTTCTCTTCCAACACTTACTGAGCCTTGTGCAGCATGTCTCAGCAGCTTGACACGCATTGCAATATCACAGCATATTACTAAGCGTCGGTTACTTGCCCATGCGACGCGTCAAACTCGGTCCAAGCAACGCCGCCGAACTTCACCGCTCCAAGCCATTAGTGCCGCAATCGATTCTGTCTCATGGACTTCCAAACACAGTATACCAAGTCTTTTACGCCGGTGTTGGCCCTGCCCTATATGCGATAAGCCTAGAGCGCGAAGCTTCGTCGATTGTGTCAAGGTGGACAACCGTTCTTCCATGTGTATACGCTAAGTGGCACATAGCCGATATGACTTTGAGCACCTGCGCACACTAACAACGCGCGCGTCGTGCGTCATCAGAAACAGCCATCGCGTCTCGGAGGCCAATTGAGCGCACGATATCATGGACATTCTCTCCTAGGTTCTAGGAATGGCTGAACGATCTGACACGCTTGTGGCCTTTCTTCATCTTTCAAAATACATTAAACAAACTCTCCGGGGGCTTGCCGGTGGTTTTCGAGCTCGTAGGTAACTGGCAAACGTGGTCAAGGAACTGGTTCCGGGAATTCAACTGTCATGAATCTCAGGCTTTGTAGATGATGCTGAATGTCACATAATTTGTCACAGGCCTGCCAGTAATCGATGGATTCGTCAAAGGATCCTGGATGAAGATGAAAAGCGACTCAAGAGCTGGAAAATTCCGGATAGCGCTCTAACATCCTGCTCATCCTTCGAATTGCCAAAAGTTTCGAAGCTTCAAGGAGACACAAATACCTCTTCCTCGAATTCTCAGGATCGATTCTGGTCAAGCTTACAGAATCAAAGATACATGTAGGCTACTCTGTCGTAGGAGGGTGGAATCTCTGAGTGATGGTGACCAACTGCAAAAGTCACTTCTGCAGGACGTATGGTATTTCTCAGGATCGCTCAAGCGTGGCATAGCATGTCCAAGTGCAAGCAGCCTATCACAAGAAGTGAGAATCTTGGAGATCGCTGACTGTACGATACCTCTGCCCCGCCGTCTTACTCTTGGCATGTTTACGCCCCATGGTGTCATACTCGATCATCATAGAGTTTCCTCAACGTCTCTATAACAGTCTGGTACTCTCAGGGCTTCTAGACAACCCTTGACGCTACATCAGATCCTGTAATTCACCGCAACATACCTAAAGGCACTGCAATCAACCACTAATCAAAGTACAACTTCAACGACTGGTACGAAAGAAAGCCAGACGATAGTCTGGTCTACACGCACCTATTCTTCAACGTTTCATCTGAGCATTATTCCCCTTGCGTTATTCTGCCAGCCGATATCACAAGCCAACACCGAGGATGCGATATACCACCGTGGGACCAGGGGAGGCACTGGAACGAAAAATCGAGGAACACAAACCTCGAGAGATATGCAACACTACACGAAACAAGAGTAACCTTTTTAGTCTGCCAACAGAGATTCGGATGATGATCTGGGAGTATCTCGTAGCTGAAAAGCTCATCATGTTATATCGGAAGGGCGGCCAGATTACATCCAGTTCTCTAGACAGACACGGTACACTGAGCGTCAACAAGGCGACTTCACATATTGTGTACGATGTAGCAAACAGATCCAAAACCAAGCTACCACCGACGAGGTCCAAGTCGAAAGCTGATCTCATGGCCTTGCTCCAGACATGCCAAACGATGTAAGTTTCCAAAGCGACGATCACGTTGCAAAAGCGCGCAAGCTGATGTAATAGATCTCTGGAGGCCACCAAGATCTTCTATCAGGAGAACACATTCGTCTGCCTTGACAGCACCGTACTAGTCGATCTGTGTAACGGGCAGTCCTCGTCCAACATATCTCTCATTCGCTCTTTACAGTACTCCATCAGTACCCGCAAATTCTTCTCGTCTGCAAGCACCCAATCAGAACGCGAAATGATCCCGTATCCTTGCGATGCTGAGACATCGGAGAGTGTTAGCAAAGTCTTTCGCCGGCGTTTTCTCAGCCTTCGAAACCTATCGATATTTCTTTATGGATCCCCCAGCCATGATGAAGAATATGCAAATATGCTAGGACATCTGCAAAATGTCTATGTGCAAAGGATATCGATCACGATGAACGTACTAGAGTTACCAGAAGCCTACTTTGTCAGGAACGCTACCCTTCCCTCTTTGCCCTACACTGATGGATGCGTTAGGGTAGTGGTGAGCTCGAAGCGTCCTGGGTGTTTTATCTCGTACCAGAAGGCGATTGAATGGGAAAATCCAAAAGTCGAAGATGACACCTGGATAACCGGGTCACTGTGGCTCGGACCTCTTCATGAAGCAGACGCGACGTTGAAGTTATTGACTTATGCAGCGCTTATACCCGAGGAGGAGAAAGAGCATGCAATGCAGGAACATGAACCGGCCTTACTGTGGGATATTATTCCCGCTGAGTGGTATAGCAGCTGCAGCTTCGCATGAATTTATCCAACGTATCTTCTCGAATTCTTTGCATACCAAAGGAGCATTTGGTTGCCGAGTAGAGCTGGATCCATGCAGCACGCGGCATTCTCCATTATATGGCGATCTCCTGCCCCAGCAAGACGACGTCAATGCAGACATGACGAAAGCTCCTTCCTGTCAAGTAACCCAATGATGCGCATCATGCGCGTTTCGTTTTGAGATGGCTGAGGCTTCGAGGCTGAGGCAGCCGACGTTCCCGATATTCCCACGTAACCGGTCCTTCTTGTGCGTGACGTTATGTGGGAACCATTCGGTCAGGCCGATTTCCTTTTTGGAAGCCATGCAAACCTCGGACAAGGAGTGTGGCATGAGGCACATGCCGAGAAATGCGATGATACGCTTTTGCTGCAACCGCCCGTGCCACAGCCACAGGTGGTGCGAGGAAGCTCTCTGGACGGGAATATGACAGTGGGGCTGTTTTCTGTAAAGCGAAGGTGCGGTGGCCGAAGCGGTGATAGGGTCTTTGTTAGATGAGGATTGCAATTTACCCCACGGCGATTGCGGCGCATCGTAAGAGAAACAGGCTAGCGTACTTCCTTCTTGGGCAAGGCGCAGATAGGTGAAGCATGGGGTCAAACGTTAGAGAGGGTGGCGGCAGCCAATGGCGCGCAAGCCCCGACGATGCGCCAGCCGCTGCGCTCCAATGCCAGAGAGTATGGTCTACCGACGCTCCCTCGATACCACTCGTGTCCGTGTTGTGCTTCATCGACAGACGTAGACGCCGGCGCTGCGATTCACTCACTTGCTCGCAACGTAGCATTGTGTACTCGATTCGTGTTGCGCTCTTTCTGCGATTGCCCCTCGCTGCTCGCTCGTTCGCGCCTGCCGCTCCCTGACGCCTGTACCCACTCTCGTTCGCGACCACCACAGAGCACTTGTTGTTGTCGCATTCACCACGGCGCAAAGACAGCGACAATAGGCCGCGCAATAACAACACAGCCATTGTCGCTATACATATACGCAGCCGCAGCCGTCGGACAAGCCTCTTCCGCCGTCACCGCTGTTCAAGCCCTGCGCGTCTCAAACACAAGACGCTCCACCCGCACACCCTCTGGCTGTCATGCGCACGGCACTCTGGTAGCATACCGAACACCTACCTTTCTGGACAAGACCCCGTCCCCGGCCACCAGCCGCAATTCTCTGCCTGGAATTACAAGACCACCGCCCCTGTCGCTCTTTCTCTCGCTCACTAGTGGTGAGCAGCCGGCCTGTCACCACCACATCGCGAACCACTCTCTCTGGGACCCGACCCGAAATTGCCTCTCTCCTTTTGGCTACCAAACACCACCCCATGTCCTAGCGACCCAAGTCACTCTTTAGACGAACAGCTGGACTGCAGGCCATCGTACCGTTGAGCGGATACATCCATACATACACACTTACGTACATACCGAATAATACCGAATACCACCAACCATGGGGTGCTGCGGAGATCGCGAAAAGGGTACCACCGTCACGGAGGAGCAGAAGTGGACTTACATTGTAAGCACTCGAGTGCGACAATCGAATTAGACATGCTAATCCAGCCAGACCTTGTCCGACTTCAAGTCCACCTCGTGCCTCGCGCCTTTCTCTTACGCCTGGCTATGGATTCTCGTCTTCATCTCGTGTGCCGTCTATGCCGCCGACGCCTTCACTGCCGTCAATCTCCTTGCTTTTGACAAATGGACAAGCCAGGTCAAGCCTACCGTACCCTTCGACGTAGCCAAATGGATCTTCGCCATTACCATCATCATCTCCTATGTCTTTCTCGTATATCGATGGATCAGGGCTCTGCGCGTTATGCGCACAGGAAGTGTCACGGAGTGCTACCTTGAGCCATTGGCTGCTATACTGCAGAGTATGCGTATTACCAAGGCTGGCCAGGGCTGGCGTCGTTTTCTGGTCTTTGCCGAGTTGACCAAGAGTAAGAAGGGTGCCAACTACATCGCCCTTTTCGTCTACTTCCAGTTCAAAAGCGCCCTGCTCATCATTGTTGCACAAGGACCTCGCATTGCCCTCAACGCCATGACTTTGTACGCCGTCATGCAAGCGAACCTCTTGCCCGTCGGCGAGCACGCATCAGAAGATCGCTCCAACTTCGAGCAGTTCTTCATGAACATCAAAGTCATGGTCGACACTGGCAACAAGCAGGAAACCGTCATCTACTTCACCATGTTGTTCTCCTTGGTCATTTGGGTCATCGCTGCGCTGGGTTTGATTGTCGCAGGAATACTATACCTCTTCTTTCTATGGCACTACATTCCCAAGGCTGACGGCAGTCTTACCAACTACTGTCGGCGCAAGGTCGAGACCCGTCTGGAACGTATTGTCGGCAAGAAGATCAAGAAGGCGATCGAGAAACAGAACCAGCAGCTGAAGAGGGACGAAGAGCGAGCGATCAAGAAGGGCGAATTTGACGCGTCCAAATCTCGACCTACTCTGCCCAAGCTTGAGGGTGACGACGACGACACATCCACTGTCTTCTCGATGCAACGATCCGACACAATGAACACGACCGCAACGCTTCCCCAATATACCGTGTCGAATGCGCCAGCATATAGGTCGAACCCGCCATCGCGTTCGAACACTTCCAACACCATGAACACCACGAACACTGGGCGAAATCTGATGAACAAACCGTCTCTGCCTACCCTGGACGAGCGACCTGGTATGCCAGAGCGGGACTTTACAAACTTCTCGACTGCCAGCTATGGTTCCAATGCCCCAATGTTGAGCCAAGCTGGAGGCATGGGCAGGTCATCACCAGCACCTCCGATGCCACCTCTGGATCGTAACGGCACTGGGTATTTTGACGATCAACACAACTTGCCATACCAACCAGAACGTTCATTCACACCGATGTCACAGGGCAGGGCATCTCCACTCCCACCACGCGGTCCTATGCCGCCTGTAGACACCAACTACAACAACTATCACAATTACAACAACTATCACAATTACAACAACGGGCGATACGAGAACGACTCCCAGTTGATCACTCCCCTTTCCAACGATCAACGTGGCCCACCGTCGTCTCACCCTAACCGCCCGTACCAGGAGTTCAGTCCTTACGACAGCCGCGGGCCTCAGATGGGTCCTGAGTATGAGCTGTCACCTGTCGATGTGAACCCAACGGAGGATATCTCCCAGCACTACTTCGCAGAGCCGAACGTTGGGGACAACTATCAGCCACCTCAGTTACCCAGCGCATTGAGATCTGGATCGCCTGCGCCTTCGCAACCCGCAGGCTTGCCATCTCAACCACGCGCAGGAACCGCGCCTCCACGATCTGGTACAGCGCCGCCCCGAGCGGGCATACCAGCATCACTGCAGTCAGCAATCCAGCGTCGCGAGGCCTCACAACCTTTCCCGAACAGAGGTATGAACGGCTCTGCGCCACCCCAACAGCAGCGAAGTGCGACAGCACCAATCCAACAACCAGGTTGGGCACAAGGTCCTCCTCGCAGCTTCACACCCCAGGGTCCGGGTCCCCAGCAGCGCAGTTACACACCTGTGTCTGGACCCCAACAACGCAGCTACACACCCACTGCGCCGCGCGGCTACGACAACAGTTATAACTACTGATTACCGAGATTCACTCTTCTCACGTAGCGTTGGATATCACATTATGCATTGTACGGCGTTCACTTCTCTCTCCCCCTCTTTCTTCTTTCCGTCTGTTGGACACAGAGGCGACCAACCCTTCTTTCCTTGCACCTTACATTCAAACTTTACGACATCTACCATTCGCTTCGATGTATGACAGCCAGATTTGACGATCGTGGTTACTTCTTTCGCTATAGCATGTTTCGAGATACCCCCACCCGCATGGCTGGCCTCGGACGTTCATTCGCTCTTTTTTGTTTCATGTAGCTGCTTGGGACCTTGACTGATTGGATGATTTACTGGCATATCTGGAGGAAACCTCTCACGAAGGAGGATGAAGAGAGGAATTTAGGCTTGTTATCATACAGGTAGCATACAAAGGGTATGCGAAAAGCGGCGGGCTTGCGCAGTGGATCGCGCACCCTTGTATCATACACCCACCTTCTTGCGGTTCGCAGAAATCAATGAAACTTGTGCATACGACAGTTACAACGCTCTTGCTATGATGACCCAACACATGTTGTGCCTATGTTCAATTCAATTTCCTCTCTGTCGCCTGCACCAATGTCGCATCGCTTGTGGCTTGTGACCAAACTCTTCACTATAGTTGGTCAACCACCAACGAAATCTCGCTTGTTTCTCTCTTATCCTCTAGCTCTATGTGTTTTTCTATATCGTTTCAGATGATACGGGGAGTCACGCCTTCAAGTTTTGTTGTTTCTCCAGATAAGATCCTTTCTTCTTCCTTGTGTATGAGCAAAAGCATGATGAAACGCCTCTTGAATCAGTAATCGAACCCAAGAGACGGGTACAACGGACAAAACTGACTGATGTTGAGCTGGGTGCAGCGGAAGAAGGAAGTCGATGATGCGGCAGAAGCAAACGAGCGTTACCGAGCATTCCCGCATAGTTTGCAGCGGCTCATCATGCACATGTACATGTCGCAATCCTTAGTATGCGTTAGCCGGCTGTCACATGCCTGATCTACACGATAAGCAGCATCTCAACGGCTTTAACGCGTCTGTGTTGAATGCAAGTCATGCTAGAGCGAGGCTGATCCGTATGCTTTTCGTGTAGTTTGGAGTCAAATACTACCATGCGTCAAGTAAACTTTTCTGAGTCCGAACTTTGAGTCGTGATTACTGAAGCCTACTACGTTACTTCCCGCAAGCTGCAAGAGTAGACAGGTGCTGTCGTGCGATGTAACTAGACAATCTGTGGGCATTTCATGATGGGCCAATGCAGAGTTGCTTTGATGGACAGCAGCTGACAGTTGACAGATGAAAAAGTATGATGTAGCGATTGCAACATGCACATACGATACTACACCTTATGCGCCTGTCTATTCTGCCTTGCTTGCCTCTGGCAATCTCTTACATCGACCATAACATGTGATTACATTGCAAAAGTCGGAAAAAGGAAACAAATTCTTACAGCGGGACTCTACCAAGATAATCGGAACTTCCTCGGCCATCTCCTTCGACTACATCGTCTACGGAAATCCACGTGGCTGGCCGCGAGCCATCAAGTGTCTAACCTGTACCTAGATAAATCCCCTCTGCCATAACCCGCAGGCCCGCCGAAGCGTACCAGCACATGTCTACGTCCAGACCCTGAAGATACTACAACGGTACGCTACACTTCAGCATCCCTTTTAGTGCATCGTCCGTCGTAAGAACCAGCAGTGACCCGTAAATTTCGGCTGACTTGACTTGTCAGCGGGTTGCCGGGAGATGCACAACCTGCATGTCCGCTCGGAACAACAAAGAGAAATATGTGGGGGCACGGGCGTATCGCTGAACGGTCGGTTGACATGCGCAGTTCGTTCTTCTTTGTTAGTTGCGGCGGGGGTGACAGCGGTAAGATGTTTGGTACACTATAAGTTCCTGATGAGTTAGTCGGTCTCACCACGTGAACGGGAGCCGAGCTCGGCAATTTGAGATACGGGCGCTCTGGTCCGTACCTAGGTAGCACCCGGTCTGGCGACTATGGAAACAACAGCAGGCGGCTGGAACTGTAGCGTGAGTTTCTTTCTTCTAACTGACAGTTGTTTGACAGGTGTTGCGACACAACGTAGGGTAACGTAATATCCCGTTTTTAATAGGATGACGCGGCGCTGTGGCAGCGCGAAAAAAATTGTCCAGAATGTCAGACGCGCGCGCGGTCGTGCCTTTCGCATACATGGCACTGCATCGCCTAGCTTTCTCGAGCACTGATACAGTTTGCTGCGTGTGGCGCATACTACCGCAGCTGCTATGTCAGATATCAAAGTGTTGGATCATCATGTTGAGCTTCTGTGTTGCGAATCCACGCCGCACATACGCAGTGTCAGCGCTGATCGGCGAACCTGATCTTCAGTCAGCAGCGGTCCTGCCCAACCGAAATACGTTTGATCGACAGGCACCACAACCGCACCAACGCAGCGGTCCAGACGAATATCCGCCGAACCACGCAACGACACAGCCCGTTGCCGAAACACACCAAAGCGGACGTTTTGACAGTTCAGGATAGTGTGACTGGAAAGTTCTGGTTCTCTGGACGTGCTTCGGTGTCTTGGTAGGAAAAAGGGCTGTGTCTTGGGCAATCTTGTGGCAATTTTATTTTTTGCGGCAGCGAAATTGACAGTTGTTGAGTGAGGGGTTTCGGAGGCGAACCGCTGGTGCTGACATGTGTAAACATGGATCCCAAAACTCCGATACGCTGTTGTTATGATATTTTTGTTGTTGTTATTTGCAATCAACGCAAGAGTGCGTGTGTTGCAAGGCCTGGGTCCCCAACCTGAGCTCCGGAATATAGCGGCGATGAAATTGAGTCATCATTGTGATCAATATGGCTACTGACACCTCGTGTCGACGTCTGATGCCACGTTCGTCATGTTGCATGCTGCTGCCCGATCTGACCGAATCCCCACCTGCGAACACGTCTGCAGAGTTCGTGATTGATCATGCATGCCCGTTAGCTGTGTAGTCGCCGACATGAATTCTTTCTGAGGAGAATTCTTAAACACCTCACGTGTAATCGAACATACAGACTCGAGGTATTACTGGTGAGTTCGCTCCACAGAGCCACAAATCCATCCACAAGCGAAATTACCTGTAGTTGTCTAGAACACATCCACTTTGTTGGCAGACTTACACCTAGTGACGTCACACCAGCTTGGCTCTGAGTAGGTATCGATAAGCCGGCCACACTTGCGACGTCCTGCATAAATTTTTGTTGTCCGCTCCATAGGGCGTTGCGCGGGTTGTGTGATTGGTGTAGCTATATAATCATGATGTTAGTGGTGCGAGTTCCGCCAATAGGAAGTTTTGAGAGACAAATGTTGAAATGTCGGACCGGCGGACGTTGGTGAGCTGCATGGCTGAACTAAGGAATTGTGGTGTGTCGCCTAGAGAACGACAACAGGGAGAACGCATGTCTGCATGCAGTAGTGTTTTCATGTATCTTGCTGGTTTTGCAAGGTATCAGCTGGCGCGGGGAGGTTGTGTTGTTGCCCGCATAAGGGCAGTTTGCTCAACTACGAATGCAACGCAAAAAGGCGATACGCAGCACTATCATGAGAAGACAAGACATAGGAAAGTAAGAGAGATGTCCGTGTTTCTATGCCCGTTGAGGAATAGGCAGAGAACAAGCGGCCTGGTAGCAGACTTTACACATGATTTTCACTTACCGGTCCGTTTTGGCTCGGAGGAGCATCATAGGGAAGTCCAGCGAACAGCGACCCACCACGTCGTGTGAGGCTTTTCTCGACACGGCTGGCGGTCCCGTTGGACGACAGGTCACTGGTGGGTAGTCGTCCAGATTTTCATCATGCATACACCGGCTACCACGTTGCGATAAAGAACCTTATCGTCCCGCTGACGGCACTGGGGCTCCACAAACGTTGCACCGGCACATACTGCTGATCCGTGAGTGGAGGGAGTCCTGCCTAGGTGCAGATGGGCTGCATGTGTGGAGGCAGCAAAGGGAAAAAGTCGTCGGTGTGGACATTTGCGTCACGATCCTGCTAAGGGATTGCTTGCTCTGACAGGGTTTTGTGGCGAGGCATGCATAACCGAGGGTGAGGGCTTGTCCGGCTTACAGACTGTTGTCGCGGCTGAATGAGGTGTGCATTGCGTCTGCACACGGCAGTGACAGTGATATAACGAGGTTGTAGACTCGTCAGGGCGGCAAAGGCTAGACTTGTTGGGGTAGGAAACACGTGCCGGAAGGTGACAGGAACACGCAGGCAACGCGGCCGATGTGCGAAAACGTTCTGGAATCTAGAGGGTCAGTGGAGACTGAGGCCTGCCCCAATCACATGTATCTGGGTTCCACTACGTGTAGATCGCAATTGCGCGGCCTTCCCTTGCAGGTCCGCGGTTGCTGAGTCGTGTGCCGCGTCTTGGTATTTGCGCGGTTGTGCTGTGAACGTCGAGCGTCAAGGGCTTTGCTTCATGGCCGCTTGCGAGTCTGGCCAAGGGCTGCTGGGGCTGCGACAGGCGATGGAGTGACGACGAGAGCACGAAAGCGGCTGAAACTTCGGAGCGCCAACTGTGCCTGAGCCAGGCACACCAATCAAAAAAGGAGACCAAGCCATCATCGCGCACTATCCAGGGGTGCAACAGCCGGTGCCATTGGCCCTGACTAAATTAGTAACGGGGATAGTCCGCAGCGCGCTAGTCCTAGTCTGTCAGCCAGGAGATGAGATGGGGGCAGCCCGGCTCGAGGGCCACTCACCTTTGTCTGGCTGGCCGGCTTGTTTCCCTTTTCCTCTTCCCCTTCACCGTAACATATAACTCACCTATTGTCCCTCTTTTGAAAAGGCAAATTCGCGCGTTCACTCTTTCACGCCCGTCTTGCCGTCTGCTTGCTTGCTTGCTTGCTCGCTCACCCAGTCACTCATTACTCAACCCACAACAACAACTACCCAGCGCATCACGACACGCCGTTGAACGACGTTACGACTTGTCTGCCGTATAAATACCCAGCGCCATCATACTCCATACTCTTTTCGCAAATCCAAAATGCGTTACTCTTCCGCCGTGGTGCTGAGCACCGTTGTCGTTGGCCAGGCCGCTGCCGCCAACATGCACAACCGTCACGCCAGCTTCCATGCTCGCCGTCAAGCGTGAGTAGTATCTGCGAGTGTACAATGGGATAAGATGCTAATCCCGTGAAGTGATGCCAAGCGCAGTGCCGGCAACGACGTTGACTGGAGCAAGGTCGCATACGACCTTGGTGATGTCGACTGGAGCTCCGTCTTCGCCACTCCTACACCCACTCCCGCTGCCGCCCCTAAGGTCGCTTCTGTCGCCGATGTGAAGGCTGCTGCCGAGCCCACTCCTTACGCCACCAAGGAGCAGCCCTCGACCACCGCCGCTGCTAAGCCTGCTGCCACCTCCGCTGAGTCCAACGACCTGCTCGGCGACCTTGGTGACGCCATCAGTGACATTGGCGACGACATCACCGACGCTGTCAGTGATTTCCTTGACGGTGTCTCGGAATGGGCCGAGAAGGTCAAGTGCAAGACCGGTCTCAACAAGAAGGCCGCCTGGGATGGTATTTGGATCGGCGGCGACAGCAAGTGGAAGGCCGAGTTCACCAACGACCGCTCCAACGAGGACATGATGCTCTCCTGCTGGCAAGCAAAGGGCTTCAGTGGCATGAGCCTTAACGTCAACAACCCTGACATCTTGGTCAAGATTCCCGCTGGCAAGTCTATTGAGCTCTCCTTCAAGGAGAAGATGCCCTCCGCCTGCGCACCCTTCTATGCCAGCACCGCACTCGCCCAGTTCGGTGGTGTCAACAACACCTGGTGGGAGGTCACCTTCGGCAAGGACGGTGCCTTCGATGTCTCCCGTAACATCAACATGCACGGTGACAACATCTACTCCAAGGGCTCCAAGTGCACCTCCGACATGAGCACCTGTGTCTTCAAGTGCAAGGACGGCATGGACACCTGCGAGAAGGGTTCGGACTACTACCTCGACAACTGCGACGCCAGCGGTGGCGGCGGTGGTGGCTACGACGTTGTCATGGCTGGCGTTGGTGGTGGCTGCTCCATGGGCCAGAACAGCGAGACCGTCAAGGTCGTCTTCTCCTAAGCGTTGCAACTATGAACAGGCTGGAGTTGGTCGTCTCTTGGGTCGTTTTGTGTATTACTCTTCGCCATATTCCCCCTTGTTCCTTGCTGACCTGAACATGTCTTCTTGCCAAGACAGTCTTCATGACTTAGTTGTCTGGCAAAATGCCCAAGCGCACTTTGGGTAGTGGTCGCAGGTCCATTCGCGTTACTTGTCAAGGCTCTTAGTGGTCTATGTGTATCTTGTAAATGTCTATTGTTAGTTTCGCAAATACCAAAAGCTGAAAAAAACCACACCACCTTCCCTACTTGATCCGACGTTGAAGTTTTGACGATCATGAGATTGCGCGTCATCATAGCTTGATGGATGATGATCGCAATCGGCCTGGCACCCATTCGGGAGGATCCTTGTCTTTCGATATTGGCGCTCGGCCATAAGTATGTTGCTTTCCTCAGGGTTGTTGCGCTCTAGCTCAGGCCATGAACCAGGACTCCGAAGGCCAATCTCCGAAGGTAATGCATATTCCCTGTGTACAGCTGATGTGTGCGTAGTGTTGGCAGACCCGTTGACGACTAACTCCCGCTTCACGATCTCGTTCCCGAGTGGCGCCGGATGCTTGAGGCTGCGATCGGAGGCCGCGCAGTCTGCTTGTAGCCCTGATTTATTGCTGCGTAAGAACTGTGAAGGCGAGATCTATATCACCCATTCCTGCCTTCGAGGAAGAGGCACTGGGTCAGATAGGTAGCGAGTACGTCATACCATAGTTCAGATCGTTTCGGAGATGGCGCGTGCGTTGTTGCTTCTCGGGCGGACGAAGGGCAGGTACAACGAAGGGATAGGCGGCAGACATATGGCGCATACTGGAAGCAATGTCCATCGAAAGGCAGTAGCTACGTGTATCCTTGGTCCACACGTGCAACAGTCGCGATTTAGTGCGTGGGAGTTGCAACTGCGACCTCGCGACAGAAGGTGGAAAGCGCGAGCATGAGATAGTAGTATAGAGTTTTGTAATGCAATAGAGTAAAAGAGGTAGTTCCGATCATCGGATTCGCCAGGTGGCAATGTAATTGATACACTCATTGAGTGTGAGATTGGGGAGGGAGGAACGATGTACAATCAAAAAGACACGAAGCACGTTGCGAAAGAGGTTCTGGGGAAACACTCTTCTTGCCACACACAAGAGAAAAGCTCAACCAGTGCAAGAATAACATGGCTTAGCTTACAGCCTACATTAGCTCCTGATGAGAACACTTGTGCAAGACAAATAGCATGTAGGCTTCGCTGTCCTTGCATGCTAGACAACAAGCTAAGCTGGATAACCGGCACGCACAAGAACCCCAAAATCACACGATGAGCTTCACCAGAATGACAAAACAACAACAGTGCAAATGGTTTCATAAATAATTCATTTCATGTGATACGCCCATTGCTATAGACAAACTCCGCATATGTCTGAGTGTCTAAGCAGCCGATTCCAACGCGAAAAGTGCTTTTCTACTCATACAAGTGGCAAGCTTCATGAATGCAACCAAAATCGACATGTAAGATGCAACATTTTCTGCCTCAGAGATTGACCATTTACAACTCATCGTGGTCATCGGGCATCTCATCGTCACCACCGGGGCCGCCAGAGCCGTAGAGCTTGGAGGTGATGGGGTAGGCGACATCGGACAGCTTCTGGAACTGCTCGTCAAAGTCCTCAGCGGCAGCCTCTGAGGCGTTGCTCTCGAGCCAGTCCTGGGTCTCCTTGACAGCCTCGAGGAGAGACTCCTTGTCCTCTTCCTCGATCTTGCCACCAAGACCCTCGTCGTCGTTGACCTGGTTCTTGAGGCTGTAGGCGTAGTTCTCGAGCTTGTTACGGGACTCAATGCGCTCACGGTTGGCCTTGTCTTCCTCGGCGTACTTCTCGGCTTCCTCAACCATGCGCTCAATGTCCTCCTTGCTAAGACGGCCCTTGTCGTTGGTAATGGTGATGGACTCGCCCTTACCAGTGCCCTTGTCAATAGCGGAGACCTTGAGGATACCGTTGGCATCGAGCTCGAAAGTGACCTCAATCTGGGGAACACCACGGGGAGCGGGAGGAATGTTGGTCAGCTCGAACTTTCCGAGCTGGTTGTTGTCCTTAGTCATGGATCTAGATATGAAGTCAGTGTATGTCTCATATGCATTTCGTAGGATCAAAACTTACCGCTCTCCTTCGAAGACCTGGATCAGGACTACGGGCTGGTTGTCGGCGGCCGTAGAGAAGATCTGGCTCTTCTTGGTAGGGATGGTAGTACCACGCTTGATGAGGGTAGTCATGACGCCACCAGTGGTCTCAATACCAAGAGTGAGAGGGTTGACATCCATGAGAATGAGCGATTCGGTAGCGGCGTCACCAGAGAGAACACCACCCTGAACGGCAGCACCGTAAGCAACAGCCTCATCGGGGTTGACATCCTTGCGAGCCTTCTTTCCGAAGAACTCCTCGAGCATGGCCTGGACCTTGGGAATACGAGTAGAACCACCGACAAGAACGATGTCGTCGATGTCGCTCTTCTTCATCTTGGCGTCCTTGAGAACCTGTTCAACGGGCTTGAGGGTCTTCTTGAAGAGGTCGTTGTTGAGCTCCTCGAACTTGGCGCGGGTAAGAGTCTCGGAGAAATCCTTGCCCTTGTGGAAAGACTCGATTTCGATCTTGGTGGTCTTCTGGGATGAGAGGGTACGCTTGGCCTTCTCGACCTCACGCTTCAGCTTACCCATGGTCTTGGAGTCCTTGGTGATGTCGACGTCGTTCTCCTTGTTGTACTTCTTGGTGAAGTAGTTGATGACACGGTTGTCGAAGTCCTCACCACCGAGATGAGTGTCACCAGCGGTAGACTGGACCTCGAAAACGCCCTCTTCGATAGTGAGGATGGACACATCGAAAGTACCACCACCGAGATCGTAGACGAGAACCTGGCGTTCCTTCTGGTCGGTCTGCGACGCGTTAGTTCAATCCTCGTATTGCAACAAGTGCATATCTTACCTTGTCGAGGCCGTAAGCCAGAGCGGCAGCGGTGGGCTCGTTCACAACACGGAGAACATTGAGACCAGCGATAGTTCCGGCGTCCTTGGTGGCGGCACGCTGGGCGTCGTTGAAGTAGGCGGGAACGGTAACAACAGCGTTCTTGACAGGCTCGCCGAGGTAGCTCTCCGCAACCTCCTTCATCTTAGCCAGAACCATAGCGGAAATCTCCTCGGGTGTGAAGGTAGTCTCCTTGCCGTGAACCTCAACGCCGACGTTGGGCTGGCCGTTCTTGTTGACAACCTTGAAGGGGAAGTGCTTGATGTCATTCTGAACAGACTTGTCCTTGAACTTCTGACCGATGAGACGTTTCTAATCCACAGTCAGTATGCCATTCTCCAAACAATAGTATACGGGGTTGTACGTACGATATCGAAGACGGTGCGTTCGGGGTTGGAGGCGAACTGGTTCTTGGCCGCGTCTCCGACAAGACGCTCGTCATCGGTGAAGGCTACCCAAGAAGGTGTGATACGGTTACCTGTAGAGGACACATGTCAGTTTTGGTGTATAGCATGGCTTGAACATGCAAACTTACCCTGGTCGTTGGTGATGATCTCAACCTTTCCGTTCTTCATGATACCGACACAAGAGTAGGTGGTTCCCAAGTCAATACCGATAACGGGGCCGGAGACACCATTGCTGTCCTCCGTGATGGGTTCCTGGTCCTGGGCATGTGCTGTCTTAGCCAGCATCAGACCGCCAACGAGGACGAGGAGAAGGTAGAAGGCGATGGACCATGTTGAGCGCTGGTTAGCGCCCCGCGAGCTTCGTGCCATTGTGATTTGTATGTGGTGTCTTTCAAAGACGGTGTGGCTTCAAGTGCCAGTTGCAAGTGCGGGCGTAACTCTCTTGGAGCTCGCAATGTGGTGGAGAAGACTGAGCTCTCCGGGTATCGTAAAGGAAGGAAAACAAAAGGCGAGTTGCGGTTGTTTGGTGGTGAGTGGAGGAGGAAGGGCAAGTAGTGGTGGGAAGGGCTACCTATTATATGGACCGCTCATGGAAGTATTTCGAAAGAACACCTTGCGATCTCGAGGATCTTGCTCCGGAAAAGGACTAGCGCCGAGCTCGCCCATGGTCCGTTCACTTTGCCCCAACCGCCCGCATCAGCCTCAATTTCACCTGCGTTTGATGCAACATGTTACAGGACACGTGGAATTCACTAAGCGCTTTCACTGCCCTCGTGTAATGTGTGACTCCGCGCTATGGGGTAGCTGTAGGCCACCGTAGCTTGTGGTGCCGTCATTTAGGAAGCGACAGTTACAATGTCGCTATCTGTTATCGCGTGTTTAGTACAGTTTACCCCTCCATCTAAGCGAACTCGAACATCTCGAGACCTCGGTGCTCTATCCATCTTGACTTTGAAATAGCCAATGAACATTTCAAAATTGTAAAACTCCCATCACTACCTTGTGCGAACCCCCGCGAGTCTTGGTCATCCTGTGAGTAATCTCGGATGTGGTCCTGGATGTCCCCTCCCAAGGTTCCAGGTGTCCTTTCGGTAGGCTCCCAAATCGCTAAGCAGATCTACACGAGACACGGGTCCACCACGAACATCATTCACCTTCATGACTCCTCCGTCTATATGCAACGTTTCCTCAAATCATGTTGCCACCGGCTGTGAAGCGACAGTGTTTCGGCGGTTTTCATAGTTGCCTGAAATGAGAAGGGATTGAACCACGTATCCATCTGACCGCCATTCACGACTGTCATCCCATACTTGCATTCACCAATGCATTCACCATTGACACAGACTTGCTTCTGAACTTGAAGGAGAATAGAAAAGCATCGGAATACCCTACGTTACGTCGCCTGATGCTTCATTTCGGATGTCTTGAGCTTGGCCAAGAGAATCTTCGCGATCTTTCCACTATCGCACTTTGCCGATCCGCCACTTCACCAGCAACCTCCATCACCATGCCTGCGCCAATGCCTGCTTCACGGTGCACAACATCGTAGCCCATTGGACACCGGATCTACTCCTCCAGGCAATGAAGCCTATGACTCCAGCACCCATGCCGTAAGGTATTGCATTCTTGGCAAACCTCGCCGCGACGTGCTTGAAGAACATATTCTGTTTCTGCCTAACCCTCTTGACGTGCTCTCCTCTCTTGTTCTTTACGGGAAATGGCGTGTTCGGTGTTTCTTTTTCCAAGAACTCACATAGCGGCTTCCAACCATCTTCTAACCGTAGCTCGAGCAAGCGCTCCGCCGGCACCGCAGCTCGGACTTCTGCATAATGTTGCTTATATCGATCCTTAGCAACCCGTCGCATGTCCTTCACATTGCGCACGCCGTAGAAACCGAGCATGATTTTGCGAATTGTCTTGCCGCCGTTGAGCCCGTAAAGTGGTCCCAACACGTTGATGACAATATCTGCGCGCAAACCCCACGTCGTACTAAAGATGGCCTCTTCCATACTGTCATACCACTCGTCGATATCACGCTCTACCAGGATAATCTTCGCCTCGGGATAGGCTTCGATCAGTTGCGTCGCGAAGAATGATCCCATGTCGGTGACGGCTTCGTAAGGCCCAAAGAGCATATCCCAGTCTGCGCGCGTGAATGGCTGACCCGTGTAGGTAGGGAGCACGGGAAAGAAGGCATCACAGGCCTTGCTGAACAACTGCCACTCAAGTGGTGAGCTTAGAGCCTGGATGCCATGATGTACACCTTCATATCCCAACATCTCAAGAGCTTGAGTTATCGAGGCCGATCCTATTTCACAAGTTGGTTTCAGCCATCCTTTCAAGGCGGCTAGGCACGATAAAGGGAAGTCACAAGTCTAGGAAACTCACCAGTACGTGTCATTCCCAGTGAAAGCACTTTCAGCTCGCGTTTGGGACGGTCGGCCATTGCTCAGACAGAACTTGGTCTAGTAACGGAGAAAGGTCAATGAGTGTATACGGTCGGTAGTAAGATCAGACTGCATTCTATCTCTACCAACCGAGGATTGGATGGAACAGTTATCACCGCGTGTCTGCTGTCCACCATGGACCGTGCTAGAGATGTTTGCGCAACGCAACTGCCAAAAAGCCAACCACGTGGTCAAGGGAGTGGCTATTTACCTGTGTTCCAATTCTATCGCCGAAGAGCGCCGACAGCCATCAGAACGATTCACGGGTATACCCCATTTCAGTTCTCAAAACGACCGGCCCGAACTTCAACGGACCGAGTAAAGTGCCCCCTGCAAATGCACAACAAATGATCGGCCAACACCCCAAACGTGCGACACATCATGCGCAACTACTATCTAGCTTTATCGACGTGTTTCCGGGTAGGACAACTCCGCTGCAAAAGGCATTTTAGGCAAAGCGGCGCTGTCAACCCCTTCAACTGACGGTATCTCTTTGAGAGATGACAGAATGAGCTATCGCCAGATGAGTTTGTATGCTGATGCAGCATACGTTGGACTTGGATCCTAATTAGTGCTAATTAATGTCTTGGCTTTATCGAAACCATGAGCGGCTTCTTCTCCCAGACTAAGTATGACTTCTGCGTGATCCACCAATCCTCCGAGCTACGGTTGAGGAATATATTAAAGTTCCAGAAGAGCTTGGCTAAGGCAAGCCTCATCTCGTTCATTGCCATACTAAATAGGCAATGAGTCAGTGATATACTAGTGACAAGAGAAGGGGAGTGGTTATGCTTACGTTTGCCCAATACAATCATGTCGACCATAGGAGAAAGGGCGGGAGGCGCCGCGGTCATCGTGAGTGAACTCTCCTTCTTTCGTCTGCAGCCACCTCTCAGGGATGAATTCGAGAGGTCGATGCCAGTTCCATGGAACATGGCAGGCCGCCAGATTGTGCACGCCTACGGCAGTCTTCGCGATTCGACTTGTCAGTTAAATGTCACCTTGGCGCTAACGGACAAGAAAAGACTTACACCTCCCGGAACCAATTTGCCGTCTATCTCCTCTCCACCCTCCGGAACCCAGCGCGGCAAAGCTGAAGGTGTAGGAGGTGACATGCGCATCGTCTCCTCGATGCAAGCTTTCAAGTAGGGTAGCTCACCAGCAGCAACCATGGTAATGTCAGCCTCGCTCGCGAATTTGTCTCGCACTTCAGCAACAACTCTTGCATAGACCTCTGGATGTCGACAGACGAAGAAGACGAAAGCAGTCATCGTGTACCTAGCGTCCATGTATGAAGTCAGTCTATTTCTCACATGCGATTCGTTCAGGGACGTTTTCTTACGTAGTCGTGTTGCTGCCCGCCACGATCAACGCACTTGCCATACCAAACAAGTCCATATTGCTTAGGTTTTCCCTGTCGTTACCAAGGATATAGCTCATGAAGTCCCTTCTCTTTCCCTTTCTTTTCCCGCTACGCTCCTCTTCGATCCGTCGCTGCACCTTCTGTAGCGTCAGAGTTTGGTGCCGCTTGCGCGCCTCCATGGCTGCTTTGGGCATGATCCATCTCAAAATCCACTCGACGTGGTAGTACACAGCAAACTGGTACCAAACAATACTCTTGACGCGCGACCCAATGACTTCGAGCCAGGGCTCATCTACACGGTCTAGACAGCCAGCCGGCTGACCAAACGCTAGATCGCTCATGATATCGAAACTGAGTAGAGCAAACCATCGTAAGATATTCTGCTCAGTGACACTATACTGTGGCTTTCGTAGCTGTGCGATTAGTCGATCAGTGTGGTCGCGGAAGAAGTCTTCTTGGTCGCGTAAGGCACGCTCACTGAAGGCGGGCTGGAGGGCACGGCGGAGGATAGTGTGCCGCTCGGGCGTCTCGGTGACAATGCTGCGACGCCCGTTAACAACCGCTGGAGCGATACCACGACCGTCCAGACATTTGAGAAACTCGCGCGGCGGTGGAGTGCCGTCTATCTTTTTCAGAGCTGTGCTGCTCGTATACGACAGCTCATCTGGAGCAACACGTATCACGCTGCTATTGTAATGCAAATGCATATCACGAATGCGCCATGCGAGGTTCCCTTGTAGGTTCACATAGTTCCAGGGAACGCGGGAGATTGCCCAGAGTTTTGGACCTGGAAAGGCTGACAGAGGATGGAAGAAGAGGTAGTAGATGGAGCGAACGAGGAAGTACACGATAGGCTGTGCTAGGTTAGACTCTTGTATCTGTATAACAGTTGTAGAAGTATCAACCTACACTGGTGCAGATAGAACAGGCTATAACAAACAACATGTTCGCGCTCAAGCTGGTAGTCTTGCCTCTGGAATTGCTCGCCTTGATTCGTTTTTCGAGTCTTGAAGCAGCAGGTCCATCGTCGCGCGCTGGAGGGAGTGGTGTTGAACATGTTCCTCTTCCCGTAAGTATAACGAGCCAATTGAAACAGATAGATATACACGTGGTTTATTGATTTATTCTGAGCCTCTGGCATCTAACATAGCTGTAGATGCAGTCTTCGGCTTTTACCACCCCGCAGCTCAGGCCCTCGGTGGTATTGGTACCTTGAAGCCGCATTCGGCCCGCCTTAGTTGGCTAACTTTAGTCGTTGTTGACTTATACAATGACTCGCTGCCCGGTGCTCATACAACGGCTGTCTGGATAGAAAAGGAAAAGACGATACCTGCACGTACATTGCGTTCTGTACTATTTGTGGGGAGAACATGGCGCAACACCGGACTCATTCTTGAGATAGTACCGAACAACCGGTTGGAATAACCGGAAAAGGAAACCAATTACGATAAAGATGATACCAACGACTCACTCGACGGCTACCCTCAATCGGCACATGACCGCAGCATCTTTTGCCACTGGACTGCCAGGGCTACACACAACAGTGAAGTTATGCCAATCGCGCTTCATGTCAATATCCAGACCCTCAATAATATCATACCTCTGCAACATTCTTACTAGCACATATCCAGCCTCTGTAAGGGCAAATTGCTGGCCAATACAGATACGCGGTCCACCATTGAAAGGAACATATTGCCAACTCATTCCTGGCCTCCTCTTTTCCCATCGCTCAGGCACAAAATCGTCGGCGTCTTCGCCCCACAGATCTTTCCGTCGATGCAGCACATGCGTACTGAAGTTGACTTCGGTACCCTTGGGTACGAACACAGGCATGCTTCCATCCGGTCCGCCGCCGACAGGGAGCGTCGTATCTCGTGCAGCGCAGCGAGAATTGAATGGAACGACTGAATGTAGCCGTAGTGTTTCGTTCAGAACATGTTGTAGGTATGTGCAGCCCTTGAGATTCTCGAATGTTATCGTCTGCCCAACTTTCGTTGAGTAAGGGCCGAATTCTGCAAGAACAGTTTCGCGTAGCTTTGTATACACTCTTGGGCTTCTTACTAGGCAGTAGAACACCCAGGCTGTAAGTGACGCTGTGGTATCTCTGCCTGCGGCCAACAAGCCCAACACTTGCTCGCGTACCTCGGCACGATCAGAACAACGCGTACGTAGTGATTCGAGAAAGTCGTAGCGAAGTTGTGATGAGCCTGACTTCCGTGCTTGATCAGCGGCATCTATGGCACTGTCCACGAAAGTGTGAAGTGTGTTGATGCACTTTTCGAGTTCTTTGTTACCGTATAGCCAGTATAGGCTTCGTAGTCGCATCCTTGTCCCTAAGATTGCGAGCATGCGCTCGAAAGCATGATCGAAACTGTACTCATCGTGTTCATCATTGATGCTATTCTGCTGCTGTTTGACGAGCACTGTATTGAGGGAGTGTGTGCTTTGTCCGAGGAACAATTCAGTTGCCGAATCCATAGTCAAACGCGGTAACAGTACAGCCAAGCTCACAGGTGCTGACCATGCTCGGTCCTCAGCATCAGTCGTCAATCCCTCGTTTTTCGTCTCTATGATCCGCAACATAGTCTGTACATGTTCCTCGAGCAACTCAAGCCGAGAAACATTCTCTCTATTGAAGATCGGCCGCATCGTCTCCCTTGCACGATGCCATGCTTTGCCATCCACAGCAAAGATACTGCGCCCAAGCGCCGTCTTCAAGTTTGTTCTCCTCGCTGTGCCCATAATAAAGTCATCGAATTGCGTTGCGAGGAGTGCTTGTACGTTACGTGGATCGGCTGTGATGAGGTTCGATGTCCCCAGCAGTGATAGCCCCCACGTATGGCGACCCATGGCTTCGAAGCGGGAGGCTATAAAATCAGGCGTTCTTTGCTCTTTGTCTGCTTGTAGGCTTCGGCGTACGGTGTCGATGCCCAGAGGCCATCGACTTGGCTCAAATGACACTGAGCCACATCCGAGACGGCGGCTCTTGAGGAAGGTCTGTAAGGGTCTTACGAGAAAAGTATTAACAACGTGAACGATGAGCAATATACCCGCCCCTAGGATTGGGAGAATTATTTGCATCTTGAATGATAGCGATTTGACACTTCTCAAGTTCGTACTGCCGTCTGGATGACGCGCCACTGGCGACTTAAATATACCAACGAGCCATTCATTCTCGGGCAGCAACTCGGGCCCACGTGTAGTGCACTAGACATGGGGTCTATGCCCGCTCAAAGTCTTGGTCTGTGTGCTGACTGCCGCCGACTATTTGACCTTCCTAGCAAGAAAAGCTAGTAGGGCCCGTCAAGATCACTGCCGCAACTCTAATGATGGACGCACCTTATTTTCGCTATCTCTTGTTTGAGATCATGTCCAGCCACATTGCATCTTCATGTACAGCTACTAGCTATCTATATGACTAGCCATACATTACAAACATCATAAGCACTTCTACAGCTTCTTATCATACTGTCACTATTCGATCAAATCGGACATAGGCGTCAGCTTGACCTGCAAAGGCAACTTTTCCCATACCAGGTAGGTGCCTTGCTGGTTCCACCAGTCATTTTCGGGGTCGTGAAGCTCCCAGTCGAAATACCGTACCAACTTCGCCATCATGAGAGACATCTCGGCATAGGCCATGGATCGTCCAATACAAGCCCTCTGACCATACGAGAATGGCTGAACTGCAGAACGATCGTCATCCTTAAACTCAGAGTCAGGCTCGTCGAGCCAGCGCTCGGGATGGAACTCGCGCGCCTTCCTGAAGTTACGTTCGGAGTGGCCGGCCGCCAGCTGGTTAACACCAACAGCGTAACCCCCCGGAACCCATTTGCCTTCAATCATCTCACCCTTTCCAGGAACGAACCGCGGCAGCGAACCCGGTGTTGGCGGATAGAGACGCATACCCTCGTTGAGGCAGGCGCGCAGGTACTTGCAGCTGGTCACGGCCTGAAGGGTCATATCCGCGCGGCTTTTGAACAAACTGCGTATTTCTCGTTTGAGCTTGTTCAACTTGTCTGGGTTGCGCAGCAGAAGATATGTCAAGCCGGACATTCCACCGGCAGATGTGCCGCTACCTGCTACGATGAAGTTGGAAGAGAGCATCACCAGTTCGAGGTGGTTGAGCTTCTCATCGTTTTCGAGAATGTATGACATGAAGTCTTTGCCAGGGTTTTTAGCTTCAACTCGCGCCTTGAGCTTGGCCTCAGTCATAGCGATGTGTTTCTTCCTCGATTCAGTAACGTACTTTGGTGTCATCCAGTTGAGAAGACCCATGAATCCATACTGTACGGCAAGCTGAAACCAGACAATGGCTTTGGCACGAGCGAGTATGGCTTGGATCCATGGTTGATCAGGGTTGTTGACGCAGCCTGACGGCTCACCAAAAGCCAGATCAGATACGATGTCAAATGCGACGAGATTGTACCAAGTAGTCATGTCTAGGGGTCCGTCTTTGCACCGTTGCTTCAGCTTCTCAACAAGATTGTCCGAGTGGTCTTGGAAGTAGCTCTCCTGTTCGCGTCTAGTATCATAAAGTCAGTATGGTGGAGTAACGCCTACAGATCAAGGAAGAGCATCCAGACTTACAGTGCTCTCTGACTAAATGCAGGATCTATGGCCCTCCTTAGCCTCAGATGTCTGTCTTGGTGCTCCGTCATCAAGCTACGTTGGCCACCGATACTCGCAGGCGCAATGCCTCTGCCGTCGAGAGCCTTGACGAACTCAGGGTTTCGCTGTCCATATGTTTTCTTCCACGCGCCAGATGTCGTATACGAGATTTCATCTGGCGCGATACGCACAACAGGACCGTACTTGTCGTGGAGCTCGCGGATCTTCCAGCTGATGCGACCCTTCATGTTTGCGCGATTCCATGGTAGCCGAGAGATGGCCCAGAGCTTTGGACCTGGGTAGCCAGCTAAGGGGCTTAGGTAGAGATTGTAAACAGTCTTGAGAAAGACATAAAGTAGTGACTGCGCACTTTTGTGAGCTTTTGCGGGAGGAAATCCAGCTTCTGCGAACTTACAAAAACAACTGCACCGGTGGTGATATTTCTAACTGTCAACGATGGCAATTGATCAAGCTGATGTGACAAGCCACCTGGTACAGAAAATGCTGCCATGGTACCTAAGTACTGTGGAATTACCAAAATACAGCAAAATCGATACTCAGCGCTCCAAGTCCCGGAAGAAAGACGATACAGTATTCTTCAGCCAGCATTCCAGCGACAGCTCAGACTGGCGGGGAAATCTACCGCGACATGTCTCGATAGTACTCGACTTCAGTGAAGCGCTGCGTTCTCCCACCCTGTCCTCAGGCCTCGTAGTCGCCGAGTGATGGTGCCGAGCAAAAGTATCCAATAAGGCCTCTTCATTGTTGCACGCTCAGCAAGAAAACGTGTATACAAAGATTACTCAAGGTGTTCTGGAGGGAAGATGCATATGTCGGTCCAGGTGACCTGGACTTTTATTCGGCCCTTGCAGGTCGGCCCGATTCCTTCTCCGAGATAATGTGCAGGCTGTTAGACATCGTGCAGATCATTAACATGTGGTGCGTGTACATTTGCGGGTACCATTTCCCCACGTGGGTCTACCTACAGTAAGCAAATAACTATGTGAAGCTTGGCCACGTGCTGTGGATATATGGTAAAGCTTGACCCAAGGTTGAGTGGAAAATGATGCAGGGGTTCTACGCAACTGTGCAAGGCAATGTGGAGCCTCTCTACACACGCACATGGGTCTAGAAGTATGTCAGTTCTTCCTGCGTAGCAATCAGCACGCGAGATTACCGGTCGTAGGTCTGCTGGTATGCTGAGGTCTCCATCGACTACAACGGTCAGTGACTACTACATCCATAGCTGAGTACTTCGTTGATATCAAGACCTTCTGTTTGGTCTAATTTCCCCTTATATTTCAAGCTCTCTCTGCATCATCATCAAATTCTTCGGTTAGCATTCAGATCACCGGTACATATCCAGAACATGGATTGTCAGCAAAGCGGCGATGACCTCATCTCGCTGGCAGTCACAATTCGCACCGAGCTTGAGCGAAAGCTGTCGAACAAGGCGCGTGTCCATCTACCATCTGATGAGGACAAAACAGAGTTCGAAAAAGCCAATCTGCGCTTTACTCAGTATGAGCGTCCAACGTACCTCGCTATTGTCGATCCAGTCTGTGAAAACGATGTGATCGAGGTCGTCAAGTACGCGAGGGAAAAAGGTATTCCGTTTACACCTCGTGGCGGTCATCATTCAGTCACAACCACAATGGGACGCTTCCAGAATGGCATATGTATCAATATGCGTCCGCTGAACCAGATGCGATGGGATGCCGAGAATCGCCATGTCACTATTGGTGGTGGAGCGATAACTGATGAGTTCGTGCGCTTTGTGCATGACTTGGGTATGGAAGTTAGTATGTATCATGTGCCGCTTTGCTGGACGGGTTTTGTTAACGGGACAAAGATGTAGGATCGTGCCCGACTACAGGGGTTATTGGTGTAGCATTTGGGGCGGGCCTAGGACGTCTGCAAGGAAAATACGGCTTCCTGAATGATAACATGATCTCTTGCAAGCTCGTGCTCGCCGACGGGAGTATAGTAGTTGCATCCAAGAACTCCCATCCGGATCTTTTTTGGGGCCTCCGGGGAGCAGGTCATAACTTTGGCATCGCACTTGAAGCCACCTTCCAGGTATACCCGCAAGCACATGGGGGTATACACCATACTTGGGATTTGGAGTACACTCTAGATCAGTGCGACGAGGTCTTCAGGACGCTGAACAGCGTCTATGAGAGTATGCCTGCAGAACTGGCAATCTTCGTCCTATGGCTGCGCCAAAGTAGTGGTCGCAAGGTACGCCTTTTCATGAGGAGCATGTCGACGCCGCTTATAAGATCCAGCACATCATTCTCGTCAACTTAGTCTGGTCCGGTACAGCTGCAGACGCAGATCCCTATGTGCAGCGTTTCGAGTCTCTAGAGCCAGTCTTGAGTAGTGGGCGAGAATCCATATCATGGCCAGAACTACCTTTCTCAACGTACAAAGAGATGAACAAGCTCTTGTGCAAGCCCGAAATTTGGCTTCGTGGTCCCTACAAGATGATGGGGGCCGCTTGCGTCGAAACATTTGACTTGAAGACAACACGTGAGTTCTTCGAGAGCGTCAAATCCATGAGTGAGGAGTGGGAAGATCGTGGTTGGTTCAGTGCCATGTTTGAGTGTCTACCCGATCAGCGTGTTCGCGAGATTTCTGACGATGCGACGGCGTTTCCGTGGCGTGGAGGGTCAAACCATTTCCTGTGAGTCAACTCCATTGACCCCTCTCGAAAACAGCTCCTAATATGAGAGCTGCAGAATGCTGAATGCTACACCAAAGCGAATGGAAGATCGGAAGGTCTTTGAGGATCACCTCAATTACTGGAAGAGACGCTTCATTGAAACGTCTGGGTATGGCCGTTTGCAGCAATACGTGAGCTATGGCAACGGTACGTCAACTATGAAGGATCCGCCAGAGGCGCTATATGGCTACGAGCCATGGAGGCTAGAGAGACTGCGGCACCTCAAGATGAAGTACGATCCGGATAATGTGTTTCGGTGGTACCAACCACTTGTTGATTCGTGAGGTATCTTTTGCCGGTCTTGGAGCAGTTTTTAAACGCAGACATAGCCTATCAAGGAGACGCCATCTATCAAGGAGACGCCATCTATCAAGGTGCCATTGAGGGCAAAATAGTTTTTCTTGCGAACACGCATGTTTCTTTCCGCGTTGCGATGGCTTCATTCGTGTACTACGAGGCCTGTCGAAAGCTTTAGCAGGTTAGCAGATCTGACTACAAATGCTTGCTGAGTAGCAAAACGCCGCTTGAGTATATGTCAGCATGAATAAAGGCCTGTAAACCCTAGCATAACTTCAAAAACTAGCGAGCTCCTGGTCGCAGAAACGAGCGGACACTGTAGCGTATTACGACTCATGTCGGGCTTCAGATGATGCCTAGAGGTATACGGTCTGGAGAAATTTCTAGAGCCGACGCTGATAATTGTCCGAGTATACGGGCCTTCAGTGGGTCCAGATAGTGTTGGTCCAAGTAGTGGGGACAATAGTGAACTCCACGGCGATGACAACCCTCGTCTACCCTAGTCGCTTTCACGCCCAAGAAAGACTTGCCCCGAGAGCGAGGAGCCGTCAACACCACGAGTCAGGACTTTTGCCTATAGTCGAGTTACACTCGTACAGCGCGGACTCGGTCGAGAGCGGAAGGAACCGTAATCGCTCTGGATCGGTGTTTCGAGAACACACTCCGTGTACACTTTGCACACGTGTATCCAGGGAATCGCCATGCAGCGTGCTCGAACGACAAAGTGGGATTGGATGCTTTCTTCAAATTGTTTGACCGATTTCATATTGCTCCTGCCGAATGGAAAGACGAGAAATTTTCCTGGATATGGCAGCTGCTCGGTCTTGACGCAACGCCTGTACGATTAGTGAATGGATAGCAGACGTTACCTTCGAAGACGATATGTACCTGTAGTTTCCACGCCAGATTTCGTCAAATAGTATTTCCATAGCACTTCATACCCCCATTGCCTCTCATTCGAGTGTGATCTTTCGTTCAGGTAACTCTGGAATTGACTTTCCCAATTGCCCACCATTCCTCGTTAGTATCCTCCACCACAGAGCTGCCACCATGAACAAGCCAGTCGCCATTATTGGTATCGCTTTTCGGGGGCCTGGCGACGCTCGAGACCCAGAGGCCTTCTACCGCATGCTCGTGGAAGGCCGTAATGCACGAACTGAGATCCCTAAGGATCGTTACAATGTCGACGCTTTTTACCACCCCGATGCAGAACGACTTGGCAGTATTCAACAAAGGTAGGCTCAATACCACTCTTTCCGTAGTCTGCTCCCCATGCTAATTGCCCGTCGCGACAGGCATGCCCACTTCTTGCAACAAGACTTCAAGGTGTTTGATGCTCCGTTCTTCAGCATCACACCAAAAGAGGCAAAGGCCATGGACCCGACGCATCGCATCCTTTTGGAGGCTACGTACGAAGGCTTTGAAAATGCCGGCTTGAGCCTGGAAAAGGTTTCAGGCACACAGACATCCTGCTACATTGGTACCTTCACAGCGGACTTTCCCAACTTGCAAGCACGCGATAACGAAAGTCCTTCGATATACCACGCGACTGGCATGTCAGCATCACTGGCTTCCAACAGACTATCGTGGTTCTACAATCTTCGGGGCCCTTCCCTCACGGTCGATACGGCTTGCTCATCTAGTTTGACTGCATTTCACTTGGCATGTCAAAGCATTCGTACAGGAGAAGCTGAGATGAGCGTGGTTGGAGGCGCCAATCTCATGTTTGGACCAGATATGTCCATCTTGTTAGGAGCTGCAAAGATCTTGTCGCCAGAAGGCAAGAGCAAGATGTGGGATGCGAATGCGAATGGTTTTGCTCGTGGAGAAGGCTTTGGTGTCACAATTCTGAAGGTATGTGCCCGGCGCAATCGCCATCTTTGAATATGCGACATTCGGTTGACAGGTGACAATATGTAGCCTCTAGATGCAGCGTTGCGCGACGGTGACAACATTCGAGCGGTCGTGCTGGCCACAGCCGCCAATGAAGACGGCCACACGCCTGGCATCTCACTTCCTAATAGTGAGGCGCAACAAGAGTTGATTCGAAGGGCATACCAGATGGCTGGCGTAGATCCAGCAGAGACGGCGTATGTCGAGGCACACGGAACGGGTACAAAGGCTGGCGACCCGTTGGAGGCCCGAGCGATCCTGAACACAGTCGGGTCGGTCGAGGGCCGCAAGTCGGATCTTTATGTCGGATCTGTCAAGACGAACATTGGACATCTTGAAGGCGCGGCTGGTGTAGCTGGTATCATCAAGGCTGCACTGACCGTTGAGCGTGGCATGATACCTCCGAATCTTTGGTCGGTACATCAGTGAAATCCTTGATCCGCCCCTTACTGACAACGTCCAGGTTTGAGAAGCTCAATCCTGAGATCGATTTACCGGAAAATGTCAAGATAGCCTCCAAGTTAACACCGTGGCCGCATAACGGACCTCGCCGCGCAAGCGTCAATAGCTTTGGTTTTGGTGGTGCGAACGCACATGCCATCCTCGAAGATGCAGCATCTTTCCTGTCACGTCATGGCTTAAAGGGTCGACATACAACGGCACCGCTCCTTCCCAGTCTGAGCAGTGTGCGCGTCAGCCATCTCAGTGACAGCCCCAGCAGCTCTGCAAGCACAGTCACCGACGAGGCGACGAGTGGTGAATCCAGCGACAACATCAGTGACGTATCGAGCGAGGTGCTGCGCGACGTCCATCCCACACCGAAGTTGCTCGTACTATCTTCCAACGATCAAGAGGGTGTCAAGCGCAGTGCTGAGCGCCTACAAGAGTATCTTGCTTCTAAGACCTCTACCGCACCTTCCTTCCTCAACGACCTGGCATACACGCTGAGCGCCAAAAGAACTGTGCTGCCGTGGAAATCTTATGCCGTGTCATCGAGTGTCAGCGGCCTTCGAGAAAACATCTCAAGTCTCCCTCCAGTGCGTTCTTCTGCCTCTGCGACACCACGAATCGCCTTCGTTTTCACGGGCCAGGGTGCACAATGGCACGCGATGGGAAGAGGACTTTCTGTATACAAGACTTTCACTGAGAGCATGCAGAGATCGGAGGCTATGCTCAAGTCGTTCGGCTGCCCATGGAGCCTTGCTGAGGAGCTGAATCGAAGCGAGGCTGAGTGCAGGCTGCGGGAAACTGACTACAGCCAGCCGGCCTGTACAGCCGTACAGGTTGCGCTCGTAGAGCTCATGAGCGGCTTCGAAGTGCGACCTGTTGCTGTCCTTGGTCATTCCAGTGGCGAGATTGCGGCTGCCTACGCTGCCGGCTTCATCGACCAAGAGGCAGCAATCAAGATCGCTTGGCTCAGAGGACAGGTTAGCAAGACCGTCTACAAGGATGGCGGCATGTTGGCCGTTTCTGCCAGTGCCGATAGCATACAGGGTTACCTTGAAGGCCTGAAGAGCGGCAAGGCAGTCGTAGGATGCTTCAACTCCACCAAAGCTTGCACTGTCACTGGCGACACGTCCGCCATTGACGAGTTACAGACAGTATTGAAACACGCGCAGGTAGCATGCACCCGACTGCCTATGGATGTTGCATACCATTCTTTTCACATGGAGGCAGCCCGCGAGAAATATGAAAAAGCTTTGGAGGGTATCGCGCATGGCTCAACGTCGACCATTCCTATGTTCTCATCCGTAACAGGTAAACTGGTTGACTCTACACGGATGAAGCCTTCGTACTGGGTAGATAACTTGGTTTCTCCCGTGAACTTTGTCGCAGCCACCAGCTCCCTTCTGAGTTACCCACAGGAGAGCAAATCGCGCAAAGCTTTCGCCAATCTGTTTGTTGAGCTCGGTCCTCACTCAGCCTTGCGCAGCTACCTCTTGGACATCTTCAACAGCGAGAACTGTGCTGCGAATACGACGTACACCACTCTTCTCCGCCGAAATTTCGATGGTGCTGCTACTGCGCTGGAGGCCATGGGTCATCTTTGGGCACATGGATGCAAGGTCGATTTGAGCAAAGTCAACGATGTATCCTCTGATAGCATCAACATGCTAGTCGATCTCCCTCCCTATGCTTGGAACCATAAGCCTTATTGGGAGGAATCTCACTTGAGTCGTCAGCATCGCCTTCGTCAGTCACCGCGCACAGATCTCGTAGGCTATCGCCTGTTTGGAACGCCAGAGCACACATGGCGCAACTTCCTACGATGCAACGAGAACCCCTGGATCCGCGAGCATAAGGTCCAGGGCGACATCCTCTACCCAGGTGCTGGCATGGTCGCCATGGCAATCGAAGCGGCGCACCAGCTGGCTCAGGAGACGAATGCCGACGAGATATATGGTTTCGAGTTGCGCGATGTCAACATCGATACTGCACTTCGTGTACCTGACACTGAGAAGGGCATTGAGGTCATGACGCAGCTGCACAATCGTCGCACTGGAACACGAGCAGCGCCGTCCTCCACGCTCTACGAGTTCACTATCTTTTCTTGGAGTGAAGAGATGAGCTCTTGGAGTGCGCATGCCCGTGGTCTAGTCTCCGTCGCCTTCAAGACCTTCTCCCCATCTATGGAGCGCGAGGTGGCACTGGGGAATGAACGCTATATGTCTTCCCTTGCCGAGGCTAGAAGGATCTGCCAGAAGCCGGCACGGAGCTTCCTATACGATACAGTCGAGACAATTGGTATGCAGTACGGGCCTACCTTCCGAAATATGACAGAGCTGTACGCTGGGCCTAGTGCCAGTTATGGTGTCATCAAGGTACCTGACACTAAGGCTATCATGCCCAAGGGATTTGAGTTCCCCCATGTAGTCCATCCGGCCACTCTCGACTCTGTCCTTCATCTCATCTTTCCTAGTATCTCCGGCGAAGAGCAAGCATTGAATGAAGCGGTCGTCCCCAGATCTTTTGATCGCATTTTCGTCTCAGCCAATATACCAAGGAATGCTGGCGCAGAGCTATGCGGCTGCTCTTCCGCAAAGAAACTGAGCTACACCACTTGGAACTCGAACATCACCATGTCAGATGCAACGATGACCGAGCCTGTCGTCATCATGGAAGGTGTTGTGCTAGCATCTGTTGGCGCAACAGAAGATGCATCGAGGCAACTGGAAACGCGGGCATCATGCTTTGCGCAGAACTGGCACGTGGATGCTGATCTCTTGGCTCCATCACAGATCAAAGAGATCATCTACAAGCATACACTGAAGAGTAAAGATGACGACTCTGTACTTGATCTACTCGAGTTCGTGTGCCTGGTGTACATCTACCGTATCCTCGACTGGTTCCAGGCCGAGGAAGGGAAGGCACATGTGCCACAGGATGGCTTCTGGAAGTCATACGTAGAGTGGATGCATGACACTATCAAGCAATTCCCTGAGCTACCCGCAGATGTGGAGAGTGAGATGGAGAAAGCTCGGCAACGCATCGTAAAGTCCGAGAGCGGCCACATCACTGTACAGATGGTGGATCGTATTGGGCAAAATCTTTCTCGCATCTTCAAACGCGAAGTCGAAGCTCTGCAATGCATGACTGAGGGCGATCTTCTTTACTCCTTCTACCGTGGTGCCTTCGGTACCAGTTTCAACACCAATGTCGCCGAATATGTCGGTCTTATCGCTGATAAGCAACCCGGGTTGCGCATCCTGGAAATCGGCGCCGGAACGGGTGGTACCACATACCATGTTTTGGAACGCTTGCGCAATCCCGATGGAAGTTCCAAGGCAGCTCAATACTACTTCACTGACATCTCTCCTGGCTTCCTTGCCAAGGCAGCTGACCGGTTCAATCAGGATGCATCCATTATGCAGTTTGGCACGCTCAACATCGAGAACACGCCCACAGAGCAAGGCTTCAAGCCTGAGTCCTATGACCTAATCGTATGCGCTAACGTGCTTCATGCCACGAAGAGCATTCAGGAAACATTAGCGCACTGCAAGCTGCTACTAAAGCCAGGTGGCCGTCTTGTGTTGTCCGAGGTGACCATCAAGCGTATCTTCTCTGGGTTTATCATGGGCCCTTTACCCGGCTGGTGGCTGGGAGAAGCGGACGGTAGGATGGGAGGCCCACTCTTAGATGCTGACGAGTGGAATACTGCATTGAAAAAGGCTGGATTCTCGGGTGTTGATGTCGATATCCGTGGTGATCGCGAAACCTCGAAAGAGCCTGTCTCGCTGCTTGTCTCAACCAAACCTGAGACAGCCGCACCTAGCCTGCCTTCTTGCCTTGTCATCACCACTGGTACTGAAGCGTCAAACAAGCTCGCGGATACCATACAGAGGGCATTTGCCTCGGCTAGTCATGACATCAGTATCTCTCAGTGGATTGATGTCACTAAGACGCAGGTGGAGGGCAAGTATTGCATCTGCCTTGCAGAATGGGAGGATGCTATCCTCGCGAACCTTACCGATGATGATTGGGACAGGTTACGCGAAGTCATTCTTTCATCCGAAGGCGCCTTGTGGATTACTGGTGGTGGTGCTCTCGACACCCCTTGCCCTATGAACAGTCTTATGGTTGGACTCGGAAGAGCAATTCGTAATGAAGACGCTGGCGTCCGCCTTGCCTGTCTCGATTTGGATCCACCAACCACTGTCAACATTGAGAAAGCGTCCCAGATTGTACTCAAGGTTGCCCTTGCACATATTCGCGGTGATAGCACAGAGGGCGAGTTCGCCGCGCGTGGAGACATGGTCTACGTACCGCGCGTCGAGCGAACTCTGAAAGTTGATGGATCGTTACGCAAGTATGAAGCCAAGGGCGATCCTGAGATGGTGCCATTCATAGGCTGCGGACGTCCCCTTAAGCTGACTATCAAGACACCCGGTCTGCTTGACACCTTCCAGTGGGAAGAGGATGAGATGTACCACACGCCACTGCCTGAGGATTGGATCGAGATTGAAGTGAAGGCTGTAGGTCTCAACTTCAAGGATGTTCTCGTTGCACTCGGTAATCTGGCCGAGGACAAGCTAGGTGTTGATGCCTCGGGTATCGTCACTCGTGTTGGATCCGCTGTCACGGATATGAAAGTCGGCGACAGAGTGATGACGGCATCTTGTGACACTTTCGCCACATACGTCCGCTTTCCAGCCAAGGGCGCTATGTGTGCTCCATCGGGAATGAGCTTCGAGGAAGCCGCCTCGATGCCCCTCATCTTCCTCACGGCTTACTATGCCCTGGTAACCGTGGGTGGCATCGTCGCTGGCGAGAAGATTCTGATTCATGCTGCTGCTGGTGGCGTCGGACAAGCTGCCATCATGATTGCGCAAGCTAAAGGTGCTGAAATATTTGCTACGGTCGGCGCAGACACCAAGAAACAACTGCTCGTTGAGCAGTACGGAATCTCTGAAGATCACATCTTCAGCAGTCGCGACACCAGCTTCGTGAAGGGCGTATTGCGTGCTACTGGCGGTCAAGGGGTTGATTTGGTACTGAACTCGTTGGCTGGTGAGGCTCTACGTCTATCATGGACCGACTGCTTAGCAAAATTTGGTCGGTTTTTGGAAATTGGGAAAGCAGATCTATTCGCCAATACCGGTCTCGATATGAAGCCCCTGCTGGACAACAAGAGCTATATTGGCGTCAATCTTCTTGACTTCGAAAACAATCCAACCCCTCGTGCCGTAGCGCTATGGCAAGATACCACGAAAATGATACATGATGGATCGATCAAGCCTATTGCGCCACTTCAGATTTTCACGATGGCTGAAGTCGAGAAGGCGTTTCGCCATATGCAGGCAGGAAAGCACATGGGGAAGGTGATCGTCCGTGTGGACGATGCGGACGTCGTTCGTGCCGTACCTCGGGTTCCTCGTGTAAGCATCCACCCTGACGCGACGTACGTGATTGCTGGGTTAGGTGGAATTACGCGTGAGATCGCGCGGTGGCTGGCAGAGAAAGGCGCACGCTACTTGGTCTTTCTCTCCCGCTCTGCTGCCAGCGGTACAGACAACCAAGCTTTCGCTTTGCAGTTGCGAAATACGTACGACGTCACACCGCTGGCCTATGACTGCGACGTTGGGAACAAGGCCGCTCTGCAAGCAGTTTTGAACGACCTAAAGGCCAAGGGCTTGCCATCGATCAAGGGATGTGCGAATGGTGCCATGGTCCTGCAAGACTGCCTTTTCGACAAGATGACCGCCGACCACGTACGTACAACAGTCGGTCCTAAGGTTCACGGCACCTGGAATCTACATGAGCTGCTACCGCGCGACATGGACTTCTTTGTGATGTTGTCTTCGCTAGCTGGTGTTATGGGCCATCGCGGACAGGGTAATTACGGATGTGGTAACAACTTCCAAGACGAGTTCGCTTCGTTCCGACGCGGCCAAGGCCTACCCGCAATGACTATCGACATTGGCTATCTTCTGTCGGTAGGATTTGTTGCTGAGCATGACGAGTACGTTGATCATGTCAAGGCGATGGGGTTGAAGGTCATGCATACCTCGGACCTGCATGGTCTGCTAGCGACCGCCATCGAAGGCCCCTCACAGCACCCCGGGCAAGTCATGTGCGGCCTGCCCTTCAATGAGCACGATGACGCGTGGTACTGGATGGCCGACGCGCGGTTTGCTGCCCTACGCAACGTCGCTGCTGGCTCCTCTGCCAATGCCGGGCAGGCTATTTCGCTACGGGAGGAGTTGACGCGTTGCGGCACCGCGAATGAAGAGGCTGTGCAGCTTATAACGGCAGCCATCGTGCAACGGCTTGCGAGCTTGATGATGATACCCGAGGCCGATATAGATGCCGGCAGGCCATTGAGCGCGTACGGCGTCGATAGTTTGGTCGCGGTTGAGGTGAGGAATTGGGTTGCTCGCGAAATGGCAGTAGAAGTTTCGGTGTTTGATGTTATGCAGAACGTGCCGATGACACAACTGGCACAAAATTTGGCGGACAAAAGCAAGTTGCTCCTTGGTCAGGCTTAAGCTTGTATACACCTAAACAGTATCGAAAACAATAGCGTTCTATCGTATGCATTATCCCGCTTGATGCTCATGATGCTTACAGAGAAAGAAGGGATGGAGGAGTAGGGCCGACCAGCCACTTGGGGCTGATCTAGCCACAAATTCTGATTGGACGACGCGTGATCATAACGTCATGGACTCGTGGCTGGGTTTGGTCGTCACCAACACTGTGCCGCGGGATCGATCTTGATTTATGTAGGAGCTACGATGGTGCGTGGCTGTTTAATCAGTGCGAGAATGTCTGTGACTATACATAAGCTTCCCAGCCTCTACACCTGGCAGGTCAGCTCCACCGGGTTTCTTCGCCGATAGACCAATTGCGGCTATTGCACTAGTTCACCATCATGTCGGGTAACGGTGTAGACCCTGAGGCAAGGGACAAGTATCTCTTACAAGGTGCGTGATTGCCAAGTAAACGTGATCGTTCGAAACGCTGATGGTTAGTAGTAACCGCCGGACCGTCCTACAACACATCGGAGCACGAGCAAGTGTCGGTCAACGGCGCAGACCCAACACATGTTGAAAGCGAACTTGTAGACGCATGGGTTCGCGTCCGGATCAAAGATTACCATGGCCTACCCCGTAGTTCCCCAGCTTCCTCGTCTTACTTCGACCACCCACAACATACTTCTGACAGGTACTCCATTGCCTACTCCTTTGTGCCCAAACAAGACATGTCTGGCTCTGATCTGGTGATGGGCTTCGATTACGGTCACTCAATTAAACACCAACTTCCGCCAGGCTTCAGGTACGCGATGAAGATCGCTACAAGTATGCTTGATCCTGGGCTTTATTCAGATGCATACTCCGACGAGCCATATTTATACGGACCCGCGCTTTCGAGTTTCTTCGCTTTCAGGATTGGAGACCGGACCAGCGAAGTGCCAGCAAAAGATCAACTCGCAAATCTTAGCCAAGAAACAGACAACGTGATAGAGGAGGGTGCATCAGGAAGCGGCAAGGAAGTTCGCAAAGCTTCGTCTATGCCTTCGAAGTGGAAAAAGAGGCGGAAGCATTATCTTGACGAACAAGCCCTCTCAGCTTTCACGTTTGAAAAGGGCCGCATGTACCACGCTGACTTCTTTAATCCGCATCTTGATTTTGCGAATTTCTCATTAAGATTGCCGGGTTTCTCCATCAGTGTGGCCAAGTACGTGGATGAAAAAACGCATCATTTGAGATATGTGCTTAAGAATCGGAGGACATCGGATGTGCTTCTCGTGGTCTTCTTCAAGTTGCTGTTTGGCAAGGAACTGGATGATACGCTGGAGAAGGAGAAGAGGAGAGAAAGTGCACCAACGGCCGTGGCTACGGACGATCAACCGAAACAGAAGAGTACAGGCCATGATGAATTGACGAAAGTTTGTGCTGCTGAAGAAGCTGAACGACGAGCTTCACAACCTCAACCATTGACAGTGGAGCGGGACCATGCCCCTCCAAAGCAACCTGAAGGCACAAATGGTGTGACAGCAGAAAGAGCGGTCGAGGATGACGGGAAATCACAAGAAGACCAGAGCTACATCAGCCAAGCAACGACCGCTGCTTCGAATCTTGCAAATTCCGTGGTTGCAGTGTACGCAGCGCTGGGCTTCGGTAACTCGTCGTCATCGTCTGATTCAGAGGCCTCAAGTCGGAGGAGCAGCTCATCGCAGCCACCAAACAGGTCGATGACGGCCGAGATCGATAATATGAATGACGAGACAGTAGAGCAGTACCTGCAAAGTCGACAGGGCAACGTATGAGATTCTCTGTATACCCACTCAGTATGGAGGCAATGGCACTGTGTAACCTTATAGTAATGCGAATCTTAATAACTCCTCGTCTCCAGTTCTTTATCCTCGCGAGGCAATGACCATGTGACGGAAGCACTGGATTCAGAAAGTGCATTCTCGTGCTGAGGCAGGAATCTACATGGTGTGGAGAGAACGACGAGAGCAAGGATTCGGCAGTCGGCATCCGCCGATACCAGCCTTAAAGCGCCTAGCGTGCACGTGCGGTCGGGCCCAAGTTCATCTCGAAGCCGATGAAACTCCGGAGATGTCTCCTTGACACACGCTCTGCACCGTCCAACATTCAAAAGGCAACATTACACGCTCCCACACAGCGCGGCGCTGAGATTAAGCAGCTTCAGTCGGACCGTGCTTACGCTCACAGCAACTGCACGCGCCAGGGCGCACCCTAGCCCTCGGTAGCTTACCTCCACATGATGGATCTGCGTCTCGGAAACTGATGCTTCCATGGCACTAAGCACGTTTTGTCGTGGAAAGACTGCCCAAAGGACAGCGCGACGCGAGGATGATGTGCGGTCAGGTACTGATTCATCCGGCGTCTGTCTTCCCGCGACCTGCGGGTATCTGTGTTCCAGTAAGAATCTTCTTGCGGCACTCTTAGTGGCGCGGATTCATGCGTTGCCGGTTGGTATGGCTCTCTTATGTAGCTGAAAAATACCTCTCCTACGCCGATGGCGCTTTTGCACAATCTATTCTTTCACATGATCATCTCCCGCGTGGTACTACCGTAGCTACGATATCGGTCCGTTGCGGAAACTCAGGAATCATGATAAGCACATGTTTGGACCTCGCACTCTTGTGCCATCCGGTACTCGCATTCCTCTCGATACAACGACCAAAGATGGCGGCTCAACAATCGAAATGGCAATACTTCTTCCTCAGCTTCTTTGCATTGCTCGCTATGCGCTATGCCAGCACTACGGTCGCTACTCCACAAGCGCCGCAAGAGATTGTTCAGCCTGTCTGTCAGTCGGTTGACCAGCCAAATCCTATTGCGTCAATATACCCGATGAACGCGACGGGAACGTTGAACGGCACAGTTTCGGTACTACCGATATCCCTGGAGCTTGCACGTCAGCTCATTCCGTCGCAATACCGCATCTTGGAACATGCATACCGACATCTCCTTCCTTCGTTTCCTGAAGGAATGTATCCAGCTGTACTCCAGGCAGTACATGATCACGAAGTACAAGCTTTCGGGTACCAGATACCCGATTTTTCGGTACGAGATGCCCCTAAACTTAGATCGCAAACATGCTAACGATGAGTAGCGTAGTGGCATTGAATTCCCCTTCCTGGATCTACTAGGCGACAATACGACATCATTCAAGTGGGCACCATCACTTCTCATGTCCGCCGAGAACGCAATCGCTCTCAAAGGTGCGGCAGATTACGGAACCAAGACCTACCCCTCTTCTTTCGAGCCCGCCTGTGACGCGTACAGTGCTGTACCCGATGCCAAGGATCCAGGAACAACCTCGTTCAGCGCAAAGAGTTCCAATTCTAGCGCTGCATTCGTCAGCACGCGGTTCTCCTTGACTACTGAGGAAGTTTACCCAATTGGCTTCTTCATGAACGTCACGAACCAAGTAACATTCGCAGACGGCAAGACGTGCGACAACATGATTCGTCTTTTCAATACTAGCCTGACGACGAGTCCCAACACGATCGAGACAGTCAAGGGTACCGTGAAAGCTAAAATCTTTCCCTTTGACACCGAAAAGGAATGGGAATGCGCGTATGGAATCAGGCTAGACACGGCGTTTATCGAGAACAACTACCTGCCTTGTGAGAACTTCCGGAATTATGGCGCTTAGAGCTGGGGGGTAGAGAGTGGGAAATAGGCTGTGAGGAGACAGAACGTGAGGCGAGCACAGCAGCATACAGGGATATGCGGATCCCTTTCTGGCGCACGGAGTCACGAACGGCCCAACAACGATACCCAATGAGCTACAATAGCTAGCGAATTACTATTAGAGTGTACATAGAATTTTAGGAAAATGCGAATGCGTCCAAACATGTTACATGATCCTTCTTTCAAAGCGTCGCCTGTCTACCATGAAGACAAAATCGCAAGCATGTCCTTGACACAAAAAGTAGACATTCCTTGTCTGCATACTAAGGAGCTTATTCAAGGTGTTTACAATAGATAGTATATGTAGAAGTAGAAATACTTGATTACATATGTACTCGAGGTATTCAGCGTCTTACGAATACCTTCAACGTGAATATTTACCAAGTACCTCAAAAAGCTGAGCAGGGTGTTTTATTCCAATTTTTGGAGACGTGTGAGCGTCACGGTGAACACAAATAAGTTGATGTACATGAAACATGTGGTCACGTAAATCAGGGAACAACGATGTGTACGAATTTTGAATATCATTTGACAGGAAACCCTCAGCCTCTTCCTAGCAAACCCTTGAGCCTAGCCACCTTACCCAAAATGATCCCTTTGAGCCCCCCAGCACCCATGTTAGGCACCTCATCCACACCCACAAAGCGGCGAACAAGCAAATTAAAGATGTTGCCAAAGCCCAGCGCCATGACAGTACTGGTCAAAATGATTACGTTATACGGCATACTGAAATCTGGTGTTGGAAGGGGGAGAAGTAATGAAGTAGTGCGAACATAGATTCCCTTGTTGTCTCCTGAGTCGGGAGAAAGGATACGGATGACAGCAGGTGCGACGTCGAAGCCTCGATTCGCATCTGGTGGGTACTCTGTGTAACGTAGAATCGCTTTCTCGAAATCATAGGTTAGAGTGAGGGTAGAGCTTGGTGGGATGACCAAGCGCAATTCGAGGTGGGTGCCGCGCTCGCGGTCAACCGCTGGTCGATAGTAGGTCTCCTTGATGGGGCTTTCGTCTGTGGTGTCGACGTGGGCTTGGAGAGTATGCAGGTAGGGTTTCATGAACCATGGTAGAGACTCTAGATATACTATCTCAACGGCATTGGTGGTGGACGGGTTCTTGATGATTGACTGTGTGCTACCCCGTTCCTGGCCATGGCCGTTTATAGACCTGGCGGCGAAAACGAGAGGATCAGGGCGGACAAGGCCAGTCATCATCTTCTGTTCGGGTAGGACAAGGTCGAAGTCTGCGCCAGTAGGAAGCTTGTAGCATCGGAGCGTGTCTGATGCTAGTCTTGACTCGGTGAATTCGCCTGTTGTCTTGACTTCGAGTGTACGTTCCGGCGGTGTGTTGATGCATACATTGTTTGCCTCGCCCTCAGCTTGGTCTGCCAACGGACATGCTCCCCTAAGTGGTCTTCCAAAGACCTCTTCCAGTGTCCAGCCAGGCTCAGTACCCTTGTTCAAAGGGTAACAAGTATCGTGGCCATTGTACGGCTTGGATGTATCACATTCCATCTGGCTGATCGGCAGAGGTCGTGGAATCGGGTTGTCTCTTGGGCGCTTGGCTCTCGCAATGTCCAAGACCATGTCCACGCTTTGCTCCATCTCAATCGAACAACTGGAGCTACCTTCTTCGCATGTTGGGCGTACATCGATAGCCATGGTCTGGAACGAAGCATCGAACAGCTTGTGTCCGTCCAGTAAGCTGGACACACCTGCCTTGCCCTTGCAAGGTAGTAACTTAAGGAAGGGTGTAAGGTTCTCCGTGCAGACGACTTCGTGGGGCAGCGTGCCGTGGAGGAGATGAAGATTAGAGGAGTTACCGTGCTGGCCTTCAGGATTGAATGACATGACCGGTCGTATCGTCTTGGTAGCATCGATAAAATTGATAGAGGCGCAAAAGAGGCCCGACAGAGCGTTGGTCAGCTTCAACCATCGTGCAAATGCTCTGGGTCAATCAGTATGAGTTCTTTGTCCATTTGATGCAATTCATATACTCTTCTTCAGTGTCAGCCTCTACCCACGCCCACAGCTCAACACCAGTGCCTCCTTCTCTTGCGCCGTTCCACGGCCGCTGTCCCCAATTCTCGGCATCCCAACGTCCAACACTGAACCTTAAATGTAGTTCCCTCGTGTGCGCATGTTGCAAGATCTGTCCAAAAGATCGCGGAAAGTATCGGAAGTTTTGCTGTTCGAATGCGGGCGCGCTTTCGTTGCTTCGGAAATTGAAAGAGGCCAGAAGAGTGTCCTGGGGAAGGGGCCGAAGCAGGAGTCGCTCACTGTAGTCGGCACCTGCAGAGACGAATGCAATCAAGGCATTGAGCAAAAGAAAGAAAAAAGACGAGAGCATCGCAGCATTGTAGCGCTCTCTACGCGAAATGTGTCTTTGTCGACTGACGATACGTGTTGGATGCCGCGGCCAACGTGTGAAGTGAAGGCGCCCCACATGTGATTGGCCAGCTGACGTGAGTACTTGGCATTGCCGCGGTCGCGATTTCTTTTGGCTATCACTCACCTCCAAGCTCTCCACATCACGACCCAACCGCGCAATACCGTAATATACACATCATGGCCGCCGCAGAGACGCGCAGGCTGCTTGGTAGGCTCTCTGGTTCTTTTCCCACTATCATATGTCATATGCTAACGCGACTATAGAGCAGCTTATGGGCGAACAGCTCATGAGCGGAACCGACCAGCGCGCGCCCCAACTCAGCATCACCGACCCCAAAGTCTGTCGCTCGTATCTCGTAGGCAACTGTCCCCATGATCTCTTCACCAACACCAAGAATGAACTGGGTCCCTGCTCCAAGGTCCACAACGAGGCGCTCAAGACGGAGTACCAGGAGGCAGACGCGGACCAGAAGCGCAGGTGGGGCTTCGAGTTTGATTACATGCGCGATATGCAGCATCATATTGACAGCTGCAACCGCAAGATAGACACTGCCCAGCGTCGCTTGGAGAAGACGCCTGAAGAGATCCGGCAAACCAACGCTCTCGTGAGTAACTCCGGCTTTCGATTCTGCTCCACGGCTAACAGTGGACAGCTCAAAGCGATAAATGAACTTACCAAATCCATCGACGCCGGCATGCTCGAGATCCAGATTATGGGCGAAGAAGGTATGGTCAACATGGCCGTGCAAGAGTTCACCAAAGTCCGTTACAAGAAAGCCGAGAAAGAGGAGCGCGAGAGGGAGCTTCGGGCTCTGTCAGATACTGGAGGACCATCCGGTCATCAGAAGCTCCAAGTCTGCGACGTTTGCGGTGCGTATCTCAGCCGTCTTGATAATGATCGGCGTCTAGCAGACCATTTCTACGGCAAGATGCATCTTGGCTACGCTCAAATGCGCAAGTCCTACGAAAGCCTAACCAAGGAGCTCAAGGACCGCGCGCCACCGAGCCGCAACAACTACTCTTCCTCGGGCGGCGACATGGACCGAGGCGGCGGTGGAGGCTGGGGAGGAGGCGGATATGGTGGTGGCGGCTTCCGTGGCGGACGAGGAGGCCGTCGTGGTGGCAGGAGAGGCGGCGGCTGGTAATTACCCCTGGAAATTGGCGTTAAGGTGTGTCTAGATTCCCAAAAGGTTCGGCTTACTGCAGGACTCATGCGAAGACTACCGCGACTCCGCGGTATTTGTACAACAACTGGCGATTTTGAGTGCCCCGTTCGGGCATGTGAGCTTTGAGACAGTCCAATCAGAACATGTACGCTTTTCTCCAAGATGCACTTGTCATGCTTCTAACCACCATCAAGGGATTTCTGTGCGACTGCCGGATCGACTGGATGAGAGAGAGAGCATTAGCATTGTCATCATCTGCTACGCATTGTCACAGGTGAGTTGCAATTTTGTGGTAGATTTCTGCAGATGTGACTCGCTGTCGTAGACTTCGGCCATGTTACATTCTGATATAAATTGATTATCGACATTCGCATTCTTACATCTCTTCGACATGCATTACATGCACTAGATGCACTAGACGGTAAGTCATGAGACAATCGTCGACACACGGTTATTTGCCTTCGGGCTGCTGGGCATTGCGGAAGCACGGATGTAGGAAACTTTTGTATCCCCAAAGTTTATGTCTTTGGTTTTACAAAGTTGCGTCTGTTGTCCTAAACCCAAAAACGTAGTTTTGCCAGACTTTGATTCTTTATTTATCGTACAATAACAATAGAAAACACAGCGCATTCGTGTGTATCACAATCGCCCATACGCTATCGTAGGCCTCGAGACATGCTGCGGCTGCTCACTATGTATGTCTATCTCGAAAGTGTTCGTAGAGATGGTGCTTAGTTTCGAAGCGGGATGCAGTGACTCTTCATTTCCTCCAAGCAGCGAGTCGGCTTCTACAGCCTGTGGTTTCCGTCGTCTCAGCCAAAGCTTTTCCTGCTGCAGAGCAGCCGTCGATGTCGTCTCTGCGCTGTTGGGCCATCGGAAGGTGACTGGTATGTTCTTGCTGATTTCCTTCATTTCACTTGCCTCCATCAACTTTCCTTCTTCGTGCACTAGATGGTCCTCCCCATCACTCGTATCGTTCGGCTGCCGGTAACTACCTCGGTGAGTCATCTCTATATTGTCTGCTACTTCATTTCTAGGCGAGCGAGTAGCGAAAGCACCTGAATCTGTAGATTCGATTCTGTGGCCGTACAAGATTAGTGGTAGGATGCTTTCCTTCCACACTGGCCTATCGTGACGGTGGCGCCAGTTGGTAATTATCGTCCAGACTGAGAGAAGAACCGTGACGAAAGTGAGAATGACAGGCAACAGAAGCCAGTAGATGTGCATAGCAATGCATGTAGTCGTCTGCCACGCCAAGCCCTGTGCTAGACCCGATGGGAGATCTTAACTTAAAGAAGGATCCAGGCCTCTATCAGAAAGAAGAGCGCTACGTATTGTGTCGTTGAAAGGATTGGTGCCGTACTCAAACCTGAACCGGCTGGTCATGGCATTCGTGAATGAGTTGAACCAGTAATTGACATTATGGAAATGCATTGCTCCATCGTTGAATAACGTACGCAGTACAGCGCCAGCGCCAAGGTCTGTAAGCATGCCAGAGTTTTTCTCATAGTTGTGCTTGTAGCATTGCAGACCTTTGTAGAGATTACAGTCTCCTACGAAGATTTCATTATGGAATACAGTCGAAATTGCTTGCACGAATTGTGCATTCTGTCGATATATGCATTGCTCGGGGGCTGAAACATTTCGATATTCATATCGGAAAGATGTTAAATCGTCTCCCGTGGTATTAGCAAGACTGTATAGAGTCAAGTTGGTTGCATTAGGTAGAGAAGACATGGTTTCCTCGTCGTAAACGTTCTCTCCAATGCGGCATGGGGCTTTGACCGCCGTGTAGTGATACCATGGGTTGTTCGAACTACTCCAGCTCTCGATCCCATTAGGGTTGGATTCCTGACCTCTTGTATCAGCCTGTAAGACGTCTGATCTGATCTCTCTTTCGTCGAGCTGATTGTTGGTAATAGAAACAGTGTATGTACGTAGACAAGGGTACAAACTACACATGACTGCAGTCAAGTTGGCATTATCTTGGATGGAGCCTCTCCCTCTTCCCATGAAAGTGGCGTTGATGTAGGCCCACCTAGATGCAGCCCTTAGTTCTGGCGTGAACAGGTCTGCCATCCATTCGAGGTCTTCAGTTGGCCAAATTTCCGCCACCTTGGTACCAGTCTGAGGTCTGTCGTAAGTGAAATTGAAGCCGTTGGGTAGTGTGTAACGAGTCTCGTTCGTTGTCGCGTCCAAATCCTTAGCAGTAACAAGAGAGACGACATCAGCACAAATGTTGCACATCCCAACTGTAGAGTATGACACAAGGTTATCATCGCCGATGTTCCCATTTTGAAGTCCTTCTGGATCACCTTCCGGAAACGTACAGTTGCCTGAGCTGCAACTAGGGTTGATCTGATTTTCCACGCCTTCGGGAGCCATGATGCTAGACAGAATGGCTGCAGCAATGTCAGGTGTCGGTATACCAGGAGCCATTGTAGGCGATTCAGCTACATCGTAATAGCCACCGCTCCGAGGAACATAGTGAGCAAAAGGGATCGACGCATTCATCCCCAGTGCAGGAAATGAGCACTCTGACGTTCGACTGGCCTGTTGAACAAATGGGCCTACCAGAAAAGAGGCGAGCAGGACAATTGCAGCAATCAGCGTCACCACATCCTTCCATATGACGGTTGGTATAAGGAGCAGAGCGCCAAAGCTGCCACGGCTTCCAGAGTCAAATTGCTGTAAGTCGGCCAAGGGGCGAGTGCGATCTCCTGCAAACCACTCCCACTTCCTTTGTGAGATGACCTGGGAAACAATGACGACCACCATAGCGCGATGAATTGTCGACAGGAGGGCGAGCAGTGCATTGAAGTTGAGGCGGAAACCCCAATGAGGTGCCGGTTTACCGTCATATATCGCAAGGAGGGCGGTAATGGCGCTAATCAGGCCGATCGCCAGTACGAGAGCAAGTAACTCCCATATCCAGGTACGGAATATGTGGTATGGTCGCATTTTGGGTGCGGGCATTCGTGAACGTTGAGTGTGCGAAAACAATAGGTAACGCTAGACATCCGCAAGAGGCTGAAGAGAAGTACCCGCTGTAAGTCTGAATGGTAGAACGAGCAACGCGTCCACAGGTCAGCTCATGTTACAGATATAAAACGCTATACGCTTATCTATAGTTTGCCTTACTGTATTACATGGAACTGGAGGATATCGTCATAGCCCAGAAATTTGGTGCATCGCCATTGCTGTGCATAAGCTGGTTGCAAGAAGAAACGGCTCGGCGGCAAAGCTTGATCGGTAAGCATCGATTCAAGGCAACCTGCGCTTCGCCTGGTGCTCTTCTCCGGTCTGGATTTAACTATGTGCGCGCGGTCGCATAAGCGCATGTCTCTGGCCCCTCTTGGGGTGGGGGCCGGATTTAGTGTCGTACAAGTCGCAGCGATTACCATGTATGTTACCTGCAGTGTAGTCGTTTCTCACTCAAAAGCCACACACAGCCCCATTGCCACACCTCAATAGTCTGGCGACGTAAACACACTCTAATAGGTAGAGATCATTCATGAAACTATGATGAGCGACAAAGCCACACGATATCTTCGTTGAAACTGCGTTATAAGGAGAAACAGTACCTAGGTACTATGCTGCGCTAAGGGTATATATGAACGCCCTGTCCAATGTAATGAAAGGCGCCAAAACACCTCACTGTGGTTTACTGGAAGACAACGAATCAAAGCTCTATACTGACCTGAGCTAATTGTAGCTCCGATAAGCCTCCAGGAATAACAACCTCTCTGTGATCCCACCCCATCCATCTAGCGAATGTTTCTTCGCTAGCATCGCCAGCTCGAGTCCATCGCCACTCTCTACAGCGACATCGTCTTCAATGCTCCAGATGCCTCTTGCATTCGGCAGAGGATTCCCGTCTTTCCATGCCTCAAGGACTCTGACTGCTAGTTCTGGACGCATCCGCGTACGTTTGAGTGCTTTACTGATGTAATCGTTAGACCATCCCTCTTCGTTTCGGTCTTCATAAAACTCGTCAATCTCGTCTCCTGTAAGGGGTGGATCAGGGTCTCCCGAGTCTGTGGATGTTGAAGACGCTGAAGATGGGGCAGGTGATGAGGATAGGCGGAGTGGTTGTGGAGGTGCCTGAGAGTAAAGAGTCTGGTCGGGGTCTTCCTCTTCCTGGAGGGAACGGCGGAACTCTTCCAAGGACTGGGTCGTGGAAGCATCGGATTCTAGTTGTTGGAAGGGTGATGAGGACCGCTGTCTTTGGTGAGGCTTTGTACCGTAGGCGTGATCATGTGGTCTTGATAAGCTGTCTTGTGTCGGCGAGAGGATGGCTTGAGTGTCGAAGTAGGACACCTTCTGGCGCGCGGCACGTGGTGTGGGTGTGTTTGAAGGTAGATCGTCGCTGACGACATCGTCTGTTGGAGGCGGCGGATGTAATTGATCAGTATCCGGAAAATCATCTGATTCTATGCTCTCCACCTCTTTCTCTTCAGGGTCCTCTTCCAAGTTGACCATAGTAGCGTCGTCGTCCCCTGAATCGAGCGCTTCTGATCGAATTTGCTCTTGCATCAGCGCTTCAGCGTCCTCTGAATGTGAAGTCGACTGAGAGCTCTCAGCAGATGATATCTCGACAGGCTGGTGCTGTGTGCCGGCTTCTTTATCTGATCCCACTGAATCCTCTCGTGTAGGCGTTGCGCTTTCACTCTTTCGCCGTTTGGTAGGAGGCGCTAGTCGCGTCTCTTCTTCCTGCTCTGCGAAATCGTTCTCTCGCAATCGCTTTGTAAACCTTTCCATCTGATCTTCGTAAAAGTTCGAAGGTTCCGGATGGGCAGTTGATGATGACGGCGCCTTGATTTCTGACGCAATGTTTGCTGAGTTCTTCAAAGAATCCAAGGGATCTTTCGTGACTGGCTGACTTTCACTCGCGCGTGCTTCATCGTGTTTCCGTTCAACCTGCCTCTTGATTTTCTCTCTTTTTGAAACTGGATCAACCAACCATTGCGGATAGACCACCTTCTCATAATACTGTTGCCACTGCTCACCAGTCTGTTCACCTTTGAATTCGGCCCATTGAGCCCAAGTAGTGTCGTATTCATCCGTTCCTTTTGAATCATCGATAAGGTCTGCGAAAGCATACAGCTCTAGCCAGTCATCTACCGTGAAGATGCCCTCCAGTTCTTGTACGCTGTAGTCACTTTTCGATTTCGATTTGCCTTTCCGACTAAGATTTTTCGTATTTGAAGTCTGCTCTGTTTTAGGTGTTTGCTGTTTCGTAGTCATAAGGGAGGCTGGAGCTGGAGGCATACGTTCGTTTGGTTGATCGGAAGGTGGAGACGGGGGAGCGTTATCAGGTATGTTGAAAGCGGAGGGTGGACGATTCTTCAGTTGCTTATGATAGCGGTCGCGCCACGACTGCCATGTATGTCGCGGGTACTGGGGTTCGTTAGCGACCAGACCCAGAAACGGTTCTTTGTTGATGCATACCTCGGCTTCTAGCTGCATGTATATTTCATTTCCACCAATTTGGGCACCAGCCTCTTGGGCGTCGCGCACCCATTTGTAGAGTATCCTGTCCTCTTCTGCGGTATACGCTGCCCTTCCACTCTTCGTGGGTCGGTAGACAGAACCAGGTTCACGCGCCTCACCTAACGACGGTCCCGCTCGGTGGTTTGCAGGATCTTGAAGCTCTCCGTCTTTGATAGATTTCTCTACGAATGTGTACGATATCGTTCCTGGTGCACAGGTAGTGGGTCTGAAATGGTCCGCGATCCGATAATCTGCCATCTTCTCCAGTTGTACAATCTCTCCACCGTTGGCCTTTATGTCGTCCAGCAGCCGAGAGCGGGACGGCACGCGCTGCGCAACCCAAAACTTCTTGCCCGCAAATATCCCCGCCCCCGAACTGAAGTCGAATTCCTCGGCGACATGCTTGTATACGGTCGGCCCAGCCATAGTGGGTTGGTGTTGTCGGTTCGAGGCGCGGGTGAAGGAAGAGGAACGACGCGTTGGCTGAGCTGCGACGCGTGCTCACATGGGCCGCTTGATTCACGCGGGGTCGCTTAGCGGCCGCGGCTACTCAGCCCTATCCATCTCTTGCGCGCTGTCATCTGTGTGTATAGATCAACAAGACAAAGCCACGACATGATGATGCGATTGTAGCTTCGAGTCACATCTTGTTCCTGTGTTCCGCCATGCATAGTATCGCCTCTAGACTCCTTTCATCATGACAGTCGCGCGCACCATCATCATCTTCACCATCACAGTGTCCCTGGTCACGTTCATAGCTTTCTTCGGACGACTGCCGGCTTTCAGGTATTCACAGTTATTCCCCGAGTCACAGCCATTGCTCTAACGCATTTAGGAACACTCCTATAGGTTTTCTCAACCGCCTCTTCCTCATACACATCCCATCCGTGTTCCGCAAACTCGACCTCGCCCTCACAAATGGCCGCATCACAAATGGCGGTTCCCGCCTGGGCAACTACATCATGCATGATAAACACCCACTGGTCGTCATATTCTTCCTCGGCCTCGTAACTGCATGCGCGACGCTATTCCTGCCTACTGTTTGGCACCTCCTTCGACCGTATCATAAGCTTCTGGTTTTCTTTCTGCTGCCACAACCATACGTCTTCTTGTATCTTAGCGCAAAGAGAAACAGCCAGACATATATCAACTCGCTCAACCATGCCGAGCAGATGCGACACTACCCATATGACAGGGTGTTGTACTATCCAGGAACACCGTGCCGGACGTGCAAGTTCTTGAAGCCGGCACGGAGCAAGCATTGCAGTATATGCAAGACATGCGTGTCAAGAATGGATCACCATTGCATATGGGTCAACAACTGTCTAGGAAGAGGGAACTACAAGTGGTTCCTAGCCTTGTTGCTGTCGACTGGTGTACTGATTGCCTACGGAGCATATCTGGCTTACTACGCCCTTTCACCACTGGTCAACAAGCACTACTCGAAATATGAAGGATGGTATAGATACAAGCCCAAAAATGGCGTAGATGCAAACAGCTGGTTTAGTTGGTTCGATAAGAAAACTCACTACTTCCTCATCTATGTAACCATCTACCTCGACATGGGAGGGGTTCGTGGATCTGGAGTTGGATTACTAGCTCTTCTCACATGGCCACTTCCACTAGGTCTACTTGCATATCACATCTATCTGATTTGGGCTGGCATGACCACGAATGAGAGCGGCAAGTGGGCAGACTGGCGAGACGACATGGCGGACGGTGTTGTGTTCCTGGGGCACAGACGGGAGGATACCATGCAAGAGTACCGCTCAACATCGCCCGCGCACAATCATGCACACGCCTCAGCGCATTCCTCTTCATCAACTTCGCCCTTCCCAACCCCTCCAGAAACCCCGCCAGAAGACGAAGAACCCCCAACAACCTGGCCGTTAGAAAGCAGACACATACTTATCCGCACCCGAACGGGCCAACCACCCAAAACTCTCCCGAGTCGCATCAAGTCGGTAGCCAAAGAAGACAGCTTTGAACGTGTATGGAATTTGGCAGCGGTGGAGAATGTCTACGATTTAGGTTTCTGGGACAACATAGTAGAAGCACTGTTGAACTAAAAGACACCCCACATCGAATTCTTGGACCCTTTCCAATATACTTTACATGCATTTGTTCGGCCCTATATCAAACACTATCCCTGTACTGTAGCGAATCCTAGACCCTGCGTCTGTTCATGCTAAAACCTGCTCCTCACCCCAGCCTTCCGCTCATAGCTATGACGTCATACGACCCAAACCTCAACACCAACCTTGGAAGGCACATGTACAAAAGATGCAGTACCGCCGGGTCCGCGGAGCTTCCTCCGTTACCAGCCTCGCAACTTTTTTCGAAAGTCACTAATAACATACATCTCCATCGCAATACCCGTTGAAGACTCCATATTTCTAAGAAAGAATAAATCACTTGCGCTATTCCAACATGACACAAGCCGTATCAAAGCAAGAAGCCTCCAAGCAACAGGTGCAGCAGCAAAGTCAAGCCGCAGGGAGCAGAGAAGTGCAAGAACATCATGCCAGTGCTAATGCCTCTGTACGTTCATCTCCCTATGATTTTTTTCTTTCTCCAAGGTCCTTTCCACGTGAATTAATGCCAATATGTCCACAGGCTGGTTTAAACCTCAACATCTTCGGTGCCCTGTCTGGGGCTTTTTCCTCGAAGCAAAAGAAAACTACGCATCAGAATGCTGATGGCTCGTCTACCACTACCGAAGATAAACATGACAAAGGTACTTGCTCATCTCACCTCATCTCTCCCGGTATTTGCTAATAGCCAAAAACAGGCATGGCGAATGCGGCAGCTGGCGGTCGTGGAAGTGCTTTCGCAGCTGGAAATGCACAACAGTCTAGTTTGAAAGCAAAGGAGAGTGGTGTGGGACAGGAGAGCAAGCAAGGGAAAAGCGTGAAGCAGGTTGATCATTTGGGCATTGAGGGCTAGAAGGAAGGTAGGTAATTAGTAATGTTGTAATGGATGTTCAAAGTTACGAGGAGAGTGAAATGTAAATGATTATCAATGATCGTAGTATTATGCTACATAGCCGAAAAGCGCTGAATCGATAATGATGCTACTGGGAAACATGCACAAACAACCACCATCGTGATATCCGACTCCATAAAACAAACACCCAAATATAACAAACGCTATGCTAGACTCGGTAGATGCAGATCCCCAGACCCAGACATCCCAGATAACCAAAAGTCAACCCTTAAAACTCCAATAAACAAATTTTAAACCGCTCCACCAATTCTACTCAAACCCTCAACACCCCTCTTAGCAGCAACAATATGCCAAGGTAACGTCCCATTCCTCGTCCCCCTCATCCCTCTAAGTTTCGCCAACAACCCCAGCGCTCTAAACTGTCCCAGCACTTCCTTTAACAAGCCTTCGGCTGTCGTTCTAGTCTGCGGCGTTGGCGTCCACATAAGACTCGTTGTACTCCTCTGTCCCGCATCCTGTGCTGGTCCCGGGCTCTGCGGCGTGCCCGGGTTACTAGCATATGGGTTTGGCAAGGTAGACGCACCCGGGCTAGGGAGATCTGAGGATGCGGATGCAGCGGACGGGGTACTACCGGAAGACGATGGTGGGAAGGGAGAGGATGCAGCGCGTGTTGAGCCTACGGCACCGATCCAGAGGAAGTTTACCGCCACAACTATAGGGCCTGGTTCCGGATCGGGGATCGGGTGTGAGATGCTGTTGCGTGTTTGTTGGGTTTCTCCGCGCTTGACCAGGAGACCGGATATAAGGGCAGGGCTGAATTGGGTTGTGGACTGTGTGTTGTGAAGGCGATGAGCAAGGATCACGCCCCATGTTTCGTCTGTGACGTCGATTAAGCGCGCTTCGGGGTCTGCGGACGGGTCCGTGGCGGAAGGGTCGGCGGAAGGTGTTGCGGCGGGTGTTAGACCTGGTCCCAGGTCCGAGGGGGAGACGCCAGCTTGGGGTGTGGATTCTGGGGTATTTGTACTTCCACCAATAGCAGTGCTTGGCCCTGTTATGGTTGGCGTAAACTTGTACGGAGGATCCGCATCTATCGCTGTGAGTAACGTGACGAATACGTTGATCTGTGTTGGACATGAGATTAGGAAGACCCAGGTCTCTAATTCCTCTCTTTCCAAGACCCCAGCTTTAGCGATGCAGACACGCCAATTGACACGCCTTGACTGCAAAATTTCGATCGTGGTCTGCCAGATTTCTTTTGCGACCTCTCGGAACATGCGTGTACCTAAGTGATACGAGACGACTGCTTGTGACTTGCCGCAGCTATCAGTCCAAGCTGCTGTCACCCACGTGCCATCGAGACTGATCGCGTACCCCAGGTGCATGTACGTGTTTTCTCGAAGCAGATCCTGAGCCGGCTCGGAGATAAGCTTGAATGGTATATTGCGTGGAAGTGTTTCTTCGAGATGAAAAGCAGGCGCTGCATATATGCTGAGGGATGTTTTGTCTCCACTAGGTGCACTTGGAGGGCATCGGTCATAAACTTCTCGTGCAAGGCTGAAATACGTAGAAGGATCCAGGATGACAGGAGTGTCGAAAGAAGCTATATACTTCATAGGGACGACCTGAAGCACAAGATCTGGCTTCTGAGGCTGGTCCGGTCGTCCTGGTGATCCTTGACCGTAAGCCTGAAAGAGTGCCCAGAAAGCCGAACACAGCTCCCACAACGCGGATGGGCCGCCGAAGGGATCAATCATGTAGATAATGAACGCATCAATCTTCGAATCTTGCTGCTCGCGTATCTTTGCATGCTGTATGGCAAGAAGCTTTCCAAGTTGGACGCAAGTCTCTTTGAGAAGCTTGAATGACTCCGCTGGTGTGACAGTTGAGCTTGCCCTCACAGGTACAAGACCTCCTTCAAACTCGACAACCGTCTCGACTCGACTGTGTGTACCAAGCTTACAGCTGTCGTAGGCAAGCTGAAGGTTGAGCAAAAAGTTCTCTAGGCAAGGTCTGAGAGCATCGCTATGTGGGTAAATGCAGAATGTAACGACATTCTTTGGTGAACTGATGGGTGACAATCCTAAAGGTTCCCAAAAAGCTACTGCAGGAGGAAGTAAGTCCCAATGTGTTTCTGCGCGGCGCACCCTCAAGAATGGTGCATTGATCTGATACAGATGGCTCCCAGTCACAGCTGGTCCGTCGTTCTTTCGCGCGGCTGGCCTTTGCTGTGCTTTTGCTAGGGCAGCATAGTCCTGGAAAACTTCGTGCACACCTGCAAGAGTAGGCAGGTCACATTCTGCAGCTGCTGGGAAGATCTCTTTGATGACCGTATGCCAGCGCGTCTCTGCTATTGCCCCGTTGACAGGCTCTTTTTCAAAGGGTAGATCCTCTCCTAAGAGATCGAGTGTGGTCTTTACAATCTGATCTGTCACGATTTGTGTGATGGAAATACTGTCCTTGGCGCTCAAAGGCTTTTCTTCTGAAACTTCATAACTCATCTCAGGCTGAGAAGTGGGGGTATCAGGCATTTGAGCGGGGCTCGCATGCAGAGAAGGAAGGCTATAGCGCGCGCCAGCTGTACGGCGTTCCACTGGGGAAGGAAAGTGGACCAAGGACCAGTCCCATAGACTTGGCTCGAAACTGATCAAATTCAACTCATCAAGTTGCAGACCATGCAAGTCATGCCAGTCGCCTCCCATCGAATCCGCAAATGACGTTACAGATAGCGGTGTAGCGTTACCGTCACTCTGTAGTTTTCTCTTTGCGGGCATGATGAGGCCGCCTATGATAGCTGCGGGTGTTCCCGCTTCCTCTTCCTCTCCAGAATCGTCATCGGATTCTTCTGATGTATCACTGGAATCCAAGTCCTCACTAGCTGCTCGAGCAAGAGATGCGATCTCTGGTATCTGATTCGTGGACGCGGCACCCACAGTGATACGCAACTTCGAGAGCAGAGGGATGTCTCTTAGACTTTTGGTCTGCGTCACAACAGGCCTGGGACCGGGACTAGGGCTGGATGAGTTTTGATTGACACTGTCCACAGGGCGATGTGCGCTGAATCGTCCGTCTTGGTACTTTGCATCAGACATGCTCATCTTCCGACTGAAAACCACTGGACTGAAATGAGCATCATTTTTGATGTCCACAGGTTGGTTTGATCGAGTGTGCGATGCTAACTTCTTGGGCGGAGATGGCTGCAGTGCCTTGGAAATTGCGCTAGGGCTTAGCGGTGGAGTAGGCTCCTTGGAGAACGAAACCTTTGCTTTAGCTATTGGGGCAACCGGTTTCTCATCAGACAGGTCGGGGCTTTCGATCAAGGGCACTTCCGTGGTCATTGGCTGCTTGCCTTTGTCTTCCTTCTCCACATCCATGGCAGGCTCAGAGGCTGTAGCCAACGCGCTCTCGAGCGCAGCGAAGGGGTCAGAGGAGTCCTCCTCAGGCGGATGTTCAGCAGCGGCTTGAGACTCTTGTTCGTGCGAAGTGTCGATAGGTACTACATTGATTTCAGGTAGCGCGGGTGCGTCTAGCATGTCAACGTCGTTATCGTCTGGTCCGTCAAAAAAGTCGAAGTCGTCGTCGTTGATACGATCGCCTCCATACCCGTCTTCGTCCATGTCACCAAACAGGTCATCGTTGCCACTGGATGCGTTGAAGTTGTCCGGCGCGGACGGAACGACGGGAGAGGTCAAAGGCATCTGTTGTTCGTCCATTTTCGTGTCGGCCTGTGGAGCTGAGAGGTTGATGGCAGGGTTGCTGCCTCCAGGTGCTAGGATAACGTTGGAGACTGTACCAGACACGCTCGGCGTGTCACTGTGGGATACTGCAGTGCCAGGAGCAACCCCATCTGGAGGGGTGGGGTAGACACCGCCTACAGCATGCAGGTCACCATAGGCTCCACCACGGGCGTTTAGTGGCGATGACGGAAACAGGTTCTGTTGTTCGTCTTTACGACGGGCAGAGTCTTCCTCCGCTTTTTTCGCTTTCCGTCTGGCCTCAAGAATCTTGTCACGGTCCAGTTTCCCCAGAAACCACTCTTGTGCAGCATCAAGTGGGTCTTTGAAGCCCATGGATTCTGGTGTCTCATACCATCTTAGCATACTATGTCCTCCAACAGTCGAGTCTGCGGACGTCATGTCATGTTCTTCTGAGCTGTGAAAGAAACACAATGCGCGCGGCCAGAGCACGTCCCGATCTGGGCCTGCAAAAGCTGGGCTAGAGGCTGTAGGGCTATTCGTCAAGGTCGTACGTATTCTGACCCAGGAGCTTTTCTTCTCCAGATCAGGCAAAGCATAACCCTTCCAGCCTAACCAACGCTTCACACTCGACTTCCAGCTCTCGATGCTTTGCTCCAGAGTGGCGAGTCTAGTACGCTTTCTGTGACGGAGACCGATCTCCTCTATGATAGAATCAAGGGGATCATCAAAACTCGAGATTGTTGCGAGCAATCCATTCGGAGCAACTCGTATGCATTTGCCAGTAAGCCATTTTTCTTCAGCTTGTGTTGAGATGTCGCCGATGCAGCGAATGTCAGTCTTGTAGTCAGTGTAAGTCGAGACTAGGAGTGTGCCTGAGCTAGCCCAATGTACATTCACGCTAGTAAGGCGATGCACAGGAGCTGGCGCTTCGGTCTCGTATGGATCGTCGTCAGCTCGTTTGCAAGCCTTGGACACAAATGTGCGGTAGTTCAAGGCAGTCACGTTGCAATCTTTGACGACGTTGAACGAGATGAGTGCGATGACAGACGATGTGAAGAGCTCATAGATAGTGAAACAATCGGGTGGTGAAGGGGAATCGGATGCTTGAGGCTGACTGCTGCCCTGTGATGACCTCGCGCTGCCAGCATGTAGGCCTCTTTGTGGTTGTGTGGTCGATGGGGAGTTGGTCGAGGTGGCAGTGGTGTTCGGATTGCCCGGGCGCATGGGGGGTCGCACTAGATCGATGGCCTTGGTGCATCCTGTCTGCTCGCCTAGCACGTGTTAGCTGGGTGTTCTGGGAAGAAGCGAAGACGACATACTGTGCAGGCGATAGCCGTCGAGCTCTAGGGGTTCGGCATCGTTCGGCTCTAGCTTGTCGACGGTCGTCGGCTTGAACAGCCATAGCCACGGCCGAGATGCATCTTGCGCGACTAGTTGCAGGTCCTGTCGCAGCCGGGCTTCGACTGCGCGTATGTCTTCGGACGTGTTCCAGTCGCGCGTCCTCGAGGAAGTGGGGGTGGTGGTGGTGCGTGTGATAGAGAAGGCTTGATATGCGATAGCCTCAAAGTCTCCCTGTATATCGTCAGCACATGATGGCGCGCACTTCCATCAAGACGTACTATAGCTTGCGCATTCGTATTACAGGTTTTGAGAAATTCCATTAGAGAGACGGCTCCTCTTTAGGGGACATTCAAGTGGTATTCGCGGCGTAATTTCACTCCAAAGACTGCGCTGTACACCTTTTCCATCAACTCCGCTGCGGTCCGCCCAACGCGTCGCGCGCGACTGTCTCTATCAAAGCGATGTGGGTTGTGATGTAGGCGGGGCGACGAAGGCTAACGTGTCGGCATGATCTGAACGCGTATCTGTAGTTGGAAGATGGAGCATGGCGACCCGCATGCACACCTTAGGAACGACGGAGGTCCCTGCAATCGGCAATGCCCGATTCGACCAACGGTACGAGTGGTAAATGTGAAAGAAAACCCGGGCGAGACTCGACGACGACGAAAAAGCACGCAACTGCGTATGCGATGTCAGCGAACAAACAGAGCCCGCGGCTCGGCAAGCAAGCGGCGCGCCTCGAGGGCCCTTTCTTAGCCCGGACCTGTCTCGCGACCTACCCTTGTAGTGCGGAGGCCTGTGCATACAGGTTTGCGGGCCCACTTTAATACTTTCGTCGCGAACTTCTTCGTTGCCGCTTCCTGTCGCAAAACTTCCTACGGCGCCGACATGAAGATTTCCACAGGCAACGTTCCGGTGTATACCATCAGCGGCAGTGAGGCGCGCCCGCTTCCAGAGTGGCTTATCCGGAAAAGAAAGCGCAGTCTGAAGAACGACCCCGAATTCGCAAACCGCGTGGATTTGCTGCAAGATTTCGAGTTTGAGGAAGCCAGCCAGTGTGTCCGTGTGAGCGAGGATGGAGACTGGGTTATGAGCACAGGCACATACAAGCCTCAAATACACGTCCACTATCTCCCTCATCTTTCCCTGTCCTTTGCAAGACACACCAATACTCTCGTACGTTCTTTCCGAGCCACACACACACACGTCATGCACTGACTTTTCGCAGAACCAAACCTTCCATCTCCTCTCCTCCGACGCTACCAAGAGCGTACATCTCCAGCAAGATCGATGCATCGAGTTCCACACCGGTGGGGGTCTCCACTATGCGAGCCGCATACCACGTTACGGTCGCGACCTCATCTACGACCGAAGATCCGCTGAGTGTCTGGTGCCGTCCGTTGGTGTGAATGCAGACGGAATGGGCGAGTGCTTCAGACTGAACCTAGAAGTTGGGCGCTTTATGAGGAGTTATGAGATTGACGTGGGTGGGGACGACGTGACGACGGTTGGAGGTGGTGCTCTCCAGGGTGGCATCGACGCTGGTGCAGTCAACACCGGTGCTATTGCCGAACAATCGCACGGTCTCCTCGCCTTCGGCACTTCTATTGGAACAGTCGAGTACTGGGATTCGCGATCAAGGAACAGGGTTGGCATACTTTCTGCCCCTCCGGATGCATTTGAAGGAAAGTCGGAAATCACAGCTCTAACATTCCCATCATCGGGTTTGGAGGTTGCTGTAGGAGACTCAAACGGCATTGTGCAACTCTATGACCTGCGATCACCGAAACCACTACTAAGGAAAGACCAAGGATACGGCTATCCGATCAAGAACATTATCTACCTCGAGGGCGCGCAGACTGACGAACCTAAAATCTTGACCGCAGACAAGAGGGTAATCAAGATCTGGGATTCAAAGGACGGCACGCCATGGACCTCTGTTGAGCCTTCGGTAGACCTGAACCACGTTGAATGGGTACCAAAGACTGGTATGCTTTTGACGGCGAATGAGGGCAGGCAACAGCATTCCTTCTTCATACCACAGCTCGGCCCAGCGCCAAGATGGTGTCACTTCCTCGACAACATCGTAGAAGAAATGGCCGAAGACCCCAACGACCCCAACGCTTTTGGCAAGGGCGCGTCCGGAGACGTTTACGACAACTTCAAGTTCTTGACGCTCGAGCAGCTCAAGCAGCTATCACTGGATCACCTTGTTGGAACTACAAGTCTCCTGCGACCATACATGCACGGTTTCTTTGTCGCCCAAAAATTGTACGAAGAAGCACGACTCATCTCGAACCCAGACCTGTGGCAAGAGCAGCGCGCCAAGAGCATCGCCGAAAAAATCAGCAAAGAGCGAGAAAGCAGGATTCGCGGCAACAAGAAGGTGGCAGTCAAGGTCAACAGAAAGCTCGCAGAGAGGATGTTGGAAAAACAAGAAGAGCAGGAGCGAAGGAGAGCCAAGCGCGTCCTCAAAAAGGGCGGCGACGACGACATGCTGGAGCCTTCCGCCGCACCTGCCGTCGAAGAGCCTGTCAAAGCAGATGGCGTTCTCAACGACCCGCGTTTCGCCAAAATGTTCGAAGATCCCGAGTTCGAGATCGACGAGCAAACCCGCGAGTTCCAGCAACTCAATCCCAGCACCAAGATACCCAAAGGTCTTACTGCGGTCGAACAAGAAGATCTGGAATCAAGAAAGGGCTCGTCAGACGAAGACTCCTCCGACTCCGAAGCCGACAAAGTACGTCCCACCAAGAAGCCACAGCAAAAGGAAGACACGTCGCGCATCTCTTCCGGCAACTACCGCAAAGCCGGTCACCGATCCCAACGCCCTGGCCCCGAAATGGTGGTCTCATCGTCGAACCAACGGAAAGCCGGACCGACTTCCAAGGACAAGACATTCGGCTCGCGTGTCTCGAAACTCAAAGACAGAAAACCTGCGTCGTCTGCGAATACGACGACGGTGGTCGGCGAGAGGGAGATTACGTTTGCGCCGGAGAGGAAGCAGAAGAAGAGAACGGAACAGGAGGGTCAAAGGCATGACCGGAGGAAGCAAGGCGACAGGAGGAATGCTAGCAACAATGTTTTCAGGAATATGTAGAGTGTTTGCGATGTTTGTGGGTACGATGGAATTGAGTTTGTTAGAGATGAATGATACCCTTATCAAATCACGATGATGTTCCATTGGCTATGTGATGGTAGACGAGGAAATTGTTTATGTACCAGCTAAGTAATAAACGTTATTGGAATGTTGCATTTATAGATGCTTTCAACCAGGAGGACAAAAATTGAGTAAATGAAGCCGACCTGCAGTGAGCGCTACCTCACAGCTATAAAACCAAGCAAAGTCTTGAAAATACCTTTATCAACCACCAGTACATTTGGTTCTTCAATACTCATCTCGTAACAATACCGTTCCCGTCATACAGATGCACAAAGTCATCGTGGTTTACATGCAATAGTGTAGTACCTAGCACATGCCAAGATGGAACAACACATCTAGATTTCACTAATCACATCCGACACGGTCACAAACTAGATTGCGCTCGATCTAGACTCGGACTCCTTGGCAGCCGAATTTACTCTATGTATCAAGTTCGTCTTGTTCTATGAGTGATATCAAAGTTGTCGATTATTTGTTGGATTGGACGATATCGTGTATGTTAGATGTACGGACAACGAAGAATTGACTTCTACTCCGTGATACAACCTCATTGGTAATTGAAGAGATGGTAAAAATTTCTGAAGCGAATGACCTTGTGCATGAGTTGTCAGATGGCCTAGGGAAGCTGTCATTGTTTCAAGCCCTGACCAGACGAAGATCGAAGTATTTTCAGAAAATCAGACAAACTCATATTGAAACAGTTAAATCGATCTATTCCAATTGCTTGTTCGCGGCGTGATTAACGCTCAAACAAAGCCTACGCCATGTGAATGTACTCCGTTATGTGTCAAGTTCACATAACATCGCCTCTATATATGCCAATCCCGTTGTCTTGTCCAGGCGGGATTTTTCGTTCTTCAACTCAAGATCGAACTTCAAGTCGATGGTATCTCTTGTGTTTTGTTCTTTTTTTCTGATGAGCATTCTTACTCAGCAGACTGCTTGTTCATCATGGTGTAGGCAGCGAATGCAAGAGCACCACCGAGGAGGATGATGGCGTAAAGGCCGACACCAGTCGAGGCACCGTCAGTGGTGGTAGCGGTTGAGCCGGGCTGCGCGTAGCTCTTGGGCTTTGGGTCACCCTCCTGTATCACTCATCAGCAAAACTGGTCTTCAAGTAGTACGTAACGAACGGTGCGTTTCTTGTCCGCAGACTGCGGAATTGTTCCGAGGTACTTCCATTTCCCTCGGCCGACACCCTGCGGAGGTCCACGGTACAAGAAAGAGGTCCTAAATGGAGCTGTGTGTCTAGAGAAGGGATTGGGAGAGTATGGAAAAGTATGGGGGTTTCGTACCTGGCGCTTCAGGTTTCCGACAAGCAGACCGTCGAGGATCTCGCGGGCTTCATCTGAGTGACCGACATCCTCGAATGCCTCTGTTGAGTCCTGACCTCCGACATCGAGCAGAACTTCCTCACCACCTCTGTAGACATGTTAGCGCTTGCACTTGTATCATTCCCGTGGTAAAGTCGGGAGCGGGGCTTTTTTGCGATAACGGGGGTGCGAATGCCGAGGTGCATTGCGCGGTGTGCGAGGCAGCAACGTACGGGTGCTCATCTACGAAGCTTGATGCGTTGTAGACCTTGTCGTGAACAACAATGTACAGGTCCTTCTTGGTGTTGTGCTCCGAGACGTCGGAGTAGGTGAATTCCTTGTCGGCCATTGTGGAGTTGTGTAAGAAATGCGAAACGTGTTCCGAAGTAGGAGATTCGAGACGAGCGTATTGCTGCGTGGGCCGAGGCGAGTATAGGACGTTGAAAGGAAAGCGCGAGAGTCGTGGGGCTTTGGAGGTGAGGTGTCAGGTCAGAAAGAAACGGCGGATAAGAAGTTGTGGTCGTAGCGGGATTAGCTCTAGCTCTCAGTTTAGGCGTATTAGGCGTAGGAGAGGGTTGTGCTCGCAGTCAAATTGCGACTCACCGATTGGCTGTCTGGCGCCTCACTCACCGACGTTCCCGAGCTCCGCCAGAACGGGTAAGAAGACCCTGTCTCGTGTTGATGGTGGGGCTGCAGGATTATCGCGGGGCAGTCCTTTCACTCTTTGAGTATCCAATTCCGCTGCTAGTTAAAGTAGTCAAATTATGCCATTGAAACCGCTTGCTATGCTAAAATGATAAGATGCTCATGACCTTTTGCACCTGATCTCACCATGGTAAACCGCCATCACGAACCTAGGACCTTCACCCTCATCCACTCGCTCGTACCGACCCCAAGATTTAATCCGTTCAATGCCCACCACCTCCTTACAGCATCTCCCCGTGCCCCCTCTACACCATCCTCCAGTGCCTCTTCAATATCGCATGTTTTGTATTCCACTTTCAAACCGCTGCGCTTCCACCATTCAAGTACATCGGCATGGCCCATCTTGGTTGGTCCGACGAGAACTTGGTTGTCGAAGAGAATCTTTTCGCCGCGGAGTTTGCGCCAGTAGTCTAGAATATGTGTGTGACCATGAGTTGAGGCAACCTTGGCTATTGTATCTTCGTGCGAGAAGGGAATGCCGGATTCTACCCAGAAGTGAATTGCGGGCAGGCATCCTGACTGTGTTGCGTAAGTTATCGACTTGCCGACCTTGAGAGGCAGGTCATCTCGGTGAGGTTTGTTAGGAGCCTGTTCATCGACTGGAGAGGAAGGGACTGAAGGGGCAGTCCTATGGCGGCTGTGCTCCTTCCACCATTTGAGAACGTGAATGTGACCCTGAGAGCTAGCTTGTTCAAGTGCAGCTTCTGTGTATTTGAGCGATAGGCCAGAATTATACCACCAGTCGAGAGCTTGGACAGAGTTGGCGCGACTTGCATTGTCAATGGCTTCCGCAGAATACTCCTTGGTGAGGAAGGTAGGGGATGTTCTCCAATATTCAAGGATCTCCGTCTTTCCAAACACTGAGGCTTTATGAGGAAGGAATGTGTGTCCAAATGTACTCCAGAAGAGATCCTTGTGGAACTTCTCTAGATGCATGAGAACGGGTACCATGGCAAAGCGCATAATAAGTTCGATGCACATGCGGGAGATGCGCGTGGGATGCTCAGAGTCGAACAGAGCCTTAATTTCAGAATACGGATATGTGAGAAGTGCCCATTCTATCTTCTGCATTTGTGTCTTGGGCCCTTCTTCACTTGTAGCCTGTCGCCACTCTTTCGGCACAGGCAGGTTTGTATGGACATTCAAGGTAGTCGCTAGTTCCCAGTCCTTGGTGAATTCCAGGATGATAGACCAGAGCTCTGGTGGGAGACGGGGTCCTTTGCTTCTCGTAGGTGTCAGTGTGGGGAGGTGGGCAATAGGCAGTGCGATAGTACGATCACCGACTGCCATCAAATCGATCTGGGTTTGTATAGATTCATTGAACGCCTTGTGTCCTTCTACCCATGGGTGGTACTTTCGCCCTGAATGGTCAAAGGACCATAGGAACGGAGGCAGGACGCGAATCCAATTCCACTTCCGGCGGATCTTACTGATCTGCTTCCTTGACATGGGGTTCTCCCACATCAGCGTGGACATTCCCGGTATAAGCATTATTTTCTTCGACACATTCCAGCTGCGTAGAATCTTCAAATGCAGGTTCGTTGTGAAACCGTGAAGCATGCGGGCGAGGTTCTCGGCATCTAGCGGTGCCAGCACCAGCAAGTCGGCCCATGAGCAGTACTCTGCGACGTTGGTCTCTTGGTAGTCGGCATGTTGCCACTCAGGCGTCGTGTCCTTTTCAGGGTCATACGTGTGCCAGACGGGCTCGAGCTGGGGCGGGACAGTCGTATGGGTCGTGGTCGGGAAGTCCTTGCATGCGATGATCTTCAACGAGACATGCTGGAGGCGATGCAGGCGCGCGACGATGGAGCAGCCAAAGCGGAAGGCAGAGGGGTCGGTTAGGGCGACGAGGACGTTTAGCGTGCGCGCGGGTGTTTGCGGGGACATTGATGAGGAGGTGAAGTGCGGTGTTGGAGTCGCTGTAGGGCTGTTCACGTCGAGGTGTTAGACCGCCATTGGCCGTCGCCCCACTGTCCATCTTCCTTCGCGGCTTATCTTATCTGATGTTGCTGCTAGGCATCCCTGCACAAGTCAGGTACACTGGGAGGGCGGAGGCATGGAGACGCGAGCACCTGGCACGGTACTTAGGCCAGTAGGCAAAAAGGGCCGACGGAGTCGCATGTACGCGTCAAACATCAATTAATTCCATGGTTGATGCATCGCTGTTGCATCTACTCGTCAGAGACTTGGCAGCATTTTTCTGGTCAAACACTTTTCCAACAGCAAAGATTAGCGCCGAAGACTACGTGCCGTGCACATCTATCACGTGAGCGGACGCCGACCATCGGGTATCGTGGGGAAGGACTGGCGATTGGGTTCCGCGGAACGGCGAGGACAGGCGTACCGTTCTTTCGTCACGAGCAAGTGTCAAACATGTCACGGCTGGTGTGAGGGAGTCGATGGTGTCCATGTGTCTAAGGAGCTGCTGTGTGTGGGAGGTGAGACGGTGAGGAGATTTATTGTTCACGTTCGTCCGTTCAAACAATAAACAAGCAGATGATCATCTCTCCCGCGTCTGCTGAGACGCACTTCTTGGTTCGGCGTTCAGCAGCCACACGCTGGGCGCATCTAACCGATGACGTAACCTCGTCTTTCGTGTTAACTCCCGCCGCGCCGTGAGATGGAAGTGGGTCGCAGGCGATGGAATTTATCGAGAAGACCATGTTAGGGGCAACATCCACTATGCCCATCGCGGCCTAAATCGACGATCGCAGACTGTGTGAGCTACTACGCTCAGATCCTCCATGATCGACATTTCAAGGCGCATCAAGCCATTCAAGTGTCTGTCGGGCCCTTGATGGCAGTCATCCATCTCATCAACTAGACGGTGACGCGCTGCCTGGCTTGCCGTTTTGTCTGCACCAGTGCACCAGTGCAGCTTAGGAGAAAGCCTGATTGCCGTCGGTCGTCTTCTCTTCTTCTGTCGCTTTCCCCCGTTTTAGAGCCTCGCACTTACTGCTGCTCGACGATCTAGAATTCGCCCCTCTCACGCCAGCCCTGCTGGAGATCTCCCACAGCAGCACCTCTTCTGCCAACTTCATGAGGCTGCTAGGCCCGCCCAACACCCACCTCTGGCAAAAAGAACGAGACTCCTATTAGGGACTGTCCACGCTATCGCCACCTGTTTCCCGGTCCCTGCATAACGCCAAGTCACTTTGCGTGCCGATGAGCGAAGCCTCCAATAAATCTACACCTCACGATAGCGACCGCTACCCTCCCATGGACGCCTGAAGGCACAAGCCGACTGTGTGCGGGTGCCTTTATTCCTAGCGACCGTAGCCAGGCCATCTGGAGCCTTCTAGTTCTGCCAGCGGCGTTCACGCGTTTCGACGACTCCGAGCTCCATGTCTCAATCACCCAAGCAGACCCCCAACTCTGGCCCTCCTGTACAAGACGATGGTCGCTTCAACTTCTCCACCGTGTCGCCTGTGCCGGAGGAGCCATGCACCCCCGATGCCGGCACAAAGACGACCGACTTCGCTTCTTTGCCACCGTCTAACGCTGCACATGCGGCTCTTAGCAACGAGGCAGCTTCAAGCGCCTTGAGCCCCTCTGCGACCGACCGAGTCTTTCCTATACGCAGCGCCATCAGCGTCGACCCCACCCCCACCCCCAAGGGCGGTCATTCACAGGGTGACTACTTCCACCCATATTCAAGGACCAACGACTCGCGCTTCACGAGCGACTCGCGTAGGGCATCGCAGGGCTCCACCACCTCACAGTCATCACATGCCTCGCAACGCAATTGGAGTTTGCGCCACGGAGGGAACAAGCCTGATGCGGGTTCCGACACCCAGCGTTCGTCTCTCAAATCAAGCCAAAGAGGGGACAGCTCGCGGATGGCCGCCCCCGTCCTGCCCCCACAATTGTTCAACGACCTGTCATCAACAAAGTCAGGTGGAAGCGCACAGAATGGCAGTCAATCGCCAGGTTCCAAGGCCGAGCGTGCACCGTCGATTGGAGGCGCTTCCGCTAGGAGCGGTATAAGCAGCCTGGATATGGGCGGTCTGGTAACACACCGGTTCAAGCACGTCACGACCGAAGGGGGCCACATGGTCATAACAGGTCGTGAGGGCGATACCCTGCAGCGCTGCGAGGATGAGCCCATCCATCTTCCGGGTGCTGTGCAAGGCTTCGGCCTGCTGCTAGCACTGCAGGATGATCCTGAAGGGAGTCTACTAGTGCGCGTGGTGAGTGAGAACTCCAAGCGCATTCTTGGGCGTACCCCAAAGGAACTTTTCGCATTAGAGAGCTTCACAGACATTCTCTCCGAAGAGCAAGCCGACAACCTTTTGGACCATATCGACTTCATCAAAGACGAAGACTCCGACGTTACGTCCAACGGGCCCGAAGTCTTTACCATGTCGATCAAAGTAGCTGGCTACAATAGAACGCGCAAGTTATGGTGTGCAATCCACATGAACGAGTCCAACCCTGGGCTTGTCATCTGCGAGTTCGAGCTCGAAGAGGATGCATTGTATCCCCTGGTTCCCCCTAACGACCTCACGCCAGAGCTGCCGGAAGATACTTTGTCCAGCCAGCCCACCGCCGAGGAACTACTTGAAAGTACAGAAATCAAGAGTAAACCCCTGCGGGTCCTACGCAGTGCGCGGAAACGAAAGGGCGAGGCTGCCGCCATGGAGGTTTTCAACATAATGTCTCAGGTGCAAGAGCAATTGGCCGCAGCGCCATCATTGGAAAAGTTCTTAAAGGTTCTTGTCGGTGTGGTCAAGGAGTTGACCGGCTTCCACCGCGTCATGATATATCAATTCGACCAAACGTTCAACGGCCGTGTCGTCACCGAACTTGTTGACCCTCGCGCGACCAAAGATCTCTACAAAGGCTTAAATTTCCCTGCCTCTGATATTCCAAAGCAGGCTCGAGAGCTATACAAGCTCAACAAGGTACGTATGCTCTACGATCGCGACCTAACAACCGCAAGGCTTGTATGTCGCACCGCCGAGGACTTAGAGAGCCCTCTCGATCTCACCCACTCGTATCTTCGCGCCATGTCTCCTATTCATCTCAAGTACCTAGCGAACATGGCTGTAAGATCCTCAATGTCCATCTCCATCAACGCCTTCGGTGAGCTGTGGGGTCTTATCGCCTGTCACTCATATGGGCCACGCGGTATGCGAGTGTCATTTCCTATACGCAAGATGTGTCGCATGGTCGGCGATGCAGCGTCTCGAAACATTGAAAGATTATCGTATGCTTCTAGACTGCAGGCTAGGAAGCTCATCAACACCGTACCGACGCAACACAACCCTTCCGGATACATCATCGCCTCTTCTGATGATCTCCTGAAACTGTTCGACGCTGATTTTGGTTTATTGTCCATCCGAGACGAGACGAAGATTCTTGGCATCCTGGAAAACTCCCAAGAAGCTTTAGCCATGTTGGAATATCTCAGAATGAGGAAAATTCAGTCGGTCATGACTTCCATAGATATTGTCTCGGACTTCCCCGATCTGCGATATCCCCCTGGGTTTCATATCATAGCCGGCATGCTCATCGTTCCTTTGTCGGTAGATGGCGAGGACTTCATTGTCTTCTTCAGGAAGGGTCAACTGAAGGAGGTGAAATGGGCTGGTAATCCATATGAGAAGTTCATAAAAGAAGGCACTGAGGGCTACCTAGAGCCCCGGAAAAGTTTCAAGACATGGTCCGAGACTGTTGTTGGAAAATGCCGCGAATGGACAGAAGAAGAGATCGAGACCGCCTCAGTACTTTGCTTGGTCTACGGAAAGTTCATAGAAGTCTGGAGACAGAAAGAAGCCGCCCTTCAGAGCAGTCAACTGACCCGATTGTTGCTGGCGAACTCGGCACATGAAGTACGTACACCGCTTAATGCAATCATCAACTACCTCGAGATAGCATTAGAGGGCGCTTTGGACACGGAAACGCGAGAGAACCTTTCGAGATCGCACTCGGCATCCAAATCTCTCATCTACGTAATCAACGATTTGCTCGACTTAACCAAGACGGAAGAGGGCGGACCACTCATTAAGGGGGAGTCGTTCGATTTCAGGGAAACAATCAAAGAGGCTACAGATATGTTCCGAAATGACGCCAAACGAAAGAACATTGCTTACGAAGTCATCGAACACCCGGGCCTGCCTACCCTGTGTATCGGAGATCAACGCCGAATTCGCCAAGCAATATCAAATATCACTGCGAATGCGATTCAGAACACCACTCAAGGAAGCGTCAAAGTAGAGGTGTATCTTGCAGCAAAACCGAGCAAAGATCACGTTGAGGTGGAGATTGCAGTATCAGACACAGGTGCTGGCATGAGCCAGAAGAAGCTCGATCAACTATTCTATGACTTGGAGCAAGTCCAGTCCGAGCCTACTTCCATGCTAGAAGATGCTCTTGTGCCGGACAAGAAGCAGATCGCAGAACAAGGCGAGAAGTCAACATTAGGTCTTGGTTTGGCAGTCGTTGGGCGCATCATCAGAAACATGAACGGTCAATTAAGATTGCGATCAGAAGAAGGCAAAGGCACAAGATTCGTCATACAGTTTCCGTTCGACCTTCCAGATGCCGAGGTTGAAGCTGCATCGACAACAGAGGCTTCACCAGCTGGCAGCATCACGCCTCAACCTGACAGTGTACTCTCGAGCATCCTACTTGGCCCTGAGGATGGTGAGCGAACTCTGATTGCACCGAGCCTTTCACGCCACACTTCCGATAGTGAGGCGAAAGACACTTCGAACGGTGTGGTGATACGAAGGTCGAGTGCGGAGAGTTTGACAAGTAAAACTAGTCTACGCAGCTTCAAGAGCGGCTCAAGCCAGAGAAGTGACGTGGATAGACTCATTGACGCTATACAAGAGCCGCACATAATTGGCAGAGGCGATGCCAGTCCTGGAGCACGTTCACTGAGACCTACTTTGACGAAACGCAACAGTCTTGAGCCTGCCGCTCCACGCATGAGGTCTAGGAGCCTTGAATATATTAGCAGTCAGTCTGTTGTTCCTCCACACAAGAGAAGCATGAATTCCGAACATCCTGGCGAGGAAAGCGTTGGCGGTTCCGGTGCTCCTATCACGGCATTGAAGATACCTGATCCAGGTGGCGATAGCCCGATAGATCCTCGGCCAAAACCTGGAAGCGTACTTGGAGAAGTACAGGGCGATACGCCTATCGAGCCTTCTGCCGAACCGGAGAAGCTGACTGCGGATCACATGCGCGTACTTGTTGCTGAAGACGACCCGGTGAACAGTCGAATCGTGAAAAAGCGATTGGAAAAGCTTGGGCATAAGGTTCACCTCACCGTCAATGGCGAAGAGTGCTCGTCGGCGTACTGCGATAATTCAAAAGACATCGATGTTGTCTTGATGGATATGCAAGTTAGTACAGTGTGTTCCAGACTATGTTGTTTGTGCTAATATCTGTGAAGATGCCAATTGTCGATGGACTCACCTCAACCAAGATGATAAGATCATTCGAGAAGCTACACCACGACATATACTCTGCTCGAGCTGCCCTCTGCGGACGCGTCCCTATCATTGCCGTCTCCGCTTCATTGATCGAGCGCGATCGTCAACAATACATCGACGCTGGGTTCGATGCATGGATCTTGAAGCCGATCTCTTTCGACCGACTTAACAAACTGATGGCTGCTATCGTTGACACCGACATTCGACACGACTGTCTTTACCAGCCCGGAGAGTGGGAGAAGGGTGGTTGGTTCCATAGCGGAAAGCACAGCGCTGATGAAGCCGACACGAAACCGTCAGGTGAAGCGCCCATGCCCAATCCTTCAGAAGAGGTGGATGAAGCGATCATGCGATCGGAAGACCCAATGGCTGGGGAAGAAAATGAAGGGGGCGATATTCCTGACGAACAAGAACGACTTTTGCAGAATCAGGAAGAGGGAAAGACCGAACCACCACCTGACGACGCCTCCGAACCCCCAGCTTGAGACACTTGTAAGACATGTATTTGATCATGTGTGTCAACATCCTACTGCTGCCTGTCCATCCCTCCGGCGCATGTCGGTCCACCCGCAACATGCGACACCTGCCACCCATTGCCGTTGCCTGGCGATGCGCCCGACGCGGAACGGTGTCACAGTCTTCCTTTCTTTGAGCGCCTCCACGACCCTGTGTGACGGTATCCCAGGTCTCGTCGGTCCGCGCATACCTTTTCGCCCTATACATATATTTTTACTGTTTTTTCACGGTCTGGCGGCATAGTTAGGTATTGGCCTGCAAGCATTGAAGGGGTTTGGGAGCGTGTGTTATTTCATCAGGTGCAACATAGAGCCAGGGTCTCCGATGTTTAGATGGCATACGGCGATGGTGCAGACATGTTTTATTCTTATAGCATACGTCTGCGGCGAAGAGCGCTTCTGTTGCAAGGACGGAATATGACGCAGAAGGTGGAGCGTAGTAGTAGGATAGATACGAGGCTAATGAAAGCGTTCAAAAATATGAGACGTTGTTGGATCTCTGCATTTTAATGTGATTGCTCGAGATGATATGCCAAAGATCATTTTTTGTTGTACATGACCTGGAAAGAGCTTACTAGGCAAGGTTTTGACGGAAGTTCGAGGAAGACTCCTCAAAGAGCACAGATACTAACTGGTCGGTCAGACTGTAACGAAGAGTGAGTGGGCACAAGTGGCAACAAGCCTTGCTGAGCGCTGGCTGCAAGAACCGGTCTTGTCAGAGGCTAACGGATGCGCAGGAACAAACCCAAATTCCTCGCATCATGACGAATAAGAGAACGACATAGGCGCGAGGAAGATACCTATGGACTATCACGTTGTCACTGCATTGATTGAACCTCCACGCCAGAATTCGTCGAGGTCTGTCAATCAAGAACCAGTATACTTCAAAAGCGGAGGGAAGAAGCAGTGAGTTCTCTTTTGCCATCCATACAAGGGAAGAAGCACTTGCAAGCCAAGCACTAGACGTCCAAGAGAGATCAGACACGGTAGCGATTGACATTCTGGAGATACTGATACTCCTCTCTGATGACCAAAAATTAGCCAGATCTTTAAGAACGAGAACGAGAAAGATATGAGGGAAAAGACCTGATTGATTCGTGTATGAGCACCAGCTACATAGACACGTGGTGTACGACGGACTGTGTAATATGCTTTTGCATACAACGCACCTTTGGATGTCGATCAATCAGTCAGGCGATGTTCTGATCTTGGAAAGAGGCAACCTTTACTTCGACCATGAGAACGATAGAAATCCTGATTCCAATCAACGATCCTGCCTGCTACATGAACTTCCATTGTTCCATACATCTTCTCAAACATCTGTTGTAGGCAAAAACACTTAAGCTCCCTTGCTCTCCAGGCCGTCTTCTGCATTGCTGTTGGCGCGAAAGGTGACGAGGAAGTCCTTGCTCTAGTGCTTATCCAATGTTTTTGGTGAAGACGAGCATACTGGCAGCACCGCTACCAAACTCTCTGTTCCAAGAATGGCAAAAGGGTAGCGAACTTTGATGGGGGAGTGAATGCAAGACTAACAAAACGTGGAGAGCCGATGTATCAGTTTCAATAGATCGCAGATAGAGGACAGCTACCAGATTGGGTAGCTTATACAAGAAATACATATATTCCCGAGCCTATAATCTTCTTGTTCTTGATGTAGCTAATCCAATCGCGCTACCAGGGCGATATTTTTATGTGTCAAAGACTTCTAGAGGATGGTCAATTTGTTGATCGGTAAGCGGAAGAGGGTGTGTTGGAATGCATTGTTCCATGTGACTTGGGCATTGTAGGCGGAACAAAGGAGAGGGTATCGAGTATGTATTTCAGTTCTTGTAAGCATCATTTCGAGCAAACATGTACGCGTATTGCACTTTATGGCTGATAGTAGGCTCTCAAATCACAATGTGTTGTTGCAATAAGCTGATATAGACGCCTTTCCAAGATTTCATGAATTGACAAGCACCACTGCATTTGTTTCGCAACCTCGTTATACCTGAGAACGCCCAAATCTTTTTTGGAGACATGCTTAATCTGAGCACCCCTTGCAAAAAAGCAATTCAAACACGGGACGTCAAGCTTGACCTTGACGTTGCTTGCACTCTAAATGGTCAATGTCTACAACATTGCAGAAACTCACTCAGAGCATGCGCATCGTCGCATCGCGTTGCTTCAGCTACACAATCGTGTGGTTTCTAGTCGTCTCCACCAGATTAGGAAGACTAAAAATACAAAAGTATGGAAGCGTGCCGGGATCCGGACGCTGGAGCTATGACGTCGAAGAAGCAAAAATGGGAGGACTGAAGAGTGTCAAGTGCAAGTTTGACGATGATCATCATAGTTCCCCAATCGGCTGTCTCATGTTTCCCACTCAGACTGGTCCAGACCCTAGAGAAAAGTTGACAGGATCGACGTCGTGTTAAATTATCAAATTTCCACCTGCCAGCCTTGCGGAGGATTCCTCAAGAGGGGGCGGATCAGATACCCAAGACGGTGGTCAGAAAAGAACGTTGATGGTGCGCGGGTAGGATGCCGCCAGACGGGAGATGGACCGTCTACCGCGGCCGTAGGGGTATGCTTGTTTTGTGCGGCTTGTGCTTTGCATGGCCATTACTCGTAGACTCTTGGGGACTTGTATGAGTTGTTCGTGCAACGTTGGTTTTGTAGCCTTTAAGCGAGTTTGCTGGCAGTTGTTGAGTGATGCGGTGCCTCCTGACTTCTACACTCCATGTTGTTGCGATTGTCCGTTCATGGACGCATGACCTGCTGCTGTCTTGGGTGCTTTGAGCTGTATCTTCGCTTTTGTGCAACGGCAAGCTGCATGCGTGAGAGCAGACGTGCATGGCGTGTTTCATGAAGGCAAAGGTTGAGTCTATCGTGACGCTGTGCTCTGCGGCAAGCGATGTTGCGAAGGACTGGTGATAAGCGCCAAGTGGGGCATACGATTTGGCCTGGAGGAGGCTGACCGGCGACTAGTGGTTTCCTCTAGGGCTCAGGACTAACATGGAATCGGCCATCGATATGCAACACTTTTACCCTGCATTGATGTTTCCACGGCGCCGAAGGCAAAGGGGACGGTTGCGCGGTCAACGCAAGGCGATCTGTCGGCGGGCATGGTGGAAGTGGGGGGAGAGCCGCAGGTCAAGGTGTCAGCGACCAAGGAAGATACGAACATGTCGACCAGGAAGGAGCGATAGTATGGCAGATACAAGTATAGATGCGCAAAGCGCGGATGATTCCATAGATTGGTGAGGTTAGTCAGAACAGCGTGTCGCAGTGTGTGGCAGTACTGTTGGACCGGGCGTGGTAGACCAAGGGCCAAATTCGGCGACTTCCATTGTATCGTTGTAGCACGCAACATGGAGTGAGAGACGTTAGAGCTACTGCATATCGCGACGCCATTTAGGACTGGTAGACGTCAAACGCGGGCGGTGCATGAGTCGGCGGCCTGTAGACGTCGGCGGCGCAAGGACGTCTTTTTGAAACGGATCTTGGGGTGGAAATTGGACAAGTCCCCCCCCAGTTAGCCCTGCGACGAGCATGGCGGAACGTTCTTACGGCCAGTGTCTGCTATCTGTGCTTCGAACTTCTGTATCTGTTCCTACCGTTAATTCTCTTTCCACGTCTCCAATCATTGCATCCGGCGCCATTCTCTCACCCTCCCGTTCTGGCTAGACGCGCCCGGCTAGGTGTATTTCCTGGTTCAGGTGTACTTGCAGCCTGCTTGAGGTGTGACGTTCGCTTCAAACCATTGGACACCAGCCCCCGAGCTGTGAGGGCAGCAGTATGGAGTCGTCGTCGTCGTCTAAGAGGTTGACGAAACGAGAGCGCAACGCGCCTCCAATAGCCTATTTGAATAAATCATCGACACTTAAGCGTGCGCCCAGGTAAGTCGAGGCTGTATCTGAGGTCAGAACCACGCTGACTTCGCATCTTCACGTAAAGCGCAGCCAGTTACTTCAACCCGAATCTTGGCGGCACGAGTGCATCCTCCCTCTCGCCTGGAGGCTCGACTGCAATCCGCCGCAGCCCTTCGCTCAAGCCCACTCCGCACCACCCATATGTAGACTATCCCCAGTCGCAGGTTGCCCACCTTCCTCCCGCCTCCGTCGGCAGCCCGTTTAGTCTGAATGCAGTGCAAGAAGCTCTGAACGCATCCTCGAGCGCCTCACCCAACAGCAGCGGTCCACGTAGGCCCGCTGGCCCGCAGCACTCGTACACCGACCAGCCCTCGAACAGCCGATATCTACGCCAGAGCCGCTCCTTCAACAACAAGATGGACACGACCACGACCCCGCCAACGACGCAGTCCAACAAGACGAACCGCTACAGCGACGGCGGCGGCGATGCGGCCAAGAAGCGCCTCTCGGGCGGCGCAAAGAAGAAGGGCACCTTCTCCAACTTCATGAGCAGCATGCTGGGCTCACCGCGCCGCCCGACCATCTCGACACCCACCAACCCCATGCACGTCACCCACGTTAGCATTGACAACCACACGGGCGAGTACACGGTAGGTGGACTATGTTTGCGCCTGCGTCCAAGTACTAATTGTCTTTAGGGCCTCCCCAAGGAATGGCAGCGCATGCTACAGCAGAATGGCATCTCCCAGGAAGAGCAGAAGCAGCACCCTCAAGCTGTCATGGATGTGGTCAACTTCTACAAGGACAACGCTGAGAAGAACGAGGACGATGCTATCTGGGACAAGATGGGCCCTACGCAGCCTCAGGGATATGCGTACCAGGCCAACATCCCCCAGAACGCAAACTATGGCTCTGCGCAGCCCCCCCTCAGCCCTCCGCAGAGCCCGCGATTCCCACGGAACGACCTCTCTAGCTTCGAAAACCCCCGTGCGCCCCCTCCAATTCCTCGCAGTATGACCTCGCCCGTTGTTAACCCAGCTCCAGTCAATGTCGCAGCTATGGTCCCCAATCGACCGGCACCCAAGCCTCCGGTTGCTGCTGCTGGATCTACGGCCGCCATGCCTACCAGACCTGCCCCGGCAGCCCCGAGTCCGATCGTCACGCAGCATCAGCCCCCTCGCCAGGAGCATGACGCCCCCCAGCCTGCTTACGCCCACCCATCTCCTTCGAAAAGCCCCAATGGCAGTTCGTCCCGTACCCGATCGAATACCACGGGAGGAGGAACACCGCCACGTTTCGATTCCCCTGCCAGTTCTACCCCGATCTCTCCCGCCCAGCAATACCAGCAGCAACAGCAACAGGCTATGGCCATGGCAACCACAGTACAGCCAAAGGCTCCCCTCGGGAGGAGTGTCAGCCAAAGGGCCCCGCAACCAAACTACGCACCACCCGTCGTCCCTGCGCAATCACAACCGACGCCTCAACAGGTTTTCGCACAGCAATCGGACCCCCAGAACATTCCACTACCATCGCAACAAGCTCGTGTTGGCCCAGCGCCCCGGCCACGTCAAAGGCCTCGGCAGAGCCAGGGACCTGATATTGTGGCCAAGCTCAATGCTATCTGCACAAATGCCGATCCTAGGGAGAGATATCGTAACCTCAGCAAGATCGGTCAGGGCGCTTCTGGTGGTGTTTTCATGGCCTATGAAAATAGTACCAACAAATGCGTAGCCATCAAGCAGATGAACCTTGAGCAGCAGCCCAAGAAGGATCTGATCATCAACGAAATCCTTGTCATGAAAGACAGCAAGCACAAGAACATTGTCAACTTCATGGACAGCTTTTTGCTAAGAGGCGATCTCTGGGTAGTTATGGAGTACATGGAGGGTGGAAGTTTGACAGATGTCGTTACTTTCAACATTATGTCGGAAGGGCAAATAGCTGCTGTGTGCAGAGAGGTGAGTCCGCACGCCTCGCTCCAAGAAGTTTACTGACTATTTCAGACATTACACGGCTTGCAACACTTGCACTCTAAGGGCGTTATTCACCGAGACATCAAGTCGGACAACATTTTGCTTTCCCAAGAGGGCAACATCAAGCTAAGTATGTTGAATACAGAATCATGACCGTGAGACAAATCTAACCCATCGTACAGCCGATTTCGGATTCTGCGCGCAAATCAACGAGAGCCACGACAAGCGCACAACCATGGTAGGTACCCCATACTGGATGGCTCCCGAGGTTGTGACTCGCAAGGAGTACGGCCGAAAGGTTGACATCTGGTCATTGGGTATCATGTCCATTGAGATGATCGAGGGAGAGCCGCCATACCTGAACGAGAGTCCGTTGCGTGCACTCTGGCTGATCGCTACCAATGGAACACCGACAATCAAGGAAGAGCATGCCTTGTCGCCTGTATTCCGGGACTTCTTGGGCTTCTCGCTGAAGGTTGATCCTGACAAGCGAGCTAGTGCTCACGATCTTCTGGTGGTAAGTTTGCTACAGCAGTCCACTTATGATAGCCGCTAACATGAGGCAGCACCCCTTTATCCAGACCGCTGAACCACTAGGCACATTAGCGCCACTGGTGCAATCGGCGAGGAAAGCAAGGGCAGAAGAGAGACGGAAGAAGGGTGGTCTGTGATTTTCTTATTTCGTCATGAAAGTCTCTTAACACCGGAACTTAGGTACGGGCAATGCGCAAGCCAACGGCCACGATTCGTCAACTACGAGTACGGATTCGTTTGCTGATTGGTATGGCAAGACGATGGAATTATAAGGTGATGGCATGGTGCAGTTTACGAGTGCGCACATCCAACCCCAGTGGCGATTCTCCAAGCGGCAAGCCTCTCATGGTCGTGTCGCGGCAGCACCACTAGCTCGGCAGTCAGTATGCAAAGGTCGAAGCCTCATACTACTGTTATACACAACGAGCATTGTCGAGCGAATTAGCAAGCGCGTCACATCTTGTTCAACAGCTCAAATCCGCGAGCATATCTTTCGTGCTGTTTCCAAAGGGCTCGCGTGTCGATGTTGGCGTATATGCCCGTCTCATGATCTGACAGTTTTCTTGGGTTACGGAAGGACGCTGATACCTCTTACACGACTGTCTACTATATATTATGTGCAATCTTTAGTGTCTATACTATTTTGGGGATTTTCAAACTTGTCCGGTGGTGGCATTTCCGGCATACAGAAAAGTCAAATATAAATATGCTTCCTCTTTCCTGTGCTCGAACAAAAGTTTGAATTGAAAGGCTGCTTACACCTTACAAAAAAGCTGCATCACAATATCAATGCTAATTATGATCATCTACTGAATTTGGTTTATTTCCAAAGGCAAATACTCCTGTTCTGTCTATCGAATAGCTCAGCGTTGACCAGAGAATATTGCGATGAGCGTTGGCATATGTTGCTTGGTGGATGTAGTGCCCCAAGCTCTCAAGGGTTGCCCAGGTGTGGCTGAGAACTTCGTCATCCGCCCCGCTAGTCCAGTCGGGCGCAAGAGCTCAGCCTGCGCATATACGACACCGAGTTGCCTCTTGCTAGACTTTCACTCTTACCTATAACACGCCCCTCTCCCAAACCAACCGCATTCTCTTAGTACCAAGCTGAGTTCACTTCCGACTCAGCTACCACTCTTACGTTTTCGACTACGTGCTCTCCCCTCTACTTTAAGGCACCTGCACCCCCGGAGAGCTTCCCCATACCTATCAAGCCACAACACGCTGGGAAGCAGGCAGACGTCATGTTTCGCGCACAATCAAACATCTTCGACGATGTTGTCGTGAAAGCGACAGATGAAAATCTCACAAGCGAGAACTGGGAATACATACTGGTACGTTCAGCATTCGCAAGGTGTTGGGCGGCAACCTGGGCACATGTCGCGACCATTGCCCGGTCCACGATCATGCGCCTTTCCACTCCAATATACGCAAACGTTGCTAACTCACTACGCAGGATGTATGCGACAAAGTCGGATCGTCCGACACGGGCGCCAAAGATGCCGTCGCCGCCATGATTAGGCGGTTAGCACACCGAAACGCGAACGTACAACTATATACCCTCGAGCTCGCCAACGCTCTCAGCCAGAACTGCGGAATTCAAATGCACAAGGAGCTTGCGTCGCGGAGCTTTACAGAGGCGCTGTTGAGACTTGCCAATGACCGGAACACACACCAGCAGGTTAAGGCGAAGATACTCGAGCGCATGGCCGAGTGGACCAACATGTTCGCTAGCGATCCCGACCTGGGAATCATGTCTGGCGCCTATCAGAAGCTCAAGTCACAAAGTACGTTGGAGAGGTATCGGTACTGCGCATGTTGCTAACAAGTCCCAGACCCTAACCTCCGAGCGCCCTCCAAGCCACAAAAGACGCAGATCTCCGACGTCGACCGCCAAAAGGAAGAAGAGGAGCTACAAATGGCGCTTGCCATGTCGATACGAGAGTCCAAAGGTGCCGCGCCAACGGCTGCCAAGTCCAATACCCCTCAACAGGGCGGATCTGCTCCCAGCGCTCAGCCCGAACAGCCTTCTCAACCCCTACCGTCAGGCACAACTGCGGCAACCGTCTCACGTGTGCGAGCCCTCTTCGACTTTCAGCCATCGGAGCCCGGTGAACTACAGTTTCGCAAGGGCGACATCATTGCGGTCCTCGAATCAGTGTACAAGGATTGGTGGAAGGGATCGCTACGTGGGCAGACGGGTATCTTCCCACTCAACTACGTGGAGAAGCTGCAGGATCCGACACGCAAGGAGCTTGAGAGAGAAGCACAGAATGAGGCTGAGGTATTCGCACAAATAAGGAACGTGGAGAAGTTACTGGCACTTCTGAGCACTAGCTCACAGCCAGGTGGTGGCGATGCGCGAGACAACGAGGAGATCACTGAGCTCTACCATTCGACGCTAGCTATCCGACCGAAGCTGATTGAGCTTATTGGAAAGTACTCGCAGAAGAAGGGTGAGTCCAATAGGAGCAGAGTTATGATGATCAGCGGCTGACTTTAGCAGATGACTTTACACAGTTGAACGAGAAGTTCATCAAGGCTCGCCGAGACTACGAAGCCATGCTGGAAGCATCCATGTCCCAACCTCAACAACCTGCATACGGCGGCCGTCCTGGATATGGCGCCTATAACGCACCACCTCCCTCGAACTACCAAGGATACCCACCTGTATCCTCTACACCGCAGCAAGATCCGAATCGCTTCGGCTATGGCGCACCCCAGCAACATGGACCTCCTTCGCAAGTTCCACCCCCAGGCTCAAGCCCTGCGTTCTTCATGGTTCCTCCAGGCGAACAACGGACACAGCAGACTCCGAAGCCAGGACCACCATCGGATCCCTATACGCTACCACCAGGAAGAGTACCAGTAGGAGGGCGGCCGCAAAGCTACGCACCTCAAGAGCTAGCGACCAGCCAATACGACTCACCTGTAGATAACCGTCAATCTTTTCACGCTCCTAGTCAGCCACCTCAAGGCTACGAACAAGGTGGTTACCCATCACAGCAAGGACCTCCGCAGGGACTACCACAAGGGCAGCAGAACCCGTACGAACAATTGTCCTCCCCGCCTCCACAACAAATCCCACAAGATCAACAGCCTCCATCGGATCCATACTCGCAACAGCCGCCTCAACAAGGTTATGGTTACCCGCCATCACAACCTGGATACGCACCACCAGCACCACCCGGTGCTGCCTCTAGCCCTGCGCCACCTGCCCAAGGTTATATGGCATATCGCCCTGGAGGACAAGCACCGAGCGCGCCACCCGTGGGAGGAGATGATGCTTCTGGTTTCTACCGATAGGACCGGTCTTGGAGGAAGATTGCGTCATGATATACCATGTAGTTGACATAGTTGCAGTGTAGCGTAACATCTGCTCTGGAAAGATCAGAATACTACCAATTTGTGACAACTCTAGTTTGAATTATAGATCGTGATGTTTACATGAACTGCGTATTGTGACTTTTCCGCAATGATCAACATCTTACAGTGAACTCTCTCAGCGTAACTCTTGCAGACGTTCGTGCTATCAAGCAAACATTGTTGTCTTTCGTCAAGTCCCAAGATCTAGTTCTCGAACACACATTGCATCATTTCAAAGATCAAACATGTTAGCTTTCATCTCTGTAATTCTTCTACAGCTATAGCAATATCCCAATTTTAGGTTCGACCAAGACGAAGTTATAAATGCTCCTTCCCATGCTGAAACGAACATCATGTGCGCCCACAAGATCATTCAACCCCGAAATATGCTCCAAGCTTTTGATAAACAGTAAGAGTCGTCACATCCCTATATATTCGTGAATCTGAAAACCCCCCTAAGCACGCTCCCTACGGCCACCACCGTTACCACCCCTGGAGACGATGTCGAGGATCATCTGGCGAGCCTCCTCGCAGCCGTCCTTGGTACCGACGATCTCAATAGCCTCGTCCTTGGCTTGGTCGCGAGGAACCTGAATCTTTGTGCCGGTCTTCTTGCGAAGGTCGTTGATTGTGGCGCCACCGGGTCCGACGACGAGCCTGTGAAATGTTAGCATCGCTGGATTACTGTGTATACCGAAGGATTCAGCTTACCTGTAGCTTCGTGGGTCGGGCAGGATGAGGTAGCCAGTGGAGGAGGGCTTGGAAGCAGCCTTGATGGCATCCTCGAGCCTCTGGCGAGCCTTAGGAAGGCTCTCGGTGGGTCCACGCAGGATCCAGGGGATGGTGGCAGTGAGATCAGCGCCCTCTTCTGGAGCGTTGTTGTCGACAATCTCCCATGAATGTGAATCGGCACCAGCGCTTGCGTCATCAGTGATCAAAGGCAGAGCGCCGTTGGCACCCTTCCTAGCCTTTCCGGCCTCGGCCTGAGCAGGCTTTGCGGGCACCTGTTCGCCGCCGTGGTCAACGGTAACCTTGTGCTGGTTTCTGAGTTGACGGAAGAACTGGCCGTTGTCTGAGATAGTGTGGTGAAGGTGGCGGGGGACCTGGATGGTCTCGCCTTCCTGACCCTTAACCAGCTCAAGAATGTGCTCCTTGGCCTTCTCGACGGCAGCAGGCTCACCAGTGATCTTCACCTGACTACGGGCAGCACCAGTGGTAGTCTGCTTAGGGATATCGAGCTGGATGTTGAGCTGCGACTCCAGGGAACGACGCGTCTCGCCACCACGACCAATAAGCAGACGGTGCTTGTCAGGAGAAACCTCGATGGTCTCGGTTGTTTGGTTCTCTAGCGAGGAGACTTGCGCCTTGAGAGCGGCAACAATCTTCTCAACAACATTCTTGGGACCTTCAACGCGAATAGCCGACTCGTCAGATTCTGCGCGAGGGAAGCGAACCATGCGAGCCAAGTCACGAGAGTTGTCAGGTCCACCTGCCGAGGTAACGATGGAGCGAATGTTGGCACCGCTGCCACCGATGAGGTTCCTGTGGTGCTTCCTGTCAACCTCTAGAGTCTCGACAATAGTATCGTCAAACTCGCGGGCGCGCTCTTGTAGGACCTTCTTGGCTGCCTCAACCGCCTTCTTGGTACCCTTGAGCTTGATCTCTGCGCGACCAGACGGATCAGCGCCATCGCGTGCACCAGGAACGTCAATCTGGCAGCCAGTCTCGAGGCGGATGTTCTCCATCTCGCGACCACCTGATCCAATCAGACGAGGGATGTTGCTCTGAGCGACTGAAACAGTGTCGCTGAAAGAGTTGTCCTTGATGTACTGGAGCAGACTGAGTACCTCGTCACGGGCCTCATCTGCACCCTTCCTGGGTCCTCGAACAATGACTTCGTCTTGGTTCTGACCAGACTTGACATTCTTCTGTGACGATGCGTCTCCCGCCTCGTCATCGTTTTGTGCGCGTCTGGGGAAGTTGATGCGTACACCGTAGCGGTCCTGAAGACGCTCGACCTGCTTGCCACCGGCACCGATCAGGTCACGGTGGAACTGAGGCGCAACCTTCAAGATGTGGGTAGCCTCATCTTCGAGCTTCTTTGCCATGTCAAGGATGTCCTTCTTGCATTGCTGGGCCTTGGCTGAAGGTCCCTTCAGCTCGACCTTGCCGTCGTTGATCTGAACATCAACATCGTACTTCTGGCGCAGACGCTGAATGTTCTCTCCGCCCTTTCCAACGAGATGACTCGCGTACTTCTGGGGGTAGTCGAAGGTAGTGACGTGGTTGCGCTCAAGCTCGTCCTTCTCAGCTTGCTCGATGAAAGCGAGAATCTTGGCGTTGAGCTCGTCAACAGCATTTGATGGTCCACGAATGGCGAAGCTGTTGTTCGAGCGACTGTGAGGCTCCGGTCGTCGCTGGCCAAACAGCGCCTGAACGGGAACCTGGTCAGGGTTGAGGCCCTGTTGCTGTTCGTTGACAAACTGCTCGATCTTGCGGTGGAACTTGGGGTTAGATTCCAGTCCGCGGGTATCGATTTGCGGTTGTTTCTTGGTCAACCCAAGGATGAAGCGCTGAGCATCTTGCAGACCTTGCTGGTATGCCTTAATCTCAGCTGGGGAGGGTCGGCCACGAGGAATGGCGTATTCATCGTATGGGGTCTGGCCTTCGTAGACGAGAATCAACTCTGGTGATTGCTCAGTCTCGTCAGGGAAGACAATGTGAACACCGTGATCCTGTCGGACCTTGGGTGCGTTTTGCTGTCGCAAGAACTGGTGGTAGAAAGGATCAACGTCCATGGTCGCAAAGCGGCTAGGTGGGTGCGACTGGAAGAGGCTCATGATGTCGCCACGGGCCTTCATGCTGTTCTTTCCGTCGCGAGCGTAGATTTCCCAGCCAGTTGGTGCGTCACGGTCAGTAGGTACAACAATGCTGGCCTCGTGCATGCGCTCAAGATCAGCCAGGGCCTTTCGTTGGCGCAGGTAGCGCGTCAGGTTGTGTGCGTGTGCCTGCGAGTTGGGGCCCTTGTGCTCACGAGCAGCGTCCGCAGTAGCCATGGTCATGCTAGCAGCAAGATCCTCGAGCTTGTTGATACCCTGCTCGATCTTGTTGGGCGGGCCGACGATGTAAACGGTCTCGCTGTCGTCCGAGCTTGGGGGCAGGACGATGCTGCAGCCAGTCTCCTCGAGGAAGTCATGGAGAGAGTTGCCCCGCTCACCGACAATGAACTGGTGTCGGCCACGCTCGATGGATCGTTGCTCGATAGCCAATTGTTGGCGGAGTTGCTGAGCACGACGCTCAAGCTCGGCCTGGATCTGCTGCGCGGCGGCACGGTCACCAGAGACTTGGATGGGGAAGTTGGCCTGGGGCGCAAACTGAGCGGGCTGACCGCGAGTGGTCTGGGGAGGTGCCTGAGATTGCCAAGTGTGGTACTGGGGAATCTGGATGTTGACATCGCGGCCCTGGACAAGCCTTTCGGCATGGACGTTGTTGGGACCAGCAAGGAAGGGGTAGAACTCGGCAGGAATGTCCTTCAGACGCAGGTTCACGGTCGAAGTGCGTTCGTTGACGATGGCATCAATCTCACGACGAGCCATCTCAGCAGTCAGGGCATTGCCCTCAATGTGAACATTGACCACAGTATCCTCATCCTCGCCCGGCTCGGCCTTGGGGACCTGAATGCGGGCGCCGGTGCGCTTGCTGATTTCCTGAATCTTGGAACCTTGGCGACCAATGATGTGGGCACGAACGGAGGCAGGGACGGGGACATCGACGGATTGCTGGTAGTGGTTAGCTTTGGTTCCATTGAGATGCATAGGTGGCTTACCTTGGAGCCGACTTCATTGGCGACTTCCTTGAGAGCCTGCCTGACAGCTTCAACCGGACCGGTGGCCTCGAAGATGAGAGCTCCCTGGCCCTGCTTGTAGTCGAGCTTGGCCTTTGAGCGCCTGTTGATATCGCGGACAATCTCGTTGATGGGCTTCTTCAGCTCACCACGAGGAGCGACTTGGTGGGCGGCGAGAGAGATGCGTTCAGTGTGCTTGCCGGGGATGTTCATAGACGGGAGGGCGGGGCCACGGGTGGGAGCGGACTGGGCGGTCGCGCTGCCATTGACACCGTTGGAGGTGACAGCGGCAGGCTTCTTACCCCAGGTAGGAGCAACAGACGCCTGAGCGCGAGGCTTGACGGGACCGAGAGCCGGGAAGGCCTCCTCGGACTGAGTGTTCAAAGCAGGCTTCTTGGGGGCAGCAGGAGCGTCGTCGGCCTTTTGCTTGCCGGCGGCCTTCTCGCTGAGAGGAGCAGCGGTGTCGGAGGCAGGAGCATGGGCGAGTTCGTCCTCGTCGGGGACGTCCTCGACGGTGACATGGTGGTCGGCATGTTCCTGCATAAGCTTCTGCGCCGGGGTCAAGCCCTCGGTGGCAGAGCTAGCAACTGCTTCAGATGCCATTGTTGAGTATTAAACCGTTTCGACAGATACCAAAGGGCGTTCGCGTGGACGGTGAGAGGGGAAGCTTAGAAGCTCGGAGCCAGCTTGACGTGGTAGAAATGAGTATCGGGAAGAGATATCGTCCTGTTGTACAAGGTCGAGGTTAGCAGGTGGTTGAGAAACCAGTGGAGAAATATAAGGGTAGAGGTAGGGTCCAGTCGCTTGCTCACTGGAACTTTAGTGCGTTGGTTGGCTGTGCGTACCTGGGTACGAGGTAATGTCACTCGGAACTTGGCCCAGGGAATTCGTTGCGCGGATTTGTGTGCTGTTGCTCAGCAGGCCATAACGTGGATGCACAGACGGTGAGAGTTCAATTGAATAAATAGATCACTACTACGACGGCAGAGGCCCAACTCCGAGGATGCAATGTGGCCAGCCAGACCTCGAATGTCCCAGTAGTTTCGAGGACCGTGCCTGCTGCAGCTGCATCCCGGTCCGCGCTATTCTGAATCCCGCCACGGGTAAAGCACGCTAGCCTCCACACCTCTTTCAACCTCGATAATCCCAATCACCTTAGTTGTTGGTGTCGTCAAGTTTCCGTAGTGTGATGTTGAGAACCAGGGAAAACAGACAGTAGTGAGTACATGATCGGCTCCTTCTAACAACCACCGGTCTGCACACACGACAGAGCTCGAATTTGACGTGAAGAAGGATCATGTGCAAAACAAAATACAACTTTGACACCTCCATCTCAACTACCTTGTTTCACCCTATCCATCACCAGCCTCGGTCCACTCCTGGTTGTCCTCTCTTTGGCCGAGTTTCCCACGTCACTGTCGCCCAATACTTCGGATTGAGCTTTTCGCTGTATTTGCCCCCCAGCATGAGGTGATCATGAATATCCCCTTTGTCGTTATCCCATTTACAGTAAACCTTTCTCATTCCCCCACCCTTATCCTTGGTAAATCCCATAAACTTCTCCTTGCAAAGCTTGGCACTGGGGTAATAGCTCCACTTAAGCTGGCCGGTAGTCGGAAATCCACCAACGGGAGGAGCATTACCATTGTCGACTGCAATTCTGAAGACCCATTCTATTGGCTTGCCATCGTGACCGTTTAGGGTGAGCGTCATAACGAGTGGCTTGTCCCAGTAAACCTTTTGCTCGCCGTGATTGTCGCAGAATTGGCTCATACCTCGTTCCCACTCTGAGAAATTAGGGAAGTGGTTCTTGTTCCCCGGGCATGCGTCAGGGTCCAGGCGACGAACAAGATGCGTCGACGTGCTATTGGACCGTTCGTGGAGCGTTGCCCCGTATATGGAGTAGCGAGGGGCCAGAGGGGTGGTCAGAACCATGGTCGCGAAGATGACGAGCCATACGAGGCCTAGCATAGTGGGGTACATGAGTTAAAATCCTCTTGCTTTGATATTCTGATCCAAGAGTGTAGATGTATTCCTGAAAGCGAAGGTGAGTAGGAGCAGGAGACGATTCTATGCTGTTCTATCAATTATTACCTTCATGGGTACCTGGGTAAGTACGAACAACCCGATCACTCACCACGTACAATACGAAGCACAGTGAAGGACACAGATACAAGTGCGTGTCATAGACATCATGAAGCCAAACCTGACATGTACTGTTATACTTCTCGCAAGTGCTGACTTGGCGGACAAAGAGGGCAGACTCCATAAGGCGTAATCACAAAGACAACAAAGAAGCAATGTGCAGAGCCCTTCACATGTCAGTCTAAGCCCACATAACGCGATGAAACACGCGAAATTGAAGTGCTAGCGATGGCCCTTGGCCAAGAGTGATAGGTGGATGTTAGCGATCTGGGTGATGTTGTGAATGGTATTAAGATTCGGTAGTAGTGGGTCATCGGACATCTGTTCGGGCCGCGGGGAGAGAGTGAGGTTGCGTTAATCAGTGCAAATACACTAGATATGGCGGTGCCTAAGGCAGATGAAATAACGATGGTAGATAGGAGGGTGGTAATGAGTGCGATTGTATTCATGATTGCACAAGTATCGTGGACTAATAGTAACAACAGCTTTCATAAAACCTTGCTGTTAGGAAAAGTCTAGAAAGATATCGAGAGTTTGTTTGGATTCCTGTCCTATCTCAGATGACCTTGACGTCTTTACTCCTGGAAATATCGTTCATTGATAGTTTCAGCCTTTCCCCGACCTTGAATCAATCAACATGCCTCCTCAGATTTACTCCAACCGACTCAAAAAGGTTCTCGATAGAATTTGCATGCTCCCTGAATAAGACCTGGACAGCAAGCGGACTGAGAACTCGGCAACACATCGACCATCTGTCAATGGCCATGGAGTGTATATTGCGCTTAGGAGACATTCACAACAAACGCCTTTGACGTATGAGCGGGGTACCAACGACCTTCTTTGTAACTTCTGAGAATGAAATAGATCAACAAAGACCTTGATATGGCGCAGCATAGGGCGGTGCCATGTCAGGGAGGTCTAGAACATGAGACCATGATCGCTTTGGGAAGGTATGCACAGTGAACGCATGTGGCGCGACTGGTTTTCGCAAATTGTGAAAACGTTCTTTAGGTCAACATCTATGCAATTTGCAAATTCCACAGAAACTGTTGAACACCAATGATTGCGTAAGGGTATCTGTATTGGGCGTCTACTTCGCTTCCTTCTCTGCCCTCCCTTTTGTCTTTCCATATGCACCACCAGCCAGTTTCCGCATCTCCAGCGCCCTCTTGTACGGTGGTGCAGTAGGTGGTTGCACGGGATCCAAACTGACCCTGTCCTTGGGTAGATGATACGTTGCATCCGAATCGTACGCCGATAGATCACCACAAGCCAGGAACGGTGCTATCCATCGCTGTCCGCCTTCCTCGATGTCGTGTTCATCTTCAGTCTCAGAACCTAGATCAATCTCAATAGCCCCGTCCTCTCGAACACGTCGAGTGTCCTTCTTCTCCTGTTTCTGTGTGTCCGAAAGTGCTGGGGTAGGCAGTTGCGTCCCCGCGCCGAGCGGCTTGTCCAAACTAGCAGTGAAACCTTCTGGTGGACAAAAGCCCTCGCATACAACGAACGCCTCGATACTACTTGCACGACTGCTCCTAGGTTTCGCTACACGCACCCTTTCAAACACAATCTTCAACTGTGCGAACAGCAGATCGACATCCTTGCCTCGAAAGATCTTGGCTACGAACTTGCCCCCAGGTTTCAGCACGCAGAGAGCGAGGTTGAGCGCCGCCCATAAGAGCTGGCTTTGTACGTAAATGTCTAGATCGTGCAGGCCGGTGACATCGGGCGCGCCGTCCGAGATGACAAGGTCAACGGGGGATGAGCCTTGAGGTGCGGCGGGGTCGTATGTGTCTGGATCAAGGGCCTTGAGCATCAGAGGAATGGTGGAGGGGTGAGTAATGTCTGCACGCATCGTTGTTACACCCTCGAGGGGGCTCATAGGCTGGAGATCGATGGCTACGATGCGAACGCCTTCTCTAGGTTTTGGTTTGTCTTCCACTTTTACTTCCGATGGAGGGGTTGCCTGCGTAGTTGACTCTTTCTTGTCAAGACCCAGTACGTAACTTCTTGCGGCAGCTTGCTTATCTTGCCAACCTGCTCGTCCAAACTTCTCCCCTTTGATGAGTACGCGTGAGAGTACTTGACTCCAACTTCCTGGTGCGGCGCATAGATCGACAACTCGCGTGACTCCTTCGAACAGGTTGAATTCTTCATCTAATTGGAGAAGTTTGTAGGCTGATCTGGCTCGCCATCCTTCTTCTTTTGCCAGACGGTAGTAGGCATCTCTCTTGTCCTTGGATGATTTTCCCATATTTGTCTGATACTGCTATCCCTGACTCTTTCTGTTTTCCACTGTGATTTTGGTTCTCTACCCCCCGCGATGCGACCAAGTTGACTTCTGTGAGAAATACGCAACCACTCTTGACCAATTTATCCACCTAATTTTGTCCTACTCTTTCTACCTCGTGCTGATTACACAGACAATGCAGATCAGAAAAACGCCGATTAACGAGTGCGAGTCATGCACGTGAAGTGTGGGAAAGTGCTGCTCAGGCTAGAGTGATGTGGGGCACCCCCGAGGCCCCGAACGCCGAAAGTTTTCCAAAAAGTTCGCGCGCGCATCCATTGCACGACGAAACTCAATCGTTCAACATCCACGATGAAGCGTCCTAATACCGCCCCGCAGAAGCCGTCGCAAAAGGCGCACAAACGCCAAAAAGTCGAGCGTACGAAAGCAGCGCCCTTTCCGAAACCTTTCCCTTCGTCGACGAAAGCCAAGCGCCGGGTGCAACTCAACGAGCTAGGATGGAAACCCGTGTCTATGCCCGATCGGTTGGACGATGTCGAAGGCTTCTATGGGCTCGAAGAGATTGACGATGTTGAGATCGTCAAAGACCCAGTTACTGGAAATCTTACCTTCGAGACTACCAAGACAGAAGAAGAGGTGGCACAAGATGTAGAGGAAGCATGGCAGCGGGAAGAAGACGAGGCAAAACGCCTGGAGGCGATAACTTTTGGGGATGGCGAGGCAGATGGAAAAGAAGACGCTATACAAGCAGACGCTACACAAGAACCAGCGCAGGAGGAGAACGAAGATGTCGCATGGGAGGGCTTTAGCGATGAAGAGGATGCGCAAACGACGGCACCCGCGCAGGCGGCAGATCCAAATGCCACGGATGTCGCAGATGCGGCTACCACCAATGGCGAACCAGAAGTGAAGAAACTTACAAAGACCGAGAAAAAGAAGAGGGCCAAGGAAGCAAAGCTCAAGAAACAAGAAGAGGAAAAGGCCAAGGCAGAACTACCGACCCCAGATGATGCCGAGGAGGAAGAGGACGAGGACGATGAGGACGAAGAGGACGAAGTCGAAGACCGCGAAGACGGCGAAACCTTCGGACCTGGCGCATTCGATATTTTGGCGAACCAGCCCGACGACGACGATGACGAGACAGATGTGCGCGCATGGAACGAATTGGATCTCTCCGAAGAGATGCTAGGCGCATTAGCAAAGCTAAAGTTCTCGAAACCCACTGGTATCCAAGCGTCTACAATACCGGAGATCATGGCAGGAAGAGACGTTATTGGCAAGGCCTCGACAGGTTCGGGTAAAACACTCGCTTTTGGTATCCCAGTCATAGAGTCCTGGCTTGCTGCTCGATCGACAGCCAAAGATCCAGAGGACAAAGCACCCATCGCACTGATCATTGCGCCAACACGAGAACTTGCGCATCAGATCAACGCTCACTTGATCGCTCTCTGCGCGAAGGGTGACTTCGACTCCCCGTACATCGCGTCAATTACGGGTGGTCTGTCCGTTCAGAAGCAGCGCAGGCAACTGGAAAAGGCAGACATCGTTGTCGGTACGCCAGGACGACTGTGGGAGGTCATTAGCGGTGGTCAAGGCCTGCTGCCTAAATTCAAGCAGATCAAATTCCTCGTTGTTGATGAAGCTGATCGCTTGTTGAGCGAAGGGCATTTCAAGGAAATGGGAGAGATTCTCAAAGTCTTGGAGCCTGACGACGAGCCCAATGAGAATGGTGACGAGGAACCAGCGCCAGAAACCCAACGCCAAACTCTTGTGTTTTCAGCGACTTTCGGAAAGGACTTGCAACGAAAGCTCGCTGGCAAGACTAAATATAGCGGAGATCTCATGAGCCAACAACAGTCTATGGAATATTTGCTCAAGAAACTCCGGTTCCGCGAAGAGAAGCCGATGTTCGTTGACGCGAACCCGACTTCGCAGATGGCCAGCAAGCTGCAGGAGGGACTCATCGAATGTGCCGGAACTGAGAAGGATCTTTATCTCTATTCTCTACTAATGTTCTACACAAAGAAGCGCGCTCTAGTCTTCACCAACTCAATCTCTGCGGTCCGTCGCATAACACCGTTCCTGACAAACCTGGCTCTGCCAGCTTTACCACTACATTCGAACATGCCCCAGAAAGCTCGTTTACGATCGATCGAACGGTTCAAGGAGCGACCTGGATCCATCTTGGTTGCTACAGACGTTGCTGCCAGAGGTCTTGACATACCCCAGATTGACTTGGTCATACACTACCATCTGCCTCGCGCCGCCGATACATATGTCCATCGATCAGGACGTACCGCACGTGCAGATGCTTCAGGTTCCAGTATCTTAATATGTGCTCCTGAGGAAGTCGCGGGTGTACGAAGGCTTATTGCTAAGGTCCATGCACGCGCCAGCGATGCTCCCAAATCCAAGAAGACGGCCTTCTTCATCCGTACCCTGGACATCGACCGCCGCATCGTCTCGCGCTTGAAGCCACGTGCTACCATCTCGAAAAAGCTATCTGACACCGTCATCGCAAAAGAGAAAAAGCATAGCGAGGACGACGTACTACGACGCGCTGCCGAAGACCTTGGTGTCGACTATGACAGTGAAGAGTTCGAGAAAGAAGCACCAGGTAAGAGAGGTCGTGGAAGCGGCCGGAAGAAGAAGGAAAAGGAAGCGAGCGAGATGACAAAAGCAGAGATGCAATCGCTGCGGGCAGAGCTCAAGCATCTCCTGAGTCAGAGGATCAACACTGGTGTCAGTGCGAGATATCTGACGAGTGGCGGCATTGATGTCGATGCGCTTGTGGCCGGAGAGGGCAACATGGAGTTCTTGGGTAACCTAGATGGACTTGGATTTGACGAAGTTGCTGAATAGTTCTCGCTCTATTTGGACGATACCCACCAATGTAGATATGCGTCACCGCCTTACATTACGAAGTTGCAATCTCTTCATGGTGTCAAAATTTCTGGGCCTCTCATGACTTTTTTGCTAGTATATTGTGGAAGGGCGGACGGCAATCCCAATAACCCAATTTACAAACAACAGATTCTTATAACATTCTCGCTATTCTAACCCTTTTATTCCTAAGCACATTTGTTCGACAAGCTCTAGGGGCGCTCTGTGTGCTTCTGATAACGTAGGGGTTCTCGTACGCCAGAAGCCAAGAAGAGTATGACGAGTTGTGTGTCTGATGGGCAGAGGGAAACTCAATGAAAATAAGGAATGACGTAACATGTGCCATTAGACCTCCCACTCGTATAGTGAGATCTGTTGCTTTAGTCGGCACTTCCCAAAGAAGCTGCATCCGATCTTAAATAGTTACAGGACAAAACACCCGTAAGCTCAGACCAGAATACATGCCTATTCAACGCATGACACACGAGAACGCAGACATGGAGCCCGAAAACGACGGAGACACGGCGCCTCCGGACGCAAAACGTGGCCCAGTACCTGAAAACAGCCATGCTGACACTGCAGACGACCTCGACTCAATGTCGCGCGAAGTCGCTGATAGTCTCCAACATACTCGTGCCCTCTTCCTCCAGGACCTGGTAACGATACTCGTCATTTATACAGCATCGCTGTTTACAGGCCACCACTTCCTTGTTTCACTCTTCTTCATGCTCCTTCTAGGACTTGCTGCCGAGATGAGACTGCAGAACATGAAACAGAACTTCGAGAAGGCAATCACCGCTATACGCCTGGGCTACGACGCTACGATCGAGAACGGCAATGCAACCATGAAGGTCTGTTTCGAAGGCAACGAAGCGATCAAAGATCTGGCCCAGAGTTCGCTCGATACAGTATTCGATTCCCAGAAAGCGTTGTACAAGAGCGGAGAAGCCTTCGTCCAGTTGAAGGCAATTCGAAAGAGAGACGTTCTCATCTTACGCAAACAAGCGAATGAGATGCGCCTAGGGTGCTTCCAGGTGTACTTGAGTATCTACGAAGGCCTCATCGATGTGATCGAGCAAATTGTCAACAAGGTCAAAACTACCACGCAACCGAAAGTCAAGGGCACGAAAAGAAACAATAAAAACCATAATGAAGGCTTCCAGAACAACCTAACACACCCTCTAGAGGGCGTAGCTGCCGAGCTGAAACAACGACAGTGGACAACTAAGAAACAGATCGTTGTGGCGGAGAAGATCAAGGCTATACTCGAACGCGACGGCTTACTCCCAGACGAGATTGATCGACTGGTCAAAGAGGCGGAGGGCAATTTCCAGCATTCGCAGGACGCATCACTTGCTCAGCGACCAGCAGACTCTCATGCACCCAACACTGGAGTTTTGCCATCGCCGCTCAGGATGGATATGGATGGAAAGCTGGCAAGGCATTACGAGGATTTGGACAAGTGGTTCCAGGGCTTGCATGACCGGCCCGTTGCCAAAGACGAGTGAAGAGGGAGATAATACGGGAGGTATCGCCGCTGTATCCCATTATCATCTAGGTCGCATAGAATGTCTGCAGAAATTCCGAACTAGGAGTTATGCACACCTGATTGCAACAATATATTCTGCTATTCACTATTATAGATAGACCTTTGGTGAAGAGAATGTCCACCATCACATGCCGCGCATCAGCTTCAGGGTTCCCTGACGGAAGGTTGCACTTGAAAATACAGGTGTTTCTGTGAAGGTTCATCTCCTGCGACAGCCAGGTTTCCACGATGAGCTCCATCGAGTTCAGCGCGAAGACCAGAAGAAGTCTAACCGGGGTTCTGGCGTCTTGGCAAAGGGTGACGTGTGCGTCTACGCGCCGCTCGACGCGATGGAAGCCCGCGACTCTTTCTTATCAACGTGCAAAGCCTGATATCAAAATTGCAATTGGTTAGACGTATGTTTGGATACAACAACGCGAGCATGAAATTTGTTTCTTAATCAAAACGTCTTGTCTGTGGTCTTTTCCTCCTAGTGTCGGGTTGACGCGCCATCTTCTTTCACCAGGAGCGGCTAATAAGGCTTTTTGTTTAGCTGAGCATTCCTACCTTGTCTTCGAAGAAGGATGTCTAAAACGCAGCCTAGAGCCAGTGCTGCAAAAATCTTCAACATTGACTTCATATATATCTCTACGGTATGCAGCAAACAGGTAGCTCTCTACTTCGGTGGTAAAGTATCCTGGATCAGAAGGGGCTCGATTTGTTTTAGCTTTTCTCAGCCTCATGCACGTTCCGTACTCGGGGATGTGCTGACATGCTCCCTGATTGGTCGAGTACCCACCGGTCATCCTAAGAACATCCAAGTCCTCAGCTTTGGCCCCATACACGATCACTTCGTATATCTAAGGCTCATTACCCGCTTATGACTTGCAATTATCAGTACACACTCGTTGATGGCGAAATTTTCACAAAATTTCTATCAATATTGGTGACATGGCATCAGCAAATCGTATTCCGTGGCGACATGATTACTGGAAGAGGGACCCTCACGCATGTAAGGCACAAGAGAAACATACTCTAGTATCAATACATGAAGATAGCGCAAGTTGCGGCGTCTAAATTCAATGCACTAGAGCTAACTGTGATAGACAGGAGTAGTATTTCACCAACAGGACATCAACGACGAAGGCATTCCCGAGCTATGTGAGCGCACGGTGTCATTACAGCCAGAGATAAAATGGTCATGCCATTTGTGCGTATGGAAGCCATCTTTGAACCGTAAGATGTACTAATATAGTGAAAGGATCATAACACCCCAGATGAATCCCAAGGATCCGATGGTTCCTATTCCTTATTCTTTGGACGCTGTCGAAGCCCTCTGCTCGTACTGGAATGTGCCGTATAACTACGTGCCCAGACACGAGGCTCCATACACTTGTAACGCAACCTTCTCCCCGGTAATAGGAGACGAGACTTGGAAAGGTACGTTCGATTCTATGCTGCTTTGGCCAGAAGAACACGATGTCATTCAAAGAGAGCCTAAGCGTCCAGATTGTCGCTCATAACTGAACAAAATAGGCCTTGTCATCTACTTCACCTACAATGCGTTGTTGATAACGTATGATAGCGCTAATCATCGAACGTTCGGCATCTATCTACCAGAAGTTGAAGCAGATGCGAAACGCATCGTGCGACGTATCGAACGCCTCCCTAATTTTGCATTCAACCCACTGTTTGCACCAGTCATCATAGCTGGAATCTCGGTTCACGATGTGGTAAGGCAATCTGCCGAAAGCTTTGCGGCAGGTATTCACATGGAGTCGGCTATGGGATATTGGTCATCAGAGTCAGAAAGCCTTGTGGAGAAAGACTTAAACTTTACACAGATGATAAAGTCTTTGAACACACTCTCGATTGAAGTTGCCAACACAGAGTATATCCAAACCAAGACGATATGTGCCCTGGATTTTCTGAATGAGCTTCTCTTAGTATGGCCCAAAGAACCTGGTGCTCTTATTGGTATTGAGTTACAGGAGCAAGTCAGATGGTTACTGCAACTCACTCGGGATTGGATGGCTGCATCCAAACGAACAAAGGACAGTGTTCAGTCACTGACACAAACTGTATGTTCCTGAACCGAGACACCCAATACTGGCTACATTTAACAGTAATAGATATACGCGACCCTTCAGCAAAGAGACAACCAGCTCAACCATCGCTACGGTGCCGACATGAGACTGATTACCGCAATCACTCTCATCTTCCTTCCCGGAACTTTCGTCGCAACCTTCTTCAGTACGACATTCTGGGATTTCTCTCCTGATAACAGAGGCGCGAAAGTGACCTATTGGATATATTTGTACTTTGTAGCCACAATCGGGCTGACGTTCCTGGTGCTCTTCGCATGGAGGAAGTTCAGTGTTCTCAAACGATCGGCTGCGAATATGGGACAATTAGTACAGCGAATACCTTTGTTGGGGAGGCTGATGACGAAGAAGCGGATGGATGATGAAGAGCTGGGAAAGAAGGGCGATTGAGACATTCTCGATCAATGTATCGTAATCACGGCGAGGCTCTCTTTTCAACTGTAGCCCAATCAGAAACTTCTCAGTCATTACGGCAGTATAAGTTTGGTGGGGCGTATGAGGTAAGCCTCGGAAATTCCGCAATTCGTAGTCCTCAACACACCCCCTTCTACTTTTCGGCACTGAACTTTCCGTCTTCTCCAAGCCGAATGGACTTCAAGCCCGCCCCGTCATCTGACATCTCATCTCCACCCACCGATTCAATCATAGTTTCCTCATCTCTGGATGTCACTCTCATCCGCCAGCTTCTGAACCTTTTCCACAATTTCCCTACGCCCTGTGACATGAGCGCAATTATGAAGTTAACGTACATATTTCGTTCGTTCTCGTTCAACATGATGAGTGAGAGGATATATACGTATGTGAGTATGAAGAACAACTCGACCACAACGAGAGCTGCGGAGCGGTAGGGTGAGCGTGCCACTCGTTCTTGGAGAGTCCAGCTAGTTCATGCACCACTTGATTGTAGTTGATGAACGAGCCTAAGTAAAAGCAAAAGACTCAACATACAAAGACCTGAAACAAGAGCTTTTGGCTGTGATGGAAATAGCGGCTGTTGAAACGATACTGACTTTGTGACAAGATAAGCCGCTAGTGCGCTGAATGCATGTGGTGCAATGCGGTGCGGGATCGCCGACTTTCCTTGATCCTCATCTTCTCCAGCTCTACTGGGAGAAGATGTGCGAATCGTACAAAAGAGTTGATGTCATGCAACCGAAATGACAGAGTAAGATGACGTTGCCTCGTGTGATCAATGTTCTAAAGTCCTACTGTGCTGCAGCAACCATGCGACTACGCATGCACCGCGCCACAAAAGGCCTCCCAACCCCCAGTCTCAACACAGTCTCTGTTGCTTCCCTAATGACGGGCTTTCATCTACCCTTAACTCTACCCCGTACAAATTCATCCCATCCTCAAGCTCCTCATCTTCGTATATCAACCCAATGTCCACCTCATCATCTCTGGTCGCTCTATTGTGCCTACGGCGCTTGTATTTCTCCCACTGAACAGCACATATGCTCACCACGGGTGGGAGAAAGAGAATAGAAGATAGGTCGTACATATCCCAGTATATGATGCTGAAGATTTCTAAGACGAATAGGACAGCGAAGGCGATGGTGACGGGTCTATTGGCGATTTTGAAAAAGTTGATCGGTTCGTCGTGACGATGCAGAGTATACCGAGGCCTGTACTCTGCTTCGGTAGATGTTGTGGAAGGAGTACCAGCGCGTGAAGGTAGTGCAGATGGAAATGAATCCAAGCTTGGGGATCTTGGTGGAGATGGTTGCTTTGGTAGCATTGTGTGAAGTTCATTCTTGCAGCTGACGAGTCCAGCCATTGCGATGTGAAAGACACCTCCTGGTTAGTCTGTATGGAGAAGAAGCGCAGAAAGAGGACCCACAAGTGTTTAATACACCGGGTCGCTGCTGTGCCTCACTCATACAAATCGCAGGCGGTGTGACAGATTATGAAATCTGCCTTGCTGTGCCGTAAGAGACATTGGGGGTCATCCTTGTCAGCCATTCGAAACGAGAAAGACGTAACTCCGCCATGCAGTATAAGTTGAAAGTCCAATGAGGGCGAAGGATCGGTATTATATGGCATCCTTATCACCAATCACCCATTTCGGTTTGCATGCTGCACGAGATGCGCCTTCTTCCACCTCTCATAGCCTTGGCTGACACCGGTCCTCTCGTACTCATCTTGATCCTCATCATCACTTTCATTTTCCTCCACATGTACCTCCCACCCACTCTTCTCCCCTCTTGCAACTACCCGCTTAACCCACATCTTCACTACCCACCTGCTAATGACCAACCCCAATCCACTAACTCCAATGATAAACGGGATTAATTGTCCGATACTGTTCCATCGTCCGCTGAGTCCGCTTATATGATTCCAACGTAAAGTTAATTCAAGTTGCAGAATGACGATGACGTGTATCAGAAGATCGAGGATGACGTAGTACCAACCAAGCCAGATCTTCTTTGGCGTTGAAGGGCTGGTGAGGAGAAGAGAAGAAGCCAGCGATACCGAGGTCCATGTAGGTAAGTATTTCGGATTAGGTGATGCTGCTGAATAGGTAAGAGCAGCGTATGTTTGAAAAGGACCATTGAGTGGGTCGAGGAGCCGGGATTGACGAAGGTGTGAGTAGATGACGAAAGCTTGTGGCGGGAAGCGACATGTCAGAAATGCTATATAGCTGTGTAACTGGCAGTGAAACCACGACGGTGGACACGACTCTGCGCCTGCTGGAGTGCGGTACTTTGGGGGGAAGAGGGTCGATCGTGCGATCACTGGGAAGGTGAGGGGTTTGCCGTCGGTGCTCATCTGGTATGGACTTGCTGTGATACAGTGCTGGATATATAGCTCACTCTCGTAGATTTCGCGGATGATAGAGAGATCTGGACTGTCTTCTAGGGAGTTGGAACCGGCATGAGAGGATGATGCTGATGTTGGGGATGGCGAAGATGAGATCTCTTGAACGGTAATGCGGGAGGACCGTTTGGAGGTTTCCTGGGAAGCGATACGAGGAGAGTATTCCCACTCTGATGTTCGTCGCGCCAGGGGATCTGAGCGCGTGCGAACTAGGCTGAGTGGGCGAGCATGCCCGAAGCTTGATCCTGCCGGTAAGCAACGAGTACATAAAGCTCGAGGCCTCTTTTCATGCGGTCGTGTTTCCACTGAAGCATCATGAACTGAACTACCTTCGCATTCAGTCGCACCCTTCTCTTCTATCGTCTCTTCATCTGCGCTTCGTCGCTGAGACTCTTCCCACATCCTAATTGCGTCCGCAAACTTTCTCCTCTTCTCCCTTACCTTCCAAGCAGTCCACGGCCTCAAGAACTCCACTACCACCCAATAGATCGTGCAGAGTAACACGAAGAGACTCATAGCCATCATGACCTTCCTCGCCCAGCCAAGAAGACTTGTTTTGACAACATACATCATCAACCATGTACCACATGGCGTTGTCTTCATGTCATCCACCCCTGCCCACCAAAACCACACATGCAGACAGATGTTCATAAGTTTGACAATCTCGCACACGATCCGCCTCAAAAAGCTGCCGCGAGAGAAGGTAGCCTTGCTGTACGAGGACTTGGCCCGCACGCCCATCATACAACTCCATGCCAGTATCTGTAGCAATACAAATGCTTCCACGGCGTATACATCGGATGGATTCGAGGCAAAAATCAACGCGACAATAGGGATTGCGACGCTAAAGATGCTGACAGAATCGCGCAGTACTTGGACTTCAGATAGGACGAAGTAGTTTGCGAACCAGACAGTGAGGATTTGTGCGTAGATACCGATACGAATTCCGATACCACAGATGTCGTTGTTGCCTTCGAAACCACACCTTGGATCGAGCGTCGTATGGCTGAGGACGTTGGGAAGCGATCGAAACGAAGTGTGGTGGTACATCAACGCCACGTGGGAAAGGGTAACCGAGAGTAATTGTGACGGAACCTGGGAACATGTAACGAGCCAGGAACGAGATACTACATGTTAGCAACTTCTGGTAGGCATCAATATCGTGTTGCTGCGCCGCACGCAGTCTATTATCTCTAAGCGCCCAGGTTCAGGCGTAGCGAAAGCCTGAGGCAAGCCGTTCGCCACAGGCCCAAGGTGCCGAAACGGCGCGACACCGTCCAACAGCCGCGCGATAAAAGTGCAATATGTTGTAGACCGCGGACGGCAAGAGCTTGCATGCTCACACGCGATGGGCAGAACGTTGGGCGGAAGAAAGAGGCGCAGAATGAAAGATCTAATCGTCCTATTATCATGAGCAGTTATCAACAAGCCTACGAGCTATCGCTCTATTCCCAAACTCCAGAAAGATCCTCCTGCTGTGGTATGCTCGCTCAAAATGTCCCAAAACACCTTATTCCAATCGCTGTTCCCTTATCGTAGGCCGCGTGTGGCATGTCTCCGCTCTCGCACACGCATGCGCTGTCATCGATGGGACTCATGTGCCGCCGTATGTGATGTTTTTACTGTTGCGTTTACATGACAGTGCAAGGAATGCAGCAGCAACTGCAGTCGTCTGTGCTGATGCAGCTGCACTTGCCACCCTGAGGCTTGACGATAGAGCCAGCGGCCGAGGAGACGGAGTTTGTGGAGGCAGGCATTTTGGTGTATGAGTTTGGGCGGACCGCGTGGGTTTTGGAGTGTGACGAGTGGATTGTAGACGGTTGAGCTGTACTTGTTGGGTCGCGAGATGACGGAGTTGCGCTGTGATGATGTCAGTAGTGTCCGCGGCCACAGAGTCGAGTGCAAACATACAGGTTGAGCGATGAAGAGAAAGAGAAAGCTAGGTCAGCGCGAGATGCTGAACGGTTGTGTTTGGGGAGGCAAAGGGGAGATTAATACGGTCGCAGAGGGCATCCAACCCTGCTTCAACGCTGCGCTGCGCATGGCGCTAGGCCAATGACACGCCCACGCTAGAGAAACATGACGTCGCCCCTTGTGGCAGTGAAGGTGGCTAACGCCGCGCGTTCGGTCATAGGCTCTCGACACATGTATGCATGTAAAATAAAACAAACACAGACGAGGTATTTGTGTAAACGTGCATTGAATCTATCATATATCTAGATGGTAAAACTATACGAAAGGGTATTGCTGAACATGAGATGAGGAAAGCCCAATACCGTGTCTCGCCGTGAACATGCAGGTCTTGTTCGCGTCTGGCACTTGATATCTCAGACGTCTCTCCAAGTCGGCTGGCTCTTCTCAGCGAATGGCGTTTTGACAGCTGTGGTGAGTTAGCTAACTTCACGAGAAATGTACGCAGCAGTCTTACCGTTGCTGTCTCCGAACGGGTCATCCTCATCCTCCTCTGGCTCACTGTCTGGCTCGACACGCTGAGGAGGCATAGGGATGCTCGTTGGCCGGGGTGGCTTTGGAGGAGCCGACTCGTTCATGTCCATGCTGGCCATAGCAGCAGATACGTTGCCCTCTTCATTGTCGCTGTCACTGTCGTCATCGATACTCTTGTCCATGATTTCAAATGCCATAAGACCCTTGACTAGCTCGTCGTTGGCATTAAGAAGACCACCAATATATTGCTCTGACTCGACCAAGTGGATATAACGCAAGATTTGGCGACGAAGCTGCTTGCAGGTCTCGAAACGTCGCATCACTTCTGGATTGTCGCTAACTCGCTCTTGCTCACGGTTGATGAGCTGCAATCCGTTGAGCAAGTTTGTGCTAGCGACGTTTGCCGATGCCATCGTTTCGAGCATTTGTCCTTTCTCCCTCTCCAGATTGAATGGCTGGCCTTTGGTTTTCTTCTTGTCTTTCTTGTTCCTGCTGAACAACGAGGTGGTTGCAAGAGGGGTACCAGCGCCGAGTACAACAGGTGTATTGGTTCTTGACGACGACGCCTGTTGTGGCTCCGGCCGCCTGCTTCGAGGAGGAGAGGGCGAGTTATCCTCGCGCTCACGTGCGGCCTCGGCATCTTGCTGTCGCACAATTCGAGATTGCTGTGGTTGGGGACGCTTGGTACGAGGGAGTTCTTTGTGTAGTGCTGCTATTCGCTCAAGTCCAGGCGTTCCCTTGTATGCAACAGCCCATCCTCGAAACAGAACATTGGCCTTCTGCCTAACATCCGCATCAACCGTGTCGTCCCTGGCCAGAATACGAAGTCGCTCGAGGAGGGGCTCGTCTGCAAAAGCTTTCTGGAACCTAGTACCAGCATTCTGGATTAAAGCGTCTAGGATGACCAGGGCGCGGATCTGGCGATGAACATTGCCGTACTTGCTGATGAAGTGTTTAGAGCATGTCGTATACACGTAGGGATTTGACTTACAGCTTCTTTCGCAAAGCTCGTGCTGCTTCTGTAGGACCAGATGCCTGAATGCGAATGACTTCGATGAGATCGACAATTCCACCAACATCCTGCAACGATTAGCTTTAACATGAGATTTGCACGGGCTAACTTACATTCTCCTCGTATTGCTCGCTCGTCAATCGATCTATTTGGACCGTGACAGCCGAGAAAGCGTGTTTCTGCGATGTATCCATTGTCTTAGCGCCTTGTGACAGTGTCCAAAGAAACACAGCGGGCAAGGGTTCTCGAAAATTGGAAGCTCTGCATATGCTTTGGGATCCTTGTGGTGGTGAAGCGTTTTGCGAGAGGACTCTGTTGACGACGAAACTGACAAAGAAGTTGACGAAGAAATTGACACAGACGGAGCTCTGTGATACACGGGAAGTGCTTCGAGATCGGAACAGGCACTGCTACAGGAAGATCTCCTACGAAGCGACTCTCTGTTGAGGAGCGGTTCACCGTCATACCAAGAGGTGTGGGAAATCATGATTGTAATGAGAAGAGGAGTACAAAGGACAAATTGAAGTGGGATGATGTAACTGAAAGCATGGTGTCTAGGAACTCTTAAAGAGAAACCAATCTGAAGAACAACTTACAGGCATCGTAAGTTGGTCGCTTGATTTGACCCTTCAGGATAAGCACCTGCTAAATCTGGAGGCGAAAAAAGCAATACACTCCCGAACAGGATGTTTGCTTGCTTGTCAGAACGAATTTGGACACAATCAGGGTCTGGTGTTTTCAATAAGGTCTGAAAGCCGTCGGAGGGTCCGTTTGAAGGTAGAGATCCGGTGTTACAGATAAGAATAGACGATCCGGGCTTCCACGAACATGAGTTGACGAGTCGTGCAAAGTCCACAGGGTGAGTTGAGCGGCGATGGAAGAGGTTTGAAGCGAAAGTCTATGTAGTAGTGGCTGCCTATGTGCACGCGATAGGTGAATGAGCTTCCTTGATCGGGCTGAAGCTACCTACCTTACTCAGCCCCCACTTGCGGGGTGCAACCACACGTCGCGCGACCTCCCCCATCAGGTTTCTTCACTTTACCTCTTGCACACCCCTCGCATATCGTATCGCCGCGCTAGAACCACAATGAACAGGGCAAACGCGCTGCATCACGGTTGGAGTGCGGAGGCGACGGGTGCAGGAAACGGCGATAGCGCGTGAGAGGCCCGAAGCGCGTTCACTCACCTTTTCCCACCTCACATTGCTTTTGTCTCGTATCGTCTTAACTAACCTGAGGTATGCAGATATACTCAAGTTTCTTCTTCAACCTCTTGTTTCACAGCCATCAATCAGCCCTCGACGCAGTTCCCGACGCCCCAATCACCAATAGCGGCACCCATCCAGCAAAACCAAGCGCGGCGAAGAGCGACCGTTCATGGGCGGCGGCGACATAACCCTGCTGTTGCCCAGTATCTCGGACTTGGTACTGCAAGCGAGCCTACACATCTCGAGATATATGCTTCTTTACCGGCAACGCCAGCCAGCCCACCGTTGAAACCTACACGCAACCGAACAAAGTTGGCTGCGTTGGCTGCCCATGGAAACATATTGGATGATAGACACACGAATGCGGAAGCGAGGGCAACTGTCAATCAACGGCGTGTGTCGGAGAGCTTCCGGGTGACGAAACCTGTACGCAAGTCTGCGACATCCGTATCCAAAGCTCCACCGTCTAGGACCACACAATCGGCATTTATTGACGATGTGCGACCATGGCAGTCAGCAGCAGATGATGAAGAAACAACTTTGTCAGATCATGTTCCTACCACTCAAGCCTATGATGTGATGCATCATCGTTTCGCAAGCTCTGACACTGTTCAGAATGTCAGCCAAGACACCGTGGCCACACGGCCTGTGCAATATTCAGTTGACGCTGGCTTGTTCGTTCTCGAAGACGATGACTGTGATGCCACTGACGCTGAGCACGTTGATCTCGACCTGGCTCTGCAGCAACATGAAACTCTGAAATCCGCGGAAGATGACTTCGACTTTGACATCAATGATGATGAACTGCTCGCATTGATACCTGAAGATGGTGGTACATGTTCTGACCTTGCAAAGCCTACTTCGAAGTCCCACGCGCAGTCCTACAACACGGACAACGACAGACTATGCCCCACTCCAGGCTCATGCGCCGACATTCCTATCATGCTTGAAGAAGTCACCACCAAGACGAGTTCACAGCAATTGTCAAAACAGTTTACGTCTCCAGTCACTCCGACAACGCGCTTGCAGGCCGCATATGGCAACTCAGGTTCCGCGGAGATTAGGAAACCAATCGTCAGGCCGCCGTTCCCTGAATCTGTTCGCGATCGCTCGCCTATTATCGGTCTCTCGTCAAACTCGTTGCTCAGGACGTGTTTTCGCATCGGTGAGGTGATCAATCAGAGTTGTCAAGCATCTAAGTCTGGGAAGCGCATTATGATCGAAATGTACGCTAGAATCCTTGCTTCGGAGCGAACTGGCACAGAGCAACAATTCACATTCTGCGACCTCTTCCATGCCAGGCCGCCTTATATCAAAGGAGCATACAGCGCTGCCATCTGGAAGTCGGTGCCCCTGTTCGAGTACGACTGCAGTAGGCTTTTACAACAAGGGCGGATATGTCGGTGCATTGGCACCATGAAGCGAGAGGGAAAAGTGTGGACCATGACCGTGCTTAACATTTGGGAAGCTACCTGGGAAGATATTGAGTGGGTAGAGGCCATTGTGACCTTGTAGCAGCATCGTGGAAAGTACTTAGGGGTGCTCAAAACAGGGATGATCTATGGGTGATCTAAGCGTCATAATCGACATCATAGCGGCAGCCGTGAGAGAGAGCTCGATATGCAACGAAGCAATGTGTTCACTGCATGTAAGAAGATAGTCCAGGAAAGTGTTCTGACTTATATGCATTTAAAGACACTGTTTCGTTTTGACAGGCTCAGAGCATGGTTCACCCTTGGTAGGGGCTTCCTTCCACGTGATGATAGGCCATGATTAACCGCCCCGCCAACGTACGGGCCATTGCTGTTCCACCAATTTGACTTCTGCTCACAGCACGTTGCTGAGAGAATGAATTATAAGGGTCGTCCTGCCAGATTCACCCTACGACGCAATGTTGACGGCGGCCATAACGCCAGCCATCGGTAGCGAACGCGAAACCACCGACTCTCGCGGTGCAGCCATGATGGAGCCTCAACCTCAACTGGAGACAACGCCGCCAAAGACGAATTCGCCCAAAGCACGGTCTCTCTCGGACAGCACGCCCCGTCTTGAGCCCTCTCCGAAGTTCCGCGAACCCGCACGCATGTCCAAAGATGACCAAACTATCGTCGCCAGCCCCAGTACACCGCGTAGGCCAGACTTCCTCTCGCGAGGCCTGTCTCTGCAAATGCCCCCTCGAGAGTCGCCTATGCCCAGTCCCGCGCACTTCGCCGCCCGTGTGCCCCTCTCTCCACAGCTAGATTCGCGTAATACCTACGCGTCGCCTGCTTCTGTCCTGCCCCGACGGTCCCGCGGCGCTGAGTTCTCAAGAGCCTGCACCAACCTCCACCACTCGACGCTCCCCGACCAGTCTTCGCCCGATTCTTCGCCGACCATTACGCAAAAAGGCATCAAGATACCGCCGCGGAAGCCTCGCTCCAACTCAATGCTGCTTGACTCGCCCAATGTGAGCCTACAGGGTGGATGGAGTCATGGCGATAGAACCGCCCCTTCGAGTTCAGTCGGCAGCATCAACATGATGGGCTCAGAGGACTCGAGTAGTTCTTCGGATGAGGTGGATCCACTGGACCCCGAGGACAACGACGACCCTATGATCATGACTCCACAAGCGAAGACCAACACACTATTCCCAGGGCTCAACGCGGGCAACAACGGTGTCTTTTCGAATTTGTTCTCACCCGGTGGACAGCCCAACTTTGCGAGCATGCATCGAGCGAGATTGCGCAAGGGTAGAAGCCGAAAGAGCTCGAGCTCAGCCAGTGGACACAGCTCCATGGCAAGCCCCGGGCCGGCCTCACCGCCAAATGGCAAAGATACGGGATATTTTGCGCGAGAAGCGGCGATGCGTAAAGCGGGTTCGCGACGAGAGAGCCTTTCCCTTTTTGCCAACGACCTCCACATCTCATCTGGAAACGATAGCGGTGACGAGGGCGGTAACATGCCTCAAACTCCGGGTGTAGTAAGACGGGTGGTTTCACGGAGGGGTAATTTGTTGGTGAGTACATGAATCAGTACAACTATACAAGTTGCTAACTTTACTAGCCAAAGTCAAGACAGTTCGGCCGCATCAGAGCGGAGCTGTTCGAAGAAGCTGCTCCTGTTGACAGCGAATTTCGCCGCGAAGCCGAGATCATTCGACAAGTGAGAGAAAGCGACACGGATCTAGAACGACCCTCGGGAACCGCGCAATCGTCACCCAGCTTGCTGCCAACAGTTCCAGGTCTGGATGGACCCCTTGAGGGTGTGCCAGAGGAGGGCAGCGAAAGCAACATGAGTCTAGATGGATCGACGTCTAAAGGACTTTTCGGTGCCTTTGGCAGTCTACACAGTGGTCGCAATTCGGTCAGCAACGGCTTCTGGGGTTCACGCGCTGCACACACGCCTCCGCCGTCCTTTCCTCGTGCAGAATCATCCGCAATGAGCGAGGACATGAACATGGACTCCCCAACTATAGGCGGTGGGGCATCCAGAGCGTCTACGCCAGGGGCAATGCAGCCTCCCACAGCAGCCGAGGCTTTGAAGAAGTCGAACAAACGCCGGCGGGATGACGATTTCGACGAAGCTTCAATCAAACGTCGTGCAGTCTCACCAGGTGTCAGCGCTCACGGCAGCCCAGTCATCTCGCAGTCTCCTGCACAAAGGGACAGCACTCTTTGGGGCACGAATACCAAGGCCAGTCGGGAAACATCGATAAGTGGTCAGTCACATGGTGAACGCTCAAACAGTGGAGGTAGCATGAGCATGACGCCAACATTGGGCCCAAAGCGGATAGGTCTACAGGGTATGACCGATACCAACGATGGGCTGATGAAGATGAGCATAGAGTGATTGCCAGATGTGGCTTTGTGTAGAATATTTGTGGTATTGATCATGACTTAGCGCGGCGTTTCCGGGTCTACGAGGTCAACAAGGGTCGCTCAAAAATGTATAGATACCCATTGTTAATATCGAGTTTCGACATGAAGTAAGAAAAGCGGATAGCTCCAAGTACACTATGATGTTCTGATGCTCTCCCCTCCACATTTGTGGTCCCTGCACTTCCCGAACCCCACTAAGCGCTCCTGTCCACCCGCAGCTTCGACAACGCGCCAAACAATTGAGGTCGCAACACGAACCCAATCTCCAACTTCTGCATAGCGACATATCGCAGCCATGTCACGCACAGCAGCTCTCTCCTCTTTCGTCGACAGCGCGCCGCCTGGTGAGGTATGCTCTCTGAATCCACGTGTAGCTCCCGCCAGCACATGTATTGACAACAATCCAGCTTGTCGAAGTTACCAAGGCGATCAAGTCAATCCTCGGCGATGAATCAGTCCAGAACGAACTCTCGCCCGCCTTCCAAAAGTACAACGAGGAGCAGTACACCACAACGAAGCTTCCAGGTGGCAGCACCGAAGTTCTAGTCAGCGAATACAACTCGTTAGGAGACGGCAGATACTACGACATCGATACACAGAGCTCCTTTGACTTTGACCATGCGACTGGCAAGGCAAGCGCAGTCCAGAGCTACGTTGTTGAGAGCGCGCATGAGGATCTCCTGTACGTCTCACCTCACACAGACACCCTCTGGCCATACAGCACATTGTTTGCGCGAGCTTAGTACTAACACACACCACAGGAAGAGCCTCAACAAGTCCCTCAGCACCCACGCCTCAGAACACTACCCCAAATCCTCCCACGGCGTCTTCCCCGTTCCTTCGTCCCCCTCTTCCCTCGCCATCATCACTGTCGCAAACAAGTACTCCCCCACAAACTACTGGAACGGCCGCTGGCGCAGCTCCTACATCTACGACACCTCCTCCGGCTCCATCTCCGGCAGCATAAAAGTTGACGTGCACTACTACGAAGACGGAAACGTGCGTCTGCTCACCACCAAGGAGGTCAACCTGAGTGCTGGTGGCAGTGCAAATGGAACCGAGATCATGAGGAAGATTGCTGCCGAGGAGAAGAAGTACCAGGAGGATCTCAACAAGGCGTTTGGCAGTCTGAGTGAGGGCGCTTTCAAGGCTCTGAGGAGACAATTGCCGATTACGAGGCAGAAGATTGAGTGGGAGAAGATCAGTGGATATAGGTTGGGCCAGGACATTGGTGGTGGAAGGAGGTGAGCGTGTGTTGTCCAGTCGATTGATTAGCATAGCGGGTGGTCGAATGCTTGAACGATGAGCAAGAAGAGCGGTATCTTTGAGGAATAGAGGTTACTGAATACGATGCATCCAACAATTCCCATATCCATTACTGGTGGTCGCTTCGCCCCTTTCTACTGATGGTAAGAGTTGCTATTATCGAGGTCGGCTCCATCAACGGACAGAGACAGCAGTCATGATACACATACTTTGGAGAACGACTACGCTTCCCCGAAGAGAGTAGATAGGACGGCTGCTCCTACCGAAACAGCACTTCCATGGCATGGCTTCAGCTGCTGGAGCAAAGAAGAGGGAAATGCGGTACAAATCTATATAGTATACTCAACTTCACTATTCAACATGGACAAATGGAGGAAGAACAGTCCGGTAGATGCTGGTCATTTGCGCAATGGAGTGCTACTTCGAGTGTCTACTCTTCTTCTTGTGCCACCGTAGGCGCCGTTATTAGTGCGTCCCTGACCATTTCGTTAGCTTGATAGAAACACACCAATCCGTCGTAAGGGGCTAGGTTCGAATTTCATGGTATTGTATGACTATACCCGCAGAATCACTGCTAATACTATTCAAGAGGATCTCATTCGAGTTAACGGTTTCTTATCAGTATGGTAGGTGTTACTGGCGTTGTGATTGGCTCATATGCTCTGCACCATCACGATACCAGTGATTGAAATGAACAACACTCAGACATAGCATTGCACGTCACTTACACAAGTCCACAGGGAGGAGATATACTATGCGCTGCGCATCTTCGTACTATTCAAAAAAGACTTCTCCTTACACACCATGGCAGTATCCGCAAATGTGAATTCCGAAAACGTCGCATCGTTACTTCTAGCCTATACACGAGAGAATCTTCCAATAGCACGGCACGTATCACAGCCATGGTCGAGACAAAGAAACGAACCCGAAAAAACATCGTATGGCGGATCGCCAGCTCTGAACGCCATGATTCCCGCAATAACGCCTCTGCACAAAAAACAAATACATATTCCTAGCTCATGACGATCATTTCGTGATGAAGCCCAAGTAATCTGCAACTATAAGTGTCACCATGCTATTAATGAAGTTAGTACTTGGATCCACAGCATAGGGAGTGAGAAAACTTACGCATGCGGCGCGATACGCACGTAGTACGTTCCAAAGCCACGGTAGAATCTTAGCAAACCCTCCTCCTTTGCAACCTTCTTGAAGCAATCAAACATGCCCTTGTAAGGCAATGTACCGTCAGGTCCCTTTGTCTGCTTCTGCAACCTCGTCTTCATGAAGTCGAATGGCAGAGACAGGAATGACGCGAAGAAACCAGCTACAGCTGACGCGGTAAGAGTCTGTGTGCGGGATGACAATGATGTGTTCTTGAGTTGCTGTTTCGCTTCCGAGAAGAAAGCCAATTGACCAAAGTTGAGAGCCATAGCACGGACGACGGTAGGGTAGCTGCCGGCCCATAACCGTGCGACGCCTTCTTGCTTGCTGATGCGGACGAGGGCATCAATGACGGATGTGTAGTTTGCGCGTTGAGCAGCGGGTTTCATTCCATCGGATTGCATGCGGATGAGCGCAAGATCAGCAGGATTACCCACAATAGCTGCGAGACCGCCTGCGGCTAGACCAGCACCTGCACGTTCTTTGAAGCCAATCGCTGTGCCGTTTTCTTTTGCACGTGCGCTGAGTTGCTTCATGAATGTGTCGAAGAAACCCAGACGGGCGGTTGTGTAGACAGCTTGGCGAAGAATACCAGCGCTGAGTCCTGTGTAAAGATCTAGGACCTTGCCTTGTGCAATGATATCTCTGAAGACTGTGACTGGGGTCGGTTTGGGTCCAGTTTTTACGCCTTCTCCGGCAAGTTGTAGACGCACTTTTACCATGTCTACGGGCTGGATTACGGTTGTTGCGGTCATGCCTGCGATACCACCGTTTACGAAGGGTAGTGCTGCGCGCATAAATGGTGTATGTAGGAAGTCTGCAGTAGCTTTCTTGGGGTTCTCAGCAGCTTTGGACATGGCGGAGGATGTGTCTTTTAGAACGGCTTCTGAAGATTGCTTTGCGTTTTCGAGGGCGCGAGCGGCGGGCATCTTAAGGGTTTGAGAGCTGGCGGCTGCTGTTGTTGACATTGCGTTGTCAGTGACAGCCAACAGTCTTGATAAAACAAATTATTTGAAGATGAAGGAAAAATGGACCAGAGGGGTATATCGCTGTCGCTATGCTGCACGAGGATAGAACAAATGTGAAGAAAGACTGGAACTGATGGAGTAAGAAAGTCCACAAAAGAGACTCCATGGCCGAATCTATATCCCAGCATCATGGCACTACGACATGGCGTCTGCGTAAGGTGCTGGCCTGGGCAGAGCCTCAGCCTGAGACGCAGTTCCCATGCGCCCTTCACCGCGGCCGTGGACGTCGCAAGCTAGCCGGCTATGACATAGATGTACAGCTTCCTCCGGCGCACAGGAAAGATTGGCATCGGACGTGTGAGCGCAGCCGAAAGCTCACGCACGTGCGATAGCCCTTCTTTTTCCGATTGCACCCGCGCAAGTAAATTGTGGATGCTGAGAGACGGTGTAGGAGCATAGTTGGGTGCGTACCTCGTGCGCTGAAGTCTGTGCGGAGGATCCAGTCCGCGTCGGAGGAGTGGGGTGTGGGTCGCGGGTTTAGTGGGTATGGTGGTATGCGCTCGACTACCCGCTTTCTAGCATCAAACGACAATGCGACAATACAGGTCAAGCTGATAGAGCAGAAGAACAAAGTTATGAACAAGGCTGTGAGTGAAGATACTCGGAGGACAGGAGTAGTACGATGATCTGTTATTCTTAGTTGTCAACAAGGCCAGCCAGTCGACCGGTGCCATGAATTGAGGGGTGAGCTGCGTTTCCCCGCATCGAAGAGCTGCCCCAACGAGCCACTGAGGTGAACAGCTGCTCGTCCTACGAGGTGCCAATTGCTGATGGGCCAATCGGGCAGCACCGATTTCCTACACTCTGATGCCATCCTTACTTCACAGGTTTCCATGTTGAAGTTTAACGTGCACGGCGGAGCGGCACAAGCTGGGCGCATTGATTGTCGCATGTCCAAGCCATCCGTTTCCCCATGTACCGTTGAGGCTCATTTCTTTGCCCATGGTACACCTCGGGAGATACACGATCTTCAGGCACAGAGAATCCCGTCTCTATTGCGCCACATGCGGAACCGCTTGCATGTGAGCGATGACGTTGGTCGTAACGGCCAGCCCTCGGCCAATCGAAAGATTGCAACTTCAACACCAGAGCGTTCTGTCATATGCCAATAAGTCTAACTATCAGCAAACCTGTGTGGCAGTTAATCAAGATGCGCTGTCGCGATACCCTGGCACTAGATGCAGTGATCTCACTGTGCTTTTCCGGGTAAGATTTAGATTTCCGTAAACACAACGTGCGTCCGTGCGTCGTTCTTTGCCGATGTGCATGATATGCTCTATGCTTTTTACTCGTTGAGTGTTGATATACCGTCGTTTCGCAGATCGAAGTCAACCAAAGGGATCGTTTTGCTTTGGGCGAGACCCTGGATTCTTTGGCGCTCGATGGGGCGGTGTTCAGATCTTGTGCTCAGGTGCGCGGCCAGAGTTGGACTCGGTGACCCGAAGGTATCCGCGGCCGAAGACATCGTGGGTGACGACAAGCTGTGAAGCACTTTGTTAACGGAAGAATATTAAAGCGGGTTCTGCTATTGCGTGGTATCAGATCTGTTGCCGAGGAAATGTCCGTGGACGAGTGGAAGGTCAGACATTTTTCGGCACAGGGTCGGGGATGTGGAGGCGCATAGCCGGGTCTGAACGCTTGCAGAAGGAACGAAAGGCTTGCGAACGTATTGTTGGGAATTCATTGTGGTACAGAAGACTGGTACCCTCTTCGGAATTAAGTGCTATCCCGCATAAACCGCGCAGCTTGTCCGCTGTCTCAACATCTTCTGCTAGAATCGCTAGATGTTTGCATCTTTGGGTATCATTCAGCCCATCCGAAGCCCAAACGCCGAAACAACAGCACATAGACTAAGTTGACATCTCACTGTCACTCGGGTCTCCGAGATCCTCAATATTGCTTGATTGTGTTGGTTGTCGAGTTCTGGGAGCCTGTAGATTTGAGCTCGCATCAGGCATGTCATCGTCGCTACCGTCGATTTTCTGGATTTCCCGACGAGGAACCTTCACATCATCGTCTGAACTGTCACCTTCAAGTTCAGCTTGCTGCATGCGTTTGATCCTGCGCACGAGGATAGGGTCGGTGCGAACGTCGTTTGCGGTGAGCATCTGAGAAGCAATGTCAGCACAGGCACATGGCGGGAAGGGTAGCCGAACAAGTCAGAATGATATGTGGCGGCACTTACTTTGTCGCATCCATTGACGGGACATTCTACAGCTTTTTGGCCGTCCACTCTGTGAGGGCCCTTTCGGATCATATCGAGGATGGCATTCTTCTCGAATGTGTGAGGACACTTGTTACTCGAGTATGGCTCCTTGAACTGCTGATACGTGATGGGACACCTCGTGCTGACTGTAGCCCTGTCGACTACAATGTCATCATCATCATCAAACTCTCCCCGTTGTGTGGTGTCCGTAATGCCAGGCGCTGGCGATCCGGACTCGGTGAACCATGTGTCTTCATGACCCAGTACAGGGCCGTCGTCGCCGAATTTTGCGTCGTGCACCGTACGCTTGAAGTCGCGGTAGTCGTTGTTACGGGCGTAGCGGCTTGTGTGCGAGCGCGCTGTGTAGGCGTCCTTTTCGCGCTGTATGCGCGCTGCAAACAGCTCGCTCGCACCGGTGAGGGCTACTCGAGAACCGTCAAGAGGAGTAGGTCCAGGTGTTGGTCCATCATCCATCTCATCAACATCCCTGTCTCGTGCGTGTGCGCGCTGACTCGCTGCTTGGGTCTGGGTTTGTCGCTGATTTTCGCGCTGCGTCATCTGAGTCTCATACTCTTCTGCCAGTTGTGCAGGCGCATTGCTCCTCAACCATTCCAGGGCTTCCTCGATGCGCTGCGCTGCGATCTCCGAGTCGATGACTGCTCGCATGCTTTCCTCGAGCTTTATAGTCGCCTCGTCTACGTTCGCCTGCAGTTCTGCCATGACGCGCTCTTCATCTTCTTTGTCGTCCAGACTCTTGCCTGCGTCCCATTTCTTCTGTCGCCGGCTTATGTACTCGGCGTGTTCGCGCAGCATGTCATTGACATTAGCAGCAGCATTGGTGATGTGCTCGGTGGCTTGTTTGTTATGCCTCTTGATATCGTTCATATTACGCCCTTGTAGGCTGCGCAGTTCTCGTGTCGCTTCTGCATCGAGGGGATGAGACGGCTTCTTGTACCCTGGCAGGAGGTCGGCATTGCGATTACTGCTGCTGGCACGGTTTGGAGTAGATGCCACGGACTGGCGACTGGCCGACGGTCTCGCTGTCGAGTGCCGAGTTCGAGACGACATTTCGTCTTCTCTGAGTGGTTTTGCTGGAAGTGCCGTGTTTTGGAGATGCGCAGGCACGAAACACGATGCGGGGAACGCGTCGTTGGAACACTTTGGTACTAGCGTGGTCGCCAGATCACATGTCAATCGCTCTGGCGTTGCTTTCTACAAATGCATAGATCACTGCAAATTGCCGGTATGCTAAGCAGCTTAAACACAAAAAGAATTCTTAGAGATATTCCCGATGCGACTTTGTAAGAAACGTATACATTGCATCACTAGAGAAGAGTTGCAGAAGCGAACATGTACAGCGTGTAAGTTCTTGAATGCTCCCACGCCTGTGAACATGTGAGGCAAATAATCACCTCCCATGGCCCGCGACGATAACTCTATGTTATCACTCTCCCTACAATAAGCTACTAGCACCAAGAATACACCACGCTATTTTGGGTGTTCGATTGCAGGATGCAATTTCCTTTCTGAGTGGGACCATCGTCCCCCACGCACTTTTGGGTCAAATTCCCGGCCATGCAGAACTGGCATACTAAGTCAGCGCCCAGCCGGGCGCATGCCGTAACGTCGGAATAGTGGAGTCAGATCAGCTCATGGCCGCATATTCCAAGCCTTCTCCACGCTATTCCCGCCGTTTATCCATAGGCATGTGGTCAGATGAGAGGTCTCCAGGTTAGCGTGTAATCGAGTAGTGTTCTTACTTCCTGTCTCACTACTTTGCACTGGTCAGTTTCCAGGATGAATCGTGCAAGACAAAACGTTAAGAAGATGAGGCATTTGCATATATGAAAGCATTGATATTCGGGCCGTATCGAAATCTACGGTCCACGCCTTAGCCTCTTCGACGCTGACCGATGCGTCTATTATCCAGTTTTCCCAAAAAGTGTGTGGTATCATAATATGTTGAAGAAGAAATAATGACCCTCCAAATGCAAGTGCTCCATAAGCTTGAGCGAACATCAATCGCTCCCTAATCGCTATCATAACCATAATGTTCATACGTGCCCCAGGAACGCAACCCCGCACGCTCTCCAAGATGCCGTCTTAGAAATACAACATGTGCAGGGACGTTGCGATGGCCCTGAGTCATGAGACATCTGCCTCCAAGCTGCGCTGTCGCCTCCGGAGTCGACGCGTGCCTTGGCCAGCGTGGCCACGCTTGTGTTGCTTTCGATTCCTTCTCGCTATGCGTCTCAATCTTCACCTCATCACGCTCGTGATCGTAGTTGTAGTCTGGGGTGCCTTATTGGACAGAGGAAGGCCCTTCTCGATATCGCGCATCTTGTTGGCGTTCTTGCCTGGGGGTGGCGAGTTAAGTCTGATGCCTGTTCTTCGGTTCTGGCGGTTTTGCTTGCCTGTGTCGGCAGTGGAGCGGCCAGTGAAGCGGCGAGAGGCACGACGGATGGATGCTCGAACGTCCCATTGGCGCTTCTTTGCGAGCCACCAGAGTACTCCTGAGGCAACTGAGCTGATGTTAGTTCACGCATCTTCAATTCTGTAATGTGATACATACTGGATCCAAGTACGACTACGACTGCGACCACAATGATCGCTGCGATAGCACCTCCGGAGAGCTCGAAAGCACCCTTCTGCGATCCCGCAGCACCAGCGTCACTTGGATCTTGCGGGTTGTCGTTGCCACCATTGTAGCCGGGAGGGGGAAGCTCGCTTCCCGAAGACGAGTCCTGAGCAAGGGCGAGAAGCGGGAGGAGAAGCGAGAAGAGGAGAGGCCTGCTCATGGTGTTGGTATCTAGTGTTGAAATGCGGCGCAGACGGGACAAATGATCGGATATCAGGTTGCACGAGGATGGCGTGAAGGACGTTCGATCAACTGGAGGAATACCAACAACTCGCTACCGGGACGGAGGGCATGTCTCTATATTTGCCTGCCCGCGTGCGAACATCTTTTACCCAAGCCAATACCTTCCCTATCGCTCGTCCAATACCCCGCCAGTCTCAGGGCTCCTGGGCGGTTACCATCGTGCGCTTGGACGGCAGACCAGGTTGGCTGCCGGAGAATACATCAGGCCATCTTCTTAATATAGCGGCATTGGCGTCGACTTTTGTCGGCTTGGGAGGATAAGCTGAGGGGATTGGCAGGGCGTGATGGGTAGTGGGCGCGTAACGTCGTGGATGAAGATCACCGTGCAGCGGAGCTAGGGCGGGCTGAAGTGTGATTGGATGGACCCTGGTAAGAAGCGCCCGGCTAGCATGTCGCCGCACGCTTGTGTTTCAGGGGGAGCATGCCAGAAGACGACTCTTCTTCGTCAACTGCAAGGCGTACTTGTGACAGCTACCGCTTATCGTAGTCGGTGTGGCCGTAGTACGTAGGTATTTCTGGCTCCTCATCTCCGGTACGCTTCACATTAGCCACCAACCTTACGGCGCAATGCGAATCATACGATGCAAAAAAAGAACTCAGATGACAGGCAAGACGACCTTCCCCGCAAACACTGGCAACACAGGAACTAGTCTGGCGGATGCGTGCTGCCACCCAGATCCACGACGGCTGTCAGTGTGATGCGTCGGTGGACGCAATCTTATTCGAGTTGTCGCGTTTCACGTCTGCCATCGTGTGTGCGCTGCCACGCCAGGCATCGTCTAGAAATAGACGAGTGGACATCGACGGTAATTGGAGAGGATTTCAGTGACTCGGAGCAAAGCGTAGCAAGAGGTATTGAGCTTTCCTTCGATGAACAGGCTATAGCTGTGATCACTGCAGTGTGAACGACATTCTGACACGACATGCTGAGAATACTGGACTTGGAAACTAGTGGTCGTTGCTTCAGATACGACGGAAATCAAAGAGGAAGTAATGATCTGGACTTTGAGATGACAGAGTATGCCGCAGCAAGAGAGGTGGCCAAGTGTAATGAGATGGGATGCGTGCAGTGAAGCTTCGACAATTGTTCAGCTTTTCGTAGGTATCGTTTCTAGTATCATCGCTCCTGCCATAATGTCTAACTCGGGTGTTCCAGTCGGAAATTATGTCTGGCATCATGTTCTTGAGTTGTGACTTGCCACAGCAAATGAAGGAAAGAGCGACGATGAGGGCAGAGCTGCAAACTTCGCCACCCCTCACTCCTTCCACAACATAACATATCGCTTCCATCTGCATTGAACAGCTGGCCTGCAGTGTTGTCTCCTGCCGTCCACTTACCCTGTCTGGTTCTCACACCATCTCACCTACTCGCATCCGCATCGCACCTGTCACTGAACAGTCACTTCCCATGGCCGGGGAGGCTGGAAATGGCGAGCAGCTGCCGAAGAAGCAGAACCACTCAAGACTCAGAAATGAAGTACGCCCACAATCAACTGATGATGAGCGGGATCGCACGAGCACCGCCGTTCAGGTTCCGAATAGCGATACGATTGTTCCTGAAACTCAGCCTAGTCACGTTGGAGATTTCCACCATGACGACCCTGTTGCCGACAATGAGTCCGAGTTTAGTCTGAGTCCCAATTCCGCGGCCCTTCTGGAGCGCACTGCGGTGACGAAGAAGACAGAGACGACTCAATGCGTTCCATTCTTTGGCAAGCTTCTTTCGAGGAATCCTGTTGTAAGGAATGACAGCTCTGCATCAGCAGCTCCAAGCTCTAACCCATTCACGACTTCATACTCACAGACAAGGAAAGTTTTCAGCAAGCCACCTCCGAAGGAGGATGCTACTGCCAGGCGGTCTACTTGTCTTGGATTGAGAACACTTGATACCCAAAAGCACAAAGGTAATGCATCTCGAGGTAAGTCAGCGTCCTATCCAAGTTCGATCTGACTAACATCGTCACTGCGATGGTAGGGCCTGCACACGTTCCACCACCGTGTCTTCCTGATAGCGCTCATCTTGGTGAGCCATGTACTATGAGCAACCAAAATATGGACGTCGTGGACCAGACGGCCACGAGAAGATCTCAGGAAGAGCCTACCTACACTCTGTAAGAGCTCCCAGCAAGCCGATAGAACTCCACTAATACGCTTAGGCCCCCGCAGGCGAGTGCGATGTCTAGCATCCCTCCTTCGGCACAGCTTAACGCCAGGCCTGCTTCTGGAGTCAATAGGGTCCCTGGAGTCAAAAGGAATAGGAAGCACAGAAAAAAACAGCTCTCTCAGCAGCGTCCAGGCTTACATCCCCGATCAAGAATCACACGAAGCCACGCTCGTCAAACCGGAACGATTGGTGGACCAGCACCTGATACATCCACTGACCCTCGATGTCTCTCCCAAATGAACACGGATGGCGATGGAGTGCAAGCTTTCCACGCTCCTGTCGACGATCGACAAAGGCATGCATATGCTCAAGAGTCCCAGTTGCCGAATGAAGAGCATGGGTGTATTGCTGACGACAAGGAGCCCCGCAATACTATACCAAGCCTCATGGATACGACCTTCCGAGACTTTCAAGACTCCTCCACTCAACTTCAGTTCCCTACAGTTTCCATGCAGGTTCAGTCGACCTTGCCTGAGACACTTGATACAACCGAGCCAATACAACAACCGTTGACAACTTTTCACGACCAAGCTTGCAGTCTCGGTCCTAATAAACGGGTTGCGTTCTCAACCCAGACTTCTGGTCCCTATGCCTTGCCTAACAGTCACGAGTCAGCCGAAGCACCTGCTGTACCGACTCAGTCTCACCAGCCGGGCTTGTATGCGGACAATGATGGGGCCGCACGTCAGCCAGGGATTAACGAAGCTCGTCCGCATGGCGTCCCGGATCGAGAGGGGCCTCACCGTATAACCAAATCACGACGAAGGTTACGACCTAGTGGACCGACATCGTACGGTACTCAAGGACAAGCCGTTTCTCCTAGTGTCGAGCACGCTGTGGAGACCATGAGAGTAGCACTACTTGCGAACAAGTATCGCGTGCAGCATGAGACCACAACGCTTACCCAGAAACATAAGGCTGAGCTTGCTGAGCTTCAACAAACGATCGAAGATCAGATCCAATCGATCGCAGATCATGATAGGAGGTACCAGGACCTGAGAAAAAGTCTTAGTCAACTCACCAACACGGCTAAGACTAATCAGAGATTCGTCAAAGGCCTTCAGCAAGATTCTGAGGACCTGCAAAAGTCCGCTACAAGCTTTCAGAAAGAGTGCGGAAAGGCATTGACTGAGAATATCACCGAACTCGAGGACGAAAAGCGGACGTTACAGGAAGAAGTTGAGACAATGACTGACAAGCTTGCCGCAACCCAACGCAAGATGAGATCTACGCTCGATGACCTTTGGATACGGTTTCTCGTATCAGAGTCTAAGAGGAAGGACCTGGCAGAAAACTTGGGCAAGCAGGAAGCTGCACTAAAGGAAGAGCGCAAGAAGCGCGATGAGCTCGAGAAGCAGTTTTTCTCTGACGTCCAAAGCATCCCGCGCCAAGTTGTCGACAGCTCCGTTACTCTCACTAAGAAGATCGAATTGCTCCAGGCCACGCTCGATGACGCTACTGCTCATGGTAGCCAGAATGACCAAATCAAAGAGTGTTTAGAAGCCTTGCAACCTCTTCGGCTGACGCCTGTCTTGAAGATGCAGGACATCGAAAGGATGAATAGTACACTGAATCTTGTGCACGAACGGTCAGTGGCAGTGCTATACATGCTGCATGTCACTATACTAATTTATCGCACAGCCTGGATTCGGGTCTCGATACTCTTTCAAAGACCGTAACGAGCACAGCAATATCTGACGCAGAGCTCCAAGAGTTCATCAAAGAACAAATAAACGGTCTCCAGACAGAAATGCTGAGATACGAGGAGGTCACAGCCGAGAACCGCAAGACGCATGAATCGAACGTCTGTCTCAAGTCGCAACTTGACGCGCAGCAAGAACATTGCACCCGACTAGAAGAGCAGGTCAAAGGTTACGAAAAGGTTGAAGTTGATCTCAAAGCCTCGTGCGAGCAACTAGAACGCGAACTGAGGGTACTGAAAGACGCCCCACCTATCGATACATCAGGGCTTGAGCAGGAAGCTCTTGACCTCCGCCAGAAGTTGCAGAAGGCGGAAGAAGATCTCACAGCTGTCAATACCAAAGTTAAGGAGATTGAGAGAGAAAGAGATACATACGATGTAATCGTTTTCAAGCTCATCTTTGTTGCCATGGTTTTGACAATCAGCAGGACTATTGTGAAGACGTCAAGATGCAGCTGCGCGAGTTGCAGCAGAGGCCAACGGTAAGCAGGTCACTCTATCTCGCGACTTCACTAATTTTGTGAACAGCTCGAAGAACACGCCGCCGTACGAGAGCAGATCGCAAAGGACTGTCAAAGTGAATTCTCGGAGAAAGAGCACAGCTTCAAGAGAGAGACCCAGCGACTTACAATCGATCGCGACGAGAGAGAGAAAATAATTCAAGAGCTGAACGACAAGCTGAATGTTGCGAATATTCAACTAGATAAGTTGAGTAAAAATATTGAAACGCTCGAATCAAAGTCGGCTGAAGTAACAGACCTCCAAGCACAGCTCCAAAATATGACAGAAGAGTTGCACAGCAAAGAACGAGACTGCGCAGATTTGGATCGTCGTTTCCAAGAGAATACAGAGAAGATCTCGGAGTTGCAAGGCCTATATAGCAACCTCCAGGCTGAAGTAACCCAGCATCAAACGACCATACAAACCATGCGCCGGGACGCTGACAACGAAGTTACAAAGATGCGACAAGACGCTAGCGATACGCTTCAAATATCTTCCGATCGGGTCTCGAGTCTTCAGGAGGAAAAGAAGAGTCTGTCGACTCGACTTGAGCAAGCTCAGATGAACGAGGCCAAACTACAACATGAGGTGGCAGAACTACGAGCTGCAAAAGAAGCAGACATTTTTCGAGTTCAAGCGAAAGTAGATGAGAAGAGTCAGAAGTCAGTCGAACAGCATCGTATCGATGTCGATGATTGGAGGCGCCGCATAAGCCAGAAAGATGCTGTCCTTAAGGAAATGGAAACGAAAATGCGGCTCGCCGAAGACCAACATAAAACCAAAATCGCGACCGATCGTGAAAAGGCTGAGTCAAGCATGCGCAAGCTTGAACAGAAATATCGATATTTTATTCGAAAGGCACGCGAGCAAGGTAATCTCAATCAGCAGGTCGGCTCCCAAGCACATGCTGCTAGGGGAATCCTCGCAGAATCAGGTGAAACCACCCAGGCAGTGAAGGCTCGGAAGAAAGTCAGCCGGCAAAACCACTCGATGCTCGAAGTCTCCGAGGACCAAGATCCTCATTCCAAGAAGCCGTCGTCAGTCTTTCACGCCGAGTCTTCACAATCTCAGCTCGAAGACGATGATCTGTTTGCAACCCAGTTAGAAGAACAAGGCGAGATCGACGACATTTCCAACGAAGTAATTGATATTTATCATGAGCCTCGAAATGCGACAGAAAGCCATGATGCTCAAAATCTGTCCATTACGCAGGATGTTTCCAATGGAGATTTGTTACGAGCGCCACAGCAACAGCTCAAGCATCAGGTCTCAAGCTCCTCCGATCTCAGTAGCATGTCTACTGACGAGTTAACGGTAATGGAGAAGTCCCAACCCGTATCGACTGGTATGCTTGGAGGCTACGACCGTGATGGTTTCAACTCCGGCAGCGCATTTTCTAAATTCTCTCAGACGCTGGAAGAGACTCAATGCGTGCCGCCCGTCGTGTCTCAGAACTACAATCGTGATCCTTTCTACCGTGGTACAGCTTCGACCAATGTAGGAGTTGCGTTGGTAGCCGACAACGAGTCTGTGGCTGATTCACAATCATCTCGATCGTCTGGACGACCAAAATCGCAAGCTAACACAGCATCTCGGATGATGCCGCCTCACGGTAACGACTCTGATTACCCTCGGCCGAGTGTGGAGGGTCATGCAGTGGATCTTGGAGCATCAACTCGGCATACCATGTATAGCAGGGCTAATCTGAAGCTGAGCAGCAGCAAGTCCCGGCCGTCAAAGCTTTCTTCATCAAAGCAAATCTATAGCCAGCATGAATCGCGACGCTCCGCTCCGATTGAATTCCAACACAATTTCTCGCAAGACACGAAGCAGGAACATACGAAGAAGCGAAAGAGTAGCATTGACCAGACAGAGAGAAATTTAGCCACCAAAAAGCAGCGCTCCAGATCTCAACCCCGTCCCTTAGACTCCTCACCTGGTCTTCCAAGCCAATCTTCGTGTGTTGCAGTCATTCGTCCCAAAGCACAGAGGATCATGCCATATTCCCAAGGCGGTGCTGCGACTTCATCTCAATCGAAAGCTCAGGTCCCCTCCTCCCGCCTCCGCGCTCGCATCTCTCGTCAAGCTCCGTCTTCTGGTGACGCCTACTTCCCTCGTGGTCAACCTTCGTCCCACGTAGCCGCTAGTGGCCCAATTCGGCGTTCCTCGACCCGTATCACAAGGGGCAAGGGTGAGTATGTTCTTGTTGTAGTAGTGTCTAAACGAAGCTAATACGATTAGTATAGGTAAGAACAGCATTGCCTTCGGGAAAGCCTGCAACGAGCGCTTCAACCAGGAGCTGGACCAGCGGCGGTGAGTAAGTCACTGTAGACATTTTGGGTGGAGCGCTTGCGCGGGAAGTTCGTGTATGTTTGAGGACTTGTGATACTCGACATCGATCTCGGTTCGAATCATTCGTTTATCGACCGGCATTCGAGTTATTCAGGAACTACGTAACGTAATATGGTAGGAGTCTCCATGTGTAGTGATTATAGAGGTAGCGAACTCTTCAGCGACTGAATGGCGTGGGGGCTACTGTTTTTTTTAATGAACTGTATTCCACATTGTCGATATACGTACGTAGTAAACCCAATGCAAGTATCATATAGTGGAATCTCTTTAAGCTTTGTACTTGCGTAGGAGTGCAGCTGTTCTTTAGAGAGCCTGTGTCGCCCGGAACGCGCTTCACCAAGCCATTGTGGGTGGTCGGTACCGCTGTTCGAGTGATTTGGCGCTAAGGTTTGTGACATTGACAGGCTGCTTGAAGGGCTCCTTTGCCACCCATACCACCAACCCACATTCAACGACCTCTTTTCAGATTGTTGTGACTAACCTCATAGGCATCTCCGAACCATACTCATCCTTTGTCTCTAATTCTGCGTCCCTTTTGAGCCATCCCCCCCCTTGACGACAGCGGCGATACGGAAGTCCCAAACCGCTCCTGGCTCTACCCTGCACAACGCCGCTCCGAAACCTAAATCAAGTCGGCGAGAAGCTGGCAAAAATTACAAAGACCAGCTCCGGCTTACGGCAATCTCATACGAAGTGGGGTCTCCCAATATCCACGCCCTCGTGTTGACATTATAGCTGGTAAATTCTATCCTGTCCGAGTCGGTGACAACCACAACAGCTTCAGCAAAAGACTACAAGTAGTTGAGCAAAAGTCCAAACCTCCTCCTCATCCTCAGTATTCGGTAAGCTAAAGGAAAGAGGACATGGCGCTTCTTTACTCTCGATTGTTGACCTCTGCCGCTTGCTTCCACGGCGACAGTGGCCATATCCCTGTACATGTAATTTTAGTATCTGACTGATACTATTATCTCGAGTTGACTGCGCACCGAGGTTGACGAGCGACTGTGCTTCAAGTACCGGCAGTATCGGCGGCAATAGCGGTAGGGCAGGTTCGACCTCCGCTATGACAGCCGCACTAAGCGAGCGCACAACAACCCCTTTCAGCTTCAAGGATGGAGGACTGAGACGCATTAAGGAGGGAAGCTCTTGATACTCTTGCTTCTTCGTTGTGATGGCGCCAAGCCGAAGCTCCAAGTTATCTCCCCGCTCCTCCCCGACCGGCTTCTTCATTGCAATTCTCTCAGCATTGTTTTCGTACCCCCTGATATCGTCGGAATCGATTCGATGCCACGGAGGCGGTATCGGAGGGGAGTCTTCTTTAACGTCGGTTGAGGTGTGTCTTTTGAGGAAGGTCTCTGCGGAAGTTCTGGGGTCGCGACAAGCGCTACGGCGGTCGCCCTGACAAACGTAAGTCAAAAGTGTTTTCAGATGCTCGTACGTACCTGTAGATCGAAAAGTTCCTACCGTCTACCATTGTCTCGAATCGTACTTTCCTGCCTCAGAACTGTTCAAGTTTGTTCACATACTTCCAGCGCAGCTAGCGCTGGTGCTGGTGCTGTCGATGTTTGGAATACTCTGAAGCTTGAGTATACCTTCGGATCAGCCTTTCTCGTGTTCAGCAAATTTAGACGCTACCTCATGATGGCGAGGGCTTGGCAAAGGTCATGGTGTTGAGGGGCTGTCGCAGGTTGTCGTTAGCGTCGAAGTCAAATGAAGGTCAAAGTTATCAACACACAACGGCAAGATAGGTTTGCGAAGTCTTGCGAGGAGGATTCAATATCTTACATCTATCTAAAACCATCATTCTGGTCTTTGGATCTCTTCTCTTGGGGTCGCAGTATCTCAGTGGATGTTGCAGCAAGCTGCTCGCCGGCTATCAGCCCCTGTCTCGTCTTCTACAGTTATGTAGGTACCGACGAACTCGTCGTCACCCCCGCTTCTGTCTAACTGTCTTATTATGAATCAAAGCTTCTGCCCCACTGCCTCCCCTTCTCTTACTCCCACACCAACCACCCAAGATTACCCAGCAATCGCTTGTGTCATCTCCAACAAAGCTTCATCATTACTCACAGCGTTCGGATCACACTCTGTGGTTGTGATAGAAATATCCCTCCTGGCCCCCGACTGCCCACCACTTTGGTTGTAGCAGCGCTGACTCTGACCTTTCCCTTCTACTTCTGCCTCGTCTGTAGCCATCTTCCACCGACCGGCATGAGCTCGAGCTCGAGTAGATCGTGAGTCCCGTCTCCTTTTGTCTCCAGATTCCACTGACAACAGCTTCGCCGATGCCGCTATTGCGCCTCCAGTCAAGTGCCCCGCTCTAGGAGCTGGGTTTGTATTCATTACAACTACGGGTATCCTTTTCGCACACTTTGTATCCACCATGTGGGTACCGACACCTCTGCTAACAATTAAGTTTTGGTCGCCGGGCGCTATACATGATGCTCTCTTCGTCAGCAGTGGCGTTATCTTCAGGTCGATGCTACGACATCTGCCCATCAGGCGAGCAACCGTTATGTTTGTAGATCGGGATGTCTTTCCCTTTGTCGCGATTCGAGACCTCAACCACTAATATTGTTCTAGTTTTGCCTGCCCACTATCGCTCCCTCTCGCTCATAGTTCCCGTTCCCTACAACCCTTCCTCATATCATGGCGGCGAATGCCGGACCACATGGAGCTTGCCATCATTACTTGGCGAGGTCACTTATACTTCCACGGCTCTGCAACATGATGAAGGATCTTCAGCACGTATGTGTATCTGATCCCTCGTCGCTGGCTGACAATTTTGCAGGATGGGATGGCAAAATCTGACTCTGGCTCCCCGTCGCCGCCTCCTGGTAACGTCTCTTCTCTTCAGAGAAGGATGGCTAAAAGAGCTCCAGTATGCACCTTGGTGCATGATGCAACGGTATCGCCCTTGCTGTCGTCGCCGGTCTTCCAAGTGGTTTCCATGACTGGGCACAAGCGATTGACACTGTCCTGCGCACCTCTCTCGCCATTACTGCTTGTCGATCACTCCTCTCGCCAGGAATCTTCGACGAGGTCCAGTCCCACTACACTCTGATCATTGTATGCCCTACTGGTTTAACAAAGACCAGCAAAAGGCCTTCAATGTTGCAGGATGGCGGAGGCAGCCGTGAGTACACTGAGTACCTCTTGGATCTGCCACCATACTAACGAACAACAGGAGATCGCAGCCGTTGGGGCTGCTGAGGCTGTCGAAGCCTTGTGGGGAACGTTCAGATTGAGATGTGGGATGAGGACCCGTTGCCACAGGATGAGGATCTTCTCGACTCTCAACCTATCCATGGCTTCACTGCTCAGACTATGGTACCTATGTTCAAAGAAAAGTTCCAGCCTCTCTGCGCAAAGGATCGGAGAGCTTGGAATCGAGCATAGTGATTCCCCCATCGTCTTTCGCTGCGCCATCATCCACTTTACCGCCCAAGACTCCCTCCTCTACCGGCAACCTCTACACGCCTCTAAGCTACGAACCGCATATTGCTATAATCGTCAGCTCCTGTGACTATGATGTCTGCGTGTCTTCTATCGGCAATGTCGAGACATGTGGCCCTGGACTTCCGACCATCTCGAGCATCGTAGCTTTGCCAAACCAACAAGGAGTAAGCAGTTTCGTGGCATTGTGGTCGCGCGAAAGACATCCCGCCCATGGCGTGTGAGAAGCCTTCGGAGTCCACTCTAAGAAACCCTCAACTATAATAGAGATAGTGAGTCTTCCTTTCCAACTTCCCGTTAATTCCAGCTACTAAATCTCCGCAGATTATAACTTCTACATGATTCCATGAGATGTTCTTTGCTGGCGTGATGTGTGATGTTTTTGTCCTGGAAGCAGAACACGTTGCTTCTTTATTGATCCCGGTAAATCGGTATCTCTCAACCTTCCATCTTAAATGCTTGAACTGACTCTTCCACTCTCTTTCCCCCTGACAGCTCCAGGTCGGCCCTTTGTGGGGTGGTGCGATGCTCTTCCGAGGTTACTTCCTCGCAGTAGCATCGAAGTCCATATCGCCAACCTTTGAAGATCATCTCTCCCCCAAGCCCTTGATCCGATGCTAGTTGTCTTGAGTATCGCGTTCGAAAGTGGTGGCAGCAATCATGTGAATCCCGCTTCATCTTGATCAGATCCTTACCCGGTCTTGCCCCGTCCGAGTTGGTGTTACACGATAAGTGCTCTGACGACCTCAAAACAGCAGAGTGCTAATTCTACGCAGTTTGCCCTTTTCAAATCGTTCACGCAACGCCTGCCTTCAGTTTTTTCGCAGTGCAATCGATGCGCATCGAGTCAGCGCGGAGTAAATGTGGTTGTTGACATGCGTCATGCTGCGGAGCCGCGACTACTTCATTCGCGAAGGCAAGAGCTGGAGACTAACAGGTTTCCCACCCCAACGATAACACCTCTCATACTCCTCCAAGATTCTGATATTGATGTCGCATGCGACGATGGTATGCCTCATCTACCCTCTCTCATTACGAGCGCACCTGTTGACATTGCTGCAGATGTCTTTTGGTCGCGCATGATCGCAGCAGCAAGCTCGTAGAGCTTTCTTTCTATCGTCTTGCGTTTTTCTACTTACTCTCCACCCTCTTTATCCAGTTTTTGGAGAATGTCATCGCCGCAGGAGGGGTAACCCCAAAATCGGGGTATCTTCCCGACTTGGCCGGATCTCTGAACGTCCCAAGGACTTTTGCACAACGCGTCAGTTCCGCCCATGTTCGCAAAGGCGAAGACGACAAGACCACAGATCACAGACGTAACGATGCCATTGCGATGCGGGGTGATGGCAGGATCGCTCCTCTTCGTGTCGCGAGGTGGGTGATGGATAAGTCGCTACATCGAAGATTCGTCCGAAGCCCGTCAGCACAAGCCTTGCTAACATCGACCAGCCTTCTCATTATCTGCCAATCATCCCTCATCCAGTCTCCTTACTCGCCTGCTCCGTGTCGATTGCTAGCGCGTGTCACGCGCCGCCTGTTGCCTTGATCGCCACGCACGAGCCTAATGAGCGGTTGCTCGACGAACATCACCACAACACAATACTGGCAATATCTACCGCTTTATTTGTCTTTTCTTCGCCTTCGGGCATTTGGTCAATTTGAAACGATACAGAGAAGATTAGCATGGCCCCTGCACTAAGGATGACACGCTCAATCAAAGAGAAGCTACCATTTTTTTTTTGGCGATCTTTTTGCCCATGCATCCAGGGGGATTCGAATACCCAAGGCGACGACAGCACGGGCCTGCTGCTCTCCCTTTTTTCACGCTCTCTTTTTGCCTTCGACGCTGGCGACATGAGTGTGGCTATGCGGTTTCCAGGCTCATTGGGTATTCATTCAAGCCCACGAGTGTCTTTATATTGCATCTGCTTACTGCCGCTAACATCAAAACACCCTTCGAAGATTATCGTTACAGCCTGCTGTTGACATTGGCTCGACATCCTTACCGTCAGCTTGACATCAGTACCCCAGGATGTATACGCAACTCCACAATGTTTGCTGGCAACAGCTCAAAGTACTGTGAAAGTAATCACGCGCTTTTCTTATGGTTTCTTTCCCATAGCTTGTTTTTGTCAGCTCCCTCCTATGGTTGTTCCTTTCTTGATGTTCACGTGTCCGCCTTTCCCAACCTCAGCGATATTCGACGATTTGCTCTGTCTTTTGCATTTTCATCTACCACATCACCACCTTCCGGGTTGTTACCCATGTTGCACTACCGCACGGCATCTCAGAAAGGACCTACTGCTTCACGGCGATAGTCGTGTCTCAGAAACGAAGCCAAGAAAAAACCGAATCGTATTGCTTTGTCTTCCGAACCCTTGTAGCAGGGATGGATGGTGATGCTCTGTTCCAACATTTCCACGTAGAGAATCGATCTGTTCCGTCACATCTTCAAAACATGCCATTCTATGTGTGCAGGCCTTGCTCATCAGGTTGATGGTTCTCATGTATCGTATTGTAATCTCTGATAGGACGAGAAGCATCCAAAAGTTGACGACATGTGAATACGAAGGCAGAAACAGCACCACAATAAACGCGGGAAGATTGGTGGGCGACAATTAACATGAAATGAATCGAAAGATATTCTGCAGATTACTGAGTGGAAATAGACAGAGCAGATGTAAATTTGTACATAAGAAAGTTCGAGACAGACGATACATATCACCCCATGACGAGGTGAACTAGAGCCTCAAGCTGAACTAGAACGACTTCGTAACTTGGAAAAAACTCCGGTCGTGAACTACAAGAATCATCAGCGAACGTTGGGTCGCGAAGACCTCAATCGACGCTGATTGGCTGACAAGGTTGGCGCTGTGGGACCTCCGCTCCAAGATCCGCATCTGCAAATCGTCACGCCGCGACACCACCACCGTTGACCTCGGCATCACACATCTCCGCCTGTCGCAATGGCGAAGAAAGGTACGCACTCCTGCTCTCGCACTAGATTCTCTCCTCAAATACCCGCTATACTACCCCGGCCGGTCCCCAATGCGGCCGCCCGCAACGCACATCTTTGTCTACCTGCGCTGACAATGGCACCTCACAGCAAAGTCCCGTACCATTATGGTGCGCCTGATATCCATGGCCATGACGGGCTACTACCGGACCATGCAAAGACCGCGTGCGCACCAACCGCTGAGCATGCTCAAATACGACCCAATCGGTACGACACCATCGCTCTTTCATTTCTTCGAACATCGTGCCTGCCTCATGTACAAAACCTCGCTAGGAGCCGGGCACGCGCAACTGAGAAAGATATTGGACTTTTTTACATGAAGGGAGACGCATGGAGACGCATGGAGACGCAGGAACACGGCTGACAATGCACAGTGCGGAAACAAGTACTCTTCCTCGAGGCGAAACGCGGCAAGAAATAGAACAATTTTTACATCACGAATTAAGCGTACACGAATTGAGAACGTGCGATGGGCAAGTCGAACACTGGTTCAGGTCTATGGAGGAGGTGAGAACGGTAGAAGGAGATGGCGCATCGCAAAGATGGAGGACTCGGCAACCATGCCTACCATCTGCAGCCGCCAGCAGGCATGGAGCAAGTTGCATGCTTGCACAAATATGTACTATACGGTCAGCATGGCTCGGCGTTATATACGGGTCAGGGCAGAGCATGTCTGCCACACAACACGCACAATTCCTCACGCAGACTCACACGCACCCTTTTCTGCTTCATTTCACTAATCATCTGACAATGCTCACCTTTATTCATGTCTTCTCCCGCATTAATGTCCCGATTGCCGAGACGAGGACGTCCGCCAAGGTACAGGCTCCGCCCCGCTGCTTGTCTGGCCTCTTGGCCCGACTTGGTGTGCGCGAAAAACTTCGAAACTGGGTCGGCTTGCCTAAAAAGGCCGTCCCGGCTTCGTGAAGGCTTGGACTACGTCGCCGATGGGCTCTTTACCAGTCACAAATTACCCCATACATGGTTTTGCTAAGACTCTGGGGTTGCAGGTGATGGGAAATGGCGGAGTCGGCACCACTCTTGGTCTCGTCTATCTACTGGCAGGATAGCCGAGCTTGCGGAAGCGCAGAAGTATAAGATGGTGCTGATCGGTAGCAGTTTAGGATGTTTATGAGCTAGAAGGTTATTGACTATCACAGTCTCAATATGGATCCCGAGAAGATTGACGAGAAATGCTTGGAACATTCCCCTGACACACGCGTCGACAATCTCAACTATGAAAACTCGTCGTCTTCACAGGCTGCAATCGAACAACAAAAGTCAGCATCACAACCATCCGGCATACTAGGGACCTTCTCCAAACTCGGCAATCTACCAGAATGGCACGTCCCAGGATTTGGTCTGCTGCAGGGCAAGGCTCTGAACAATGCCATCTCCTGGTGCTCCTGTCTAGCCTTCCTCATGTTCGGTTACGATCAGGGTGTTCTGAGCGGAGTCCTTACCCTCGATGATTTCCAACGCCACTTCCCTCTCATGACACCTCGCGATCGTCCAAACAACCTTTGTTGGCTCGATGCACCGACCAATACCATACCCGACCCGAACATGTGCACAGGTAGCCCGAGTATCCTGTCTGCGTGTGTCGCGGTCTATCAAATCGGATGTTTCCTAGGCGCTGTTCTCATCTTGTTCTATGGCGAGACTTGGGGCAGAAAGAGCAGTAGTTTCTGGGGCAGCTTCATCATGATTGTTGGAACAATCATTCAAGTAGCTGCAGGAGGTACTTCTGGAGGCGGGGTCGACGGATATGCTCTGCTGAGTATTGGACGTGTTGTTGGTGGGATCGGTAACGGCATGGTCACAGCGAGTGAGTACTGTATTCATAACGACGTATTACCGTCAGCTAAACATGTTTGCAGCAATTCCCACGTGGCAGTCCGAGTGTGCGAAACCCGAGAAGCGTGGGCGTTTGATCATCACCTCGGGAGCAGTCATCGTCGCAGGAGTTATGATATCTTACTGGGTCACCTATGGCTTCTATTTCCTCCCATCAGGCGAGTCTTACTCGTCTGTACGCTGGAGGTTTCCCATCGCATTCCAGTCATTTTTCACAGTCCTCGTCATGTACGCAACTCTTCCCATACCAGATAATTGCGCTCTAGATGATACTAATAGCATCCAGGATCGGCCTCTGTTTCCTACCAGACTCGCCACGATGGCTTGTAATGCGCGGTCGCCACACCGAAGCTCGACACCTACTCGCTCGCCTTGCCGATGCACCAGTAGACTCGGAGGAAGTAGACACGGAACTCACGAACATCAAGGATGCGCTCGAAGCGCAAAGCAAGGACGGCCCATTCAAGATGAAGGAGCTTTTGTACAACGGCCCAAGTCAGAACCTAAGGCGTACGCTGTTAGGTGTTGCCGCACAGTTCTTTCAACAGATCTCCGGGATCAACCTCATTGTACGTATATCGTTACACACTAATTCGGAGAAGAGACTAACCTAAGTTCCTCTCAGACCTACTATGCGACCTACGTTTTCGAGAACTCGCTTGGTTTCGGGCCAGACATGTCTCGTCTCTTGTCCGCTTGCAATGGTACCGAATACTTCTTGGCCGGTCTGGTCGCCATTCCATTGATCGAGCGTGCTGGTCGCCGCAAACTCATGCTCTTTGGTGCATTCGGCATGATGGCTAGCATGGCTATCATGAGTGGTATGACATCAACAGCCAGTGAGAATGAGTTTGGTGCTCCAGTTCTAGAGCCTAAGTACGGTATCACAGCTGTAGTATTCATGTTCGCCTTCAACACCTTCTTTGCCATTGGTAAGCAGCATCTCTTTGGTAGAGCTTCGATATACAAGACCATTTTACTAATCCTTCACCCAGGTTGGCTAGGAATGACGTGGTTGTACCCTGCTGAAATTACCAATCTCCGCATCCGCATTCAAGCAAACGCGCTCTCGACATGTTCCAACTGGATCTCAAACTTCCTCATCGTTATGATCACCCCACCCGCCTTCGCCAATCTACAATACAACACGTATACCATGTTCGCCGTCTTCAATGCTTGCCTTATTCCAAGCGTCTACTTCTTCTTCCCTGAGCCAAAGGGTAGGAGTCTAGAAGAGCTGGATGTCATCTTTGCAAGTGCGCATCATGAGGGCATCAACCCGGTCAAGCAAGCGAAGGATATGCCGAAGTTGACGGGGAGGGAGTTGGATGTTCAGATTGCGAGATATTTCGGAGGGGATGTTGAAGAGGCGAGACGAAGAAGTGTTGCGAGTGCTGGGATTACTACATGATGTGACGCGGGATGTGTAGGTGGGCTCTCTTCGGAGATTTAGTAGTAAAGCACTCTATCCAACACAGTTCTCACTGCCGGGGAATTGACAGATAATGGAGTCAGCATATTGCGAACTGGTGCTCCAACATGGCCACGCAGACCCATGCGCTTGGAGCCGCGTCGTGCCGGATTGATGCATGTAAGAAGTTGTGCAGTTTTGATCGTACCCAAGTGTGCCCAGGAAGTCGCGAGCTGGCCACTGCTCCAGCTATTGCCAAACGACCATGCTGACAGATTGCGAATGGTCCGTGGATCCGGCACATCTCTCCAATTCATGCCGTATCAGACTTCCTGATAGCACCAAGGTAACGATAAGGTTCTATAAACCCCGGTAAACACCTACTGATGGGAGCTAGCGCGGTACTATCTCGGCTGCCGCGTGGGTGGGGCTTTTCCGGCCTCTTCCCCTCTTTCCTCCTCCCCCCAGACCGTGTCTGACCGTGACAACGACACCCAACTCCGTCCCAACTTCGTGTATCATGCCAGAATCATGACGTCGATAAGCTTTGCCCGCCCCGGCAACAAGCAAGACAAGCCTTGGCAGATGGCCTTGTTCCGCCGCTGTGCATAGCGAGCTTCTACTTTGGGTAAAGAGCTTACAGGGCCATGCACGCTGCAGCAAGCTTGAGCTCGTTGACGTGAGGCTTGAACTTCAGCGCAAAATTGTCGCAAACATCTCGACAAATCGGCCTTATTCGTACTGTTGAAAAGAGTTATGCCGGGAAAAGAAGGATCAGCAAGGGGATACTGCAGTGACTTGTTGCATCTCTTGCTGACAATGGTAGGGTAGAGTGACACGACAAATCATCTATCGGTTACGTACCGGTACAGCCTAGCCGAAATTCCCAACTATTCTTCTCCCACGCACAGCCCGAGGATCTTCAGAGACAGATGTTATCCGTCCAATGGTCGTGTACAGAGCATCCGCAGTTGCCTGATCCAGACTAATTTCCTGTGCGCGACCATGTAGTCTGACGTTGGCCCCGACTTCAAGCAAGGGATTACGAGGCGGGAGGTTGCATGCAACGCTGCTCGGCTTCGTTCTGGGGCAGTATTTATAAAGATGCAGAACCCGCTACTTGGCTGGGCAAGCACTTACTGAATTCTTGGTTATTCTTTTCCCCGACAAGCTTCCCACCATGGCGCGCTTCGCACAACTCGCCACCGTCTTGGCGGCTGCGTCTCTGGCCAGCGCTCGCGCACCTTTCATCAAGGAGCGCCAAGTGCCCGCTGACCCTACTGGCGTCACGACAATTACATCTGCTGCAGGTGCTAAGATCACGTACAAACAGCCTGGTAAAGCAGGTGTATGTGAGACTACCGAAGGTGTTGACGACTATGCCGGCTACATCAGCCTCAACCCGACCACCAACATGTTCTTTTGGTTTTTCGAGGCTCGAGAGAACCCGACAGAGAAGCCATTGGTAAACATAATCTCCGTGAATAATTATGATGATCTCGACTGACCATTCTCCCAGACATTGTGGCTGAATGGAGGCCCTGGAAGTGACTCTCTCATCGGACTTTTCCAAGAGCATGGTCCCTGCAACGTTACCGAAGACCTCAAGACACAGCTCAACCCCTACTCATGGAACGAGCACAGCAACATGCTGTACCTCTCACAGCCCGTGGGTGTAGGGTTCTCTTACGAGACCACTGAGACAGATGAAGATGGTCGCTACTCACTTGTCGATCCTGACACCGCAAACACGACCGATGCTGCAGCCATCGGCGCATGGCATATTCTCCAGGCTTTCCTGGAGCTGAGCCCACAGCTCGACCCTGATATCACCAACTTCACTTTCAACCTCTGGACTGAGAGGTAGGTTCTCTCTGAGTATGAAGTTGAGCATATTGCTAACAGAGTTAATAGCTATGGAGGTCACTACGGCCCAGGTTTCTACAACTACTTCTATCAGCAGAACCAGAAAATTAAGAATGGCTCAACCGCTGGTGTCGAAGTTCAGATGGACACTCTTGGTGTTATCAACGGTATCATCGACGAACAGATTCAGGCACCTTACTACCCTGAGTTTGCTGTTAACAACACTTACGGCATCAAGGCGGTCAACGACACTGTCTACACCTTCATGAAGAATGCCTACTACATGCCTGAAGGTTGCCACGACCAGATCGAATACTGCAAGCAATCGGACCGCACTACCGAAGATGGCTACCTCACGTGCGCAGAAGCCACCAACCTCTGCCGATCGTTGGTAGAAGAGCCTTACTACGCATTCGGAGGCAGGGGTGTCTACGATATCAGGCATCCTTACGACGACCCTACACCACCTGATTACTTCGAGTACTTCCTGAACTTGGCTTCTACCCAGGAGGCAATTGGCGTGAACATCAACTACACTAGCACCAATGCCGCAAATGTGTCACGCGGTTTCGCCTCAACAGGTGATTTCGTCTTCCCCAACTTCCTCGAGGACCTTGAGGAGATCCTGGGTTACGGTGTTCGCGTCGCTCTTCTTTACGGTGACGCCGATTACATCTGCAACTGGTTCGGTGGTGAAGCCGTCTCTCTAGCCGTCAACTACACCGACTCTGAGGCTTTCCGCGCCGCTGGTTACACTCCTTTCCTCGTCGACGGCGTTGAATACGGAGAGGTTCGCGAGTACGGCAACTTCTCGTTCACCAGGATCTACGAGGCCGGCCACGAAGTGCCATACTACCAGCCAGTGGCTAGCTTGGAGCACTTCAAGCGTGTGTTGGATCATGTTGTCATTGCAGACGGTAGCCAGGTTGTCACGGATGACTACAGCACGAACGGCACAGCGAAGGCTACTCATACTGAGTCCTTTGTTCCACTGCCGCCTACTAGCACACCCAGTGCTGTGAGCAGGGTTAAGCGAAGCACTGCATAGAGTGGTGGTGAACGTGCTCATGCCGCATGTTTTATACCAGATACTGTGCCACCCAAGCTATGACAAATGAAATGAGTACTAGACAACACACCGATCGGTGCATAGATCATTTTCTGCAGGCTGTGAGAAGTGATGATCATTTGAACTAACTGAGACCTTAATTAACGATCAGTTCCTCAGGCTTTTTGGGCAGCATCCCATGACGTTACGTGTCTTGATGCTGCACGAGCTGTGCACGTTTCCTCTGCTTCAACCACCATCACGATTTTAGCTTACCACGCATATGTGTCGCAGCAGGGAAAACACCTCTTCAAAAACAAGTTAGATATGCGCATGTCCAATTCTACGCGAATGGATCACCGTACCAGCTCCCGACGCGTAGGGTCGCTAACGCGCAACGTCCGCGCGCCTCAGTTCAGCCAGGTCGTAGAATGATCACCAATGCTGGTGTCAGGTACAGAGCGCCTTGCGTGAAACGTCAACAGATACATTTGGCAATGACAGGTTACAAGCGATAGGGTTCCTTTCCCTCGGTAACTTTTGCACCTCTCTCGCAGCAGGCGATCCGCAATGCCCTTCCTATACCGACCCAGTCCTGGGAATCTCTTCGAGTGAGACATGTCTGTCTTGCGCATGCAGCCAACGACACCAACCCTGGCATCACGGTGCCGATTCAGGTACGACGAAACGCCGTCGTCATTGAGAGCCAACGGATAAAAAGGCTGCTATTGCGCCTAAACACAATGCCTCATTTCTCACTTTGGCATATCCTTGGCCCCAGGCTACGCGCAATGGTTGTACAACGGTCGAGTGGCATGTATACCTCATTGCAGGATCATGAAGATTCAAGCGAAGCTGCATGCGGCGCGGACAACCTCACTGTTTACAAGTAAGTTTCTCGGGGTAACTGGGTAGGGCACATGTTGACAAAATGCACTAGGCGTCTATTTGTAGACGAGCGCGTGTGCGAAGACCCCACCATGGAGGACGGAAGAGACACATCCCAACCATAACTATCGAATGATGGTTCGGGCAACGACAAGATATCTCAAGGTAGCGACATCCTCTCACCGGCAAGAGGGCGTGTTGACAAAACGCCATGAACAGGCGACCCTGACAACGAGTACGAGGTTCCACGCAACTGCTAAGCTTGGCAGGCGTATGAAGCACCCGTGTCGTATTGTGCAGCTATTCACCCTTCGCAATCATTTTGAATACTGTCGTTCGATCTACTATCACAGCTGGCGGACTCATCATTAGCAGCTTTTGGTACCCAGCTGGTATGTCTTTGGCTAGTAACTATTCTGCTGCGATCAGCGCAGCATGCTATGCGCCACCGGTAGACGTGGACGCTAGTCTCCTGCCTATGCAACAGGGCGCTGTTACACATGGTAAAGTGGATGGCAACGGAGAGGAACAGATCGGAAATTGTTGCTTCTCAAACGTTCCAGTTGAGACGCCTATCTCGGGGCGGCTGTATGCCTAGAGCACAGTTCCTAACTCAGACTTTCGTTTCCGCTCTGCGCAGATTGCGAACTAGTAACTGGTTTTTATACGCGTAAAACTCTGGGTCTATCGAGGTGTCATTGCTCACTCTTTCCGCAAGTATATGAAACATTCAGTTCAGTCCTCGCCATGCGCACCTCTGCTGTTTCACATTCTTGTGTACGCTGTTTGGAAGTAATCCTGGCCCGCTCTATCACCTCTGAAACCTGTCATTCAGTCAACAATTCTGCGGTCTGCTGGTGAGAACCTTCACTGGAGCCTATCGCAGAAAACTCGCTCCTGGCAGGTGAGAGAAGTCGTCCGTGCGTGAATGGCTCTGCCTGGTTTTGATCTCTTTCGTCTTTCAAATTATCTGCAAGTATAATCAATAACACACAGCTCAAGAAAGATTCAAGCCCTTATTCATTGACATACGTACCCCGACCATGACCTCAGCTTTGCAGTTGAACGACCCCAGCGTCCCGGATCCCAGCGGTGCATGCTTCTATCTCGACATTCCCCGCGAGCTACGAGACATGATTCACTCATATGCCTTGACATATCAATTGGGCCTGGCTTGCACACCGAACGAGCTTTGTCTCTCAACATCTAAGAATCGCATGTCTGACCCATGGGGCGACTTTGGCTTGTCGAAAGCTCCTGAGGTTTGGGTCCCGAAACTCGAGCCCTTCTTGTCAAACGAACGTCCACCGAGTCAGGAAATTGAGGGAGTCACAACGCCCGGCGACCCCAATCCATTTCGCCTAGTTTGTCACCAGACTCGTGCTGAGACACGCGGGCTCTTGTTAGACTTGAACAACATTCGCTTCAGTTATCGACACGAGCACTGCAACTTATATGAGTATGAATTCAGCAGGGAGATCGGTATGAACGAGTTGTTTCGATCGTTCTATCACCAATGCAGCGCGACCAACAAGAATCGCCTCCGCCGGATAACCATCGATCAGACCTGTGACGCGATCGTACAAACACCCGAAGCCCACAATATCCTGGCAGGCTATATGCGAGACTACACCCACCACAAAAACATATCCTTCCTAATTCGCTTTAGACTAGTTGATGACCCACCCAATGGGGGTTTTATAAGAAAATGACGCAGGTCTTCAGTCTGGTTCTCAAAGGACTACAGACTAGCCGTTTCGCTGCAGCGTCCCTTAAGAAAGGACTTGAGATATCTCAGGAGATGCAAAGGAGACTTCTCCATCTCTCGGGGTCAGCAACGGTACCACATAATGTGCAGTTCTTGATACAAGAGAAATCTTCAGAGCACGTGGTGAAAGCGTATCGAGGACGAGCGGCAGGAAAAGCTTTGCACAAATGTGCAAATATACCAGTGACACGGAAGAGCTTTGGATATGGTACCTAGGTGACGTTGGGGTGATGCCTGGATTGAATTTGTGGTGGAGATGGCTCAGATGGGGGGCAAACTTGTTTTCTCTAAAAGCTTTATCGATTTAGTCACCGGCTGTAGATACTGATACGAGTCATATCATGGAGCTCTGATACAAGTACTGAACCAAGTTGTCATCGCAGCTTATCATGACTTCGTTCATGCGTGTACTTTACAGTGTATGTTACGATCCGTGTACGCCAGCTTACCACAATACTATGCTGCCGCACTGTTCTCTGCTAGTACGCCATTACTTGTCGCCATGTCTCCCATAGCCTTGCCACTCTGCTTCTGCTTACTCTTAAAGTATTGCGTGAAGTCGTGTCTAACCTGATGAATAGTCTCTGCGATACTCTTTCCCCACACAGGATCATCGCTTGCCTTTTCACACATCTTGAAGAATTCCTTCCTCTTCTCTTCATGCGCTGGGTCCCAAAGGCGGTGGAAGTTTTCGCGCGACATGGGATCGATCATCTCGCGCCAGATCTTGATACGGATTTCGGAGTATTTATCCAGAATAGATTCGTCGAGTTCGTCGAGATGGATTCCAGTGAAGCAGTCGTAGAGGGAGCCAACGTCGGCGAAACCGCCCGTCAAACCCATGCCGCCGCTGTTGTTATGTCAGTAGAGCAAGCGCATCAAGGGTGTCGTTCACTTACAATGGGTTACATAGATGCGCCGCGTCAGCGACTAGTATTACCTTTCCTACACGGAAACTGGGTGCGCATCTTTGTTGGAGTTTGTAAGGACTCATACTGACGAGCTTGTACTCATCAGGCTTTGGGTGACCAGGGAGAATTTGCTCGTAACGGAGCGGTTGGCGTTTGATGAGTTCTTCTTTCGAGAGGTCTTCAGAATCGCCGTATGTCACTCGCCATAAGCCGTCGTTTGTGATCTTGGCAGCCATATACCAGTCCGTTGGGTGAACAATGAAGTTAGAATCCCAGTAGTCGTATCGCTCATCGAATGGTAGGTAGACCTAACATGTTAGCTGTCGAATCTATACTCAGATGCTTCAACCATACATTAGTAGCAACAATTTGCTGCTTCAGCGTCTCTCCTGGATACTCTTTTCCAAACAATGCAGTGCGAACACCACTTGATGCGCCATCGGCGCCTACCAGATAATCACCTGTGATCCTCTTTTTCTCGCCATCACTCGTTTCCACGACCGCTGTAGCGCCATTATCATCTTGTTCTACGCCGACCAGCTTATGACCCCACTTGATTTCAGTATTGGGGTAGCTTTCGAAATGCTTCACGAGGAGCGGACCTAATTGATCTAGCGGCAGCACCACCATTGAGTATTTTGAGTCTTCTGGCTCGCGGCCCATGCCAGCCAAGAAGGTTGTGTCCTGCAACCGCCAACATACACCTCTGGGGTGAAGCCCGACTGCACGTACATCGTCTATGATGCCGGCGCGATGGAAGTCGTAAACTGCTGAAGGTGCATAATGAGCCGCTCTTGGGTTGCCATTGATCTTGGTATCTGCATCGAGGATCGTAACTTTGATGCCGAGATTTTTTGCAAGGAGGACTCCGAGCAAAAGACCGGAGGGACCAGCTCCGACAATAACGACCTGGTAGTATTAGCGACAGGCGAGACGCTCACGTAGGAACAACGCAAACATACGTGATTGAGTTTCGGCATGGTTACGAATCGGCACTACTGCATGTGAATACTGTGAAAGCATCTGCTAACCAGATGTCATTCTTTAAGATGGCATGTCCCTCATGGTGGGGCTGTCAAATCCCCGCCTCCAAGGTTCTCCATCCTCATCTCAGAGACATTCGGCTGTGATGCAGGTGCGGGGAAGAGCTCAAGTGCCCCACATGGCAATCGACAAGAGGGGAAGGTGCACGTGATGCACTGAGTAATGATAGTGGAGCCAAGGGTCTTGGAGGGGTCGAATGCAAGGCTGGCGAGGCGTGAGCTATGACGTAGCCTCTGCAGAGGTGAGCGCGCGTCTCTCCTGATGATCGCAACTCCGGCATCAGACTGGACCCTGATACATACTAACAAGCCATGGTTGCTAGAGCGAGCACGTCTTACGAAGATGGTGACGAAGACATTGCGATACATCCGGAAGTGTTAGGAAGACGCGCTCTACGCTATTGATACCTCCAAGTCGCGAACATTGTGGAGACTGGAGACGCTCGTATTGGCTGGTGGTGAGATACGAACAGAATTAGAACATACCACCCACGTGCGACGTCATGGCCATGGCAAGTCGCCGTATTGATCCTACAAGACTCGTACACGGCCGCCTCAGCATGTGACGATGCGAGCGACACCGAAACATCCGCTCCGATCTCCTGGCGTCGCATTGTTGTTGGGACCTTGGGAAGCGCAGGGACTCCCGGGCTTGCGAAAATAAGCTTTACCGGCCCTTCAAGGGTTTTCAGCCTCTTGTTCGCCACTATCGCAACCACGAACAGCTGCAACACCATGCGACTAATCTATTCATCGTTGTATGCGTTCAACATATTTCTTTTCAGCTCGCCAACGCTGTTATGACTCGATGGTACAATATACCTAGGCGCTGCTTGATTCTCGATCATCGCCTAGGAGCCATAGATCCACTCATGTTATCATAGCACACCAAGCTCATTCCCACGATGCCCCTAGGTTTGCGACGATTGGGTCGACGCGCGCTGAGAGGCTTGGACGACCCAGTTATACCCACTGTCTCCTTATCTCGGTTTCCCTCAACCAGACTGATCCCAAGCTTTGGCACGGCCATGTCCACTTTTCTTGCTGCGCCGACAGCCGACCTGGGTATCGATGACTGCAAATCTTGGCTGTAGCGGTGTCCGCGCTTCGTCCAGTGTCGTCAGTCAAGAGCTTCATCAAACGTTGTGCAATCCTGCGGGCGGGAACTCGCTATGAAAGTCGTAGTACGCCGACTCCTGACGGCCTTCAAAAATCTCTGCGTCTCCGGCGAATACAGGCATTCTTATACTCAAACCGCTTCGGCGCACTTGCGGCTCTTTACCATCGGACCTCGCGGGTTCCCTAAAATACTCACAACGCCAGTGCAGCCACTCCCGCTGCAGCGATCAAGGTTCTGGAATTTTGGGCTACGATTCTGGTGCCTGTCGCTGATTTTGGCGCTCCCGACGTTCCATGTCCCCTGCAACTTCCGCTCCACCCTTCCTTTGCTAAGCTGACGAACCCGACCCCGAACCTTCTGGCCGCTGCGTTTCGACCAGGAAAATTGGGTCGGCACGCCACTACAGAGTTTGAGAACTCTTCCAGTGACGTTCGGGACCGTGTGTGGTATACCCGCACTAGCGGCTCTTATCAATCCCACACACACACAACGTTGAGACTGCCCACTTTCCACTGCGATCTGAACCAGTAGCTCAAGTCAACGACTCAGTCATTCTTGGGTCTTTGTCTCTACCAAATCGTTATCCATTTTTCCAGGCACTCTCATTACACAGACCACGCCGTATATCCATACTCTGTACGTTCCTTGGGACTCACGATCCTTCAAACATCCACCTTTAGGTGCATGAACGGTCCCAGATATCAGCCTGCCTATTCAAAACTACCGGCGATTTAGCGCACAAATCGGACACACCACGTGCAACGTTATCTGCACCTAGTCGCGGAAGTCGGTGCGTTGGTAATTATTGCGAGCGCACTGGCGACTCCTGGCGCGCCCAACTAGCCGTCCGATAGTGCCCAAGAGAATACAATATCATCATGAACCCCTTTCAAGATGCTGGCCCATCTCGTCAGGCCAACTTCGAACCCGAGGACCAGATGTCCGCCACTCCTGGTAGGAAACGTGTTGGTTGGCATGAAGAACATCCCGTACGCTCACAACAATCACCTGAAGACACAGGCTCTGGGGGGCATAACACGCCCCTCGAACGGTCGGATGTATCACATGATGATCTCCAGAAGATCCGTGCCTCGCTACGTCTAGCTCTTGGGGATGAACACCTACCGGAAGAAGTCATACAGGAACCTATCGCTGCTCCAAAAGATGTACAGAAGCCTCGCCCAGCCATCCGAAAACCAGGTCCCCGAACGCCACCTCCGGAATTCTATCTCAACGACCAACCAAACCCCTTCGACGACAATGCGGCGACCACTCCTTCGGTTGGTCATGACCTCAAGGAGAGATCAGGACTTGCTGCTCAACGCCGCGCAGCGAGACTGTCCAAGTCTGTCGGTACTTACTCTGCCCCAATATCGCGACGCAACTCTAAGGAGATCGCGTCTCCGCCTGTCGAACTCCAGAATCTTTCAAAGCAATACGAATCGGTGGGCGAGACCACCGATGATGACGAGGACGACCCCAGGTTCATGAAGCGTGCATCCATGATTCTTCGTCAGCACACGATACGAGCTGCCAATGGCCAGCCTGCATTAAGTGCTGAAGATCTGTATCATACCGAAGCACCGCTCGCGTCAGGCCAGGTGACACCAGACGCTATGGATGTTGAGGATGAGCATGTCGTTCGTCCTACCAAGTACAGAACGGGAGTGTTGGGCACTCTCATGAAAATGTCTTCTAATGCAGCACCACCACCATCATCATCATCGCGCCGACCCGTTCACCATCGAACTCTGAGCACTGGCACGTTCAGCGGAGCGTCAACAGCGGCCAACTCCCCGAACCCATCGCCGCCCGCCTCCGGCTACTCGACCCCACGCGGAGGCCGTCCTTGGTTCCGAAGCCATCACAACAACCAGTCAGCAACATCCATCTCGCAATTAGTCGGATCCTCAGCTCACAGTTTTGCTGCACCTGCGCAACAAGAGCTTGGTCAGGAGTTTGATCAGCAATACAAGAAGACAGCCCGTCCTGGCATGGGCAAGCGTTCCAAGTCTGACGAGTCTATTTTACCTTTCAAGAAGAACAAGAGGAAGGAGGAGGAGATCAAGATCAAAATCCATCTTGCTGGTACACTTGCGCGCCAGAACTATCTGCGCAAGCTGTGCAAAGCGCTCATGATGTACGGAGCTCCCACTCATCGACTGGAAGAGTACCTGAACATGTCGGCTCGTGTCTTGGAGATCGAAGCACAGTTTCTATACATGCCTGGTTGCATGATTGTTGCATTCGACGACTCCTCAGTTCACACTAGTGAGGTTAAACTCGTTCGAACTAGCCAGGGTGTTGATCTTGGCAAATTGCGAGATGTGCACGAGATCTACAAAGATGTGGTCCATGATAGGATAGGTGTGGAAGAGGCTACACCTCGACTGGACGCTATCATGGTGCGCAAAGATAAGTTCAACAAGTGGCTTCGGGTGCCGATGTACGGTTTAGCCTCCGCCACTGTCGGACCTTTCGCGTTTCAAGCTCGATTTATCGACCTGCCCTTCTGCTTCCTTCTGGGATGCCTCATCGGATGGCTTCAACTTGTCGTCGCCCCTGGAAATGACCTTATCAGCAACGTTTTCGAGATCGGAGCATCGGTCATCACTAGTTTTGCTGCGCGTGCTCTTGGATCCATTCGGCACGACGGGAAAGAGATCTTTTGCTTCAGCGCTATGGCTCAGTCTAGTATCGCCCTCATTCTGCCTGGTTTCATGGTGCTTTGTGCGTCGCTAGAGCTGCAGAGCAAGCACATTGTCGCTGGGTCTGTACGCATGGTGTATGCCATCATCTACTCTCTCTTCCTTGGATTCGGCATCACGATTGGTACTGTACTATATGGCATGATGGACGGCAATGCAACCTCCCGGACGACCTGCCATGAGCCCATGTCAACGAACTTCTACTACCTCTTTGTTCCTGCGTTCGCAATCTGTCTACAGATTGTTAATCAGGCCAAGTACAAGCAGATGCCTTCCATGACAGTCATTGCTTTCATCGGCTGGGTCATCAACTTCCACAGCTCAAAGTACTTCAAGAGCAATGCGCAAGTCAGCAACACTCTCGGAGCACTAGGCATCGGTATCGCCGCCAACGCTCATGCGCGTTTTGGTCGTCACATCGAGAACTGGAGCTTAGACATGTGGGAGAACAAGATACGACCCGAGTTGGTCAAGGTGCGTAAGGTGTATCGCAGGAAGAGCCATGGACCCATCCGTACGCCTAAGGTCGAGCGATCAGCTTATGACCCAACGCACAACAGCAGTGGCCATACATCGCGCGCCAGCTCAGTCAGCGACTTCACACCACACACCAGGAAAATCGGCTACGGTCTTGCCGCAGCTGCCATGTTGCCAGCTATCTTCGTTCAAGTTCCATCAGGATTGAGTGTCCAAGGTTCTCTCGTATCGGGTCTGACTTCAGCCGACCAGATCGTGCGCAACAGTACCGGCAACGCTACAACACTCAGCAGTGCGGACGTAGGCAGTAGCACAACCATCAACTCCATCGCTCTAGATGTCGGTTTCTCAGTTGTTCAGATTGCGATTGGTATCACTGTTGGCCTGTTCTTGGCCGCGCTCATCGTATACCCGTTGGGTAAGAGGAGGTCGGGATTGTTCAGTTTCTAGGAACGGCTGTGCATTACCCCCCTCTTGCATATTCCCGTTGCTGTTACCTTGCCGATTGGTGAAGTCCAAATCGGTTCTGCTGCATGGGAGACAACGTCATTCATAACATATCTTAGAACGCATTTTCCTCTGTTGTATTTTCGAAGCAAGCGAGTCGAGCATTTGCAGGAGTTTGGGTTGTTGTTTTTCCGTATATAGGGCAGCTTCTGTGAAGCTATGACATAGACCTAGACACGATTCCCATAATGTATTACTATCCTCGCCGCTCTCGGGCTGAGCCTCTTCCTTCAAGCATCCTAACTCATCACCCACGATAAGGAGATCATCATGTCACGGCTGCGTAGAGGATGCGTTACCGAATCTGGTATAGCGGAAACATGCTGCCGTAGCCCCTAACTCGGCATCATCACACATCGGACTATGCAATACTAGCACAATCTGGCAATGGCTTTTACTTATATCAGTGTATCGCAGTCGCATCAAGGTTTTCAACTCTGTTTATTCGCATCTTTTACTCCCCTACAATGTATTATGGATAGTAGAGGAGTGCCGAGGCGCATTTTTACCCCGCAAGCTGCACTTGCCAGACCATCATCCAGTAACATGCCAAACGCCGAAGCGTGTACCCACCTAATATCTAAGGCGTGCACACTGCGGCACGCCGATGTGGCTTATGGCACGCCATCGAATGATTGATGACACGTAGTATCCAATCTTGGAAATCTACTCTGGGTCTGTGGCTGTTAGCTCTCGATGACGAAGCTCGCGACTTATATATGACACCGTGCGCGACTGTGCAGCAAAAGCAACGTCAACACAGCAATTGCGAATACGCCTAAAGCTGAAATCAATCGCATCAGCTTTGTTGCATCCCAACACAACTTGCCGACCAAGCTACCCTTCTCGCTCAACGCGCAACCCAACACAATGACAGTAACGCAAATTATCCGCTTCCATGCTCACTCGGCTTCCGAAGCCGACGACCAAGCCAACGCAGCCGTCAAAGCCCTCAAAGGCGCCAAGGCCCCCGAAAACTATGTTCTAGGAACTCAAATCCAGGACAAGCGTAACTTACAGTTGAGCTCGGAATGGCACGACCCCAAAGCCGAATCCTCAAAGGTAGCGGAAGCATACCGTGAAACCGTCATCAAAAGTCTTGGAAATCCCGAGAAGATGTTCCATGTGTCATTCAAAGATGGACAGTCAGCTTTTGACAATGGCGGCCCTCTATCATCACCTTTGGTCGAGTTTGTGCAGATTTACTTCCCGACCGACAAGGTCACAAAGGAGTTCCGGGATAAGATAGAGAAGGACTTCAAGAAGTTCGATGATATTTGCACTCCGGCTGCCAAGGGTAATGGCGCGGTAACATATGGCTGGGTGCTGGAAGAGCAGGAGCACAAGGATGTGAAGAAGGCCAAATGCTTCTTTGTGGCGAGAGGATGGGAGGGTATGCAGTATTTTGAGGATGTAATCAAGACGGACGAGTACAAAGAGGCAGTGCGAATCCTCATGGGATGGCAGGCGCCGTGGGATATGTGGCACGTCAAGAGGGAGTTTTGAAGGAAGAAAGATATTGTGTGCTGTCGTCAGTTATAAGCAACGGTGTAGTGTAATCCTGACTATGCGCTCTCTGGTATATTTTTTATTGCTTTTGCTCGATAGGTGACTTCTTCTGGGGACGTTATCAAGTACAAGTACATGTTATACAGCTTGCGATGCAATCGTCGCATCGTATGATCGTAATACAGCATTCAAAGCAACCTGTTTCTGCGCCTAAAAGACCACCCAAACTAGATACGAAAGACAGGATAATACAAGAATTGTGGAACTCCAGCTATGGAGGGGTTTGAAAGACAATCCTTGGGCTGTGTCGGACGTCATGTACAGAAGGAATAGTTTGCCATCTAGGATTCTGCGTGCCAAGTGGTGTGTCGTTAGGCGAGTAAGGCGCATCTTGTGCTATGTCTACTCGAGCATGTGAGCGCATATGACTCGGAGGAGGTGATCTCGGTGTATCAATCGAGCGCATCGATGACAACTCATAGTTTTCGACCACCAGTTGACAATCTGGCGAACCGTTTATGGGTGAAGACAAAGGCGAAGAGTATTTTGTCTTCGCGCTGCTGAACCATCCATTGATGGCTGCACCCATCGGAGACGTTAGATCTTGTATGGAACCTGGCCTAAAACCTCTCCCATCATGTGCGGTTATCAGTGGTGGCGTCTGAAGATGCGTTGTAGTACTAAATTTTGGGGGTTGTGCACGACTGGACGACCGTACCAGCAGTGACCCAGGTCCGGCAGGACTTCTAGGGAATGAGAGTTCTGGCGACTCTGTGATCCTGGGTACTGTTTGCGATTGCATAGATCGAATAGGTGGTATGATCGAAGTCAGATATGGGCCTTTCTGGGGTTGCGATGAGTTAGAAGAGGGGCCATCAGGCGGAAATAGCGAAAGGCGTTGTGTGTACGGTGTGGTCAAGGCTGGTGTAGGAGCGCGACTGGAATAGCACGAGCTTGGGGAAGTCGGCATGGGGCTATGGATTCTCGACGGTGGGCTGGGTGCCTTCCTGGAAGGAATGAATGATTGCAAGAGCAAAGCTTGCGGCGATGTGCACGATGGTGACAGTGCGCCTGAGCTCTCTGTTCGTGGACTTGTCCAATCCAAACTTCGTTGCCGTTGAGGATCCCGACATGGTATATAAATATTCAGGCCGCGTACGCTGGCTTGTCTACCCAGCGGCGTATGTGGTCTCGGAGGTGGTAAGGGCGACAGAGATCTTGAGGTGGAAGGATAAGGCGAGACTTGCGATAGATGATGGTATTGGACACCTGCGTCTGCAGAAGAATCCCAAAGATCCAGGGATTTCGTCTTGCTATGTCGGCGAAACCACAGCGATGACTTTGATCGTCCCGCTTCCTCATCGATGAAGTGAAGCCGGTTCTTCGCAAGGTGACTCTTTCGCAAGTCACTGTCCAGGCCTTTGAAGAAAGGAACCATGTACGGAATGCTTGCAGTAGCGATGCTGAGGCATACATGAACTTGCGACATGATTGCCGGTTCCCAAAGCCGGTATCGAGGATCGTCGTAGGGTGCGACCGGATACAGCAGGATGAGGCGAACGAGCGCTGCACTCAGTACAAGCATGCGTGGCGCAAAGCATGCGAAGACGGCAAATTTCCTTGAAAGTCGTACTTGAAGATATGCCACAAGGTATACTGATAGCATGATGATGGCGACCTCGGTTGACATGTCGAATATGCAATAGATGATCCAGAAAATATGCTGCTTCAATCAGCCCCCGGTCATGTTTAGACCAAACAGCCAGTGCTACTTACCATGTTAGAGCATTTCAGACTTGTGATGTCCCATGGTCGAGGGAGCTCACACTGAAATGCGGTCGCCATAACCGATGCTATTGTCCAAGCTGACACCAGGATACCAAAGGCCATGACGATTCGGCGAATGGTACGCTGCATTGCAACAACATTGTAGAACAAAACCAAAATTGACAATTTTGCAAGGCCAATAGCTGCGACATACAAGATCTCGGACGCGTAATAGCCTTTGATGAGCAGGTCGATCTGATCGAGCATCAAAGGGCCGGCGGTGCCGAGGCCCTCGAATGATAGAACGACAGCTGTTGCTGAGAGGCCGATACCGAATGACTGCGTGAATTAATACAAGATAAGAGAAATGGTGTTGAGTAGCTTACGAATGCTAGGAATATGAAAAGGTCATCAATCGTGATTGTGCGAAAAACGATGATTTTCATGATCTGGCGTGCGCCAAAGACGATGACAGTGATGATAAGAGCGGTCCATGACACAATCCTGACGGTGTCCATTCTATCCAACCCGCCATTTGGTGCACTTCGAGACGAGATGTATGCAAGTGGTAGCTTCATAATCGGAAGGAAAAAAGAGAAAAGACCAGAACGCTCACGAAACCGACCCGAGAGGAAATGATAAGGAAATAGAAAATTTACCAGATGGTTGCGCCCCGTAACACCATAAGCATGACGAAAGAGAAAGATATGAAGCAGAGAGAACGTAGTTGGCTAGACGGATGATGCGCAGGACATCATTGAAGAAGAGCCAAGCGTGTGCTTCAGGTTGTCCGGGGTATCTGTAGATTAGACCAAAAACAGTACAGAAGACGATCAATCCTAGAATATCGCCAAAAGATGCTAACGGTATAGCTTACTGTGACATCTGGTTCGGCAGTTATTCCCAAGCTATCGCAGGTCCAAACTGGCTAAATACCAGCAAGTGGTATCTGCCTTGCTATCTGTGGTACCAACGCCCATTTTCCGGAATAGTGTGCTGTCGTGCTCTGTTGAGTGCATATTCGACTGGGGAAGGCTGCATCATGCACCTAATCTTGGGGTAAACAGGCGCTTGCGATGATTTGTAGATACTGCTGACGGGTAGCGCGGCTGACATGCAGTGTTCCTCCCGGCGGGTTTACGCGTTAGGGCGCGGCGCCATCCTCCCCCGCCCTCGATGTAGACGCGCATGAACATTTACGAACGGCACAACGGCACTGAATCACATAATGATTTTGTGTTAAGTATATGGTTGAGTATAGCCACGTAAAGGAGGTCGCTGGTCGCGGTGCTGGAGGCTGGGTGCCAATGGTGGTATATGAAGTATGCGCGGGTTCTATGCCTTCGACCTGTTACTGATAATCACATCGTTTTCAGATGTTAATACTCTAGCAGAAAGCAGGAACAGTTCTCCGAAAATTGCAAGGATACCGGTCCCGTCAATGATTGTTGGGTCTGAGTGTAGTGTTTTTGCCGCATCGCTTCGCTTGTCTTTTCTTAGGTCTTCGTGCAGTACCTACCCCCAGGCCCAGGTACCTCATCCTTCTCAGGCACCGAACACTTGGTTGGGCGCTTAGAGTGCTCCTGTCTCGCAGGTCATGGTTTGAAGTAGACAAGGTACCTATTCTTGTATTAGGCCTACTACAAAGCTAGGTATCAGCATGCGAAATCGATAGCAGTGAAAGAGACGTAAGACGGTGACAGGCGGAGGTCCTGTGCTGTGTTGCGATAGTGGGCTGATTTGGGCAACGTCGAATCTAAACGTGTCAATGCGATAGAAAGGATGGAAGGTGGACCGGGGCAGACGATAAGGCGTGGCTTCTTGATCTCGCCTAGCGGATGATGTCAGCACCGTCACTATGAAGTGATTTCGTCCCAGGCTGCGCGACAGCTTCTTCATGAACATCGACAAGATCGAATCTTTCGTGTCACGCACATCGTGCCTTCAGCTATCATGATGTGTGCTTTCTCTATCATTATTACACAATACCCGAGTGTATTGACAACCTAGAGACGCGTGGACATCTGCGGTAACTATCAGTCAGAAACTTTGTGCGGCACACCAACTGACGCTGTCCTCTGCCGTACATCCGTACCAAAGCGAGTTCGATATACTATACATTGATGGTATCGTACTTTGCTTCTGATACTATGGCTTGAGCCGAAGAAGAGCCTTCGACGACTGAGTTGGTGCTGCTTTTGGAACTTGCAACACCGCGTATGATCCTCTTCTATCTGCTTTCATTACACTGGCTATCATCTTCGCTTCATGATTCAGTCGGCTGTTCTTTCAGATCGCCCTCCAGGATGAAGCGTACACACGGCGCTAGTACCTGACGATTTTCGGTCCGAGCGGCGCTTTCCGGCGATCCGAACCCCTTTGGTCTAGTCGCCCCTATTTTGGGCTGAACGTCTCGTCCACCCAAATACTGAAACGAACATCTCTCACTCTGAACAGGTCACTGCCACACACACGTGGCGGCACTCCGCCATCCGGAACGGCGCCACGCACTATCGACCCACTCCCAAAGTTTGAAGGAAACAAACATCCCTTCAAAAAAGCTTGGTTGAGCTTAATTGCATCAATTGTTGATGCTTGTTCGCCAAAAGCATGACGAAGCTCGTGGGTCAGACATGTCAAGTCTTGGGCTTTGGTGTCTGAGCTGGAGATCAACGCTGTGATAGCCAAGCAGTGTTTGATTAGGCCGCGTACGAACCCCATAAAGGTCTATCACATCTGCTTGCTTTTCCATAGGCTTGACGTCTCAAAATCTATATCTCTTTCGCGGTGCTCTCAGTACAAGTAACTGTAACTTTTAATTCTTAATATTCAGTCATTACTGCTATTGTTGCCCAACATGAATGCCTCAGCAACTATCCGTGCTTCCTACATCCGCCAGGCGCGGATGAGCATGACGCCTCGTCCAGCTAGCATATCAGACATGGGGGGAATCCATCTTCAGCCACGTCCCGCTTCAACCGAGAAGCTCGAGTCTTTTGTACACGTCGATTACGTCGAACACCGCGAGAAATGCCATTCGGAGCGCATCGCACAACCTATCGTCTTCGACATTGAGAACAACCTTGACAGCGAGCAGGCATACATTGACAACCGCTACCTCGAAAACACTTCGATCATGGAACGGGACAACAACAACTCAATCAGGGTACGGCTCAAGACCATGTTTACCGTCTTCCCTTACCGCGACCCCATTTACCTAGTGGCAATCATCTTCCTTATTGGCTCGATCGATCTTGTGATCAACGCTTTCTTCGAGCTGCTGCCTCGCGTCATGCCATCCACCGTGTTCGAAACCGAGGATACAGTCGCTGTTCCTACTACGGTGTTGATCGGATCAATCTTCTTCTTCGTGGCTGGCATCTTCGACACCTTCAGCGCCCTCAATATTGACCGCGGCACACTCGAAACGTCGAAATGGGATCCCGAGAGAGTCAAATATCGCCCAGCGCTCCTTGGCACACCAGAATTCAAGTGGATACCTTCATGGACAAAGGCGTTGGACTTGACGAAGAACAACTTGGCCTTTCAGGCAGGTCTTATCGTTCTCTTCGGTGGTGTCATCTTCATGTTTGCCGGCATCGTCGAATTCCCTGGACTAGTCTCAGAAGAAGATCCCTTATTCGGTCTCGTTGTCTTCGGGCCGCAGGTTATACATGGCGCCCTCTTCCTAGGCGCAAACGCTATGCTGGCAGTATTTGAACAAGAGCGCTGGTACAAGCCCAAGTGGTCTGATCCAGATTGGCAGAGCGCATTCTTGAATGCGATGGGTGGACTCAGCTTCATGGTGTCTGGTTTCTTCCTATTCCAAAGGGGAGAGACACAGGAACAAGGTGAACTCAACGCAGCTATTGCCGCAATGGCAGGTAGCTGGGCTTTCCTGATTGGCAGCGTAATTAGATGGTATGTCGTTATGGAGTTCTGGTAGAAGTGGTCATCGTGTTGCGTGAACGTCGTGGAAACTCATGCATATCCATCAGTATGCAGCTATTGTTGTGGTTCGCAAGCAATAGACAAAGACGATCTCGCTCCTTACAAAAAGTTTCTCGTTTCCTGTAGTAGTCCGGTCATCGAATCTCTATCAATTTATCAAACCAACCGCATCGTTCGCTGGTGGTAATGGCCTACGCGGTGATGCCTCATAGCGACGATATTTCCAGTACGTGCGGAACCGCAATGAGAGAGATACAGACGGAACCTAACGGCTACAATGAAGCTACGCCACGCCGTGCTGAACCAGCGAAAGATGCCTGGAAGTCGAAGGAGGCAACAAGGCTTACAAGAATTGGTCAGCTGCGAATGACGGGGTACAGGGTGCGATTAGAAATGCTGTGAAGGGGCTATGGGCGGAGTTCTGGGAGTTTTTCGATCCGTTCGACCCAGACTGATGGTGGTGAGGACGCAGAAGTAATGATCCCGTTCCTCCGAGAACAGCAACCCGGATGTTGAAACCACTAAACAAGCGCGCTCCACTAATCGTGTGTCTCGTGATTTGGTCCTACATTCAACTTGTATTAAACGCTGTGTATCAAAGGCATATGCTCATGACAGCTTACATCTGACGCTGCATGTTCCTTGAACGATTCTTTCATTTATGGACGGATAGCTCTTGCATGTTAGATCGTCGAATAGAGACGCGCATCGTACAATCTAGCATCATGTCTCCTCATCCACCCCATCGACCTATGTCCAACGATATTGATCGCTATGCTCATAACCAAATTCCGACGTCAAACTTCTTGCCAAGATGTCTGACACATCTGACACAGCTCGCATATACCCCAATCACGTGAGTCGGTCTGAAACAGGTCTTGCGACATTGCGACGAGGTCGATACGCCACGGCATTGAAGCTGCTGATAGGTCCGAGTGGGCGATCGGAGGATGTGTGAACAGCTCCGGGCTATCGACGAAGGCATAGCATGAATCATGCATGGTATAACTGCCGACGTTATAGGCATTTGCCCCAGACATCCAACGCCCGCAATTGCAGGTGACAAGGCGATCACACAGTGACAGCCTCACAGTACCAGACAGCATGACTCTATGCGCTAGAATTGTGCGGCGGGGTGAACGTCGAGATCCAGTTCCTCAGGCATAAAAGCCCGCGTCGCGCACCATGTTCAGGGACGATCAAGCAAGCAACACTTCTCACTTCAGCAATCACCCTTCGATTCCATTCTCTTTGCGTCTGCGACTGCAAAACTGACCTGGTGTCACTCGTTCCAAGTACATACATTCTTTACTTCTCAACAAAAGCTTTATACCCAACTTCTTCGAACCATCAACATGCGTTTCACTATCGCCACCTTCGTCGCTCGTAAGTTCTAATCTGAGGCGAGCAGAAACTTGTAGATGTTGTGTATTGACTTTGATCAGTGGCCGCCGTCTCCATGGCCCAAGTAACACCCAACAATGCCGGCGCCAAGAATGTCGGTGCCGGCAACGGTGCCCAGTTTATCACCGGCGGTTGTGTTTCGGATGCCGACTGCAGTTCCGCTTGCTGCAGTCAAGTCGCAGCTACTGGTGACGGTGTATGCTCTGCCGAAGCAGCTAGCCAGCAGAACGGAAAGACTGGTTGTGGCTTCACCGACCCCAACGCTGATGCTGTCATTGCGGCGGCGAAGGAGCAGGTTGCAAAGCAGGGATTCAAGAGGGTCGTTCGTAGCGAGTAGAACGTTGCTTCCCAGTCGAGGTTGTCGATCCAACAATGATAAGATGACTTTTATGATGATAGTCTCAACGGACGTATCCGCTCCCTGCTCCAAAAGCGGCCCAGAGCCGACTGACCCAAAGCGCCAAAACCAGCTCCCTACATGTCTGATCCAGATCGTCCCTCAGCTCAATTGTTGGCATTTTGCCTCCTGGACCCATCTTTAGCACTTCTGTGGCGATGACATGGCCCTCACTGTCTTTCCATTGGCTAGGTTCCAGCTCGTTCTTCCTCTGCTTAAGCGATTTTGTAAATCCTCCTAGTTTCCCACAAGTCATAATCTCAGTCGGTCGACTGCCCTGCGTAGGCATATGTACGACGTGCCATCGGCGCAACCCGAATCGAAGCTGTAAAGCGCCGGGTAGCGTACTGCCCGCTTTTCCTTGAATGTAGTACTCGTTGATGACGAAGGGCGGGTCGTGTGCCTCGTAAAGGACGCTGCTGTTATCAAAGGCGACCGTCGGCGCGCCGGATTGGAGAAACGTGACTTCCTCGGCGCGCAACCTTCGTATGCGAAGCTTGTTGATGCGTGCGTCCAGGAGGGAGGATATCTGGTAGGCAGGCGCGTTCGGGGTATGGATGAAGGTGCCGTAAATGGTGAAGGTGGTGGCTTTCTCGTCCACGACAGCATAGGCTGGCGGCAGTTCTGGCGGAGGCGTCGCTGGTATGACCATGGGTGGTGGCACCGCATCGGCAGGGAGCTCTTCGGCAGCTTCGGGCTCAGATGGGCGTCGTGGTGCCGTTGTGGGCGGGGGCGCGACGACGGCCTCTTCGTATGAAGGGATAGACGCGTTAACGTTTGGGCGAGACATGTTTGCGATGACTAAGACGATGCGCAAAGGATTCTGTTCAGTCAGGCTGGCGGTCTTTCCAACGTAGCATGAGGTGGGATCTGGGAGGCTGTGTTGCGCCAAGCATGCTGTCGTGTTGATTGAGGGTCTGAAGAGACGGAAAGCCCGGCGTGACGTACATCATCTACAGACCTCGGAATCTTATCATCTGCCAAGACACCCCACATCATGCTACCGTCCCAACTCACCTCTACATCTCATCGAGTTTCTAACGAGTTCTTAGTCATGACCGAGTCCTATTCTGTGGCTCCTAGGAGAATTGTGCGCCCTCTCCGACGTCAACCACCTGATGTCCTGGACTGGGCGGTACATCACCAGACTCCCACACAACTTGTTGCTCTCCAAGCCTGAACACAATCTCACCACCCTCCGTCATGATACCGCCGGCGTCTTCATGCTCGAACCAGTTCTTGCTCCACTCCTGCCCGTTGATACTTACTCCCTGAACGTAATATCCTTGTCTTCCATCTCCATCGTCTAGGCCCTCAGCCCTGATCCGCAGCGTCTTGTCATGGTTGACTGTCATGTTGATGTCGGAGAACCATGGACTCTCTAGAAGATAGACAGGAGTAGTCACAACAGGATACAATCCGAGCATCTGCCATATGAGCCAGCAGTTCAGGGCGCCTGCATCGCTGTTCCCAGGGATGCCATTGGTCGTATTGAAGTAGAAGTCATTAGCAAGCTGCCGGCTTCGCTCAACACTCTTCCATTGCTTGTTGAGGTAGTTGTAGAGGTAGGGTGTTTGGAAATCCGGTTCGTTTGCGATGTTGTTGATCGTTGTAATACCGAGGCCATTCACGCCTAGATCCACACCAGACGTATTCGGCTGGAATACATAGTCGAGACGTTTTTCAAAGTGCGAAGGACCACCCATCAGCGTGATAACACGCGACATATCGTGGGGAATCACAAAAGAATATTCTGTTGTTTCATCAGCATGCATTGGGGAGTTGTGTGGATGACGATCATGGCTTACCAAAGGCGGTGCCTTCATAGCTTTCGTCGTCCCAATTACAGCTGCCACAATCAGTAATGTCGTACGTCTTGTGGAAAGTTCCGTTTGCGTATCGTGGCATGACGAATCCCGTAAAGTTACGACTCGAGGACTCAGGATCCCAGCTCAGTTGCCAACCCGCTGACCGGCGAAGATAGAGATCTCGATCGCCAGGTGCTTCACCAGCGGCAATCTGGCTGACGGCAAAGTCGTTAAGGGAGTACTCTACCGTCTTCGAGACTGCTCGCGTGTTGCGATCAGCTGAAACGTAGCCGAGTGGTATCCAGTCATCTAGTGCTCCGCGACCTTCCTTGAGCGAGCCTTGCATGTCGACAGGGTTCTCGTCGAAGAACGGCAGGACATCAGCGTCTTTCTTGACTGCGGCATACCCCTCCGTCCAATTGATCATACCCGTCAGACCCTTCACGTAAGCGTCCGCGAGAACGTTGTCCGCATTCGATCCTCCCTGTACTAGACCGTTGTAGTTGCCAGATCGGCCATCTGGAAGATAACCCTCTTGTTTGAACATGTCAATCAGAGATCGGATCATGGACTCGTAGTAGCTCGGCTGAATCAGATGCCATAACGAGACCTGGTTTCTGAAGAGATCCCACTTGGATGGTGATCAGCGTGACGTCTGCTTTCAACACGATGGCAAAAAACTCACCATGGTGTAAAAATCATCCCAAGATGGCTCATCCGATTCCCATAGCGGGTTTTCGCCAACACGCTCACTTGGTATGAGGTGCATGAAGTACAGACTAGAGTATAGCAACGCCAGCCTAGTCTTATTCGCCGACTCTGAAGTATCGACACGAATTTTGGAAAAGACGTCACGGTTCCACTCGTCACGCGTTGCCTGGGCGGTATCTTCGATCGACCATGAAGAGAGCTCAGAGTTCTTGTATGCACATGCTTTGTCCACCGACTTGAAGGAGATGCCTACTCGCGACTTGATCTCAGTTGCGTTACTCCAGGTGAAGACTGCTCCGACGCGGTCGTTCATCGGTCCCGAACGGGCTGTCGACCCAGTATACGTAGGTCGAGGTGTCGTAGCATTGTTGAACGATCGGAAGTACCGACTAGCGGGGAATGTATTCTTCCCTTTGAAGGCTCGTGCCTCGTCAGGCAAACTATCAAACTCACCGCACACATACACGGTAACTGGCGCACCAATATTCCATCCACCTGCAATTGAAGTGTATCCGGTGTAGGTGCTGGAGTTTGGCTGAATTTCGACTTCACCACCTGTGTAGAATTGTGTATCCCATGTGCGCGTCAGATGGGGAAGATAGTGTGAGAGGTCTACGAGTACGTGCTTCTCCGACGACAAAGGATACGTGTAATGGTATAGTCCTGCGTGTCGCGAAGCTGAGAGTTCAATCCCCACACCAGACTCAAGCTCTGTACGAAAATATCCCACTTGTGCCACATCTTCGCCAACCTAGTTTTTTGTTAGCAATTACCCATGCTCCGCATTTGATCACCCTACTCGATTCTGCCAGTATGTTTGGTTGTCCAGTATATTGACATCTCCATCAATATTTGTCAGCGGCATCTGCGATGGAAATCCATACTTTGGCCCGCCGCCTGTACCCGACTGGTGCATTAGACTAATGCCAGTAACATAACCTTGAGGTGTGTATCCGCCATTGAGCACACTCATGTTGACCATTTCTTCATAGGTATCAATCCCCAATTTGACCATACCGAATGGTACTGCTCCGCCAACGAATACATCGCCGCCGCCGTCTGGAATTTGTCAGAAAAGAGCGCACAGAGAGAATTGTGTGTCTTGCATGCAAGGCCAGGAATGGCGCCTTCAGTCCCAATGAACGGGTTCACGTATTGCGCATAGTCGACGTGATCCTGTGCAAATATGCATCGCGTAATTATAAGCACCGGGAGAAGTCTCGTTCCCATCATGATGGAGAAAGCTAAAGAAACTGGGCAGAGCTTCTAGTCAAGTCTTATTCTACCCCAGGCGTTTGCGTACCGCTCCCCACGATACCCCGCATATGCATATCACTTCCTGTAGGAGCGCCATCAGTCGTACATAGCAATCCAACTTCGGGGTAACGCCGTCAAGCAATCCTCCGTAAACAAGCAGTTGCAGTAAGACATGACGTCGTTCAGGCCCCTCCTGCCTTTCTTGTGCCTGCCAAGATAAGTGCGGAGGCGAGCCACGTGCGCGTTCTCGGAAAATGGTTCCGGAGCGGATAGCGCAGCGAGCACCTACGAACCCTCCATCACATTTCCATCTCAACTTCAAGTCCAGCGCTCCCGGACGATTCCCAGCGAGTGTCTGACAGTGCATACTTCGACGCGTACTATCGCAATTTGGCTCCCCAGTCCTAGCGATCTGCCAAGCGGACATCGCGCCCTCAACCCAGCTTTCATCAACCCTCCATCAATGCCGAGCTTCCATAACGAACAGCCGTCCTGAACATCGAGGGACTACGATATCGCAGCATAATCTTCAACCGAGGCTATTTGCGTGGCTTCGTAGCAGATTTTGGAGCTTCAAGATCCGTCCCATCTTTCCTGAAATTTTCAGCCTTCTCTATGGAATGGATCAGTGCCGAGGTGGAGCTATACGTCCCTGATGAGATGGACCTTAGCTGGTATACATGGAGCCGATAGGATCACAGGACGAGAGGTTGTATTTGGGACTTGAGAGTGATGTTGATTTAGGGGATTGCGAGCCCGAAACCGAAGAAGGGAGGCTGGCCGAGTCATCCCGAAAACTTTGCCTCAAAGTCTAGCTACCTCAACCCTAGTTTCCGGATTCCCACCAACCTAGTCTCCTTTCCACCCTCCAGTTTATGGATGTCGATCAGGGTCCCTCAACTTGCGCAACGACTAGGTTTCGATTTCCATGCATGGGACAGATATTTCACGGTTCCTGGCTGGTAAGCGCGGCCGACCAGCGCATGCAAGCACCCAAAACTCTATCTCCAATGTCTACCGGGTAAATGACGCGCTCAAAGTTGCTTGTCTAGGGAAACAACTCTTCTACTATATCGAGTGTTCCAACACGCTGAAGTGACTCGCGCCGGAGTTTTCCAGACTTAGCATGTTCCTCAGATGAGAACATGGAAAGCGCTATTGTTGTACGTAGGTTTTCCTACCAACTTAAAGCGCTGATCATGCAGCCAGTTCACACTGCGAAGTGCTTTCGATAGATTGTACGGCACCACAAACGCACTACCATACTGTGGCCAGATGTAGGAGTCACTATAGTAAACTCTTCCAGCAGAAGTCATCCACCTTTCGTACGGTTCTTTAGAGACGCGATGTCATTCGTCAGCTGAGTGTTTTGGGAGCAGATTTGGCCAATCAAAGGTGCCCGGCCTACTAGTCCATCTGTCAGTCCAGTTGTGGCAGTACGTGCGACTGTTGCTGCACGTGGTTGTTCGCCTCACGATCAGATCTGTACCAACGTGGTCGGATCGGGCGTGAATCCGCTATGCTCTAGTATCAGGTTCTCCAACATACATGATGTTTGCGGGGTATTAAGAAGCGAAGCTTGGGATGATGGACTTATCGATGTTAACTGCGAAAGAACAGTAATCATATAGCGTTGTACATGGGCATTATTGAGAACGCTAGTGACCGTAAAGTGGGTGACGATTTTCCAACAGCTCGTTGTACTGGCGATGTGGACTGAAGTTCTGTACAGCAATCATATAGCTACCAGCTGCGACTACATACGCAGACCTTTCGCAATTGTTGTATCGATCAAGACTGCCGCGAGTTGCTGGCGCTTTAGGTTTGTAGTACTCGCAGTATCCTGACGCAATGTATCGAAGTCTCTCGAGCACTCACCTATCGGAGCGACTACCCGACGTTGTCGCAACGCATGCTTAGCAACTGACTTTGGGCTGGTACCGGATACCAGCATCGCTCCTTGCTCTCATGTATGGACGACAAGCAACGCCCCCGAAAAAAATCCACGTGTACCTGGATCTGGTTCCGGATCGTAGAAGATTGTGGCTGTCCACTACTAGCTCGACATATATCAAACTTTAAATCGGAAATGAGGGAGCTGGGCGGGCATCATCCAATCTGGGCGCAGATCCTGGTGCGGCAACGGATACCGACCCCCTTGACTCCACGGCAGAGATCTGCGATAGCATTACATGGCACCTTGGTACTAATGTCTAATGTATATATCCATCACTCATGGCCGCATTCTCGAGAACGGAATGTCTACCGGCATAGACGGGCCCGTTGCTAGCGCGCGTTCTAGGCGCATGCTAAGCGGATCAGTGGAGGGGTCCTCTGCTCGGGCCGTCGTTCACGCAGGCTAGCAGAAGTTGCAAAACCAGCGATTGGCCAAGGCCTTAGGATATGACGATAGCCATGGTCTCAACTGAGCCTTCCGAACACTAGTTTCAGCCCAAACTAGGTAAGCTCACGAAGCACGCTCCAGAAACGTTAACACCGAGACGAGGCTGGATCCAGCATGAACCCACGCTTCTGTGATGCTGTTATGGCCTTCGGCATTAAAACTTCGAGAAATTGCATACCTCACCACCATCACATCGTCGAAACCCGTACAACCGGGTTCGGCCAGATCTTCGCCGGACCGTGGGGATACGTAAAATCCTCGGGCACTAGCTCGTCCTATAGCTTATGCCCTACACCCCGATACCCACGGACTGTTACCTATACATTGGTTTCTGGTTCCGCGAAGCATACATGCCTACCTGATTGATACCCCGCTGGATCACACAATAGCCACCGGGCAACTCACTTGCATCTAATATACGGCCTTCCGCGAGCGCACAGATGTCTTCCCAGTTCGACAACTGGAGGAGCGACCCGAGTGAATCACATGGTCCATTGATGAGCATTACTTGTTGGTCGCTTGGTGGAGTCTCCCTTCTCTTCCTCGTTGTTCGCTGCGGGATCCGCCAAAGTCAAAAGAAATTTTGGTACGACGATGGTCTGCTTGTAATCAGCTGGGTAAGTGATGTCGACACTCAAGCAGAGACCTGGTCATTAATGCAACACAGTCCTTACTTCTCGTTCAGCTCATTTTGAACCAATTAAGTATAAACTTAGGGTTTGGGAAGCACGCGCTTGACAGTAAGAAAATATAGTAGCCTTCATGATACCATCTTCTAATCCATGCTTTAGTTGACTTCTCCCATTTTGAGCGCATCACGTACTACGGTGCATCCGGACTTACCGTATCTATCGCCACCATCATCTTGAGCAAAATCTCGTTTGGCGTCACTTTGCTCCGATTGACAGAAGGATGGCTGAAGGCCTACGTCTGGTTTGCCATCATTACCCTCTTCGCCTTTGCAGTACCAGTAGCTGTCCTTCCTTGGACCCTTTGCAAGCCGTTGACGAAAACATTCGTGGATATCCTACCTGGAACGTGTGTCAACAAACATCCTTCTGTACAATATGGAAGGTTTCAAGCTGGTTCGTAGACCCTATAATGATCCGTCGTGACAGGGTAACTGACATATGGGGCAGTATGGGCTGCAATCATGGATATTTCCCTGGCACTACTACCATGGAAAGTCCTATGGAACCTTAAGATGCGTACTGCGGAGAAGATTGGAGTCGGTATAGCGATGAGCTTGGGGCTTTTGTGGGTTGACCTTGTTTTACAACAGGATCGCGCTGACGGAGTTATAGAGCAGGAGCCACCGCTATCGTCAGAGCAAGATATGTCGAACTGCTGCAAACCCAAGATCTTTCATGTAAGACAACTCGAAGATCGTTCCGTAGCTATTGCTAACAAACCCAGATGAAGCATACAACTCCGTCATTTGGTCAACCGCGGAGTCCGCCATGACGATTGTTGCCACGTCCATCCCCATACTCCGTGTCTTCTTCAAACAAGCAGTCAGCCAAGCGATGTCAAACTACCACAACTCGACGAGCCGAAGCAAATCGAAATCCACTGCTTCAGGAAGCAATCCTTCTCAGCCTTCGAATAACGCAAGCACACTTGCAAACGGCACACGTCGTTTGAGCAAAAAGATCACACGTATCACAGGCCACACTAGTACGGATTCTCTGTTTAGAGATGATGATATTGAGAATCAGGATCGCAAGGAGGGCTACATAGAGTTGGATGATCTTGTTGTGGACGAGAAAACTGGACGTGTGACAGCGTTGACTCCCGACTCGTTGCCAGACTCCATAACACGCGCACCCATACACGCAGAAGAGTGGCCTTTGGGCGAATACTCCTTACCACAGAAAACAGCAGGCTCTAGCCGTGATTGTGGGAGATAGTCAGATATCCAAGTTGGGTATCGCTCATAATGTCCTCGTTATAGTAACGAATCATGAATTTTCGGCCAACATTCGGCATCACCTAGGAACCAGCGTTCCATCAACATATGCAACCTCAGTGTTTGTTTGCCTCTCACATTGGTTACTTTAATGATCCCGATTTTGAGTCGTCAACACCAAGTAAAATCTGAGTGCCGATCCTCCTCGCCCTGGTGCCGTGTGTGTTCCCAATCCATTCATGGCTAGCGTCGTTGGGAGATCTGCAGGCCCGCCTCCACGACACGACTCGGCAGGTCCCCAGATAGCGCAACTGCAAGCCTACCATCTCAACAACGCCTAGTATACCCGGACCACCAAGACACACTACGCGCGCACCAGGGGCTTTATCGCTGTCACAACCAACTACGTCGGTGTCAAGCACCCGCCCAATCAAAAGAGACTTAATGCTCCGACCTGCCTCAATCAGCATGCTAGTACGTGTCTATAGCGTGTCAGGCGCGATTTTGAGGCTGCACTGACAATGCCATCCCTCCTACTCGGCCCTTCTGTCGGCCTTTTAATAACAGAATCAGAATCATTGTTCTACGCTCGCACAGAAGGTTTGCCATCATGAAGGCCCGTACATGCGCTACGATCCCCATCCGATGACCAGGCACACACCACTCCTGAATTAAACTTCCGATCCGAAAACGATCAAGAACGATTGGATACTCGTTCATGCGATTCGCCATCGCGACTTCACGCTCCCTACATATAACAAGGCCACGAGTGCTGGGTTGTTTCACTCGTTGTCGATACTTACACTCCTTAGTATTTATCAATCCTTGATCGCAAACATGAAGGCTTCAATCTTGTGCGGCGCCACTCTCTTTTCCTTGGCAGCTTTTGCCTTCCCAGCAAACCTTCTTGACAACCTCGACAAGGACATCAGTGCTGAGCAGCTCGCGGAGATCACTGAGTTGGCAGCAAAGATCTCAAACGAGGTACAGACGAAGCGTCAACTCGGTGCCAGCATCTTACCACCTGGATTCGATGCAAAGGTCCAGCGCATCAGCACTACTGGCAACCATGCATATGTATGTTGTCTTACGGTTATCGAGAAGTTGTGTGCATGGAATGCTAACAGTTGGATGCATAGATCGCACCAGGTTCGGGCGACCTCCGTGGGCCATGTCCAGGCCTGAATGTAATGGCAAACCACGGTTACCTCCCCCGAAACGGAATTGCAAGTCTCACACAGTTGACAATTGCGTCAAATGAAGGTATATTCGCCTTTAATATATCACCAGCCCGCTTTCTAACAATGTTGTAGTGTTCGGCATGGGCATTGAACTTTCTGGCTTCTTGTCAGTGCTTGCTACCGTTATGGGTGGTGACATCACTTCAGTCTCCATCGGTGGAAAGCCAAAGAGTGGTGGACTGGTTGGCGGACTCGTTACCGGTCTTGGACTGATCGGAGAGCCACAAGGGTTGAGTGCAACACACAACCGCTTCGAGGCTGACTGCTCTCCTACACGAGGAGACGTCTACAAAACGTACGTCTTACGCTATGCTATCGCACAGTCATGTGACTAACCAGCAGTAGCGGCGATCCAGTCTCTCTCAACCTTCCCCAGTTCGAGCAACTCATCGCCATGCCTATCGGTCCCAATGGCTACGACCTGACAGTTATGCATCCCTTCCGTGGCAAGCGATACAAGGACTCTGTTGCGACCAACGGACACTACTGGGCCGGACCAGTAACACACTTTGCAATCAACACTGCGACATACCTTTTCACCTACCACTTTTTCTCCAACCACTCCGCGGAATACCCAGAAGGTTATCTTGACGCTGAGACACTCAAGTCTTTCGAGGGTGTTACTGGTCAGCCAGGAAGCTTCAAGTGGGCCCCAGGTCGTGAGAGGATCCCAGAAAACGTATGTATCCCCTTTCTATCTTAAGTCTCTTACGCCGGCTAATGGAAATTTTAGTGGTACCGTCGCGCCATCGGTGATGACTACGGAATCGCAGCCTTCACTCTCGATGCTGTAGGTGCGCTTCAAGCACTTCCTTACATGGCGGTCATTGGCGGCAACACTGGCAAACCTAACACCTTCACTGGCATCAATATTGCAGACCTCACGGGCGGAGTTTTCAACGCTGAGACGTTACTCGAAGGAAACAACCTCATGTGCTTCGCATTCCAGGCCGTTAACTCCGCAGCCCCGGATGTCCTCAAGGGTCTACTCGGAAACGTTCTGGCTGCTGTCCAGAAATTGACCAATGCCTTGAACCCCATCCTTGCGGATCTTGGCTGCCCTGAGCTTGCGAAGTACGACAAGTCTCTGCTTTCAAAGTTCCCTGGAGCTGGTGCGGGACTATAGTCGGCCACAAGGATATCGTTTACAAGCAATATTCTCGTCTTCACTTCACACATTGTATTCGTACATTCTCTATAGACTATTAAGAGAACACCTTGATTCAAAGTATATTATACCCATCCTTTCTTGGTACGGTCTTTACAGCCTTGCAGCATACTTTAGGGGCTATGAGTAATCACGGCAACGGGTACATAGCTGAGCAAGCTGTCCCAACAACGCAAGCTCTCTGGCGCATTTCATATGAAGCCATACTATCATCGCTTTTGCTGTTTTATAGCACGAAAGTTCGTCGATTTCATCCAAGCGTGGTCATTGTGCCATTTATGGTAGATGCATTCGTGGTCGCTACCTCAACGATTAGTTGCATGAACCCATCTCGCGCAGCAAGGAAAGGCAGTGGGAAAGCGACATTTACGACTCAGCAATCCGTGGCTGAGACAAAATCAGGCCAGAATTACGACTTGACATGTGCTCTTGGCAGACGAGAAACAGCTGCGACGAATTGGTGATATTCGCTATTGACTTTCGGAACCGTGCGCGCGTCGGCACCCAAAGAAAACTTGACGACTCTGTCGTATATATCGGCTCAGTATGTAAAATTTGCGTCTGGATGATGTGGTCCCAAGGCGCCGCGTCGGGTGTTGGGTTAGGCCAAGATGCCGGAAACCCAGCATATGTTACAGAGGTGCCTCAAATACCGGGACAACAACTTCCAGGCCAACACCAAGCCTTGGTGCTAAGGCATCCACGTATGCTGCATCACCAAATCTTTAATAGCATATAAGGAGTTCTGGAACATGTCGTAAATATTTCTGCAGGAATAATTTGCTGTTGACCAGTCTTTCTTCACTTCCGTTCTTTCCGTCATTCACTTCTTGCTTATTGTCACCTTCTTTTGATAAGACTTTTAACGCACATTTTTGGAAAACACTAGATATACACGTATCATACCATAATGTATACCATCACTTTCGCGACTATCGCAAGCCTGGTGCTCGGCGCGATCGCTGCGCCACTCGACATCGGCAGCGGCCGAGTTCAGCTGCAACTATCGATCGATCTTGGCGGCGAAGGGGCCGCTGCCGCTGGAATCATTGATGCTCGGCAGCTTTTCGATTTCTCTTCCACCCACTTCGTCAATGCTGTCCCAGAGGAAGTCGTCAACGGTACCGAGCCGACTGGCGGTCTCGCCGGCGCATCCGGCACCTTCAACTTCGGCATCAACAGTGCCTCGAACATGATCTGCTACAACATCACTCTGCACAACTTCCAAGGCGAATTCGATTCTCCCGCAACCACGGCGACACATATACACGAGGCCGCACGTGGTGCTAGTGGACCGCCCCGAATCTCATTCCCAAACCCGGAGCCGGTGGAGGGAAACGAAGCGGTCAGAAACAGTGCAGGATGTATGAAGGGCCCATTTACGACTGGGGTTATGGTTGAAGGTGTGGATTCGGGCGAAGGTTTCCATGTCAGCATGATCGAAGCGAACCCGGCAGCGTTCATGGCGGATACCCACTCGAGCCTGGCGCTGCCTGGTGCGGTGAGGGGGCAGATGGCATAATCAATTAGTCTAACAAACGATTGACCAATAATTTTAATAGAGACTCTTTGCATATGGTCATATCAGCGGGTTGTCAAACTATCTGCACTCACCAGTGCACGATCGCGTCACGAACTGGTCAGTAGTCACAATGTGCATGGGATATTCATTCAGCTTTCTCCAGAACATACACCCTACCCTCGACCCTTCTTTCCCAAGCGATTCGTCGCCTAGTAGACCAGACCTGTACAGCATAGCCCACAACCAACCCCAAATCTAGTATAAGCATGGGCACAATCAGCCATCGGGCGGTTTTCTATATGGCATAGTGGTTAGCTGCCAGGTATCTCATTATGCGTTCTTGAATCCAATGCTTACTGTCTCATCACAAGCCTGTTTTCTCACGCTATCATCTCGTTTCGTGATGACTGGTAACATGACGCATGCCGCTAATTCTCGCGTACAAGTGTATTTATTGTTGTACTCGCTCAGGAATGTTGGTACGCGGCAACGCTCGGACGATTGGTGATGAAGAATCGTGGACCATATGGCGGACGTCAGTGTGCTGGTGAAGGATGCGATGGCAAAAATCACAGCTATGATATACGAAGCTCTACTCTGGAAGCAAGAGCGAGATGTCTGAGCGAAATGTAAGCAGCAAGTAAGATACAATGCATGAGAAGAACAATACCTTTATTTCGTCTTCCACGCTTCTTCTCTTCACCCGTGAAACGCAGATACCTAGTAAACCTGCTGCTGCCCCCAATACCGCTCGGACAAGTGCTAATCTGTCGGTAGTGTCGTTATAGTCGACAGCGATCCATTGTTGTCTTGTCTGTTGCTCCTCGTACATGTCGCTCTGTTCCCTCCAAATGTACCAAGCGCCAGCTGGGAAGTATTGCGTCAAGAGCCATATCGTATGGCTTGTAATGCCGAGTGTGCTAACGGATATAAAGAAGAGTAATACAGCAATCGTAAGGGGTAGAGGATGGTATACTTCCAAGGGAGACATAGTGTTCGTACGCTGTGAAGGTCGGGAGAGCAGATGGAGGCTCTGCAACAAATAGAGGTGAAGAAACAGCCCAGAGCAAGAACGCGCACGCTTTCATCCTAACTGCCTGTTTCATCTTACTTTGTACTGTCAGATGCTACTGATCATCTCCGGCTTCGAGGACCCGCGTACACACTGGTCGGTCGAATACTGGGTCATCGGCCTGGACCTGCGTGGCTGCGGCTCCCTGCCCGTGCTGCACCCACCTGAACACACCGCAAATCAAGTCTGCCATGGCGAAGTGTCTAGAAGATACATTCCCCAGCTTTCAATGTCGTGAGCAGGCTGTTCTGTGTAACAGCCGAAGTTGGTAACATGTCAGTATGGCTATGGGGTGTAGGAAACGCCATTGGTACAGTCTTAGGTAAGCGCCGCCGCGCCGCCGTCCCTTAATGCTGACTCGGGGCCAAGACTGGCAAATCGGATCGTGATGGTAGCTAGGGTCAGAATCTGCCTTGTGAATCGTCGAATGGAGACGCTTCATAAAAACTGCCTGCTCACATAATGAACAAATGCGCTGTGTTTAGACCGGGTGTACGCCACGTCGAGGTATGACATTGGCTAGCGTTTGGCCAGCACCATATTTGGGATCGACGCGTAAGCATATCGGAAAGCGCACTGATGATCATGCGGTTAGGTTAATTAATACACCACAGCCCTCTTAACCACATTCATGGCCTCTTATTTTCCCACAGGTCTGCCTTTCTTCGCTCTATCGTCGTCCCTCGGCCTCATGTAGCGGCACGCCACCCAGCTCCGCCGTTCCATGCTGCCCGTCAAGCTCGCCTCCATTGATTGCGTGACCGTACTTCATCGCCATTGGTGAATATGCCGGTGCCTCTGGGTATCCATCTCTTGTCATCTCCGGCGTACCGTGGGGATTTGTGGAGTCGCCATCGCTGGACGGAATCGGAGCGCCCGCGGCATGGCGCTTCGAGCGCTTAAGAATGTATAAAATAGCTACACCAGCGAATGCAATGACTGCAAGACCTCCGACAACGCTACCCGCGATTATAGCGGTATTGCCCGCACCGCCGCCACCAGGGGACTGATTTTCCTCGTTAGAAGGACTAGCTGTCGGAGATGGAGTAGATGCCGAAGGCGACGGGTTGCTGTTCGATGCCGGTGTAGCGGAAACTTCTGATTGGGATACGACTGATGTTGGGTTCGCTGTGATATGTCAGTAGTGAGCAGAATCCAAGGTTTGTGTCATCCCGCGTACCGTTTGCCGGAAGCTCCTTGTACAGAGTTGTAGACAGTAATGGATGACTCCCCGTCCAGTCGCAGTAGATACGAGTGTATGCGTCAGAAGCGCCGGAGGTGGTGAACATGATATCTGAGTAACAGGATCCATACTCTCCATCGCTAGTCATTTCGTTAACCTGGTTCATCTTACACAACATCTGTGCAATCCAACTCACCAAGTACTAGTTAGACCTCCAGTTCCATATACCGTCGTGTGGAAGCAACTCGTCCATGCTTCGCAGCCTGTCCTCGGTAATGGAGAAGTTGTGCTCGAGCCGTCAACTTCGAAAGCCGAGGACGCTTTGCACTTTTGCCAGAGGCTGCCAGTCGTGAAAAGATAGCCCTCCGATCGAGGGAAAGTCGAAACCGCCCCTAGAGTAAGGTCAAATCGTCAGATGGCGAAATCAATACGCAGAGCTGGCATACTCACAGATAGGTTGATCGCTTTCGGTGCCAATGTCTTGGTAACCTACGACTACGATACCAGTATCTTGCCTAGGGAGCACTGCAGGAGCGGTCGGTGCAGGCATTGGGGGATTTATCAAGGCCGCTGCTGCGACGCCAACAGAGCCCAACTGCAACAGAAAGGAAAACATGACGAGTTGTAACGAACGTCTAGGCGATAGTACAAGAACCGACAGCGCAAACACTGCTCGGAATTGAGGGTAAAAAGAGCGACAGGGAAGCTCTCATAGTTTGCAACATTGTCGCAGGGTGGGACTTGTCTTTTGGACCCCAACTATCGTGTCATTTAACTACGCCCATCTATCTCGACATCCTAGTCGCGTTCGATGACTGTGAGTGGGTGCATGAGGCACGGTAATGCATTTGGGGTTTAGGCGATATGCGGGGCGGAACTTTGCAGCACGAACAGCGTTGAACTGGGAAAGGCACTTGTCCTATCCCAGTATGGTTGGCGCCCGCCAAGTAGGCGTCCCGTTGTGGCAGGGCTGTGAGTTTCAACTCCTAGATCCTGATTGCAGATTTCTGGATCTGGCTGCGACAAGCAATGCAATGCGTGGCTAAAATTCGCCGGTTGGTGTAGACGTAGTGTTGTGTTGGGCGCCACATAGGTTACACTGGAATCACGTGCTGACACTTTGCGACACGCAAAATCCGGTGTGATGGTACCTAGCTACCCAAGTCGTCCTCCAGCCTCCATCAATGCCGAAACCGAAGGATTCCTCAACCAATTTGCCCACTACGCGATCTAAGTCGACTATCAAAGTCATGTAGTCCATCGTTCGACGGTCAGATATATCGAAAGAATGCATCCGCGCCGAGTGCAACGACACTTGCACTATACCAGAAGATTCGCCATGTATCGTGAGAACACGCGCTATTGTTCACTTTGTTAGCAGATCAGCATTAACCACAGTGAACACTTGCAACATGAGATCTAGACGAGCCTCGGAAGGAACCAGCTTGGTTGTATAAATTAGAGTGGGTGTCGCATAGCACAATAAGCCGGGGCCATGCTATCCCGCGACCCGCCTTAGCATGCTTCTGTCAGGACATGGACCAGAACGGCCCGGCCTGACTCAGCACAGGGCATAAATATCTGCTAATGGCTATCATAGCTTGATAGCGATTCATCTCAAGTCCTTTAAAAACAACATGCTCTCTTGTTACCCGATATCGTGCTGTAAGGAACTACGCTCAGGGAGGTATCGCACAGGCATACTGAAGTTTTGTTCGATAGAGAGAAGAACGGCATAAGCCTTGGGTGGTTATACTATCGTGAGATCCATCAAATCCTCGTCTGCTTCTGGCCAAAGCTCGCCACTCATCATACCATTCACGAAAGCTGGCCCCAGAAGCTTGTAATGACCCGCTTCCCCTTCGATGGGTCTCACTATCAGCGGTACCTGGAGACCGGAGACGAGGACTACGTAGTCGTTGCATTCGATAGTCGCTGAAGCGGTACCGTAATATCCGTTTTCTGTTACGAAAAACAGCTTGGCGCGAGTACCAAGAGCGACGTGATTATGAAACAGTGCCGCTGAAGGATCCTGCTGGATAGCTTCATATATATTCCACTCGTTTGTCTTGGTGAGATCACTAAGCCATTCGGGTAGCGAGGATGGGTCGTACGACGGTGGCTCGAGCCTAGCCATGAGTTGAGGCATCGGCATGCTCGAACCAGGATTCGTGGCACTGAGATAAAGTTGCCAATTGCTGAACCCGCGCATCAGTTCATGAAAATTCCTCAAGCTATCAGGCACTACTGTAAGGTCTTGCAGTAATACACGGATGAAGGCGATGATATGCTGAGAGTCGTCCCCGTATCTGTTCGCTGGGGTGTTTCGTGCCATCATTTTGAAAGTGTGGAAACAAATTATCCACTCATGAAATGCTTTGATCGAGTTTTCTCTCTCCTGAAGACCGGGTATAAGCATGTCCTCCCAATCCAACTGGTACGGGACACCAAACCATGGCGACCTTTCTGTCTTTATCATGACTCTATCCACAGTCTTGCCGCGCAGGGTGAGGCGTCTGCTATCTTCTGAAAATTTGTATCGTGGTCGAGAGTTCCCGGCGGCACCAGGCTTGAATGCATTCACTTCTACGGGGCCTGGAACCATCATGTTGATCCAAGTTGGCACCAATGATGGCCAGTGCTGCTTCTCTTCAATACTACCAACAAAATCCAGAATCCAAAGACTGTTATCTTTCTCAATGGCTAGTCTTGCAGCTTCGGTGAATATCTGATCGATGTTTCGTTCATAGTCCGGAGGAGGGAGGTCGGCACCTAGTCGTTGGAGTATGGAGTATAAGCCGAATATATAATCTTTCGGTTCGGTTGCGCGTCTGCGGAGAGATATAACTATGGTTTGTGTGACTGCTCGATCCGAGTTTGGGTTCATAGTCGAACTGATCTGAGGCCCTGGCAGAAGATTCTGTACCATGATCTGGTGCGCAGATATAGCAGAGTTGAACGCAGAGAAGTCTCCGTAGACACCGATACTGTTCTCCGCCGCCCTAAGTTGATCTATGGCGTACACAAGAAGCGACCAGGAGATTTTCGAATCGCCGCAAATGACCAAGGAATCTTTGGCCAACGCTACTTCTTGGAGAGTCCAAATACGCTGAAACCATGACCGCTGATATATGGTTTTGAGAGACTTCAATAGAAGAACACTTGCTACAAAGGACAGTTAGTGTCTGAATAGTTGGGTGATGAAACCTGAGAATAATCATTACCTTGAAGAACCTGATATATCTGTATTGATAAGAGGGTTTGGGTCTCTTGATTCATGCTTCTTACACTCTCAAATTGTCTTAAAATTCCGAACAAAAAGGGTTCGACTGAAGCGGCAGGTCCGATCCAGATAAGAACCAAACTTGCTTTCGAGTAGATATCACCCATAATGTGAACCTGCTGATTTCGATCTTCCATTGAACTTTGATCAATGCAGATCGCATCCACCCATAGTGTCCTAGCACCACTGTCTTGCCGCAGATGCCGCAGTGCACTTTCGCAGTTTGGTGTGACATGCAGGTCTTTCCCATGGCATAGGAGAGCGACTCTCTGCGAAGTGTCTCCCCATGCATATGACAATGCTTCGTATGTGGGCGACCGTTCAAGATCTATTTCTGCAATGCTAACTTCAACTATGTCTTTCCTTGAAGCGCTGGGCAAGAGTGTTATTACTCGTGTCGAGTATGACCCAACTAGCGGCTCGTAACGAAAGTTGTTGGCCATTACAGTAACGTGGAATAGCCTTGAATTAGTGTGATTCGAAGGAACAAGCTAAACAGGTTTAAAGAAGACGCGATTAGCAGGAAATGTCGTGGCGGACGTCGTATTTATTGACTAGAGTCTGACCACGTCACTGATAAGTTCAGCTGAGACCGAAGGTCCTCGCTGATAGCGGTTCACGAAAAGCCATGAAAGCCGACCAATCGTCTGGAGCCATTCATGTTCGCAGGCAAGCGAGGGCTTGTAATTTTATCGTCATCTTATTCGTGGCCAGCAGCTGCGCTGCCTCATCGTGTTCGTTACCGCATTGCATGAGAAAGACCACTCACCCCTAGCCGAGGTAACTGAGACCTGCCAATCACAACCTACCATCTAGATTTACCAGTCTTACTACATTTATGAGGCTGAAGACGCGTCCTGAAGCGTTATAGAGCGTCTAGAACTGTCACAGAACATTGACGAGCATTTATGAAGCTCATACTGTATCCTTATCCGTCATATTTGGTGTTGTTAGTCTCTGGAATGCCGCCTGGAAGCGATAAACAGCTCCAGCCAGTGATCTATCTTGTAAGCATTTATCGATCACATTACCATCAGGGAGAACAGTTTCGAGAGGCCATAGTAGAAGGAAATCTAGTGGTCTTAGTGTCGACGGATGTCTAGAGTTCGCTGGACACTTTACTAACATTAGTTCATGATAACGGTACATACACGATACTCTCATATATGCTGGCCCGAAAGTGGGCCCTCAAAAACAAAACCATGTCCCGATCCTCTTGCTTCTGCCTTTCCACCCCTTTTCAGCCGGCTCCATATCTTCCTTAGTGTAGACATCCGTCTCGAGGTCCATCTCACTCGCTTTCCTAAACTTCGTCTTCTTCAATAGCTTCCAAACGACGATCATCAATAGGAATATTGGTAGCTCCAGGTAGAAGCTGACGAAATCTACGGCGGCGAACTTGGGGCTGAATGAGGACCATCCCTGCACTAGGACGATGAAAGAGTTCAGAACCACGCAGATGATCGGACCCCAAGGGTACATCCAGTTTCGGAAGGGCAGTAGGTGCTCCTTTCCTTGAGCCTTGAGACCGGCGCGGAAACGCAGCGAGGAGATACCAATGCAGATCCAGCTTAGCTGATTCGAAACACCTACAATATTCTGTAGCCATGTCCAGACCTGGCCAGAGCCTGCAAAAGATAGGGAGAAAAGTACGATGGATACTAAGCTTGTCGTTATGACGGCAACCCATGGAACTTGGTAACGTGTCAGCTTCGTGAAAACTTTGGGTGCGTGTCCGTTCGCGCCGAGTGTGTAGAGCAGTCGCGAGCCAGCGTACAGCGCGTGATTACCAGCAGATATGACACTGGTTAAGACTACCGCGTTGACGAAAGATCCAGCTGCTTTCGAGCCTGCCATTTGGAATGCGATGGTGAAGGGTGATGTGCGAGATGACTTGGTCGAAAGTCCTGGGTAGTCGTACGGTATGTTGAATCCGATCATGATGGCCGTTAGGATGTAGAAGAGCAAAATGCGCCAGAAGACGTTCTTTACAACCCTGGGAAGCGTACGCGCTGGATCACGCGTCTCTCCGGCGGTGATTGCGATCGATTCGGTTCCTCCGTAGGCAAAAGATGCCGTGACGAAAACTGACGCGAAGCCACCAATGCCACCCACAAAGGGTGCATCTCCGACAGTCCAGTACTTTCCTCCAATATACCCATAATCGGTGTTGCCACCTGCATTGACGGCAATACTGAGAATAATGAAGATGATGATGGTCACCACCTTAAGCAGACTGAGCCAATACTCAAGCTCACCGTATGCCTTGACGTTGATGATGTTCGCCAACACGATAAGCACCCACACTGCTATACCCACAGCATACCACGGGACGCTATCGCTCCAGTACTGTATCAACAACTGTAAAGCCACCAGGTCTGCGGCGGTGCTAACAGCATCGTTGAACCAGTAGTTCCATGTCAACGCAAAACCAAACGCATCATCCACGTAGCGACCCGCGAACGTGCAGAAGGAGCCCGCGACAGGAACGAAGGCGGCCATTTCGCCGAGCGATAACATGGTGCAGAAGACGATGAAGCCGACGATAGAATAGCAGATGAGTAGCGAAGCCGGTCCACCAGTTGCGAGAGCTTTTCCAGTACCCAGAAATAGGCCAGTTCCAATGGTGCCTCCGATTGCGATCATCTGCACCTGCCGGGCGCTGAGGGAGCGGCGCAAGCGATCCTCATTGACGAAGTGAGACTGTATCCGGTCCAACGAGTCGGGTGATGCTGCGACATCATGAGGCGCCTTCTCAGGGTCCGTGGTCGCCATATCGTGGGTGAAGTTTACCGTGATAGTATGCTGCAATGCAAGAGACGAAGCTCAGAGGCTGGCGCATGGAAGCTTTTCATGGCGAAGCTTGAGTGTTCTTAGTGGATAACGAGCGTCTTACCAACAGTCCGCGCGCAAGCCGGCGATCGTTGCATCGTTGGCTAATTTCGCAGTGTATGCAACGGAGCACGTCATTTTGCTTGTAGCGGATTGGTGGCGTGCGGGGGAACCTGAGGGTCGAGTAGCATTTTCACTCGAAGTTTGCATAGCGCTAGCGTACATGAGGTTAGCAAGCGTCCCACCGGACCGGTTATATTACTAACTTTACGAGGAAGCTCGCCTTTTTTTTATCTTATGCCAGCTAGCTCTAGACTTATCTTCAGATGTTTCTAGTGTCATCAAGGTCTACGCGACGGTTCTACAGAAGGCGTATCCACTCTATGTGAGATTGTAGCAGATCCTACAAGATGCGGCTGACAGGCTAACTGCGACTTCACTCAAACTCGAAAGATCATCCAGAACAACATCTTTCTGCTCATCAGTCCATCTCTACGCCTTTTTATTCTCTTTGATTATATCTGCGGCCTTTTCGGCAACAGCATACATCGTTGCCTGCAAGTGCGCTGCCGGTATCAAGGGCAGGATGCTCGCGTCTACGACCCTCAGCCTTTCTACTCCGTATACTCTCAATTGTGGATCCACACAACCACCCAACTCTTCGGGCATAAGCGCACATGCACCGCTTGAATGCGCATAGGTTGGATCTAACGCAGCTGCTTTGATACTGGAGTCAAAGATCTCGTCATCAGTCTGATATTGCGCACCTGGCACAGTCTCGACGGGGGCGTAGCGCTGGAGCAGGGGCGCGGTGGTCCAGTGCTGCCTGTTCCACCGCACCAATTCGCCAAGAACTAGTTTATCGACTGGGTTTTGGAATGCGTTTCGAACGACGATCGGGTTCGCCCATGGATTCGTAGTGTTGAGGGAGAGAGTGCCTCGGGAGAGAGGCTTCTGCACGGCAGTAGTCGCTCGACCCCAAGGTTGGATCGGGTATTCGCCGGTCGCTGCATAGTCGGAGAGATAGTGGTCGACCAGAATCCTACGCTGTGCCATGAAGCCCTTCAGCAGAGTGTCAATCTTCGAGTAGCGTTGCGGTAAGTATGCAGTTGCATTCTGTCCAGAGATAATGGCAGTTATATCAGCATACTTGGTAGAAAAATCTTTGAATGCAAGGAATAGTGCTGCATTGCCTCGCCCAAAGGTCCACGGTCCAGTGCGATTAGCTACATACAGCTCGGCAGCTGTAGCGTTAAAAGCTGGGTCGGGTGTCGTAACGAGCATGTCTGGGTTCGGAACGGACTGATTTGAGAGGTCAAAACGCATGTACAAGGCTTGATGATCCTGGAAGTTCGAACCGACAGCCGGGAGGTCTTTCTTCACAGTGATCTTAGCGGCAGATAGTTCGTCCTTGGGACCAATTCCGGACAACATGAGCAGGTGTGGTGTAAAGACGCCTCCAGCTGCCAGGATGACCTCTTTCGTTGCGTGTAGAGATCCGGTGGAGGAGTCGACGTTGGACGTATACTTAACACCACTGGCTACAAGCGTACTACCATTCTTGAACAGGATTTCATCCACGTGAGTGTTGGTCAAAAGATGCAAGTTGGTGCGTGTTTGAACTGGGTCGTAGTAAGCTCTGCGAGCATGGCTGCGCTGCTTAGTCGAGTTGTCAATGGAATTTGGCGTCCAGAATGTGCCAATGGGTCTACTGAAGCCTTCTGGCGAGTGGGGTATGTCGGTCCTAGATACAAAAGATCCCATGATGTCGACGTAGTCTTCATACTGGTAGCTGGGTATCGATACCTTGACTGGCCCATCGCCATATCTGAGAACGAATTAGCTACGACTTTGTGGAGATGGTATTGTGCACCTACGCATTAGCATCGAACGTCATGTTGAAATGACGGCGAACCGCTTCTAAAGGGCCATCAAAGTGAGTGGACTTTTTGAAGTACTTTGCTAGGCCTTCATATCCCCAACCCGGGTTTCCTAACTGTTCCCATGCATCGTAATCCGCATCAGAGCCCCTATCCCACTGCATGCCGTTGACGACCGAACCGCCTCCAACAACATTGCCTACATGTACCATCCAAGTCTTGTTCTGCATGAATGGTTCTGGTGCAGATGTGATGGGATAGTAATTCTCGACATTGATGTTGGCAAAATACGGCACACTCGTCGTGGGTCTGTCGTCGATGACCCCGTTCTCGATGACCAGCACGGATACTTGAGTTTGTTAACAGGCCAAATCGCTTTGCTAGACGATGTCGTACTCACTATTTGCATTTTCAGTCAATCGGTTGGCAACTACCAACCCACTGAGTCCCCCACCCACAACAATGAAGTCATAGGTTGCCGACTCTGAGTACGCTTGTCGCACGTTCACTGCTGCTGCTGTGACTGTAGAAAGGAAGCCGAGAAGGCCGGCTAGCGAGTTATACCTGACCGACGGCATTTTCGTGTCTTTCGGTTTACTCCGCGACGATGTTGACGCAGTATCGCATCAGTATCATGGAAGATATACGGTCTCACATCCGGCATGCGAAGGGCGACGATTGCCATGATCTACGGATTTACCCATAGGTTGGGTTAGGAACCTCAACCCCTTCAAGCCTAGTCCATACGTGGAAGGTGGTGTGCTGTATTCGATTCATTCTGGATGAACAGATTTGGGTCTTCCCACTCATTTCGGTATCATGCTCGATTTGATGATGTTGTGTTGACCGTGCATCCTTCCTCTGCAGAGTCTCAGCAAGCTCCCCTTCCGGCGCTTGTCAGGCCAATCGAGAACGGTTGGTTGGTGGGGCGCCAAGCGGCGGCGCGGCGGCGAGCTTTCCCCGTTGCATGTCCTAAAGCTCCATCCTTCGGCAGATGTCTTCTTTACTGCAACACCGCCTAGCTGAGACTCTCCGAGGCGTGTGTATAACAGCTGCGAGTTGTGTTCGTTTCGTTGCTTCGTTCAGAGTACTTACAACGTACTAACAAGACCCCCTTACTTCTACATACGTTACATGTCTGACGAAAGCAAGTTGCAAAGCGAATGGCAAGAACGGAAGTCTCATACAAGGAAGTCTGGGCGAACTCCACCTCGTCGTCGCAGTATTGAATCCGATATGCAGGTCCCAGATTGAAGTCTTGAGATTTACAGGCTACGAAACATTGAGCCGTCACTACAGTGGTGTTGGCCGGAGATACATTTCTATCTCTTCGTTACCAGTTCTCGGAATCACTCCCGTTTCCATCTAAATGTGTGCTGTCAATTGCATCTTCCGAGTCGTACAATGGTTCCTGCGACAGGATACATCCACATCTCAGGCGCACAAAATCTCACGCCTTCTCTCGCATGTCATACCTCATGGGCTCATACACCGTCGACTTCTCCCACTTGTCTTCCTGCTGAAGCCTCTGCACTCTCATATCAGCGACAACGGCATCGCGCTTCCTGCTGACAACAATCTGCGCAATCCACACGACGATCAAGACTACTGCGCAAACCAAAGTTGGTGCCAACATCATTCTGCTCGCCCTTGCCTCTTTGCACATCCTCTCGCTCCACTCCATATTCTCCATATAGATATTCTCTAGTTGGTCGCAAGCAGCTAGCTCGCGCGTGCAAACGAAGTAGTTGTTGGCAGGTGTATAAACAGAATTTGGTATGCAAGTTGCGCCTTGCAAACGGGCCTTGGTTTGTGATGTGAAGATTGTGGACGTGAGAGACATGGCGAGCGCCGCAGTGCCGAAGAAGATCGAAGAGACAAGCATCCATGGAAAGCTAGAGGGACGAGTTGTTGGGTGCTAATCATTTTTTTTAGCAATGTTCCACAACGGTCTTGGGTCAGAAAACACACCTTCTCCTTCCTCGACATCCACCACACAGCCAGCCATCCAATCAGTCCAGCAACCAGACCAACACACCCACTCGTCAGAATCCAGATATCGTTACTGTTCACATACTCTAGTGTCACTATGTCGAAGTCTTTACTTCCAGAGTCGACGGCGTCCCAGTACGCGCCACGCTCAGGTGAGCCAAGGCGTCCAACCCATTTGTAAGACCCTGCTGGAACTCTATAATCTAGCGAGCTTGTGTAGTCCGTGGCAAGGTAGACTGTAACAGCCGATAGAGCGAGGAGGGTTGTTGAAGTTGCAAGAGAAGTGGTTTGCAGAATGGTGGGGAGTGTTGGGAAATGCATAGCTAGGCTGGCGGTATTATAAAACTTGTATTCGATCGGGATGGAGTAATTGAGATAGGGAGATATGAGTATGACGAAACGATACGAAACTAAGAGCTGGCAGCTCGACAACGTTATGTGCGTACGACGAAGAGGTTGTTGGCGGGGTGACATTGCACCGCATCACCATCCTGCAATGGTGGGACGGGACCCGAGTCGAGCATACTAACGAAACTGCGCCTCATTCAGACGGCTTGCAGCAGACTTTTGGCCTCAATACGATGGGCAGGTGCCTACACGCGGTGGATGGAGGAAAGAATGCACGCTGCTGTATCATGCGCTCGACATTTATGTTGCTCTGATGTAGGCGGGGCGGACTTGAGTGAGACCCACGATGCGCTCGAACGGCTATCGTGGTGTTATGACATAGTGTTGCTGCGACAATGTCAGCAAGACCGGAGTTCGCTACGAGCATGCCAAGCACAGCTCCGCTTACAAGAAGGATTCCTTTTGCACGTTCCTTGCTCTTATAATAGATACCCCGCGTAGCCAAAGTCTCGATTATCTTTAAGAACAATGAAGCAAGTCAACCTTGCGGTTGGCATGGCAGCCATTCACATGCGCGATACACCCAACCACTTTCCAATCATCATTACATGCCACGTTCTGGAGTCTTACATTTCATGCTCAGCCATACTATCTCAGTAGTCGTCTTCGTATCTCTGTTCGTCTCTGCCCTCATCGTACGCATTCTCCATGTTGTCTCCAAATTGTTCCACACCATCTGTCATGTTATCCCACTTGTTCTCGATATCCTGTGGTATGTCTTCCACCGCCTGGACCTTCTCGCCAGTCCATTCCGCAGCGTTTTCTGGGAAGTTCTCGATATCGTTGACGCCGTTGTCCCACTTCTGCTCCACATCATCGCCAAAGTTTTCTACGCGTCCGACTTGCTCGCCTGTCCACCCTGCGGCGTTTTCGGGGAAGTTGCTGATGTCGTTACCGAACTCGTCGACGCCCTGTGAGACGTTGGCTTTGGCGCTGTCCCAGCCGTCTTCTGTAAGGTAGAGTTAGTGAACTGAGGGAATGATACAGAGTTGTGTGATTACGCACCAATCTTGTCGCCCTCGTGCATCAGCAATGCACCACCTGCAAGACCTGCTGCACCAGCTGCGGCGTACTTCCAGCCATTGCCACCAGACTTTTTCTCTTCCTGGTGGCCACTACGGGTAGGATCGTATGAGCTCTGGTTGTATGCGCCTTGGTTGCTGTAGCCGTCTTGGCCGTAGCCGTATCCACCTTGTGGTGGTGGAGCACCGTAGTTGCCCTGCTGTTGAGCGTAACCAGGACCAGGGTACTGGAAAGTACGCTCGCCGTTGTGCTGGTTCACGAAGACCCAGCGGTTTTCGCGCCCATCCCACTCAGCGTACCAAGGTGGGGAGACTGGTGGTGGCTGCGGAGAGTGCTGTTGGGGCGGGTATTGAGAGTAACCTTGCTGCTGTTGAGGTGGGTATTGGGAGTAGCCGGACTGCTGCTGCTGCTGTTGATTTTGCTTGTCACCGCCAGTGAAATCGGAGATCAGTTCACTCAGGAAGCCCATGGTGAGTATGCTGTGTTTGTTACGTAGGGTAAGAAGATGTTGAAAGAGGGTTGTTAATGTCCAGGTGGATGCAGGTGGGGTGCGGTATTTATTCAATCATCAGCATCAGCCCCTCTCGTACATCGATAAACCCACTACATCTGCAGCTAAATCTGTTCGAGATCGTCCACGATGTGTAACAAATGCGAACGGCCGGAGCTTTGAAACGTGGCGCAATCTCGGTCTGGCGGTGAGGCGGTGCCGCTATCTCCGGCGTCAGAAAAAGCATCACCAGTGCGATTGCCAACGGCGATAATCTTCAAAGAACTCATTGACGCGAAAAAGACGAGCAAACACCATTGTGAAGCCGTAAAACTCGAATAAACACTGCTGGCTTGACAGGATTGTCAGCATGCATCGGCAGATAGCCAAGCATCACGAAGCTTTACTTGGCAAGCGGATAGTCCCTCCCGGCTGAGTTAGGCTTTGACATCCCCGCTTTAGTGACCACACTCCGAGGCGCAGTTCAGGGGCGTCTGACGCATTTGCTGCGCCACGCGACCGAGCTGGTGTCAGCAGCATGGTACGCATTCCAGTTCTATAGTACTCAGCTGTAATCGTTCTGAACTTTATTACGCCACGTTCAGTCAATGAACCTCGCTGCTTACACTATGGCCGTATCGTGCACGGTGGTGAAAAGCATCCCATGCGCCACCCCATTTCTCAAATCGAGGCCGAGGTGTTACTAACTTTGGATCGACGCGTCGCAACGTGACTACGCGACACAACACAAATCTCAGATCTCATATTGGGTATCGACAGCATACAGGATACTGGGGGCGTATCGAGAAATATGCTACAATCTTCAGAATTCAGACGATGTGTCTACAGTATAATACCTACATTGTAGACGTTGCCCCACGCAAGATCCAACAACCATCCAGGCCGGTTGAACTCTATGTCGCGTTCATGTTTGTCAGTCAGGTGCTGTTGAGAGCCCTGGAGACAATGATATGGCAGTGTGGCAGAGGTGAAAGCAACCATATCCTCTGATACCAGGCAAATTCACCACTCACTTCACATCTGTAACCTCAAGTAGCTTCATATCATGTAAGCGCTTCGTCGCGTCTCTTTTTCCGTCCTCTTCTCTACATCCCTCACACCACGCTCTCAATTTCCGATGGTCTATCCCAGCCAATTCGAGCCCATCATGAAGCTCTTCGCGACCTCCATCCTCACTTTCGCTCTCCTGGGCATCGTTACCACTGCTTCCACTCTCGACGGTGAAGCCTGCACTGAAGGCGAGAAGCAGTGCGCCCTCAATGGTCACATGGTCGGTCAATGTGTCAGCGGCAAGTGGACGATTGTCAATATCTGCAAGCCTGGCGACATCTGCGTTGAGAATGCTACAGCTCTGTGTGCTTCGAACCTTGATAGGAACGTACCTTTCAGCGCAGAGAGCGATATTTCCGCTATTGAGGATCTTGGTAACAATGGTGCTGAGTTCCCTGCCACCGAGGAATGTCGCGATGGCGATGCGCAGTGCGAAGTCCTTCCGCTCATCCTGCTTGGCCGCTACGCTATCAAGCGCTGCAATAGCAACCACAAGTGGTTTATCGATGTGGTCTGCAACCGAGAGGATGTCTGCATTGCCGAGCCTTATCCTCACTGTGCCAGTCTCGAGGCTGTTGACAGACGTGAAGAAAGCAATGGCAAAGACGGAGGTAAAGACGTCATCAACGCGGTGAGTTTCATAGCTTCTCCTTCCTCAGCTTTCGCGCATCTGCTGACTGCTTTCAGGTTCAGATCAACAAATTCGAACTGCCATGCACAAAATGCAAGAGATTTCGCGATGAGTGCACCACGGTAAGCTCCACTCACTTGCTTCTATCTCCTATTCTCTTCAAACTTACCGACAACACTAGAATTGCTACAAGTCGGTTCATTGGAGGACGCGGGCGTGGTGCCAGAAGACATGTATCAACAAGATGAAGGACTACTTTGTTGAAGATGGCAACCATGGAACATACCGCGGTACCTGTAAGTACTACTGCCCGAACTTGTGTCAATAAATTTCTGCGATAGGATAGCAGGCGGGGGTGAAGTATCTGAGGGTCCTCTGTGAAACTGGATGAAGCAATAGGACACGTAGGATCCGAGAAGTTACAAAGGTAGCGCAAGCGAACATAGGCCGTAGCATAGCATGATTAGCTTCTTCGCATGAAACGTTCAAGACTCATTTTCACCTACCCATCCTGCGTTGACATGTTCATACTGAACTTCCCGCCACATAACGAAGAAGCCCGCAAGACGTAGAGGAAGGGCAAGCAAGCCAAGACAATTGACATGCACAGAAGAGAACTTTGTATTACCACACCACCTCGTCCGATTTTTGGGTATCTCTTTCAATCAAAAACAACCTTCTTTCCCTGCGGCGCTCCCTTGCCCGCAACATCAATCTTCAACTTCTTGCTCTCCTTTGCCATCTTCGCAGCCTGCCAACTAGGATGCAGTTCGCCCTTGTCATCCCGTTTAACACCCAGGCCCATCTTCCTATCCTTTTTATCATCCTTCTTACCCAGTGGCTCTGCGTTGCTTCCACTCTGTTGGAGACCAGGACCCATGGGCTTGCCTCGTCTTTGACGCTTACCATCACCGGCAACGGCTCCTCGTTTGGCGTCGAACTTGACGTTCTGTTGTGCTTTCTCAATATGTTTGGCTTTTGCGCCGAACTTCATCTCAGCAATCTTTTGACGGGCGCGTTGGCCACGGCGATTCTTTCGTGGAGCGACGTCAACGTCGAGGTCGGAGGCTTCGGATTCGGAGCCGCTGAAGTAGGCGGCGTGGCTGAGCGCGGGAAGGAAGGCGGACGAGGTGGGCTTATCTTCTATGGCTTTGGTTTTGCTCTTCTTGGTGAGTATCACGGCTTCGTCGGAATCGGAGTCGGATTCTGAATCGGCAGAAGACTCGTCTTCGCTGGTCCCGTCTGCCTGTGCGCCTTCTTCCTCATCATCCTCGCTTGCGCTCTCGGCCTCGAGATCGTCGTCGGGGTCGTGTTCGCTTTCGCTGTCTCCGATACTTGGGGGTCGATCGTCGTCCGATATTGAGCCCTCGCTTCCCTCCTCGCCTGAAGATGGCGCAGCTATCCGCGCGCTGAAAGCCATGTATGGATCGTCGCCCTCGTCGCTTGCGTCCTTCATCTCCACGTCCTCCGTCTGGGCAGACTTGGAGCTCTTCGCCTTCTTGTCATCCTTCTGCTTCTTCGCACCCTCCGCCTTGATGCCTTTGTCCCCTTCCTCCTTCTGGTTGCTGTCCTTGGCTTTGCCGGCTCCCAAAATGTTCTTCAAGTCCTCAACGACACCATCCACCACCTTCTTCACATGCACCACCTTGAACAACCTCGCAGTGACATTGAGAGTACTGGTGTCCTTGCTTCCCTCCCTGATACCAGCGATGTATTCTTGTAGTGGCTCCGCGTCCTTCAAGCTTTTGACCCTTGCCAGAGTCTTGCGCAAATGCTGATCGCCTAGCTGCTCCAGGTTCAGCGCCTTCAAGACTTGGTATTCGGCATCCAAGCGAGAGATTGCCTTCTGGTCGCCCTTCTTCTGCGCCTCCTTCTTCCTGCGACTGTGTTTCTGGCGCTCGAGCGAGGAACCATGTTTCAGCGCTGCGAGAAGCGGCTTTTGCGCAGCTTCGAGGCACTTTTGGCAGCTCTTGGCTTGTTTCGCAGGCGTGGCTAGGGAAGCTGGGGGAAGCTTTGCGGTAGGAGCAGGCGATTCGCGCTTTCGTTTCGGCATTCTGGGCGCTCTTTTGGGGCTGTTGTTGTTGGTGTCGAGGTGCCAGTGGAAATTTTGGAAATGCGCCCAGGGCTAATCGATAAGCCCGGCCAGAATTCCACTGCGCGGCATCTAGGCCGCTCTCCACTGTTCTTCTGTCACCCTTCTTTCAGTCTGTCATTAACATCACACATCACATGCGCCTTAGAATATGCCGTCATGCGATATGGTCGACTAAGTCAAAAATGATAGACTTGGATACACGTTACAAAGAACAGCTGACAAGGTTAGCTCATAGGCACTTGTCGCACCTTCCAGCCTACTTCACCTTAGATTCAACCCTCATCACGCCTCGCTTCTCCAGCATCATCTCATTCTTGTTCGCTCCTGCTCGTAATGCCGCGTCTCCGGTTCCCAAGGGTGCTGAGGCTGCCTCCGACTAGGCGTACCTCCGCTCCGAGCCCCTCTAGGAATAGGAGCCTCAGTATCAATATACACGCTTGGACCCTGCCCCCGTGGTCGCTCGCCATACTCCGTCTGCCCTCCTCGCTGCAAATGCGCCTGCATCTCTCCGCTCTGTAGCCCTCGACCGTCAGCCATGGTGGGCATCCGGTGGAACTGAGGCTGCTGTTGCTGCTGCTGCTGCTGCGATCGAGCCTGCCCTTGGCCAAAGAATGCCCCCTGCGGTGCTTGATTGGGTGCATTGCGGAATAGCTGCGGTGGTACCATGTCATCGTCGTCCGTTCCACGGTTATTACCATGTTGCGGGAAAAATAGAGGGCCGTCTGTATGGCCATCTGCCTCATGGTCAGCTCTCTCTTGCGTCACTGCTTACTACGAGGCACAATGTACGATGCGACCTGTCCTCCTCCGCTGCCCCAGAGGCTTTGGATTTCTTCTCCTTGTTCATTTTACGAGCCCGCAACTTATCACCTAGGACTTCCCAGTAAGAGGTAAGGTGCTTGCGCTGTTGGAACTTCCTTGTACGCTCTCCTGGCTTCGATGGTGCTGTAGACAGATCTCGAGCCATATTGTCTATCGAAGGCATCTTAGGTATCCAAAGGGGGGTGGGAAACCCCAGGATCAATCTTATACTTGCGCGCAGTGACTAAAAGGACAAATGGAAGAACCGGTGCCGGCACGATGCTAGACAGTACGAAGGCATTTGCTAAACATGTCACTTACGATGTTTTCTTGATCCGCCATGATTTCTTCGACGAGGAGCATCATTTCCAGAGCCACTTTGACCAGTAGCGTGGCCCCTGTGTGATGGTTTTGGAGGGATCACATGGCGGCCTCGGTTCTCTTTGAAGCCACTGCCACTAATATGTCTTTCGCTTCTAGGTACGCGTCTCGTACTCTTGCCTGTGGAGTGGGCGTTTACTGGAACATGAGTATATCTGCCTGCTGGCTCTAGAAGGCTTTGTTAGCAGCGGAGTGACAGTTCACTAAGAGTAGCTTGCCGAAACAGATTGGACGCGGAGGAGGCGTGGAGCATCGATTAAAACAACACATGCTATCGGAATTGTGAGCTTCGAGATAGGAGACTGGCTATGGGATTGATATTTCAGGTGGCTATAGATACAGATTGATGTTGGCTGTGATTTGCTATTTATGGATGAAGGTGCTAATCAACTCGTTGCAGTATCCATTAAGGGCGCAGAAGAAGGTAGTTATGTGCGATTGCGATTGATCTTCAAGCCCTTCACAGGCATCGTATAATATTGCGCCATCAAATCATGGAATGAACTGAGACGTTGTTGGTGGTTTGGACACACAAAATCAAAGGCGCTCTTTAATACACGACATTCTAGATAGCTGGTCAATTTACCAGATAGGTGACGATGGGTGGGAAGTCTGTTATGCTAATGCGCAGACACTTCATCATAAAAGGGAATCTAAATCGACATTGAGCACTGCTCCTTACAGCTCAAGGTTAGAAGTATTGCAGATTTTATGGTCTTATAAAATTAGGTCGAGGTTAGTATAACTTGCTGTAAGAGGAGAGTGACCCTTGTATGGCAAGCTGTTGTCTACGCTCTGAGCTTACCCCGCAGTCAGCCTTTCAAGCACACAGCACTCAACACCCCAACCGCAATCCTGAATGTGCTACGAGGTCATTGAAAGATATTCTGTTTGTCGTTGCTTATACTACAGGCATGCGATCGACCCCTGTGCAGCGTACGGTCAGCGGGGGCACGGCATTCAAGAAAAGACGGCTCTGGTAGGATACAGATGTCCCGAACATCAACTCAGCTGGGACAAAGAACAAGCAGTATCCGTAGAGAAGCCAGACATTGTTGATGATTCCTCAGATATAGATGGAAGCTTGACTGATGACGAAAGTATCTTCTCCACCTCAATTGCGTTAAGTAGATGTACGTCTTTTATCGCAACCGATGGACAAGACACTGTCGCGGAGATACTGAAGATCCTGATTGAGGACCCTGAGTTGAGATGGGAGAAACTGCTGTGCTTTCAACCCGAGATACCGATTGGGAGACAAGTGAAGGATGTACAATTCTTCCTAGCAGCCTTCGAGAGTGATCTACGCACTGAGGCTGGTTCTACTCTACAATACCATGCCTGCGCGTTTCTGCGACGTCGCCTCCGACACATCTCATCACGAATATACGAGCACTACGATATCGAAGAGAAATTCAGTTCTGGGAATATCCTCTCCAACGACGAGGACGTTTCTGGGTCATTGGAACGACTTGAGCCTATCGGTCTGGACGAGCCCGATTCGACGCTCATGCCTGCCTTCTCGAGCATCCAAGATTTCCTGTTTAAAGGAGTTGCATACCAGTCGTTGAAAGAGAATATAAGAAATTTTGTACAACATACGCGCAATCATGAGGAAGAGATGGTCGATATCATACTGCGGAATATACATCCACCAAAAGCGGTCTCCCATCGTTTTGAGAATGATTGGGCAAAAGTACGACGCGCACACCTGAGTCGGTTTCTTTCCTGCCTTGAAATTGAGGCAGAAGAACATAAGCTCTCAGCTTCGGATCGTGCTGGCTTGAAGAAAGTTCGTCAACATCCCTTCCAGCTTATCATGAGAGTCACGACGTCTTGGACGAGCGAAAAACCCTCATGGCATCATTATCCACTCATACCAGGCATCGATAGCTGTTTGACATACGGAGACGTCTCGGGAACCACAATATATAGCCAGACCGAAATCGAGTCTTTCGAGACGTTTGTATGCTCAAGCGAAGCTTTTTTGACGCTCGCAAGAACAATTTCCGGTCTTCCACATAAGAATCGAAGGAAGTCTGGGTTTGTTGTATGGCAGCAAGGGCTTAATGCTCAGACTCCATCCGATGGTAACCTACGTAAAGATGTGTATGACACGATTAGTTATGATTGTGTAAGTTTTTCTGACCTCCTACCACAACTGCACCCATGCAGCTGACCTCTCATAGCCATGTGGGAAAACCATCGTCGACAACTACGCACCATTGTCTGCAGAAAGTGCTTATAACCGGTCGCGACAACTGAGGTTGCTCTCTGTGCGGCAAATGTATCAGCAAGCTGCCTCACAGCACTCGCCGCGAAGCTTTTCAACGTTTACCGTGCGCCGCTTCTTATCTTACTTTACTGGTACCGAAGCGTCGAGCAATATCCCGCTTCCCCAGCATCAACCCCCTGACCCGACTGCCAATAACGTGGCGACAAAGCAATGCATAACGCAGTCCGGATCAGTACAGCATAAACACCACTTCATTCATTGGTGTGTACCTTGGAGTCGCTACGCCGTACGCATGTCTCCACTGCAGTCATGCCAGATCCGATCAGACCTCGACTTCTTCAAGCTCCTGAAACAACGGTATATACAGTCTAAAGGAAGATACAAGATGTTCCTCTCGTTCAAGAAACCAACTGCCCTACGGTTCGTGAAGGTAAGTCCATACTTCGATCTCTGGAATACCTGAAGCCGTTCATGGCTAACACCTGATTTCAGTTCCGTTTGTATCAACATCAGCTCGTAGATATTCACACGACTGATGACATACCACCTGAGTCTTACAAGGACGAGTATGAATATTACCCAATGCCTGCGGAGACCGTTCCTCCAATCGGCCCCAATCTACTGATGCATTTCTTTACGCATCCAGACGAGAGCCCCTCATATCCGGTGTTACTACCAAGCATACCGAAACGAAAGAACGACAAGCTCGAACCTTGTCCCATACGTGGCAGCAGGTAGGTCAAACCAACCGATCTGATAATGAGCTTATGCTAATGCGTACAGCCTTGGTTGGGGAATTGACGTCGTGACTGGGATCGACGAGTTCAAGCTCTTTGCTTTAGGCTTGATTGGTACGCTGGCAAGCATGATTTTTGGAATTGTGTGGTCAGTCGTGAGACAGGATATACAGGGTGGATTTGCAGTTGCAGGTTTTCTCTTCACACTTTTCGCATTCGCTATTGCTAGTTTGAAAGCGCTAGACTTCTAGTGGCTGCGGAAGTGCCATGGACTAGCCACATGAGATTCAGACGCCGGATTCAGATTCATATTGAGGCTTTCATATGTGACCAATAGAGGCGACAGATGCCTTGGCTGCACTATCTCCAACGAACTCACCGTCAACGCCTATGACCTGTGCCTTCGAATCCATCCATGCCTCCACGCCCGAAACCTATACCCCCCATGGCCTCGAATCCGCCCATACCACCAGGACCACCTGTCGGTCCTCGTCCTCTCTGGCTACCTGTACCACCACTTCCATTTACGTGATCCATATTCCAAGCGGGATGCGAATTTCCAACGCCATCAAGCCTCGCCCCTCCTCCACCTCCACCTCCTCTATCCATGCCCATAGGCCCTTGCATGAATGAATCTCTGGAACGGCCGGTCCTTCTAGGCTTGGGCTGTCGAAAAAAGCCGGGGTCTATTCCTCGATTTTCAGGTCCCGGAAAGTTACCAGACGCCCCTGAACGATGACCACTTCTTCTCTCATTCATCTGTCCCAGGAGTTCCTGCATGGCTTCCTCGCCACGTTGTGGGCCTACAACAGCAGAACCGAACCCAGAGGCGTTGCCCGTTGAGTTTCTTCTATTTGGCGCTTGCAAAGATGATGTCATTGGAAACATTTCCGCCTTGAATAAATCTTTTCGGTTTGAGCTATAGTTACTGCTCTCACGAGCAGTAGGATCTGGGTTCCTGGGCCGTACGGTGGACAACTGATAGCCTGGTTCGCCAAGCTTGCCATGTTGGTACAGTGGGGGCGGGGTGTGGTCGCGTAGGAAGTTGAAGAGACCCATAGTGTTTATTGATCGATCTAAAGGATGACGGTTCGCTTTGTTGTTGTAAAGTCTAGATAAGTGTGAGTGATAATCCCGTGTTGGAAGACGCCGGAGATGGTAGTGGACAGAGGTATTGTAGGAGATGGAGACTAATCTTATATACCAAGTACTTGCTGTGACAGTGTCGCTCCAAAAACATGGAAGCAAGGGCGACGCCATTCTGTTAACGTAGACTGAAAGCATGTGAGCTTTTGCATACGTTGAATTGCATACATGTGGTACGCAAGCACGTTGTAATGGCTGGCAACAAAATGGAATTCCATAATAATCTATAAACATGAATAGTCATAACTCGTGCCAGAGCTTCTGTCAATAAGTGTTTCGGTATGTCTCAAAAGAATGCGGTCATTCCCTCTTTTCTCCTCAATGCGACGTGGAGGAAGATGTACACGACCACACCGAACCCCAACATACCAGAGATAACTCCGAAACCCATGAGGTACTTTGGTTTATCGTCGCCAGGGAACAGGTATGCGCCGTATATCTGCGCAAGATTGCCCATAGCGTTGACGAGCGCAATCGCGATGGCCCTAACCTCAGGCTGCATAGACCCAAACGTCGCGCTCGCGAACGATAGAGAAACGGCGTTCGAGGCCCAGAGACCAGCGGCCATAAGAACAAGTAGTGCGTATCGTGCTTTGAAGTCGTAGATTACGCATACGAGAATCGACGTTATGAGGGAAAAGCCGAGCCAGCTTGCGATCACGAGGCCTCGGTGGTGAGAAATGGCGTCGGCGAAGTAGGTAGTGACTGCTGTGCAAACGAAGGCGACGGCATAAATGGGGACGGTCATGTACTGGGCTGTTACTGTGTCTGTGTAGCCAAGCCCAGTCATCAGGGTCGGGTAGAAGTACGAGAGGGTAGAAGAGCCAACGATAACCTGACACCGTTAGACGAGTGCTCCATGATCCACATTAATGGACTTACCATGTAGCCAAGGATAAATGAAATGGTCCTCCAGTCCATGATAGCAAGACGGAAAGACTTTGCCTTGCCCATCCTCTCCTCACCCTCAACGTGTGTTCGGACTCCGCCTTCTCGGAGACGCGCGATGGCGATAGCTCGCTCTCGATCAGTGAGCCGTTTTGTGTTAGCAGGGAAGTCCAGCAAGATGAAGTATGCCACCATTGCCCATATAATGGTTGCAGCTCCTTCCACGATGAACAACCATCGCCATCCGCGAAGACCAGCTGTGCCCTCCATACCGCCGGTTATTGCGCCCGCAAGAAGACCACCAAATGCGCCACTGAGGATCGCAGCCGACATGTATACACCGAAGCGTTTCGATTGCTCGTCTTTTTTGTACCAGGACGATATGATGAGGATAATTCCTGGCGCGAAACCCGATTCGAAGACACCAACGAAGATTCGGAGTACGACAAGGTGTTTGAAGTCATCGATGACAGCCATACAACAGGTCAAAGCCCCCCAAATGATCATGATGACAGGTAGGTAGATGGACGGCTTGAGGCGGACCAGGAGCATGTTGGAAGGCGGCTCGAAGACGACATAGGTCACGAAGAATACAACCAAAGCGATGGAGTATTGATCGGAGCTGAGTTGCAAATCGTCAGCCATACCGGCAATCTTCGCATTTCCGATACTGGCAAGTCGTTAGCCTCGTCTGTCACGCCATTTCGAGATAAGCATACTTTGTGCGGTCCATGTATGATAGCAGGTACATCAACCATATTGTTGGGAGCAAAAAGAGGTCAATTTTGCGGACCAGCTTTTTCTCTTCCTCTTTCGTCCATATGAAGTCCTCAGCGATCTCTACATGCTTCGTTGCGTCCATCTCTTTCACATCTATAGGCTCTAGAGAGTGGCGTGTCGACGACATGGTGTTCCTGAGCGCGAAACGACGGAAGCGGGACGGATATGGAAGCAACGAAGCGGAGCCTGAAACGACAGGCTGTATAGTATTGCGATAGCAGTCACCGATACGTCTAGATGGGTGCGACACCCATGGTGCTTTATAGTGGAAACGTATCTTGCCCTCAGGTTTTGATGTTTGCCAAAAACAGCATGGACCTCCCCAGATTGCGTTCGGGCCTTTTTCTTACCCCAGGTCTCGAGCTACAAGCCGAAGTTCCCGCATCAGACCCGCCTGCACAGGAAGCTTGACAATAGTGATTGGTCGAGGAACACGACAGAACATGTTCCATGCATTAATTCGGTGCACACCCGACGGTGTGCCTCGAGGCGAACTTTGTGCCACTAAGCGAAGGCAAGTAGTAGCTATCACACGTGCAAGTCGCGTCGGCGCGTAAGCTCGCCACGAGGCCGTTGCTCCTGCGAAGATGGTTGAACCGAGTCTTTACAGCATCCCTGCCTTGTGGACCATGCTCGCATCGTTCTCGCCCGTGGGGAGCATTTGGTACCGATCAACCACACTCCGTTGCCACCAGTTTCTTGTGGGGTGGGTATGTGAGATGTACTTAAACATGCGGGGTGCCAGCCAGGTGGTGTTTGCCTCTCCATCATTTCGGTTTTCCATTCTTTCGCCAGACCTGCCGCACTCCCCAAACCTACACCAGTAGAAATCAATCGGAGATGTCTCCTTCCGCGATCGTACCGCAATCTGACCAGACAGCGCCTGCCAACGGGCACGCCAACAACGGTCAAGTTGAGCAGACTGTCGAGAATCCTGTCTATCTTACTACAGAGCCAAAAGAAGATTTTGACTGGAAAATTACTCTGAAGGGCAAGGTAGTCGCTATTACCGGGGCAAACAGAGGTTGGTAGAAAGGAACACCAAGAGTTGAGACAAGTGCTGACCTTGCAGGTATTGGACTCGGCCTCGCTACAGTATGCCTTGCCAACGATGCTGCTGAAGTCTACTCCCTGGACCTCTTCGAGCCCGGTGAGGAGTTCCAGGCGCTGCAGAAGGCCAACCCCAAGCGCGTACACTACCTTCACTGCGATGTCACATCTGAAGAAAGCGTCACGAAGGCCATCGACCAGATTGTTGCCCAGTCGGGCCGTATCGACGGCATGATCGCCAACGCAGGAATGACCAAACATCAGCCCGCACTCAACTTCGATCGCCCACAGCTCGAACAGCTTTTCAACCTAAACGTTTTTGGCGCGTATTTTTGTGCAACGGCTGCCGCGAAAAAATTCATCGAGCTTGGTATCAAGGGTTCGATCGTCTTCACAGCGTCCATGACATCGTACCGGCCAAACAGGGCAGCACCGTCAGCACCATATGGAGGGACAAAGGGCGCTGTTCGCAACATGGCACATACTCTCGCAATGGAGTGGGCAAAGCACGGAATTCGTGTGAATTCGATATCGCCGGGTTTCGTACGCACACAGATGACATACTATGTCGAGAGGGCGCCCGACTGGAACTTGAAGATGCAGTACTATGGCGGTATGCCTAGATTGGCCGATCCTCGTGAACTTGGCGGTGCATATGTGTACCTCCTCTCAGACGGTGCCAGCTACACTACGGGTATCGACATCCCAGTTGCGGGCATTGTCGGCGCCTGGTAAAAGGGTTCTGTTGTTGCTTCTTCGCGTTATACTGCATTGGGTGGAGTCTGTAACTGCCGGCTGGCTTTGGTTCTGTTAGAACCAATTCAACAAAGTTTATTAAAAATGCTTCTCTCCTCTGCAAGATGTCAAGTGATGCATGGCGATGTTGTTGTCGATGTCCGTAGTGGTGTCGATCATGTCGTGCAGGTGAGAAGGATGAGGCGACATGTCAAGAAAACGAAATTGTAACCCGGGATGCGCAACAGCCACAACTGACTAAGCACGTCTCCTTTGCTGCACGCAGCCTGTATACATCGTGAATCCGCCGATACTTCGAGTGGACATTGCTGCTCCTCTTCTATGAGACATGCTCCAGGACCTGTATCATGTACATTAGGCCTCCCAAAATCAGCCGGTGGTGGACAGTGCTTTGGACTGGCGCGGGGCCTTCGAAGGAGTATTCGCCGCGGGCCTTTTCCAGAGTGAACACGATTCCCTTCTCTAACCACCGTCAGATCATCCTGCAAAACTCCGCGAGGTATCAGAAATCCGGGCTCTGCATGCGCTGTGGTATCCTGGGCTAGTTGAGCGTCCTTCCCATTGGCCCCAGCCTCGTTCCCCACGGCAGGCCTAACCGGCGAAGCGGATCCTCAAGGGCCAAGCGAAGTTCCACCAGCATGCGCAACATCATTCGTAATGCAAGCATCGTCAACAGGCAATCCTAAGCCGCGCAAACCCCGTCCATCTCGAGCGCGAGTAAGTCTAATTGTGTTGACTGGGTGTGAGACTTTTACTGATTCGACGGTTCCGTCGCTTGCAGGGCTTACGTACAACCACCGGATGGTAAGCTGCTCCCCAAGCACGTGTCCGCCTTGTATCTTTGAACTGTCATGTTCGCTAGCTCTGTATTGGTTACATGCTGCAGGTCTCTTGGTTAACCGCCGGCTAACTTGAACAGCCTTACCTGCAGACGAAGGAGGGTGAAATGTGACGAGCTGAGGCCACGATGTGCGACATGCAGCAAATCCGACAGAGAATGTCTGTGGCCGTCGCCAAATGACCCCGCTGGCGGCACGGGAAGCAATGCGTCTGGTTCTGTTCAATCAGAAACTTCACCAGCTCAAGATGGCTCTTCTGCTGCTGCCACGTCGCCAGGACCTGCTAGACGACCGATTCCAGGTGATATCGATTCTCAGCTCTGGAACAATTCTCCTGAGCTATTGTTCGATTCTCCGTCGACCGTCATCAACTCGTTGCCGTCGCCAAATTCGGCACCTTTGGCCTACTACGATCTGCTTGCCGAGGATGCCATCAACAACATTGACAAGTACAACCTCAATGTTGACCTAGACAGGAACAATTTGTCCAGACAGTCAAGTCCTGTCGCGGATACACCAGGTTCAGGCCCGCAGCTACACTCAAGCCAGCAAGCACCAGAAGCCGAATCGTCGGCACATGAGCAATGGAACTCAATCAACCCCATACCCATGTCTGACGATGAGCTCGTGCTTTTTCAACACTACATTGCTGTGATTGGTCCTATTTTGGATCTGAACGACCCTTCTAGGCAGTTCACGGAAACTGTTCCTTCTCTGGCTGTCCATAATGTAGGCCTCATGAAGTCTCTACTCGCTGTGTCGGCACGGCACATGGCACTCCTGAATGAGCCACAAATCTGTCGGTTAAACATACAAGACCCATCCCCGGACGGTGACGATGGCAGGATGAGGAACCTTCAAAGTCCTCTGCTACAGGCAGGAACACAATACTACTATGAGACTTTGCAGTACCTGTCGAAGAATCTTTTCTACCCTTCCTACAATAGGTCTAGGGAGATTATATCGACATCTATTCTCATCAGTACCTATGAGATGTGGGACTCCGAAGGTCAATACAGCAACGGAGCCTGGGAGAGACATTTGCGTGGTATATTCTGGATACAGAGGAGCCAAAACAATAACGGAGAGTCCAAAGACCCACTTCGGAGAGCTGCCTGGTGGCAATGGATACGTCAAGATACCTGGGTCGCATTCCGCGAAGGACGTCGCGTTCTAACTATTTGGAGACCGACCAAGCGTTTGATGGACCTAAGCCCGGACGAATTGGCTTTGCGGATTGTGTACATATGTGGGCGATGTGTAGACTTTGCCGCAAACGAAAAGAAGTACGACCTGAACACTCGCATCGAACAAGCCGGAAAGCTCCTGCAAGCTCTGGAAGATTGGCATCGAGCGCTCCCAGTATCCTTCCATCCCATTCACCGAGGACCGCCACCTGGACCTGGCGCCATGTTTGCGCCCATCTGGATTCACCCTCCTTCGTACGCAGCTGCTGTTCAAACGTTTCACTTTGCGAGAATTATAGTTCTCATCAACCAGCCTTCAATGGGAGGTGTCGACGAATTCCGGATTCGACAACGTAGCCTGGATGAAAGCGTAGACATGATCTGTGGCATTGCGATGGCACACCAAGGCAGAGAAATTCCAAGTGCCATGGTGAACTTCAAGTCCATCTATGCTGGTAAGCTTCACACCATCACGCATGTTGTTCGAAATAATGCTTACACTATCCAGCTGGTTTATGCGTTCAAGAACCCGTCAAGCAAACAGCTATTTTGAACCTCCTCGACCAGACGCTCGATGTCACCAAGTTCCCACCCAAGACATTACTCAACGATCTTACCAGCTATTGGCGGGCCGAAGCATGACCTTCCATCGATCGTACCGAATACAGCCATCCTATCTGAACCTTTCTCCACATATGCATGTCAATTTCTTATCATTGCATCCATCGAACCGTATGCAACGGACTTTTGGCCCCTCGCTCTGGCTCCACTGTGACGCAGTGGTTCTGTGAGGACGGCCTCATCTGTACACAACTCCGAAAAAGCAAACTCGTGCAAAAGAACCATGTAGCGAGGCTATTGTGGGTCGGTGCGCAACGGAGAACGCCCTGAATTCGAGTGTACTTTTTCCACAAAACTCACAATGTGGAGACCACTCAGCCGTGGCATAAATCCCTGCATCGTGGGGTAGAAGCGGGGTGCATGAAAGGATACTAATCACCTTGTTCAGTCGAACGTGTGCCTCGTTACGAGGCACGTCGGCTGGGGCCTAGTGAGCCGGCCGACGTACCGTTCGCCTCTCCGCAACGTCATACTTGATCCTCGGCGCGACCACCAATCAATGAGCCTGAGGGCCGCGGCTTCCCCGAACCAAACATGCCGCAGAGAAACAATACAACATCGGTTCCGAAACCGTTCCGATCGCGTGAACTCTATGCGCTCGACGTCTTTCAAGCACCGCACATCAGTAAACGTTTGAGACATTTCAAAGTGCATATTGTTACCATCCATCATGGCGGTCACCAAAGACAATCGAACACTAGCAATACTCAATGCCGCTGCAAAAGGCAATTATGGCGTCATGGCTGCAATCGCGTACGAAGCTACTGTAAACGTCACTCTCAATTCTGACTGTTTCCAGCTACAACGTTGAGCAATTGACAGCCCTCGTTCGCGCGGCGGAATCGAAGCGATCGCCCTTGATAATCCAGCTGTTCCCATCGACCCTCAAGCAACTGCCCCTTCTCGCCCATGCGGCTGCGCATGCCGTAAAAACCGCAACAGTACCGCTATCTTTACACATCGACCACGCGCAGAATGTGGAGCACATCCGAGAGATCATCGCGACGCTACCGGTCGACTCAGTTATGGTCGACATGTCGCATTACGATGAAGCCGAGAATCTAGAGAAGACTCGGATACTGACCAAGGAGTGTCATGACAAAGGCATCGCTGTAGAAGCAGAGAGCGGGCGGATAGAAGGTGGCGAAGATGGTATTGCCGATACAGGAGATCTTGAAGGTATGCCGTTAGACTGACGACCATCATAAACTTCCTCCGTTTCTGACTTTGCGCAGCGCTCTTCACGTCGCCTGAAGATGTCGACAACTTCATCAACGCCGGTATCGATATATTAGCCCCATCAATCGGAAACGTACACGGCGATTACGGCCCCGCTGGTCCGAAGGAGGGACAACTACACTACGACCGCCTCGAAGCGATAGACAAGCAGATAAACAAGCGCGTCTTGGTCGCGTTACACGGCACCAATGACTTTCCTGCTGAAGTCATGCAAAGATGTATACGATCTGGCGCAATCAAGCTGAATGTAAACAAGCTTCTACTTGAGGTGGGAAATGAAGTGCTGAGGAAGCACGCACCAACTACTTCCCTAGCGAAGTTGATTGATATGCAGATAGAGGTCATACAGAAGGAGACGGAGAGGTGGATGGACATTTGTGGTAGTAGCGGTAAAGCTTGAAAGGGAAATAGACCAATGACACAACAGCATTGTACTGTTATATCGACCGAGCGTATCTTACTCCTCTATTGCACTACAGCGTGATGCTTCCAGACTCGGCTCATCGCGATCAGAGCAAATGTTGTATTGTTCTTGAAATTTTTGTGTTTATTACTCAATGCTGAGATGCGCTGTCAAACTGAGTATTCAATATCTCGAAAACGCAAGCAACGATCAACTGTCTTTGCAATTATTGCACGCCACAAAGACGCTCGTTCTTATTGATTTGTACGAAAGACTTTTAGCACACCCTAGCAAATACACTGTCTGTATAAATGCGCACCTATGAGTAGAAGGCCTAAAAAAGATCTTAAATTCCATGTTGGAAGGGCTGTTGTCAAAATGATGTTCCTCGTGCCCAAAGCACCGCTTCGCATCACACAGGCAGATAACGCGCCGCATGTCCACCCACACCCAAGTGCGCACTGCAACGCTGCCATGTGCAAAAGAAAGCAAAAAGAACACACGTCTGCAAAAAGAAGGTCTTGCCCGGAATCGAACCGGGGTTGCCGGAAGATACTGATTTTGAGATCAGAATCCGGAGTGATAACCGCTACCTGGAATGGTTATTAGCGGGGGCAAGCGAGAAGTGGAATGTTTGAAAACGTACACTACAGGACCGATACAAAATCACAATTTAGAAACAATATACCTAGTGCGATTGGAGTAAAAGCAGTGGGCGCAGGAGAAGGAACGATAAGCGCAGAGTTTTCTGGGTCGAGTTTTACCCCACCACCCAAACTCAACACTCAACCGTTTCGTTTTCTGGCCGGCAAAGTTTTCACCAGTCCCACATGCCAGGTTGGACCATCAGGCACTTTCTTAATTTAAACTGTAAATATTTACACTACAAATCTTCCGATTAGCATCAATCAAGCACAACAGCAGTTTCAACTGGTTTCGTAGTGTGCGCAAGAAAAACGATGTGTCTGCGCGACTACATATCACTAAGAGGTGAGGTTAAAGAGGTGGCTGAGTGACGCACGGCAGGTGTGCAGAGGAGGGCTCAAATGTTGAAAACGACCAAGGAACCTGATTTCAAGTAGATTGTTGATCAGGGAGCCTAAGGCCTACATCCTATCTACAGTCTTCTGCCTTCATGTTGATGAAAGGCCTCCCATTTTGCTTGTCCAGGAGGATTACGTCTCTGCAGCCAGATCAAGGACTCCATCGTCTGTCACTCAACGTCACCTTCCCTCGAAATCGTTAGGTTTGGCAGTGTGAGCTTTGGTAGCCTGACCGCCAACCTCATTTCGTGAGGTGCCGTCAGAGTATCCGGCCGCTTAACCGCTGTCCCTCTCCTTGCCGCCTCCTGTCTTGCCATCGGTTTGAGCATTGTCATGACCTGTGTCGAGACCTGCCAAGATATCCACGCTGGCGTTGTTTCCGCCGTTGTCGCCGTCGTCGTCACTGTCGCTGGCTTGATTGGGTCAGCATTGTACTAATACCAGACTAATACCAACTTAGAGATATACGTTGGGTTAGTGACGCTATCGTCAAGCACATCACGTAGGCCATAGTAGCACCCTGGTGCGTCGTCATCGTCTTCGGTCCAGTTCTCCGAGGACATACCGGGATAGTATTTCTCTATTAGGATAAATTAGCTGAGATTCCTAGTTGTTTTGGTGTTACTCTTACCAAGGTCTAGATGAGCAGCAGGCGCGCCATTCCCTATATATAGGTCAGTTGTAGACTACCGCTGCACCAATCCTCAACTCACACTCGTCGTCATCGCCTCTCTCCAAATCCAAACCTCTATCCTGCATCTCAGTGAAAAACTCGAGGTCGTCTTCGTCGGCAGGGGGATCTTCCTGGAAAATCTCCACGAGAAACTTGCAAGCTTCATCAGGCTCAATAGACTCAACCGCAAAACGACGAGGATCGAGTCTCTGAGCATCGAAGGGAGCTGGTAGACTAAAGGGGTGGTTCTTGACGGCGACCTGGATGGCATTGTCCATAAATTGTCCTTCTTTCTGCGCGAGGAATACGATGCCAATCCAGACACGCTCGATGCGGGAGAACGCGACGGATATTGGTGGGATTGGTAGGTTGGAGTCGCCATCAATCTCCATGATCTTGGCGCCAGAGTGGCCATGGAATATGCTCATATTATATGCTTCACGGATTGCCGCAGCCTTTCACTGTTAGTCCTGGCTAATACTAGTCTATTACCCACTTACTCTGTTCTGCGGTTCAATCGACAGATCCTCTTCATCTTTGCCGGTGTGAGAGGGGTCGAGGTATCGAAGATACGTCTAAAACTTTCTCAGTCGTGGTTGGTGAAGTAGTTTAGCATATATCACAAACCTTGAACCGACCGTTCGTCATCATATACACGTACTCGTCCCAGGTCGAACGCTCCAAGAGGTTGAACTTGTGCGCTGCACCTCGAACAACAATCGCCCAATATGCCTGGACCTCGGCCCATAGCTGCTTGGAGATGCGCCCAGCAGCATTTTCGTTCATCTCGTACGTGATAGCCTCGACTTCTTCATCAGTGATTGGTTGTCCAACTACAATTGTTGTTAGTCAATGACTATTACTTGGACTAATACCCAGCTTACGGTTCGAAAGTTCCGTATCATCCCAATCGAAGTCAGCGTCTGTATCGGCGGCCAATTTCTTCATGAGACCATTATCAACATGGTATGTGTCTTTCGCGTAAGGCACAACACAGTCAGGGGCATTCCAGCCGCCAGGATACTTATGCGTGAACTCTTGGGTGGCCGGCATCAAGTTGACAAAGACGATAAGCTGTCTGGCATAGTACTTGTCAGGGCTATCAAGGTACGTTCTCTTGGCTCTAGGGTTGCTGCCGAAGACCTGCGATGGGTGGCGACCGCTGGCAAACCTGTTTGGTTAGTGAATTCAATGCCAGACTGGCGTTCGCACGTACTGAATTGCAAGCTGGACATTCTTGGCCTGGATCTTAACGGCTTTTTCTATCTCGGCCCGCTCCGATTCAGTGAAGCTGTTCTCGACTAGCGGACGAACAGCATCGACAACGACCTTGACGAACTTTGATGTAGCCTATTACCTCTATTAGTAATAGTCTTCGTATTACACCGGTTGACTTACAGTGTTGCTCGCAGTCTGGGCTTTGAGTTCCTTCAAGTGTGTGCCTGTGGCTTCTTGTCTTCTCTTTTGGTTCTTCATAGTGTTCTTGTTCTGCGAGTACGTTCTGGGTCCAGATGTGTTCTTAGCTGGGTCTTTTTCCTTGTCCTCGAACTCATCCTCGGATGGGGATTCATCGCTGGGAGGCTCGTCAGATATAGGCTCTGGCGCAGGCTTCTTTGGCTTTGGTGTGATCTTGGTTTTGGGTGCCATCTTGTAGCGTAGAGTGTGGATGAGAAGCTCGGGTATTAGTCTGGGTGGTCTCGGTAATAGTTCGTGAGGGCGTGGTGTGTTCGAGAACTGGGATGGAGGAGTCGTAGCAGATGGAGGGACAGAGAACGCTCGTACTATGTAGTAGCGCTAGCGGCTGCTAGTCTTTCCCACGTGGTTTCTCCGCATTTGGGCGGTGAATACCAGTTTCTCTACCGTTACCTCCACGTGAACGGCGGCTGCCTAACACTCTGACGTAAGAAAGTCTCGTGCTGGCTACCTTCACTTATTATTCAGAATACAATCCCGCCCTGCTTCTCTCTTACCTCTGTCGAAGTCGCTTCCGTGCCCTCTTACTTGCTGAACCTGCTAGCAGATGTTATAATGCTAGTTTTAGTCCTTTTAATTACAATATATTCTCCTTTACCTTGCTGTTGTGAGTGCAAAATTAGTTGTAGTAATATACGAGCAAATCTCTGCAGCTGCGTTTTTGTAGGATTACCGATGTTAGATTTCCTTCTTACCTTTACCATCACCTCTACCTCCACCGTTACCTTCACCTTCACCTTCACCTCTGATTCTGCCTTTACCGCCACGCTCTTGTTTACAATATGTCTTGGCAGGTCGTCTACAATCCTCAACCTCCATCGTTCCTCTCCTCTACCTCTACCCACAATCTTATATTGCTAAATAACACTGCCGACACCCTTACTAGACATTACTTCCACAACTACGCCGATTATGGACATCTTTCGAAAGTGTAAGTAGAACGACATCAGTTTTATTTAGTCTGGTCGCTGGTACTAGTCTAGTATTAGTCTGGTATTAGTCTTGTGCTAACTCTGTTCAGTGTGTGGTCAACAGTTCGCACCAGATCCGGGTACCCATGCTAGCCCTAGTGGAGCTCGAAAGACTCTCCCGGGTTGTTATTTCGACTGCCCTGCTCGCCCCAAGCTAATCTTCGAGATGATCGCCTCAAACTTGGCCGATGTTCCGTTACTTCCGCCACGATCAGCCCAGGTAGATCCTCTCTCGGTCCGTCAGATGCGAACACAACGTCATAGAAACCATAAGGTCCTTCAGCGAGCCCCCACCACCAATGAACACGACAAGAAATTGTTTCAAGGCCGCATGGCAAGGGCTGTCTTGTTCGACCCAAAGAAGGCTCCTGCACCTACTAAAGAAATCCGTACGTCTATAAACGAATGAATATTAGACTATTACTGACTATTACCTAGCCCGTTGGGTTCAGGAAGTCCGTCACTACCAGATTCAGCCAGGTTTGCTCCTGCCCCGTATCGTCTTCATGAGACTCGTCCGCGAGATCGCCATGGACATCAACAGCGACGTTACTCGATGGCAAATCTCCGCCCTCCAGGCTGTCCAGGACGTCGCCGAAGACTACTTAGTCTGCGTATTGGAAGGTAGGTCAGACCCTATAGTATTAGTCTGGTATTAGTCCTAACATCAATAGCTGCCACCCTCTGCACGGCGAATGCGAAGAGAGACACGCTATTGCCATCTGACATCGAAACAGCGATGGGATGTGGAAAAAAGCTGGGTCGATGGCAGCAAGCTGTTGAGGCGCATAACTTCAAGGCGAGCCGTGCACATATGCTCGAAAGGCGTAAGCGCGCTCTCGAGGACCCTGAGCCTACTTTCCGAGCTGGTAAACGTCCTGCAAGGCCTGCCTAGTTAGCACTCAGACCGGTCCAAAGCCTTCGAGAAGAGTATTGGGTATGGGTGAGTAAGAACATCATGGCAACTACGAAGGACCTATAGCTTATCGATTTATAGCTTAACAAGTCATATGGTATCTGGATTTCTGTTTTATTGCCCGTGTCTAGGATTCCTACCTCATGGATCGTGCCTACCACGTAGGTAATGAGTGAGGAAGGAGCGCAAATTTTCGTGGCAAACCTTCAGATCTTCAAACCTCGACCTTGGTCTCAACTCTCTCATCCATGATACACCTCTTATGTCGACCGTACCGGTCTCGACTACATAGCGATGTCCTCAGATAAGAAGCGCGCCGCTGACCTCCCAACAACTGAACCTGAGTCGAAGAAGAAGAAGGTGACTCCCGACCCTCAATATCACCCTCACACTATCCTGGAGCACGTTATTCGCGAGATCATCCCGACGAGGTGGATGGACAGCAGTAGCAAGCGTGGGCTGTACCAGACGGTTACTACTGATCCTCAGGACGCCATCACGAAATGCAAAGATATGATCGCGCCGTGGGTTGTCCAGTACTACGAGGACGGATTGTTGTACGACCATGAGCAGTATGTGCCGAACATACACAGCAGCATCATCACTTCACTATCCTTATACTAATACCGTACTAATACCGTACTAATACCGTACTAATACCGTACTAACACCGTACTAATACCGTACTAATTACATTGTAGTCTGCGAGAGAAAGCCGTCTCGCATCTGCAGTTCGGCCCAGGTCTGTACATCGGAATAATGCGGATCCCTTCTTCTTCGTGGCGTCGTTATGTTGGTCAATCGATAAATTGCAACCATCGCGTACACCACAACCACGAATCTGCGACATACCGAAAATCCCATCCCTCGCTTCACTACGAGTACCACGAGATAGCAGAGGAGATCTTCTGGCTGGACCCTGCTTTCGTGCCTCATTTCCTCCCAGCAGGACTTTTGAACATCATGGAGCTTTGGCAAGCACTAGTCTTCCGGTCACTCCAGGAATCAGACCTGAAGGACATGCTTCCTGAAGGAGGTAGGGGCATAGCAGACTCCGAATTGGGGCTTGGAGCCAATGTTCGAAACCCTCTGGCACAAGGTCTTACATTCCGAGAATCTCCCGACATGGGGTACTACCGCTTCAAGAATTCCCCCGATCCCATCAAGCAAGCATACTTTGAAAAGATGAGGAGCCGTAGCACAGACATCCGCTGGTGGTCCGACAGAGATGCTAAACGCCAAAGCTTGCTCCGTGGGGACATCTACCAAGGAACGTTTGGTCCCAGCTTTGGCACTCTGAAGGGAGCAGGAGAAGATCGCATGTTCACTATTCAATATGCATACATTCTCTTCGGAACAACTTTCTGGCGACGATGGGACGAGTCGACCATTCGTGTGAAGTGTGAACTCGCACCAGAAGGAGAGATGCATCCCCATTGTGTCGTTCGGGGCTGCTATTTCCTCGTCAACGACCCTGCGCGGCGACTGGGAATTCGGATATCGGGCATCATGAAGTGCAATGGTGAGGAATCCTTCTGCTGGGTCAACATGTGGGGCGATCAGACGACTATGCGTATTAACAGTCTGGTCGATTTCCTTCTCGATCGGCCAACCGATATTGATGAGCCCCGCCGTTTTCTACCTCGCAACATCTGGGTTGGTCGTCCTAAGGGAATCTACACCAGCAAGGACTTGCGCGATGGCTACGACTACGTTAGTGTGCTGAGAAAGTATGACGAATCATTCGAGGAGTGAGCGGACGTTGTTGTATTATGATATTAATGCATCTCGCGAAGGTGGATGGTGGGGTGAACTGCTGTAACTAATACCACGACTAATACTACGACTAATACTACGACTAATACTACGACTAATACTACGACTAATTGCGAAGCGAGCTTGCGAGCGAAGCAATCTACTTCAGAACTCAATCGTTCAAAACTACGACAGGGGTCCGCAGTTAGGTCTAGCGTAGGTTCCTATTTGAACGAACCCGACGTTCTGCCGAAAATTGATCTTTTTTTCGCCTGTGCGCAAGGCTAATACCGCCTAATACCTGGCTCGTCCTTAGCACCCCCTTTTGAGCTCTTATCGTCTCCTTCTATCGTCCTCTTGTTTAATAAACTAGCTATGCCTCCTACTCTGCCTCCTCCTGAGTGTCGCAAGTGCGGCAAAGAGCTTAGTGTTGCTACAGATACCTTTCGATCTGGAAAGTGGAAGCAAAGTTGTTCTGCTTGCCTATTGCCTGCGCGTATATACTAGCGCAACAACGCGTCTACAACCGCAAAGCGCCAACGTCTTGCAGAACCTACTGAACCACGCCACCTACCTTCGCCATCACCGCCTGAGGTTCAATCGCTGACGCCTGTTCGCCTAAACCCCTTATCGTCGCTCCTTCGTACGCAAACCCCGCTGCGAGTATCGTCTCTAGCAAACGTCCCTACTACACAGTTAGACACGCGTTCTTCGTCTACATTATGGCTCGATGGTTTATTTGAAGATATACTAGCAAGCTCAGCGCCTTCGCCGTCGAATGAGTCTATGGGCACTAGAATGTCAACAACAAGATATACGCCTATAAGGTCTTGGAACGCAAGCTCGTTATATGGCACTACGTCTGTGTTCGCGTCTCAGTCAGAACTAGAAGCAGCAGAGGGTGACAATGACTTTGGTATTAGTCAGGGTATTAGCCTTGCCGATCTCGAATCTGCGGAGCGCTATATGTACAACATGCCCTGTACACCACCTCCTTTGAACCTAGAAGACACTGAGCTTCTCAACACCGACGCTCTGTTAGACTCTGACAAGGTCTTGATTACTAAGTTTTATCCCGAGATCGCAAAGATTCACGTTGACACTTGCAACACATGCAACCGCACGTAGTTTAGGTTAGATGTGTTTAACAGTGAATGTTCTAATTGTTTAGATGATTAGATAAAGAACTCTACTACTAAAGGTTTTGTACCGCTCTTTGGTTGTTTAAACAACCTTGATCCTGGGCCTATGCCGCCTGAGTTGCCTACCTTATCGCCTATTGAGGAGATGCTTTTGGCCAGAGTCTATATATTTATGGAGGTTCGACAGCACCGTAGATTGCAATATAAGTACCGCGGCCATATATGTAACTTTTCAGTTAACACCGCCAAGGTCTTTGATCGTCTACTATTACTCCCCTCTCATCTCGACATTATCATCCTTAAGCCTCCTCCTACACCAGACGACGATCCTGATGCAGTCAATCGCCAATTTCGGAAGGATTACAAGGTCCGCAGAGCTGTCGTTATGCAGTGGCTTCTTTTTTTAATAGCGAATCACCCTGGCTACTCCGACGTTTTAGTTAACACCTCTACGCTTGACGCTCTTCTAGAGGACGACTACGTCGATGACCAACTTACAACAATTGTGCGCGATCCATCTATACCAGTCGTACAGTCCTAGCAGTCGTCTCTAGCGCGATCATCTAGTAACCCACGGGATCTATCGCCAAGTCCTGCACAGGACAGCGGATTTGGTCGTTCAAGCAGTTATGGGGCGTCAGTGTGGGACGATCTTAATGCAGAAGACGACCTCCCGCCTGAGGTTGTAGTAGTTCCTGATATGCTAGCTGACCTTACTGAGTTTGTCGCTCTCCGACAGCAGATGCAGTCTAACACGCGTGAAAACTTTCTTTCTATGGGGTCTATTCGCCGTACGCCTATAGCAGACTTAGATGCAAAAGAAAGGTGCTTGTCTCTTGCATTTCCGTCTCTGTACCTAATAGGGCTGGCCGAATTTGTTCAGCCTCGACTACGAGATATTAGTTATCAGTCCTATGTTAAACTTATGCTGTGCTATCGTGACGGGAGATTTGCCCGCCACCCGCGCTTTTGGTACGCTGCCTTTAACACTATTATGCGTCGACAGTCATAGGAAAAAGTAGGATTTTTTGTAAAACGCTACGCAGGCAGGGAAGAGATGACTTTAGAAGAAATTCGCGCGGCATTTAATGGCGACGATGGAGGTCAGCAACTAATTGATTCTGTTGTACGTTGGTCAGCGACAGTTCGCGGCACCAGAGCCTTCTGGACCACTGAAGGAAAGAAACTGGAAGCTATGGTGCGTATCTAATACCGGTCTAATACCCGGGCTGCGTTCAGGGTTCCTGCTAACTTCTTGCAGGTCCGCCAGTTACACGCTCCGCACCTCTTCATTACTCTCTCTGCTGCCGATTATCACTGGGATGATTTATTACGCTTCATGCCGCGGTACGAAGAGTGGAAGACTGCAACATCTGCTAGGCGTGCCCGCCTCGCCCAGGATTTCGTGAGGGACAATCCCCACCTCGTCGCATATTACTTCCACCAGCGATTTGAGCTATTTAAGAAGCATGTCATTATTCTAAAGTTTAATGTCGTGGATTCTTGGGATCGTTATGAGTGGCAGGCTCGCGGTAGTACGCATAGTCACGGCCTTTACTATTGCAGCGGTGTTCTAGATCTGGACAGGGAGCTTGGCCCTGATAGGTCCGAGTTCAGTATCGCACAAGCAGCAAGGTACTGGGGATATCACATTTCAGCTATGCATCTAGAACCTAACCCGCAGTCTCTGCTAGATGAAGGGTCAGTTCTCGCGCTCCCTTTTGAGGAGATGAAATGGACTTTCGGCGAGCTAGCGTCCATTCTTGCGCGTTGTTATGAGCACCGCTGCACTACAGCGTATTGCCTCCGCAAAGACAAGAACAGTGGCTCTAAGGTTTGCCGCTTTGATGCGCCTTAGGCAACTCGCCTAGAGCCAACATTTGAGCAACCTCTAACAAAATCCTTCTTGCGCTTTTATGCTATGCGCAACTACTCCCGCCTAAACGCATATGTGCGACTATTACCCCTAGCATAGCGGGCTAATACTGATGTCTAGGTCTGTACAAGCATAGCTAGTGTTGTACAGTACATGGGAGTTTATGCTGCTAAAGGCGAAACCCAGTCTCAACCGTATAAAGAGATTGCGCTTTAGGTTCTACTATATGTTAAGCTAAACTGGTCTCTACTCTCCTTCGCCTCGCGTATTATTAACAAGTTAATTGGTGAGCGGGACTACAGCGCCCAAGAGGTTATGCATAACCTGTTTGGACTGCTATTAGTACACTGCTCTCGTACTGTTATCAACGTTGACTGCCGCCTAGAGGATGCCCAGACGACGTCGTATACGTTTCGACAAGGTGGCGACCCTAACCTAGACACAACTACTAATAATACAGCTGCAATTACTCGGGGAACATCTCTCTACGCAAAGTATAAAGATCGGTCAACGTCTCTAGAGGACGTGTGCTATTTGGACTTCTTACTACACTTTACTCACCATGGGCGACAGTTTAAGCGTCGACTAAGAGCTAAGCCACGTGTGCTTAATTTCTTACCTCGGTACAGTCTAGTTGCGCAACCTGAGGAGTTTGCTAGGGTCAAGTTAATGCTGCATCACCCCTTTCGGAACATTAGAGACGTCTAGATTCTGCACGGTCGTGTGTTTACGTCTTACACAAGTGCCTACTAGGCTTGCAGAGAGGAATGTGAACATAGCTTGAAGGACTCGTACGGTGACCCTGATCCTGGTGTTGAGGAAGAGGATCCAAATTTAGAACCTGTGGAACCTGTACAAGAGTCATCTTTCGATGAGCTTGCTGGAAGGCGACCAGGATCTGGTGGGGAATTGGTGGAGGAGGATCGTATCGGCGACCGGCCTAGCGATCGCGTTAAGGACTGGACTGCAGTCCAACACGTGGATCCTTACGATCTAGACATGCGCACTTATTGGCCAAATGCAAAAAGAGACTATCCTGTTAGGGTGACTAATACCCAAGCTAATACCTAGTCTAATACCCAGGCTAATACCCTGCAGGAAAAGCAGCGCATATTATACGACTTAGTTGTTAACCACTTTCAGGCCTCCCTTAATGGTCAATCGCCACCGCAACTTCTCGTTCAGCTAGATGGACAGGGAGGTACAGGGAAAACGTACCTCATTGAGTGCCTTTCTCTGTCCTTGGAGCACACAGCGTCGCAAGCTGGGCTTCAGTCTCCTGTTATGCGCTGCGCTCCTACTGGTGTTGCTGCATTCCTTATCTCTGGATATACTATCAATGCCCTGTTTCGCATACTAGTAATGTCCGCGTATGCGCAATTGGATCCGCTTAACGCTACTGGACGGCAGCATATCCAGGCGGTCTTTAAACACATTCGCTATCTTATTATCGACGAGAAGTCTATGGTCAGCCTCCATATGCTTACCTCTATCCACAGCCGCTGTGGTTAGATCTGGCCTAGTCAGGCGCATCTCCCTTTTGCTGGTCTAAACGTAATTTTGTCTGGCGACTATTATCAACTCCCTCCTGTTGGACGCCGGGCATTATTTGATTACTCGTCTAGAAAAGACCCTTTTGAGGTTCATGGTCAACATCTATATCGGGCGTTTAAAAGAACTGTTGTTTTAGATACAGTTCTACGCCAGCAGGGTGAAGCACAAGCTAGGTTCCGTGATGCCCTGCAGCGACTTTGGACTGGCGGTTCTACTCAGAATGATTGGGCGATGTTTATGACACGCTGTCGAGCCAATCTCCCCCACTCTGATTATGCTTCTTTCCGGCACGCAATTCGATTATGTGGCCGGCGTGCTGATGTGTCCCGCATCAATCATGAGAGTATCCGAGATTGTGGCAGTCCAGTATTAGTCGTATTAGCCCAGCACGACCAAGCCGCGTGGGCATCAGCTTCTACAGATGAAGCCAGCAATCTACCAAATCAATTGCCTCTATGCATTGGTGCAAGAGTTATGATAACAACAAACGTTTGGACAGAAAGAGGGTTGGTAAACGGTACTACAGGTATCGTTGACAACATTCTATGGGATAGTAGTGTGACCAATCCACGCGAGACGATGCCTAAGGCTGTACTTCTCGCTCTCCAAGATTATAGCGGCCCGAGCCTCTATACACGCGCTGATGGTCAGGCTGTTGTGCCTATCTTCCCAGTACTGCGAGACTTTTACTAGAACAAGATGTGTTGTTCTCGCCTGCAGTTTCCTTTGTCTCTTGCTTAGGCTATTACAATTCACAAGTCTCAGGGTATGTCTCTTCGTCGGGCATTAATTCAGTGTGACAGGGACTTTGTTCCTAGTCTGTTATATGTCGCTGTCTCTCGTGTAACTAGCTTAGAGGGCCTTATGTTTGATGAACCTATGTCATTTGTTCGCTTACGCGGAAAGGACGGCAAGGTAGTACAGATGCGGAAAAAGGATGAGGAGCGGCGGGCTAGAGAGCTAGTTTCTCTATCCTAGGCGGGCTTCCTTTGAGGTTTTCTTCCGCGGTATTAGGCCTAATACTAGCAATTTGCTATATGGCCACTTAATCCTCTTGTCTTATCTGCATAGCAGTCATCTTATCACTTTTCGCCTGTATTGCCTCCTTCTGCCGTACCCGAACACTCGACGCCCTCCATTGGGTCGACGCCATCAGTTGTTCCCTGAATCTCCTCCATAGCGTTGTTCTCGTTGAGTAAGCCATGTTGAAATGACTCTTCATCGATCAAGTCTTCTTCAGACAAGCCCTCTAGAAGTAACCCCTCGTTGTCTGTATCCGTATTCAACGTTAGTTGCGTCTAATACCAGTCTAATACTCCACTTACTATGACCCTGATCCTCCTTTGTGTACTCCCTCTCGAACTGAGTTGTCTTGGTGGTATCAATCACCTGCTGGTCGTCTTCTGAGTTATAGTCCTGCTCAAAGTCTGATACAAGTCCATCAAACCAAAGATCTGCATTGAATTAGCGTGCATTTAGTTCTCTTTCATGCGTGATATCTTACCGAGCTCGCAGTCATCCTCATCCTCATCCTCATCCTCTTCTGAATCCCCCTCCTCTAGACCTGTTTATTTGTTAGTACATTTGCTAATACCAGTCTAATACCAGTCTAATACCAACTTACTTTTCGAAGTATCGTTGTCTTCTAGATCTATACCAAGCTGTGGCAGCTCGATGTATCGGTCTACGTCGTCGGGGCGGTCATGTGGGTTGCCTATTTCGTACAGCATATCGGCAGCCTCCTTTGCGTCGATGGTCAAATACGGAAACTTCCTACTAGAGAAGGTTTGATCTTCAAAAGGCGGAGGAAGCCGATGAACTTGTCCCTTAGATGCGAGTTGCAGGAGTCCGTCCACCTCATAGTAGCCGCCGAGCTGCGCGGCTATGATCAAAGCTATTATGATTCTCTCGTTTCGGCGAAAAAGTAGTGAGAAAGGAGGGACCGGCAGTTCAGAGTCTGAGTCGAATACAATGTCTCGTTTGTACTTGCGGGTGGTCTTCTCCCAAGCTTCTCTAATAAGATCAACCTATAGATGTTAGCTTTCGGGCTAATACTCTGCTAATACCAAGGTGTATAGCTTACCCTTTCGCTGCGCAGTGGCATAGTCTCAGTGTAGTCGTTGAAAATGAAGTCAAGAAACGACTATGTCAAGTCAGTTTTGTAAACCTCTGCTTGCGGCTAGGATTTTGTTGTTTACCTTGAATTTTGCGCCAGTCATCTGTTCAACGTATATATCGAACGGATACTTGCATAGGAGGTGTACTTTTGCAGCTGCGTTCCTGGCTGCCTGCTGCCAAAAAGTCTGGAGAACACCCCAGTATCCATCGATTGCGGACTGCTCTCTGTCGTCGCTTCCAACGTATGCTGTCCACTTTTGGGCATCTTCCTCAGTCATGACTGTTGTGCAGCGTTAGTAAAGGCTAATACTAAGCTAATACTACACTCACATTGCTCCTCGTCAACCTCGCCAGCAGCGTCAGTTTCTTGGGCTACTGCAGTCATGGTGCCGTTATTGTGGATCTCCATGCGGTATTTTGCCGCGTTCTGTACTGATTGAGGCGGCATGAACTGTTCGTGTAGCTGGTATACAGTTTCCTGAGCCGCAAGGTACTGTGGGAGTTCACCCCACTCGCTCTTGTTGCCATAGCGTAAGCGTCCAAGCTGGGCAAAGTGCTTCTGAGCATTCCACCTGTACTTTGTCAATACTGACTAATACCTGCCTAATACCAACATACCGAGCCGCGGTGGCAGCGTTGTTGCTCTGTCTGCGGAATGACTTCTCTAGAGTGGCCTTCCTAGCTTCGTCTGATTGTGCATCTAGAACGTGTTGGATGGCGGGCTTAAACTTCTTTTTCCAGAAATCTGACATAGCCTAGAAATAGTTAGCTTACATTTTCTGCTGTAGAAAATAACCTTGCCTTGTTTGTAGCGATTTGGGCCCTAATCTCCTCAAATTTAACATTGTCGTTCGCCTTGGCCTTCTCTATGCGTGCCCTGTTCTTGACTGTACTCGCGTTTGTAGAGTAGGCACTCTTCTTAGGTAGCGAAGGCTTTGGTGGAGTTGATTTGTTTGGCGGATCGCGCGATGTGAAGCTGGTGAGGCCTGGGGGGCTGGGGGTAGTAGTAGGTGGCATATTGGGCGTATTAGCCTGTAATAGTCCGTGTAGGGGCGTGGTCACTAGTTGGGTAGGTTTGTGTAGGCAAGGAGAGAGAGCGTTAAGGAGTTCAGCAAAAGTAAAAGCTTGGGCCACATTCTGTTTGTCGCCCCACTTATTACCCCACAGTTAGTGAAGGTGAAGGTAAGGGTAAAGGTATAAATCTTTTTCTGCTGCCTTTGCGTACACTTGATTGCTACTGTCTAATACTATACTAATACTCTGTTCTATGTAGCTTTAGCAGTAACGCTATTTTTATTGCTAATTCGCGTTCTTTCTGCTCTACTATGTTATTCTATACTGCTGCTGTAAGGTTTAGGTCTTGCCTTAATCTTCACCTTCACTTTCACTTTCACCTTTACCTTCACCTTCACCTTTACTTACTGCTGCCTAAAATGTTTGTTTGCTGTTGGGATAATCTTGTTTACTATTGTCGTTACTCTGTCTCCTTCCTACTACTTACTCTCTATCCAACCCACCTACGCATACGACCCACGCCTAGCACAGCTAGCACCGTACACCACCACCATGAGTAACAGTATGTGTTAGCTAGTATTAGCCAGTACTAGTCTGTATTAGTCTGTAGCTAACCTGCGTCAGTGTTCGGGTTTATGCATCGCCCTCCCAATACTGAAGGTCCTCTCGAGAACACTGGGCGTCCTACTACTAGTGGGAAGTCTACAGGTGGTTCCGTTCCCCAGATTTACTCGGCCTACCAAGATGTCCAGCTTAGACACGATCGGATGGCTTCTCCGCCGCCAGTGCCACGCGCACCCAGCGTCCTACCTAGTCCAAGCCCACCACCCGAGGCCCGCCAAACTCGCAAAGGACAACCTTCTGATCCCGCTAAGGCGCCTCAAGTTTTGGCCGGCAACACAGCGCCTGGCTTCCGTACAGTGTTCTCTGGGAAGAAAGTACCTCGATCTTCAGACGTGGCTGGCAAGTCAGTACCCAAGCCTCCAGGTCTGGCTGGCAAGAAAGTGCCTAAATCAACTCCTACCAAAGTTGCAAAGAAGACCGCCAACAGGGTCAAGCCAGGTGTGGCCATCAAGTACAACTACGACGCCGACAAAGCACCTATATTCAGGGGACATGTAACCGGAGGTCGGACCGTCACTGACGAGCGTAAGTCTAATACCGACTAATACCGAGTAATGCTAATGCCGTCCTGCAGAGTACTGTGAACAAGAAATCGCCCACTACCAGCGTACCACCGGCCATCTTATTCCTAAGATCAATATAGTTATGCTCACAAAGATCGTGATGAAGGCTTTTGAGGGCGAGTACCCCGACGGCCACAGCCAGAAGGCTGTCCGGATCACTGGCGAGGCTCTGGATATTGTTCATGAAGCCGTTGAAGAGATGATCACAAGTTTCCTCATTGGTATGTATGCAGTATTGGTATTAGTCTGGTATTAGACTAACTTTTCCTCAGCCGGCCAAATTATCGCTGAGTCACGTAAGGTTAAGACTGTTACGCCCGCAGACCTGAAGGTTGCCGTGAGAGCCGCTAGGGTGCTTGGCCCCTATTCGCGTCTGCTGGAGGAGCACGACTTTGGCGATCCCGAACAACGTGGCTATGTTCGGGGTCCGGTCCTAAGTGGTGAGGTTGTTTCTCCTCTACGTCCTCGAGCTACTAGTGACGCTGCTTATCTTCGACGTTCTCAAGCTCCTGTTGAAGCTGCTCGTCCTCGACGTACTAAGGCTACTGTTCAAATTCCTAGTGATGATAGCGAGGATGGGGGCGAGGATGATATCATGCAGGAATAACTCAACAAAGAACTGTCGGCTGAGTGCTAATACGCTTAGTGTGAAACTAAGTCTGATTCTCGCTTTTAAAAGGTTAGTATAGCTTCTATAGCCTAAAGAATTAAGTTCGTTTCTTGACGTTATCAATATGCTTGCAATAATAGTATTAGTCTAGTATTAGGCTAGTAGCTACAAGCTACTAGAGCTCGCTTCGCACTACTATTATGTCTTTTTACATAATAGCATGTTTATACTATAACTACTACCAATCAAGATTCCTGTGCAGTGTCCAATCTAATTAGTGACGTATCCTCTAGCGGCTACGTAATGTGGTTCTATGTATTACTATGTTTTGTTTTGCATCGCAATTAAGCAAAATAACGCTTTTCGCTCTACCCCACTACCGCCAACCATCGCAGACGCCGAAAACGCGGAACACCTCTTGGGAGGCTCTCCGTTCAGCCTGCTACAACGAGTGTGACAGAAGAGGCATAGGTATGCATCGATAGATTGTACAGGAGCCTACAATAATACTGAAAGCTACACCCCTTGTTATCCCTTGCCTTTGTAGACTGTAACGCAGCAGAAGAGCTGGCTGAGAAGCGTTTAGTTTCTTCTTTGTAACAGGTACAGGTACTCGCGCCCGTTATAAACGCCAACACCCACGCAACGTAGTGCTGCTTCAAGTTGTCTAATCCCCTATTCTCAAGCTTTATCTGATCGTAGAACATCTGAAGCTCGAGCGCCCCCAGGTTATTCTTTTATCTATATTCGGTAGACAGTTCTTACTCTACCGCGATGAGGCGGATATGTCCTGACACGCGGGTGTGGAATTCGGTACTAAAGGTAGAGAAAGTAGGTGTGAAGACCTTGATCCACCATTCCAAGGCCTGGCGCATTTGAGTCAGAGTATTCATCTGCATCTTATCTTGTAACATTACTTTGGACGCTCTCGACATTCCTTCGAGGAAACGCAGCAAAACTCCTCGAAAGTGTTTCTCATGTGGAGTCATTGGTGAGTTCTTACCACTTCTCGTCGACGTCTATCGGGTGGAGAGTGTATCCACAACGAGGGCGACCGAGGCGTTGATTGGCAGGATACCAGCGACGAGGTCGCAATTCTTTGGTATCGAGACCACCAAGCCAATCGACAAGCCTATTCAAGCGTGGAGTGGCTTTGTCGGCACTCCCGTCCATCCATCTTACTGTCATCACTATCGAGAATACTCTATTACAAGCCGCCTGCTTGTAGCATACACGGGAAGTAAGCGCGTTGTTTCCATACGTCTCAGTGGACCCTGGAGCACTTCACACATTCTCGCACTTGATCAGGAGATCACAGAATACTGTGAGGACCTTTAGGCACACTTTTCGTTATGCTTCCCTGAACTGCAGGTCTTGCGTTCTATATGGACAGTGGAATCGATTCGCATCATTTGATATCGATGCCGTTCAGACTCCTCCACCCCAACCCAATATCAGGTACACTACTAGTCCCAGTACTGCGTCCCAACCTAGCGCTTTGACTGCATACCCGCCATTTCCTAAGGATCCCAAAAGACCACCAAATGTGAGATCCTTCCTCATCATTGCGGCATTTGCTACCGCGAAGCCCCCGGATACGGTGATGCACTTGACTACATCTGCGTCCCTCAGGCTCATGGTTGAGGAGTACGGAAGTAATAAAACAGCGCGTGTTACAAGGATTAGTAAGCTGAATATGGAGTTGGATCGCAGAGCCGGAAGAGCGAGTAGAGCCGCATTGAGAAGAATGTTCGGAATTTGCAGTGTTGCTATCGGTTTGCGACGCTTAGGCGCTGGATCGATTTTAGTCGCGTCGCTTGCAGCTGGTGTGGGAGCTACATCAGGAGATGAAAGATGCAGCTGGATGAGGAAAAGTGAGACCGCGAAGGAGATGGGTAGGATCTGCCCGAGTAAGATGTACGTGCGCATCCTTGCGGTATCGTATCGGCGCGCTCTTGCTATATATAAGTTAGAATACCCCAATCTATGTGACTTGTGAATAGCATACCCTTCTGCCCCGTGTATATGTTCCAGAACCATGTCGCTAAGATCGCGGCCTGAGTCCATACCGCGTTCGGCGCGTCTTTGACCAGATCCTGCGCAAAATCCTGAAATAGGGTGGACTCCAACATCCACCTCTTTAATTTTTCCACGCTGACATTGCTGAGGCTGCGGCTCTTGTCCCCACTCCATTCCAAGTAATGGGTAATCAGGAACATGAGCATGTGGTAGGATAACGTTGCGAAACTTATGGAAGCGACAAACGCGTAGATCTTAATGTGACGCGCTCGCGCCGCCTTCGCTGCACCGAGTTTTTCATCATTTGCCGTGCTGGACGCGTGAAATATGACTGTATATTGGGAGTACAGCGAGTAGATAATCTTAATGGTCGCGTAAAGTGCTGCGACAATGTAGGAGAGGAAGATGGTGGTACCAATGTAGCTGTTGGGTGGTGTGGCATAGTATGCCAATGCATCATAACCGGGGATATCCATTTCGGCCGTCGAGATCAATTATAAGATTTTGAACATTAGCAAGGAACATGTGCGATATGCGGGCTGTATATATTGTCTAGCCAGAGAGGTTTCAGAAGTGTGCGATGATGCCTGACGTCATGACACACTGGCTGTCTGAGAAAGTGTTTTACAGGCAACAGAAATTCGGCGACGCACACGTTTCTGCGACTCTCCTCCTCGATCAACCAACGTAAAACCATCAAGAACTGCTTAATTGCCTACGTACAAGCTCTAAGAATCATCGTTGAAGCCGCTCGTCGCACTGCTCAAATCCGTGTCACCTTCCAGACTCTAGGGTTCCCAGCCTCGTTAGATCGACTTCTTGCGTCACGACGCAGCGCACAACACCAACTACACTATTCTACGTGCTATACAACCACTGTGTATATGGATTCGCTACCCAAGAACTATCATGATTGCGGTGCGATAGTTTTGGCATCAGAACTGTTTTGACAACGCGTCGAGAAATTGCTTATGTGCGCATTGCATCACCACCCACTATATCTCTTGAGAAGAGAACTCCGACGGTTCTCGTAGCGCGAATGAATCTGTAGGGGTTGCAATATTGGATGCAAAGATTGATGACTCGACGCCTTGGTGAAGCGAATAACATGATTCGTAAGTATGCTACAGAACCACGGGCTCGTCAACAGGAAGGTCTTGGTACATGCTATGGCTGGAGTCATCGATGCTCAACACCATAACTCGGGTCCAGGCATCCAGCAGTATCCATAGTGGTGCCAACCCCGCAGTTTGTGACTCATGCACAACTGCTGTGGGAGTACCAGTGACATCACGTGCTCTTCCAATAGGAGGTCTAGGTTACTATGCAGGTACTTACTTGGGAAGATGCAGCGGGAATTATATCCACAGTTTCTGCCAAGATATATCAGGCAACCACCGAAAAGACGAGGTATATCAGGGGCTTGTCGTCCGTTTTCCAGCTGAATCACATCTTCACACTTTTTCGTGTTAACCTATCCCCACCTAGTCTCTGCCAGGTCAGACTAGGGTAAAGACACAGCCACAACCATGCCCCCTCGCTACCACTCTTCCCGTCATGTCTGTGGCTGTTATGTATACCATTCTGAGACATCTGAGCGGACTTACCTTCCTCAGGTAAAACTTGATGCTCATACAACGATACTTTCAACGGCCGCCCGCACCGTGCTGACGCAGACATTCGTCAACCGTTCGAGAGAGGCATTGAATGAGATCCGGTTCGTGTCTACCCACAGCTGAGATGCACGCCACTTTGACAAGGCCATCCATTAACACTACACAGATATGCGTTCCCGCTATTCGATGGTGTGAGTGTCGTTGAGTTCTTCTGCCAGATCGGCGAGCGCACCATCTACGGTCTGGTGAAAGAGAAGAACGAAGCCAGGAAGACCTACGAGGAGGCCAAGGAGCGTGGCGAAAGCGCAGCGCTACTTGAGCAACTGCCTGACGCGGCGGATGTTTTCACAACTTCTATCAGCAATATTCCAAACGGCGCATCCGTACAAGTATCCGTCAAGTACGTGCAGGAATTGAAGCACGATGCTGAAGTCGATGGTATTCGTCTCACCATCCCCTCGTCAATCTCGCCCCGTTACGGATACTACCCAGGAAAGCTTCAAGAAACCTCAGCAGAGATTGATTCCAAAGGAATCTCTATAACAGTGGATGTGAACATGGCGCAAGGGATTCCTATCAAGAAAGTCATTTCCCCATCACATCCCATTGAAGTCACCCTCGGATCGTTATCAACCAGTGCCAGCGACGAAGATGCTTCAATTTCGAGAGGCTCTGCCACACTCGCCTTGGGCACCACTGAACTAGAAAAGGACTTTGTCTTGCAGGTGGTTGCGAAAGACATCGGTATACCTCAGGCGATCCTCGAAACACACCCGACTCTCACCAATCAGCGCGCATTGATGACGACATTGGTGCCCAAATTTAACATCAAGTCGCAAAAGCCCGAAGTTGTGTTCATTGCAGATCGTTCCGGTAGCATGGAAGGCCATATTCCCACTTTGAAGTCGGCGCTCAAAGTGTTCTTGAAGTCGATTCCCATCGGCTGTTCATTCAACATCTGCTCATTTGGAAGCAGTCATTCGTTTCTTTGGCCGGAGAGCCGGATGTATGACCAGGATACACTTACTGAGGCTATCCGACACGTCGAAACGTTTAGGGCAGATTTTGGCGGTACAGAGACTCTCGCTGCGGTCAAGGCCTGTTTTGAAGCTCGCAATACTGGACTTCAAACCGAGCTCATGCTGCTCACCGACGGCGATATATGGTCCCAAGAACAGTTGTTCAACTACGTGTCCGAGAACACGAAAAGTGGCGACGTCCGTGTATTCCCTATTGGAATCGGTAGTGGCGTCTCTAGTGCGCTGATCGAAGGCGTTGCGAGGGCAGGGAGAGGTTTCGCTCAGATGGTTGCCGACAGTGAAAAGCTCGACAGCAAGATCGTCCGGATGCTCAAGGGTGCACTCACGCCTCATATCAAAGACTACCGTCTCGAAGTCAAATACGAAGACGGCAGCGTTGAATCCGTCGCTGACAGCCTCCGTGTGAAACTCAGTATTGCAGAGGAACCAGAAAGCAAAGCTACTGTCCCCGAGACGAAGCCTATCTCGCTTTACGACCCTGACGTCCAAGAAGAGCATCCCAAGGACGGTGAGCCAAAGAACATCTTCGCAGGTCTACCGGAACTCAAGCGCCCGACCCTTTTGCAAACACCTCATGAGATACCATCATTATTCCCGTTTAACCGTACTTGTGTCTACCTCATCATGTCTCCAGAGTCATCGCACCTGCAGCCGAAGAGCGTGGTACTCAGAGGTACCTCACCTCAAGGCCCACTAGAGCTCGAGATTCCGGTCGAAGTGCGGAAGGACGCCGACCAGATGATTCATCAGTTGGCGGCGCGCAAAGCAACACAAGAACTTGAAGAAGGCCACGGTTGGCTGTCTGAGGCTACTGTTGACGATGCAGGCGTACTGGTCAAAGACAAACATCGCACCCAGTTCCCTCTGCTCCAGCGACGTGAGGCTGTCCGTCTCGGAGTTGAGTATCAGGTTGGCGGCAAACACTGCTCGTTCGTAGCCGTAGAAGCCAACGAGGCGGAGATTGCGGAGAAGCGGAAGAAAGTACTAGAAGCGATGCTGAATCGTGATGACAAGGAAATTGACAACGACTGGGAGGTATTAGAAGACGGTAAGTACGCCTTATCACCGAGCTTGATATCGCTGACATCGACGAAGCATCAGACTCGTCAGACGATGAGCCAGTACAGGGAGGCGCGAAGCAGTTAGCCTCTATCCAAGCATACTCCATGCCCGTCTCTGCGAGTGCAAGTGCACGAACCGGTAGGGTTCGTCGGCAGCTCGCCGGTAAGGCAGCCCGTAAGTCTGCTCCATCTTCGGCCGGCGGGGTCAAAAAGCCTCCACGGAAGAGGCGCTCGACTTCTACGAGAGACCCATGGACCACAAAGAAGCGTAAGCGTACTAACAAGCCTACAGCTTCGTCGGGTGGTTTCACGGCATACGGCGGGTCTCCTTTTGGTGCCCCAGAAGAGTTTAGTGCATGCTCTTCTGCAAGCCAAAGCAGCACTGGGCTTTTTGGCGTAGCCTCTCGTGGTGGAAGAGGTTTGGGTCGAGGCGGTGCAATGCGTCACCGAAAAGTTGCACCTCAAGCTACTAACGACTGTCATGATTTGAGTCTGGGCATGGAAGAGAAGGAAGAGTCAGATGAAGACATGGGTTTTGCCCTTATGGACAGTCCTGTGTCTCCCCAAAGTCCAGGTAAGAAACCACGTAACGGTAGGCAAAATCGTACTAACAGATCAGCCTACTCGCCAACGTCGCCGTCCTCACCCAACAGCAAAAGGCAAAAAACTGAAGAAGAAACTGGTAAGCCAACGGCTACTCACATTCGCTTTAATCACATACTAACATTGTCACAGGCACCCTTCTTCAACGCCTCATCGCGCGTCAGTCTTTCGAAGGCTCGTGGGCAGCTATCGACAAGCTTCCCTGCGACGAGATGAAGCTTGATCGCGATGCTGCTAGCAAAGCGATCGCCAAGCTCACTGAGACGAATGCTGACAAGGTCTTGGCTACTGCGACCGTAGTTATGTTCTTAGAGAAAAAGATGCAGGATGAAGAAGAAACTTGGGAGTTGGTTGTTGAGAAAGCGCGCGCCTGGCTTGAGAATGAATTGGCGGAGGATGTTCTCGCCCAGGTATGGCAGTTCGCAGAAAGCATCGTTGGGAAAAACTGAGTGGACCGATTTAACTTGATAACAAGAGAGCCACCCCTGCGGGAGAAGGCACCTGCGCAAAGACTGGAAATGGAAAGAAAGGTATCACGCTTGTGATTGAGAATTCACCGTCGCCCTAGGTACGAGCGAATGATATGTGCGCTCAATCGTCAATGGTGTCAGTGTCGCATAGCAATGAATTAGAATCAATGTCATTCAATAGTCTATGGTCTTTTTGATCGCATCGTAAACCCCTGTGAACGTCAGCAAAAGAGAGCACGCAAGCGTCAATACGTTGGGACTTACTGGTAACATCCGGAATGACAAACTGCTCAAACATGAGCCCGGTATGTGTTGCCCACCCTGTCACCCTCTTCACAGGCGCTTCTAGTCTGAGAAAAGCTTTCTCCTGGATTGTAGCAGCAACCTCGGCACCTACACCCGCGTTCATCATGCTCTCATGCACTACAATTGCTCTTCCAGTCTTCTTCACGCTTTCTAGGACCGTCTCTCGGTCCCAGGGGTATATCGTCCGGAGATCTATCAGCTCAACACTGCACCCGAAATCCTTCTCTGCAGCTGCTATCGCCGCTGAGCATGTGTATAGGGGTGTGCCGTATGAGACTATTGTCACATCCTTGCCCGTCTTGAGGACTTCAGCCTTGTCTAGTGGGAGGTAGAATGCGTCGACAGGGACGTGCTCAACGGCTGCACGATATAATATCTTGGGCTCCATAAACACGACAGGGTCCTGGCAACGTATCGCAGAAAGGAGGAGTCCTTTGGCTTGAACGGGCGAGCGGGGTATTACAACGCGTAGACCGGGCGTGTGGGTGAAGAGAGCCTCTGGAGATTGCGTGTGGTAGCTAATGACGTGTTAGCAGATCTCCGCATGGAGGCTTTGGTGTCTTACAGAGCGCCATGTCCGACACTGCCTGATGGCATGCGGATGACTAGCCCTCCACAGTTCACGCCAGTGCTCCCCGACCGGTATCTGTACTTGGCCGCCTCATTGTGTATTTGGTCAAACGCCGGAAAGACATAGTCAGCGAATTGAACTTCCGCTACAGGCTTCATGCCCTCTGCAGCTGCTCCAATAGCAAATCCCACAAGCCCCTGCTCGCTCAAGGGAGTGTTGAAGACGCGTTCTGTGCCAAAGTCTCCGGCCAGATTCATGGTACACCGGAAAACACCTCCAAATTGCACGTCTTCTCCAAACACCATGACGCGTTCGTCGGTTTGCAAGGCATATCGTAGGGCTTCATTGATGGCGGTGTAGAGGTTTATACGCTTTGTTTGGCCCTTTTGTATCTCTGCGGGAAACTCGGGGTTGGAAAGGGACGATTTGGCGGTGTGGTGGAGGATAGGCGTTGTATCGTACTCTACTGTACCATTGAGGCGTGCACCAGGTGCTGCAGCCGAGTATTGTTTGCGTTGGAGATGGTGTTGACAGCGGGGTCGAAGTGGTGCTTGTGGGCGTAGTAAATAGCGCGACAATGCGCGGATTGAAGGGGTTCTAGCGGCCATGTCTACAGAAATGAGAGCGACAAGTTCGTCCAGAACTCGCGAAAAGATACATGCAATAAAGACATGCTGGGCACGAACATGTGAGCCGACGGTTGTGCGGTTGTATGTCGCGGCTACCTACGGCTCTCCAGGTTTCGACGTTGCGGAGTTAAGCGCGCATGTGCCCGGAGAAGAAGGTGCCATCCAGCACGTGATTGACGTCCTGCCAAGGCTAGAGCTGCTGCACAATGACGATGGGCGCCATGATGGTTCCCACGGCAGGTGGAGACTAGCGTACGCATCTTTCGATATTTTGTGGCTGACCTCTTTCATCATTGCTGGCGTTTGAGGCGCAGAGTATTGTGCATGCAGTTTATATGAGCAGCGTTACCCAACAGGGCCAGGTACATGACTGTGGGAAGCACGGCACAGTGTTTGTGCTTGGCGCCTTGTTGTGAGACTGGGGAAAGCAATTAGAGACTAGTACAATGAAGCTCGAACCGGGGTTTATTGATGCCGGCCCCCTCGAGCACACCGAGGACGCGCACGCATTCTGTGTCGAAGCAGATGCCGTTGAGTGACGCGATGGCAGAGTGCTGATTCACCCGGGTACACGGCCTGTAACGAAAGAGTAGAGGACTGGCGCATCCATAATACGCGCGCCTTTGTCCACTTTGAGGCTGCATCTTACGTCTAGATGCACTGACCGTGCGCAGACCCACCAAACCGCTGCTTCCGCATCATTATTTGCGCGCCCACCACAGACCTTGGATTCCACCTCCTTCGCCTAATCCATCTCCTCTATACGGAGACTTTCTTCATCTTTCCGCACTCGGGTGCTTGCCCTGGCCATGAGCGCCTCTCCTTCTCGCGCTGCCGCCAATGGCTCTTCGCTGCGCATTGCTCGACTCGCCTTCTTCGGCCTCTTCCACGCCTTCGCGCCCATCGTGAGCGCGTTGCCCATGCCTTTTGGTGATGTGGTGAAGGCATTCAAGGACGCCGATGAGGATCTCCCCAAGGACTCCAGCGACCCGCAGCTCTGGCTCTACCTGGGTATTGCTATCGCACTTGTTTTGGCCGGTGGTGTGTTTGCGGGTCTGACCATTGCGTGAGTACATTACGGCTTCGCCATTGTGCCACAACGCGCTAACAGCTAGGTTCCAGCTTGATGGGCCAAGACGAGATCTATCTCCAGGTCCTTGCTTCTTCCGGAGAGAAGCACGAACGTAAGAACGCGAAGAAGGTCCTGAAGCTGCTTGAGCGAGGCAAGCATTGGGTCCTGGTGACGCTACTCCTGAGCAATGTCATCACAAACGAGACGCTTCCCATTGTGCTGGACAGGTCGCTCGGTGGAGGATGGCCTGCCGTCGTCAGCTCTACCGTTCTCATTGGTACGCGCATTCGCTCCCAGCTACTTTGGTCACGTCTAATCAGTCTCAGTCATCTTCGGCGAAGTCGTCCCCCAGTCCATATGTGTGCGCTACGGTCTGCCAATTGGCGCTGCCATGGCACCCATTGTTCTCGCTCTGATGTACGTCATGGGCATAATTGCCTGGCCGACTGCCAAACTCCTCGATTACCTCCTCGGCGAAGACCACGGTACCGTTTACAAGAAGGGTGGATTGAAAACGCTCGTCAGCTTGCATCAGTCGCTCGGACTTGAGCATGAACGTCTGAACGAGGATGAAGTCACCATCATCACCGCTGTGCTGGATCTCAAAGCCAAGGCTGTCGGCAACATCATGACGCCAATGAAGGACGTCTTCACCATGTCGTCTGACACCATTCTGGACGAGAAGATGATGGACAACATCCTGTCTGCTGGCTACTCCCGTATTCCCATCCACACACCCGAGAACGAGAACAATTTCGTCGGTATGCTCCTGGTCAAGATGCTCATCACCTACGACCCAGAGGATGCTCTACGTGTGCGCGATTTCGCTTTGGCTACTCTTCCTGAAACGCGTCCCGAGACGAGTTGCTTGGACATTCTCAACTTCTTCCAAGAGGGCAAGTCGCACATGGTGCTAGTCTCCGAATTCCCAGCTGAGGCCCGCGGCGCCGTGGGTGTCGTCACGCTCGAAGACGTTATCGAAGAATTGATTGGAGAGTAAGTAGTGCAACCTCTCAACCCCCAAATCGCTACTAACAAAACTAGGGAAATCATTGACGAATCCGACGTCTTCATCGATGTTCATAAGGCAATTCGCCGCATGGCCCCCGCTCCTCGTGCCCGCGTTCCCCGAGGCAAGGTCATCACCGATATCTCTCGCAAGCCGTCAGAAGCGCAAGCTGTAGACACCGAAACAGATTCAGAACAGAACGGCAAACCGTCCCTACGCAAGACGTCTTTGCCCGAGATGCCCGAAGGCCACCCCAAGCCCTCCTTCCTGCTTCGTCGCCGCAGCAGTGGCAGCAAGGGAGGTGTTTCACCGCTTCGCAGTGATGATCCAAGCGTCATGCAACACCTCAAACATCTCGGTCCTTCGAACGTTGCCACTAGGCCCAAACAGACTCGCATCAACACGGTCAAGATCAAGCCCGGCCAGACAACCCTGACACCTGATATCCCCAAGACCATACCAGAAGATGCTCAAGCCCCAACCGAAACAACACAAACCGAGGGTGTGATAACCCAGGATTCTCATGCGCCCGAAGGTGGCATTGGCGAAGGCTTGTTAGCCTCAGCGGGTCGCGAGGCCAGTGACGGTGTTCACAGTGTAGCAGTGGGATATGGTACCATGGCTCCAAGTGGCGATCGCATGTCCTGGAGATCAGGCCGCTCTGGTACACGGGAACATGAAGAAGAGCCTACGTCTCCCAAGGGTGGTGCTAACGAAGACGACGAGAATACTCATCTACTTGTCGATAATCGCAAAAACGAAAACGGCAGTTCAAGAGGACGGTCGCACTCCGTTAGTACCATTGCCTCTCTACGCTCTATCCGCTCGCGTTCGAACAGTCCGCTGAAGAAGCGACATACCGCTCGAAGCGGTAGCATCTCTGAGAACGTCGTAGACTTCAACGGTATCAAGAAGGTTGTCTTGGAGACCACAAGTTCTAGTGACTCTGAGGACAAGGCCAATGGTAGCCAAGCCGATGGTAACGATGACCAAAAGCATTCGGAGGCCGAGTCCTCGCATGCTGGAGGCAAAGGTTCGAGCAAAAAGAAGAGGAAGAAGCGAGGCAAGAAGAAGAAGGGCGGTGCTGGAGACAGCAGCGAATCACAGCCTTTGCTCGGTGACAACTAACTTTATCACCCGTAAAGAGCATGTTGTTAACGCGCGCTCTGCAGAGGTCTTGAGCGAAATCGGTGCGAATGCGAATGCGAAGTTCCTGAGTCATTTCGAGTCTGATAAAACTAATTGACATGCATCGGCGTCTTCTTGTTCGCCTTGAAAGTTCAAATGGGAAACGTATGCGAATGATGGGCATTGTTAGGACAGGATATATCTTCGCGACTGTATTATAAAAAGGTGTCTTGTTTTTTGGACGATGGGTAGTCGTCTTGCGGGCTTGAGATATATTCGTATAAGCTCATAAACTTGCATTCCGCTTTCCTATGCAACATTGCCAGAACGATGAAACAAGGATGTGTCTTTGACGTTTCTACACGACTACGTACCGTGGACACTGGCTTACTCTCCATCTCCGAGAGAAGACAACTGCTGCAGCGGGACATCGGCCTCATGAACTACAACACTATGCGAACGATTGGTCTACTGTCCCCACCCGGGGAATGCTGTAGTACATGATCACTTAGCCTGGAAAAAGATTATAACCCCTCGTAGCCAGTGGGCCATACCCAAACATCCGAATCGGTCACATTCGTTTTTCTCTCATCGATTCTTCTCTCAATGGTTCTCCTCTCATTGTATGCCTGTCTTACCCCTTTATGCCATTCTTTCTGCTGGTGAGTAGCCCACTCTAATACTTCAATTGGATGTCGACTCCACCACAAGACGATCTCTCGCACTGCGAACGCATTTTCAATGCAAGAATATCCGCCGTCCTTATTCTTCTGGACCTTCATATCGAGGAGTTGATTACACAGGGCTTTCAAACTCCAGCGTCTCTTAACGCTATATCCAACAGCTTCCGATACCAATATCGCCGAATCTACAACGCGCCAGTGTTCCATTCGAAGCGCAGTAAGATCGCGGTGTAGGTTGTGGCCAACTAGAACGGTGTTGGGACCGATGTTTCTCCAGATCTCAGCCCTCGCCTCTGGCCAGCCTTTTAATATCCCTCCTGTGATGGTGGTCGCAGCTTTGGCTTGCTTCGATAGCCAGTCTTGGTTCGTGTGCCAACCGGCCATTGGTTGGACGGGCTGGACTAACGCGTCGATGATGACTTCGCCAGTGAGGTAGTCGATGGCTGAGATGTGCAAGATCTCTGACTCACTGTAGTGTTTACCCACCATGTCGCAGTCAATCACGATGGCAGCGCGCTCTGGGAGATAGGGGAACCTTGGGGGGGTTGGTAACGCATAGTGCATAAGAATACTTGCGTCTTTGACGATGTTTGTATGGTGAGTGTAGAGTATGTATCTCTTAGCAATAAGTGTGTATCGTGAATGGCAGAATGCCATGAGCGCGATAAACACTTCGTTATGGAGTTCTTGCGGAACGACTGTCTTCTTGTGGGCTGGCTGGGGGTCGGATGATTGCACTTTTGACTTTATAGCCACTCGCTTTCCTGGTGTGGTTCCGCCTATAGCACGCTCTCCACCAGAAATAACTGATGTTGAAATTCGTAGTGACCTCTGCGATTCTTGGACTGCTGGATTTTGAGGTGTGCTTATGTGCAGTGAAGATTCAAAGTGCGCAGCAAGAGAATCCAAAGTCCTGGATGTCTTCCCCACTACCACTGGGGTTAAAAATTCGACATTTGTCGCTGGAATTGTGCCTGGGGCATTGGGAATGTTCAGTTGCATCTTGCTTGGTTCAACTTGAGGCGACAGTTCCTTACTGGCTTTGCTGAGCTGCTGTGTTGTTTTGCTTTGCTTGTTGACGTGAATCGCTGAATCCAAATGCTGTTTGAGTGCTTCCTGGCCTGGGAAAGTTCTTCTGCAACTCCCGAATGTACAAGGTATGGCGTGTTTGGAGCGTCGATGAGCCGCCAGGACGGTACCGTTGTCGAATGACAGGGTGCACTGATCACAGGGTAAAGCCACCGCGCTTGTGGTAGAGCTTTTGTTTGCTGACATTGTGGGCTGGTTTATCGATAGTAAGCAGATGGCAGTTTATGAATTCTTACTTTTGAGAGTGATCAAGCGTTCTGTGGCATGTGCTGGCAGATTTGTCAGTTAGTAATACTTCCCCACGCCTTCATGCTGTGTAACGATAGACGACGCGCATCCTACCCCGCCCACCCAGTACTTGCCACATCGAGCTGTACAGAATTCATGATATATTTTGCTCGAGATTGTATGATCTAGACATCAAAGTAGGTTATATTTCGCGTCTGTGGACAATGCCCATCAATCCGGAAGGAAACAGGAGTCTTGTGAACGAGTGATGCGGCTCTGCTCATACTGCTGCCGTGGCACTGCATATAATGGTCATCCGAGTCATATGTACCCAGAAGTCGGCGATGTCTGGAAACTTCCTAGGCATCGATGTAAATCCAGCTTGGTACACTTGCATCCTGCCTGAATGGAAGGGGCCGCCGTGACGCACTTTAGACATCATACCGGATGAGGAAAGGTTCCGACACGAACAGGCCGGTGCGCGTCCGCGTTGATTACGCCTCGTCAACTGTTTGAATTTATTCATCAACACCATTGTCTTTGGCTGAAAGAAGTTCTTACCAAAACAGCTACAAAGTATCCCTCTATCCTGGTTGTCGATGGAAATGAGATCGTTGTATCTTACCGCGCATGTCTGTCGTCAGCTCGAAGCCCCGCGTAAGGCGGGCAAGTGTGCAACAAGGCGCCCTACATCAGAGCGATCCATACCCAAATCTTGCAATGGCAAGACGCCACCGGTGATATCTCAGCAATTGCTAAGTCTTTAGAGAGTATTCATGTCAATCAGCAGGGATATCGTGGGTGTCCTGAAGTTGAGGTTTTGCTTATCGTATCTATATAGAGAGCGACTTCCCCTTCGAATCTCGTGCTATATTGCAAGCCTGTGTTACGCGGGTATGCTTTCCATAACGCCTCTATCTCTATCTGTTTTCATTGCATACGTCGGCTACATTACGATTTGCAGAATCTTCTTCCATCCCTTACGCAGCGTCCCCGGTCCGTTCCTGGCACGCTTTAGCAAATTATGGCTTGTCTGGCATGTTCGAAAAGGCAAATCGCACATCCAATTCCCTAAATTGCACGCCCAGTTTGGACCTATAGTACGCATTGCACCTAATCAAGTCCTAGTATGCGAAGAAGATGCCGTCAAAATTGTTTATGGAGCGGGAACATCATTTACGAAGGGAGATTGGTATCAGATGTGTGCCGCACCGGACAAAAACTGGAAGCCCGTTGATGAAGTTCTCGATCTGTTGACGGAAACGAATATGGAGAAGTATCGCAGGCAAAGAAAAGCCATCGGCCCAGCTTACAGTATCACGGGGCTAGAGAAGCATGAAGGGCTGCTTGATGCTTACATCGATAAATTCGTTGCCAAATTAGAAGATCTGAGGGGGAAAGAGGTGGGCCTTGCAAATTGGGGACACATCTTCGCCTTGGACTCTATGAGCCAATTCACTCTAGGAAAGAGCCCTGGGTACACAGACAAAGGCAGTGACGATGGAAATGAGGACGCCAGCCATGCGCTTTGGCAATGCTTTACAGTTATTGGTCTCTTTCCCGGGTTTGTGAAGTTGATGCACAGCATACCGAAAGTTGGTATGTTGCTTATCCTGCCGATGTCCCTACTCCTAGGCATCAGAATCCCGAAGATATGGCCCGTGTTCAACTTCTGCAGCCCAAGCATCATGCAAAGATTGAGAACACTAGAGAGCATGAAGGATGTGGAGCTACCCGCCAGCCGCCCTGGTTTCACCCAAGAGTGTGGAAAGGACGTGGGTGTACCGGAACAGAGAGGAGAGAGCATCGAAGAGACGGACATGCTGGCTACTTTGATGCGTCTCCATAACGATAGAGAGGCGCGCTTTCCTCCTTCATGGGTCCTCTCAATTGCTCTTACCAATTTTGGTGCCGGGCACGACACGCTGATGTTCACACTTTCTTCTGCCATTTACCATACGTATACGTCGCCGTCAATCCTTGCCCGATTACGCAAAGATATGGAAAGCCAGGGCCTTACACGAAACAGCAAATACTCCGACATCATCACCAGAGTATCATTGCTCCTCGCCGTTCTGAAAGAAAGCATGAGGCTCTGGCCTACGATCGGGTGGTACCTTCCTCGCCTCGTGCCCGCTACAGGGGCTACGCTGTGCGGCACTTATCTTCCTCAGGGTACCACTGTGGGAACAAGCCTCTGGACTTCCCACTTCAGCTCCGAAGTCTTCGCAGAGCCCCAAAAATTCGATCCGGATAGGTGGCTACCCGATGGCACCGAGGAGAAGAGGAGGAGGAGAATTGGCAGAATGGACAGTGTGTGGATGGGGTTCGGAGGCGGAAGCAGAAGCTGTCCGGGACAGCACCTTGCGAGGTTCTTCGTCATCAAAGCGCTAGCTAGACTAGTCATGGGCTGTGATGTTGAGGTGAACGGAGAGCCGGAGATTGGGGGCTGGTTTCAGTGCACGTTGACGGGCGTTGGTATCAGTATCAAGAAGAGGAAGATCGAGTGATAGGCTTTGTAAGTAAGCCAGGCCTGGAAGAAGAGAGCACGGAGAATTTGTAACGCTGAAAAGGGGAAAGTGGAGCAGTGGATGTCTCGCCTTTTCGACTTTGTCATGTTTACTCATCCATCATCTCGCTTGAGAGTACGCAAATCCAATCCATTGCAAGACGACTGCTTCAGTATGCTCCAGGCTTGGTAGTATGGACCGTTTAAACAATAATGTAGTAAAGAGCTTCTACGCGTCGCATGCAGAGTATCTGGTTCTATTTCTAGATTTGCGGCGTGAGATCGATATGCGATTTCCCCAGATCTCGCTTCACTAGCGGCGGGAGTTCCTTGCGCTAGAATCCACTATGTTGGCTGGATGCAAACGTCATGACTATGAACGCCGCGAATTGGCCGCCAGGACGTCACAGCTGTCATAGCTCCATTTTTCTTTTGAGAGAGCTTATGTGAAGAGTGTGATCGAGCCCTTGTCGCTTCAGACATATCATTGCAATTGACCTCCACTTCCAACCTCAGAACCTACAACATTCCAATTTCCCATCAACAACTCTCTACATACAATGGCTAGCCGAACCTTCACACCCATGCTCCGCCAGGCGGTCCGCGTCTCGCAGCGAAATGCTATTGCGGCACCGTGCCGTCGCTTCCTAAACACCGAGACAGCGCCGAGCCTCTACACAGCAAAGGCTCATGTTGTTGGCGCACGGACAGGGTATGCTGAACATTACATTCGAATATGGAACATTTTGCTGACACCTTTCCAGACATGTAGACGGCGAGAACCTCAAGGTCGACCTCACAATGGCCAAAGCCCTTGGCGGCTCCGGAGATGCCGGCAAGACCAACCCTGAGGAGCTTTTCGCGGCTGGCTATGGTGCATGCTGTACGTGCCCGCCCTCTACTCTTTTTAACGAATTGACTAACATCGATCAAGTCCAATCCGCCATGAACGCCGTTGCCCCCTCCGTCGGCGTAAAGATGCCCACCAAGACCGAAGACTCCATTGTCGAATCGACTGTAGAACTTGTTGGTAGCATGAAGGACCTGGACATGGGACTGCGCGTTCAACTCCTCGTCAAGGTACGCGGACTGGCGAAGGAAGACTTGGAGAAGGTTGTGTACAAGGCAAGGCAGGTTTGCCCGTACAGCCGGGCGACCAAGGACAATGTGTACACCACTGTTAGGTGTGAGACCATGTAAAGAACTCGTGGCTGCATAGCATTTCATCAAGTCAATATAAAGAATAGATTAATAATCCTTTTCAGAGACGGTTCTCTTGCGCAGTCTCGATAACAGCAGCTAACATGCCTTCCGCAACGTCTTCCCCATCTTCTGCTTCTGTGACCCATGTTACTCGGCCACTCCGTGGACTGCGTACTTCTAGCTCCATCTTCATTTGCTGCACTACGCAGATTACGTCTCCTTCTTTCACTACATCACCCTCGTCAATCAAGACCTCAACGAGCTTCCCAGGGAACGGGATACTGATATGCGATGGATCAGATGGGTTGCCACGTCTGTGATGTGACGTGGCTGCTGAAGCGCTAGCAGATGTTGAGGAGAGAGTTATGGTATATGCTGTTGTTTGAGGGGTTGCCGAGGAAGCACTAGAGGGAGTTGTAAAGAGCAGTTCCGCGCTTAGTGAGGTGGGGAAATCATTTCGTAAGACGCGTGTTAGCTCGAGGTGATGGGGTGGTGGTTTCTCATTTGCTTTGGTCGTGGGGGAAGATATGGCTATGGACCAGGCATCGCCTTTTCGGAAGAGAGTGTTGGCTGTCGAAACCGATGCAGTTGAAGAAGATGTCGTGATGTCTAGGTCAATAGCGTTAGGATGGGCTTCAGCGATGCGTTGGCTTAATCGAAGCAGTTCTTCCTGTTTGCTTTCTAGCCATTGCGTATCACAGTGACCATTCAGAAAATCCGAATGTGTGACAATGGCTTTCAGCATGTCAAGATTTGTCTTGACTCCTGCGATACGTGTATCCTCTAGAGCCCTACGCGCTTTACGGACCACGTCTTTCCACGATGACGCTGTTACGATAACTTTGGCAACTAGACTGTCGAAGTCTGCTGAAACTACAGCAGGTCGACCGCTGATAAGGTGCGTATCAACCCGAATACCGTTGCCTGAAGGAAATTGGAAAGATGTGATCTTGCCAATCGATAAAGACCAGTCGCTCTGAACATTCTCCGCAGTGATGCGCAGTTGTATGGAGTGCGCAGGGGGCGGGACTTCTGGGCTACTTGGAGCTACTGGTAGGCCACACTGGGTGAGGGAAGCGCCTTGCGCGAGCAGCAATTGTGCTTTGACGATGTCGGTCATGGAAATGGACTCAGTGATTGTATGCTCGACTTGCAACCGCGGATTGACTTCCAGAAAGTAGTACTCTTTTGTTGCTGGGTTCACGAGAAACTCAAAAGTACCAAGTGAGAGGTAGTGTATCTACGTAGAGATTAGCCAAGTAGGTTTAGGGCGGGCTATGGTACTAACATGTTTGGCCATTCTCAACGCATCTTCAATCACCTTGGCAATCAGCTTGCGATCAGACACGACACTTGGTGCCAGTTCGACGATCTTTTGGTATCGTCTCTGGATGCTGCACTCGCGTTCCCAAAGGTGTGTTACAGTCCCACTGCCGTCTCCAATGATCTGAACTTCGATGTGCCGGAAACCATCGACTGCAGCTTTCTCAGCAAAAACTTGCTTAGAAGGGCTCTCTTCGACTGCTCTTTTGACCAAAGCAGGTAGCCGGTCTTTGCTGCGAATCAGACGGATGCCTCGCCCACCACCTCCATCAACTGCTTTGACCATGATTGGGAAACCCACATCTGATGCAAAGCGCTGGACGTCTTCGACATTGTTAGTCGGTTGCTGGAGAGCTGGAGACACGGGGACATTGCCTGTCCTCCGATTAGTGATCGGGTAGTCCCTGGGCCTCATGAATCCTACATTGTTCTGCAAGCAGCCTCGCTTTGAGCTTATCTCCAGTACTACCCAAGATACCCCATCCGGGACCCACCACTACAGTGCCAGCTTCTTTCCAAACTCTCTTCGAGAAGTCTTCCGACTCTGATAGGAATCCATACCCTGGATGCACGGCATCAATTTCGTAGTGTTTGATGATTTCGATAAGAACATCAATACTCATAAAGGTTGAGGCTGATGGTAGCTTGACTGCGTGGTTTGCTCGTACAGCATGCGAATCATCGCCTGATACGTAGATGGCATACGTCTCAATCTCGAGTTCGCGAGCAGAAGAGATGATGCGCGTTGCTATTTCTCCTCTGCAAGATATGTATTAGCTTAGCTTTCCACGGTTCAGAACTGCTACTGACCTATTTGCGACAAGGAGTCGCTTTATGGGTCTTCGCGGTGGCTGCGTCATGTCCATTCTCCACCCAAGATACGGACTCTCTAGAAACTATCCAGTGAAGTCGCTCAATGTTACTCTTTTGTCTGTGAGATGACTCGAAAGGGCGAGTCGCGGGATGACACCGTGCAGAAATAGGCTTTGTGCCGTCAAGGAGGCTCTCTTGACATGAATGTTTTACCTAGATGCAACTTGGTATGAGAAGATTTACCGGAGATCCGATTCGACATGGATAATGACATGTTTGGGGTACAGGCGGGATGCAATGGATGAAGGTAAACGCGGGGAGCTTGGAGATGCCTCGGTTTACCAGACCTACCCCAACATTCTACCACGACCACTCCAACTTGGTCCGAATCATCGCGATGTGACAATTCCACTGTCGCTCCATCTCTGGGGCTTGAAGACACGCTTTTTTACACGCGGTATCTATCGCAATGGCCGGTGACGATCAAAAGGCCGCGCCAAAAGACGCGTCGACGTCATCCGAGACGGCCAAAGACCGGCTCGCCCAAGTCAGCTCGCACATCGCCCCGAACACGCCGAAGCGACGAAGACGCAAAGCCGCAGACTCAGATGCACCTGCAGATTACTCCGACATCCTCGGACAGATTGCGACACTCCGCAAGATCGCTGCGACGCCAGATACCAACAACAGGGGCTACCTGAGGCAGAAGCAGGCGGGAAAGCTATGGGTGCGGGAGAGGGTGGAACAGCTGCTTGACCCCGGCAGCTTCCAAGAAGTAGGCAGTGTGAGCGGGACGGTCAAATGGAAGCAACTCGGGCCTGTCAAGGAGGAACCGGAAGAATATGTGCCTTCGAACAACGTGCAAGGTATGGCCATAGAGATGATGGTAGGAAAAGGTATTTACATTTGGCAGGCTTCGGGAGACTACGAGGTCGAAAAATTGTATTCACGGCCGATGACTTTTCTATTCGCGCCGGACACGCTGATGGCGCTCTCATGGAGAAAACAGTAAGCTGGTTGTAAGACGGCTAAGATACCATTACTGACGACTGTAGATATACATGGAGAAACTTGCTATCGCACTGAAGCTACCCATTGTTAAACTCGTCGATGGCTCATCAGGTGGCGGCTCCGTTACCACCATCCGCTCTACAGGCTTCTCCTACGTCCCTCCGCTACCTTCCTTCGCACAGGTGGTACAACAACTCAACATGGGTATACCGAATCTAGGCGCGGTAGTTGGACCGGCCATCGGCTTAGGAGCGGCCCGCGTGGTTGCCTGTCACTTTTCTGTCATGGCCGCCGACATTGGCTCTTTGTTCAACGCTGGCCCTAGTGTGGTGAAGAATGCGACATTCGAGGAGGGTCTGTCGTTCACAGATCTTGGTGGGCCAGCAATGCATTGTACCAACGGAACTATCGATAACCTGGCACCGGATGAGGCAGGCTGCTTCGAACAGATACGAACAGTTTTGGGCTATCTGCCTGATTGCGGTACGAAGCTACCTCCAGTAATTGACTGCTCTGATCCAGTCGACCGAATGTCGGAAACCCTCCGATCCATCATTCCGCGTTCTAAGAATCGCATGTATAACCCGCGCGCTATCATAACCGAAGTCGTAGACCAAGATTCATTCTTTGAGATCGGTGCGCTTTGGGGTACTACAGCCATTGTTGGCCTGGCACGGTTTGCAGGCAAGCCAGTCGGGATCGTGTCTCTAAACTGCGAACAGAATGCTGGCGCGCTGGATGCATTGGGGTCGCAGAAGATCACGCGCATGCTGAAGTTCCTGGACGTCTTCAACCTTCCACTCATTCAATTCGTCGACGTTCCAGGTTACGCGATAGGAACCGTAGCAGAGCGCACTGCAACCATGCGGCACGGTGTCACTCTCGCTGCAACCTATTACAGCACAACCATGCCCATCTTCAACGTCATTGTACGCCGTGTCTACGGTGTAGCTGGAGGCATCATGCTAGACTGCCGCGACCCTCGCATGCGCGTTGCTTGGCCATCGGGCGTGTGGGGCTCTTTGCCGCTCGAGGGTGGCATTGAGGTCGGCCACTCGTTCGAACTCAAGGAGATTGAAAGAAAAGAAGGTAAAGAGGCGCGGGACAAGCGTTATACAGAATTGGAGAACGAGTACAAACGATTGATGAATCCAGTCCGCACAGCGAATGCGTTCGGTATCGAGGAGATTATAGACCCGGCATATACACGACGAGTTTGCTGTGAGTGGACAAGTCATATGTACGAGAGCTTACTGCCAGAGCGAATTCAGGAGCGGATCGCAGGGAAGTTGCAGCCTTCCTTTGCTTAGCCAATCGGATGTGTCTTCGAATCCAAGTGCTTCTAGAGCCGATTTCTCAATGCATACAGTTCGGTCTTCAATCCATATCATCACCTGTTCAGATACCGGTTCTTTCACACCGAGGTTGTGCAATTATAGGATAGCGGACACGTTTTCTGGTACTCGTTATTCCTACCTCAAGTATGTTGTCAGACTACGGCTTACCTACACCGCACTTCACTCCATGAGACCTATTGCACATGCGACATTCAGCCCCACCGCAGTCTATTTTCCAGCGGCGCGGCAACTTCTTCTCTATTGGTACCAATGTCACGGAACCGAGACTTTTCTCGGTGAAGTCGCGCCAGGCTGACCATTTAGGGTATCGCTGAACACGGTAAATCAGGCTGCTACTGATCATATACCCCCCTTGGCATAATATCAAGTCGAAAATACCCAGTTAGGCAAGGTGGCTACCATGCCGATGTTTAGATGCATTTCTCGACATCACAAGCATCTCAAGCTCCTAACGTCCTATTACATTGAGCATACATCACACAGCCGAATGCTTCATCCTACCATTACGCAAATGCGGAGCAGCAAAACACATTTAGACGTGTGTGGCGTACAAACTTTATGACAGTATCACCATGTTGCGAGCGAGTCTTGATTCGTCACGGCTGGACGTCTTATATTACCACCAACATATGCGGGGCAAGACTCAATGCGGCCATACCCTGTCGCCTTGCCACAGCCCGCTCGTTTGCATCGTCTCACTTGCATCCAATCTGATGATACGAAGTATGATGCGCGGCACGAACCTGGGGTATATAGAACTAACGGGCACGCCCGCACGTCCCGGACGCCCATCAGTGCTAGCCGCCACAACTTCGTCGATCTCGAATTAGCGACGATATTACACTGTACCACTGATCTCGGCTCAGATTTGAAGAGCGAAACCAGGGATGGCGCCTGTCGGCGCTGCCGCCGCTGCGAGGCAGGCAGAACCAGTATTGACGCGCATCGTTGAAGAGGACCAGATACCGTGGTATAAGAAGAGAAACTTGCGGAGGCTGTATGCGCTCTTGTTGCCGACGTGTATCGGAATTGAGATGACGTCTGGCTTTGATTCGCAGATGATCAACGCGGTGCAGATTGCACCGACATGGCAGATATGTGAGTTCTGATCACAACTACGGGCCTGCCCTTGCTAACGACCTAGACTTTAACGAACCACGAGGAGTGCTTCTCGGTATCATTTCCTCAGCATACAACCTAGGTGCGCTCTGCGCTCTGCCACTAGTGCCGTACGTGAACGACAGATTTGGGCGACGATGGGCAATCTTCCTAGGCTCCTGGATCATGGTTGTCGGGGCGCTAGTTCAAGCTTTCTCAATCAGCGGTAGGCCGGGAAACGAAATAGACGCTCGGAAGTCATGCTAACAGTCATAGCTGGCATGTACATTGGCGCCAGGTTCATCATCGGTTTCGGCATACCGTTTTGCATCATCGCTGGCTCGTCTTTGATGGGTGAGCTTGCGTACCCAAAGGAGCGGCCGATCATGACTTCTCTCTTCAATGCACTCTGGTTCGTAGGTTCGCTCATAGCAGCAGGGGTATCGTATGGCACTCAGAGTCTCAAAGACGACTGGGCATGGCGCATACCATCGCTTCTTCAGGCCGCTCCGTCATTACTCCAGATCGTATTCATCTTGTAATGACCCCTTTTCTCTCACCTGTCATTTTTCAACTCTGCTAACAGCTACAGTATGATACCCGAATCACCCCGCTTCCTCATCTCTAAAGACTGTCGTGAAGAAGCCTACCGCACGCTGATCACCTACCATGCAGAAGGCGACAGCTCTTCGCACTTTGCCGCTGCCGAAATGGCGCAAATCGAACACACAATTCGCATCGAACTTGAGCATTCGAAGCGCTCCTGGCGCGAGATGATCGCTGTTCCCGGTCTACGCAAGCGGGTCATTATTGGTTCTTTCCTGGGTCTCTTCACCCAATGGTCCGGCAATACCTTGCTGAGCTACTATCTGAACCAACTGCTAGTCATGATTGGGTACGATGATCCGGGCTTTGTGGGGAAAGTGAACGTCGGACTCAACAGCTGGAACCTGTTCACTGCAGTGTCGTTTTCGCTATTGGTCCGACGCTTTCCACGCCGAAAGATGTACCTCATCTGCGCGACCAGCTTGTTGTGTTGCTATGTTGCATGGACAGTCGCTGTGCATCGTTACACTGCTACAAAAAACATTGAGCCAGCGAGGTTGACAATAGCGATTATCTTTTTGTATCAGGCATGTTATAATATTGGTTATAATGCACTTACCTACAGTGAGTTTTGACGAGAGAGTGGTGACAGATGGTGATGCTAACCGCGTTGCAGCATTTCTAGTCGAATTGTTCCCTTTTGCGCAACGTACCAAAGGCATCACCATCTTCCAGTTCTTTAGCCGAACAGCAGTCTTCACTACAACCACCCTCAACCCCGTCGGACTGCAACGCATACAAGGGCGCTGGCTTATAATGTACTGCGCTTGCCTAGTATTTGAAATCGTCTTCATTGTATGTGTTCCTCTGCTCATCTAGGCTCCATACTTCCTTCCAAGACGTTTCGTTCACTAACACAACAACTACAGTACTTTATGTTCCCCGAAACCTACGGTCGCACATTGGAAGAACTCGCATTCCTCTTCGAAGATCATGCGCGAGCTGATGAGGCGACGACGCATGTCCAGAAGCAGATGGAATGGTCGGAGAGAAGATGGAGTCGGATAGAGGAGCGGATGAGTTGGGAGATGGATGTCTTGATCCCGACAGTAGCGCAAAGTGGCCGGAGAGAAGAGACAAGGAACGACAGTATACTCCATTCACAAGACGTGATACGACGACATGATATGATGAGATAGACAACGTATCTAGTGAAGCAGTTCAGGACAAACTACACTACAACATTCACGATTGATCATGTTCTTGGAAACCGACCATGTCGACGACTCATCACTCGAGTTCGTAGCTGTGCCTTCGTGCCCGCAGTAAATGTAGCTGTATGTTTGCAACACACCCTCGTCTTACCTACCTTGGGTGACCTCCTCCATATCCCCGCAATTCATGACGAGCCCTGCCAGGATTATCGTGAAGCGTACGAGATGTGTGTGGACCTTTGCAACCACCCGAATAATAGCTTTAATAATCTATCACTGGAACCGGAGGAGTCTGTTCATGAAGATACTTGAGAGGATCCGGACGAGCAGGCGTTAAACAACATAGACGCGAAGTAAGATGAGCTCGCCTGCAATCTACCTAACCACACTAGTAATAATGTTAACGCTTTCGACATTCTCAGTCGCCGCCCTAAGGACTAAGTTAACTAGAGTAGATGTGTAGGCACCTAGCCTGATCTAAAAGACAATTAGTGGAAAGTTTATAAAGCTGACTACCCAGTTGTCTCACGCGATGACGGGACTATCACACCATACGAGAAACTTGAAGTCAAGCAACTACAGTGCCCCCTAAAGGCACGATAGAGCTAATGCCTGCACAAAACTATCGCCGTCCAGAGACCGAGAAGCGCGATCTCGTTCCTGAGATCTCAGATATCAGCTTCTACCCAGTTGGTTGCGCTTTGGGCGGAAATGAAAGAAGGTTCAGCCTGGCGGTTACGTATTCGTCGCGGAATGTTCTGTAGGGATCGTTGCGCGCATGAAGAAAGACACACAGAGATATCGATTAACAACTGTAGCCAAAGAGAATCAGGTCTCCAGCAGACCCAAAGGCACATGCTTCACCCTCAAAGTCAGACAAGAAGGCGAGGCGACAAGGAGCGTCAGCGAGTTCGTCGCCTCCACCAGCCGCGCAGTGGCGCCCCCCAGAGAAGATTAGCATGGCCCCTGCACTAAGGATGACACGCTCAATCAAAGAGAAGCTGCCATTTTTTTGCTCTCGATCTGGCGACTGAGACGATGTGACAATCGGGCTTGAGAATTTTACAGAAAAATGCTGTTGCCTACAAACGGCTGTGAAGTAACGTCCGCTGCAAACGGTTGATATTTTGGTATGTGAGAAAAGGTCGCTAGACCCTTGCGCAGCAAAAAGAGCGCAAAAAGAAGACTTAGACGCGACTCGAACACAAGTTCTCACACCACAGTACTACCGAAGGAGTCAGATCGAAAGATCAAAAAAATGGTAGCTTCTCTTTGATTGAGCGTGTCATCCTTAGTGCAGGGGCCATGCTAATCTTCTCTGTATCGTTTCAAATTGACCAAATGCCCGAAGGCGAAGAGAAGCAAAATCTTGTGATATATGAAGACAGCAAACACTAACGGTGGTGTTGGCGCTGTCGGGGGTTCGTGCGCTGTGCACGGCGCACAATAACTGGGTCGGTGGCGGGTAAGTAATCCGAAACTTGAAAATAGGCTAGTCTGGGACTCCTGATCCGAACAGTCTTTGGGCGATTACCAGGGTCCTGGAATGCTGGCTATCACAGGCGGGCACAGCCCGCCATGATAGCCACAGCTGGAGGAGACATCGTCCGCTCTCACCAAGTAGTAGTATATTGTATGATACCTAGGAGGTGTTCGCCTTCTCTTGTTCCATTTAACACCAGGTACTTAGACTGATGTATTCGGCAGATTGAGTCGAATAATTTTTCGGCAGCAGGTCGGGTACCTATGTAGTTGTCGATTCGATCAGGTCAATCAAAACTGCTAGAAATGCAATTAGCGGTTTGCAACATCGCACAATATAATCTCCATGTCCGAATCCTCTCTTGAAGTTCTCTAACGATAATCGGTACTTTCTTGTGCATTCTTGGCCGAGATCGTTCCAGCTGAAGACGCTAGGTCCATATCCTATTGCGTGTATGCGAAATCAGTGAATGTCTCACATGCAGTTCGTACAGGGACAGTTCTTGTTAAGCGTGAGAAAAGGTCTGGTACTCTGAATCGGGACGAGATTTAATTTAAGAAGAGCAGAGCCTGCAACAGAACCTGGGTATTGTCGGAGAAGATGCGATGGTGCGAAAGGTGACGAGACAATGGTATGAATTTGATGTTTACCCCTCCACCCCACTTGCACTTCGCGAAACTGGAAGGCACGTCACAAGCGCGATTGCCTCGCGCCTGCCGAAACAAAGTTGTGACCTGTACGCAAGGAATGCGATATCCAAAAATCTTCTGAGCTACATATAGCGTAATTCGTATCCTCAAGCACATGCATTTCAACCAAGACGCGAAACAGCCATACGAGGAGACAAGGGTATCATTGTTACACATCTACTCCTCCAACAAGTCCATCACCAACTGCGGAATAACTTGTACACCTTCGCCCTGTATCGCACTGATCGGCACAGCCTGTACATTGCGCCGCCATGCATGCTTGCGGTTGCTAGGATGAGGTTGCTCGCCCTTGCTCACATTCGCCAAATATACGCGAAGAGCCTCAAAGTTAGCTTGCGTATCCGGCAAGTCGGCCTTTGTCGCGACGACAAACCAAGGCTTCGACGAGATCGGTGTGGTGCTCAGAAAGGGCAGAGGCTTTGGCGACGGGTCCAAATGCGGTGAGTCAATGAGATCAGACGCGTCGCTAGGGGGCGTGCTGGCACCAGCGGGTCTGTATGTCACCGTCCTACGCTCCGTCTCCGCATTCAATTCCTTGCCGCGTAGGGTCTCGTACTCGGACACTTCTCGCCAGAGCAGCTTGAGAGCAGCCACAGCGTCACCAGCAGACAAATCGATGACGAAAGCGAGCACTGCGGCGCGTTCAATGTGTCGCAAGAAGCCTAGTCCAAGTCCTTTGTCGAGATGCGCATCCTCTATGAGTCCTGGTACATCTGCAATGGTAAAGTTCTCGCGCAGTTCTCCATTTGGCCTGCGCGATCTGACAAGTGGTCGTCCTTTGTGGTTGTCCAGAACCACAGTGCCAACGTTTGGCTGAAGGGTGGTAAAGGCCCAGTTGCCGACTCGCGCACGGCTATTGCTCAAAGCTCGAAGAAGCGTGCTCTTTCCGGCATTAGGTAGCCCTACCAGTCCCAGGTCGGCCAGAATTTTCAGCTCCAACTGCAATGAAATCTTCAATCCCTCATCCCCCCGCGTGGCCATCTTGGGCCTGTTGTTGAAGGGTGTCATAAAGTGTGGATTACCCAAGCCGCCCATCGCTCCTGCCGCTATCAACATAGGCGTCTCCATGTGCTTGTCCAAGTCCAACCACATGGGCGCTTCTGGTTCAAGGGCTGCAAGGTGCGATCGTCGTGGCGGAGGAAGCTTAGGAAACTTGATCCTGCTGAGTTCTGAGGCTATAGTCCCAGGATAGACCAGCCATCGGTCTCTTCTATAACTTGGCTGCCCCTCCTCCAACTCTTCCGCATCTTCGTTTTGCTGCATTTTCCAGTGCTCTTCCTCCATTATCGCGACCGGGTCATGTCTCTGCAACTCGCGCACAATGGTCCCTACCGGCACCGTGATCAGGACGTCGGCCCCACGCTCGCCACCTTTGACCTTGCCCTGTCCATTGCGTCCTCTGCCAGCCTTGATTTGTCGCCGGCGAGCAAGCTTGTGCAGCGACGTCTCGCCACGGACTGCTTGTATGTAGATGTTTCCTCCGCTGCCACCGTCGCCACCATTTGCAGGCCCTTCTTCAATATATTTCTCGCGCAAGAACGAGACGCAGCCGTGGCCGCCGCCACCAGCTTCAACAGTCAAGATGCATCGATCGGCAAAAGGCGTAAGGGCATAGTCGTCCGCTGCGGGGTCTAGTCGCGCATTCGGGTGAGCGTCGGGCTGCTCAGCAGACGTAGAGTTGCATCTGAGCTGGATCGGAAATCGTTTACGAAGCGGACATCTACGCGCAGCCGAGGCAAGTGGCACCTGGAGAAAGGCGGGATACAGAAACGGCGTCAGCGTACCGCTTAGGCTATGCGGACGAGCGAACGACATGCGTTAATTGCGAACGTGGCGTGGTCGGGAAGAATGTTCAGTATCATGAATTCCACACGCATAGAATCGCGTCGCGGGACTAGCGAATGACGGCCCCAGATCCGATGATCTGCATCACGCTTGTACAAGCTAGTCCAACATGCCTCGGTATCCAGCATTGTTTGAAAGTACATATGACTTCTTGGACCAGCTATACGTGAAACAAACATTCAGTTATTGGCCCAACCTCCATCGCCTTTTGATTGGACCCCACTCTTGTATCATCCTCAATCCCCAGTTCGCCCCATCCTCAATAACATCTCCGCCCCAATCACTAGCCCCCATCATGATACGCTGTGCCTTACTCACCCTGGCATCAGTCATGCTCAGAGTTGCCAAGCCCGAGTACTTCAGGTTGGGTGGGAAACTTGGTCTTTCTAGCAGCCAGCTTGTAACCCTCCATTGGTACCTCAAGTGGGCGCTGCCACTATGGACCGTACTAGACCTCAACTCGGTACTCAATCGTTTTGCCGAAAGACGATGGATTTGGAAGACGGATAAGAGTATTTGGGATTGGAAGCGTGAAGTTGCTGTGGTGACAGGGGGCTCCGCTGGCATCGGGGGTTGCGTGGTCAAGAAGCTCACCTCTCATGGCATCAGGGTCGCGGTTCTGGACGTTAGCCCTCTGTCAGAGATCTTCACCAAAGGTCCGTTGCGGCGCACAACCGCTAGGTTTCATACTAATCAAGGTAGATGAACTTGCCCTCGTACGATACTACAAATGTGACATCACGTCGCGAGACAACATCCACCAAGCGGCGGAAGCCATACGATCCGATTTGGGTTCACCAACTATCCTTATCAACAACGCTGGCATTGGTAACGCGTGGACTATCAAGGACATCCCACAACAGAACCTGAACAAGATGTTCGACATCAACCTTCTGAGTCACTGGAGTACTGTCCAGGAGTTTCTGCCAGACATGCTCGCTAAGAAAAAAGGCCACATCATGGGTGTCGCAAGTCTTGCTTCCTTCGTTGCTTTGGCCGGTGCCGTTGACTACAGCTGCACCAAGGCGGCGCTCCTGGCTTTCCACGAAGGATTGACGCAAGAGATCAAGCATCGCTACAAGTGCCCGTCCATCCAGACCTCCATCGTCCATCCAAATTGGACCAAGTCTGCTATAACGTCGCATGAGGCCATTGCGGCGGGGCTGAAAAACGTTCGCGCAAAAATTCTACAACCAGAAGATGTCGCCGAGGCCATGGTGGACCAAATTATTCAAGTGAAGAGTGGACAGCTGATTTTGGGCCCAGCACTATCTCCTAAAATCAGGGCACTGCCTCTTTGGATACAGGAGCTCATCCGAGATAGCCAGGCCTACGTCGTCACCGGCGACGGCTCGACAGCGAGTGGCTAGGTGCATGAACTGTTCCTTCGAGTCGATGATGACACTGGAGCGCGGCAGTTACGAACGGTGCGGTACGGAGCGCACCCGTTCCAGCCGCTTGGGGCCAGGATCCTCAACGAGAATAGGGCAGGTTCAACTAGAAACACGGTGCCGCAATCTGGACAGCTTCGTTGGAATTTTGCCGCCCAGCCGAATCAGCAACACAGACGCCGTCAAGGCCGCTGAGGTTACAGAGGTCTGCGCCACGTCAATACCGGGGTCGGCAATCAAATCGAGCTTCTTCTGTCACTTTAGCGAAGTCGATAGTTGATATTTTGCGCAGCACATCATGGGTATGTGACAGAAATGCGACATCTTACTATGTTATATTCGATCGGGCGGCAGATTTCCAAAATGCGAACGATTGAGCGCCACAGCCGGGTTCTGAGCTAATCATAGGTGATGCTATGAGTATTCTCGGGGTTGTATGCAGGTATCATCGACTCAGCCCCATGTTCCTACAGGGACCATGCAAGGTACCTCACACCAACCCTAACTCGGCCCGAACAAAGTGTAACCACGCGAAGGACATCGGTCTTTGCGCAAGAGGCGCGGGACTCAAAAGTTATATGTCACTTCTTTGTTCTCTGTTTCATCGTCTCCGGGTAGCTGTTGTGTTACGTCTGCCTCGCTGTTGTGACTTTGCTTTGCTTTCCTCAAGTCATTCGTTTCAGATCGTGAGCATGCAATGGCCTGGTTCGCGGGAGCTGTATTCGCTTATTGCACCGCATCTTTGGTAGTTGGAAGTAATGTCGAATTTAATTGGAAGAGTGAGTGGACTTTTGCACGCGTTGTAGTTGTACCTACTGACACATCGACGCAGATGCAAGACTCTCTAATACACATATCACGAACGAAAGATTTCCCACATTTCCGCGCCGCGATTTACCCTTTACCAACGGCACAAGTACATCAGAAACAGTTCAGACTACGTCGAGGCTATCGCTATATCCTCTTTCTTCTACATCAAAGTCAGAGAGCAGCACGACTTCGACAGTCATCGCTCATGAGATAACTTCCTCTCAACAGCCCGACACCGCGACGCGTTCCTCAGTAGCTGAAGCAGGTACGTCCGCCGGTCGAAGTAATAATTTGCCTGCGAAAACATCCACTAGGAGCGAGTCGTCAACAGTATTGCCGACCACCACAGTAGTGCAACTGCCAACTGCACTTTCGTCAATCTTTTTGATCAGCTCCAGACAGACTTCTATATCCAGTCACACATCTCCAGGTTCATCTGGAACTGCTTCTTCCATACGCATATCGTCTACTGTCAAGGAACTAGTCTCAGATGTCCAGCTGCCCACAAGCATATCTTCTGCCATCATCTCATTACAGAGCACTCCTTCTACAAGCCTACAACTACCAGTAAGCGTCATCAAATCACAAAAGAGCACTCTAGACAGCATCTCAAGCTTGACGGTGTCCGCTACAACAACAAAACAGAGTGCGACTAGGCTTTCCATGCCTGGAACAGCGTTTTTCACCCCTTCGACAACAAGACAACAAGACCCATTGTCTGGTATATCAACCGAGGTATACAATGTAGTGCTACCTCTTACGCAGAAGTCGTGGGCTTTCTCTCGGACCGTCACTGCTGATGCTATTGCAATCACTACGATTGTAGCTGATTTCTCAAGCTTTTCACAAGCTACGGCGACAATCATATCAAGTCTGAAGTCTCTTTCACCCATGACCGAAGATAGCGCGTCGCCAACCTCCACCTTGACGCTGCCAACGCCCTCAGGCTCTCCAACAACAATCGCAGGACTACCACAGCACTCGGTACTTAGTCTCACGAGCTGGCTGAGATCGAGCTACCCAGCAACCATCGATGGTAGCAGTTTGGCCGCCATCACACGCTTGGCTACGCCGACCAGTATGATATCTGTCTCTCAGGCGACCAGTCTTTCTAGTCTGGTATTGTCAGAAACTTCACTTTACTCAACGATCTCGGGGCCGTCTCTGGGGTCCGTTCCAACCAGCGAAGCAAAGAACGAGACCAATACAGCAATCGGAACAAAATCTGTTCAGTCAAGCAGCTTTCTGATCGATAGCTCTACATTCGCTTTTGGTGGCAGTCTCACCATCTCTGCATCAGTCACATTTGAAGATTTTACGCTGTCTCGAATCACAATTCCAACGGATAGTATTGTCGCAACCGTGACCGGTAATACAAGCTCGACGGCGTCAATCACTACTATGTCAATACCGGCGACTGGACTGGGAGCTCATTCTGCAACAGAGAATCGCACCGTGTCGTCCTCAGTGGCTCTTAGTACTACGTCCCTGGAAACAAGTGTCCTTCCAAGTGCCGGTACAGACGGATCGTCTCCCAGTACAGTCGAAACATCTTCATTCAGTTCGCCAATCTCCGGATCTCTTACTCAAATCACCATATCCTTTACGAGTAGCCGGACTCTGAGCACTGCATCGTCCATCCAGTCTGTAGGGATCCCAACTGCACCAGTTGTTTCTGATCGTAACATTACTGTAACATCGAAAACCGCTTCGGCAGTCACTACGATGATGTCTCTCTCCTCTTGGTCGCGCCCTTCCCTCTCAGCATCTCTCGTTGGGTCGGGTAACATCTCGCTTCCCAGCGCCACCCAGACATACAATTCTACTGGAACTGCTGCTGTCACTGAGTCAATCAGTACCTCTCATGCTAGCAGATCAGGCAGTTCACACATGGCTCCCGCGTTTGGATCAATCTCTCCATCCACCACCACGTCTGCCAGTTTCTCTATCCCCACATCAGCAAGCCCTACGTCGGTCAGCTCTATCTCTACATCAAAAAGTGCGACCATTTCTCTAATCAGTACCTTTGTGACGAAGACAAGAACTCAGAGTTCTATTCTAAGCTCTCGCACAAGCCCATTATCAAACGACGTTCACAAGGATTCAACACAGACTCCAAGTGCAGTCCATACATCTACCAGCAGTCCTACCGAGACAGTGGTTGCAGCAGCTGCACCTAAATTGACCCCATCGCAAACAGCTGGGGTTGCTTTAGGTAGTACAGCTGGGGTTCTCCTTGCGATCGTCGCAGCGATCTTTGTCGCTCGCCGCTATCATGCGATGCATGCAGCAAAGCACGAAAGCTGGGGATCTTCAGGTGTCTACCCTAAAGTCGCATACTTGTACGATCCTTCACTTGGCGAGAATGGCGGTAGAGATAGCGAAGATGACGAGGCATTGGCTTTCATGTCTGGTGGTGCTAGTGGATTGTTATCAACTGGAAGCAGAACACCTCCTCGCGCACCTCAAAACTCTTTCGATTACGACTCTCCTAACTGGCAATACAGCGACCCTGGTAACCCGTTCAAAGATCCTGAGGACCCCTTCCTGGACTGGCGAAGTAGTGATGCGATTAATTCACCAAGTGAACCTGCATCTGCTCTTGCTGCTGCAGTTGCAGAGTATGGGGCCGGGCCGCAAAAGCCTCTACCGCCTGTACCGCTTTCCTTGACGTCTCTCCTTCACGATCATGTCATCCCATCGCCAACTTTGAGTCCTATGGTCAATGGCTGTAGCTTGCGTCGCAGTCACGCACGATCGTCGAGAGGGAGTAGTGTCAGAAGTCAAAGGTCATTGAGAGGTTTCCGCGCTTGTCGTCCAACATCTCCTAGTTCAACGAATCACCCGACAGGCTTACGTGTTCCGCGACGAAGCCTATCATCCATCAAAGAGGGACACGTCGATGATCCCTTCGTAGATGCGATAGAGCAAGATCTACTTCTACCAGTGGACGTTCGAACGGAAACACCAGATTCAGTGATGGTTTATGCGCCAGTGCCGAGGACACCAATGCGATCAGCCTTGTCAACAATACTCTCGGATGACCAGACATCCACGGCTTCGGTACCGAGTATAGCTGCTGCGAAATCTCTAGCAGGTACTCAACCTCGATCAACTGGTAGCATACTCTTCCCTACATCTAAAAACGACCAATATTCGTATGCTTCGTTTGTTTACAACAACACCTTACCACTATCACATCCTGACCGGCCGAACAGCGATCAAACAACCGCTCAGAAGGGATGCTCTTTCTTCTCTTCATCTCAATCCCCACAGCCGACTTCAGTGCCTCGAAACAAAGGCTGGGAAGAGATCAAACGCACTTCCGATGGCACATACAGTCTTCACTCACCTTTGCCAACACCACCTCTTCATAGTTTTGCTCCGTCGCGGCCGAACCTCTCTCCTCTACCTCCCCTCAAGAAACGTTCCTTGATCCAACTCCGCCGCAAGACGCCATTGACTAATACTGGCCAGCTTATGGTATCGACACGAAATCCTTATCCAGCTTCTTCTTCTACACCGTCGGCAGTGAAGACAAACTTTATGTTCAACTCGAACAAGAGCTTTGAAGGCCCACGGATGAGTCTGCTTGCCAAGGTGAACAGCATGGGCGACATCAGAGACGAGGCAGCAAGTCCAAAGAAGAGAAAAGGAAAGGGGCTTGGGTACCGCGATTCTGTCTCCCGGAAGGTGGAGATGAGATCCCGATGGAGTCCTTCGGAGGTAGGGAGGTCATTCTGAGCTTCAACTTGGCTCAGGCCACAGTATCGCATGTAATGTCTTTCCTTCAACTCTCAATCGTTGCCCGCGAAGACATGACAGCTTCCGTGTATCTCTGGGTCTTCGATACCATATCTATCTTTACTACCCCGACTAACACTGGTCGGGACCTGCCTGTACACATCTTCTTGGCCTTTTTTCCTGAATATCGCTGCATTTATTCATAGCATTAATAGCACTAGAATCTCCTTATCCTGTGCTACTGCATAATACAGTTTACTGCAGAACCCTTCTCCTGTACATAAGACTGGTGCCGCTAGCTTCTCATCATACATAATACAATGACAGTACCTTATCAACTTGGCAATGCCACTGAGCCGAGTTCTTCACGCAGTCTCTCCAGCAGGGCCAAGATACGAGGCACATGGTTAGCATCCGAAGACTGTCCGGATCATCTTCGCGAGACCGCATACTACCGTGAAGATCTTGCTCCACTTGGTGAATGAAGCGTGCATCCCTTTCTTGCGGTGAGGACCCATGGGCAGCCATCTTTCATACCAAATGCTCCACACATACATGCTTCCTTCCCAATACCCCACATCTGTTACCGTGTTGCAAGAAATAAACACGCGCAAGCCCTCTTTTGCACTAAAGCTACAAGCAATGCACTCTTCATATGCGCCCCATCTACAAGCATGCCACCATCAATTGTAACCCACCTCATCGTACGACCCGTAGCTGAAAGCTCACCCCTCTTCCGTCATCACTCAGTGCAGCCTTTGGGCATCCGCAAGCTCTGCCGTCATGCTAGCCTTAAACCTTATCCCTACATCACGACTCCTACCACCTACCACTACTGGCTCCCGCTCCCCGGGGCAAAATTCCGGTCGGATACAGCGATCTGATAGGGGGGGCGCCAAAGTCAGGGTAATTGTGCTTGTTCCGAGGCTGATGGGCTCTAACTAAACCTTGGTGGGTATATGCCGCACACCTGCGTCTTCCCTGTCATCTGCGTCTGTGAGCTGCTGCATGTACGATGGTGTTGCATAGTGTGGAAACGAGATCATGAAGAATATGGTCCAGGGATCGCGTGCCACAAGGAGAGGACTATGCAGGTAGCTTTTGTTTTTGAATCTCAGCTCGTGTGCGCCTACACACTAGCATCTTGCAGTGTAAGCGCGCTGCAGTGGCGGTAGTGGTAGCGGTGAACGGCGAAAAGTTTGAACACCCCCGCAATCGAGCCGCCAAAACCAGGCAGGGCTGTGGGCGGAGCAAACTCCGGCGCCCTGCGATGCACATGCAGCCTCACCCTGCTTTTCCCAGACTACTTGCCCTATCCTGAGAGCTGCCGTTGAGAAAGGGTGTTCAGCCGAGTTCGACCGACAACTTTGACTTCTAGAAAGGGACAAAGGACCTGCATATCTGATGAAACGAAAAAGCAAAAACGGAAACGTCATCCAGCGTTCGCCTCGGCGATTAACAGCAAAGAGGAGATTTGCAATCTTGTATGCAGGCTGATCTCTCGTGTGGTGCTCATGGTTCGCATTGGGGTATAATCTAATAGTGTTTGTACATCATAATATCGGGACCGTAAAAGATCCGGGCCCCAAGAAATTCCCCAGCAAACCATCTTCGGATAGCGCGATGTCTGTGCTTCTGGGCACAATGCGGCCTTCTCCGCGTGCTCCCTTGAAGAAGATCCAGAACGTGGTAGCCATGCTTGTATCGCAAAGATCGTTCCAGATCATGAGAGAGCCATCAACGGTCAAGAGGCCAGAGCGAGATTCGCCATTCCAACACATGCATCGTCAGTTTCCCCATTGCTCTTCTGGCCATGAGCTTCGAGCCAAAAACAAAGGCGCTGACAGCCACCATTACCACTGACCTTCACCATCGTCGTTTGATGAATCACCAATATGCTGGTAGGCAAGCATCAGGTCATACCTACGCCGCTGCGCTTATTCTTCTTGCGTGCCCACACATCATCAAGCCACTCGTGGGGTCCCTCAATCTCGATGGGACCGGGGCACAGTGGAAGCCTCTGTCGGTGTTTCTTCTCATATTCGCGGATCGCGATGTGACACTCGATTTCTTGCGCCATGCGCTTAAGCAGCTTCTTTGCTTGTTCATGATACTCAGGGAGGGTACTAAGAGTCTTTTCTGCCATGATTTTAGCCTCATTTGCCGACCCTTGAACGAGGCTGAAGAAAATTTGACGCCTGTAGAACTCCATGGATGTATCCTGGGGAGGTGTTAGACCACCAAGCTCGCGTGTGAGAATTAGTGGACTCTCTGTGTAGATCCAGGATCGTGCACCGTGAAGTGAAGTGTGATGTAGTACCTGTACGTCTAGGATGTGGACCTTAGTTGCACCCATGCGGACGGCGTTTAGTAGCTCCTGTCTCAGTCCATTGGCGTCTAAACTCGAATTGAGAATAGGATCGTTGGAGTCAAGCTTGACACTCTGGGTCTCAGTCTTGTTGATGCGAAGGCGAGTGAAGAGTGTGTGAACTTGTCCTGGGAACAAATGAGGGATCGCCTTGTGTCCGTAAACATCCAGGACCTCACAGCCTGACTTGGGCCGAATTTCCACACTCAAGTCAGTCAGCTCGCCGACGGGCTTCTCAGACCGAGCATTCTTCAAGATGCGCTTGATGCGACCAGAGGTGGATTGGTACTTGCACCAGTTACTGGCGAACACATTCTTGCAGCAATCTTCAAGGCAGACGGTGTCTTGAAATTCTGGCTCGCGACGATAGGGAAGAAGCGCAGGATTGATGCAATGGATGTAAAGGCCTGAAAGTGTCCTCGACACGTCGTGTAGAACATGGGCTACAGGAGAGAGCACGATGATATGAGTAAGACCAGCCTTCAGGTGTTTGCCTTGCATAGACCTGGCTATGCCAAGGATGACGTCGGTCATGGAGGGGTTGGGACGAGGCGGGTCCCATAGCTGCGAACCCGACTGTGCGATCCCCGACGTCAACTCCTGGAATATCTCTTCGACATCCGCACACACGGATTGAAGTGGGTACAGTACCTCTGGCCTGTTTCCAGTGACATCACGGTGGGTGCAATGAGTGGTGTATAGAGCCAGGCGATCTCCATGGCCAAGATGATGCTATAAAAAGTAAGCAGGTGGCTCCTGGGAACTGCAAAATAGTGGCTCACCAAGGCTCCATTGACAGCGTCCAATGACCTCTCCAGACAAGCTGTGGTGACATAGTACCTGTGATCAACGTCAGCTGCCATCATCTGCTGCATCGCATGAGCACCGACCCGTTGTCTACCACGAAGATCACATCGATCCCGGTATCAGGCAGAGGTGTTCGGTTGTACAGGACACCCTCGATATCAATAGCGACGCCGAGCTCTTGGTACTCTTCGGTAACAAGCTTTTCCTCTGGGAACAGTCTAATCGCTGCCCGAAGAGTAGTCGGCAATAGTGAGCTTGAGCCTGACACTTGTGCATCGGATGTCTCGTGATCAAAGTCCGTAGGGGAAGGAAGACGCTTGGCAATGCGGCCCATAATGGAGCTGAACTTCTCTCCACTGGATGAATTTAGTAGCTGATGCACAAAACCGTTGGGATCAACGCACTTGCGGGCATTACGTAGCAAGTAAGCCTCGACAGCTTCGTCGCCCGGATACGCTACCGATGAACCTTCCTCGATCCCAACATGAAATCCAAGCGATGTAGTGCCAGTTGGCGAGCTTGAATCTGGCGTATCGTCAACACCAGCGCTCTTATCTCCGGTATTCTGGCGACGCAAGAGGGGTAGACCACTTGTGAAAAGCCGCAACTTGGACATACGCCGCTTTGGAGGCTCAGCACGGTTTTCGGGTTTGCTATTCACTTTCTCAAGAGCCTGTTGTGCGCTCATGTGTTCAGCGCCAGCAGCAAAACCAGGAGGCTTGGATGCATGCATAGCCTTGCTCGATAGCATGTCGATCGAGGGCCAGGGGGGAAATTCAGTGGTATGCACGGAACGTACCGGGCCGCCGCTCTCGGGCTCGTCATAGCTGTTGTTGCGCGGAGACATCATTGAATATACTAGGCTTGAGCCTGAGGCTGACGAGCGGCTGTTTCTATTCTTCCGTATTGTCAGAGGATGGTCGCTAGGAGTGCGACTGACAGGAAGAGGTGTTACACTCCACGACCACGGTGCTTTGAGTGGGCGCGCCCAGCCAAACACGGACGACTCGAAGCTATAGTCGAGTGGTAACTCCCAAATATCGCTTTTGATCTCGTCGATGATATCGTCTAGCGGCCCGAACACGTACTGGTCGCCGCTGGAGGTAGGGGTTGACTTACGAAATATTCGCCGTCGAAAAGTTGCTTTGCGCGACTTTTTCTGGATGGTGAGTGGGGGTGGGCAGAGAGGTGCGCGGTCCGAGAAGATACCGCCAGCTGTTATCGTTGTGATCATTGTGAATTCGCTCGAAACAGCAACAAACAGAAGCTCAGTCACCGCGGTGCGCTCACTCTCACCACGAGTTGTCTCCAGAGCGCGTGGTCTCTCAACGCGCAATGACAAACGGAATGGGGATAGATAAGAAGAGTAGCCAATGCGTAAACTGAGATGTGCGTTTGAGACGTAGGCATGATAATGAGAGTCGGCTGAGGTAAGTATTCCAGAAGGAGAAGCGCTGAAATGAGTCGGAAAGTGCGAATGGGTGCGTCAACAAACCTGTGGCGTTCCTGCCCTGGAGAGCACGCTGTTGAACTTCACTTCAAACTGCGTTTCTGTAGAGAGTTCTGTGCTCATGCATTCATACGTGAATCGATGCCCTATAGGTCTTACGCCATAAATCCACAACTACGCCTCACCAATTTGTGTGGCAGCGACTTCCATGTGCTTCTTCATCTGCTCATGCATCTCGTCGTCCGCTTCGCGAAAGCGAATCTATCGCAGAAGTAAGCACTGGCTTAGTCATATATTACTGCAACTTACTATGTCTTCCCCAGCGCCAGTGCCGAATAGGACTGGCTCAGATATACTAGCCTTGACTGCTTTTCTTACGCGATCTTCCCATACTCCTTCCCAGTTCCACTCTCCTGGTCGTCGATTACGTCCAAGTGCAGACGCACCCTCTGGATTCTCCGTCGTGGAAGGCTCAAGGCTAGGAGATGTTGGGTTTGACTGTTGAGATTGCAATACTGGAGCCCGATGCGCCCGCCACGCGTGGTAGGCGCCTGGGTTCGCAGCTGCCTCTAACGGGAGTGAGTCCAATATTGATTCTTCACTAAACGTCGAGCGGATGTACTCTAGCATGCGTACGATGGAGTATTCGGCCGTTGGCTGGGTACCGCCGAGGACACCAGAGGTAACATTGGAGTCGGAACGCATAGGAAGTACATTTGAAGATGCACTGACATCACGAGAATTTGGTACAGATCTTCGAGCTCTTCCGAACCAGTGTGGAAAGCCGTGTCGTAAACTGAACCCTCCAGGTGGTAGCCGTTCCTCGTCTGTTGCACTTACGGTATCCGTGTCGGCGGATCCAGTCGTGTAAGTATACGTGGTAAGTGGCGTGAGCAGCGGGTGAAAGACATCGGTAGAGAAGGTCACGAGGGGTGGTATGGCAGGATAGCTGGGTGGAAAAGATATTTGGAAGCGTAAGACTGCGGGCGCGTATGGTCCTGTCAAACGTGAATAATGCCGGTCTGCAATGACAGGGAACGCAAGACGATCGCCTAGTCCTATGGTACAGCCTACCTTTTCGCACGAATATTACACCAAACCACAGTGACGGGTCGCCAGGTGTGATACTCAAGAAAATGCCATCAAGCTGTGCATAGCGCAGACGGGAGCTGTGCAGAGTTAGGGAACGTCGCCGCCAAGTCATGTGCCTCGACTCACAACTCGACGAGAAGATGCTGCTTCCGAAAAGACGGGAGAGCCGACGCTGAGACGGACAACGGCATCTCGTGAGCAACGATGATGGTTGTTGGTCGTTCGGCTTCTTACAAGCACGGCGCCTGCGATGATGAGAGCCGAAGCGCGTTTGACGCTAGTGCTAACCGATCTGCGCCCTCACCTGCTTCAGTCTAACGCGCTGTCCCACCCTACCATTCGCTGAGCGTGCAATACCACCAACATGGCCCTGTATCTCACCAGGTCGCGTATGGAGATGCGCGCAAGGTAGGATCGTAACGACTATATGCTGCTCGTCCAAGTAGCAGTCCGCAAGTCGTGGCTGTCTGGTCGGATTGATTACTTGTCGGATGCGACACCAGCGTTGAGCAGATTCCATGCATCACCAGTGGATTTGTTCGCAGTAACACTGCGCGCATCCTTCGCAACTGCCAAGTGCCGGACTGCCGCTCAACCCTCGTCGCCCATCTATGTCAGGCCCTGCTCGGGACGTTGCCTGCGGCACTGGGACAAGGCTCTGACTGTGTTGTTGAGACCGATCAGGTGTGCCGGCAGGCTCGCAACGGTCCGGCTGAACGCACACCACCGGACTCACGTCAGAACGCAACACAGGACGCATGACCGCGTGCGCCGTTGGCACCGACGAGTCAGAGCGGAACTGGCTCACACACACTTACAACGTTGCAAAACGTCGGAGTTCGGGACGTGATGTTAGTGATCCCGTCCTGCGACTGCCGAGACATTCTATCCTCAAGCATCAGGATAATGAGCCTTTGCCGTCCTATGCTTATTCTGAGACGCCGTGCCGCGCCTGTAATGATTGATGACCACGTCGTACAGCCCTTGAGTGGAAATGCGCTGGCTCCAGTCAGCTCATCAAGGGCAGCCTTACGCGACGGCGTTACATGTCGTCGCGACCGAAGGCATACGAAGCCTTGTACGTAGGTAGAGTTGACGCCGGATCGAGCAACAGGCTGCTGCAGAATGATCGGGCAGCGTCAATTCCGATCGACCCACGCTACCGGTTTCGAGGCTGGCTTTTCGTTTTTGTACACTCGTGCCGACAAGCGCGTGAACACCCCAATCCTCCGAAATCTCTCCAGCCCACGCCCTCGTCTGGCATCTGCTGTCATTTTCGTCACGGCGCTATGAGTTATGCTATTGCCTAAGAGCAAAGAAGCATGGTGTCTTTTTCGGAGGATTCCATCAGAGCAATAAGAGGGCCAGGGGGCGTAATCCTAAAGACGCTAAAAAAGGCGGTGGCTGTCTCAGACGCTTCCATCTTTTTGCGAACCCTGTCCTCGCGTGGAAATCTGCAGGCCAGCCTTACATATCCACACCGCCATGACCGCTTAGGCCAGGTTGCGTCGAAACAGCCGTTGTGCCTTGACACCTTTCCATCAGCCAGCAGAGATCGCTGGAATGCCGCGACAGCTCACTTACAACACACGACGGACGCATGTCCGGGCCCACCGGAAATCAAATTGCTGGCAATGCCTAGCCAAGCGGTCTGAACTGGGCAGCAGTACAGATGCTACGTCGCCGCAGATGGGCGCAAAGCATGGTCAGCTGATGGAATTCCTAGGGTTATGATGCCTTGATGACTGATGAGAATGCAATCACGATGTGTGACCAGCAATGACAGATGCAAGCACCAAGCCACGTCCTGCGACCCGGTTGGGCCCAATGCGCAGTTGTGGGAAGCTTCGAAACTATGCTGACCGGACAGGGGTGCAGAGAGATGATACCTGGGGCAGCAAATGAAATCGCCGCACGCCTTAGTGTGCCAGGTTGCGATCTGAGGGACACGAAACGCGCTGTGTCGTCCTGCTCGGCCACTCAAGCGATACGACTCGTGCCTTGTGGCGCTGACGACAACCCGGATCGTCATGTATTGCAACAAAGCGACTCCGTCTAATGCAGACTGCCGCGTGACCGGTTGTTGTGCAGTTACCCAATGGCATACAGTACACCGCTATTTTTTGGGGGTTTGTCGGAGCAATCAAGGTATGATGCCATGACAGATGCTGCTCATCATCAATGACAGCGAGGCCCATAGCGAGGGCCCCAGCATCGTGGTCCGAGCTGCTTCTCGAAATTCTGCGGCGAATCTTCTGACTCGCCTCATGTCAAAAGTCTGACCGCGGCGGTGTTCTGGTGCCCCTGAACTGGGCGCTGCGAAAATTAGCATCGCCTTGTGTTCTACACCATAGCCGGCACGGCGTCCTATTTGTCGGCGGGGCACCGGCCACTGGGCCGCTCTGTCCGTTTAGGAATGAGGACACGGCCAGCTACGGCCGGCATGTCGTTCACAGAGCGACAGGGTCTCCCCTGCTGTGGCTCGAATCAGGGCGCTAGTGCCTGTGAATGTCGGTAGAAGCATGCGGGCTCCTAGCGCCGAGGATTTGGGTCCCGGGGAGTCGGGTTGCTCTGTTGATCCTGTTCCTCTTACGAGCCACGTCCAACGCTCTTGCAACTCTCCCTGGTCCGCCTTACTCGGTTCCTTCTAGCTCGTCCAATGTCATGGATTCCGCCCAACCCGGACCGGTTTGTTCGATGAGCAGAAAGCTTCCCCAGCCCAGCCCTGGCCCACTCTCAGGGGTTTGCATTCGCTTTCGCATGCTCACACAGAGCCCGTCCGGTGACATGGAGTCACAAAAAACAGAGCTAGGTACAGCTCGGCTGCCAGCACTGCACATTCCGGTCGCTTATCGACAGACGGTGGGCTGTTTCGTAGCAACGATGGCATCACGGATCCGCTACTCATTTTACATTTGCTGGTCCCTCCGCTGTCCCTATCCGCCCACACTACGTATCCATACCCACTGGCATCACCGCTTGTTCTCCGTTTCTTCCCCGCCGCCACAATCCTTGCTCATCCCAGCAGTCTATCCGTTTTGAGGACGCCACTTAAATCTTGCTGCTCCTTATATACCTTGTGACGCTCGCGTCCTTTGCAAACTGACTCTGACCTCTGAGCCCTGGAGGTACTAATCTGTCGCAAACTCGCACATGTCTTATTTGTCTCAATCGACTCACACTCTACTTGACATCTACCACATTCAGTCATAGTGCTTGACATTCCTCTTCGACCACCTGCACACCTACACACTCGACCTTCACATTCGACTTCCATACTACCAACATGGCTCGGTATGGCGTGGCAGCTGCCGCGGGCAGCGACAGAACACCATTCCCAACTCGACAAATGGCCGTACTTGGTGAGCATCACACAGTTGATGGCTCGTTGCCGTTACTAACGACAGCAGCGTTATGCCGGATATGCGAACCAATCGCTTTCATGTCGATATTTCCGTACGCCTACTTCATGGTCGAATCATTCATGACCGGACAAAGCACCGCCCAGATCTCCATGTACACCGGCATGGTCACCTCCTCTTTCGCATTCATGGAGTGCATCAGTGGCATTTTTTGGGGCCGACTTAGTGACCGGGTAGGACGGAAGAAGGTGCTCTTAGGAGGTCTTTTTGGTACGGGGCTGAGCATGTTGCTGTTCGGCTTCTCTCAGAGCCTACCAATGGCATTGATCGCGCGGGCTCTCGGGGGTTTGCTCAACGGGTGAGGTCATAGTGTGATCTAGCGTACGAGCCTCGCTAACCTTATATGCAGGAACATCGGCGTTCTCCAGACCACCGTCGCTGAGCTTGTAACGGATGAGCGACATCAGCGTGAGTTTTGCCATAACTCTAATTATACGCCGCGCGAGACTGACTTTTGATAGCGCGCGCTTATTCCATCATGCCTTTTGTTTGGTGCCTTGGGTAAGAAATTACCGAACACGTTCCGAATTGTCCATGCTGACCGCTTTTTGTAGCACCATCATCGGCGGAGCGCTTGGCGGCTTGCTCGCTCGTCCCGCCAACGTAATGCCGTTTTTCCAGGGCACCATCTTCGAGACATACCCGTTTCTTCTTCCAAACCTGGTCTGCACTGGATTCGTGGTTCTTGGCCTTACCGTCGGCATCCTCTTCTTGGAAGAGACGCACGAGGACCGCAAATACGACCAGGATAGGGGACGCGAAGCGGGGCAATGGCTCCTGCGCAAACTCTGGAAGCGAGAGGCAGAGGCAACATTCGACGACAAGGATGCTTCGTTTGACGAGATGCGATCGATGCTCAGCGACCATGACCACAACGTGCAGGCCTACCGAAGCACTGACAGCTCGCCTACCCTGTGCAGCACGCGAACTTCCATTTCAGAAGTACCTGAGTTCGAATTGGACAAGCAGCTTGCACCAGCGCCAACCTTCCGACAAGCATTCACCAAGCAAGTGATTCTGAATGTGGTGTGCTACGGCATTCTCGCTTTCCACACCATTTCTCTCGAGCAACTCCTCCCAATTCTGATGTCCAAGGATGTCCCAGCCAAGGGTTCCCAGCACCTTCCATTCCGCTTCGAGGGTGGCTTCGGGTGGTCAACCCAGACCACTGGAGCATTCCTTGCTGCGCAAGGTTTCCTCCAGATGTTCGCTCAGGTCATCTTGTTCCCGTGGGTCAGCAAGAAGCTCGGCAGCCTTCGCACTTTCTGGATTACTCTAGCCTGCTACCCGGTTCTCTACCTCCTTGCCCCTTACCTGGCTGTCCTTCCTGAAAGTCTGCGTATTCCCGGACTCGCAGCTCTGCTCATCGCCAAGGTTACCTTCCAGTCACTTTCCTACCCATCCCTGGCCATTATCCTCGCAAACTCGTCTCCATCCAAGAAGGTCCTCGGCACGCTGAACGGAGTTGCAATGTCTTCTGCCAGCATCTCCCGCGGCTTTGGTCCTACCGTATCAGGTGCCGTGGACAGCTTGGGTACCTCGCTCCACATGTCTGGCCTTGCATGGTGGACTATTGCCGCTGTTGCTCTTCTTGGCTGGCTGCCTGGATTTGCTCTCCAAGAGAGCAAGCGATCGGCTTTCACTGCACAAGAAGACGAAGAGGCCCTCATCGACTCCGACTCTGACGCAGAGTCTGTCATCACTCTCACCCCGGACGAAATCGAAATCGTCCTCTCAAAATAGATACACGCAATCACGACCAAAAACAGTAACGACGCATCTCGACTTGCAGGATTCGGCACAGACCACCTGCCTGGCGTCGACGCGCTGGTAGCGACCTTTCCTTTCACAACATAATTTCGGATTATAGAGACACTTTTTGCGGGATGAGATGAGTTCATCACCCGCCGGCGCATCATCATGGGTGCGATTTAGCGACATTGTTTACAGGGCGGCATTTTGGGACAAGACTTTGGTCATTATTTATTAGAAGGGAAAGCTCGATTGTATCGGAGACCAGCAATGGTCGTCCACGAGCCGGCGTTTGTTCAAGAACAGAATACCCCAGTAGTTATTAGTTTCCTTGTTACATTGTATGTTAGATTAGGGTGCCCAAGCACAAATTCATGACTTGGATGATTTCTCAAACACACGATCCCACAAAAGAAGTTTGTTTTGCCATGTGCGTTGTGAGGAGTGCATTAGCTGGTATTGAGTCAGAGCGAGTCTGCAGCGGTGAGTTTGATGCTTGTCGGGACCCAGGATAGAGACCGCATTACCCGGATGCCGCAAAATAGGTGTAATGGTATGCATTGCCGATGTGGTCCCTTGTATGTTACGGATGCTTCCTTTTTGCTTCTACACGTGCTTGGATCGGTGTGCCTCATGCACGTGGTGGAGCAACGGGCATCGCGAGTCAGTGACGGGCCAAGACGTGGATTAGGACGCCTTGCATTCCGGCTTTTACCATGAAACGATACATCACGAGGTCATGTTCGGCATATGGATCACTGCGTGGTGACGAATGTCCCATGTACCGCTTGTGGTTGTTGGTATCGAAGGATGGCGACGGATGCTTGCCGAAGCCGAGGCAGTCTAGTCATGTTGCAGCTGGTATGTAATCAGCACGACAGCCGTTTGCGCAGGCGTTGTCGTGATTGCAGGGCCAAAACGCGAGAGCGAGGAAGAAGTGAGCAGGACATGTTGTTCGTATTGACTGTGAATGCACCTCATACTACATACTTAGCAGAGTAAAAGTCCGCCCACATGGCGAGCATGACGTGCAGCAGCAGTACCCATACTCCGCCCACGCCTATCTTACGCTGTAGAGATAAGGCCCGTAGCCGACCTGCTAGCCATCCACGAGCGGGCGAGCAGCGACTTTCGGCTGTGTTGGGGATCATGGAAGACATGCTCCTCGTGCAATCGCATCCCACAGCCCTATCTACGTCGCCTGTTGCGGTTGCTGACGCCTTAATTCAGAGTGCGGGGGGAGTAAGAAGATTGTCGGCCACCCGTCCTGAGCTCTTCAGAGCTGCTTCGGAGAATAGACGCCTTACGTGCGCGAGCTTCACTAGCCCGAACCCTGCCCGACTTTCTTGCCATGCGCCCTGATGAGCGGCCTCAAGCGCTCTTTGGACGAGTCGTCTCATGACGGGGACAAAGCCTCGCCTTCGGACTCGTCCGTGTCGACCGCGAAGCCTACATCGCCCGCCGCGCCCTCGTCGTCGAGCTCCTTCCGCAACGTGAGCGCCTGCAACCGCTGCCGGCTGCGCAAGAACCGATGCGACCAGCGCCTGCCTTCGTGCGCCTCCTGCGACAAGGCCGGCGTCAAGTGCGTGGGCTATGATCCCATCACCAAGCGTGAGATTCCGCGCAGGTATGAAGTTTGGAGGGGAGCTATCGCGAGTCGCCTCGGCACAGGACTGACCAGTGCAACAGCTATGTCTTCTACTGCGAAACCCGAATCGCATACCTCGAAAACCTTCTGCGGGAGAACTCTATCCCCTTCCAGGACGCCGAAGACTTCAATCCAGCCTTTGTGTCCAATGGCGGCTCCGTCACACCACGACCCATATCCGCCGCACCGCAGCCTCGCAATGGCAACACCAACCCCACCGCTGCCCAGGCCAAGGAGGAGAGCGACAAATACGATCGCGAGAAGCTTACCAAGCTCGTGTCAAACATTGGCATGGTCTCGGTGCAAGGCGCCAGTGACCCGAGATATCTGGGTTCAACATCTGGCATATCCTTTGCACGCGTAGTGTTTGCTGCCGTCAAGAGCTCTGTATCCGGCTCTTCTTCCGAGCGCGGGAGCAATCGGGGAGCCAAAGCGGCGACCAATGTCGTGGACAGCGGCACCTCGATGCGCGACTCCTTCTTTGGACTCCAGACCAAACCCACCATAAAGCAGGCGCCCTTCCCAGACCGGGAGCTTGGTTCGCGCCTCGTTGAGCTGTACTTTGAGCACGCAAACCCACAAATCCCAATTCTGCATCGGGGCGAGTTCATGGTAATGTTTGAGCGTGTGTACGCTTCGGGTGAACGGCATCGTACTTCACGAGAGTCGTACATGCTCAACATTGTGTTTGCCATAGGCGCTGGCATCATCTTAGGCAGCTCCGACTCTGAGGGCTCGCCGACGTCAGATCATGGCCGCTCACCAACAAAGTCACGGTCATCACCACCAAGCAGCAAGAAGCGGCGACTTGCAGGCCATCAGCATCAGCCCGAGGAGTACCACGCGTCCGCAATCGTGCATCTGGAGAACTTCCTGGGTTCCTCACCCGCTGCGGACCGTCCCGACGGCTTCGGCGGCGGCCTTGAAGAACTACAAGCTGTGCTACTGCTCGCAGGGTTTGCTCTGCTGAGACCCGTCGCCCCTGGCTTGTGGTACATTGTCGGTGTTGCCGTCCGTCTTGGAGTGGACCTAGGGTTGCATTACGAGGACGGTGTGGGTATCGACGGGGCGGGTGCGGAAGACCAAACCGCCGAAACCGCCTTCTTCAAATCCGAGGGCAACGGGAATACGACAGCTGCCAGCGGCGGGAACCCTTCGAAGATAGACGCCAAGGAAAGAGGTCGCAGACAGTGGGTCAGGGACCTGCGGAGACGCCTGTGGTGGTGCGTCTACTCGCTGGACCGGCTAGTGAGCACGTGTGTTGGCAGACCTTTTGTAAGTACAGTCTCCATTCTCGTATGGTGCTACCGATCATGTCGGTCATATTACGATCCCGCATATATGCTATGGCAATTTTGCAAGAAGCTCAATCTTGATGTAGAAATGCTTGGAAAGACTAACAGGTAGATAGGGTATCACAGACCAGATTGTGACTACCGAGTTTCCTTCGCTTCTCGATGATCGATATATCACCAAAGAAGGATTCCTGGAACCGCCAGTGCACCAGGAGAAGCCCACGTACAAGATCGTAGCCCATCACTACTTCCGGCTGAGACTACTGCAGTCTGAAATTCTGCAAGTCCTACAGCACCGGCAAGCACAGCAGGCAAGAGCAAGTGGTGCAAACCGAAGCAATGAGTTTATGCACACAAAATTGCCTTCGCCATTCCTAATCAATTTTGAGTCTTTCCGCGCATGGCGCGTGGACATCGACAGGCGATTACTGGAATGGAAAGACTCGGCGCCAACACAGATGGACGCTGGTGTGCAGTTTTCACCGCTGTTCCTAGAGCTCAATTACTGGCAAGCATTGATCATGCTGTACCGGCAGAGCCTAGTCGTCCCCTCTGGTCTGCAAGAAGAACTGGGCAACACTGGCTCCGATATGGGAAGCCCCTCAATGAGTAATCTTGAGGAACGTGAAGACGAAGACCTGGTTTTCCTCAAGGTAGCCGAAGCTGGCCAGAAGGTTCTGAAGCTGTACCGACAACTGCATCGCGTGCACCTTGTCAACTACACCTTCCTCGCAACTCATCACCTTTTCATGGCTGGTAAGTTAAATCTTCACCGGAACTCAACAGCGCTAACATGCGCAGGCATCTCATTCCTCTATGCAGTGTGGCATAGCGTCCATGTACGCAGTTTATTGGTATGTATATCTGATCCTGTTGTGTAACCGTGGCTACACGTAACTGGTGTAATATGTAAATCTAACTAATGCAGTCCCTTGACGACGTCGACTTTACCGTCCTTGCCGCAACATCCGTACTGGGTGACCTCGTCGACAAGTGTCCGCCAGCAGAAGCATGCCGCGACGCATTCGATCGGATGAGTAAAGCCACCATTCAGATGTGCATGTCCACGACAGGCTTTGGACCTCAGGCTCTGCGGTCACTCCCGCAAGCACAGCAGTACCCAACACAGACTTCGCCGACGACTGCATACAGATCTGCAGCCGATACAGATGCCAGGTCAGATACTGAAATGCAAGGTTATGGAGCAAGAAATACAGGCGGCTTCTTCAGCCACCAACAGCAACAGCAACAACAGCGTCGACCAGTGCCACGCTTCGACATGAACCTCAAGGATCTTTTCTCAGATGACGAGACAGACAAGCGGTCTTTCAGCCGCGTGAGCAACCAGGTCAACGCCATGCGGCCCCCTCCTGCACCAATGAAAACCGAACAACAAATGCAGCCCTTCACAGCCGACTTGAAAATTTCCCCACAACTCCGCAGTACCCACCAACAACAGAACAGCTTCTTCGCTGCAAGTCCAAATATGACTAGCCCGAACCAACAAAACGCCTTCTCCACTACACCACCTGCCAATCCACCCATGCCCTCACCATACCAGATTAGCAATCAGGTGCCTTACAACAGCTTTGCGCAGAATGTCACGTCCAGTTATCCCGATCTAGGTTTCTCAGACTTGGATTTCTTGGATAGCTTCCCCGTGCAGGGTGCAAGCAGCGGGACAGATGCAGGCAGCGGTGGAGTACAAGACATAGGGATTGGGTTTGGAATGGGCTTTGGTGATGGGACACATGATTGGAGTGATGTAAGTTGCTTTCTCAACATATGAGAGACAGTATGCTAACGAAACTTTCTAGGGTAATGGATTGGACCTTTTCGACGGATTTTTCTTCGGACCTGGAGGTACTGGCGGTACGGGTATGTGAAAGCAGGTGTCACAGCCACAGGCACCGCTCTTGGTACGTGCTTGCGACGATTGATGAACATGGAGGAAAAACACCGCCAGCATGTGTACGATGTATCTGACTTGATGGCATCGAGTAAAAGGATACCAGGTAGCTGCCTTTGCCACTTTGCGGCGCAGCCGGAAGTGTGGGGGCAGCGTCGTGGGGTATGATAGGGCGCTCTACCTAAACGGGAGGCGGCGGTCTCCGATGGATATCTTGTCTTTATCAAAAGACATCGACGGATCTCTGTATACTGTATGATAGACGTCTTGTGCTCGAAGAGCACATTCTGTGAGCGATTCCAATGCAGTCGTTACCTATGCTCAAATTCAAGGTTCTAGTCACAGGTTCGAGGGTGCGAGTCCGCGATTGTGTCCATACGATTACTTCTTCCTGTACTCTCATTGGAATCAATACTAATCGCACACTGATCTCAACGAAAATCTTCAGCCATACCTTCTCCAAAGCATAAGAGAGCGATGTTTCCTTCCCCTCTTCTGCTCACGCCCAATTTAACATCCACCAAACGACACGGACAGACGTTTCAAGTATACAATATGACTTCCACTCGATCCAGAACTACGATTCACATAACCGTCGGCGAATATACTTACAATGCTGCTTGCAGCCTCACCTGACCGGAGATGCGCGGGTATCAAAGAAACTCTATCCGTAGGGCTTTGTTCTCTCCAGGCTACCCTTGTCCTGCGCCCAAACCATAAGCCCTTCCAATCCATCCCCATACCTTCCATTTGAACCCATGTCGCGCAGAATCGTTCGATCCCCTAGTTGACATAGTACTCCATCCATGTTGAGAACAGGTCAGCTCAGCTTGGGCCCGATATCATCAGGGCATGTGCTTGACTCACCCATTCACGTATAATCTTGGATCTGCACCTTCCTTGGTGTAATCCACAACACTCCATCCGCTTCATGCACGCTCATTACATCAAATTACTGCTGTTCATCCAAACCCACAATACCACACTACACTAAGACGAAACTTTATTCATCAAACCTTGTCGAGAAGCTGTTGAACCGACCGAAACAGCAATGTGTCTCTACATGGTCGTTCATTACGGACCAAATCCCTTGTCACTCAAGCGTATCTTGTCACGTCGGGTCCCTGATGCAGATGAACAACGTATGTCGGAATGGCGACTAGAGCGCCTAAGTCTAGGTCGTTTGCGTGAGCTTTGGCATTTGAGATGTAGGAGTCAGGAGGATTTAATCAAGGTGGAGAAAGACGATGATTTTGACATGGGCTACTGATAAAAAAAAAGTCAAGTGCATACATTCACTCATTATCGGCATGGATCGCAGGGGACAAAGTGGAATGAACTTTTTGAATTCTTCCTCCAGCTGATGTGCAGAAGATTGTCTAAGCTAACCAGAGCATGTGGCTCGGCCTGCCCTCCATCCTCTGTCGAGGAGTGGGCGACCAGTAGTCGTAATCTTCATGGTATCGTTTTGAAGCTAACCGTTACTCCACCCATGGAACAAAAGCACAACAGCTTAGTTCATCTGCCTGACGAGCTGGTTGATGAACTCCTCGCGGTTACCAAGGTCACCACCCTCGATGAAGTGCTTGAACTTGCGGGTACGGAAACCGCCAGTGGGGGAAGAGAGCTTGAAGGGCCAGAGGAAGTTGGAGACGGCCTTGAAGTTGGGGCCGACGGTGTAGATCTCGTGGATGATGTCCTCAATGCAGGTGATACCGAACTTGCCGAGGTTGGCCTCGATGAGCTCGTTGTCGGTGATCGGCAGGCGCTGCTTGTTGACCTTTCCGTAACCGCGCTTGTAGACAAGCTCGCGGACGGTCTTCAAGTTGGGGTATCCGTAAGCGACGAAAGGCTCGACGATCTTCAGCATCTCGCTGGTGGCCTTGGTGAGGCGGACGAAGACACCGTTGTTGATCTGGAGAAGACGGAGGAGCTGGAGGGTCTTGCGCTTCTTGGGGTCGATCTTGTTGATACTGCGCGAGTTAGAATGGATTTTGAACCGTCTTGAAAAATTTGACATACCCCTTGATACGGACAACAAAGGCAAGGCGGGACTCAGCGGGGACGAAGAGAGAGTTGTCGCGCTTCGCGGCACGCTTGGCCTCGATGACATCGCGCTGGGCCTTTGCGTACTCCTGGGTGTACTTGGCGGCGCGCTCCTTGATGACCTCGCGCTTCTGCTTGCTGGCCTAAGAAATCTTAGCCAACTGTGATACTCCTATCTGCTTGCGCAGGTTCTGGGAGACTGTTATACCTCACGCTTCTTCTTCAACTCAGCGGCCTGAGAGTCGCTGGTCTTCTGGTGGGCCTTCTGCTTCTTGAGCACCGACTCGGGGACAGCGATGTCATTCTGGGTGGGGACGCTGGATGAATTAGCATGACTGCAATGAATTGACACAGCGGTATACTCACGATGAGCGGGCCATTTTGCTGGTGGTTAGTATCCTTGTTGTTGTCGGAAGCTGGAGGAACAAAGTTCGGCTGGCCAGCACGAAATTCATGTGCGGGCGCTAGTGCGCCGCCAAGACAGAACGCAGCGCTAATGCCCCGCTCTATTGGCCCGCTCGTCGAAGCTGTCGACATTTTCCTGAGAGCTACCAACTTGCGACAGCTGCTGCAGGTTTACAAATTTCAAGTTTTACATATACCTACTCGCAGCAATGGGACGAGGTGGAGGTCGCGTAAGTAGACACTGTATGCGCCACACATGTACAACGCCCACTGACTTCGCATAGGGCGGTGGTCGCAAAGCATTCCGCGGCAAGGGCAAAGGTCGCGGCGGTGGCGGTGGTGGTGGTGGAGGACGTGATACTCGCTCAGAGCCATGGTCCACCATCGAGCGCAAGAATGAGCTCTTCGAGAGCTACTACAAAATGGGAGGCTTCTTGGAAGAAGCAGAGTTCGAGGAGATGTGGAAGGCGCTCCAAACCGACCTGCCCAACAGTTTTCGCTTTACTGGCACCAAGTCCGATGCTCTCGCAGTGCGCGAAATCTTTAAGCAGCGCTATGTCCCCGCTATCGCATCCACGCGCTTCGAAGGCAAGCCAGTGTCGCCTCCCGAGGCTGTGGAGGCCTTCCCTGACGAGCTCGTGTGGCACATGAAGACGCACAAGAAGGTCATTCGACGACATGCGCCCTTTGCCGATTTCCAGAAATTCCTCGTCGCCGAAGCGGCATCAGGAAACATCAGCAGACAGGAAGTTGTCAGTATGATCCCGCCACATTTCCTCGATGTGAAGCCAGGAATGGTGGTCCTCGATATGTGCGCAGCACCGGGAAGCAAGTCGGCGCAGTTGGCTGAGATGATCCACGGAGACGAAGAGGAGCGCGTACAGCGGGTAGCGAACGGCGAATCGGTTGACCTTACCCAAGACGGTGACTACAGCGACGGCGGACGTTCAACAGGTCTCCTCATTGCGAACGACTCTGACTACAAGCGTGCCGGCATGTTGGTCCACCAAGTCAAACGTCTCAACTTCCCCAACCTCATTGTCACGCAACACGACGCCTCAATTTTCCCTTCGATCGAACTACCCAGCGACGGCAACAAGAAGCAGTACCTGAAGTACGACAGGATATTGGCTGATGTGCCCTGCTCTGGTGACGGCACAGCCCGTAAGAACCCGAACGTATGGCAGAAGTGGAGCCCCAGGGATGGTCTTGGCCTACATGGTCTCCAGTTACGCATCCTGTTCCGAGGTCTTCAGATGCTGAAGAAGGGTGGCCGTATGGTTTACTCTACTTGCAGTCTGAACCCTGTCGAGAACGAAGCTGTCGTTGCAGCAGCTATTGAGGCTTGCGGAGGAAACTCCAAGGTCCGACTAGTAGACTGCTCAGATCATCTGCCAAACCTAAAGCGAAAGCCGGGTCTCAACTCGTGGAAGGTGCTCGACACATCCTCAGTAACCGCTGCAGGAGAGAAGACTGCTCATATGTTCACCAACTGGGAGGCATACCAGAAGGCAAGGGCCAAGTACGAGGCCGAGGAGCCAGAACGCCAGTTCTCCACCAAGGTCACTCCCGGATGTTTCCCGCCTGTGCCAACGTCCGAAGAGGAGCGCATCCCTCTCGAACACTGCATCCGTGTCTACCCACATTTGCAAGACACTGGCGGTTTCTTCATTGCCATTCTTGAGAAGCTGGACGACATCAAGATTGCGCAAGTACAGAACCCAGAGAACGCAGCCAAGGCCCAAAGGTCACACGACATTGCTGAGACGACTACCGACTCCTCGATCCCAACCCCTGATGAGAATGTGGTCGAGGCAGACGCTACTAAAGGGGAGTCTGCGGATGCCTCTGATGCGGCTCCGTTGAAGCGTAAGCTGGAGGAGTCTGAAGACGCTGAAGCGCCCAAGAAGGCCAAGACCGAGGAAGCAGCAGCAACACCAGACGCCAAACCCGCAACTAACGGCTCGGCTGCCCGTTTGAAGCCAGAGAACCAGTCCCAAGCCAAGGAGTACTTTGAGTACCTTCCCTCTGATGACCCAACCATCGCCAACATCATGGACTTTTTCGGCATCGACGATCGCTTCCCACGCGACCGCTTCATGGTCAAGAACAAGGAGGGTCTTTCCCTCAACAAGATCTACTACACCTCCGACCTTGCAAAGATCATTCTTTCTCTGAACAAGGACCGTGGCATGAAGTTCATACATTGCGGTGTTGTGATGTTCGTTTCGCACAAGATTAAGGACCAGGACCGTACTCAAGCGCCATGGAGGCTGCAGAATGAGGGTATCCGTATTCTTGAGCCATGGGCTAAGAAGCGGATAGTCAAGCTGGAGAAGAAGGAGACATTGCACCAACTCATCCGAGAGATGTTCCCCAAGCTGCCAAAGGAGGGCGACACCGGTCTGGGTGAGGTCGGCGAGCAGCTCCAGCCAATGGACGTCGGTTGCTGCTTTATCCGTGTTGAGAAGGATGAAGAGCAGGGCATCCCATTCCGCATGGTACTGCCACTCTGGAGACATCCTGGCAGCGCCAACCTCATGGTCGACAAGGACGACCGCAAGGCCATGTTGCTTCGGTTGTTCAATGAGAAGGATACTGAGATTATCAACCACGTCGCGGACAAGGCCAAGGCGGAGCAGAAGGCTCTCGAAGCTGAGGAAGCGGCTGAAGACGGTGTCAGTGATGGCGAGCAAGCCACCGAGGCCATGGTGGCTGAAGAAGAAGAGGGAGTTGCGAAAGTCGATGAGGAGGACGTGAAGATGGAAGAGGGTGCCTAGGCGTCATCATCCCCCAAAAGTCACTGGGACACTTTCGGCTTTTGCCCACGATCTATGGTCTGCATCTGGGTTGGCGTTTTGTTATTTTCATTTATCATCGGGAGCATAGCTGCTTAGTCTATCACGCATACCTACGTGTGAATGTCATGATGCAATAGTTCAACACCTTTGTTATCTCGCTGGTTTCATGATGCACATCTCTCGAATCACTACCTCCAACAGCTTTCATTACAAGGGTATATCAATACAACCGTAGAGGCGCCCAGCGACAAAATATTGTGTCCCATAAATCATACCTAGAAAAATAAGAAGATGACCAGACAACACCGTTCATCCAAGACGATACCGACTCCGAAGAAAGCCTGCCTAAGACTTCTCCTTGTCAGCCTTTGTCATAACACTTTTCCCGCTCTTGGTGCTCTTCCCACTCTTCGTACTCTTCAAACTCTTCTTACTTGCACTGCGCTTCAGTTTCGCCTTGAGCTTACTCCACTTCTCGCGCAAACCACCATCTTCATCGTCGTCGTGGTCTTTGGGTCTCTCGACGCTATCCATACTGCCACGCGGATACTCGAGCTCACTGCCCACATCGATGCTATCGTTGTTCCTAGCATGTTGCTTCCTAGGCGTTTGTTTAAGTGGAGTGTGGACACCGGCGGCAATATCTCTGTTACGACCGAGCAGCATGAATTCGAGGGTTTGCCAAGCGGGCATGTTGGCGATAGGACCGTCTTTTGAGTTTGCTTGGACATCTGGGTTCTTCCAGGGGCAGTGTTCGCGGTGGGATTCGAGAAGGTTGAGGCGCAGGCTTTCAATGGGCACGTCCAGTTTATTGCTCATCTCCTTGAGGCGCGTGGCGGAGGAGAGCCAGAGACCTAGGCGCTGGAAGCAGTGGTTGCATACTGCGAGGGATATGCGGGATTCCGAGACACCGGTCCAGCCAAAGAGGGCAAAGACAAATGCCACGATATCGCTGGGCGATAGAGGTGGTTCGGTGCCTGCTGAAGTGAAGAAGGATGATGGTATGCGTTCAAGGATGTGGTGTATGGATGGTTCGGGGTATGTGATGTGTTCGAGGAGGGGAAGTTCGGCGGATATGGCTTTGAGAAAGCGGTATCGATCGAGCAATTCGGCTGAGCTCTTCGTCCGCGATGCGATGGGGATATGATAAATGTCTTCTGTTCATGTTGTTAGTGGTGTGACTGCTACACGCGCATACTTTATCGTACCTTGACAGCCGCGCTTCCTCCACAAGCAGTCATCCGCATGACCTTCGGTGATGAGATCCTTGTATCTATCTACCAAAGCCTCATCGATATCAAAGGCCAGGTCCTCGCTCATCTCGAGCTCCTTGCCGTTAGCATCTTTGCGCTTTGGCCTCAACTTGACCGCAACACGATTTTCACATCCGCCCTTGCAAGCTACTGTATTCCAGATATCGCAGCTCCAGCCCCGCTTTGCCCATTCAACCTCGTTGATGGCATCCGGCTTGGTAGTCCACTTCCGCACATCTGCAAACGTCTTCAGCCTCTCGAGGAAGTGATCTTGGCTATATGGCTGGAAGTTTGGCGCTTTGCGCGGCGTGGAGGCTTTCGGCGTTGAAGTTTTTGGCGTTACCAAAGTCTTGCCCACGATTTTTATCGTGCCTTCTCTTCGTGGGGTCATGAGCTGTTCCTTTAGCTGTCGGATGCGCTCTTGACCTTCGGATATACCCCTCTGACGCTCCATACTCAGGTTTGCGCTGCGCGGGCGCTTGCTCGGGTGCTCAGGGCTGCCTGTCTCGGAAAGTGCCGAGAGCGAAGCAGTAGAAGCATTCGACTCTTGCAGAGTGCTCGCGAGGGAGGTAGTCGAATTGCTTGCCGTGAGGTTGTCGAGGAGCTTGTGGAACTTGCGCTTTGTGGTCGCAAGCGCGGGCTGCTCTGCCGAAGCCATTCTGTCGGAGTGAGAATAGTGCGCTGTGATGCGGATCTATGGGGGGAATAATCCGAGTTTGTTTCTGAGATGCGCGCGTCGGTGAGGATGTCTTTGTGTCGATCTTTGTTTACTGTCGCGTAAGTCGGATGCACAGCTCGGTTATCCGCTCAGCGTCAGATGGGTGTGTCGAAAATAATACGACAAGACTTCTGCTTCGTGAGACAAGACAGCGGTCTCGAATGTCTGTGCATCAAGACGAGTCGAAAGCCGTTGGTGTTGTTGCTATGGCGTCCAGGCCAGGACGAAAGCAGTAACCTCCGCCCGCAGCGCACAGGCCAGCACTTGATGGATGATGGGTTGCGTCAATCCACCCGGCTGCAGAACCCCACCAAAGAAACGAGGGGCTGAAGATTGTTAGTGTTAGCCCATGCCCGCCCAAATTGCGCCATCAAGATTCTTCTTGCTAGCATTCGTCATCCTGGCTATCTCCATCTTCAATCCATCGTTGCTTTCTCGTAGTGTTGTTCGTCTCTCTCAACTGAAACACCACATCTACCCGTCGACCGCACTTCATCCATCACAACACTTGTATACGAACTCGAATCGAAGCATACACACAATGGCCTACGAGAAGGAATTGGAGATCGCTCTCCTGGCTGTTCAGCGAGCATCCATCCTCACAAAGTCGGTTTACTCGAGCCACTCCAAGGGCACGCTGTCCAAGAGCGATTCCTCCCCTGTCACAATCGGCGACTTCGGCGCGCAAGCCCTGATCATCGCATCGATAAAGCATGCTTTCCCAGAGGACGAAGTTGTTGGCGAAGAGGACGCCAACGACCTGCGCAAGAACGACTCGCTCCGTGACCTTGTCTGGGATCTGGTACAAGCAGCGAAGCTAGAGGACAGCTCTGCCGAGGAGAAGATTGGTGGACCCATCAAGAGCGCAGATGCTATGCTGTCAGCGCTTGACCAGGGAAACAGTGAGGGCGGCAGGAAGGGCAGGATCTGGGCACTTGACCCCATCGACGGCACAAAGGGATTCTTGCGTGGTGGACAATACGCTGTCTGCTTGGGTCTACTCGTAGACGGCGTACCTACCGTAGGTGTCATCGGCTGCCCCAACCTCCCAGTCGACGACCAGGCTCCCCTGACCACCACTACCGGACAAGACGCAGACGACAAGGAGGGCAAGGGCGTGCTGTTCGGTGCCGTGAAGGGACAGGGTGCTACAAGCCGACCGCTGAGCAAGGGTGCTCTCACAGAAGCAAAGGCCATCAAGATGAAGCCCCTCTCAGATGTCACCCAAGCTACATTCTGCGAATCCGTAGAAGCAGGCCACTCATCACAAGGCGACAACGCTGCCATCGCATCAAAGCTCGGCATCACCAAGCCTTCGGTTCGCATGGACTCGCAAGCCAAGTACTGCTCCATTGCCCGTGGAGCCGGTGACTTGTACCTCAGACTGCCAGTCAGCAAGACATACCAGGAAAAGATCTGGGACCACGCTGCCGGTGTGGTCCTCGTTCAGGAGGCAGGTGGTGAGGTCAGCGATGCGTACGGCAAGCCTCTTGACTTTGGCCTCGGAAGGACACTCAGGGAGAACAAGGGTGTGGTAGCTGCGCCAAAGGATGCGTTTGCAGAGGTTATCAAGGTTGTCAAGGAGGTTTTGAGCGCTAAGGAATAGACAATGTGATAGTCTAAGCAATGATACACATGTCTTTACACCAGATCATGCAGCTATCTCATGCAAGGAAATGAGACAAGCATTCTTCAGAGCAGTCAACAGAGGGCTGACTGAAGGAGAAAGATTGGCTATAATACAGACAAGTTCAAACGATTGAATTGAATCAAGACCAAATTCTAGAATGAACAGCAAGGATGAACGCCAAAATGCGTAACGTAAAAGAATACAGGTTTCCCATGTCCGCCTACTCCTACTCCAATATTCCCGTATGCCCACCAAGCCGTAGCTGTTTCCCATTTCACCGTATTTCCCTTGGGTATCACCTGCTTTAGATCCCGCCTCCTTAGAGGCTGTAGATCCCTAACCTTACTCCTTAAAGTCAATTTAATGTTTCTTTGTAGGACTTGCATCCAAAGAGATTTTTATGCTATTTTGTTGAAATGAGCAGTATTTGCGTCGCGTCTGAGTGGTCTAGTCTCATGCCGTGATGGTGGTTGTGGGTGTAAGAATACCTCCAACCAAAGTATCATCACCGGACTCGTCTACAAAGGTGCTTTCAGCGCCCGCGTCAAGGTCGTCGGTATCTATGTCCGCCTCGGCACCGGTGTCGTTGACCTCATCAGACTCTTCTCCGTTGTCATCGTGTATGTGTTCAGGCTCGACTTCTACCGGCACATGTAGTATGTGAGCACTCATGCCGGGCACGGGAGTTAGATGCATTTGAGCTAGCCCCTGCTGAAGGGCTTCGACATCCTCATTGACATCTTCAGTCATCTCGACGTTGTTCTCTTCATCGTCGGAATGGTCATAAGCGGCGTGGTAGGGTGAAGGTCCAGATGCACTAATTGTCGTCAAGTTTGCAGGCTCTTCCATGACACCAAATTCTGTGGTTACAGTAATAGAGTCTGGGCTCGGAATGGGCAGGTCGTGCGTGAACGATGCGGAGGAGCCGTCCATGGTCGGGTTGCCGGTGCTCTCATCGTATACTGTTGTGAAAAACTCGAACATTGCTCCAGCCAACTCATCTGCCATTCCGCGCTCTTCCTTGTCTTTCCTCTGCTTGGCTATCGCACGGAGCTGCTCCTCTTTCTTCTGTTTAATCTCTGCCTCAAGCCGACATTTCGCGCGAACATTGGGTTTGTGTGTGCACGTCGGACAGTGATAGTTGACAGTGCAGAACGTGCATGTGCAAGCTGGGTTCGAGGACGCGCATTGCTGAAAGGTGTGTTAGTGAACAGATGAAAAGAGATGTTGGGAATAGACTTACATCACAGACAAGAACTGCACACTCCGAGCATTCCTTCAGAATTCCCGGACACTGTGGTCGGTTGTCTCCTGCAGGCCTTGGGTACTGACAGAAATACGCACCACAACCACTCCACTGCACGGGATGCCGTGGATTGCAGGGCAATGGAAGTGGGTTCATGATTGCATGGTTAACCGGGACACGTTGAGAATTCGGCGACCAAGCACTAGTGGGTCGGCCGCGAACGCCAGATACACTGAAAGAGCGTGGACGTCCGGTGCTGATAGGCACAAAAGAGAGCGAGGTTGCAAGCTGGAAAGGTTCGGGGTTTGAGATGGAATTGAGGGACGTTGTGGCCGACATATCGACTGACGAATGTTGAGGAGCAACCATGATCTGTGACTGAGACATGGGTGTTTCGGAAGATTCAGATTCATTGTCACCAGTGGAGTAGAAATCTAGATGGGATGACGATGCTGTAGGTGTGCGTTCGGGATCCGGTGTGCTGGCCCTGTTTGGATTGAACTCTGGTATAACAAGACGCTGTGGCGGCTCGTTATGCGATCGTACGTGCTCTCGCTCGGTATGCAAATCCCGATAGCCACACTTGCGGACCTTTAGCGCTCTGAAATCATGCTCTTTGCAAATGGGGTTCTTGCATGCCCGACATGACACTTTCCAGCGGAAGCTTCGGTAACAGTCGTTGCATAGACCTCTCGGACATGTTTGCTGTTGCAAATCAAGCGAGTCCTGCTTCAAGTACGACAGGATATCAACATCCTCCCCAAGCACGTACTCATACAGGCCGTTGTTCTTCAACTCGCGGACGTAGTCAACAGGCCGAAGCGTGTTGCTGAAGTCCGGATCTTCAAACTCCTTCGTCCGCGGTAATGGTGCTGCGCGTATCTTATCAGCGCCTCTGCCGCCTAATCCGGTGCCTAGCACAGCAATGCCGCCACCACCAGAAAAGATAGGCTCCAGGCAACACCAATGCATGTTTAGTTTTGGTGGCTCTCGATTCGCTGGAGGTATTGGCATCCCGTTATTCCCGCCGTCTTCGGAATCAGATGAGTCGTCGTCCTGTGCGCTCTCATTCATGAGATTTGGTGATCGGGTGGCACCAGGGGCCCACCAGAAGCGATTCTGGTCAGCCTTCTCTTCTTGACTCCTGTCCTCCAATGGTGCAGAAGACCCCGATGCGTGTCCAAGTGTGCCGCCCAATGTGCTGCTGTTGCCGAAAGCCAGGTTTGCAAAATGCCGTGTCTTCACGCGTTTTCTCGGTATCGGTCTGTTGAAAGCGCAACTTGCACAAAGCGTCTTTCGGCAACCCATGCAGTGCATGCGGACACTGCAAGACTCGCATCGCTCCAGAATAGTGTCATTACATTGCGCACATTTGACCTCTTCAACAAACGCAGTGTGGCTCCTTCGCTCGTGTACTGGGACATGCTTGCCTTCTCCTGCGGAGTTCCCACCCTCTGGGCCGAGCGGCTCGCCGTCCTCTCCTGTCTCAGCAATCTCCCATAGTCTGCCATCGTGTTCGCCCAACTTTGTCGTGCCTTCCACAGGACCGATGCGGTTGCTTGATCGCCATAATCTATCAAAGGGTACCCAGACTTCCATGTTCTGCGGTCCTGCTCTTCCTGCGTGGTAGTCCTTCCTCCGGTTGCACCTGCCGCCTGGTGTCGGACACCATGCTGTATCTGTCCAAATTCCTAATTGGTGGCAGATCTCGATGAGCTGGTGTGTGGGGTCGGAATCGGAGTCTCTCCGAATAAGGGAGGAGGGGAGATAGGGTCGTCGGCGGTGGTGACGACAACGGTAGGTGTATAGACTCTTCAGAGCGAGGTCTCTCTGCATCCATGGCGCGTCCTTTAATGTGTATGGCTCCAGAAAGGGGACAATGTGGTACTTGATGGAGACATTCTTGCAGCCTCGTACGGACAGATGCTGGAGGGTGTCGATCCGCGGGGCAAGGACGCTCCCGACCAGCGCAATTCCTGTCACGGCCGTGTTGCAGAGATCCAGGCTAGTCAATCGTGTGCCATTTGGCGATATGATCTGCTTCAGCAGTGCGTCGAACGAGTAGGCCTTGGACTGACGTTCCCTGTTCTCGGGCGTCTCGTTGCCTGGCGAGCCCACTGCAACAGCGGGCTGAGGCAATCGAAAGGACAGCGTCTTCCACGCGAGCGGATACCTTTGCAGGAACTGGCGCAAATGACGTGATGTGTGGTAGAGTTCGAGGAGGGTGACGGTGGAGATCTGGGCGAGGAAGGATTCAAGGACAGGCGGGGAGGGGGTGATGATTGATTCGAACAGACTGAGGGCGGCTCCCGAATTTACGGCGTCGTTCCGCGTTGTCGTCTCGGTGTGCGTCGTCGGCGGGTTGGGGGCATCGCGGGTGGTGCAGGCCCAGAACTCGCCCTGGCTGCCGTGGTGTTGCGTGCTCATGCTTCGCAGATTGCTGGCGAGAGTGAAGGTGTCTGCACAATCACGGCCGGGGAGGAGAGAGGAGCGACATGCACGGGTGGAGCGCGTTGAGTCGTGTCGCGCAAGCGAAGGTGGTCGTGTGAGATGGCTTGGCCAGCCGTCGGTCGCAAGTCAGGGTTCTTGGGCTTAGGCCAAGGATGAAGGCGATCCGTTGGCCGTCTCCGGGCGATCTTTCTGGCCTCACCGATAGCCAGGCGCGACTAGAACTCCCACTTCACTCTGATATTCGGCTTACGCTGCCGATACTCTCATCACAGACGCGAAACTTGACATGCCAAGCTGAGACTTTGATAGATACGTATTCGGCCCTCCTCATGCTGGTACCGGCGCCAATCAGCCTATCAGCCAGCGGCACATTGCAGTCCCTCCCTCAGCCTTGCCGCCGCAACCCTCTGCCAACTCAACACCGTGCATCACCTGGCGACACTAGTGCGCTTTGCTTTTGCTTGTTGGTAGACTTGATCTTTCAATTCGATTCGCCTGTGCGCAATACTAATCACACCATCCGCGCTTGTTGTGCGACTGCTACTGAAACGCCTTTACCCCGCTGTCCAGCCTGTGCCCATTCGCCACCCCTAGGGATATCATTGTTGAAGGAAACAAACGCAGAAACCGACAATATTACATAGGATACGCTAAAGGTAAATCAACCAGTGCGCCGGAGACAACTTTAAACAAAATCATTGGCCCATTTAACCGTGCATCCAATGTTCTCCAACAAAAAGAAAGGGTCTCAGGGATCTTGTGCGCTACTGAATGCACACGCAAGGCGGTATCCGGAGCCCTGGGATGAGAGTGGTTTATATCCGGATTAAACAATACCTCAAGCGAAATGAACACCATCCTAGAACACCCAGTTGCCCTGAGTATCGCGGTCTTCAAGACCGTCAAATAGGACAATATCCCATTGATCTGACTCGTCGTCAGCCGGCGGCCACAAAGAGTTGTCGATGAACGAAAACACAGGAACATGTTGCCCCGTAGCAGTGGCGTTCAACAGCTTGCCTGCATCAGAGTCGATGTCGAACACTGGCCGTATGGGCAGTTTCATAAACTCCAACTCCACTGTTCCGAAGAACGGTATTGTATGGCGTACTTTGCCAACGGGCTGTTTGCTCGGGTCTAGCGACGAGAGGATCTTCTTAAGCACCACAGCACTGCGCGCCGCGATTCTCTCACGTGGGCTTGCGCTGGCCAGCTTTTCCATCTCGCCGATAAGGCGGCAGATCATAGCAAAATCTGTTCCTTTGGTCTTCTTCACCTCGCTCTTCTCCTTTGTGCCCAGCTCAATGACGATGTCGAGTGTGAGAGTGACGGCGGCAATGAACACTCCGATCTCGGCGAAACGACAGCAGGCTTGTGTGATGTTTGAGTTGCGAAGGGCAAACCATCTCATCAAAACGTTCCGGCAGGCTTGCAACGCGGTGACCTTGGAGTAATCATATCGGTTGTCCAGATGTGCTCTGAGTAAATAAGGCAAGTGGATGAATATCTTCATCTCAAAGTGCCAGACCTGCACCATCAGTCGTTCCAACGTAGCAAATGACTCTGGTGATCTTGCTGTAGACGGGATGTTCGGCACCTCCCAAAAGTCCTTGGGCATCTCCTTCATGCATGACTCCAGTTGTTCGTCCAGTGCCAGCGCCGCTGAGTATGCTTGGGGTGAGACATCGCGATCAAGCTCTGCCACTTGTCTCGTCATGTAATTGAGTTTCGAACGATGGATCAGATGCGCATCAGCGTCTGCCGCAAGTGGATAGTCATCCGCACCGAACGGAAGGCGGAGATGAAGTCCCAGATACCGATCAAGGTCGACGAAGGAGCGCCAGATCGATTTTGCATTCGTGACCGCCGGGATTGCCGGGTTAAGATCCTCTTGCGCGATAATGCGTTGGAATCCCATCAGGTGGGCCAGGCTAAGACCGCGGCGCACAACGAGCCATGACTGCCGCAGTGAAGCACTGTTCATGTGAAAAAGAGCCAAGAGCAACAGCGTCTCGAGTCCATGCAGAGTCATCATCTGTTCATCTGAGGAAGTTACAAGTGATGTTACCGTTGAAACATAGTTTTGCATCGTTGCGTCTAAATTCCACATGCTCGAGAGTCGCGAACAGTCGAACTCTGGTGGGAGAGAGTTGATACAAATCGCCAAATGTAAAAGCGTGCGCGCCACGATAATGGTTCGCTCTTGTGCAACGGCTTGCATGTCCAGAGCATACGACTGCAAGTCCTTGTGAACATAGATTTCCTTGGAAGCCCGGTAGATGCCTTCTAGGATCATCCACCCATTAGACGATTCGAAGATGATGTCTGCATCATGTTGTGAGGGTAGTAGGGCTGCCAGTGTTCGATGATTTCTGTCATAGCCTGCGGGCTGCCCTTTAGTCTCCGGTTTGTCGACCAAGGTACGGATAGAAGGCGCTGACGTCCATGTATACGCTCCGAGCTAGCAACATTAGTGCAAGCAATATTCGGGAACAATTCTGCTTACAATACCGTCGCCCAGTGAGGAGATGCTGTACGCGTCACTTCGGTATCCGGACATATCCGGTTTGCTTTCTTTCTCACTAGAGCCTGAAGCAGTGAGGGTAGGACTGCGCGGCGCAGTATTGACTGCGGCTGTGGTGGCATTTTTACGACACACGAATCTCTCAAATAACTGCTCGAGTTTGCACAGCCTTTCTTGGATGTGTTTCGAGCATGGGTTTACTTCGTCTACCCGATCCGGTCCTGGGTTGTCCATACTTGTGCGAGGGCTGATCGTCGCTGGGCTAACATCGACTTGAACCTTGGGTTTTTTGCCTGTAGTATGTTTAGCATTTATAATTGAGCGTACATGAATGGGTTGTGATCTCACATTCCCAGCATGCCCGGCGAAGACTCTTGGAGGGTCTCTTCTTGGAAGTGTTACTCGCGTTGCTTAATGAATCCATGTTACTCTTAACGACACCAAATAATAGACGCAATGTAGTTGACGGAGACCCGAATTCCTGTCACGGAACCATACCAAATAAGGGCGGCCATGTTACTTTCATAGTGGGGTGAAGGTGTTGCGATGGCAATTGCTGATGTGGAGCTGACTCCTCGGGGCGGCGGCCGGGATTCGTCCGTAACGGAGGCCGAGCATTACTCTAGTTTACTAAGTCATATGGTTCCGGGAATGTGCAACGGCTTCTTCGGCTCGTACAAAAGCATGGCCACCTCAATAAGCGCGGTTTTTCTTAATGTCTGAAAATCCCTCGTTGTTGAGACTCTCGAGGTGTTCTGATCTCCTTTCGTTGTTCTGAAGGCTCGTCCGGCGATGGAGTTAGGGAATTGGAATTACTGAGACACCACCGGCAGGAAAGATGCCCCGGCGGAGGTAATCCACAGGGCGACCAGTGCTTATGCGGCCAATCTCCGCGGTGTAGGAGGTCACATAAACAGAGCCACGCGCGATGTTGACAAACCTCTCGGACACGGATACTTTGTCACCAACATGTCCTTCAAGATCGTAATTTCTGGTGTCACTGGTCGCATCGGTGCGCATGTATTGCATCACGCGCTACGAAATCCACTCGTATCGACGGTTATCGCATTGTCACGACGGCCCCCACCCGGGATCGAGACGCACGCTAAGCTCGAGGTAGTGCTGCTTGAGGACTTTACAAAATACCCCGATGATGTGCTTGCGAAGCTGTCCGGAGCAGATGGGTGCATCTGGTACCCAGCCACTTGCGTCTTTTCGCGCCATTAGTTACTAATGTTGTCAAGGTGTATGACAACGACTGCTGGTAATCCTGTGTTAGAATTAGAGTATCCCAAGGCGTTCGCTGAGGCCTTTGCATCGACAATGCCAGTCGGCGCAAAGCCTTTTCGGTATTTACACTTGTCAGGTGGCATGGTTGAACGCGATCAAGACAGGTCATTATGGATGAAAGGCTCCATGCGCAAGACCAAAGTAGGCGATTCTTTTCGTTCTATAGACCACGCGCGTATATTGCAGATAGAATGACCAGAAACAAGCTGCCAAAGTGCTGACTTTGCAAAGGGCCGGGGCGAAGTTCAAATGGTCGACTTTGCAAAGACCCACGAGAACTGGATTACGATCGTAGCTCGACCAGGCATGGTCGTACAGAGAGGTAGTATTATTGGTGAAGCTTCGATGATGGTTGCAGGCTCCTCTGGCTCTTTCATTCGATATGACGAGCTTGCGCTTGCACTCATCAATGCGGTCATGCATGGCAGTGAGGAGCTCTTACTCCCTGCAGCGCTCGTGCAGCAAGGCCAGCAGTTGGTGCAGGGGGGTCGGTAAAGAACCCACTCGGTCAAGGACCCATTAGATCAAGATGGAGGGCAGGCATGGTGGGGAAGATATGTCAGATTCCATTCGATCCACGAGCTGGCGGCGAAGGCGTGGCGCCAAACCATTGCCCAGTGCTGAGCCTCTAGATATGTTTCGCAATAAGTTTCAATATCCGGTACGATCCGTTTATGCGCCTGATCGATGATGGTCCATCCATGCTCATCCGCTAGATGTTGGTATACCCTAATTCCGGTGCGTTGTGATGGCGCCAAAGCGGAACATTCTCAGGCGTACATATCATCATAGTCTTCTTCTTCATCGTCCGCAGGCGGGGGTGGCGGTTGCTTCTTCTTCAAAAGTTCTTTGCGATCCAGAGGGCATGTTGAATTCAGCTTAAGCCAAGGACCTATGCAGTCCAGATCGAAGCGATGATCCTCGTGGCACGGCAGCTGGACAACGAGGGGATATTTGTCTATGCATGTACCAATTAGCCGAGCTCCTCGTTCGCTTCACTGAGGCACGCGACCTACCTTCAAGGAATGGGTTCACACAGATGGGACATGTATCGGAAGGCTTCAGCGCTTTCTTCGGTACCCGCTCCAGTTCATCCAAGAAGCTGTTGGGCACACCCTTCAACTCTGTGGGCGGATCGTCGGCATTGGCACGGAGTACCTCAATCATGTTTGCCAACAGATCCCCATGTTCGTTGCTCTCGTCCGCTGGTCGTCCGCGCATAGTCTCAAAAGCGTTGGCAAGCAAGCGGAATGCCGCCGTCATGTTTTCGGGCTGCGGTAGAGCATTGGCATTTGTGTGAGCGTGGGGATCCGACGTGTCCACCAGTTCAAGCTGAGAAAAGAACGTCGAGAGGTCTGGTCGACGTGAGGGTTGTCGCGACTTGTCGTCCTCTGTGGAGATGTTGTGTTCGACTGTCTGCGTCAGTCTTTGCACGGCGCCTGTGTTTACCCGCAATTACCTTCGTAGCCAGACATGGTGGCGATTTGTCAGTGTTAGGTTGGGATTTGCGTGTCGGCCGATGTCGTTGCCAGCTGATTTTATGAAGCTACGCGGAGTAAACGCGTCACAGCAGCCTACAGCCCAACGACACGGAGAGGGCGACTGACCCCTCAGTTGTGGCGCAGGTGGCGTTGGGCCGCATTCGTCTTAGTGCCCACTAGCCACACCTCCACCCGACGGCCACTTGAACCTAGAACCAAACACCTCGCCTTGGTATTGTCATGCCATAGTCTTTTCCCTGGATAGGCCGCTGCCCTGTTCTCGTTGCATCGACATGTGGCGCAGTACTATCCGCCACCCCCTCGCACCCTCGCAGACCTCGAAGAAAACTTGGCACCAGGAAAGCTTATCCATGCTGTAGAGATTTTCTGTGCACCTACGCGTTCACTCATAGTAGATGGGAAGGTCAAGCGGCCGGTGTCAGTCGCCGGAAGCAACTGCGCAAGATTGCCATGTCAGTGTGCGCCTCCCCTATCGAGCGACGCTACCTGGGAACAGCCCTGGAGACAGGTCGTCGCTCGAGTAACACTTGACTCTGTGCGTATCTTTTTTATATCCGGGGAAACAAGCAAGTCAAGGCCAGGTACAAGTCTCGGCAAGACGCGACTCCATTGGAAACCACTGGCGCGCACTCGAAGCAGATAATTGGGGCGTTGTGGAGCCGGTGATCCAGATCATGCACAGCCTCCTAGTGCCCGCAAGTCGTCACGCACACATTTCACTGACATACCTCACAACACAACCAAAGGGGCGCAGCCGTAGCGGCAACACTGCTACAGGAGTCGGACACAAAAGGCGAGGCAGCCTCTGTGACACTTGAGGTCTGACGCTTCACACTGCCAGTAGGAGACTTACAGCGCACTCTATCACAGCTTTGACCGACGCCGACACTTATTACTTCTCTACAACACAATTCCCTCCATGTCGCTGCTCGTCATGTCCACAGATCCACCTTCCGCTTTAGATCGGTTATCGCCTTCCTGGATACGACGCCCAATGTCTCGACGATCGACGTCGCCCCAGAAAGAGTCACGGCCAACAACAGCAAACGGCCTACTTTCACCAGAGCCAGTACAAGCATCTAGCAACAGCGATGGCTCACGATCACCGCGCTCAAGTTCATCTGGTCGACGTGGTTCCGTTATGGAGTTAGTCAACAGGTTGCGCTCATCATCAAATGCCAGCCTCTCAAGCAACAAATCACAAGACGCGGACTTTAGTGAAATTGAAAATTGGTTCTTTGGATTTCGAAAGTACAACCAACTAGTCAGCAACACCATAACGCCGAACCAGGCCTATCCATCGAAGGAATTTTCGAAAGCCTCCAAAGCGTTGACGAAAAACTGCGGAGGCAACTTTCTTCACGGCCTGCCAGAGGCAGTATTTGATTTCTCTCTACTTTGGTGTCCTGCAGGGCAGATGATTAAGAAGGATGTCAACGAACCGTCCTGGAGCTGGACTGCATATGAGGGTCCGGTTAATTTTCCATTCGACCCTACTACCTGCCCAGATATTTACAAAATTCCACGGAGCGAGGGCGAATGGTTCCAGTCAGAGGTGGTAAACTTTCACATCGGGCCCGAGTCGGCGCAATATACAGTCCGACGCGAAAAGGGCAACTCCCTGCGCATCCGGTACCCGCCATATTTCCACGCACCACGCGGATCAGATCACAGCAACGAGTCGAATACGCTTCGTTTTACAGCACAAACCATCTCTGCGGACGCCTTCATTGCAGAACAAATACAGCATGAAGAGAAGGATATTCCATGCTCACACCTCATCAACGTTGAGAAGAATTCGCACTGCGGTGTCATAATGGATTACGAATCAGCGATATCTGAGCCATCATCCACAGGTCCCTTTGAGTTTGTTCTGCTATCTCGCAGCCTATGGCGCGAGCCCTCACCCGACAGCCGGAAACCTGGCTTGAACACCATGCACCCCCCAGGTACACCCATCTGGAACGGAGAGCGATTCCTTTGGGATTCGCGCGTCCACGACCATGACGAGCAATTTGCGACCGGACCCTGGAAGATGCTGAATGTCATGCTGATTAAGTGGGTCGGTGAGCATGCGGAGCGAGTGGCGATTGCGCGGATACACGAAGACGAGTGGCTACAACATAACCCTACGAGGGCGGACATTGTACTTCGTTGAATTTCTTTTGTTTGGTGACGCGCGTTTACGAAGGGCGTGATAGCGTCGGTTTCAACATGCTTGCGCACTACATGACGCGGCCTGTTTCTTTCTGGAGTGATGAGGCGGATAGTGTAGAAAGATACCATTTGATAGTGCTCTACAAGCACGGGACGTAGCACATTCTGCTACACGTTTGTTTTGTATCAATACAAGGGGATAGCATGACTCGCTCTCGATTCGGAGAGTGTTCTCATTTACCAGACGATACCAGATCAACTAGCTGTTCTCTTACTTAAACTCTTGCATCTATAGAAAGTCTTATTAGTTCTATAACGAGCTCCTCGACAACGGTCGCTCTGGCGGAAGTGCAGCTACACGATGTCTCTGCGTTGCAATTGCCAGTGATGTTGAGACTAATGTAAACAAACACAGCCTCTTGTCCTGGGTATAGCGGCTTCACGGTGAAGGTGAACTCGAATGGTCTGCCTTTAATCGTCCGCCATGCCTTGGCAAGACCTTGTTTTGATCTCAGTCCCTGGCCCCTTCCTCTATCGGCGTCCCGCCACTCGAACTGCGCAGATTTCGTATTTGGATTCCTTTGACCACCACAGAGTACAAAGCACTCGGAATACCATGTTCCAAAGGACATGAATGTCGAAGCTTGGATTGCATCAACGCGCATGTTTGCCAGAAAGAGGAGTGCGCTCGCGCGGGCGGGAAGGCAGCCTTGTGCGGGCTAACAGATGCTATGCATCATGTGAACCCGCACGTCGCTGAGTGAATTGTGGGATGTGGTGACGCTGTGCAGAGCGACTCACCGGTTCAGAGTGATATTATCTCTATTGCTGGACCCCGGGTAGATGGTGGTGGCTCAGCGGCGTCTTGGACTACGCGCCTGGACGAGCTTCTATCCTGAATAATTTCTGCATCGAACCTGGGCGACGAAAGACTATGAAAGAAGTTCTGTTGATGTATATATTTAGTCTCTATTCGAGTCTCCGACTAGGGGGTTTCATTGTGGGTAGGGATCATCGACCATGTCTCGATGACAAGCACATCGGAACAGGTGGGCTGGCATTAATGTACATTAGCATCGGACTGCAAACTCATAGCGTCGCAGCCTAATGATGATTATGATGATACAAGTTCTTGGTGCATTGAAATGACGTCTGGGTAGCGCAGGTGCCCAGCTTTACCGAGCTTTCGTCACCGGGGTCCAACTTTCGCGTCTCTGGACCCTGCATCGCGAACAAAACGCGTCCAGCCACCCCATTTTTCCAGAGGTCTATCCTAATGGCCACCGCACAACTTTTCGAACTTCTGTCTTGAGGAAGTGTTTTGCACATGGTCACATAAGATAACGTACGTTATTTAAGAAAGAACTACTGACTGTGCAAAGCGCTGGAACGCTACCAAAGGAAGATCACACTTAGATAGTGTAGTTTGCCGTACGACTCGATCTTCCTAAGCAATTGACCATCACCAGCGCTATTGTTGTGCCGGTAGGACGCCAAAGCATTCCCGACTCTCCATAAATTTCCTACTTCGCCGGCGTGTTCGGATACTTGTCTTCGCGATTACCATGCTTATGCGCCCAGGACGAGGCATCCATACCGCTATGCGTTGCCGTCATATATTTTCGGAACGCTGAAGACATCGAGACGACCTGCTTGAGGTGGGCTTCTGTTACTTCTGGCACTTTGCCGCTTGTTTTGTACTTGGCATCAAACACAGCCAACGCCACAGCGGTTTGGAAAGCTGACGAGGGTTTCTGTTAGTCAAATGGACGAATTTGCGACTGCTTGTCAGCTTACCGTTTCGAATTTCTCTACCATTCCATTCCAGAGCCTGAACGTCGCGGCTTTGGACATATCTCTTGGCGTCATACTCGTAGGTGATCTCAGGTCCGCCACGTTTGCGATCCTGCTGTAGCTTCTTGAACAGATTGTCCCAGATCTTTTCCCGTGCGTTATCGCTGAGCGGTTCATATCCAAGCGACAGATGAATGCGTGACATGAAAGCTTCGTCGAAGTGACCCACACGGTTTGTGGTCAGAAAGAGTATGCCCTGGAAGTAATCCAACGCCCGTAGAAACACTAAATCGGGTATCAGACTTGTTCCCTCATGGCCATGGGCTTACATTACCAGACACAATGCTGTTGCGCTTCAAGTCGTGAGTCGTGCGCTGCTCAAGATATACATCTGCTTCGTCAAGCAGAACTATAGCATCCCAATCACTGGCCCTCTTGAAGTAGCGCAACAGGCTCTCCTCTAACGCTTCGGGCTCGTGACCTAGGTCGGCTGCGGTGATGCTAAGCAATGGTCGCCTGGTATATTCGGCAACAGATTCTAGAAAGCAATCAGCATATCTGCTACAAGGTCATTTGAATGAAGTTCTACCAGCCGTGAGTGTTTTCCCAGTACCGGGAGGGCCATGCAGCAGGATGATCTGGCCCTCGCCTTTACCGTGGATGAAGTCTGCACTGAATCTTGAAGACTGGTCACTATCGGTGTAAGTCCGAGCTATTGCCTTGATCATCTCCTTGTTGTTGTCTTCCATCACGAGACTACTGATAGCGTCTTCAGCCATGTTCGCTTGTTCGAGTCCTTCAACAGCCAACAGATCTTACTTGAAGTCAGCCGGCATGTCTCAGTATGAATTCAAGAACGTACCGTATGTTCGATCTTTCAAGACAAACGCAAACATATGAGAAGCCATGATCTTATACTGTTGACGCTCAAGCGCTTCAGTCTTACTGGGTACAATATCGAGGTAATCACTGAAAGGTGTTTTATCGTATGTCTCCTGCAAGTCATAGGACATTCGGCAATCCTTGCACTCACAGCGCGCCACGCGGGTCGCCACGCGAACGGTTTCCGTGAATGCGAGAGGGACATGATGAGTAAGGTGGTCAAACTCCTTTTCATTCCAGGGCGAGGAGGCATGTTCGACGACAACACGAGCACGTTTGTACTACCACTCATTAGCCGCAACACGTTCAAATAAAGACCAAGAACCCTACCGTCTTATGCGCAACCTTTAAACCATTGCCTGTATACTGTAGGAAAGCTGGTGCTTTAGAGTAAGCAAAGTAGTGTTTGCCACGCTCGACAAGCCTTTCTTCCAATTTGCCACTGTCATTGTCATCAATGAAGCGAGATGGAAAAACGGTGAGACTTGTGATATCTCGTTCGTTATCAAAGACCTTAATCTGAAGGTTCCGGAGGCGGGGTGCTAAGTATCTCCCATCAAACATCAGGTTCCAGACAAGGATATTATAACTGCGATCGATCTTTTCCCCTCCACGCTGAGAGGGCCCCCCATGCACCGAGTGTAATATATATGCATTGAGAGATCCATCATTCTCTCTAACGTATACCTCGGTTCCCGTTTTGAGCAGCAACCAGTACGTAGCAAATGTGACAGTGGGTGTCTTCCTTTCAAGGCGCGCTTTAAATTCCTCGGTCGGCACACCAGACTTCGAATGCAGGTAATCGTTGAGGAGGGTCAGATGCTCATCGAACTTCTCATTGAAAAAAGTGGTATGCTTGTTACGGAGAGCTGCGATTTTGTTCTGGTACTCAAGCAAGTCTGGAAGATAGTGAAAGAGTTCTTGGTAAGGGTGATAGAACAGGCCAGTGACTAGATCGTTCGCCCGCTCTTCGGATGAATCGACCGTGTACGTGATCATAGACTTGAGAACGTTGAGAAGATACTGAGAGTTGATCCTCAGGCTTGTGTCGACGACGCGATCATGGGCTCCAAGCTTCGTCTTCTTGCCATCGGTGATTTCTCCGGTTGTCTCTGTGTCCTGATGATGCGGTGATAAAACATCCTTGATCTCTTGTAACGCAGGTAGTCTATCATTGTTGTCGGCAACCTCGAATTCCACAGGTTCCTTGTATATCTTTGTTGTAACCAAATACTCTTTATCGTCGGCCCCACTTCGTCGGAAGTTAACAACATATTGCACACTGCTTTCGTATTGTTTACTTTCTGGCGGATCTGAATCGTCTGAATCGTCCGAGTCATACGCAGAGTGAGCCCAAAAGTCAATCTGAGAGTCATGCTCGATAACCTCTTCCCAAGTTTGCGGATGTATGAAGCCGTTGACGCTGTGAAAGATGGTGATGTCGCCATTACTGATGTCACGCAGAGTGTCTTCATCTTCGCGATACCACTCCATTAGAAGTGCTTCCATGGCCTGTAGTAGTCAGCAGCTACATTCGCAGTGTATGTAGGTTAGAAGCCTACACGCCAGGAGTAACACGCCGTCCAAGGCACGACGTAACGTTCCGAACCGCCGAATCTAACTTTGATATAGCGTTGCTCGCTTCTCTTATCTGTTACCACCTTCAAGTCGGTGTTAGTGTTGGAATCAGCTGCGATCGCCTTGTTTATAGCGGAACTGAGACGTTCCATGAGAATCTTTTCTCTGTGCTTCTCTTTAGGAAGTTTAGTCTCATGAGGAGGATGGTCTACAGAGTCTGTCAGTCATGTATCTTCATTTAGACTTGCAATTCTTACTGCTGGCATCAGCAGTTTTGTCAGCCTCATGAGACTCTTCTGAAGTCGCTGTTGTGGAAGGTACACCTCCCACGTCATCGGTGAAGATAGAGGCATCTTTGTCACCGTCAATAGTTGAGGCATTTTCAACAGGCTCGGAGGTATGAACAGAGTGCTGAGCTACGTTGTGTTGTGGAACATTCTGCATAGAGACCGGCAAAGGAATCTCTACAGCTGCCATGGCGGGCAGCCGTAGACCCGAATGGCTCTCGATGGGTAACAATCCCCAGTAATCAATAGAGCCTGAGCAAAGAGTACTGTGATAAATGCAAGCATATGATCAATGCATGATTTCTTGCCCGCGTTGAGTAGACAGCGTTGAGTAGACAGCGTTGAGGAGGAAAGGAGTGCGAAAGAGCTTAACGGATCGAAGACGGCCTCGCGTTGGGCTACGGTGAAATTGACTAGGTACTGATCTGCCTGAATCGGGAATAGATCATCAATCTCACCGGTCAGTATATCTGTACTATACTCAACGTATGCATGAGCTGATATAAGAAGGGTGGTAAGCAGCTAAATACACCCACTGTGACCTAGTTGTGGCGTTTGTGGCAGGATACGCCATGCAACAGACTACAAACAGCCCGCTTGAAAGTACACGAGGTAGCACAGAGATAACGATAAACAGGCTGCGATTCGTTAGAATAAACACATGGCATGCATATCATACTCAGCCTTGGAGGCGGAGGATTGATCTGCATAATCGTGACCAATACAGCGCGGGGTATGCATAGCCTCGTTCGTGTTATGCAGATAGTCGAGTAATATGGACTTCAATCTTGTTTCCACATCTGCTGAAATGTCGGTTGGAGACGCTTTTGCACAAAACGAGGTCGAGCACCAGGAAGGATTGACTCTGGTAAGAAGATTTACAGGTGAACTGAAAGGCGATACAACGCTCGAGCGCGCTACTACCGGTGCGCAACAAGAGCAAGATGCCATCGCAGAAGCGCGCATGGAAGCACGAATGCGGGCTTTGCTTCAGGATGAGAATCCAAGGTCGGTTTAAACGTGCGTACCTTGAAATCTAGAGGCTGACAGGTGTGGAAGCAATGCTCTTTTTCACGAGGCTGAGACCGCCAGGCTTTTGTTGTTGAAGACACGCCAGATGTTTGAAACACCAGAACAACCGTCGACATTAGCGAAGATAGGTCTGACTCGAAAGACGGCTCGAATGACGGCGAACGAAGCCCTAGAGAGCAGAAACGTCTACGGTTTTACTCAACTAAGTGATTATGTGAACGGTCTTGAAAGTGCATGGAAGAGCAAACAGTCGAATGTGAGATAATAACCACGAAGGCAGACGATTGAATGTACCATACTTACCAGATTGTTAGTCTGCTCAGCGATTTCGGAGACTCTGTGGCGGACTCGATGCCCACAAGAATGCATTTGCGATCTTTCCATCCCAGAACGACTACACATCTGCATTATGTGGTAGTCTTAAATTCATCATTGCTGCTGCCGTCAATCACGATGAAATCGCCGATACCATCTCGGAGACTGTGACTGCGATTACTGAGAAAGCAGCACGCGCCGCCAAGATCTTACTGGTCTTGTACACGCGTGAGATACGGATGTTGTTCTCAGAACTCTACGCGCGCGTGTTCAACTTTTATCGCGACGCCATAGAATGGTATATGAAAAGCAGAACCTCACGTTTCTTTGCTAGCTTCAATGAGAAGATGAAGGATCGATACGTAAAGGCCGCAAAAGAGATTGAGGATACCGTTGCTGAGATGTATCGGTTACAGAACATTGCTCAATTTGCTATGCAAAAGATCATGCATACTGAACAAGAGCGGCACAATGAGATTATGCGACAAAGACATCAAAGTCCCGATGCATCTGACCTGATATTCGCAGGGGGAAGAGCACAGCAGTTGCTGTTGAGCTTGCATAAGAGTATGTGCATCCAAGCCTCTGCTGTCCAATCTGTACCAAATTCTGGGCGTGGCGAGTTCCCGGCTCTTTTCAATGGAAACACAAAGGCACCCGATCTGATCAATCGCGTAACTGCAGGGAAGCTGGCTGCCGATCTGCAGCACTATGTTGTCGGGACTGAAGGTCACTCTCTCTTCAATGACGGTAGCTTTTGGCTTCCAGAGATCGACGTAGCCTCGAAACTCCAGGATTGGATAGGGAACGAAGCAAGCTCTCCTACGTTATGGATTACGACCTTGGAGTTTTCACCGCCTGATATACCAGGCTCACGGGCAGCTGCTTTGAATGCACTGGTCGCAGCATGGACAGCAGAGCTCCCAATCATATCGCATTTCTGTGAGCGACCTCGGTTTGCGACACTTGAAAGAGATCGCGACGTCGAGAAAGTCGGTCTGCTTGGAATGGTGTACAGTCTGATCGCTCAGCTTTTGCAATTCGAGTTCGAAGACGACGCGTTCGGAGTTGTTCAGTCGCGGGTAGAAAAGCTCGACGGGTCAGATGAAAGTTGGCCGACTGCTCTTGAGATGCTCTCGGCTCTCTTGCAAGCGACTCCGCATCTCGGAACATGCGTTATAGATGGTCTAAACGATCTGACGTTCGCAGCGGGCGCAAGTTGGTGCAATGACTTTCTTCAGATCCTCTTCAGGCACCAGGGGTCTTTCGCAGGCCGCTTTCGGATCCTGCTTACTACCGCCGGTCAGTCTCGAGTGGTGCAAGACCATGTGAGCATCACCGATCGTGTGTTCACTCAGACCGGAACGCGGGAGGTCATTCGCAACGGGCAGTGGTATGACAGATTGGAAAGCTGAGTCGTAGCTGGAATGTGCGATGAAGGTTCGGGAATGCAGGGACCAAAAGCTTGGCTGTTCCCACCCTACTACGGCCAGTCTGGAAAACTTCTGAGGTTTCTTCCATGTTAAAGATAATAATTCAAAGTGGTATATCAACAACTCCGCGCTTCATATGCATCGTACAGAACCAAAAACCCAAACATGTATCGCCTGACCAATGCACAGCCCCACATTCAGAACATAGCCAACCAAGGCTATGTAAGATCCAGAACCTCTACGGCGCTCTCTCTCCATTTCCGCCTATCTCTTCCCTTTGGTACAACTCCCGCTACACTGTCCCCCGTTTCCTCAGGGCTGTCCACGTCCACAAAGTCCCAAGCACCGACAATGCTTTTCCGCAAAACGATTGCTCGCTTTTTCTTCTCTCGTGTCTTCCATGCTGCTGGCGGTGACGTTCGAGATGGCAATTGTGGTGAAGTCGATTCGTGGCTGCGCGGTGATCGGCGGAGAGAAGAAGGTGATGTGTGAGTCGGTGGGGGAGATGCTGGTGTAGGGGCTGCAGGTTTCCCACGAGGTTCTGGTGCGCGTTCAATCACCGGCGATGAGAGCTCCGTCAGGTCAAGCGTATCGGCCTTTGGAGACACTGATTGTGGTCTCGTTGGGAGGAGTCCTGGTGACGTGAGATCCAGGGCATCATGTTTTGGCGATTCTGATCTTGGCTTCGCTGGAACAAGGCGTGGCGATGTGAGGTCAAGAGATTCGACTTCAGAAGGCGCTGACATGGTTTTGCTGAGACGAGGCGAGGTACGGCGAGTTCGCGATACACCAAACACATCTTTTATGCTCTTCTTCTTATTAGACGTAGAGGATGCTGTAGAGATGTGTGACGCATTCGATGATATCGACGTCAATGGTGGACGCGTCGTAGATGTTGTTGTGGGATGTTGTACGCTGCTACTTCGCTGGTGTCGCGTTGACCGTTCCGGCGAAGAAAGGGTCAAATCCAGCGAGTCTGCTTCTTCCGATAGAGATCGGAGCTTTGGTGGTGCTGGGACTGGTGCTGCATCGAGTGCTGGTGTCACACCTCGCCGTTTAGTCGGAGTGACCGATGCTCGCCATGCATCCAATGTTGCCTGCGATGCTACAGACACACCCCGAGACGCTCTTGCAGCCGGTGCGGCTTTCGTGTTCCGTGTTCTTGCTTTCTTCGCGGGCAGTTGAGAAGGAGAGGGATGTGCTGGTGAGTCCGCCAAGTCCAATACTTCTATCGTATCCAGAAGGGGTGGTGTAGAAGGCCGACCGAGGATACTGCTGGTATTAGCCGGTAGCGTCTTCGAACGTTGGATCGGTGCGCGTCTTCTCCGTTTGCTCACACTTGGAGGTAGGTCTGGGAGAACAGGAGATAGCGACTTCTCACGTTCAGGACGTGGTGGCGGTACTGTGACCCGAGTCCTCACCGGGGAAGAAGAAAGTAGGCTAACCACATCGTCTTCCTGTGGCACAGGCTTCCGGACAGGGAGAGGAGGTTCGACAGTCTTTTCTTGTGTCTTCGCAAGGGCTCGCGAGAGCTTTGAGCCCGGTTTGGTTACTTTGGCGAAGGTTTCGATGCGAGCCTGTGGTTGATCTCCGGCAGTCTTCGTTCGCCTGGGTGCGGCCTTGGCCTTTGGTGCAGCGTTGCCAGACTCCTGCACAGTTGCTGCACGCTTGGGCTTCTGCTTCGTCTGTCGCTCGACTTCCCAGTCCTGAACTTTGAGTGGTACGCCAACCCTGACGAAGGTCTCCATCACCCATATCCGCGCAGCTTTCTCTGGGTCAAACTTCGTAGGTCCGCGCTTCTTGGGTCCATCTTCTTCCAGATCATCGTCATCGAGATCTGCATCCCCTCCAGCTTGTTGGGAACTGGGTGGTGGCAGTTCCACATCGTCGTCCGGATCTTCCTTGCTAAGGTCGATTTTCACAAGCTCGATAGGCGTGAAGCTGACCCGTAGTTCAGTACAGTTGTCTGTGACTGGGTGCTGTCGTTTCCCATGTAACCCTTTGATGAGAAGGGCTTCGTCTTCTTGTATGGCCTGGATATCGTTTGAGGGCAACCGATCGAGGCTTCCAGCACGTAAGCGTAGCTGTCGCACCACCAATGATGGCGCTAGACTGCGAACAAAGTGTTTTGCGCCTTCGAGCTTGACCCAGTCGAACGCATCATGGGTAAACTCGCGTAATCCCGAAAAGTCGATGTCCTGATCCCAGTGGATTGACCGGCGTAATTTGTCCAATCCAGCTTGATTTGAAATCGCCGGATGTGTGTAGTAACCTAGAATGTCCAGTCGCGGGAAGTCGTCTGGGATTTTGAGAGCGCCATGCTTCCGCTTGAAGAGTTTGCTCTCATTCGTCTTTAGCTCATGCTGTAGTCGCTCCCGCCACTCGGCCATGGCTCTGGAGTCGTTCTTGGAGATCTTGCATAGGTCTGCGCCAAAGCCTGCCTTCGCCGCCTCGCATGCTGTCTTCGGACCACATCCAGGTATACCCTCAGGAACGTAGTCTCCTCCGCTCATGAGCGCGACCAAGATCATACCCTCGCGATCCAACCCTGACGGTCCGTTCTTCGTTTCGACCGCATCGTATACGTTGACGTGGGTTGGTGTTTTTCCAGACTTCTCCGGTGACCAGTTGCGTATCGTGATGCCACTTCCGAACATGAGAGTGTCTACATCTTCACTCAAAACAGCATCCACAATCCCCTCTCGCTGGAGCAGCGCGCATTCTGCCTCAGCTTCGCCAGGCGCGAGATGTATAGGGTATCCAAACTGCTTCAACAGCTGCTTTGCGAGAAATTCAGGGATGGAGGCGACGTTCGGACCAGTGCGTTTGTTGCGCTTGAAGGGCGGCTTGTTCGGTCCATCGAAGACGAAGACGGGATGGATCGCAAGGGAGATGAGACGCAGGAGGCGATAGTAGAAGGTGCGCAAAGCGGGGTTTGTGCCGCCTATTCACGTTTAGCATAACTCAAGCACGCGCGAAACCGGGAGTGTTAACCTTTGCTAGCCTGTATCTGAAAAAGCCATATGGATGTGTCGATAGCAATGCGCAGTGGACGACCGGTCTCTTCGAACTTTTCAACAGCAAGCTTAGAGAGGGCTACGCGCTTTCCCGGGCCAATCTCCTTGTAGATACTGCGAGAATTAGTAGAGACCAACTCCGTGCAGAATGCGCAGCTTACCCATGAATACCCATCGCGACTCCATAACCTGCAAACGACTGTGTGGCAGGCTGCCTTGTTCGTGGTGTCGCGACTAGCTGGGGGTTGATAAGATAGTTACCCTGACAACGTCGCGTGGCCCGTCCCGCATTCTGACGGATGCACGTTTGTTCCCCACCTGTACCATTCCTATCGCACTAACATCCAAGACACCCCTCGGAACGGTCTCCAAGACATGGCGCCCCGCGGTCGAAGCGCAACGGCAGGTGACGATGCCCATACCGACCGCAGTTACGATTCGAGCCCGGATCCGCTGGCCATCTCCTTTGACGGCTCCATCCCCATGTCAGGACGAAAACCCTTGCCAAGAGATTCAATGCCACGAAGCTCGCCGAGCAAGCAAAACCGCAGACTCGAGGCATCTGAGATGATGTTCTCCTCGCCCACCAAGTCGATGATCATGAGCACACCACGAGCGGGCGGCGCAAGCCCCTGGCGCATCAAGGTCACCGTCCAGGCCGAGCCCGGAAGTGACGAAGTAAACGCTGAGTCGCCATCCGTGAAGCGAGTCACGAGAACGAAGACAACGACGGTACCATTGAAGGATCACGAGGCGTCATCTCCCGTCAAACGCCCTCGCGGACGGCCCAGGAAGTCTGACGTAGGGGCCACCCCGAAGCCAAAGCGAAAGGGAACACCAGTCAAGAGAGCCGCACGATCTAGGTCCCCGGAGACCAACATGAAGACTGGGGAGTCGAGCGCAGCCGACGTGGATACCGATGTACCGCCCAAGAAACGGAGAGGGCGGCCCAGGAAGAACGTGCAACTACCGCCAGAGATATCAGACACACGAGAAGGCTCTGCGCAAGATGTCACGCCCGTATATCCTTCAAGCTCGAAGTCGGGGACCTCAAGGAAGAGCGCCCACTTCGCAGATTTCCCCGGCCCCACTACCGAGACCATGAGCGATGCGGTGATGCACGCTGAGGAGCTACCCAATCTAAGCTCGCCGATACAAAGAAGCATGCGACAGGATCTACGGACGCGACAGGGCACTCCGCATGCGAACAAGGTGGTGCTAATGGAATCTGACGAACACGAAGAGGAGGGAAGCGACGTTCTTACACCGGATAGTGGAGAGGACGGGGATCCTATACCAACCAGTGAAGGTGCCGATGTCGATGTTGATATCTCTGAAGACGGTCACGCAAGCCTACCAACACCCAGCGAAAGCTCCGTTCACTCCAGCGACGCAGGTGATGACTACGGTCAAGCCTTCGAGGACGACGGACCCGAAGACGGAGATGCCGCAGGATTCGGCTCTGACCAGGCCATGACGAGAATGGTCGACGACACCACTATTCAGAACGAGAGCTTCACCATGATATCTCTCGATACACTGCTTAGCAATGGGCCACGTAGTCCGCCCAAACCAGAAGAGGCACAGAACACCACGGCCCCAATTGTCAAGTCATCACTCAGGAACGAGTACACCAGGCCGTCCGTAGACACGACGCATGATGCTGGGCCATCGGATTCTGAAGAGCTCGCACTACCGCCACCTGAAGCTTCTACAGCGCCAGCTGACTCTGTACGGCCAAAATTACCGCGCTTTGTGACGCCTGTTGTAGATGCCGATCTTCCATCAGCACCGCCCGCTCTTGAGTCCGTTCGTTCCAAATCACAAACGCCAACGCTCGGTCGCGTGGTTACTGCTGGTGTAGCTTTGCAAGGTTTATTGGATCCCAATCGTCTTAGTCTTACGCCAGAACCTTCTCAACAGGCACTCAACCAGAAGCGCGGTTCATTAGATGACCTGTTCCGAGGCTTCAGCGAAGGCACCCGGAAAGAGCTTCAGGCAGGTTTGCGTCTTGGTGAGCAGCTCGCTGAGGGCCAAACACACGAAGAGAGTGCGCCAGGTCCTTCGAGCCCTATCAGGAGTCTTCCTACAATGGCTACCAGACAAGGTGTGTTCCGAACGCAACGAAAGTATCGTCAGTCACGCCTTATTACACCTGAAGACCAGGACCATGACGCGATACCAGAGGAGCCAGTATCAACAGAGCCAGCACCAGCAGAACCCATACCTATGGAGGGTGAGGTGCAATATCCGAATCTGAATGTTGAAGAAGAGGAATCCGAGGAGGAGGAGGAGCACCAACAGGAAGAGGAGGCACCGCTAAGTCCAGCAAGAAGCGAGGGTGAGATGAGCTGGCGAGTCGACACACCTCCCGCGAAACGTCCTGGCTTATCATCAAGAAACAATGTGACCGAAGAAGCCCAGCAAGATCAGCCTGCAAGACAGACCAAGAAACCTGCGCAATGGGACGACTTCGCTGACATCTGGCAAGAAGAGGCCAGTCGCTCGTTAATTTCAGCTGAGCCAGAGGAAGTGCCTGCAGAGAAGGAAGAATCTTTGCATGACATCTTTACAGAGAACATCCCAACCAAGCCGGCTCGTGGTCAGCTCCTAAGAGAGTGGCGTCGCAAGAGGGCGAACGAACTCCGCCGCGGCGGTGAAGTAGAACCACAGAAAGAGCCCAGTCCTGCACAGCCAGAGCCCGAAGTTGCAGACCAACCAGAGGATGAAGAAGAAGAGCAAGGCAGTGATGTTGTGACGCCATTATCCGAAGACAAGCCAATGCAGGATGGAGATGAGTCGAGTCCAGCGAGCGAGGCTAGTGATGACACTGGTACATTCTTCCAGTCGAACATGCCGAACGTCTTCAATCAGAAGCAACCATCGCGATTCGAGCAACGGAGGCCGAGACGACAAGAAAAGGAGAAAGTCAGTTTGGAAGAGCTTCTTGACCAAGGCGAAAGCTACGTTCCAGAGTCTTCGCCGCCAATGGCAACAAAGAAGCCATCTCCACCAACAAAGACGAACCCGTTCATTGACACACCACCTCGTTTTCCAGCTTTGATGAGCTCACCTAAAAAGAGCAGTCCTTTGAGGAGAGAGCTTCAAAGTGCCGATATCTCAACAAGTTCGATCCAGTTTGAAGAGTCGACGCTACCACTTGCGCAAAGCTCACCATTCCACACTATTGTTGATGGTGATAGCAAGATCTCTGCAGCATCCGATCAACGACAGTTTCGTGTGGAGATGGAGGGTAACACAGCTTCTACTATAGTTCGTGTCCGCGAAGAAGCGAATGAGTACCTTGACGCCTATGAGCCGCAAGAGCGGACCCTGAACGAAATCACGGAGATCACCGAGGAGCCGAGCAGGTTTGCATCAAGTCCGCCGAAGATGCAGCAGCGGTTCCAGCAGAGCTTGTTGTCAGCACGTAAGCCCTCGCCGCTCTCCAAGGTTTCGCAGCGTTCGAACGAGCCTCCCGCACCATCATCGGCGCGTTATACCGGACCGCAAGTTGTCGACGACTCAATAGAGACTTCTTCCAGCGTTCAGTCGCAAGCCAGCCCTGAAGTAGCCGCTCGCGAACAACCGACTCTTCTCGATCGCGTAAAGTCTACCATTACACGACCACCTCCTCCCGCACCACATCCGATCATCTCGCGCCTAACACCACTTCCAAAGATCGAGCCTTGGACAAGGACACACTACAAGGCGCTCGACAAACTCTACACAACGCACCTCAAGCACCCTGCGCTCTTCTGTCCATCCATTGTTCCCCCTACGCCACTTTCAAATACCAACGGCTACCTCCTGCGACAGTTCATATCCAAGAACGGAAACTTACCTTACGTCGGCGCCACGTTCCACGCCTGGGGTTACAGCATGGTCATGACCGAGGAGCTGGTTGTCATGTGCAGCGTGTTCATGCAGCTTCTGAGTCTGCAGGATGAAGAGGAGTATTTTGAGGTCACTGGAAAGAGGCTCCAGATGGGTGATTGTGCGCCTGGTAACCTTGGCGATCTAATCACTGGTCAGGAGGTATTGAGGCGGCTTGCTACTGTCGTTATGGGCGAGAGTGTAAGAAGAGATGAGAGGGAGGGTAGGGAGATTGATCGTAGCGGTGGTTTGGAGGTTGAGTGGCCGCGGCGCGGTCGATGAGTGTTGGCTCAGTACACTGATTGTATTTGGCGTTTGGGGTTGTTGACATTGGATATAATGCGATGATACCAGTTCTTTTGTTTAGGGTCAGGCTTTTTGGATTTTGTAGGATACCAAGATACCTCGGCGATGCGATTTCAATGTTATCAATCACCTACCAAGACTTCACTCATATGACACATGATTACAAAAAGGAAATAGACCCGACGCTCTTTGTCTACTATAGACCTAGATCGAGCCCAAAAATCGAGCAAAAAAGGAAGATATATCAGGGCTCAACCGGGATTTGCTAACACATGTTAGTGGTTGATGGAGGCCTGAATCGAACTCTGAACTTACAACCCGGGACCTCCTGCACTTAAGCTTGGGAACCCCTATTGGTGTTGTTAGGACACTGCTCGTCTTGTAGCATGTTGGCGAGCTTACAAAGCAGGAATCATACGACTAGCTGATTGGATGTTAGTCGTGGACTTTGCCTCGATGGTTGGGAATGCTTACACCATTGAGCCGGTTATCGGACTGATGATTTGATGACTAATCGTTGAATTAGATCCACATTGTACTCATGATTAAACAGAAACAGCAAAAACAAGTGAAACCATTGTGGTGAGGTCCAGATCCAAAATTACGGTGTGGACGTGGGCCTGTTGAAGTTGGTTAGCAGTAAGTGGAGATTGTGGAGAACGGTGGGGAGACAACATGCAGCAGTGCCTCAACAAGCTGAGAGCATCGCAGAACAATCATTGTATTTTCAGGAGCGTGTAATAATTTTGGTGGGTGACAACAAACTTCTCGATATTTAGGCAGACCAAGTGTGTTGATGATTTAAATTGTGTACAAAGTCTAAGTTCGCTTTTCCGCTTATACAAAGCCTGACCCGTGAGATGCACAACGGCGGCTATACGCGATTACAATTCGAGACATACTGTTTTTGACTCGCTTGCTCTACGCTTTTGATGATAGTACAAAGGAAATCATGTCTTGAATAGCGAACGTCAACATCCTAATAGCCTCCGGTTCATTTCATCTTCGCCTTCTCCCTCTTCTCTCGCAGGTAGCGTAACGACTTGGAGAAGCCCGCGGTGAGAGGTCCCTTCAGAGTCTGCACAGTCGAAGGCCACTTCACAGTTTGGTTGATCGCCTTGGTGACCATTTGTGGAACGTCCTTCTCTCTGGCAATCCGCTTGTCGAAGTCACCAGCAACCTGCCTCTTGACTATACCTCCAGAAGACTCGTCTTTGCTTGCTTCCAGCATTTCCTGATAATCGCGGCCTGAGATGCCAAACTTGCCGCGGTATTGGAAGTAGACCTTTTCACGGAACTTCTTGGGCAATCGCCTAATCATAGTGGCGCGCCTTTCAGGATCCATGTCTTGTGACATCTTCTGATCGAGGCCCTGGTCTTCTATCCATCCAGCCGTGCGTACCGCAGAGTCGTCAGCGTACAAGATATTTGGTAGTGACATTATGAGGTCGTGGTACAGGTATCTGAAGTTTCGTATTTGGTGCGTGACGATGTTGTCAATCTTCTTGGGGTTCTCGCTGCCATATTGCATACGCGGATCGCCTTGATAGCTCAAGCCAGTGATTGTGGAATATAGTTCCTTCTCAGTAAACTTCTCGGGAAGAAGAAGAAGCGCGCATCGTACGGCAGAGAGGAGGTTACGTTGGTTTGCGACACGGAGGTTGGGCTCTTCGTGGAGGATCTTGACGGGCTTGTGTAAGCGGCCGGCGAAGTAGAGGGTGTCCCAATCGGTGAGATCGCGAAGGAGAGTTTCGTAGTTGACGACAGCGTACTTGATCATAGTTCCGTTCACTATCACATATGGATTAAAGTAGGCACCAGCACCATATTTGTCCTGCACATGGCTGACGACCCCTGAACCGAGTGACCCCAGGAAAGAGTAGTGGTCTCGGTGTTCGCGCAGATTGAGCGAGTGGAAGTGCTGCGAGAACCGAGGTGTCAAGATAAAGTCTATCATCTTTCCGCCGCCCTTCTGCCACTTGAGTATCGCCTCGGGCGCGTTCGGATGAGGGGATTGCGATGTGCGCGAAGCTGTCGCAGCTGACTGAGGGAAGACACCGGAGCCATAGGCAAACGCATAGGTGACGGGTGGAAATTGCCGGAGAATGCCTCGTAATGATCGCTTGAACTCTTCGTTCGTTTGTATCAGCTGGTTCTTTCCAAAGTCCTTGTGTGGTAGCTGTGTAAAGTCCTCAAGCGAAGGGGGTTCATCCTCCCACTCTGGAGGCAGCGATTGGAATGCATGTGGCTTGTCGGCGGGTACAGTCTTTTCGGATGAGATGAAACGGCGATTGAACTGAACCAGAGGCCTTCTGCACCACGCTATCCGGAATATTGGCTGGCGTAAATACATCTTGTATAGATGTCGATGCCTGAGGTTGCGCAAAGTGAGAGGGTGGATGACGTAAGCGCGGTTGCTTCCGTTACGAGCCTTGGCAATCAGATGTTTGCGCCGGTCCCTCTTACCGCGTAAAGACGCGACTTCCTCTCAACCCACCCATCCCACACCACTCCACATCAGCAACACTTTATTTGCGTGGTAACTCAGCCGCTGCTCTTGGAACACAAGGAAAAAGCACATAAGAACATTACAAAAGATCTTCACGACAGTCGAACACCATGGACGCCGCGCTGGCATCACTCCAGGCGCGTCTCGCGACCTTTGGAGGAGCAGCAACGACAACCAAGACGCGACGGACAAGCAGCAGGTCAAAAAAGGCAGGTACAAAGTCAAAGGCAGCCGCATGGCCACTCTCATCACCCTCGGCACAAGATCTTGCATTTGCTGGTTTTGTCTGGAGGCCAACTACCGCCAGCCCAGACAATGTACAATGCTTCAGCTGCGAGTGCCAACTCGACGGCTGGGAGGAGTCAGACATCCCCGCTTATGAGCACACGACACATTCACCTAGCTGCGGCTTTGCAGTCATCGCTTGCATCCGCCTGCGTGCCGGTGATCCAGGCAGGACTGAGGAGGACCCAACATCTGACGCGATGGTGGCGGCGCGTCGCGACACATTTGGCAATATGTGGCCTTTGGACACTAGCGCTGGCTACCCCTCAGTAGACCAAATGGTCGCCGCTGGATGGTTTTATGACCCTTCCGACGAAACTCCAGACGGCGTTACATGTCCATATTGTTCTCTGGCGTTGGACGCCTGGGACATTGGCGATGACCCGAACCAAGAGCACCGTAAACGCTCACCCGAGTGTCTCTTCTATACCCTCTCCGATATCTACAACCCACCCGTTCCTGTCGCAAAGAAAGGCAAACGCGCCTCGAAAGCTAAGCGTCCGTCAGCACGCTCATCCACCGCGTCCACTACCAGCAAGAAGGCCACACGCGGCAAGAAGCGCACAAGTGATGCTATGGAAGACACAGAACTTTCTGTGGCACAACAACCTGCGCGAGGCAAGAAGCGCATGAGCGATACGATGGAGGACACACAATTCTCCGAGGATGTACAACCAGCACCGAAGCGCGTTCGATCTTCGAGCATCGAGAGTTTCCCAAGCGATCTGCCAGTTGGAACGCCTAAGAAGACACCGACTCAGCCGCATGACAACATCAACTCAGATTTCGACATGTCAAGCCTTCCTGCTGATCTCATGGTTGGCACTCCTAAGAGGACCCCACCTCCCCACAGCGAAGCTGACGATATGGGCAACACTCATGGCTGGGAGCCTGCCGACGTAGACATGCTGTTTGCTTCTCAGGGAGAGGCCCAGGGTCTAATGCAGGACATTCTCATCGATGCCGGACTGGACAATATCGAGACCGCTGGCTCCACACCTGAACAGACCTACGACGCAGTCATTGCAGGTCTGACAGATCATGAGAAGTCTATGACTATCGAACAATGGGTTCTCTACAACGCGAAGCGAGGCGAGGAGAAACTGCGCATGGCCTGCGAGAGACAAATCATGGCGTTTGAAGCAGAGGGACAACGTGCGATGGCTGTCTTGGAGGCCATCCCCTCAATTTGATTCCCCTACGCGTTTAGTGAGATTTGGAGTACTTCGGAGTTCGGTCGCTTATGATACCCCGGCATATGGACAGGCGTTTGGACGTGTTGGATCTCGACAATGTTTTGTTTTTGCGTTTCTTGTTGTACTTTTCTGGTAGCCGCATCCGCCCTGTGCCCTCTTTCTTGGGCTTAAGGTGAACCCAGGGTCGTAGTTCCCGCAAGGGTTGACTCCTATGGGGGATCCGTCGTAGCCTAGGAGTAGGGCTGGGATAGGCGAGGCATGTTTGTTGTGGAGGATGTTTGTGCGCCATTGGGCTTTGTTGTTCTGTACTCTACGAGATTACGTTGAATGAAAAGAGACGCTTTGCACGACTTGAGCTGGACCTTCGATGTACAAGCTATGTGATGCGCTGATAGAGTGTACAATGTCCTACACCTGTGGATAGGCTCCATAACCATGCGGTTCGAGTCAGAGGGGGTTTCTAGCGCAACAAACAGCAACAGCCATCCATCTACGTACTGGTAAACGCAGTAGCTTCTCGCATCGACACGATTTGACGCGTATTCACGTGACGGCACATTTCAAGAAGTGATCTACAATGAGCGAGGGCATGCATTCTTCATTCCACAAGGCCTCGTATCCTTTGAAGATTCTCTAAGAACCCACCGCCTCTTTGCTGTTGAGGTTGCTGCTGCTTTGGCACACTGCCACTCCGGCCTGGCCTCTGCTGACCCCGGTCCTTGTTCCTCTCCTTTTCTCTATCGAGTTCTCTTTGCTTGTCTTCTGCCAGCTTGACCAGACTTTCCACGAACTTGGCTCTCGCCTTCTCCTCTGCTGTGCCCTTCCAGACCCGCGCTAGGTCTCTCAAAGCCTGTATCCTTATCTCCGCCTTTTCCATGCCACCTTCTGGGTCGCCGGTGATGAGGTCGGCGATCTCGGTTCGTAGCGAGGCAGCAAACTCCTTGCCTTTCTGTTCGCGCGAAGCGCTGTCTGTGCCAGGCTCGGGGGCGGAGACGCTGATGAGCGAAGCACCTAGGGAGACCTCGGACGGTGGTATTGACCAGTGCATGGCCTCGCCAAAAACCTTGATAACCGTCTCGAGACGCGAGCGGACTGTGGCGAGGGTGCGGAGGTCCGAGATGTATTCTGGCGTTGTCTCATCGGGCTCTTCAAGCGTTGGCTGTGACGGTTGCGCATCCGGTGCATCTGTCTGCGATGTAGTAGGGCTCTTGAGCTCATCTCCGGTTGACTCTGTCTTTATCGAGATCCCGCCTGGTATGAACTTCTGGACATCGCCCTTCAGCCCATCTGTCAACGTCTCAGTAAGCCCAAAAGCCTCTCCACGCAGCACTTCCACCTCGTACGCCAGCCGCCCACCGCTCCGTAGAATGTCATCGGTCAACTGTGTCAAGATGGCCGATAATCGCGTCGTGTGCGCATTGAGCTGTGAGAGGAGGTCCTGTGTCTGCGAAGAGAGGTCGGCTAACGAGACGGCATTACTCGATTTTGGCCTTGAAGCTAGCGATAGCGAAGGCAGCGTGGCGTTGAGGTATTCGGCGGCATCGAAGCGCGGCTCGAGGAAAGGAGCAAGCGCGGGATCAGATACATGTGTTGATTTGGGCGTCGTCTTCTCTTCAGACACGGCCATGGCGATCGCGGGATTACTAGGAGATGTCGCGGGCGTTCCTGAATGTTGCAGGGAATAGCCGAACGCTCGGAACCTTTAGTTTCCCTCCCGCATAGCTAAATTGTGGGGGAGGGGCTATGACGGCATCTTCCATATCTTGGAGTGCGTCTTTCTTCTGACTCTGCAATTTTCCACTAGAGAAAATCATTGTGTCAATGATATCAGAAAGGGTCGCTGAATGACTAGCTGGTCATCCTTGGAAGAGCTCCTCTGCGAGCTGCGGCCTGCGTTTGAGTGGCTCAGTCAAGCTCCACTTTCCAGGCAACACAGGCGCTATCCTGCACCCTCACCTCTCTCGTTGACTGATATCCGCGGACGCCAGGCAGCGTCTCACAGGCCATCTAGTCTGCCAAGAACCTGTAGAAGCAATCTGAGCTCAGGTAGGGCCGCCAATCGCTTTGGCTTTTCTATTTCTTCTCTTCCACAACTTCATCGCTAGCTTGGGCGTGACTGCCTTTCCGTGATTACTGTCTCGCACAAACAGGGAAAGTGCGTCAACACGATTATCAACGCGACTCACCTGTTTACTACCTAGTACACAGCTGTTCAAGACTTACAAATTTGGAGCTTTCCGCGTTACTACCGGTCTGCACTGCGCCGCAGCCCGCTCGCTCAACCACCGGCCTCAATCCAACACGCACCTACATTAATGCCAACCACTCCGTAACAACACCAACCTGTTGGCTCTCACTATCTAGCAAGCTATCAAAAGCGCGCCAACATGCCGAGGCGGCACTTCCAGGCCGACCTTCAAAAGGCCGCGGATGGCGTCTCGATCGCGGGCATCTCAAATGTACGCGCTGGTGGCGACGACGGCGAGTTCACATTCATGTGCATTGCAGACGGCGAGCAATTGGAGATCTCAGCCTTGGTTCCAGGTATGTTATTTCCTCGTCGGCGTTCGAAGGGCTAGCAAGGCGCCTCCAGCGGTCAACCAGCATGCCTACGCTGCCTTGGTTGAACATAGCTGACAAACTACACAGAAGTATCCGATTACCCCACTAGACACACTTGCATGATCTTCGGTGCCGACAATGCCTCTGCTAGTGTCGCTGCTGCCCTCAGCGACATCGCCGATGCTGCCTTTGGGAAGACCGTTCCTCAGATTCTTGAGCTAGTTTCTACTAGACTGGAATCAACCGACCGCGATGGCGACCAGCAGATGCTCGACTCACAGGAGTTTGACGATTTCGACGACGAAGACGACGAAGAAGAAGAAGACGAGTACTTTCCTGGTGACGAAGACATGATGCCAAAGCCGCAGCTCGCAAACGGTAGTAGCGCATTCCAGGGTGGTGGCCATACAGAAGCTACATCTGCCTTCCGACAACGAATCCGGAGTGATCTCTTGATCGCTAAGAGTGAAGGGTTTAAGGTTGGACATCTTGGAGGCTTGATGGACGGCCTTGGTTGTTTTGTCTCTCTTTCCATCCGCATCTCCAAACTCGGCATCTCGGAAGAGGCTATGCAAGCATGGCAAATTGAGCCGACAGAGTACCTCGTCGCAGTCTTCCAATATTCGTCAGGATACAAGAGCATGGACGACTTGAGGTCTTACGATGCGCAGCAAGCTCGACGAAGTTTCGGCATCCGTGTCGGCGTTTGTACGACATATAAGCCAACAATGCAAGAAGCGATATCAGCGTTCACAATCTTGAGCAAGGATGAGGAGAAGCAACGGGAAGATTCGCAAGGCGATTCCCAGAATGTCTCGTCAGAACTTCCCAAAGGCTTTCGAAACTCGTTCATCTCACGACCTCTAAACGAGCTGTTAGAGCAGCGCTTCCACATGCTCCTAAAGTATCGTTACGGAGGCATGCCATGGCAAGGCTCTGAGTCATTTTACAACGACCAGGTCCTGAACGCATCACATACGGATCAGGATGCATCGCACGACAAGTACTACGAAGACGAGCGGGTTAGTGATGCGTGGCCAAAGATTGTTACTGATGACCACATTACCTCTTCAGTCGGCCAGGAGCACTCCCTACCGCTTGTAGGGATGCAATTTGTGCTACGACATTTCGTTCGATGTACCGAGTTCTGTCTGATCTGCTTCAGTAGGATGCCCGACGACCTACAAGCGATCAAGCCTTATGTCTGCGACAATCCGCTATGTCTATATCAGTATATGTCGCTAGGCTTCGGCCCAAGTATTGAGCATGAGATCTTATCACAGCCGAAAGTTGTTGACCTGCTCGTCAGCTTCTGTTACGCTAGTGCGCGTGGCGGCAGGCTTAGGGAATTCCCTACCGGTCTCAGCCTGGCCGTTCCACCTCCAGTGTCTAACGATATGGATTATGTCCCGGTTCAACTACCACGAACCTGGGCGTCCCCTGCCGACACTGCACAACCAGTACCTCCGCAAGCCAGTGAGCCACCACCGGCCGCCTTGAGTATGCGATTCAAAGCCGCCTCTCTTGAGATGCTATTCGATGATGCGAGGCAGACCTGTCCTGTATCGAACGGCCAGTGGATCGTGATCCGAACAGACGATAACCCAACCAAGACGCTACATTGTCGCGTGATTGATGCGTCACTTTACCCGGCTGTAAAGGTGTCAAGTCCTATCATCCCAGTAATTGGAGGAGGGGTTCCGAACGATCCATACGCTATATCACGCCCAGCTTCATCGCAATATCAGAAGGTATTGGCTCCACCACCAGGTTCAGATACGGAGTTCAGATCTGCAAGCTTTTATATCTACAACCAGAATTTCGATGACTTGAGTACCCTAGAGAAGCCACAGGCTATCGCGGCGCTGCTTGATCTCTTACCACCTGTTCAAGAAATGAGGAAGTATCTTCTACGGAAGTCACAGTCTACCTTGAATACTTGGGTTGATCGTCTATCCCCCGCTGTTCTTGGGATATTGCGCTGGGTGATCGCGTCAAATCGGGCTTGCATTCTACAGGTCGACAGCGAAGAAGACGCATCAAATGGTCGTAGTTCCGAGGAGCGTCTATATGGTATGGCAGGTTGGGCGCAGTTCCGGTTTGCAATGGGTGCTCCTGACAAGGAGCGCCGATTTATCCATGCGGTGCAAGAGACAACCCAGCGGCTTAGCCTCAAATATCCCACTCTATTCGCATGGCATGGCAGTCCTATTTACAACTGGCACACCATCATTCGGGAGGGACTTCACTTCAAGGAAACTGCCCACGGTCGAGCCTACGGACATGGTGTTTACCACGCTCCTGATGTTCATACTAGCTTAGGCTACTCCGCATTCGGTGGCATTTCCTGGACAATGAGCGAGCTGAAAGTCCAACAGACTTTGGCTCTCAATGAAATTGTCAATGCTCCGGCAGAGTTTGTGAGCCAAACTCCGCATCTAGTGGTTGCTCAGCTCGATTGGATCCAGACACGATATCTCTTCATTAAATCACGCGAAGACACTGCAACAACCACAGAGCCAGGCAACAAGCCGCTTTTATGCGTGGAGCAGGACCCAAGCCACACGCCTCGTGGTGTAACGGGTAATCTCGTCATACCGCTCCATGCTATTGCTGCCTCTCGACGTCCTAAGGCGAAGGCTACTCGGGTAGATAGTACCCCACCTACAATTGGACCTTGGCTGATAGATGCACAGAAACACAAGCGGCAGAAAGCTTCTGGAAAGACACAGTACGATCCCATTGAAATTGAAGACGATGACGACGGAGCCAGTATTGCAACTCTCGACGAGGACCGCACCATTTTCGAGGCTGATGACGAACACAAGTCGGTCCAAGAAGTTGACCCTCTACCCACACCAAACTCTATTATGGGCGACAAGGGCAAGTCGAAGATGGCCTCGATAGCGTCGTTCTCGTCGAAGATTTTTGGCAGGTCATCATCTAGCAAGCCTCTCACCGACTACGTGCCTGGCACCCTGGATTACACAAAGCTGCCGATGCTTCAGATGCCTGCATGGGCAACAACTGCTGCTACCAGGCGTTTGATGAAGGACTTTAAAGACATCATCGACATCCAGAACAAGGAGCCGCCGCACGAACTCGGCTGGCACATCGACGAAGACAAGATGGACAACATCTACCAATGGATAGTGGAGCTGCACTCATTCGATTCCACCCTGCCACTTGCAAAAGATATGAAGAGCAAGGACGTCAAGAGCATCGTTTTGGAGCTGCGTTTCGGTAAGGACTACCCCATGAGCCCACCATTTGTCCGCGTCATCCGACCTCGCTTCCTCGGCTTCCAACAAGGTGGAGGTGGTCACGTCACCGCGGGTGGTGCCATGTGCATGCAGCTTCTTACCAACGATGGCTGGAGTGCGGTTTCCTCAATTGAATCTGTTCTTCTACAGGTCCGCATGGCTATTTCTAGCTTGGATCCCAAGCCCGCCCGTCTACAGGCAGGTGCTCCAATGGACTATGGTGTTGGTGAAGCGGTCGAGGCGTATATGCGTGCTTGCGCTGTGCATGGTTGGACTGTCCCTGCAGGCTTCAAGGAGATGGCTTATGGTGGATCTAGCGCTGGGGATAACAACCTAATCTAGAAGAGTCGGAGCGTGCGCATCTCAAGGACGGAGTCAGAGCACTGAATTGTGACAGTTTTGCGAGCATCGTTCGCTGGCAGCATGGAGTTCACAGATCGTGGAGCGAGATAAGATGCCATGTGGGTTTTGAAATCGCAATGAAGTGGCATTTTGATTTTTGTTAGAGGAGTTTCGGTGCATAGCATGGCTCACGGAGAACGGCATACGATACCTTTTGAGTTTTGCATCTTGGCGAGGTCTACGTGCAGTAGAAAAGTAGCAATCAAATGCTTCGCCAATAGCTTTATGCGGCATGTGATGGTGTGACGTGAGTCAGCTCAGAACAATTGGACTACTTCGTACTGGGTATCATTAACGTTAGAATGTTGAAAAGTGAAAGTCTCTACGATCCACTACATGGACTCTATCCAACTTCCCACAAGCCAGATGCCTGCACAGCCTGCCAGCGCCGCGGCTCCGTAGGCTTGCTTTGTCCACCCTTGCTCCTCATCCACTTTCCAAGCACCTTCTCTCCGTGCACTGTGTGAGACCTGTTCAGAACTAACGTTCTCAACACTTTGGTCATGCGATTTCGTCATCTTGACCACGCTTCCCGCCTCTCGTACCCATCCTGTTTCGTTCCTCCCCTCTACTTCTACATTCTGCACATTGCCGAAGAAATCCATGACTCGTCTCTCCCGTGCCGCCTGCTCTCCTCCTTCGAAGAGATCGTACCGTATACCTGGGTGACTGTGGATCTTCTCCTCGTCGTAGCTGTCGAACAGATCGCCCATTGTCAGTTTGGAAGTCGGATCGCGGACTTGCGTTTCCAAAAACTCCAAGTTGTAGTATGTGTAGCGGTCGATAACTGCGACGCCGACGTCGTTGTCGGCGTGGTGTGAGTAGGAAGATTGGTCAATCTCCGAGGAGCCGGTTGCGAGGATGTTGGGAGAGTAGAATTTGGAGTACATGGTGTTGGCTTGGCATGTGTCTATCATGAACAGGATTTCGTGGTAGCTAGGACATTGATTAGCAGGGTGGTCTATGAGTGTGATAGAGGAAATGGACATACCGTTTCTTCTCCCACATTTGTCCGAATGCATCTGCGAGATCGAATGCACTGATCTCCTCTGCGTCTTGGAACTTGAGAAACTCGTTTCCGCCATGGCCCGTCATGTATACGAGGATGTTACTCCGTTCGTCCGTCATCAGCCTCTTGCTCCGCGGCATATCCTCTCCCACTCTGTCCGTCATCAACCTGATGAAATTCTCAACCGTGACTTCGTATCCCCGGTAGTCTACCTCGATGTTGTCACCGTAGAGGTCTAGCGCGCGGTCTGCGTTGTTGTAGACGGTTCCAGGGAAGGCGTTACGAGGGTTGCACGCCATGTCGTCAGGCAGCATGAGGATGATTTGCGAATCGGGGATCCCGAGACGCTTGACGGTGCGATACAAGGAGAGTACATTGGCGAGATGTCGGTAGTTGAACCAGAAGCGTGATGTCGAGACGAGGACGGCCCAGTTGGATGTATGTTCGCTAGCGACGAAAGGAGCTGCCAGCAGAGGCAGAAGCGCGGTGGAGAACTTCATCGCGAAGTCGGTATTGATAGTAGATCCCTGGAAGGTTTGCACAGTGCTTGGAGTGGTATGCGGAGCCGCGACGCGCCCCTAGTCTAGCAGTCCGCGATGCACGTTAGAGTGTTGGCCATCTGACAAATCGGAGATAAGCAATCACTCCGCCAATGATATCCGGCTATCACGTGTGGAGCTTTGCACGCTAGCCGATCACCTTGCATCATCGCGTGCACATGCTCAAGCACGCCATTCCATGTCAGGGCTCCGTTATCTTCCTATCTGGACATCCTGATCTTCTTCTTCTCTTCTTGAATGCTTCCTAGTCCGCACGCTGGCTGAGTCGATTCAGCTCCAGAATATCTCGAGGATGGCACCAGACCGGGGATCCGCATCGTTGGAAAATGAAAGAGGAGGGCATGGTGAAGAGACGGATGATCATGCCCTCGGCCGCAGCAGGTCGGGAGCCCGCAAGTACCTGGCTGAACAGGCGTCGCAGCCACAGAATTTTACGCTTCGAGGTGTTTTGGTAGGCTTGGCGATTGGTGTGGTGATTTGCTTCTCGAATATGTACTTTGGATTGCAGACTGGTTGGGTTTCTGGCATGGCTATGCCTTCTGCTCTGATCGGATTCGCATACTTCAAGGTCGTTGCAAAGACACTCAAGTTGCCGTTTACGCCGGTTGAGAATGTTCTGGTTCAATCAGTTGCGGGATCGGTCGGCACCATGCCACTCGGATGTGGATTCGTAGGAGTAATTCCTGCCCTGAACTACCTGTTGAAACCTGAGGAAAACGGACCTCTGGATATAAGTCTATGGAAGCTGATCGTGTGGTCTGTGGGCATCTGCTTCTTTGGTGTTGTGTTTGCGGTACCACTGCGGAAAGAGATGATCATCCGAGAGAAGCTAAAGTTCCCGAGTGGGACTGCGACTGCTCTCCTGATCAAGGTGCTCCATGGAGATGAAAAGTCCAAGACGATGATGGTACGCGAAGGGATTCAAGATAGGGATGACCAGTCCGATGAAGGAGAGGAGGCACAGGGCCTATTACAAGGTTCAAGCGCGCAGCGGGAAGAGCATGATCTTAGGCCGTCCATGGACGACAGCATGAAGGATCCAGACCAAGAGCTTGGAGAAGATGGGGACTGGAGATCTAAGATCAGGTTGCTGCTCATCTCTTTTGGCGGATCCGCACTATATACTGTCGTATCGTACTTCATCCCGCAACTCCACGACATACCCGTTTTCGGTCTTCCCTTGGCGCAGAACTGGCTCTGGACTTTGAACCCTTCGCCTGCGTACGTGGGTCAGGGTATCATCATGGGTCCTGCTACGACGCTTCATATGCTCCTCGGTGCCATCATAGGCTGGGGCATCCTTTCACCACTTGCCAAGCACAAAGAATGGGCTCCAGGGCCGGTGTCAGACTGGACAAACGGATCAAAAGGCTGGATAGTCTGGATATCTCTTGCCATTATGCTTGCGGACTCCCTTGTTAGCCTGGGGTGGCTCCTTTTGCGTCCCGTCATCACAGTCGCAAGAGCTTATTACCCTACTGCAAAAGAAAATTTCCAATCGCATACTTGGAAAGAGATATTCACGCTGAACATCACATCCAAGCCACAGTACACTCAGCTCAGCGATGGCACGTCAGCGAACCCGTTGGCAGCGATCAAGCAACATCTCGCTGAAGGTGCCGAGCCGGATGCCCCGCCTGAGCATCTTGTTTCGAACCGTACCACTATCATCGGTCTAATTGCTTCGCTAGTTCTTTGCGTCGCTGCTGTGCACATATCATTCCCAGGCCTCATTCCCTTCCGGCTTACCCTGCTATCGCTCGTACTTGCGCTCGTCCTATCCATCATGGGCGTCCGCGCACTTGGCGAAACAGATTTGAACCCCGTTTCTGGTATCTCGAAGCTCACTCAACTCGTCTTCGCGCTCGTCACGCCCACCACTGGGCCTGGTGCCAAGAATGCGGTCATTATCAACCTTGTTGCAGGCGCCATCTCCGAGTCTGCTGCACTACAAGCAGGCGATCTACTACAGGATCTCAAGTGTGGTCATCTGCTAGGCGCAGCGCCGAATGCGCAGTTTTGGGGCCAGATGATCGGTTCAGCATTCGGTGCGGTGTTATCTGCTGTTGTATACAAGCTGTACACAAACGTATACACCATCCCCGGTGGCCTGTTCGAAGTGCCGACGGGTTACGTGTGGGTCTTTACTGCGCGATTGGTGACAGGCAAGGGCTTACCGCCAATGGTCAAGGAATGGGCTAGTGGAGCGGCTGTCATATTCGCCGTAGGTACGATGATCAGAGTCTGGGGTAACAACAGAAAGCAGAGGGGTTTGAGTGGATGGTGGATCGACTTTGTGCCTGGTGGGATCGCCGTCGCTGTTGGTATGACTTGTCACCCCCCTTCCAACATTTCACCAACTAACTCATCGTGCAGGCATGTACAACACTCCATCTTTCACGTTGGCGCGTACAATAGGCGGCCTGCTCAGTCTATGGTGGCGGCGATGGAAGGGTAGAAGCGAGACACCTATCATCGTGCTTGCAAGTGGGTTGATCCTTGGCGAAGGACTGTTTAGTATCGTGAACTTGTTACTGGCAAGCTTAGAGGTACCTCATTTGTAGGGACGTTCGTCGACTCAGTCTGATTACCTGGCCTTAAATAGAATGAGAGAAGGCGACTACCTCCCAGGTATCATACGATATACTATCACTTGGTGACAGATACAGCAATAATAAAGTATATCTTACAGTCTATATTGTCTCCTGATAAGAAAACTTACAAAGATTACTAGCATTGCAGTCTTCTAGGCTTTCTATTTATATCTATATAGGTCTAATGCGCTTTACTGTAGTAGGAAGAAATACTCTGCTCTAAGAGGTGTTTAGTTTCTCTTTGATGTAGTGGCGCTAACTGGGCATCGCGATCGCCGACGCACCCCAGAAAACCCACAAAAGCACCCCACACTTCGACCATCGGGAATAACAGAGTACCAAATCAGTGATTATAACATCCGTTGTATTACTATACTTGCAAATCCTCTCTCGAGTCATCACAAATCAACCTCATCAACATCCAGTTCAGTGAAGGGATAAGTTTCCGCTTTCTTGCTTACGGAAATAACGCCCCGAGGCTTGACAGACGTCATTCCTGGCGCACAACAGTTACGTCCCAAGCTGACGGCGCGCGGCATCGTACCCCGAGCTGGAGATCTCACTATTTTAATGAGGGGAAGTACGAGGTCATCTTCCAATGGCGTTGCCATTGCGATGAGGGATTATGCTGTGACGTCTTCTAGCATAGGAGCCGCGGGTATGGAACGAGGTGCTTAAGCAGTCATGGTCCGCTGAGTAGGCTCTTTGTGTGCATCTGCTAGCACTTTTCTCACCTTGGTACCGTTGTCGAGGCCGAGGGGCTTTTGTGTTAGTCTATCTTCATCTAGTGTTGCATTTGACGTCGTTCCATTATGACCACTCGAGGACCAATGGCTCCAGGGCCGTCAATCACACGCGACTGGGCAGACGATCATTCTGAGAACCGCCTAGATAGCATCACGTCTGGAACGAGCGCTACACCTCTGACTCAGGCGCCGACACAGTATTCGGCGCATTCCACCAACTCAGAGCTCTCGCCTAATCGAACATCGTCGAGCGCTCAACGAAAGCGATCGGTACTCGGCTTGCATCCTCAGGCACCTATAGATGAGGAGCATGATCATGGGGCAGCGTCTGAGTTGCTATGGTCGCGTATAAGGACAGTGATGAGGGAGCCATTTGCTGAATTCTGGGGTACTGCCATTATGGTGATGTTCGGCGATGGAGCGGTTGCGCAGGTTCTGTTATCAGCTGGTCAGACTACTGCCCCAGGAGGTAACGGCTTCGGGCAGTATCAGTCGATAAATTGGGGGTGAGTTGAGTGCTGACTTGTGGAAAGATGGCAAAGCATACTAACAACAAGCAGCTGGGGCCTAGGCGTCATGCTTGGACTGTACGTGGCAGGCGACTCCGGGGCGTATCTTAACCCTGCCATTACCCTCAGCAACTGCATATACCGCCAGTTGCCATGGCGGCGGTTCCCAATGTACTTCGCTGCGCAGATGCTGGGTGGTTTCGTTGGGTCCGGTATCGTATACGCAAACTACATCAGTTCTATCGACTGGTTTGAAGGTGGAAAGATGCGAACAGTGCCTCCTGCCGAGAAGGCTACAGCAGCAATATTCTGCACCTACCCACAGCCATTCCTTACAAAGACAAGCCAGTTCTTCTCAGAGTTCATCGCAAGTACATTGCTGATGTTTGTCATATTCGCATTGAAAGACCCGAGCAACAACGGTGTCCCAAAGGTACGACAGACAGCAGTAACGTGTGACGATGCTGACCATCATACAGTCCGATAAATGGTTTCCTCTTTGTTTGTTCTTCCTAATCTTCGGCCTCGGATCCTGCTTTGGCTGGCAGACTGGCTATGCGATTAATATTGCTCGTGACTTCAGCCCAAGACTGATGTCGTATGCTATTGGCTACGGTCATGAGGTGTGGTCCGCTGGCGGCTACTACTTCTGGGTACGTCTTCTGACGATATCAATAACATCTGCTAACTCATGTAGATCCCGATGGTGGCACCCTTCCTTGGCTGTGCGTTTGGTGGCTTCCTTTATGACATATTCATATATACAGGGCCTAGTCCCATCAATTCGCCGTGGTTGGGCTTGAAGCAGCTCACGCCTTGGAACGCGATGCGAGCGAGAAGAGAGCACATAAGGAGAGAAAAAGAGGAAGGTATTGTGTAAATCGCCGTCTTGTTCCGAGCTGCTCGTTTCTTGTAATGTAGATCATGCAGACGCGCAGACGCGCAGACACAAGCCTAGCTAAGAGGCATTCAATAGATCATGAAGCAACGGAGATTCGAAGATCATGGAGCGATGAGAGAATTTCAATGAACCTATTCAAATAAACACGTATTGAACATCAGGTTGCACCACAACCAACCTCATTGACTCGCGGATACCCAGCAGCGACCGGGATCGCGTGACTCGCGCTTTGCTTCAATAAGTCTGAGCTGATGTTCCTGTCGGGCGTTCATCATTCCCATGCTACAGGCTCGTTCGTTCTCTTCCAATTTTCCCTGAGCATAGCCCTCTTCGTAGCCGCGCTGATGGCCTTTGAGCTTGCCTTTAGCCTTTGTATGCGCACGATTCTGAACCTTACGAGTTCCGACGATATTGTTGAACATGGCTTTGCCGGTGGAATCTGCGGTACCTCTGAACGGAGGCTCGCCACATAGAGCGTACCAGGGGACACTGCCAAAGGGCCACATATCCTTGGAAGAGCTGTATGAGCACTATCTCTTGCCACCACGCCGGTGCTTGGTGCCTTTCTGTTCGTAAAAGGCGTCACGTGAAAACAGCGAGAACAGTATAACATTTCTTACCAATGGCCACAGCAGAAAGAATGTCAATCAGTCATGAAACTGGATATATCTACCCAGGTACTCTTGATACCGCTCGTTTTGGTCATAAGCAGGCGGCTTAATGTTGACTGGACATACTACTTGATTGAGGGTTTCGGTCAAAGATATACTTCGTAGAAACCTGTCTCTAGAGAATCCGCACCGTTTCACTTCAATACGCTACTAATATAGACACCCGTGGATGCTTACAGTGTTGCTACAACTTCTTCTAACTAACCTCATTTGCAAGACATATCCCGTATATAGTGTTGCAGGTGGCGTGAATATGCGCATTTCGCGATGTGTGGTGTTCTGCGCTCGATGCAACGCGACCGTTGTTGAGGTAGTCGCGGCCTCTGATCGTGGCTGCCATCGTTGGACCTCACAGTGGCCTAGCGCCCACGAACCTATATTCGCCCGCCCGCGCGCATCATCCTTCTCTCTACCAACAGCATGTCGGATGAATCAGACACTGACTATGCGACCGAGTACGATTATAACCATCTTGCACACATAGTGCAAAGCAAAAACCTACACAATTTGTACGAAACTGACGACGAGAGCGAAGACGAGGATGCACAATCAGTCGATCCCGAGCTCCGCGAACTAGAAAATGAGGAAGAAGAACTGGAAGATGAATTGAGAGAATGCATGAGAAATCGAGACGAGCGTGAAGAAGCATACAAGTTCATCAATGACGCCACTGCCTGGGTAGTGGAATATGACGAGATGCGGAGTACGTTCAAGCTCCATGCTGTGAGAACACCCTGGCTAACCATTGGCAGACCGTTGTGAGAAACTGGAAGCCGATAACAAGGAACTCCTCAACCAGGTCAATTCAGCCGTAGAGCCGAAGAAAGCCGCAGAAAATGGTGCCAAGAGTTTCAGCGCTGAATTCGAGCAGTCCAAGGTAAGGAGCCGTTGAAGTCATTTGAATGCCAGCTAATCCGTGAAGTCGGACAAGGCAAAACTCGATATTCAGATCAACGCGCTGCAGACGAACGCGTCCAAAGCCGCTGCCCAATACGAGAACGACAGCAATGCGTGGAAGTTAGAGAAAGAACAACTCGATACCCAGATCAACACGCTGAAGACAAACGCCCTCAATGCAGCTGTCAAACACGAGAACAACAGAAACGCGTGGAAGTCAGAGAAGGAACAACTCGAAGCTCGAATTAGGACATTAGAGACAAATACTGGCAACGTAGCTCCCGAATACAGCAAAGATAGCGCTACATGGAGGTTGGAAAAACAGCGACTTGAGTATGCAGCCACCAAGTCAGAGACAGAAGCAATTGCTGCGGTCGAGAAACTCGATAGCGAGAGGGCACGCTGGAGAGAGGCCGAATAGCGCCTCAATGCTGAGAAGTTCGAGGAGAAAATAGCACGCTTCAAAGACGAAGTGGCTTGGGAAGCAGAGAAGCTGAAATTAGAACAGCAGTTCGACTCTGAGAAGCGGACCTGGAAAGAGACTGAACAATGCCTTAATGCTGAGAGATCTGACGAGAAAATGGCACGCATTAGGAATGAGTTTACTTGGGAAGCGGCAAAGCTGGCACTAGAAGAAAAACTCTCGACAGCGGCCACAGAACTCAGAACTCGGAAACAGACTTGGGCAGGAACTGAGAACATGCTAAGTGCCAGCCAACTCGCTGAAGAGAAGTCGACTTGGAATATGGAGAGGCTAGCATTGGAACAGGACAACAAGCAATTGCGAGAGAAGCATTCTACACTCGAACAAAGTTCGAAGAGGGACATCGAATTTGCCAAGAACTCTGCCTCTGGCAGTGAACAAGGCCGTCGCAGAGCAATCGCCAATATGAATAAGATGTTCGAGTTGCAACCTGACGATTACAAGGACGAAGCTTTCGAACAGGACATAGCAAGTCCACCCGATAGAAAAATTGCGGACGCGATTGTGGAAAGAACCACGAATCGGATGAATACGCTTTGCGATGCCACTGACAAGTTTATGGAGCAACGCAATGAGCTGGCAGCGAGGAACAACACTTTGGCTATAGACCGCAAAAACGCGAAGCACACCATACACACGCTTACTGTGGAGGTTCAAGCACTCACAAATACCATTCAAGCACGCAAAAATACTATTCAAGCACTCGAGGATACTATTCAGAAGCTAATCGTTGATGCTCAGTCCAAACTCAACGAGCGCGAAACAGAGATTGCGAAATTGAAGTCCATGCTCGACAGGCTCAAGACAGCAGCAGCAGAGGTACAACGCAACTATCGACAAGATACAGAAAATTGGAAGAGAGTCGCGACGAACAGCGCTGCAAGACAAAAGAGTTACGAGAATACTGTTTCCACACAAACAGAGTCTATCGCGTTGGTGCGTAAGTTTCTCTCTGATAACGCTGATAAGTTCCAATAGATGTCATACCAACATTGACCCGATATATTGACACATGATCTATAGGACGATACTGCCTTTCCTGCAGTCCTGATACTAGCTCTGCTGGTCCTTATACTGCTCTGCGGTTGTTATACTAGACTTGTTCTGGTCCTTATACTAGCTTTGCTGGTCCTTATACTAGCTTCGTGCTGGTCATGATACTAGCTTCGGCTGGTCCAAAATACTGGCTTCATGCTGGTCATGATCTCAATGATGGCATAAACATCGGCGAGTCACGTTCTGTTTCCATAGTTTCTCAATCAGTAATATTTCATCTAAATTGTGTACGTCTGTTGCCTGCATACTTTAAAGTGTTCGATACAGTCAGCGATTTTGGCATTCACGTTCCAACTAACGCCTACCCATGCAGTCGAAGCAATGTCATCTCCGCAGCTATGTACTTCACTTCGCCACAGAACCCGCATTACTCTAGGGCCAGAGTGAATGCAGATATCTAGACAAGGTATTTGAAATCAAACCAGGGTTTACGACTCTCTACATACTTTCTGGCTACTAGATATCGTTTCGGTGTCGCGTTAACTAGCTTAATGCCTTACTTTGCCGTTCATAGTGGAAAGCAACTCATACCCGGTAATGCGAGCAACACAAAGATACTGAAAAGAAGAAGATTCTGTATGACTCTTTGGCACATGCAGGCCGTTGCAGACTTGGTGGAGTGAATAAACGGATCAGTTTGCAAGCAACGCTCTGAACGGTGTATTGATGCTTAGTCATTCACGTGTGCCCAGGTGTTGGTGTGGTCTGACGCCATTGCCCCGCTGCCCGCAGGCCGCTGTCACAGGCCGCATTCTACCAAACTTTGACTCACTTTTGAACTGCACAACACAGGTCGGAACCTTCGCGCTACACCCCATACAAATCAAACGCATACACGCCTTCGTAACCTTACCACACAATGGCGAAAAAGGGCGCTGCTGGCGGTGGCGAAAACTCCAAGAAAGCACAAGGACAAGCACGCAAGGCTGACGCTGCCGCATCGAAGCAGGCTGCAAAGAACCAACAAGCCGAGAAGGCAGAGGCAGAGGAATGGAGCAAGGGCGCAAAGTCGAATGCGAAAGCGTAGGCTGCACCTTTGTCTCTACCTGCGCAGTAGCTAACAGATCGCAGCGAGGCAGCAGCGGAAAAGGCCGCTGAAGCAGCCCGTAAGAAGGCTGAAAAGGAAGCGCTGCTTCGCGAAGAAGAAGCTTCTCTACCCTCAAAGCCCAAGGGCAAGAACCCCAAAGCCGAGAAGAAGCCCCGCGGCATTGACTCGGCGCTCGGCTCTTTCGACGCGAAGCCTGGCGCTCTCAATGCCACCGGTATCGATAACGCCCTCGACGCTCTGGACATCACAGGCAACAGTCAAGACAAGGTGGATCGCCACCCTGAGAGGCGCTTCAAGGCTGCATACGCTGCGTTTGAGGAGCGAAGACTGGAGGAGATGAAGGACGAGAAGGGTTTGCGACGACAGCAGAAGATCGACCAGATCCGCAAGGAGTTCGAGAAGCACCCCGACAACCCATTCAACCAAGTCACTGGATCCTACAATATGACCAAGGAGGAGATGGCCGCGGTACGGGAATCGGAGAAGGACAAGAAAGAGAAGAGACTTGTGGGGGTGTAAATTGTGTGGCTGTGTTCTTTTCGCGTGCTATTCACATTCGGGGCGTTCTGGGTAGACCTGGGACGAGACGCCTCAGCGCATGATTGCTAGACGGGCCGAGGCATATCCTGAGCGAGGTTTGGCTAGACTGCGCCTCATGAACGACACCATGGGTCTGTAATTTGACCTACATCTTCAACAATCTCTTCTGCTGCTTTTGCCTGTGACGATCCCCACGGTCTTGGCACCACAATAGCCCCACATCATCCCCTAGCTATGCAGGTACAAGTACGCGTCTAGCTGATCTTCTATGGTAGTGCATGCTGGTGCGATTAGCTGTGACGTTCGTCGTGAGAGTACGGTAAGCGACGTGTCTTTTCTTAGCGACTAAACAGCGACAGCAAAAGCACCTGTGCTGCACGGCCAGCGAGCACAAGGGATCGACCGAGTCCAAATATGAAGGGTAAGGCGCCCAGACAATATACAGAGGCGCCAAAAAGATCAAAGGCCAGAAAAGCAACCAGCCGCCGCGCTGAAACACGCGTGCTAGCCAGCTATTGGCTACGACTAATTCTGTTCCTGCGTTTCGAAACGCCCGCTTACCCAATCCCTGCTCTCACCCGCGCGCTCCTCCCCCGACTTCATTCACCGAAGAAATGGGTCCACGCGAGTCAGATCTGTAGATAATGCCTAGCCCCGTCCTTCACTATGGCTGCTTTTCCCTCACTTCACATTCTGCCTGCAGCTGCGGTGTATACAATCGTTACTTTCCTTCCTTTCTCTCTTTCGACTTGTAGTCGCTTACCTTCTTTTGAACTCTACCCATTCGTTTCTCTACCAACATGAAGTACTTTACTACTGGAGCTGCGCTCCTTGCTACTTTGACTGCAACCGCCGGCGGTGTCAAGCTTGACCCGGAGGATGAGGGTGAGGATATCTTTACTGATTACAATTCCGGAGCTGACTTGAATAGCGTCTATTCTCAGCGCTACTCGGCAGTATGCGTACGGTCTGATGTCGATGTACCAGGGCAACGCCACAGGTGTATCCAAGGAAGATATAGGCATCTGGCCCCAGCCCCACTACTGGTGGGAAGGCGGTGCGGCATGGGGTGGCATGATAGAGTACAGCCAGTTTTCGGGAGACGATTCGCACGTCAAGACCCTCCAGCAGGCTCTGACTGCCAACTATGGCCCCGACAACGACTTCATCCTGTCTTACCGCAAGAGCCAAACTGGCAACGATGACCAGGCTTTCTGGGCGCTTGCCGTTATGAGTGCGCTCGAGTATCAGTTCCCTGATCCTGCTCAGGCGCCCGCGAGCTACCTCGAGGTCGCAACAAATGCCTTCGAGAACATTGTTGGCCGCTGGGATGAGACTTCCTGCGACGGAGGCCTCAAGTGGCAGATCTACCCCGAGAACGCATACGGTTACAACTACAAGAACTCCATCTCCAATGGATGCGCTTTCGCGCTCGGTGCACGCCTTGCCCGCTACACTGGTGAGCAAAAGTACGCCGACTGGGCTGTGAAGATCTACGACTGGACAAAGAAGGTTGGACTCATTACCGACAAGTACGAGGTGTTCGACGGGACAGACGACAAGACCAACTGCGCCAAGGTCGCAGACGAGACTCAGTGGACTTACAACAACGCCATGTTTCTTCACGGATCAGCCTTTATGTACGACTACACCAATGGCGACGACACCTGGAAGGAGCGTACTTCAGGCTTCCTGGACCACGCCGAGTTGCTGTTCTTCCGACCTTTCGAGAACGCCACGGACATCATGTACGAGTGGGCTTGCGAGACAGGGGAGAATAACCGCCCTTGCAATCTCGATCAACAGTCCTTCAAGGCATACCTCTCGCGCTTCATTGCCAAGACTGCAATGGTAGCTCCCTTTACCAAGGAAAAGATCGTTCCATTCCTAAAGGCTTCTGCGGTCGGTGCTGCCAAGTCCTGCTCTGGCGGCCCTGATGGCGCTACATGCGGTAGCAAGTGGTACACTGGAAGCTGGGACGGAACCTCTGGTGTCGGCCAACAGCTGTCAGCCTTGGAAGTCACTCAGGCTCTTCTGATGATCCAGAAGGGTACTCTTCCTGCGAAGAACAACAGCGCGCCGAAGCCATTGACTAGCGCTACCCCCGAGTCCAGCTCGACGCCCGCCCCTTCATCCGCTACTTCTGTCTCCAGCCAGGTACCTGCTACTAGCGAAGTTGCCTCAGCATCCAGCGTAGTTGTCGAGGCCCCTGCCTCCAGCAAGATCCCATCCAGCGAGGCGCCGTCTAGCGAGGTTTCCGAATCGGTCTCATCGAAGATTCCCGAAGCAGTTCAAGCACCTGCTTCAACCGTGGTGGTTTCTTCGGTAGTCGTTGTTACAAGCACATCGGCCGCGAGCTCTCAGCCATCTTCCTCAGACAAGCCTGCTGGTCAGTCTAACGCTGCCGCGTCTGCTAGCTGCGTCCGCAACGTGACCAGGACTGTGACCATCTCGCGCGCTTCTTCAACAAGCAGCTGCACACCTAGCGTGACCGAGACTGTCTACGTTCCGGCAGCATCTACGACTTCAGGTCTCTTGGTGGACTCTTCTCCTGCTCCTGTCGTACCGCCCGTCTCTACGACATTGATCTCGGCGCCACCTGCTAACAGCAGCTTGCCCAGCTCGACATCTCCAGCGGAGTTCCTCGGCGCTGGCTCTATGCTCACCAGCAGCAGCTCAGTTCTGGCTGCCGTAGTGGCCGCAATGGTCTTCGCAATGGTGTAAGCACCAATGCGCACATTGCCTCACATCTTCTTCTTCTATCTTGTACATATACCCTTATTGTTTTATAGACCACCATATTCCCAGGCCGCTTGACGGCATCTTACAAAATGTATATTGGTCCTTTTATCTGGCAGGATGCATACGTGACTATCAAAGTGACAGCTTGAACATTTGCGTGATATGATGGCAAATTTGAAAAATTGCAAAGTTCGTACTGTCAAATCGCTTCATCGGTCTGGCATGTCTCCGGGGGTGACATTTTTCGGCGATGGGCGCTGGCGACTACCCCACTAGGGAAGGCCGCCAACAATTAACGTGCGATGACATAGGAACCATCCCACTACCCCAGCCCATATCTGCAACCCTCCACATATCCGAGCTCAACAACGAAATAGCGTTCCGGATACGCGCTGTTGAAAGCTTGTCATCCTTAGCAACAAAGCGTGCTGATCGGGTATCGGCTATTCACGTGTCCGCGCAGGATCGGAAGTTACTGTGGCCTGATGTTCTTCTACACGCGACATCTGTAGAGAAAGTGCTAGAACGTGAAGGTGCGTGACAACATGTCTCAGTCTGCACCTGCATGCTAACCAACGTGAACCTTGCAGCTCCCAACGCAGCCTCATCGTCAGCGACTGTGATTCGCAGTGCGCACATCCAAACCTCGTCGCCTCTCGTTCGCTATCGCTATCACCCCCCGAACCCACATACGATCGCACACAGCCATAGGAAGCTACACCAACCTCGCTCTTTCGGTGGCGCATACCACCTCTCTCACGACCGTTGGTAGCATACTCGTGGTCTAGGCAGCCGTCATGGCGACTCAGAAGAGAGATGCGAAGGGCAAGAAGCTCGCCGTCATGAACAAATATGTCTACGACGCCTTCTTGTGGACGTTTTCTATCCTGGTGGAGCTCTTCTTCCGAGAAGTGCATCCCAGGAGTAGTTGGAAGGTGCCAAAGGAGGGACCTGTCATTTTCGTGTGCGCCCCGCATGCGAATCAGGTAAGGCACAATCCTATCGTGCTGCGCGACGGAGTATGCTAACTGATGGCAGTTTGTTGATCCCCTCATGTTAATGCGAGTCGTCAAAAAAGAATCCGACCGCCGAATTCAGTTTCTGATCGCCGATAAGTCGATGAAGCGCAAGTTTGTAGGCGCAATGGCAGGTTTGACAGGTGTCGTGCCGGTAGGAAGAGCCATGGATATGACGAAGCCTGCAGAGGGCAAAGTGTACCTCCCCGATCCCATCAACGATCCAACCCTTGTTCGCGGTGTAGGCACCAACTTCGAAGACCCAAAGTTCCAAGTCGGCGGCTCGATCGTATTGCCCAAAGTAGATAACAAGGCGGCGACCGCTGAGATACTCGAGATCAAAGGCCCCGAAGAGATCAGATTAAAGCGTGGCTTCAAGGGAGGTGTTGCCATGCAGCAAATGACTGGGCGAAATGACATGACCAAGGACGGCACATTTGTTGGCGGAGCCGATGCAAAGAAGGGTATTGCTGATGGTTATGAGGGAACTCCCTTCCAGGTTGCGCCCAAGCTCGATCAAACGGAGGTTTACGACGCGGTTCATGCGGTTCTCCATCACGGTGGAAGCATCGGTATCTTCCCTGAAGGTGGTAGCCATGACCGCACAGATCTCCTACCTCTGAAAGGTGAGTAATCCAACAATGGTAGTTGACCACGTACTAACAACTCTCAGCTGGTGTTGCTATTATGGCGCTCGGTACAGTCGCAACGAAGCCAGACTGCAACTTGAACATTATTCCTGTCGGCATGAACTACTTCCACGCTCATAAGTTTCGATCGAGGGCTGTCATCGAGTTTGGTACGCCAATCCACGTGCCACCCGAGCTAGCTCAGAAGTTTGATGGACCTGGAAGACGTGAGGCCATCGGCGAGATGTTGGAGACCATTCGCCAAGGACTCATCTCTGTTACCGTTACGACACCAGATTACGATACTCTTATGGTAGGTCCAATACGCCCCCATACTCTCTATCAATACTGACTCTTTTAGGTCATTCAAGCTGTACGTCGCCTCTACAACTCCAAAGGCACCAAGCTCCCTCTTCCTAGAATTGTCGAGCTTAATCGCCGCCTTGTCCAAGGTTACGAACGATACAAAGACGACCCTCGTATTGTTGAGCTCAAGAAGGAGGTCACCACGTACAACGGCAAGCTTAAGGCGCTCGGCCTCCGGGATCACCAAGTGCAGTACGCGAAGATGCATCCTATCACGGCATTCGGCCTGTTCTTTTATCGTCTTGGAAAGCTTCTCTTCCTGAGTATGCTCGTCCTTCCTGGAACGCTACTCTTTAGTTTGGTCTTTATCGTCACTAAGGTCGTCTCGATCAAGAAGGCGAAAGAGGCACTCGCCGCATCGAACGTCAAGGTTCAAGCCAGAGATGTCATGGCCACATGGAAGCTTCTCGTCGCCATGGCTGCCGCACCAGCGGCCTACCTTTGGTACGTTTGCCTAGGACTCTATTGGTATTCCTACAACAATTGCAACGGCTACCTCCCTGCCGGCATCCAAAAGCGTTGGCTCATTCTTCCTCAACTCGTTGTCTATATTACCCTCACATACGGCGCTCTTCGATTCGGTGAGGTCGCTATGGACATTTTGAAGTCACTGGGCCCCCTCTGGAAGATGATGAACCCCTTCTCCAACAGCGAACTCGTCAAGCTACAGGAGCGACGCGAGAATCTAGCCCAGCGTGTGAATGACATTATTAACGAACTCGGCCCGGAGATGTACGAGGACTTCCACTCCAAGCGTATCGTCGAGGATCCTTTCGTCAAGCAGGAGCACGACCGTACACCACCGCAAAAGTCAGACGAGGACGCGAAGACAGAAGCAGGCCAAGACATCGAGACATACGATTACCCTGCTTCACCTGGTTCCATTAACGAGATACCGCGCAACGAGTCGTTCCATGATCTTGCCAACCAAGACTTCTTTTCTAGTCGACCGCAGACGCCAAAGAAGAGCCGCAGCAGGAATAGCAGCAGTGCGAACTTGAGCGGCTTCCAGCTCAAGCCTTTCAGTACCATTGATGGCAATCTGGACGAGGTGAGGAGGAGGTTGACGGACGGTGTCAAGCAAAGGACAAGGAAGAGGAGGAGTAGCGGGGAAGGAAGCTGGGACGACGGTGAGGATGGCGAAGAGTTGACCATTGGCAGGAAAGACAGGTCGTATACCAAGTAGTTTTCAGAAGCGATGACAGTATTTGGCGGGAGCGGTGTGTTGGTTTTGCTTGTGCTTTAGTACTAAAGATACCACTTTCCTTTCTTCCAGTCGGTTGAAATTGGACTTGTTATGCATGAATACGATTTGCTTGCTATGCTAAGTACTTTCCAAAGGTCATCGCTTGTACATGTAACCCTGCCTACAAATATGCCCCCAATCAATAAAAAACTTACATGGATATTCCCGCCCAAAAATGCCATGTCATGCATGCAAACGCTGTGCCCAAAACCCCAACCTTGATTCCTTCAAAGTGGTATCTTGCCTCTGTACCAAAACCATATCGTCACCAGAACAGTAACACAAAGAAATCTCTCTACGTGGAGGACGGTGCACGTCTATCCAACAACAGCTTTTTGGCTCAGCTTCTCCAAGAATCCACTCAAATCTTCTTTCTTGATCTCAATCACACAGGCTTCGAAACTGTCCATGCGCACTCTGGCGCCAGTCTCTCTGACGACTTCTTGGAACGCGTTGCCGAATCTGTTCATTCCCGATCCTCTATTGTCATCTTCATCTTCTGAATCGTCAGAATCGTTGTCCGAGGAGTCGTCTTCCTCCTCCTCGGATTCACTATCATCTGCCACTTCATCTTCTTCAAGGCCAGCAGCGAGGTTGCGTGCAACACGCGCTTTGCGTCGTTTTTCCCTTGCTTCGGCCTTTTCAAGTTGTCTCGCTTCCTTCGCTTTGAGTTTCGCCTCGCGTTTCTGGAGACGCGACTTTGCTGATTCGGTGGCACCACCTCCTCCAAGACCAACGACGACGTACAGACCTCGTGAGTCATCCAGGCCAGCCATGACGAGCTCACTGCCTTTGTTCTTGCCTTTTGTGCCATTAAGTTCGACGATAGCCTCGGCAATCCAGAGAGCGAGTTTGGTAAGGGCACCAGGGTGGGTGAAGAGTTGGACATCGGGGCCTTCCTTCACGACGGCCATACGGAAGGCGCGAAGATGGCGAATCTGCCTCTTCTCAATCAGGGCGGTTCCTGTACGGAGGATGGCGCGGTGGAGGTGTTGCGCTGTGCTAATGTGCTCGACTAGCTTGTCTATGTCACCCAAGGCATCGTATGCCGTCCAGAAGCGGCTTGTGATGTGTTCTTGGGCGAGGTCTTGTTGTTCTTGAGTCGATGTCATCTCAGTGTGGTCGTTGGCTCCGACAAAGTTCGAGCTGTCCAAGGCAGATTGGTTGAGATTCTTTGCGTCGCCGACTTCGAGGATGGCACCCAGGACGACACCGGCGTCGATGGCGGAGAGACATGCTTTCCACCCCCAGCAGCGTACAAATCCCCAGCCGTCCTTCGGGTCGCCTGTGCTTGACTTTGGCGGCACGAGGCCGTCAAGACCGTATTGCGGAGCGAACTTCAGGAGGCGTTCTCGGAGACCACGCTTGAGCTCCATGTCCATGTGTGTATATCTTTGCTTGCACTCAGTGAGCGACACACCCATCTTCGCAAGAAGTTTAGCAAGTCTCTTTTGTCCTGCATCGCTCCAGATGTGTAGTTTCGCGGAGAGGTAGGGTGAGTGGAGCATGCTCTCGTAAAGAGACCAATGCCGAAGGAGCAAGAATCGTGGTTCGGGAGAGAGGCGGATAGACTTGTCTGTTGCTGAGAGAGCACTTGTGGGGATCACACCCCATACCTCGCCCAGTGTTGCATTGCGAGATACACTTGAGGCGTCTGTGACAGGGTTCAGTCGTCGCACTTCGTCTCGGAGGACAGAGCGGATGTTCTCTCCTCGGTTACCGTTCCATCCTGCTGAACCGCCTTGTGCTGAGAGAGGGTTGAGGCCAACACCGCTTCCTGTCCGTCCGTATAGCTCGAGACTGCTGACACCAACGATCGCGTTCCATAGCAGGTCGTTGTCTTCGCGGCCGAGTTCTGATGCCAGGTTATATACGAGAGAAGAGACAGGGTCTGAGTAGGAGGTGCCAAGCCCGTAGTATTTGTCGAGGGTGGAGGCGTACTTGTTTCGCTTCTTGATCAGCTGCCTTCGTAGACTCTTCAACGACTTCTCCTTCGGTGCGGCTACCGATGGGGATGCAGAGCGGCTGCGGGAGTCTGATCGAGAGAAATCGGAGGAGCCGCCTATTTGATTCGCTGCTAATAATCCTCTTCGCCGCCTCGGCTCGGGTGACGATGGTATTGAGCCTCCCTGAGTATTGTTAGCATGCTCCCCCTTCTGCACATTGAATGAGTAGACCCACTGAATTACTCCTCCGCCTTTGTGCTGGTCGCTCATCATCTGTCATCTCGTCCTCGGAGTCGTCCTCCTCGCCCCATGACTTCCTCTTCTTTGGTGCTTGTCCAGACGACGGTTCCTCATTATCCTGGTCGTCCGAGTCATCGCTAATGTCGTCTTCCTCTCCCACCTCTGGCATCTCTTCAAGGCCGGCATATGCTTCACGCTCCGCCTGTAGCTCTTCTTCGATATCGCCGTCGTCAAAGACTATGATTCCACCTCTTGACGACTGGTACGAGTGTAGGATCTTGCCCTTGTCCACCCCCGCTTGTCTCCGCACGAACTCTCCCGTTGCGGGGTCCTGACTTATGGGCGCGGCAAAGACGTTGGTAAGATTCCACGGCCGCCTCGCGTCCAAGAGCCAGACTTCTACATCGCCTGTTCCACCCTCCCCATTTTCATCCACATCCAGACCCAGTATCTCTTCCATGTCCACCATGCCTCCCACACCTAAGCATATGACCACGCCTCCGCTTCCGCCGTCTGTTGTCCGCATGGGCCGTACCAGGTCTTCTGCCGCTCGTGAGAGGTCGCCATATCCGGCTATGGGTTGTATTTTGTGGGGTATGTAATCGCGCTTCAGTAACGCGGTGAGTATTCGGCAGGCACAAAGCGCGTCTGGTTCGAGGGCGACAAGGAGCAAAACTGGCGGTGCGGCGGCATGTGTGCGTTTTATGAGGTTCTGGTATAGGTGGGCTATCAGGTTTCGCGGGAGGTACATGGCGGTGGCGGTAAAGTGGTTTGCCCTGGGTGCAGGTGTAGAGAAAACGCGCGGAAAGACGCGTCGGGAGGATTTGAGGGGGGGGGCTGGCGGGGCGGTGTGAAGCTTATTGTATGCTCAGCATTTGTGGGGAGAATAATACAAGACGTGATTAAAATAAAGAGTAGGGCAGAAGGGCAATTGGCATGCGTGAGTACGGGTGCTTGCACAGCTCGTGGTGGTGCAGTATGGAGGACGGGCTCGACGCGTTCTGCGCTAGCCGCGGAAATGGCTTCGCTCGGACGCGCCTCTGACGTGAACATTCACTCTCATCTCGATTCCGATCGCAACTCGTCTCCTATATCTAATATCATCGGCACCAAAAGACACTGGTCGCCTCGTCCCTTCTTAGTTCGTTTGTCCGCGAGATAACTAGCCATTAATTTGCACTTTACTCTCTTGAAATACGCTCTAAACGCGTGCATACACGTCGTCATCATATCCGCACAGCATCATGATGATTGTCTCAGATGAGTTTTTGTATTGGTTCTCTAGAGCTGAGAACAGAGTTACGGAATGACTCCTTGGAAACGGTGCAGAAGTCGTACAAGTATTTATGTGCTTCTCAGGTACATCCGCCACTCCTGTTCCATTCCAAACTCGATAACCCGCTCTCCTTCGACCACTTCTTTAAGCTTTAGAAGGCAGCAACTTCTTGTGTTGTGAATCTCTTGACTCCTATCAACGCTGGCTCTCATGATAGGGTCTGTGAGCTTTCATGTCCTGACGAGGCACAGCAACTCCGAAGTTACTGAGCAGAGAGTTTGTTTAATCGTATGCTGCGTCCACACGCTTCTCATCGACTGCTTCGAGTTGGACTAGAGATGCGACGATGTCGTAACGGTGGTCGAGGTTCTTGCCGTGCGCATCGCCCCATTTGGTCAGGCCCGGATTGACGACCAAAGCGACAATTCCTTTGTTTAATTCTTCTCCATCGGAGTCCGGGATGGACTTCATCGACTGTGGGTTGAAGTCGTCTCCATGTTTGGGGTAGGTAATTTGAAAGCGGGCGCGCTGGAACGACATGTGCATAGTCAACGCAAAGGCCTTGTCCACGATCTGATGGAGCTCAGAGACATCAATCTGGGAGGAAACCGCTGCCAGGGCTATGTTCATGACTTCGACGACATTGTCTCGAGCATTTATCAAACTCTGCTCCAAGGGTTGGTACTTCTCCTTCGTCATTCGCTGTGTGATGATCTTCGGATCAACAATACCACCCACCAGCCTCTCCATCGTGGTGCAACGCCATGTCTCGCAGAGTACGGACGGAGCCGGCCAGTCTTGGTCGGGAGGTCTATCGAACAATACTGACCAGAGACTCCTTAATGTTTCAGTCGTGGTCCCAAACATAACGAAAGGATCTCGAAAGACAAGATCGAGCAAGACTGACCAAGTCCATGCTTCAATCATATATTTCTTCTGGATACGACTCGTCCACTCTCCTTTTGCGACGTTTCCCAGTAAGATGCCAGAGTCCAGAGATTCAATCACATTAACATAGGGTTCGAGACGAATGCCACGACTCAGGGTTTTGACAAGAGCGGCGAGGTTGCGGTATTCTTGCGCGAAGTACTCGTCAGTCATCGCTTCTCCCTTTTCGACTCCGGCAAGCAGCTCTCTCTGCAATGCACTCTTTTGTTCACGCAGGCTATCAGCCTCTAGAGCATCTGCGACTAGAGGGTCCACGACGATGTCGATCGTCTCTCCGGTTTGTTCGTTCCACTGAAGATTCCGGTACTGCGCATACGGTAGAACAACCTTCTTAACGAGATAGTTGTATCTGCTGGTAGTGTAGCACCTTTCATCTTCGAGGATTTGTAGATTCTGATGGAGGTCTTTGATCCGCTCTCCAGAGATCTTCTTATGTTCTCGAAGCTCGTGACGCTCGTCGCACACCTTCTTGTATACCTCGTGGATTCTCTTGTTCTCCAAAAGTAACTTCTGAGACTTGTCGTTTTGTTGTTTCAGCTGCTCCTGTAGCAGTCGTTCATGCTCATCGAATGGACGGTCGATAGTGACAGCGATGTCCGTTCTGTTTCTAGCTGCCATCAGCCTGTCTACCGCTTGTGTTCCCACGTCGTGTCTGTTGCCGCTATCGCTTTCGGGACGGCTATCGTTCTGTGGTGATCGGAAAGATACGAAGTTGCCCATACCTCCGGCGTTCTGGAAACGGTTTGTAAGCAGGCGGAGGTGAGAAGAGCTTCGGTCACTTACTGCTGCTGTGGTTGCCAAATCTCCTCTCACCATCTCGTCAAGTGTGTGAAGACAAGCAGTGATGTTGAGCAACGTTTGATATAGGCGTAGGGTAGGTCGCAAGCGTACGATCGCAGAGGGCCTTCCTCGGCGGTGTATCAGCGCAACAAACGAAAGCGCTCTTCTGTTACGTTCACCTTCACCTTCACTTTAAGCCGAAAAGTTTTCAGCTGTTCGTTGCTATTATCTTTATAATCGTTCTGCACAAACACACCAACCTTTACGCGAGGACAAAATCCCTTTTCTTTGCACACGAAAACCCTCGTTCATCCACCATGGGTAGCAGGCTGGTAATCGGTCTTGACTACGGCTGCACCTTTACTGGTAAGTCCTGTGTTACCATTTTTGATAATCTAGATTCGAACTGACAACACAGGTGTCGCCTTCTGTGAAACCTCCGACACAAGCGTAGCCGAAAAGATTATCGAAGTCATTCAAGACTGGCCCTCTTGCCATACCATAGTCGGTACGAAGGATCAAGTCCCGAGCGAGATCTCATACACAGAAGATGGTATTGTGTACGGCGCTCTCATTCCCCCGAATGTGCAGCGTCATATCTGGACCAAGCTTGAGCTCGACACTCCACAGCTTGAAGACACAACCAACCTATCGAACGCCAACGGTACCCAGGACTCAGCCGTACAAGTTGTCTCTGACTTTCTCGCGGAAGTGAAGGTGCACCTACTCAAGAACCTCGACCGACGCTATGGTAGAGAGCTTTGGAAGACCCTACCCATCACATTGGTGGTGACCGTTCCGGCTGTATGGTCTGATGCTGCCAAAGACCGTACACTAGAGGCGGTTCGTCAAGCAGGGTTTAAAAACTCCGGATTCCCGCAGCTGAAGAGGGTCGTCACCATCACTGAGCCAGAAGCTGCCGCAATTTATACAATCCAGTCGCTGCGTGGTGGTATTCAAGACAAACAATTCGCGATCGGAGACGGGTTCATTGTTTGTGATATGGGAGGTGGTACGGTTGACTTGATCTCATACCGTGTTGCTGAACTTGAACCGACCATCCTTGAAGAAGCTACTGTCGGCGGAGGTGATAAATGCGGAGGCACTTTCGTTGATCGCGCTTTCATTCGTTGGCTAGAACGCCGTCTAGGTACGGTCGACTTCGCAAAGATTGCTGGCTGCAGGAGCGAAGAGCTTCCACACACATCTATGTCTGTGAAGTTGGGCAAGATGCTTCAAGATTTTGTTCTGGGAGCCAAGGGCGGCTTCTCGGGGAAGCAGAAGAACTACATGCGTCTTCCGCCTCCTTTAAGCGCCATTGAGGAGGATTCAGTTAGAGGCATTATCGATGGTGAGATCCTGATCACACCGTAAGTGTTCTATTCCTCTAAACTCTACGCATACTAAAGCTTTCAGCAACGATATGGAGGACATGTTCGGGTTTTCCCTTCGCCGCACCTATGAGCTCTTGTTGGAGCAAATGAAGCAAGCACGCCTCAGTGGCAAGGTACGGATCAACTACATTGTGTTGGTCGGCGGCCTTACAGAGTCGCCATACATGTTTGATAAGATCCAGACATTCGCAGAAGGCCACGGCCTGCAAGTAATCCGGCCTCCAAACGCTTGGTCTTCCATCGTTCGCGGTGCTGTAGTGAAGGGTCTCGAAGGAGGTGGTCGCGCGCAGATCAAGAATCGTAAATGCCGTAGGCACTACGGGACTGCTTGTAGTTATCTCTTCCGCCCCACCAAGCATCGGGAGACTGATAGCTACATCTGTTCGTTCACGGGCACGAAGTGGGCTGATGCTCAGGTCGACTGGATGCTCAAGAAGGGTCAGAATCTCTCTACCAACACTGACACTTATGCCAAGATTGAGATGTTCCATCGTTTCTGGTCTCTAGATAGGCCTTCGGCTAGCATCGATTTGATCGCGTCAGATACGGATAGGGCTCCTCTACGCTCCAAGGATAAGGTCGGTTTACGTGCGGGATGTGAAATTCCGATCAACTGACAAGAACCAGGATGTGTACACTGTAGCAACTCTCCATGTCGACCTGAGCAGTGTTCCACAGAGCGCATTCAAGCGTGATTACAGTCCCTCTGGCGTCATGTACTATAAGCTCAATTACGACATCGAGTTGTCAGTCCAGTCGTCTCTTGAGTACTCTGTCTTGGTCAACGGTATCCGATACGGATCAGTGACTGCCAAGTATACTTAGATATCTGGCAGCATTCATCTCAGCCATGTATCCGAGATCTCCTACTCGACTTTGTCGTCCCGATGCCGTTTGCGCTGACGTTTCGACAGTCGTCTAGCATCTGGATATTGGAGAGGATGGAATATACTGGACCTGCATTGCACGAAGAAGAAGGACGTTCTATAAAGGTGTGGCATGACATGAAGTTTCGCCATCCCAGGCATTCGTCTTGTAGCTTCAACCTAGTCAGTGCTGTCGAGTTTTCACATGTAGTTAGTCATCTACTACATAGTTCAAATGGACTGTCAAACCTGTTCCCCCTCCCACAATGATCAGACCACCTCTAGCCACTACGCTATTGATTCCCTTTCTCACCCTCCATACATCTCGCTGTCTCCGAAATCCCCTTTCAACGCCTCGCTATCATCAAACCCCCCACCAATCACCCCTTCCCGTCCCGCCAAGCCACCAAACTCTCTCAGCCCAACCGTTCTCTAGCTCATGCACTAATCACGAGACCAAATTCTCATGCACGTCATCTCGCCGCCATTCCTCAAACAGTCATACAGCCGGTGAAAAAGTGGGGATGAATGATCCCTGAGGTGCTGAGTTTGAAACGGCGATCGTGAGAAGGTTTAGGGCGCTGTGTGGCGTTGAGTTGGGCACAGTGGCTCGGAGAACACAAAGAGGGGGTTTGGGGTGGTAGGAGGATAGCGGGAACGAGGGGCTGGGGGGCTTGCGCCGGTAGTGATGGAGGGGATAGTCAGAATATGGGTAGGGAGGGCTGGAGCGAGCCGTACCATAACCGACCTCTTGTTGTGCTGGTCGATGGCCGTGGTGGGTGTAGTGCAACGCATCTGCATGACCTGTATATCTGGTGGAGTCGCGGGACGGACTGGGTCTCGAAGAGTTATATTCTGCGGTTGCACAGAGCGGTACGATGGGTAGAGGGTCTCTCGTGTGCCAAAGAACACTCCCCGAAGTCCTGGTTGTCTGTCCGCTGTCTCTGTAGCAGCAGGTTGCTCACTGCGCGATCAGAGTGAAGCCCAACTTGAAGATCCCAGATCCAGCACACGATCTTTGCTTCGTATTGTGTGGCCTGTGTTCCAGGTAAATGCCGCACCAAAATCGTATCGTTTTCGTCAGCTGTTGCGGGAAAATCCGATACTCTACTGCACGGCATCGCCCGATGTCACCAGGCAGGTTTTCGCGAGTGTCGATCTCTCAAGCGCAAGTTTGACGAAGCACGCAACGGATCTACAGTTCAAATTCGCATGTGACTCTAGTGCTCGGCTGTGTGGTATCAAGCCGACTGGCGGCCTTTGTCTTCCAAATCGTCCAGGTCTTGCACACGGTGGTAGTGCGTATTTGAGCTGCAGGTACGGTATCGGTTGTTGCGATGCAAAGGCACATTGCATCACCAAGCGCATCATTCACAGGACTCCGATGAGTAGTTTTGCAATTTTGATATTTTTACGTTCAGTGGGTGGTTATTTTTCTGATCCCAAGGTGAGCTAAACCCAATACTCCCTCCATGACAGTGTGATACCTAGTATCGTAGCGCGATATAATAGAAAAGAAAGAGAAGAACATAACTTGTTGTCGTGATTAGAAGCTCTATACCCAAATGCCTTGTGCGCACACCATAACACCATGCTGAGGGCCACAAAAAACCACTCATTATAATAGTCGTAAAAAGAAAGGGGACGAAACAAATATATCAGAAAACTTGGCTACAATCGAGCGGAGAACACCGACGCGTGATAGTGGGGATATCGAAGTTGTTGCTGGGTATCTCATACGTGTGCGTATCATGCTGGGCTTTGACGTCCTCCTAGTTACCGTCTTCGTGCGGCTCGAATGGGGGCGCCAGCGAGTAGTCTTGCGTTGGTTGTTGTGTATATGGGAGGGGATTGTATGGGTTGTACGGAGCGTACGTTGGGTAGTTGAAAGGCGTCATGAGCATGCTGTTGTTGATGCGTGGTGCAGAGCTTGGGATGACAGGGCTGTCGATGTAGTCTTCCTTCCTCCTTTTCGGAGCCTGATAATCGTAACTGGGGGCGATAGGCGCTTGCTGAGTCGACTCTGTCTCTGCCTGATAACCTCTCTTGTTGCTCATCATCCCTCTCGCTTCCTTGCGCAACCTGAGTCTGACACCCTGATCGGAGAACGCCCGCGAGAGGTACGTCGACTCGTCGAGACCTTTGAAGTCCTTGGGCAGTACGACCTTGAACTTGTCGCTTGAAATCGAGTAAAGAGATTGAAACTCGCCTTGTAAGGGCAGAAACTCGTACATGGTGAAGTGTAGTCTGTAGCTGCCCTGAATCTTGACAGAGATATCGCCAAAGACGAAGAATCCGCCGTCCTTGTTGTCAATATCCTTGAGTCTGTGTAGGGAGGAGACCAGAGTGCCTGCCAACGAGTCGTTTGGGGTGAATTCGACGGGTTCATCTCTATCTGGTTTGTATAAAGATACACTGACGAAGATGTAGGGGTTCTGTAAGAAGGTATTCGAAGGATCGGCCCCGTTAGTAAGCTTCAGCTCTACGATCGGTGGTGGATCCACGGGCTTCCGAAACTTCTCCTTGCCCTTGACAGTGACGAGCGCCTCGATAGGCTGTTGGCGGACTTGCAAATAGCAGGTTGACGGACGTAGATGTTCGGGGCCAGGGTTAGCGGCTGGTTGCGAAACATGCATAGTCTGCTGGTAGTTCAAAGGGCGTAGAGGTTCAGGGCCAGGAGCGGCGGCCGGTAGTGGAACAGGCATGCTCGACTGGTAGTAGGGCTGATAGTTGTACGGCGGCATCGAGTGCGGGAACATGGAAGACATCGTGTTCATAGTCCGGCGCTCCATAGTAGAGCTGGACGATCGTGGTAGTGGTTCCCAGAGAATCTTAGATACTCCCAAGAATATGGAAGTGGAATGAAGTAGGATGGTCGAGAATTCGTAAAAACATTTGGGAACTTATTCCATCCCGCTAGCGGAGTGTGTGATTAATGCGTAAGGTCAGGCGTATCGAACCAAGGGCAGAGTGGCTGCGGAGGCACTGTACCGTCCAAAGTCCAAAGGCCCTGCTTGCCGTATTAGTGGTGATGATGCGGGCAATGCAGCTTATCGGACAAAGGATAGAATCTCTGTGGAGACACTGTACCGTCCAAACTCCTGCGTGTCCAGTAATAGTGGTGGTAATGAGCGATGAAAGTGCGTGTGGACCACCGTAACCATGGGTGCTGGGCCCTTTTTCGGAGAAACTGTGGCGGAGCGCGACTGCCCGCTCTCAACGATCCAGTTAAGCACCGGTGATAGTAATGCGTATTTCTATGCCGTCGTTTTTGGAGATGAAGGCACCTCTGGACGGCTTCGATATGCGAATGGCTTGCGCGGGAGTGGATCTGGCCCTCGTCTCAACGGGACCGAGCTAAAGGCCCGCCTGCGGAGAGATGGTCTGCTCCACACTGGACCGTAGTTTTCAAACGGGAAGTGGCGCACGTATAATCAACAACAACAAAGAGTGTTGCACCTGCGTCGCCCAGAACTTGCAGTGTCGGGTTTGTAGAAGACTGTACTTTTCGCGGTTTTGCCCAAAGGCATAGCACCTGCCGTATTTCGAGTGGGAGCTGTTCGATTGAGCTCGAGGCTACTCAGGTTTGGTACCGATCCGTAGTAGAGAATATTCGAATATGACAACAAAGAGGGCCGTCTCTAACGGCTTCGATGGTATTAGTGTCGTGCTGGTCGACCAGTCAAGCAGCGATGACGTGTCGGCAGGGTAATATTAGAGAAGTCTGTCAAAAGCGTGAGATGAGAAGTAAATGCCAGAGAGAGAAGGAGAGGGCCTGGAGAGCGATGTCCCGTGGCTCAAGAAGGAAGACGCACGAGAGTGATGCGCAAGATAGAAGAGTTGGCAAGGGTACCTCGAAGTACTCGTCTCAATCGGGGCTCCTCTACAGTCGTCGTACGGCTCCGTGGCGGCTTCGACTATGATTCGTCGCTCTCTGTCTAGTCTCAAGAGCAACTGGTGCCGAGCGCGGCCGATCAATGCTGTAGGGTCTCTCCGAACTAGCGTGCTAAGAGATGAACGAGCGGCGGCGTGAATCATGCGAACAAGCTCTAGTGCGGCCAATGGAAGGTCGTCTGGGCTTGTTTCTTCTTCTGTAGGCACGGTTCCTCTGGGAGCTAAGGTTTTCGCTTGTTGACACAGTCCTGGTTGATTTTGCTCTTGCGCCTGGTCAAGTCCGAAGCTGTCTGCGATGTGGTTGATGCGTTTGCTAATGACGTCGAGTGTACAATCGAAAACGACAGGACGGTAAATACTCAGCGTAATACCGGGTTCGCGATGGAGGTGGGAGCTTGTGCAGCCGAATGGTGCATGTGTAAGCGTGCGAGTGCGGCACGGCGGGACGAGGTACAAGAAGGCAAGCTGGTCGCAGATACTGTGCCGTAGTGCGGTGACTGTTGTATATGCTCACAGCACTCTCAAATGAAGCCGAAGAGTGCTCAAGGATTGATTTGGAGCTAGAACGCACTGCCAGAGCGAGGGTGTCCCATGCAGCCGGATGGTAGACCTAGCTGCACAGACTGTGCGGCAGCAGAGCAAGGATAGCAAGACGGCTTGGAATCAACGGCAATCCCAGGTTTAGGGTTGGGAGGGCACTATCCAAGAGCATCGAACGGGGGACCCGGTTGCATGCGACGGAAGAGCCCCATGCCTGTAGGCACTCACAGAGATGCTCGGAATTTAGCCATTGCAACTACTCTACTTGAGAAGTCGTATATAATGCCCCATCGACGCCCAATATCTCAGCATCACGCCGTTCGCCGGCCTGGTTGCTACGGTTCCTCTGATCCGTAGCTCAGAGGCACAGAGCTCTCGAGTTAGTTGAACGGACCCCAACATAACCGTCGGGACCACTCGCAGGCGAGTGCAGTGGTACTGAACACGTCCACACACATGGCGGCTGTCACGCTCTTCCCGACAGCGCACCATGGCGGATCGGGAACGTGCCTCAGGACTCGAGGGCTAAACTGACAGGACCATCGAAGCTAGGATACCCACTCCGCAGTCGGTATCACTGCAGTGGACGGCACGCACGCTGCAATGTAGTGCCCGGTGTGGTTCCTGTCGTCAATCGGCCCTGGAACGGACGTGGAACCGCGCATCAAGTGTCTCCATTGGGTGTTGCATAACGAAAGGAGGAATGACGCATGGTGCATACACATCGTCGGGCTGAGGCGGGTGATGTCGTTGGGAGGCTATGAAGATGCATGTGGGGAGGATGATCGCCGTCAAATCGTGCGGTGGCTGGGAGGATTTCTGCAGGGATGTAGTTCGATTTCAAGCGAAGACCGCCAAATGCTCCGTTCTCCTGATGAAAGAAATTCTACGATGTTACACCGTCATCCACACCCCCGTACAACACCCCTTTAGCCACAAACACCCAGCGAGTGGGCAGTCCGCGGGCCTCTTGCGAAACCCTCAGCTCGGCAATCCACCTCTGACAGCAGCGCTATAGCCAACCATGTCCTTAGCGCGCCTTTCCTGGGTCACCATCGCCAGGTAACCGTCGCAGTCGACAAGGCACGATGATCTGACTGCTAGGAGCTTGCTTGTTGCGCCTCTACGACTGATCGTCTCATTGTCCCGGCGCGTTTCCCTCGTGGCCTATGTCTTGTCTTACTCTCCGTGCGCCGACATGCCGCTGTTCCTGCAGGATACGAGTGCTTCCCGCTATTGGCCCTCTGGATATGTTGCAAATATTGTCCCAACATCGGTCTTGTATGCGCTTAATTTACTTTTTCGCTTACTCTGGCGGAGGCTCGGTCTTTCCAGACTTGTCCAGACATCATTGAGTGCCGTCACGGGCTGCGATGAGGTTCACCGTCGCCGAACATTGCGATACTAGCCAGTGCTGCACTCTGGAATATCACCCACATGTTGAGTCGGACCGCACGCGCAAAGAGGAGGACTGCCCTCGCGCTTTATTACACGCACCTCAACCTGCAACTGAGCGGCACATTCAGCCGTGTGCAAGACCGGAAACCTCTACAGCGCCTACATTCACGGTTGCGGGCCCCTCATGCTGATGTGGGGTGTATGCAATGACTGCTATCACAAAGACCTCGTGGGCATCCTCCCTGCGTTGTTGGATCCGAGATCTCGCCTGCACAGACAGTGGGCTCATCTTGGAACAAATCGCTACTAGGCTCCTGATTCCGCTGAGCCGTACGCAGCGGACGCAATAAGTCTTAGGCGCCCTAGCCACGCTCACAACTGCCGCACAAAGGTGATCGATGAGAACATGAACGCGTCTGGTTCGCAGAGCTACACACTAACAGCCATAGTATACTCTCGTGACAAAGATCTGACAGCTTGCTGCAACTACATCCGTCGTGCGCTTGACTAACTGGCTAGCATCGGCAGGCTTGATCTGTACAGATCATGCACTTGCTGGTGATTTGAGATGAGTTTGCATCGTGGCGGTCAGTCGATAAGCACTTGAACATTCCTTTTCTGTCTTCGAAAGTTGGCGAGCCAGCGTTGGGACGATGTCCGTTGTAAACTAACTACGGCACCTTCTGTGGCTACGGCGGATGTACAAAGGCATGTCAGGTTATTTGATCGCCAGCAGTACTCGCAGCGGAAGATCTCTGCTGGTAGCCCGAAAAGACTTGGAAAGTATTCCTGATCCGCTGTGGCAACAAAGAACCTCCTTGCCTGCATCGGTCAGCGCTAACTACCGTCCTGCGACACCGAGAGGCATCACAGATTCGAGCCAGACACCCTTTGTCTAATATCTATCGCATCAGTCCTGAATGACACGGCACTTGACCGAAGGTTGTACTAGAGCTGCACTCGCCTGCCCTGGCAACGCAACCTTTGAACAGCCGGCTGGACTACCCCTCGTATGCAGCCAGATCCAGATCCACAGTAACTCTAACCCCGTGCTTGTTGCTGTGCGCGTTGGTCACAGTTCTCCACAATCGCCCCGCCATGCGCATCGATTACTTCGCACAAACAATTCAGGCTCACGATACATCAGCAATTTCACCGCCTGTCAGGTCAATCTGATCACTATTGTATCATGCACACGTTGCCCCGGAAGTCTGTTCCAACCAGGAATCGGCGATCAGCGCACAACGAGCTGTTCAACTCAGCGTGCGATGTGTGGGCCTCATGCGAGCCAAGGGGGTATGATGTAGGTAGACAGATGTTACTGGCTGCGCAAAAGGACATGATCCCTGGACAGAGGGTTGCTGCATGACCGGTGTCGAGCGAGCAAAGCTTCCGGAGCGTCATTGGCTTTGGAACCTGTGGCAGAACTACAGTGACTTTGCCTCGAGCTAGCAAGGTAGCTGGTTCAATGCAGCTGATGCAGAGGCTGATGCAGAGACTGATGCAGACATGTTGACTGAAGAAGCAGATCAACAAGCAGACTCCCATCTCGTCCTGATGAAACAAGAAGCATACCGGAGCACTGACAGACGCCTCTCCAAGTGCTTGTGTCTTCACAGCACGATGAACATGAGTTCACCGCCTCCTCAGAATTTTCACGCAGCGTTCTCCACGTAGCGCATACATCTATGGTTGTTGATTGGCTTGATAGTGTGTAGCTCCCACCGCTCTACCATGGTTCGCATCTTCAGCGGCGTGAACCGGCCACACTCAAAATTCGCCGTACGGTTACCGGCAGTGTACATGCTTTTCCCATTGCGATTTCCGCTAAGATATGGCCGCACGTGCGGCGGGGCAGTTGCTTCCTTCCTTCTTCGGCCTTGGAGATCAGGGTCCAAACATGTCTAACAATTGAGGTAACAGCCTCCAGCCACGCAAGCTTCGTTACTACACCATCTTCTCAAGTCTTACCAGGAGCTTGTCGCTCTTGGGCGGTGCAGTATACGAATCTATCTGCTCGATACCTGCGTCATCAACGATCGTGGTGCTGTAATTTGAATACAGCACAGCAATGATGTACTTCATCTCTGCAATTCAGTCAATATCTACGACCATTTTCTTGGAAGTGGGGCTAGCATGAGGGCTGTCCACATAGAAAAAGGAAGTACAAAGGATCAGCACTTACGATATATCGCCAAGTGACTTCCAACGCACATGCGTCCGCCACTGCGCAGAGTAAGTGTCAGAGTTCAATATGCTTCGACGAGCAGTACTGACCTTCCAAAGGCCCAAAACCATCGGCTCTCCATATCCTTCCGTTTCTCCTCGTCTAGCTTGTCCAAGTCCAGCCACCGCTCTGGCCTCCACTCGTTTGCGCGCTCGAACACTTCCTCATTGAGGTGCAATAGGCCTGCGCTTGCGCTCACTCTTACCCCACCTGGAATATGGTACGACGCCTCTTCAGGGCCGAGTTGACAGCCTTGCTGTGGCGTGAACCGTGGTTGGGGGCCGGGGATGGCTGAGTGGAGACGAAGCGTCTCCCAGATGACTGCGTGTAAGAGGGGTAGGTTGTCTACCGTCTTCGCGTCCGGCAGCTTTGGTGCGGACGAAGGTACAGGCTGCGGTGATAGACTGAGCAGTTCAGCCCGGAGACGGGCCTGAACCTCCAAGTGTCGCGAGAGCTCATGAACAACATAGACCAGTGTTATCCCAGACGTGTCAAACCCTGCCGCAAGATGGTCCAACACCTCGCTCGCAATCTGAGTCTGTAGTGTGTCGTCCCCGACCCCCTTCGTCGCTTTTGCCATACTGTTTTGAAGCTGTCGGTACACCACAGGCCGGTCCTCAGTCCGTGCGTCGCCCACTGTCGAGACAGCACCAGCATCATCGCACATACTCGCCGTCCACTTCTCGATCTCACCGTTTGCCTCATCGACCCACTTTGGCGTCAGTCGGTAGCCTAGCCATTTCTCCACGAAGCTAGTAAATCGCGGGAACTCCTGTGGCCAGAAGTTGTAGGATCGTCGTGAATTGTACAATTCCAAAAACCATGCGAGCTGCTTTCGGTCATCGATTAGGTTCGAGCCTGCCTTGAGCCCGAAAATGAAACACGTCACAATGTCCATCGTCGTTGCGCTGAGCAATGCGTAGATGTTCAGAACGCCCTTTTCAGACTTGGCAAATGTCGACTCTAGATAGGGCAAGAAGCGTCTATAGAGGATTTCAGACGTTTGACCTAGCAGCGCTTCGCTTGCAGCGACGTTTGATTTGCTGTAGATGTTGCTCAACATTCGCTTTCTCTGCGAATGCGGCTTGTTGCGTCCAGTGGAGAACATGTTGTCGACTCTGCGATGAGTCAATAAACGCACGGTCGATCTCGTGACTGTGCTCACCCTCCATAATTCGAAAAGAAACCATACCAATTATACCCATCCTTGGCACTGCTTTTCTCGAAACTTCCGGCATAGACATCTCTGATCCCGCCTTTGACGCAGTTCACGCTGATCTCGTTGGGACCCAAACACACAATCGGGCCCAAGCGATCGTGAGCTGCTTTCAATGTCGCGTTCTCGATACCCCGCCAGCGAACTGTATGCATCCACATTGAGGTAAAACGTGCCAGCGGGTGTGCAGCGGGAACCTTGCGCAATGGGTTGCGGACATAGCTGACAAACACTTGAACGATGAGGAGAACTGGGACAAGGATACCCAAGGCGGAGAACGACAAACCGAGCATCATGGTGTAACGTGCCACACTCTTCGAAAAAACAATTGTGAAGGCTTCTTCGAGATGCAGGAACGCAAAAGAAAGGCCACACGTCAACGACGCCTTGCGAACGACAATTTGCGCGCTAGACGGTGTCCCGCTGATCGGAACATCCCACCATGACATCCCCGCAACACATCCCCTTATCGGGCTTATGTCATCTCCGATCTAACTGAAGATGTACTAGCGACTCAGCCCTATCCGTCGCCGTCCAGCCACCAGCAATTTCAGCCTCTACGAAGTCTCAAAATCTGCGTTGAAGTAAATTATCAATATCCAATCAACAGTACCAATGACGAAAAGCATCACCAACTGCGATCATCATGGACCTATATGCTTGGCGTGCGGTTTCGGCACCCCGACGGCGATGTCATGTTGTACAGGTCACTCAAGATATGCAATGCAACGCGCTGCGATGCGATGCGATGCGATGCAGGTAGGAGTCAAAGCGGCAATTCGCATTGAAGATGAAGTTAAATCTTGATGAACGGCGGTTTTCGGCTTCGTTTTTGACAGCGGCAAACGTAGAAACGCAATATGCTTACACAGACCGTATGAGATCGACGTAGAGTGCATAGAAGATCAGACTAGGCGTGCAGTATTCGGATGAGGAGACGGGAATTGGTGTGATATCATCGACTCGCAATGGCGAGAGCAGCGTGGAAGAAACCCATATTTATGGGCACTCAGGGGTTCGGTAATGGCCGGTGGGCGAGGAGTTGTACACTGAGGCACAACGTACCCGGTAGATACTTTCTGTACTACAGAATGTTGTGCGAGACTCGAACCTAGACTTAAGAGGCTAAAGCCCAGGAGTTCGTGTTCATGACAGGAGCCAGACAACCTATACCCATAAGAAAAAGAACAGCTCGGTGGAGTTGATTGGCAACGTATACTCGCTTTTGGAACAAATGGCTACTGTCGCTTCTATTTGACTAATCGTGTGTTTCAGTAGATTCCGGTCCCATTCCAATTCTCCCTAACCTGCCCCCAGCCTTGATAATTCCAATTCGTAACATACGCCTCCGTTGTCCCAATTCCTCCATTGCTCGTCGCATATGCCCCTACCAGCGCACCTGTGAAGCCCCAGGAGATGATATCACCGCCCACATATGCGAAGTCCTGGATAGGTACACTGCCGTCAGCGGGTCCGGCACCAAAAGCATAGTGTGTGACGTTCACCGCTCTCAGACTCAGCGTGAGCGGTTTGTTGAGCCAGGAGGCGTACACAGGGACGACTATGTCGTCTGGAACGGGAATGTAGGATATAGCATGGAAGTGGAAGTGTGGTGCTAGTTTACTGCTGTCGTTGGCTAGAGGGAGCATCGCGACGCCCATTCGTGCGTGGTGGTTCTGCGTCAAGAAAAGTGTTATTCCCGCTTCTTCGTTATGGGCACTAGGGGTGTAGTCTAGGTCGAAAGCGAAACTGAACAGTGTGTCGACTTGCCGCCGGGATATGAATGTTTGACCGCCTGGACCCGGTGAGTTTCCATCAATGCCTGTAAGATTCAGACTTGAGGGCTTGAGACGCAAGCTGTTGATATGGCCGGGTGGGGAAATAGCATAGTTCTCTGCGATAGGTGGACGCCAGTAGACGAAGTGTGGTGGAATCGAGGTGTTTGGGCGGAACTTGATGTTGTTGTCGCCTTCATCTACGAAGGGGCTGTTGTGTGTTAGCAAGTAGTTCTTTCTGTAGGTCCTCTGGCTTACCCGTCACCTGGTAGGTCTTGGATGATGCCAGGGAGTGACCATCCTCGCATCTCGCCCCGGACTGGATGTTGCAGTTCAGGCCATGAGTTGGCTTCCCATGTAACGTTGTACAGGACGGTTTCTCGGCCCATGGGGAAGGTTACCCATTCCGGGCCAGAGCGGACAGCTAACGCTACACCCCACCATTGGCCTTGTGCGTCTTGGAAGAGGTCGGCATGGCCTACAGCTTGGACTGTGATCTGTTAGATATTGATACATTTGCGACATGAGGGGGAAATTACAGTATTCGGTGGTGTTTGCGTTGGTCAAGATTGGATTTGCGGTATTGGGTCCATATGGACCATAAAGATCTTTTGATCGCGCTATCGTTTCCATATGAAGTAGGCCAGTTCCGCCTTCTGCTATCATCAAGTAGTACCAACCATCCTTCTTGAAGATATGTGGTCCTTCCGGTGCCTAGAAGAGACGATGAGTGGTGGCCTATATGATCAGATGAGGTACACTTACAATACCGCCTGTACCGTTCCATAGGTTAGTCCAGTCGCCGAGTACCTCTCCCGTCGTGAGATCGACACGATTGATGTGAATACCATAGCTGCGTTTATCAGCATAATTTTTATATGTTCAAATGCTGAACAATGCTTACGCTACTTTCCATGCATGACTTCCAACAACATACGAGTTTCCCTCGTCATCCCAATGCGGGCTGATATCGTAACCCTCAAAGTCAAGGTGTACAGCATCAGTCCACTTGCTCTCATCCCACAAGTCTGTCGTCGAGAAGATGATCTGAAACATTAGCATCTCTTGCAACAAGCCGTGACGTAAACGTACGTTATCCCACCTCGAAGAGTCGTTGTCAGCCCTCTTGTCATGCACCATCGTAGTCAAGAGATAGAATGTGTCATTGTGGAAGCGTAATGCAGGCGCCCAGATGCCACTGGTCGACCCAATAGATTCTGCAAGAACGGGCAGTTGACTCGCACGGTTCAAAGCATGCCCTGTTGTGTTGTAAGTATCAACTCATTATTCGAAAAGCGAAATGCAACATACCGACAAGTCTCCAATTTGTCAAGTCCTTGCTAGCATGAATTGGGATACCAGGGAATACATTGAAACTACTCGAAGCACAGTAGAATGTCTCGTCAAGCTGATGGAATATGCAGCTCGGATCAGGATGGAACTGAATAATATCAATTAACCTTCTTTTTGGAAGTGTATCTGAATGCTTAGCCTACACCAGGTAAGATGGGATTGAACCACCTGGAATTGAAAGCTTGTGCAGTTGCTACTCGAGCCAAGGCCGTTGCAATCACCACCACGGAATAGGTGACCAATAGCATGGCAATCAATTAGAGATAAAGAATCCGTATCAAATACCAAGATCCGGTGTGTACAACTTTGCAAATAGAGCATTGCACCCACTGTTAGTTATACCCTACTCTATTATCGGGTTACGATTCCACTAACGTCACTGCATCTGCACATCCCCCGCGTTGTTCTGTACGCGCTAGTGAAAATCGCATAGCCTGCATGCTGTTTACCCGGGTAAACGCAGGCCAAATGGAGTAATAGCAGATTCCGCAACCCTTGTCGCCGCCAAGCCAGCCTGCAATTGACGTATATGAAGTTAAAACACAACGCGTCGAATGCGGATGTGTGGAGATGTCGCGTGTGGGGCACCGGGTAAAGTGAAGATCTATTGAGGTGGAAGAGTGGAAGAGGAGGAGCGGAGGTGAGGGTTACGAGTTTCGGACGAAAGAGGACCGAGGGGACGTCATCTTGGGCTATCCTTGGGCCATCACAATAATAAACACCAGCGACGATTGAGGAACGACGATACATGTATGTGGTATGAAGGCCTAGCATAGGATCATGGTAAAACGAGTCATAGAAGATAGTCCATCTGGATTATGTATTGAATTGATGTTGATGTACGCCCCTCGCTATCCGGTCCCAAGGTATCTCCGTTATGCATGCTAAAGATTAAGTAAAAGAACATAATGATACACGAATTGAAAACGCAGGGTTTTGTGCTGAACAGAAAGATATCAGACCCTTGTCGTAAGTGGGCCAATCGACACCGACAAAAAATAATAATGCGGAGAGCTTGAACAGTCAGCACCGATTACGCATCTTGCATGATAATGTCATCGTCTTCCTCGCCTTCAGCATCAACGTCCATATCACCCTCTTCTTCGTCGTAATCGCCATCCGCATCAATGTCTTCATCGTGTTCTTCTTCAATGGGCAAAGCTTTTCCCTTGCCTTTGAAATCGATGCTTCCTCTGGAACTGGCAGAGCTGCGTGTGCTTCTCCGCCCATTGACAGCAACGGCTTTGACGGCACCTCCGTCTTCGACATCCTCGCCATTCGTGACGCTTTCACCAAGTCGGCTTCGCGTTCTACGCAGGGAAATGGTGCCTGGTGTGAGGGCGCCGTTTGCGGACGGTGACATGAGGTTCTTGGCACCTCTGCTAGGCGACAGTTGGATCTTCGATACTGGTGCGGTGTGAATGGACAGTGAAGTGTTCCGTACGCGGTTTGGAGTGCTTGTTCTTCGCCGTGATCCAAATGGCCGTCCTGGTCGACGTCTTTGCGAGGGTTGCCCGGGTATGGGAGGGAAGATCTCGTATCGTGACGGTGGGATTGCCGGCTCATCCATATGGGAGCCAGCAAGAGCAATAGTAGAGCCGTTTGCGAGTGGGGTACCAGGAGCCGGTGAACCACCGTTGACGGAGTCTTCAGCGGTGATGGTGGGTATGGCTGCCTCGACGTCATCACCAGTGCCGTTAGTTTTCGCCATCTCCATCTGCACACCCTCCTCAGGCGCAGGCTTTTCGTCCTCTTCTACTTCATCGCGCTGCTGCACAGTTTGCAAGGCAGGTCCATCTTCGTACTGACCCAAACGACCCATAACGTACGGTGTCCATATCAGACAGTCGGGGTTGATCTTTGGGTTGCCTGCAGCGTTGCACTTCTCAATGTACGACTTGAAGTAGTTCAAGTCAAGGCGCAGCGCATACTTCTTCGTGACAGGGTCACGTACAAGAGCTCGTAAGCCTTCCAGAGCAGACACAATATCGTCCGGTGTCATCCCTGTGCGGTCTGAAATGGCTGATATACTGATCGCAGCCTTTTGTTGGAGTAGTTCCTCACATAGAACAAGCCGCCAGTATTTTCGATAACTCACCAAACCCATGTCACTGAGCGGTTTTTCCGGGCTTCCAGTCTTCCTCTCCACACGGGTGAGGAGGTAGGAAAACTCAATCAGATACTGTCCATATCCTTTGCGCATGTGAATCGGAAGTACCAGAATACATGAGACGTTGTTGAGCGAGCTGGGCCGCTTTTCTTTCGAGAAATAGCCGACAAAATGACAGCCGAAATTGTCGTTCTCAGTCATGACGTAGAACAGAAAGGGCTCGACGTCGTAGTAGAGCGTCTTGGAACCGAGGAACAACTTGGCAAGTAGACAGAGATTCTGGCAGTACACGGGATTCTTCCGGCCGTCGACCTCGAAGAATGAGTATTTCCCGTCGCGGTAGATCTCGTCGCCTGGAGGGTGCTTCGCTGGGCATTTGAGCTATGACTGTCAGTATACGACCAGGAGAAAAAATCAGGATACTTGCCTTATGTCGCCATGCGACGTAGTCCGAGTTCATGTATTTAAGACAGAACTCGCATATGTAAAGCACCCTATTTTTGCTGTACTCCTCTGGATATGGTGCAGCGTGCCAAGTGTCAATTTCCCATCCGCCAAAGTTGACGCATTTGATCTTGCTCGCAGTGGCTGCTTGCTTGTGTGAGCGCGCTGGCTCGGGAGGATAGAGTGCGGCCTGCTTCGCTTTCCACTCTTCTTCGGCCTTGATACGGGCGTCGTCAAAGCGCTTCCTGTCAGCAGGCGAAGGGTATGTTTTGGAAGTATCAGCATCAGCTTCGGAAAGCACGCCGCCGTAGGGTTTGCTCTTGGTTTCGTCGAGCTCTTTGTCCATGAAGCCTGGAAACGGTGTGGCGTGGTGGACATGTATCGTTGGGTAGTGCAGGACCTCTGGTGACTCTCGCGCAGCCTGTGCAGCCCGGCGGTTCCTTTCGCGACGTTCTCTATCCCGCTCACGCCGTCTCTCTTGCCGCTCTTGTTCAATCGTGAGAGTCTGAATCTTCTTCTTAGGCTTAGATGTGACAATCTGTTGGACTTTCTCGTTGTTGAGATGGAAAGCGATGATCAAGCTCTGGCCCTGAGCCTCTTCGATCCAGGCAAGTGGGCGTTTGTCGTTTCTCTTAGGTTGCCCGCGACGCGCCCTTGCTGGACGTAGCCGACCAGCTTCTGACCCATTCTGCTCTGCTTCGCCTCCACTTTCGTGACCATCTGTCATGACGCTACGAGCACTTCGTATGCTCCTCGATGGTGGTCTGGGTGAGACTGCAGGGACTGATGGCTCGACATCTGAGTTGGTCGCTTCAGAAGGTCTCCGCTTTTTCCGTGTTTGCCTTGAAGGCACCGGTGCCTCCTCCTCTTGTGAAGTCTTGCGTTTGCGCAGTGAACGTAATCCATCTGCTGATTCATCGGGAAGAATTAGCTCTTTAAATATTGAATGTCCTTCGGGGTCAACCCCACGATGTGAAGGCAGCAACTCTTTGGTCAACTTGTTCAGGGATGAACGTCTCCGGCGTGTAGAAGTAGAGGGCCGTTCAGCCTCTTCTTCTTCCTCAGTTCCGAAATTTTGAGTGCAGTCAGGGCAGCGCCAACGCTTTGCATCTACTCATCGTTAGTAAGGCGCGGTTCCGGGCTGACAAGATAACATACCGTCATCGGAACTTAGCGTGCCAGCCTTACGGGCGCATTGCCGATGTGCTGCAGGAACAACATGTCAGCCACCGAACAAGTAAATTCAAACATTCTTACTACTAACACACACCATGGTCTCCACACAAAGTACATGAGAGGGACTCTTCGAAATCCGGGCTTGGATCGTTATCCTCGTCTAGTCCGCAGTATCTGCTTGGTCAGTTTCGGTTTTACTTTCCAATATTTAGAATACACTTACACGCAGATATTGGGATTGGCCGACTTGATGACCTCGTCCTCTTCACCATCTTCACTCGCCTGCCATTGGTTCTCTTCTTCAGAATCGGCGTTGCTCGACTCGTCGCTGTTGCTGGACTTGGCGTCGGATGAATCTCTTGCAACATCATCGCCCTCGTAATCTTCCTCCTCGTCAGATGATTGAGGACGACGTTGGGCGATCTTGACAGCGCCAACTGGCTCGGCTTCATCCTCGTCGTCGTCTATCTCTTCACCCTCAGCATCCACATCTTCACCCTCGGCATCGTCCTCTTCACCCTCGGCGTCATCTTCTTCACCTTCAGCGTCATCGTCCTCACCCTCAGCATCATCCTCTTCGCCCTCGGCGTCCATGTCCGTTCCTTCAGCATCGGTCGTATGACCCTCGGCATCGGGCATGTTCTCGGTAGCCGGGGCTTGTTCATACTCTACATCATCCATCTCATACTCGCCATCGGCATCAATGTCTTCAAGTTCGGCGTTGCTCGCAGGCTGGCCCAGGAGCTCTGCCATGGCGAAGTTGACGGCAGAGGCCACCTTAGAGGCAAGATAAGCCACTGTCGCAGTCCCAGTGTAGTTTGAGTCCTAGAACATCGGTCGCGCGAGTGGTAGCAGCCGCGGAGGCTCTCTCATGCGGTGGTTGGTAAGCGCGTCGTGCCTGTGTCCTAACGCGTTGTTGTGACCCGGGAATCCGTCCACCGCGTGTTTTCACCAAGTATTATCGTGAAATGACTTGTACAGGCAGTGAATGACCAGAGTGAGGTGTCTCGAGCTCGTAGTCGCGTTGGCCGTGGCTGTGGGGAAGGTGGAGGTGCGCGACCTCAGCGGAGGCAATTGTTCCGGGGAAATGGGGACTGAAAGTATCAGGTTTCGCGGTTCGTATGAAAGTGTGGCTCAGTGCGACACCGAGAATAATTGTCGCTCGTCAGGAAACGCCGTGGGCCTGTAACGGCATCCTTCGAAATGACACCCTTTGCGTAGGTCGGGGTCGCTGCCAAGGATGCACGCACGGCCGCACCTCACTTCACGCCGACGCACCTCCAACCAGCCGTCACTGATAACCCACCCCGCAACACCACCGCGACTAAGTACACTACCGCAATCATGGGTGTCCCATTCGAGGCTCTGCTGCCCTACGCCATTATGACGGGCGTAAGTAATTGGCGCGCCTGAGGGCGAGGGAGTGCTAATGAGGGTCTAGTTCTTCGCATTCAGCGCTGTGTCTGTCGGAAAGCTCAAGGAGATGCAGAACGGAGGAAAGAAGACAAGGAGGGGTATCGATGCATGGGACAGGGTGAGTTTCCGGAAGCCCAGGCGCATTGGAAAGATGCTAACTTCAGTACAGCAAAGTACGACCATTTCACGATGACCTCATGCGATTTACTTACGAGACCCCAGTGATGGAGCGCGACCGCCGACTGACCGGATTCATGCGCGGACAGACAGACAAGCCGGTTGCTCCGGAAGGCTTCGAGCTCAACAACCCATGGAGGGTGGGTACGGAGATACTGGATGAACGGCAGGTGCTAACCACGGGCAGTGCGAGCAACGATTCATCTAAGCGATGCGAGCCTTTCCCGCGTCGAAAGCGGAACTGGCATACCCACACAGTATATTACATACCCAATAGTGACTACATCGTGCTGCGAAAGGATCACAGCATATACGGCAGTTGTGGGGACATGCAAGCAATCAACAATTCTCAACGTTCAGTGCTCTCTCTACTTGATCTCTGATGGCAATCCCGCGATGCCCTCGCGCTCCGCGTCTCCAAACTTCATACCGAAGTACTCCTCAAGCGCATCTATCCTTTCCTCTTCGCTCTTGAACTCGATTTCCTTGGTCTTTTCCCCCTTTACATTCCATTTCAAAGACTTGGCCGCCAGGCTCAGCTTTCCTACTAGTTCCCCGTCATCGCCCATGATCTTCTTATCAGCCACGACCATCTGCGTGAAGAAAGTCTTCATGCTAGTAGAAGTGAAATAATTCATCATCGCGTAGTCCTGTGGCTGAAATTCCAACTCACTATACGAGTATTTGATCTCCCAGTCACTATCGTCATTTCTTCGGTATTCGTAAACCCAGAGGCGCTGGTTTGGGTCAGTATTCCCAGGGATGTTGCGCCATTGGAGACGGGCCGACGCAGGTTGAATGTGCTTTTGGATGGTACCCGAGCGCTCAAGAGGCATTGGGACGACAGGCCCGTCAGCCCCGAAGCCAACATCGACGTGGTACTTGGTGTCACCGATAGTGACAAAGTTCACCATATGGGACCAACCGGTCCAACTGTCACCGGTCCAAACTCTACAGCCACCAGAATACAAATTGAATCCCAGCGAATTCAACAGCGTGCCGAAGAGTCTGTTGTTCTCCATGCAATACCCACCACGTCCATTGTCATCGCCAATGATCTTCCTGAATAATTCCTCAGGATGGACAGATACGCTATGGTGGGCTGAATAATGCAGGGTTATATTTTCAAAAGGTACCGCTGCTAGCTGCAGCTTTTGGAGTAGCGCAAGGTACTCGAATGCGTCGTTGGGATCCAGACCAGCCACGTCATATTTTCTCTTTTGTTCCGACAATCCCAGGCGGGCAAAGTATTTTGTTATTTGGTCTTTGGTGTATGTTGCGCGTGCGCTCATGTTGTTGACTGACACGGACGTTATCGATAGCGGAGTAGCGCAGATCCGAATTTGGAACGGGGCGATTGGCGTATGTTTGTTGAATGCGTTGAAAAGATGGCTAATCAGATGAAGGATCCTGAAGCATTGCGAAGAAAGATTCGTGCGCGGGGCACACACTACCTGACGCCAGTATGGTGTCGTCAGGACTACTCAGCGAGTCTCAGCGAATACGAGGGCGAGTCGCGCGGGATGGTGGGGAGGGATGTCTCCAAGCGCGCATGAACCCTGAGCTCAGACCGGCGGGGCTAGTGAATTGCAGGGGTCGCGGGCACCCCTTGACCTTGATCCCCTACCAGAGTAGCGCCTGTATTGGTGCTGCTTGCACGCTTGCACGTCTCTCCTGACCCAAAGTTTCCAAGTTCTCATTGACCATGTCGAGCTGCTCGCCGTGAGCGCCAACCATCCCCGCTGGCTGCGCGAGTACTATTGCTTTGCGCCCCCGTCGCGCTTTCCATCCGAACCTCAACCGCTCACCACCGCGCCGACTCGCCCTTTGTCTTGTCGCCGCGTCGCCCCAGAGCCACCATGACCAGCAATGGCTTACGCACCCAGTACCCCTACGTCGGGGACACACTCAGCCCGCGCGCCCTCTACGACTTTCCCTCACCAACTTCAAACTACCAGTCAGGCATCAATGGCACTGCATCGCCGAGCTTCTTCCCCATGGCATACCAGATCTCCCCACGATTCGGTGCCAGTGCCTTCATCCCGCCCCCAGAAGTCTTCGTAGACGGCCGCAGGGAGACGATCCGCGAGAATGGCATGTACACACCTCGCAACTCGGGCAAGCGAAGCTCCGACGCCCTGAACACCGACCCAGTGGCCATGCATTTGCTCGTTGAGACGGCAATTGGAGATAGCCAATATTTCGATATTCTGAGCGTGGAGGAGGTAGAAGCGCTCAAGCAGGAGCAGAAGGGTCTGGACACACGGCTGGGTACTGTCAGGCGGAAGCTAGAGTCCGAGACCAAGATTCGCGATGCGACACGCTCACTGGGACGACTAGCCCAGAAGAAAGCCGGACACAAGCGCGGCCAGAGCAGCAAGAGCAACAAAAGCAGCAAAGGCAGTAACGCCGTGCAGGAATATGACCCCAAGGACCAAGAGGGCCTTGAATCAAGCAACAGAAAGGTTGAGGAGTTTATACGGGAGTGCTTGGAGATTGAGTCTCGCATGCGCATGATCGATATGCAACTGCTGATGCACACTGCCGCTGTACTTCAGCTTACCCACAAGGGCCCCAAGCACCGTGAAGACGATACCGAGCTATCGGAGGACCGGTTCCGGAGACCAGACAGCCCCGCGAGCCTAAACACTTACGAAGACGGCAGATTGGGCGGTATTCGTGGAGGCGAGTTCGATGAACGGAGCTTCTACAGGTCCCCAGAGAATCTCGACAACCTTATGAACGTGCTGCAAAGTGGTAAACATCTGACAGCTGCGTCGGAGCGTCAAGACCAAGCGTTGAACGCGACTGCCGCACGACTCCAAGAGATAAACGAGCGTATAAGATCGCTCATCATTGAGGCCAATCCCGAGCGCGACAACGACTTTTCACTACCGCCATTGGCTCTCGAAGGAACGCCCGACGCTACAACCCTGGACCGCCAGCTCGATTTCCTCGATCAAGGTCTTCGCAGTATCAGCGCTGAACAGATGAACATCCGCAACAACTCGAGACACACTCTTAACGAAGTCGAGGGCCGTCTTGAGGGCATCAACAATCAGTTATATGCCGTGATATCTCGATCCGACAGTGAACAGGCCGACAAACTCCCACCTCCACCCGCCATCACGGGAGGTGGCTCCACCGAACAGCTCAACTACATGGAAGACTCCTTCTACAACCTTGAGCAAATTCAGTATGCGATGAACGAGCAAATCAACGAGCTCCGCTCCAGGGCTCCTGTTACTGTCAGTGATGGTTCAGAAGCTGCGGAAAAGGCAGAGAAGTACGAGACTACCATCATGGGCCTTTGGCAAATGATTCTGGCTGGAGAAGAAGAGGCACGTGAACGGAAACGTGAACGACGACGACTACTCTCTGAAGACCCTGATGCCAATGAGCAACTCTCGCCGGACGAGGACTACAATGCCAACGAGACATACTCACTTACTGCATTCTCTTCCAAGGTTCAGTGGCTATCCAGCCGGGCAGCCAGTCTCAAAGACAAGCAGTCCGTCCTAATGCGCCAAATCAAGCAGCAACGTGAGCTAAACAGCAAGTCCGATGCGCAGAAAGAGGCAGAATTTGAGCGACTCAACACGCAGGTCCTCAGTGCAAGGTCCGAGAAGAAGTCGATGGAGGGTGAGCTCGAGCGTGCAATGGAGCAGCTACAGCAGTTCGATGAGCACAAGATTCAGAATGACTCGCAGATTTTGCGCGAGACGCAAGAGCGAAATGCAGGTCTGGAGGCTCAGCTCATCAACGTTCAAGAGCGAGTGATGGCTTTCGAGTCTGAGTTGAAGGAGGCCAAACAACGTGCTGTCGCGTACGAAAATCAACTGAGGGACGTGCAAGAGCAGGCTGTAAACTTCCAAAGCAAGATGCAAGATGCTGAGAAACGCGCTGCTACATTCGAAGAAGAACTGAAGGATCACCAAGAGCGCAACACCGCGTACAATGTCTCGTCAAGAGAGGCAGAGGATCGCACCGCTGGCTACGAAGCTCAGGTTCGGGATGCACAGGAACGAGCTCTCAAGCTGGAGAGAGAACTCAGGGACGCTCAAGACAGTGCCCGTAGTGAAGCGGCAACGATTCAAGCCGAACTAACTACCTCTGCGCAGAAGATCCAAGAGGTTACAGCAGCTCTCCAGGCTGTGACGGCCGAGAAGGAGGAGGCAGAGGCGCGCTCCTTGGACGCCACCAACACTCTGAACGCAAAGGAAGAAGAGTTCCGCAGCCTCGAAGGCGAGATCGTTCGTCTCACCACTGAGCTTACCTTTGCCAAAGCAGAGCTTGACGGCGCTTACGGTACTCGCGCACAACGTGCTGCCGATTCGGCTGCAAATCCCGCCATTAAGAGGGAGTTGGATGAGCTCGCCGAGCAGAACCAGGCGCTCCTGGGTGAACTGGAAGCGCTTCGCAAGGTCCAAGACGTTGCCTCTCAGTCCGAAGCTGAGGCCCGCCAATCTGAGCGTAATCTCAAGGCCGAGCTCAAAGGCATGGCTGCTGAGTACGAAGCCCTCACTCGTGATGCTATCCAGAACGAGAAGGACCGTGAAGTCCTCGAAGGGCAGATCGACAAGCTCCGCGACGACAAGGAAGCCCTGGAGCGCGAACTCAGTGACGAGAAGGTCAAGTGGCTTGGAGTCAGGAGCCCAGGCATGCCGAATGGCGCTGCTGCTCAGCTTGACATGGGTGCGACTAGCATTCGCATGTTGAGAGAAGACTTCAGGAAGATGATGCGGGATCGAACAGCGGAGGGCCTAAAGGCATTGAGAGTGAGTAACGCCCTATCATTGTACTACGGTATACTAACGATATACAGGCGGAACAAGAAGAACGACGGAAGCTTGAAGCAGTCGTTCGTCAGCTACGGAAAGATGCGATGCCACAACGCTCTAATCTCTCAAGGACCATGACGACACCACAATAGCACGAATTCGTTTGATCGCACCACTGTTTTTGCGCTTCACTTCATCACCGTTGTATTTCTATATACCCACTTTTTCACCTTCTGGATCCGTATCATCGACGCATTATACGCGGAGTTTGGGCATCGACCACAATCTATACTGGCGTTTCTACCACTATGGAAAGCATATATGCATATAAAAGTAATGTATACGATGTGCTTTGCTTGTTGTTTGGCATCAGCATACGAACATACATGGCCTTGGCTTCATCTCTTTAGGTTAATAGACTTGTCGCTGCCTGCAGCCAGAGAATTACGTTTGTTGAGATGGCTCTACGTTGGTGATGCGTGTTGACAGCTTCCTGCTCTTACGAAACATACTACTGACCAACGTCGTAGCGCTAGTGATGGTACTCGGACCTGAATACGCGACGCTGGTCTTCTTTAAAACGTGTAGGACGCCTCAGAGATAATTGGTGCTAGCGTCTCCACTTTTCCCAAGGCTTTTGTGCGGACCCCATCGTCTCAAGACCTATCCTCTACTATCCTCACGAGCTGCCGTGTACAGCCTCATTCAGGCTGCCAGTTGATCAAACATGTCTCTTCGCAGACTGATCTTGGCACATATATCAAGGCTCACACATCTTCTCTTCTGGCCCCATATTTCAAGGCAGCATCCGTGTCTTCCGAAGTAGTCATCTTGAAAAAGCTAGAAGGCGGGCGGGTGGCTTCCGTTGTCTCCACTTGCAGTCTTTCCTCCCCTGCATACGGGTGGCCTTAAAGGTACTGTGGGGGGAGTAATGTGAGCTGCCAGCTTACAATTGTCCGCGGTACCTGAATGGGAAGCCTAATGTGGTATTACCCGTGGCTGTGTTCCCTCTCCAGTGTAAAGACATCTGCTCCCATTGGCCGCGTGGTGCCTTTCCCGAGAAGAACTACATGCCGTTACTCTTGTAGCTGCTCGCCGTATTCCTTCGTATTGTCCCGATCTTACGATTGTGCCAGAGCGGTGAGGTATTTGCAACTGAGTGAAGGTTAGCCTTGGATGCCTGATGGTGCTATGTAGTATTCTGTGGGGACATGGAAGTTGGAACGATATAAATACCAGATGAAAGCCGTCTCTATCTGGTACCACACTACTCAGGCTACTACCACCATCGTCACGTCCTATAATACCCGTCCTCTCGTAATACCCAATCGCACACCATGAAGGCCACTACCATCCTCGCTACCCTCTCGCTCACCGCTTTGGGCGCCGCTATACCATCCCCCGACTCCCCTCCTACCGACACATCCCCATACATCAAGTCCTCCTTCTCCTGGGTAGACTGGGTCGACAGCCTAATTGCCGACCCATCTACAGCCCTTACCACCGAAGAAGCTCTCGCCGCCTTCGAGGCCGGTGCCGAGAACCCCGAAGACCTTACCAAGCGTCAGGAATTTGCAAACTGCCAACAGCTTACTTCGTTCCCTCCATCCGTTGGCGACGCAGTGTCTTGTATCAACGACTTGGCTGGACGCGGCAAGGCGGGTCAGAACTGCGATGTTAGCAGTATCGGAGGTACTGTGCAGTGCAGCATTGGAAGTGCCCATATCGTTACCGTAAGGGGAGGTACTAATGCTCCTACGAGCGTGAACTGGTAAGTTCCCTAACTGGATATTGTATTAGATGGAGTGTGCTGACTTGGAGTTTAGCAACGATATTGCGCGTTCGGGCGGTATTATCATGGACCGCTGCACACGCGGTGACAACACTGTTTCTGGAACTGCGTATATTCCCCAGGGCGGTGTTGCTGTACATATCCAGCATTCTTAGAGGGGAACTTGGACGTGTTTTGGCTCGTGGGGTTGCAAAGTGAGGAAATCAAACAGACGGCAGGAAGCAGGGTAGTACCTGCCTTTTATGGACTATATGACGTTATGAAAACTCTAGGTTGAACACAACAATACCACCGCCATCGAATACTGAGTCTTTTTAGTGATTGGAACCTGCTGTAGTGAAGGTCTCTCCTCGCAACATGCCTCTACAGTGTTTTCGTAGAGCCCTCGTTCGTACTGATAATGCAATAGTAGCAAGAAGACTTATACATCAGGACCAGTATAACCCTTGTGTCACTAGGATGGTGTTTCATACTACAGGGTTTGAGATGCTGCGGCTCGGGTCTTGCGGCCAATGGGTAAATGTGTAGCTCTTTGACGGACAATCAGCATGTGCAGTTCTTTCTCGGAAAAGACCACTGAGATAGCAGTACCAGACAGATACACTATGGTCCAATCGGGTCGATTATGTTCCCCACGCTCACCAGTTTGCCAAAGAGGAGATGGTTATCGCCTGTCATCAATCTAAAAGCAGCTGTACAAACACCCACCTCAACACAATCTAAACGATCATCGTCAACAGCATCCTCTCCACCTACCCCTCCACCCCCTCATTCCAAAGCAAGTTCAGCCAGCCCTATCTCCGCAACCCGGCGAATAAATGTGAAAAGAAAGAACTACTTATCGCCCTTGCAGCCACACAAACCCACGTCGGCCCACCCACACCGCAATTCTCAAAAAAGCAAGGTTGCCCAACCATGCCTCAACACCACTTTCCTTTTCCCAGTATAACGGTACCGGAGGCAGGCGGCTGGCTGCGTTCTCCTTGCATGAACAAAGCCACTTCATTCTCGTTTGGCGTCTGCATGCAGAAGCGAGATAGGGTCGACGTGCACGAGCCAGGTGCTGTGCTACCAAAAAAAGTAAACGGAAAAGGGGAAATTGCATGAATGCATGGATGTGGAACAATGACGATCGACTTTGCCAACACACCACCGCCATGATTCAGCTCGTCTGCGTTGGATTGTCATGTGAATTACATTGTCGTGCTTACTGCATGCACAACTTCTATGCTAAAGATCCGCCTATCTATCCTCGTCACCTAGCCCATCCTCGTATGATAACAATAATAACCTAGGCATTTAGTGCCGGAATACCAGATAACGCAATGCAGTGAAAAAAGCGACATAGAAAATCGTGTAGCAAATGGCGACTTTAGGTTTACAAGTTAAGTAGGCCGAGCTAGAAAGCGGCGGAAACGTATGATGCGGGGGTATCATACCGCAGAAAGTGGAATAATGTAAATGCTAGAAAGGAATCGTATCATAGTGTGGTAATGCAGTGTGACGAGACAAAAGGAAGAAAGCGATGCGGAGGTTTAGTAGGTCCCTCCTAAACTGTTCCAGGCAGCCAGAACATCGTCACTGACGCTGTCGCGATCGTTACTCGTCATCCTTGGGCTACTCGTGATGTTGTCATCTGGACTCAGGTGGCGTGATCTTCTTGTGCTAGCGCTCTTGTAGTAGCTTGACGTTTGTGAGTAAACAGACGTACGTGATCCGGTAGAGTGAATGCTGCTCTGTCGATTTCGTGTTTCGGCGCCCGCGAGCGCCAGTTCACTTATGTGTCGGGCGACCTTCTTTGAGGGTTTCGGGACTGGTGGCTCGATGATGCTAGGAGCACGAGACGAGGCTTCAGAGACTGGGGCCAAATCTCTAAAACCAGTAGACGTGGGAGGTACCGGGAATGAGATTGCCGTGGGACTGGATGCAGTCCTACTGCGGCGATGGAATGATTCATCTTTCATTCTCTCTGGCGGTGAACTAATGACACCTTGATCGAGCATAGGGAATTCCTCAAGCTCGTTACTGGTATCACTGCTCGCCACCTTGACTACGTCCTGGTCGTCAGTGTAAAGTGCGGGCGTCATTGGCGAGGGCAGAGGTGATGGGTGGTCAGTAGTCGTGGGTGATGCTATGCTAGCAGCAAGTGTTGGGGAAGTAGGCGGGAACGGATCCACTTGTGAAAACCCGGAGGGCATTGGGAAGTGGTGCGGCAGCCTTCCTCGACTGGCAGGAGAGTAGTTGCGGTCTGACCATGTGTCGCTTACGGAACTATCGCGGAGTTGGCTGGTATTTGCCTGGCTTTCAGTCGTCGAGGATCTGCCACGTGATGGCGCAAGCGACGAAGATGTACCTGCAGATGCCCGGTGCTTGGACCTGGTCTCAGTGGATCTTACATGACTTGACTCCCGAGAATCTGTTGAAAGAAAGGCGGACGTGCGGTGTGGTGGAGACCTTTCCGCTGCCGGCTTGAGCTGCTTCTCTTGTTCCCGTATGGGCGCCTGCGATGCGCTCTGTTTGTTCATAGCTGCGCGTTTCTTTCTCATCAGCTCCAGCAAAGCCTCCTCTTCTGCCGTCACTTGCATATATTTGCGCGACCCTTCCGATTGGGGCTGTGGCGCACTTGCTGACGTGCGCGCACTCACAACGCTATGTGCCGTAGGCGACACTGGTGTGGTAACAGCAGTCTGTGGGCGGGAATCTTCGTGTTCATGAATGACCGAAGGCTGCCTCACGTGGCTTATCCGTCTACCGCCACTGTGAGTACTGTTTCGAGGATAATGATACGATGGGAGAGGTGGCGGCTCCGGCATGTACATCACTTCCATGGTGGCCGTTGTAGATGTCGAGAGTGTGCTCATCTTTCCAGATGATTGCCCACGACGGTGTGGGCGAACTTCATATGCCTGTGCTCGTCCAATAACAATCTCCCCTGTGTAGTCGCCACTGTCCAAGCTCTTGCGAACGCTGCCCTTGCGAGATCGTGACCGGTTGTCGCTCTCGTCTTCAGATGACGAAAAGGACAAGACGCTAGAGTCTTTAAGGTTGGTCTTGGAAAGGGCAGACTCTTTAGTCTTTGACGTAGAATACGTTCGATACGTGTCTACTGAGTACTGGCTAGGTGAGGTTAGATGAGTAATGTCAACAATGTCCTCGAGCGCGAAGCTGTCCCGTTTGTACGCTGGTGTGGGATCCTGCGATCGACGACTGTAGTTTGATGCACTTCTGCCTCGCGAGGGCTCACCAGCGGTATAGCTATGGTCTGGCACAACAGGTTTGAGATCTGAATATATAGCATCGTCATGTGGCTGCTGTGTTTCTTCCGCCTGGCTGTCTTCGCTCTCCTCGTCGAGCGCATCAAACCAATGCTGCACGCCTTTTGGTGGTCGTCGTACATGTATCTTCGCATTGTCATATTGATCCCTCTTGACTTTGCGTACTGGACTTGCGGGAGTCCTTGTTGGAGGATTCTGATACTTCACGTTAGGCTTCTGCAGCTTGGCAGGTCCTGCTTGTGGAGTCGGGTGCCTCGTCATCGGGTGAGGGAAGTACTCCGAGTTCATGGACATGGCAGCCGGTGAGTTCACCATCTTGGTTGGCGAAAGCAATGTACCATAGTTGGGTCCATCACTGTTGTCCTTGGGCTTGGGGAACAGTTTGGAAAGATCCAGGCGGGCAGGTTTACTTTTTCGGTATTCCTTCTTCCTCGTTTCATCTAGCATGGCAGGGGATAGTGGACTGGCATCATAGTTGTCGTAACCATGGTCCGTCAATACTGGAGGCTGTCCTCTTCGTAACGCTCTATCTCGGACTGCCGAATCGGAGGTTTGCTGTGAGATGTACAGGGGTGAACTCTTCGCGTCGTAGTGCGATCTCAGGGTCGAGTTGGACGTTTGTGGGTGTAGCCGGTGAGTGACGGAACCGTTGTCAGAGCCCTGCCTACTTTCTCCAGTATAGGTGCGTCCCAGGACGTTGGACGATGGTCGTTTTGACATGCTGGGTCGTTTCGGGTGTCCACTGTTCTCCGTGCCTGTTTGCGAGTTTCTCTCGTCGATGTGAGAGCCGAAACTAGCCTCGGATACGGTAATGGACATGTAACCAGGACTTGGTGGGATTGTCGACTGTCTTGATGTCGAGCGATGCAGGGCATCGGACGTGCCCAGTACTCGATGTGCTTTGCTGGACGTGTCTTCGTGACGGGAGGGCTTCTCGGGGCCAGAGGGTATCGATGGGGCAGGGTGGACGTCGTGGACGTCAAGTTTGGATCGCGAGCGGCGAGGCAGTGGGAAGGAAAACTTCTTGGGTCCGCGGTCGCCGCGAGCCATGATGCCTGGGACAGCCGCGAGTGGGCAGAGAGAGATTGGTGGCTGTGGTGCGGGCGTGGGTGCGACTCAGTAAAGTTAGAGATACGATGGTGGAGACTGAATCGCGGTATTCGTTGGCGCTACAATGGCAATGGCCACATGGGGTAGAGTGTTGTCGAATGGCACGTCTTGTGCTGCCACCGGCCGGCGCTGACAGGACATGAAGTGATGTTTGCTTTTGGGTGCAGGGAGGCGATCCGATATGCAGTGGAAGAAGTCCGGCAGCTTCGATGGAGGAATCCAAGGGTTCAATTGCGGGCCCCTACGGCGATGCTGCACAGAGCGCTAATCCGGCGTGGACTGGTTGAGTGCTATCTGCAGGAACGGCAGCGCGGCGCGAGTAGTACGATGTCATGCAGCGATGGGACGGGACTATCAAGTTTGCTGAGTGTCGGCCCTCTGGGGGCGAGGGGGACAGCGGATTAAAGTGGCAACCCTCCAGAAATCCCAAGAAGATGGGAGAGGGCGGGTATAACCCGCGAGTTATCACCCAAGGATCCATTGAATTTACCGCTTGTGAGGAGCTGGTGATGGTAGGATCCGCATGGCAGTCGGCTTCAGGGGTCGCTCATGTCATTGCAGACGTGCGGACCGCCTGTGTGCGCAAGCGTCGAGCCATGCACGGTCCCAAAGCCACACCTGCAGTCTTCAGACATGCATACCCTGAGTATCTGTCATATGACAGCTCGCCGTTCTCTAGTCGGAACTTGCAGCACTGCGGCAGTGCGCGGCCACGAGCATTTTCGTCTGTCGCCCGTCGCCGTCGCCGCAAAAGACAGGGCTGGAATCGTCAGGAGCGAAAAACCTACTTGTGGTTGAGAAGGACTAGAGCTCGCCGTACCGAACTTTGTAGGATTATCCATGCGTCAGTAGACGACACTAGCACCCGCCCAGCGCCCTAGTCCTAGGGCAGCGGCGATATGATTCCCCGCTGGACGCCGAACATGAACCATAGTCTCCGACAGAGCCCTGAGGCAGAACGATAACCTCACCACCAATTTCCACCACCTGTACCTGCATCATATCGTGCTGCCTTCCCCACCGGCTTTCTTTCCGACTCACCACCAGCAGCCCATGTCGCACATGTTGCACATCGCCTCGTATCCATTCATCACGTTGGAATACAAAACGGGTAGCAGCAGCTCTGCAGTGCCCACATAGTGCACATCTGGGTCTGTGAGCATCGTCAGGGGTGAAAGACGAATTGCGCGATTGACCTTCGTCTTTCCCTTCCTGTTCCTCCATAGTGATGGTGCGGCTATCTTCTGATGATCACGAACATCCTCGTGGGGATGCACGTAGCCAAGCCGGCTTTTCGTAGATCCGGCATCTCCTAGCGAAGAAGCGCGGTCCCTTTCCACGCGCTCCACCACGGCTATCTTCTCAGGTTATTGTAAGCTGACCCATGCCATGTACGCGTCGAATTATCAGTATGGTTTGGCTAGCGCTGACGCGGGAGCTCGACGCTGTCATAAATGCTTGGTTATGAAATGTTATAGTTCGTTTGGGTATAAGAGAAGGCCCGCACATGAAAGACCGTCTTACTGCCTGAGTCAATAATCCAAACACGCGACCACGATACACTTTGGGCACGCAAATGAGGCTATCAGCGAGGTTGACCGAACTCAACCGAACACTTCTAGTGGCATTGGGGCGCTTCGGAGTTCTCACCGCGTTGTTTTGAACATAGATTGCACCGCGGGCACTTGACAGGCTCTCTACTGGCACCACAAGTTCTAAGGCTTGTGAAGGTCGTTTCAGCTTTTATGGTGCACCCGTCTCGTTGGTAACTATGATTGGATTTCGGAGCAGGTCCTAGTGGTCGTACTGTTAGCTTCTCGCTTGTATGCTTTGAAGGCTACGAACCAGACGCATATATAGTGAGTAATCCCAGGTGTAGAGTATAACGCCGTCATGTGAAACCGAGCATCGGAAGACGGTCTCGGCCATGTGATTGTCCAGTATCCTGCGTAAGTTCCAACACACTGAAATAGCTCAAAGACTTTCGAGTACATGGGCGATGTTATTTCCTGGTAGTCTGGTGTATTGTATTTGACTTATTGTGCTGTCATTGCTTGATGCTAATTACTGTTTCGCTCGAAGGGATGAATTTGTAGTCCTCCAGAGTATCGTCCGGTAAGTCTGAGACTGAAAAACCGATGGCTGGGACAATGTTCGCTAGCCACTCAAGGTGTTCAGGTGTCACCTTTTTCGTTAGCTACCATATGAAGAGAACGAGAGAGGACAGTCATTGCGTTTCCTCGTTATCGCTTCCGCATTGGTGGTGCAGCAGGAATCGTGATATCGCTAGGGCAGGCAAGAAGGAGGTTTTTTCAACAAAAAAAAGCGACGAAGATGCGAGTGCGGATACGAATAGGGAAAATATGTGATGGAGACAATCACATAGTGTAGTGCCTTGATGAATATTGTCGTCGCCGTGTCTCGAATAGGGTGCGGTGGAGGGAGTCTATCGCAATGTCACCTTTGCTTGGAAAGACATCATCGAGCTTCTGCTGCTGCTCAGGTTCGGTGAGTAAGCCCGTATAAGAAAGAGCTCGTGTTTACAAAGTTGTGTCTTCCCAAGGTCGTGTAGCCAAAGATACTCTAAGGGTATGTACCGCTACGTGCTTGTTGAAGTTGTAACGCAAAACCGTATGTATGACTTCGAGTAGGGTTTCGTGTATGGGATATATGGTGGAAAAATCGAGTTCCTTCCTATCAGGGTGCTTTCATGATGTCGAAGGGTCATCTACACGTAGCAAGGATTCCTGGTTCAACTCAAGACGGCGGTGTAGCAATGAGTTGCCGTCGCCGTTTTCGAGACCACGCCTAGCTTCGCAATTGCATCTTCATTGCAATAGCTGCTTCCGAGTGAAGTTGCATCGCAGGCTTTGTGTATTTGTGTTTATCGGGATGCCATGCAATGTAGCGCTTGTGGCGTCGTACAGCCGTGCCGCTTCCAACACTGCTGCACATGCAGCTATTGCATACGCAACCCAAGCAGTCTCGAAAAAGGATGGCTTCCAATATGCTACTCGTAGCGGTGTGTGTGCGTATGTGTCTACACAGCAATGGATAGAGAACAGCACAGACGGCGCTTGTTGTCGTGTTTTGCCACGCCAGAAAAGTTGATGGGATGGCTGACCGAATGCGGCGTCACTCGGCACAAGCCTCGTGACTGGCGGTATCAATATACCGCCCGCAGCGCCCGCAAAGCTGCAGCAATAGCTCAACTATAGCTCATACACGACATGAGCGTTGAGAGGTCTTTATGTGAGAATGTGAGATATAGATAGCATCGATACCTGTAGAAGCAACAACAAATTCCTAATATAACGAAGCTCTGGAGCTTCCCATTGCGCAATACAGACGGCATGCTGTCAAGCACCCATGTCAACCCATTAGCGCTAGTCAGTGGCCCACTGCGAGATGCTCTGTCGTGCCTTCGTCTACCTAAACCCCACCACCACTGCCAATCCACACGCAATACCCGACAGAGCCATATACACGACCGTCCTTCGCTTCCCTCGCCTCCTCAGCAGACACGGCGACATCCTTGGCGGCACTCCAGTCTCCCGCGTTTCAACCACGCCATCACGTCTCCATACGCTCCTATCTCTCCGTCGGCGGCGACACGTCCGATAGCGACCACGACGATCCCCGTGACGGCCTCCGCGAGCCAGCAGACGACGTGTGTACCGACTGGCGACATGCACAATAACTAGGCCCGTCGTCTTCTCCCGCGTCATTCCTGCTCCGCCGAGCTCGCGCTTTGGTCCCGAGGTCTCAGGTCCCGGATCACCACCACTAACGTTTCCGCGAGCCACTTCACTCGGCAAGTGAACCGAACAAGCTTTTTGAGACCCATCCTCGCACGCATCACCGACACTCGGAAGAACATCCACGCCTTCCGTCACGCTTGCGCAACATGGCCTCCAACGCTGCAGGCCCCAGCGCTGACGGCGTGGCCACGACAGTGCACACCGAAGCCACAGACCCGTATGCCACCATGGGACAGTTCTCCTTCGCGCCAGCAACCAAGACGACAGTAGTCACGACCACATACACCACCACGACCACGTTCCCGCCCTTGTGTGTAAACGCCCCCGGCAGCCTCAGCGAGCGAGACCCCAAGGATTACCCGCTGGCCCACGTCCAGGCTCCCGAGTCAATACGCAAGTTCTACTTCGAATCCGGAGGCGAACTGGCTTGCTTTGAGGAAGCAGACGCTGCTTCTGAGAAGGTGCGAGAGGTACGCTTTTCCCTCACGCCAGGGATATGCCTGCAGCTGAGGCCTTTCACGTTGCAGCCGCCATGCCCCCCCAGCTAACACTTTGATTGCAGCAGAAAACACTCCGCCAAAACCTACGATCCGCAAACGGCACCCTCAAGAAGGTCGAGTCCTACGACGGCCCGCCAGTCTTCGCGACACCCAGCCGCTCGACGCGTCCAAAGCCACGCGCTCCTCACCAAGGGCTCCGTTCAGTCTCTGGTCGTCGGAAACGGGATAATGCAGACGATTCGCCGCCGCCACCGTCAATCACAAAAGCCGTTGAGCTGCTCGGTACACATCGCCAGAGCAAGAAGCCCAGGTTAGAGCACGACAAGGACGCTCGCATGGCCTCCCGTCCCACATCGAATGAGATGGAGGATCCACACCTCGCTACGCCCGACACAGACATGGCCGGCCTCGGCTCGTCCAAACTCCCAAAACTTCGCAACAACAATCTACACAGCTCCAAGCCCAGAGCTACGTCACAGCAGATCGGACCGAACCAAACGCCGCCTCGATGGCGGCTTCAGGAATCGAGTGCTCGCTCATCACACTCTAGAGGTAGCCTCTCTGACGACCGAGAGCCGACCCCCGAGCCCTCCTTCCCCACTAGTGTATTCGACGGCCCAGGCGTAGCTGCTACACCCCCAATTGCTGAGTCCGATTTGGAACCAGGTGGACCTTTCGCCGAAGAAGCATCTTTTACGCCTTCACGACTCACTCCCCTTGATACAACTTCGGCGCAAGATGTAAGCTTGCCCAGTCCCAGCCTGTCGCCCATCACGGCTGCCGCAAACCTCGCGCAACAAACGAATGGTGGAGCGTCCTTCTCAGGCACAGAAATGGACTCGGATGTGAATGACGTGTCAGGATTTGACCTGTCACAGGGCACTTCAAGCAGCTCGCACACGGGAGACTTTTCACTTTTCCCTGGTTCCCGACAACACGACAATGGTGACGGTTCCAATACACAACTGCCTACTCCTTCTGTCATGGATATACCGAATATGCTCAACTCATTCGATGCTCTGCCAGAGCAGATGAAGTCGTACGTCTTATACCAGATGCTGCGGAGATGCAAAAAGCCGACCCTACACTTTGTTGCGGATGTCGTCAACCCTGCCCTTAAGAGGGACTTCATCGCCTCGCTTCCTACCGAACTCAGCCTTGAAATCATCAGTTATCTGGATGTCAAGAGCATGTGCAGCGCAGCACAAGTGTCCAAGTACTGGCGGAAACTCACCGATACCCATGAGTCCGCGTGGAAAGATCTGTTAGACAAAGATGGATACAAGCTGCCACATGGCGAGCTGGAGCGTGCTGTGCAAGAAGGCTGGGGCTGGCAATACCCCCATTCCACTGACAGCTACGAGCGCGACCTGCGAGCTCAATCAGTAGCCTCGAGGTCAGACAGCGAAACCATCTCAGGCTTCTCCACTTCTAGCCTGTCTAGCGGCCTCCAAGATCAGGAGGGTGCAGTGACACGCTCCTCGTCCACACGTCAGAAGAGGAAGGCTACAAGTAAGCATAGCAGTAGCAGTGGCAAAAAGGCTCGCAAGGGTCGTACCTCCACTAGGACACAGGTTGCTCTCTACTCGCAACCTGCGGATTATCAAGAGGGCCCACATGCTTTTGCTAAGAGAGCAGAAGCCGCCATCTCTGATCCCAACGTTGGCTTGCCCGGCCTTCGTGCTATGCATCTGTTCAAATCCTTGTACCAAAGGCATCACCTCATCCGCAAAAGCTGGATGGCGGTAGACACAAAGCCAAAGCACATTGCTTTCCGCGCACACCAGCGCCACGTAGTGACATGTCTGCAATTCGACACAGACAAGATCCTGACTGGTAGTGACGATACTAACATCAATGTTTACGACACCAAGACAGGAGCGCTACGAAGCCGCCTCGAGGGTCATGAGGGTGGCGTGTGGGCTCTTCAGTACGAGGGAAACACACTTGTATCCGGCTCGACTGATCGCTCAGTGCGAGTATGGGACATCGAAAACGGAAAGTGCACACACGTGTTCCAGGGCCATACATCCACCGTCCGGTGCTTAGTGATCCTCAAGCCAACTCAGGTTGGTGAGACCCTTGACGGGCAGCCTATCATGATGCCGAAGGAGGAGCTCATCATCACTGGCTCACGAGACTCCACCCTCCGTGTTTGGAAGCTTCCCAAGCCAGGCGACCGGGGCATCATGCAGACTGCAGCGGCATCCAACGATCACGACAACCCGTACTTTATCCGCGCTCTAACTGGGCACCATCATTCAGTACGTGCAATCGCTGCACACGGCGACACGCTCGTCAGTGGTAGCTACGACTGTACAGTTCGAGTGTGGAAAATCTCGACTGGAGAAGTTCTGCAACGTCTCCAAGGCCATTCGCAGAAGGTGTATAGCGTCGTCCTTGACCACGCGCGCAACCGTTGCATCAGTGGTTCGATGGATAACATGGTCAAGGTCTGGTCTCTGGAAACAGGTGCCTGTATCTTCACCCTTGAAGGCCATACCTCACTTGTTGGTCTTCTCGACTTGAGCCATGAGCGTTTGGTGTCGGCTGCTGCTGATTCAACCCTCCGAATCTGGGATCCGGAGAACGGACAATGCAAGAGCCGACTCTGTGCTCACACGGGTGCCATTACCTGCTTCCAGCATGATGGCCAGAAGGTCATCTCTGGCTCTGACCGAACACTCAAGATGTGGAATGTGAAGACGGGCGAGTTCGTTAAGGACTTGCTCACAGATCTGAGCGGTGTTTGGCAGGTCAAGTTCAACGAGCGTCGCTGCGTTGCTGCTGTTCAGCGGAACAGCATGACATACATTGAGGTAAGAAATTAACAGCGAAAAGGAGCCCGTCTCTTCTAAGCTGCGCCCCACCTTCAGTAAAGGCTTTCGTCGGGGCTCTTGCTAACAATACATCAGGTTCTTGACTTCGGTGCCTCGCGCGACGGCGTTCCCGCTGATCAACGAGGACGACGTATTGTCGTCAATGCTAGAGGCCACGAGATCGAAGACGTCTCTGAAGGCGAATTAATCGACGTCGAGGCTTAGGCCTCCACACTCTTCCGTTCAATACAGCGAAATACACGACTACACAAACACACCCAGCATACCTTTGGAACCGGCGCGAATGTTTCCCCACATGTTCAAAAGCGATACCCATCACGCGCGTTTTGGCGAATGACTTCACGACACGGCACCCGAATCCTGTTCGTTCGGGTGGCATTATGAACTGCTCTTATTAGCCTGGCTCTGTCCATTACCGTACACCTAGGTGTAGGAACAGCAGGTGTGCTAGGATACGATGTTTCTTACATTTGCATAGCTATGGCGTTTACAATATCCGGGGCTGCATCAGTAAGCGTCTACGGACCACAACTACTATGAAGAAGTAGATACATAATTTTATTCACAAATTCTTTTTAATGTTTGACTTGTGCCCTTGTTACAAAAGTGTGCGCGTCTAGACTAAGCCAGCGCTAGTGAAAGCGGGATGTGACGCGCTTGCCCCACACTGCCGCGGCTCAGGTCGCAAACACGTCCAGTTCACATTAACATTCATAAGTTCGCATACATTGTCCGACACTGGCTGGAAATGCGGACTTGTTCAAACAACACCTGATGCCGGCGTACTTCTTCCACATTACCTTGGAGCTTTATCCCTCGCGCTCACCACCGGACAAAACGTTTACCCCCCCGCCGCGAACCGACATCTTCTCGAGACTTCCGGCCCATCGCCGAGCATCGTGGGGCTCTCCCCCTCCGCCATCACGCGCCTATAATAGCTTCACAAAGCCCATAGCCTCTAGTAGTGAAACCGGCCAAGCTACTGCTTCTCGCGATCGCCAATCTACTGCCCGTCGATTCAGCCAGCGTACGCGACCATCGTTCTCAGACCACCACGATAGTCCCGTACCGGTCGTCAAACCTCCGAAGAGGCCGGGACACAGACGAACACAGAGCTTTGCGCACAGAGACTGGCGTTTCGACACCATATCTATACTCAGCATCGACATGAACCCGACGAGCACTGAGCTTGATCGAACTCGCGCCAACCACCTCAAGCACCCCTCACACGCGCCAAACACCGGCGGTCTCGCGACAAAGGGCAAGTTCATACCCTCGGAACCGAAGAACACAGAGGTTGGCTGGGGTGTGGTACATCTCTACCGCGATGGACAGGAAACGCCAGGGCTGTACGACGAGGTGGATGGAGCGAGCAAGGAATTCAACGAGGAAGACTGCACCACCCTGTGCATACTAGCAGTCCCCTCATATATGACACCATCCGACTTCTTGGGCTTCATGGGCGAGCAGACCAGAGAGGAGGTTTCCCACTTCAGACTTATCCGGACAAGCAGAGCGAACAAGTACATGGTGTTGATGAAGTTTCGGGAAGCCGAGAGAGCTAGAGCGTGGAGAAAAGAATGGGACGGCAAGGCCTTCAACAGTATGGAGGTAAGAGAACGCATCGCTGCAGTCAAGGAGCGATAGCTAACATCGATAGCCTGAGTATTGTCACGTCGTGTTCGTCAAGTCGATCAATTTTCAGAGCGGCGACTCGAACAGCGATCCTACCTCATATCCCGATATTACGAACGATCCGTTTGCGCCCGCACCGACCGAACAACCTACTGCACCTCTCCCGCCAGCTGGCAACGTCCCTTCGCCAGTTGAGGGCCCATCAATCGCTACTTCCCTCACCGCAAAACCGCACGCTCCACCTACGCCTGCTTTGGTAGAGCTACCCACCTGTCCAGTCTGCCTCGAACGCATGGACGAAACAACAGGGCTTTTGACGATTCTCTGCCAGCATGTCTTTCACTGCGCTTGCCTTGAGAAGTGGCGAGGCTCAGGCTGTCCAGTCTGCCGCTACACACAAAATGATGCCTTTGCCTTGAACCGTGGCGCTGATGGCGAGAGCCCGGATAATGAGTGTAGCGTCTGCGGATCCACACAAAATCTTTGGATCTGTCTGATCTGCGGCAACATAGGGTGTGGTCGCTACGACTCGGCGCACGCATTCGCACACTATGAGGCAACGAGTCATACCTATGCCATGGATGTGGTAACGCAACACGTCTGGGATTATGCAGGTGATGGCTACGTTCATCGACTCATACAGAACAAAGCAGACGGCAAGCTCGTAGACATGCCAGCCTCCAACCAGTCCTTCAGTGCACCCGGCATGACAGGCTACTCCAATGACACCGTACCACGCGAGAAGCTGGATAACATGGGTATGGAGTACGCGTACCTACTTACCTCGCAACTCGAATCTCAACGCGCATATTTTGAAGAACAGCTCGAGCGTGCAGTCGACAAAGCGGCAAAAGCAGCTTCCACCGCTGACGAAGCAAGCCGTTCTGTTGCCTCGTTATCTCAGAAACTCGACAAGCTATCCACTGAGCACGAAGAAGCAACAGCCACCATCGCCTCCCTCACAAAGGAATCTGCTCGCAACGCTCAGAAAGCAGCGTCAGCATCCGACCTCGCTCGCAAACTCACCAAGCAGTACAAGGAAGAGCAGATTGTGAACGAGTCTCTTATGGAACGCATCAAACACTTGGAAAAGAAGGCCGAAGAAGCGGAGAACAGAGTCAAGGAGCTTGATGCGCAGAAAGCGGACCTTGAGGAGCAGAACCGCGATTTGAGCTTCTTCATCTCGGGCCAGGAGAAGTTGAAGGAGATGCAGGCGAATGAAGTCATGGGGCTGCAAGAGGGTGAAGTCGAGGGCGGGACGGTGGAAGTCGCCGAGAAGAAGGGCCGAAGAAAAGGCAAGAAGAAGGCTTGAAGTTTGTCAAGCACACCATGTAGATGGAGTTATGATTTAGCGGCATGCACTGGATTGACGGAGTTGGTTGTGAAACTTGTCAGATACCCCACATAGAATATTCATAGTCCTGCGTAGGGCTTTTGTATCACATTTACCAATATGTGATAAACAATCATCACCATACGTCATCACGAGAAGATAATAGTGAAGATGGACCACTAGATTCGCAATGCGCAAGGACTACCCAAACACCACAGTCCAACATTATACGCCCCATAAAGATGCATCCAAGAAAACAAAAAAACAAAACAGGGCTCCAAAACTAGTATATACACACGTTTCATGTATCTGTGTCCGAAAGGGAGAGAGAGAGAGAGAGTAAAAACACAACGTCGTCCCAGGGAACCAGCCGTGTCGGTCGTCAAGTCATGTCATGCTAAAGTCGTGAATAAGGTAGGGATTTTGGACTCGACCATAGGTAGATCCAAAGAGAGCGTGGTGGAAAACGAAGGATTGACCGGTGTGAATGCATGGACGTGAGATGGAGAGGTGATGAACGCCGATGTGTATCCGTTTTGCGCCGTTGGAAAAATCAATGCAGTGGTTGTTTGTAGATGCGTAGTGGGTGAGGTGGTATCCAAGTGGGTAGATAGTCGAGAGCATTCAAAGCGGTAACAGATGATGGGTAGCCATGTCGAACAGTGATCCGACAGTTTAGATCCAATCGTCATCCACGATACTCTTGCTGCCGATTGCAATCTCCCTCTCAAAGCCCAATCCGAGACCAAGGCCGACATCCATCTTAGGTGGTGCCTGGAGTTGTGGCGGAGGTTCGGTCTTCTTCTTGGGGCTTTGCTTGGCTGGGCTCACGTTGCCGTCAGAGCCCATACGCACAGTCTTGACATCCCAATCGTCTTCAAGTGCAGCGCCGATCCAGACCTTGACGCTGTCGTGAACAGCGCCGTAGTACTTGGGGTTGCAGGCGCGGAGGTGACCCATCAGCTTCTCGAAGCCGGAGACTTTGAGTTCCTGGCGGAATTCGTTACGTGCTGAGCGGGTGGGGAGTGAAGCTATGATGCCGTTGAGGAGATCAATGTGTGTGGCGAGGTAGTTGGTCGCATCCCATTCTACACCACCAACGTAGGGAGCTGCGGGCACAATGGCGCGTTGACCGGGGAAGTGAGTCTTAGCGTAAGACCTGTCTCCCGTCGGCTTGGGTGGAACAGGGATGACGTTGAGGTGGTGGATGAAGATCCAGAAAACCTCCTTGGTGACGTTGGACATCTCTTTGCACCATACTTGGTAGGGTCGTGGTTGGTGCATCTGTAGAATGAACGGAACAGTGGATGCCTGCTTCTCCTTGACTGGATCCTTGAGATACTTCATCAACTCGGTAGCGCGAGTCTCCAGTTCAGCCTCTGGTGCCATGGAGATGTGAGCGAAGATGATCTCTATGATGAGTTCACGCGTAGTAAACTCGCTCGGACCTTTGTGCTCTTCGTCGAAAAGCATAGCCAGCAAGGCTGGGTACAGTGTCGATGAGATCTCGTTAAGCTGCTTGAGAGCGGTACCAGTCGTGCAGAGTCCCTTGAGACAGCGGAGAAGTTCGTGAAGAAGAGTGTCTTCGTGGTCTTCGCGCCACTCAACCTCCATGATCCGGTGGAGGAGTGCGACTAGCTCAGTCATACCACCGTCCTGGATGAAGTTGTCAACCCAGTCGACAGTTTCGTTACGGATCAACAAGCGGAGTTTGTGCAGCTTGCCGACCTCGACATTCTGTGGCTTCGGGGTCTTCTTCATGTAGGAGATGAACTCGTCGGCCTTGACAGATTTGGCTCCGTTGGACACAGATCGGTCAGAAGCGTTAGACCTCAGAGATCTCATAGAGGGAGATTTGGGGATAGGAGCTGGCTTTGACGACGTCTTTCGTTCGCCCAACTCGCCGCCCTTCTGCTTCTTTGTAGGAGAGTCACTCCTGTTGAAGGTAAAGGTTCGGCTCCTTGGACGCTCACGCTTAATTGAGTTTGCTGACTTGTCTTGCGCCTCATCCTCTGCATCTTCAACAGCAGATCCGTGTCGAGACTTGGATGACTTCTGTGGTACCTGCTTGGTGTTCTCTCCAATGGAAGAATGTGCAGAGTTTGTCTTGGAGGTTTGTGGAATGTCAAGCTTGTGCATTCGAACAAAGTCGGCCTTGACCTCTAGCTTTAATGTCCGCATCTGCGCACGCTGGTGGGCGGGGATATTTCGGGATTCCTGATGTTGTTAGCAGAGGGATCAGCTAGATATCGAGAGAGCACTTACCAGAACCTCCTCGAACTCGGCGTCTACCACCTTAGGATCAGGTTTGGCAGATGCCGCGGCACTCTCAGCTTGCTTGGACTTTCCGTTAAAGGCAGCGACGGCGGCCATGACTCGGTTCTGCTTCTTTGTAGGACTTGGCGGAGGCGCCATATCCTTGAGGCTGTAGTCCTTGCTGCCGGTGTCGGTACTCGCTCTACTGAGTATGGGTCTCGGCGGCTTGGTGGGAGAGCTCTCTCTGGTGCGTCCCTCGTTGCCCTTGGTGTCGGACAGAGGAACACGCTCGTTGCTCCGCTTGCGCGAGAAGGTCTCGAGTAACGATGCCGTGGAAGTCGACTTGGGAACAAACATGGACTTGGGTCGCTCCTTCTGAGCAGGTCGGAGCGAGGGCTGGCCAGTCTCGAAGAAGTTGCGCTGCTTGGTGGGCGAATAGTCTTGGGGTGTGTAGAGGGCAATCTCGTCCTCGACGCTCCGACGCTGGTCGTTCAGAGGGACTTTGCTCGTGGTGGTGACTTCCTGCTGGGAGCTGAACTCGGCCCAAATGGGAGTGCGCGGTGGGGCCTGTGCATATGAGGTGCGGGGTGGCGTGGTGTTTTCCTTATCTCTGCTCTCCTTGACGGGTGACTTGTCTCTCCTGCCCTTGCCGAACATGGCAGCCAGATTGGTTGACGACTTCGTCTTCTTGGGCTTCTCGCCTGCCACAACCTCCTCCTGCGCTCGCCGCGCGTCGAACGATTTCTTGGGAGCGGACTTGTCCTCCTTCTTCGCCAGTGACCGCAGCGACACGGAGCTGAGCGTCTTCTTGTGCAGGCTCTTCTTGGGGCTCGATTTGGCGTCCTGCGACTTTCGAGGCGATGGCGGGTTGAGGGGGTCGTTTTCTGTCTGGTTTGCCGCGCGCAATTGGCTATGGGGGTGGTCTGGCGGTAGCAAGGGCGCCTGGAAGTTGGAGACAGGCATGTACGGCGGGTTGGAAATCTGAGCGGTGTGCAGCGCAGCGCCCTCGGTCGGCGAACGCCTGTGACCTTTATTTATAATAATAGACTTGAGCACTGCAGCGGATTTGTTGCGTCGGTGTCCTGCAGCGGGTGGTGCGGCCATGTCCGGCGTCGACATGATGCTGCTCCAGAAAAAAAGATAATTGTGGAAGCGTGTACTGAGGCCGGGGCCGGGAAGAGAAGGCTTGAAACGTGAATTGTCTATAGCAGAAGGATGGCGGACATATTAGAGGAAGGCGATGATGAGGCAGGTCGACCGTCCGTTTGCGGATACCCATAAACATGCGGGCGATCGTCCCAGCAACCACGCGTGCTAGCATGTGGGGTGCACGCCAATGCATGCCACCGTGACGCGCTAACTTCTATCGACGGCCATATTCATGCGCTTATAGTTTGCATCCGTCATAATCGTCGTCAGGCATGGAAACCTGGAGGAACCGTTTGCCCATGGCTGTTCAGCTGCTGGGGTGCCGACAAAACGTCTCTCCACACACGAACTTCATCTCCCCAATCACACCGCATCCTGCATGTTCGCGGTCGCAAACCTCTGGCCCAAGTCTCTGGCACAGCATTTTATTGTGTTTTGGTGTCTGTGTTGCTCACATGATGGAAGAAGCTAGCATCTGGCCTCGGGAGGATTGACCGCCCACAACAACGCGACATAACAAAGCGAGAGCCATCTGTTTTGTTATGCAGAGGAAGCCTATCGCGCACTGACGTCGAGTGTTTTCACAACACGGCAAGCGATGCCGAAGTATAGAAGCGAAGGATGTATATTGTGTTGTGAAAACCATTATACAACGCTCACTACCTGGGTAGTATGTATCGAGCAGCCAAACTTTCCTCAAATAACAAGACACGATGCCACCCATCTCCCTGCGTATGCTACCACACACCCGGGCCACTCTCATGGCCTATTCGCGCCGTATCACCCCTCAAAGAGAGTTCGCCAAGCCCCTCACGGTCCTCCTTCGCCTCTCCATCTCCCCAATCCTAACTAGTCCTCCCATGATGCTCGTTCCCTGGTCTCCGCATCCAGCCGTGCCAACACAGATTCCCTTGCTTTGATCTCCACAGTCACAGATGTTGGGCATGCAAGCCATACCAACGGGGCATTCACTTGAGAGCCTGCATTGGGTGATAGCAGGGTCTGTACAGTCAGTTCCGTCCTTGTTGTAGCAGACACCAGCGCCTTCCGTGGTTGTTGCACAGCGACATATCGTGGTCCCGTTGCCGGAACCGCACAGACGGTCGAATGCACAAGTGGAATCACAAGGGAAGGACGCGCAGACTCCGTTGAAGCATCCTTTGTTCGCAGCGCAGGCATTGTTGCAGCGACCACAGTGAAGAACGTCGGTTTTGAGGTCGTGGCAGCCGCCGTCACAAAGTGCAACGCCGTCACCTCCGCAGGTGGGTGGGCTGGGTGTTGCGCTTATTGTGGACGTAGTCGATGATGTACCAGTGGATGAGGAGACCGTTGTAGTGCCAAATGATGAAGAAGAGGATGAGGATAAGGAGGTCGATGACTCTGTGCTGCTGGTCGAGGATGAAGCACTGCTGCTAGCCGACGTGCTTGAACTACTGGAAGTCATTGTCATGCTAGTAGATGATGACAGTGATGATGATGAGTCTGTACTACTTGCCGTGGACGACAAGGTACTACTAAACGACGAACTCGGATTGCTTGACGTCGGAGTTACGCTGCTTGACGATTCGGATCCAGTGCTACTAGTTGAGGTTGTCGGAATGCTACTGGATGAGCCCAATGAAGTGCTTGTGAATGAGACGCTCGAACTGCTAAGCGAGGCGGACGACGTGCTACTACTAGAGCTTTCGGAAGAAGTACTGCTGCTCGTGGAGCTTGAAGTGTCGGATGAGCTCGAAGAAGAGCTGCTGGAAAAACTCTTGGAAGAAGTAACAGAGGACAATGAGCTCGTTGGTGTGGCACTCGACGAAGAACGGGAAGAGCTCAGCGTGTTACTTGTGATAGGGTTTTCGTCTGAAGTAGTCGACGAGCTACCAGAGCTGGAAGACGCTGTAGTTGGCGCTGTCGAGGCAGAGGTTGAAGAGCTGAAAGAGCTGAAAGTAGTTGATGTGCTCGATGAGCTGCTAGATTCAGTCGGCGAGGATGAAGAGCTTCCCGTACTAGACGATGATGTGGTTGGGCTCGAAGAAGAGCTATCCGTGCTACCCGATGATGCAGCCGAGCTTGAAGAAGAACCACCTGTGCTTGTGGATGAAAATGTGCTCGAGATCACGCTACTGGTGACACTGCTAGACAATGAAGAAGACGTAAGTGTGCTTGATGAGATCGGAGAGCTGGCTGAAGATGAAGGAGTTAACACTGGACAAGACGTGCCAGTCGTCGAGATACTGGTAATGGTTGTGGTTGCGGTATTGGTCACAGTCTGTGATATATGATCAGCCTGCACACTGCCTAATTCAGCAAACGACTTACAGTTCCGAGATAGGTGACTATAGCTGTAGTGATGTTCGCACACTCACATGCGGATGAGTATGCTTGTGGGTTACAGTCTTGTGTGGCGTAGGAAGGCTGAGAACCGAAGACAGTCGTTGTAGACCAATCAGTAGGCTGAACTTGTCGAATCCATAATTTGTTCTCTTCCGACGAAGTTGGGAGCGCTATGAGACTCGTAGCAGTGGGTGTCAAAGTCGGTAGGCATGGCGTCGTTGTGGTAGAAGTTGTTCGAGTAATGACCGTAAGAGTGGTACTTTATCTAATTGTCAGAGAATTCAGGTAGCTTTCATGGGTTACAAACATCGGGTTCCAGATGACGCTTGTAGTGAGGAAGTCTTTGCAGTCCTGTCCAGCTTGAATGGTACGAGGTAATCCGCCGTCACGCCAGACTGCGCGATAACAGTCATTCTGGGAGCATTCTTGCCTAGTATCGAGAACTGCTGCGAAAACTACAGAAAGGCTGATCAACGTAGCGAAAGTAGAGAACTTCATTTTGACTTTGCAACAAGTGTAGGCCGTTCTGGGTTGATGAGCACACCTATCATTCAAGGGGCTAGAGCAGCTTTTATAAGTCGCTCTCGTCATCGAAGGGACTAGTCACAAACATATTGAGCCCAAGGCCCCGCTATCCATTTCCATGTCGCTTCTTGTCCTCGCTACGGCAAAGTGAGTAGTATCGGTGGCGCCTGTGTAAAACATGACAGTGAACATCATGCTCAAGCGAAGGTTCCTGGCTTAGAAACTAGGGTACTGTCAGTGTCTCAAAAAGGCGGTTTAGTGTCCATGAGGTCGTAGTCGTCGTTGCGACATCAGCGATATGTCAGTAGTAGTAGGTCATGTGGGGACAAGCGATGGGTACTGCAATGTTCTGCCTCGCCCAATATGTCCCATCATGCAGTAAGGTTTAACCCTCCTGACCTTGGCTGTGTATAAACTTGTTGGAAATGAAGTAGTGTGCTGGCACAGCAGATCGCCATTGATTCGCATTTCCAGTGGCTAGACAGCGATCCGGTCGTTTACTCGACGATCAGCGTCCGTAGCTTACGCAGGTACGATACTGTCAAGGAGCCGTTCCATGACAGGCTAGAGAGAGCTCAGCCACTCTAAGCGATCCTCAAACCTCGTCCTGAAAGCCCGTTCTAGAGTGTATGTCTCAACGCTTGTGATGGCCGAAAATCCTGAGCAGCGACACGAGCAGTGAGACTGTGGAGTGCCTTACATGACCGTAGCTTCTCAACTAAACTTATGTCCTTTGTCGTAATACGAAGCTTCATGTAAACGCTGCGGGCCTTAGTCTAAAGGAGTGCATTTCCTCAAAATGGGCCCTGTAAGTAGTCACCAGTATTTGGTATTGATCCGCATGAATTTTTTCCAGTTATCTTCCTCACATATCCCCAAGTGTTGTAGAATCTGCGAAATTCGCGTAGTGGAGAGTCGATGTCTGATGACGGGCGTTTTCACTAGGATGGATCGTGTCGTACTAGCTGTCTAGGCGTCTGCATTCAACACCTAAATTGCAGGCTTTACGCCGCCAACTTGTAGGTGCGACAAGCTTAAGCAGTTGTGGAACATGTCCGTTTACTGAGACAGAATGAGGCCATTGGTGATGTGAGGGGTAACAAGAATGTGAAGTTGGTATTCGTCTTTTGAATTGCGTATCGCTGGTGTTCCGCATTCCTGACCTCTTCTTTCCTTAGCACGATTCGATTTTCTTGCTCAAGAGATGATTCCCGATGCACACATGTTAACTGTGGTAGGAGAATAACTATAGGTCGATTACGTCGGCCATCTAACACATTGACGATTTGTCTCCAGAGAAAGTCCTTAAATTGAGCTTCAGGCTGGCGGGAGGAAGTTGGCATAGAGCATCCCCTGAACCAAGCAATACATGATACCACCTTGAATATACCATCTTGTCTTCTTCGATTCTTTTTCTGTACGAGTTGTGCTTTGTGAGTCTGCCAACCACGTAGCCACAACAAGATACCACATCGGATAACCGGAAGCGATTCGGTTTACAATCTGGACATGGAAACTGGTAACGGCCGTTACAGCCAGTATTAGCTGTGGTAGGGCTAATTCTGGTAGCTTGCATATCGCGGAGGTTCCATCCCTGGGTTTGGTTGTTCCACTAGTCCGGGGTACGGGGCGCCCATGTAACGGGTGCTGGACGCCGCTGCGGAGAATGGTAACACTCGATGTAAGAAGCAGCCATAAAACAGGGGCCGCTAGTAAAAACAGGGGCACGTTTGATAGAGTCCAGTAGCGGAAGAGTCCTACGTTCCTGGAAGAGGTCAGACTAGGAACATGCTGTGTGGGGATTACTCACCAATAGTAGCTCTGTACCCACGAGTAAATGCTTGGGAAGCTCTTGTCACACCACGGCCTGGTCCCAGAGCCTTGCTCTCGGTCACAGAATTCCGCATATGCCAGAACCTGCGGCCCAATGAATGCCAACGCTATAAGACTGCCAGCCACACATGTGACGGTAATCCTTCGTAAATCACGCATACTTAACTGCGCAGAAAGAACCAAAGGCATGTACCTTGCAACATCGTATAAGAGAATGACGCCACTCAGTAGGCCATTACTCCGCATGAGTGTTGCTGCAGCAAAACAAAGGCCAGAGCCAAGTTTCTGGAGATCCTCTTGGATTGAAGATATTCCTGTTCCAACTGAAGCTTGAGATTGAGCGTAGAAGAGCATCCCCACAAAATTCAGCAGTGAAAACATGGCTTCCGCATAAGGTGCACACATGAACAGAGATGCTGGTGTCAGAATATGCAAGATAGCGGCGATGAATGGGATGATCTGTCGCCGTTGTGGTTCCAGAACCAAGGTCAAAAGGCGATACAGCACTAGCACAGAGAGAAGGTGGCAGACGCTAGAAAGGATGATTCCGGCCAGGACATAGTAGTGCAGGGAGGCCTGTGTATTGCCAGCCATGACTAGGAGATATCAGTGCCGAGCCAAAGAACTGGGCCACCGTTGCTCACATTGACCGGTTAGTCTCAGAAGATACGAATACGCCCCGCTGAAGGCCCACGCTTGCTCGTGGACCAGACCCCGCTCAGCTGCTTTCACAAAGTACAGTGCATCCCAACGAAGTAGGTTGAGAGCGAGATGCTCATGTCGAGCGAAAAGGGTGAATTCATGGTGCCGTCGATAGTACGTGTCGAACAATATGAGCGCGGAGGTGTCATAGCCAGGACCTGGACAGAACGCTGCAAGCAAGAGAAGCAATGCTTTCCACAGACAGAAGATGGTGATCAGTTGCGTGATCCGTCCCTTGCCACTAAGGCCAAACGTGTTCATTGTCATGGAATTGAGGTTGTCGTGGTTGATGGTCGAAAACCAAGTGCCACGCTCCGATTGGGCCAGCACTAGCGCCGGCGAAACCTTGTTCCACACCCGCACGCACTCGCCTATCTGGATTTCGGTCGCGACAACTTTTGCGCCCGCTTTCGAACGTTTCGTCAAGTCCATCGTCGCCAATCTCACCCTTCGTCGACCGCCGCCAACACACCAGGTAAGCGCATATCTTCGCCATGAATGCTCGGTAGCATATCAATCGCATGTCTCTTTACGAGCATGTTGCATACAAATGATGGCTAGAGTGCAGAGCGGCTGAAAAGCCCTCTCGCTCTTACGAGATTCAGACCTATAGTGAATGAACATTCGCTAATGGTTTCTGTTCTCTATGACAGCCTCGACAATGCCTCCCAAAGGATCCGGAAAGAAGCCTGCGGCTTTCCCCCAGGCCACCTCCAAGGCCTCTGCCGCCAAGAAGCAAAAGGTCTGCCCATTCCACAAGATTTTGCACGCAAGCGCTAACAAGCAGCAGAACCCTCTCATCGAGAAGCGTCCTCGCAACTATGGCATCGGTCAGGACATCCAGCCCCAGCGCAACGTTGGCCGCATGGTCCGATGGCCGTAAGCAATCCCCAACCCAACCGTGCTCTGCAGATACTGACAACGCGTAGCGCTTACGTCCGCCTTCAGCGCCAGAAGAAGATCCTCAACATGCGCTTGAAGGTCCCCCCGGCGATTGCCCAGTTCCAGCACGTTGCCGACCGTAACCTCGCCACCCAGGCTTTCAAGATCCTCAACAAGTACCGTCCCGAGACCAAGGCCGAGAAGAAGGAGCGTCTTACCAAGGAGGCTACCGCCGTCTCTGAGGGCAAGAAGAAGGAGGATGTCAGCAAGAAGCCCTACGTCGCCAAGTACGGTCTCAACCACGTTGTTGGCCTCATCGAAAACAAGAAGGCTTCCCTCGTCCTGATCGCCAACGACGTCGACCCCATCGAGCTTGTTGTCTACCTCCCTGCTCTCTGCAGGAAGATGGGTGAGTGCTAGAAATTCGCAAATTGCATGTGACACATCAACTGACATTCATTAGGTGTCCCTTACGTCATTGTCAAGGGCAAGGCCCGTCTCGGTACGGTCGTCCACCAGAAGACCGCCGCTGTTCTCGCCCTCACCGAGGTCCGCTCCGAGGACAAGAACGAGCTCCAGAAGCTCGTCACCGCTGTCAATGACGGCTACCTCGAGTCACACCACAAGGACGCTGCCCGTCACTGGGGAGGTGGTATCATGGGTGCCAAGGCCAACGCCCGCATGGAGAAGCGCAGGAAGGCTGTTGAGAGCGCTATCAAGATCTAAGCAGGTCCTGAGGTGCTTTGAATATTTCATGATGACTTTACGGCGTGTCTCTTACCTCTGCATATAGTCGGTTCACAATACCAACGGAGTTTAGGAGGGTTAAAAGCGGTCGGCAAACGACTGCATTGACTGGAATCAATCACGATAACGCACGCCATTCGCATATTTTGTTTGCTTGTGATGCTCGAATTCTTATGATACATCTTTCGTTTTTGTAGAATATGGTCGATTCTCTCGGCACCGCCTCTAGATGCATTCGCATGAGTCCAGGTATTCGAGGCCTGGTTCCAACTCCAGTGATGGATGCGACGACCCTTTCTAAAAGTTCTCGATCCTCGTGCCGATATTGCGCTCATCCGCTATTCGGACAAGATCTCCACCCACTACAACATCGGTGAGGCCCAGTCCAACGCTCTTGTATATCACATTACCCTTGACCAACCACTCAATCAGACTCTTGTGTGCCTTTTCCTCGCTCTCACGATGCTTCTCCTTCTCTTTACTACCGCCTTTGCTCGCCTTCTTCTTTTCGTTTTTGTTCATCTCGCATTCACCCAATTCCACACCACCCACATCCAGCCCCTCAGCCTCTATACCCTTGCCAGCTATACATTCTCTCCTTCTCCTCTCCGCATCCCGCTTCAGCATGACCAGCTCGCCTATCTCCACGACTTGTTCCGGACCCAAACCTGCTTGCACAATCTCTCCAGCTTCCTTTAGGCATCTGTCCACGCTGTCCACCACTATCGCGCCTCCTTGTTGCGCGTGTTTGTGGAAATGTCGGTGGCCGTGCTCAGGTGCTACGTTTTGTTTGATTATATCTGAGTGGAGTTCTGTGCTGTGAGGGGACAGGGAGCCAATGGCTGCTATGTAGCGACCTTTCTTTCTGCCTTCGGGATTTGTGAGGATGGCTGCGGGGAACAAAGGTGTGGGAGATTGTGTGCATAGGAAAATGCAGCTTGAGGAGCGTAGAGTGGCATGGAGGAGACGTGGATACTCGCCGTGTCCTGGGGTGAGTATCTGTATCTTGGGGCGAGGTAGATAATGATGTAGGTCTTGTTGCCCTTCCTTCGCACCTTCTCCTGCTGCTTTCCGATATGTTGGAACGTAGGATGGATCTGGGTTGAAGTTCGATGGCGGCGCTTCATGTGGGTTATATAGTCTCTCCAGTAGCTGGTGCACGCGCTCGAAGTCTCGGTTTATGATATTGAGGTGGTGGATGTCGTCGCCTCGGAGAAGGAGCGCGAGCCGTATGTGCCAGTAAGCTTGCCTTCCTGCTCCAAACACTACCACATCATGCACGTTTGCTCGCTTCTTAAAGAGCATTGTGCTTGCGAGGGCGGTGCGGAAAGCTGTCATCTCTGATGAGTTCAACAAAGCCCGCGGGTTACCAGAGCGGTCAAAGAGAGTTAGGCTGGCATTTGATGGGGAAGTCTGGAATGCAGAAAGAGAGGTTGATCTCGATGCGGTGGTTGCCGAACTCTTGCTTGCTGGTGTTGACGAATGGGAGAGTGCGAGGGAGTCCATCGACGAAGTAACAGAGGCCGTATCTGAAGAACTCGACTCTAGTCGTGTTGTTATCTTGACACCAAGACCATCGTTGCTGCAAGGGTCTGTCAATACAATCATTCTGCGTTCATAGCTCCCAGAAGCGACGTACCTGCTTGCCGGCGTGACAGTCATTAATCCACCATCCTTGCTCTTTAGACTTGTCCCTGCAGACTGGAAACTTTCACAACACCCATTGTTGTCGTCTTCTTCGGTACTGGTAGAGTAGTGGTGCAGCGCATCCGCAAGATTCTGCTGCAGATCGAGAATGTCTTGCTTCGTGAGTTGTAGTAAAAGGGTACGCACGTCCGAATCAGAAAGCACGGTCAACGGCATTGTAGAGCGGTTGAGGGATTGCTGGGAAAAGAGTGTAATTTATTCGTGTCGTGCAGCAGTATATTCGTTGTTGGTGAAGTCGTCTAGATGTGATGTCAGCGCATGTACGCTTGAGCTTCCCAAGTGGGGGAGGGGCAGTGCGGCTTTAAACAACAGGGGCGAAGTTCGGGTCGCGACTGAGTAAGCACGTTAAGAAACAAAGTTCGTTGAGTAAGCAAGACTATCTAGAAGATGCTAATTCCGCTAGACGCCATGGATGCAGAGCCTCTTCATATCGCTCGTTGTCATAACCTGTCCGATCTATCTTATAATACATGCATGCTGTTTATGGTATCACCGAGCGTCGTTAATAGCGTCCAATTTTTGGATGGCAGTTTGCCTAGCCGTCATCTATGCAAAGTAGCTCTTCCACAACACACCCTCAAGGTCCTCCAGTTGTTCTTGTTCAAAAGCCTGAGGTCACAGTTAGTACGGATCGTACTTTGGTTGGGGATGAAAACTTACCTTGACATCAACGTGCCAAGTATCTTGGCGGGTCTTCTTGAAGTCTGCGAGAACAGTCTTGACACTCTTGCCAACCATGCCTGGGTCGGCTGCAGCCTTCCTAGCCAGGGTAGCCAGCACATCAGGCAACCAAGCTGGCGGAGGGCTCTGATATGGGAAGGCTTGAATAAGCGCACCGAGACCCAGCACAGCTGCGTGGCGCGTCAGGACAAGCTTGCCTTGCTCTGTTGTTGGCGTTCCTGGATTGCGCTTCTTTGGCAATGGATTCTTGTTGAGTTGCTTAGTGAACTTCTCCTTGAGCGTGGAGACTTGGCGGTCGCGGAATGCTATGGGCGAGCAACGAATCATGCCCGATAGAGTGGTGGCAGCACCCATGCGTACCTCGAGCTGAGTATCTGAGAGCATGGCAGAGACGCAGTCGAACATGCTCTGCTGCTGCTCCTCGCTCATGAGGAAGAGTCGGCGGAAATAGATGACCTGAATGTTGATCAAGATCCTGAGACGCTGATGCCAACTTGTTGCATTGCGTCCAATGCGAATGAGAGCAGCGATGAATTCTGCATCTTCGCCTTGGCGATGCGGGATATTCGGCAGATGGCGGAAGACGTGATACGCCAGTGACTGGAGTTCGGGGTCTTCCTTGATGTCCATCATGTGTAGCAGTTGCTCCATGAATACGTCGGGGAAGAACTTAACAAGCGACGTACATTCATACGATGACAGCGTAGAGTCAAGCCAGAGGAGAACTGTCTTACCGCCTGATGTGTATGACGAAGGTGTCTGCTGGCCTGCAGGACGCTCCTGGCGCCAAACCTCGAGGCGATCGAAGACTTCAGTGATGGTCTTGGAGAACTCATCTGTAGGTTGATACGGGCGGACACCAATCGAAGAAGCGTCTTTCTGAGCCTTGATAAGCGTGTCGACATCCTTGTATGATTCGTGGTAACGCGTCCTGAAGATGCTCGCGATGGTCTGGCCCATGGCCTCTCGCACACCCTTGTATGGATGGTCGAGATGCTTCATGAAATCCTCCAAGATCGGCTTCTCAAGACGGAAGTGCCAACCCGCGTCACAGATACATTGCGTAAGCAGATGTACCTTGGAGCTCTCTTTGAAGGCGGCGTTGGACTCCATATCGAGGCGGAAGCTCGCTAGCCAGTCGACCAACGGCCATCCTCGGCGTGGATCCTTCGATTGCAACACAACATGAAGGAACGTGGTCCAGTACCCAGAGTTTTCTGGCGTCAGACCGTCCTGGAAGATTCCACGCACAATGGGGAAAACGTACTCCCACACCGCTTCACGCTGATCTGCCTTGAGATCTGGTGCGCATGATAGTAGTGCGGCCATAATCTCAGCGGTGGCGCGGTGCTGATGCTTGTCGCTGCCGTCAGCGTATACGGATTGAGTAAGGTCCTTGATGTCTTCGAACGTCGCCTCTGTTAGGCCGCAGAAGACGAGGTCAAAAGAGTGAGTCAAAACCATCGCGCTTGACATACGGAACCTATCAGCGCTGTTATCGCGTGGCTCTTGCTTCATGAATGCGAAGTAGTTGGAGAACCAAGATCGAGTCAGGTGCTTCGCGATCTTCTGACGGACGCCGGACTCGACCTCATCGTATGATAGCTGCGGTGCGTTGGGCTTGAACGCGGTCATACTCTTATTCCATACAAGCCAGCCAGGATAATCAAAGTCGACATAGTACTTGGCTTCTGGCTGCGCGAATGATGCAAGGTACTCCTCAGTCCAGTTTGGATCCTCTGGCCTGGTCGGCACCGAGATCTTATCTGGGAGCTCTTCTTCGCTGAGCAAGTACTTCTCGTAGTCGTGTCCCGTGATCGCACGGGTCTGAATGACCGAGTACAAGCCAATAAGCGCACCAGCGTAGAGGCCTCGGAGACTGGGATGTTGATCGATGGATCCCTTCGCGACGAGGTCGATCATCTCGTCGGAAGCAATGCTGTCGTAACGCATTCCCAAGTTGACAATGATGGCGGCGGTCCTACTGACCTTCTTCCAGTGCTCAGTATTGGCGATATGTACAAGCTCCTTGGATAGCTCAGATTTCTTGCCCTCGATGCGAGCACGCTTCTTCTTGATGTAGTCCCGACGCTTGGTGACCTTGGTGTGTACACTGTCGCCCTCGCTAGAGTCGATGGCGTATGCGATGGCCTCTACAACCTCCTTCGGCAGGATGACCATGCGCTCCATTGCTTTACCCATGTCCATAATCTGGAACGTGGCGTTGGTCGCAAGCTTCTGCACTGAAGGCTTATCGGCACCGGTGACCTCAATGAAAGCTTTAATGAGCTTGGGTGTGAAGCGCCAGTCGCGGCTGATGGTCTTCGCTAGGCTGCCGAAGAGAAGCGTAAACATGGCACCCTTGATACGAGGGTAGTCACTTTCGGCCACAGCCTTGACGAAGGCATCTAGTAGAGGTGGGATGACAAGGGGCCTAGCGCCCAGCACGCACTTAACGGCTGATTCGTTGGCTGTCTGCGCCGTGCGTCGGATCTCTGTGTAGACTGAGATACTAGATTCAGCGAGATCAAGCAGCAAGATCATGTCAAGATCTGTCTTGGGTCGCGGATTAGCGTTGTGGCGTAGTCGCTGCAGATGATAGACGTTTGCGCGTCGAACCAGTAAAGGTCGTGGGTACTGCTTTCGCAGTCCGCTGAACCTGAAAGGTCGCTCGTCATTCTCCAACAATCGGGATATCCTGTCAAGCACATGAGCAGACCGCTCAATGCCAACATCGATGAACCACGACCTGTAAGCATTGTACAGCGAATTGAAGCAGGGCACGTCATCGGGCTGCTTCTCGATCAAGAATTGATGCACGTTGTGCAGCATATGGCCAACCTGTCCGCGAAGGTCGTGGATGAGATTGTAGTTGTCATCGCCACGGCGCAGCGGGTAGCCAGCTTCGTACTGGAACGTAGGCTTGACCTCTTCATCTTCGGCTTCTCCAAGACCAGCGTCGTCATCGATGCCTTCTGTATCCATTGCATCTGCATCAGAGTCGTCATCCGACTCAGCGCCATCGGTGGCTTGGTCATGTCGGACATCAAATAAGACTGAGATACCGGAAATGATCAGACGTAAGAGAACAAGGTTACGAGAAACTTCATCAGACCAATCTTTGCCGGTGCCTTCGCGTTTAATCGGTGAGTCTGGTTGCGTAAGGGCTTTGAGTGCCTTCATGGAGTTGTTGGCGTGAGTCTCGAAAAGCTTGACAGCAAAGTCAATCTCCTCGGAGCTCGGTTTGTGCCACTTGATGTTCAGCTTCTTAATATCAACCTGCCTACCCCATGACTCTGTTGACAAGCCCTGTTCAAGTTCGTCTTCCTCGTAGATGGAGTAATCGATGGTGTAGGTGCATGTAAGGTTAAGCAACAAGTGATGAATGAAGTTGGAAACATGTACGGTGGGCGTACCGCGGCACTTCTGCTGCATGTATTCTGCAATTTCAAAGAGCTCGTCCTTCCATTCAAGAACTGCGTCACCAACATGGACAACACACATGCTAAGAATGCAGAGGTTCCAGACAAGCGCACGGTCGCGTGGGAGCACCTCGGCGCCTGTTGTTCGCGTCGATCCCGCGCCAATCTCATCGATTTCAGTCCGGATACCTGCCAAGAGATGGGGCAACAGACGCTTCAGAGCTTTCTCAGGGTTGATCTTGACAAGACTGTTACAGATGAATGCAATTGCGTCTTTGGCTTGGTGAACAACATGGTTCGTGATGAAGTTCGCAATCTTGTCGAGCGCAATGTCGTAGAGCTCAGGAGAGAGGGCAGCAAGCAGTGGCGTGAAAGCAGCAGGTAGTTGGTTGACCACATACTCTTCAGGCGAACCGCTTCGGACCCTAGATGCATCTGGCAAATTCTCCAAAAGCGTAAAGACGCGACCAAGGAACGTAATTAGGAATTCGTTGAGCCCAGTCGTTGACGACCGCAGGATCATCGCCTCATCCTCGTCACTAAGCTCCTCGTCGTAATTGATCTCAATGTTTCCGTTGGCACTCTCTAATCGTTCGACTTGTGAGGTGATCCACTCCAAAGCAAGCCCCGTGTTACCACCAGCGTCGTCCATAGGTGAGGTCGCTCCGTCTCGAGAGGCCTCGTCACCCGATGCCTTCTTGGCCTTTGTGAGGTCCTGGAATGGGATAAGGTAGCACACACCTTGGACGTACTGCAAAGTATGTACCGTCTTCTCTAGGTCGTTGGCATCAATACCAGGGAGCGCAAGCCCGAGCACAGAGGTAACGTGGCACCGGAAGCCCTTTGTCTTGGCCATGACCTTGGAGAGCATGTGCAACGCCCGTATAGACGAAATGGTGCGATGCACCTCAACGAGTCCTTGCATTGCGGGGTAGATGCGCTGTAATGCCCCTGGGAGAATCAAGTTGGGCTCAAGGTGTGCCAAGCTCTGTAGAGTAGACAAGGCGTATTGCACGGCTTTGTCGCTCTTGGAGAAGATGCCCATGAATGTGACTTCCCGTAAGCAGAGTACGAAGCGCCTCTTGACTGCATCGTTCAGCTTCCTCTCCTCCGGCACGTCCATCTCACCACTGTGCTCTCGGTTCCACCGCAGCACAAAGATATCGGCCAGGTAGTATACGAACTGTGCCAGAGGTCTAGTCCAACTACCCGAATTGGATGGATGGAAGAAAGTCTCCACAGCCTGGATCAGCCCTTCAAGCTTGGTAAGAATGGAGTCGGGTTGCTCCGCGCAAGCGGGAGATAGCGACATGGCAATGATGCGGGCGATGTGGTGAGTCGATGGATGCTTCCGTGGGTCACGGTCAAGCATCACAGCCAGGCCTGCACCAAGATCGACCGTACTACTATACGGCGACGTCGCCTGCCCAACTGGGATTTCTAGCAGCCGCAGGATGGCCGTGAAGATTTGAGACGATTGCTCGCCGGTAAATACTCCATACTGTGAGAAGGGTACATGCGCCGCACTCAGGTTGTCTCTAGATAATCTCGACAGTGTATCGATGTAGTGTGCGTCAAAGAGTCGCGACCGGTTGACGAGCGACCATAGATGGAAGAAGGTCGGGAGGTATTCTTGAGGCAGCAGTTGCTTCATGTCCTCGGGCGCGGGATGGGTTGGGAAAAGCAAGTTCAGCAGGCCCACAACCACGAACGCGTTCTCGCTGAAGGACGTGCTGAAGAAGGGCAGAAGCTCTTCCATTATGGCTGGTATCTCCTTGGGGTCAAAGTATGACTGCGCAAAGGTGCACATCTTGGTCAAGGTACGGATGTTGCGCTTCACGTTGGGCGGGTGTGAGCCTCCGGATTCTGAAGGCAAGACGAACATCTTCAGCTCTCTATACAACGGTCGCCAGTCGAGTATGAGGTCTTTGCCGGGTCGCAGGTAATGTTTACGCCTGTCCATGTGTCAGTCCCCACCTGTCATCCAAAGTCTAATGCTGGTGCCACTTACTTGGTCAAGACCATGAACATGCTCGCAAATCGCTCCGCCACAAGGTAATCCAGCCCTGGAGCCAATGCCAGCTCGTAGTAGAGCTTCACCAACTTCACGCGCGTGCTCCGGGGAAGATCGAACTTGAGCGACAGCCAACCTCGAATCTCACGTGTCCAGTGTACAGCGCCCGGCGCAAAGTCTCCAGCTGAGACAGCGATGTAGAGGTGCTTCAGACATGTGTTCAAGCTCTCTTCGCGATCGCTCTGGTCTTCTGTCTGGTATGGGAGGTATTCGAAGTAGGGAAATGTTCGCGGACGGCGCCTCTCATCCTCGCCATTGACGCCGCCGTTCGGCTGCCGCCAGTCACTACCCGGTGAGGTGGCACGAGAGGTATCGGGGCCGGAACCAGTGTCGAGGGCGCTCATGAGCTGTGATATTCGTTCGCTAACCGCCATGGTGGTGGTTGTTGGTGGTGGTGGTTGACGTAGTGGGTGGGGGTTGTGAGGCGTGTGCCTAGGGCGCAGTGGGGGAGGATATTTGTAAATGCGCAGTCATTAATGTACAGCTACCAATTCACAGTCGCGGGCAGACAATGCGGGTGGACTGCGAGACAAACAGTCAGCATGTGGTTGAGTGAACAGTGGCAGTTACAGGCTGTGCACTATAGAGTAATCACCGCACGTGGGTAGGAGTGGACTCGTATGCGCGCTACTTACTCTACAAATGCGCAGTGTATGAAGCTTCCAGTTGTTGGGCGTGAATGCAGGTGGAGATGTAGTCGGGTGCAATGGTTGTCGGAGAGCGTGGTTCATGTGGGTATCCGGCGCCTCGTCCTGATGACATCTAGCTGGGAGCTCTAACCCTGCAGCCTTAGGCGAATGAGCGGCGGCAGCAACCTCAAGATCGTGGATCGTGGGGTCGAGTATCGCAGTCGCAGTCCAAGTTGCACGAAACGGATAATCCACCTGATTAATCTCCAGAGACCCGTACGCGCTGCTGGGAGGGCAAGGTGCGAGGTGATTCATCACATTCGGACGAAACGCGCTATTATACCGTCGGACTTCCGCCAGGCACTCGAAGACGCGCAATACACAGAAGGCGACTACGCAGTAAGCTACACGTTTCCATCATCTTCTGACCTGCTTATTTTGCCTCTTTTCTGCCCTGTCCCTAGTTGCAGGGCTACATTCGTCCTCCATTCCTCTACCCACGCTTTCATCTCCTTGCATATTCGTCCCGATGCAAGGCTGGTTGCACGACACGCGACACGTCTGTTGCCTCGTACAGGGATCGCCTCTTGTGTTCTTTGATCCTGCAACACAGCATGTCGGCTGAAAGAATTAAATGTTTTCGCATCTGTATGCTGTTTTTGACTAACTGAACTCCTCCAGCGAAGGATGGGTTCCTACTACGACGTAGACGCAATCCTTACCGACGCTCAAAAGGTACCATGTACTTTCGAGCTTACCGTTCCTGGCCTCGGCTATCTCGAGGGTAACATGAGCGGTGACATGAAGCAGGGTTCAAAAGTCGAGCTTCCACTATGGCTGGGCGAGATGCTTGCATTGAGGTAAATAACCATGTTCATGATATGCACATTCCATGTTTACAATATCTACAGTCAAAGTCTAAATACATCTTCTCTTGTAACCATCGACCCTCCATCCGCCCTATCTCCGCGCGTTCTGAATGCCCTCAAAGCTGACCCAAGAACCGTCGATTTACGAGCTCTCGCCCCACACTTCTACAATCTTGGCGCACGAATCCTGGAACTGTTTGAGGAGGAAGAGATGATCGAGGTGCTAAGCGATGTAAGTTCTGCTCTAGATTAATGCAACGGCGTCATGCTAACCCGCATAGACATTCAAGGCCAGGGCGGCTCTCATAGCCGATCAAGCCCATAATCCACGAGGTGCATTAGGCGAAGGCGCCGACTTCATGCGAGGCCTGGATGAGAACGAGCGGCAATGTAAGTGCTGGGCTAGTTTCGCCATACAACTGCTAACGACCGTCAAGTGTTTCGTGCAGCACACGATAGCGCAAAGGGCGTACGGACGTGGATGGCAGATCTGAAGAAGAAATGAAGATAGTCGCAGGATTGCACAAATAAGAGCTGCCAGATGGCTGCGCAGGAGAGGTGGAAGCATCGACTCGCAGGACCTTTGGAAAATCAGAATCGATGACTGCACGACGTAATGATGGTTGACAAAAGCGCATGAGAAGAAGCACAACAACATCAAAGGACGATTGTGACGCGTAGTTGTGAGGCAAGCAGCTGTTCGAGCCTACCTTCGAGTACGATACAATACCTCAAAGCAACTAGCCAGCGAATTGAAGATTTGTACGGTGTTCCATGTTTACCGCATTGCCGCACCGAGATTACTGTTTTGCAATAGTATAGCCAACTGCTCGGGCGGGTATCCCAAAAAGACAGGCCCATTGAACACCATCTGCGGTACCAACTTCGGACCTTCGGGCTCTCTGGGCTGTTGCGGTTCTGGGGCGGTGGGTTGTGGCGGACGTTCTGTAGGTGGTACATGTGTTGTTGGAGCCCGAGGCTGCGACTGTGGCGGTAAACCAAAGTGAGATACTTCAGGCTGTTGCGGTGTTTGTCCCATCATCGCACGGTGATCGATAGGGCATTTGCCAGTCTTTTGAGGTGTCTCGCCAATCGGACGACCAGTGTCGAGTGGCAGTTGTGGCGATGCTGTTGGTACAGAGCCCACCGAGGATGAACTCTCAGCGTTGGTGTACTTTGCAGGTATCGAGATGCCCCATGGCCGACTTGGTGATTCGCCAACCCTGACTTCTTTTAGCGGCCGGTCCCGATCAAAATGTGCGGTCCTTGTCTCATCCAACGCATGCTCCTCTGACTCTTCCTCAGGTGGTGGAGTGCCATCGTTGAGACTTGCCGAAACAGCTGAGGCCCAGTTTTGCACCTTGGTATCAGCCTTTGCGTTGGTCTCTAAGTGAAGCTCTGCCTCCGGCTCTTCTTCGATAGCATCATCAGGATCTTCAGGAAGCCACACTTGGTGCTTCTGCCCTAAGCCCTGGATCATGTTGACCAGATTGCCATACTTGCGATCAAGCTGCTCTATGCTCTCTTGGTTACTCTGGAAGCGCGTGATGCAGACCTCATGGCTTCTCGGCAGCTCATGCTTGTGTTTCTCAAAGTATTTAGCCACCTCCTCAGGATTATGTTGGTCGAGGAATCGGATGGGGCACACGGCAGCAGAGCCTGACGCCGCTACTGACGCGGTGACCGACGCAGGATTATTGCTGCATATTTCAGCACGGATAGGGTCGGTGAACGAGGGACGTTTTGATCTTCGACCGCGTACGCTTAATCGGGACGTCGAGCTACGTGGAGTGGCAAGCGGGCTGCCTCTGCCACTACCGGATGCGAAGGGACAGGCGAGTTTACTAGGTGTTCCAGCAACAGTGAAGTCTTTCTCTATTGGTGACGTGGCTCTATTGGTCTGTATCTCAGGCAACGGGGCGGGTTTGTCTGCGGACGGACCACTCCATATTTTTACACTGCTATTATTCTCAGACGCATGCAGCTTGACAGCAGCCTCCTCAGCCTTCTGGATGACCAGTGCTCGGCTCTTGCGCTCTACATCATCGCTATTTGCCAACTGCTCCACCAAATTCAAATGTATCCGAGGTTGTTCGTCTCCAACGCGCTCAAGGTCTTGCAGGAAAGTAAGGTGGTCTTGCGACAACGTGTTGGGAGTGAAGCGTTTCAAAAGATCAAGATACTGTTTATCGTCAGCTGTGTCCATAGAGGTAATTGTGTGCTGAGATGTAAGGCGGTTGTCCGGTTCAGTACATGATAATAAAAGGTTGTCTGTCAATGCCGCTGTGCAGCTGCAGGTCTAGAGCTAAAATGTATCATCATAGGAGAGGGAGGTTTGCGAAAAGTCGCCACGTACCTGTTGCTTTGCCCACGAGAGCTTGCTTTCCAGCTGTTTTTGCTGGTCGAATAAAACCTGGTATTCTCCACTAAGCGCGGCAAAGCCTTCAACGAGCTGCTCAGCGAGCTCTGTCACAGTGTTCTGAGCCTCTTCAGCCATGGCAAGGTTAGTAAAGTGATGCGTGTAATGCTACTGCAGGGCAGAAGAGCGCAGCAATGATGACGCGGCAAGTGAGGCTCGCAGTCGGGAAAGAAGAAAGAAGAACGGAAGCTCGGCAAAGACTATAGCTTCGGAAGCGACGGTTGGTCCGCGCCACGCTTAGTCACACCTCACCAGCCACTCACCGCTGCAGGAGCCACCCGATGCTCCATTGCTTGGGAGTCGCGTCAGGGCTCGCTGCGCCTTGAATACGTTACGTAGCATCTTACCACTGGCATCAATTCTTATACACCATGATACCCTGACTGTTGTTCCACAATTGCATCCAATCGTTCCCCTCGTTATCGTAGAAAAGCACGTTGCACCCCCCTTCGATATTTCGAAGCTCCTACCCTACAGACCCAAGCCAAGCACCTCAACAATATTCACCATGGGCTCCCTCCACGATTCCCGTATACACAAGTGGTTTGCGACGTCGCCGCCCGTCGCATGGACAGTCAGGCAGCTACGAGAGCTTCTTATTGGGTCGCTGAAGCAAGGCCCCATTCCGCAACATGTTGCGTTCGTCATGGACGGTAACAGGCGATTTGCGCGAAACCACCATATTGAGACAGTCGAAGGACACAATCTCGGGTTTGAGTCGTTAGCAAGGGTATGGGTGAATGGCATTCAGGTGTCGCAATATTATGCTAACATCGCTACCAGATCCTCGAAGTCTGCTACAAAACTGGCGTCAAGGTTGTCACCATCTATGCATTCAGCATAGAGAACTTCAAGCGCTCGAAGCATGAAGTTGATGCGCTCATGTCCATGGCAAAGGTGAAGCTGCAACAACTGGCTGAGCACGGAGCTCTGCTGGATCGCTATGGTGCATCCGTCCGAGTGCTGGGGCAGCGCGAGCTCATCAGCCCAGACGTACTGGTGGCTGTGGACAAGGCTGTTGCCATGACAGCACACAACAAGAAGTGCGTTAACTTTCGATCCATGAAGAGTATTGCTGACCACGACCAGAGCTGTGCTCAACGTCTGTTTCCCCTACACGTCACGGCACGAAATCACGACCGCGGTCATGAAGACTGTCGAGACGTACAGCACGCCGATACACAACCTGCCTACCCCCTCTAAGCGAACCTTTTCCGAATCGCACATAACCCAGACTATTCGCAAGCAAATGTTGGAGGAGGATACGGAAGGTATAGCGGAACAGTCTGATTCGCGGCCGGCGTCGCCCTCGTCCAAGGAAGCGACTGCGGCTGACGATGGGCGTTCCTCGTCAACTTCGACCGCCATCAACTCGCCTGAGAAGGATGACTTGCATAATGAGCCGACATTTCTGGATCCAGAGTCAATTAGTGCTCAAACTTTGAACGACAACATGATGACAGCTGACGCCCCGCCCCTCGACCTGCTCGTTCGTACCTCTGGCGTTGAGCGGCTGAGCGACTTCATGCTCTGGCAAGCACACGAGAACACTTCTATCGTGTTTCTCAAGTGTCTGTGGCCCGAGTTCGATCTGTGGCAGTTTTTGCCTGTGCTTGTAGAATGGCAGTGGCAGCAGAAGAAGCTGCAGGAGGAGCAGCAGCGGACTCGTGGGCGAACCAAGTCAGACTGAGCGCATCCAGTGCAGCATATGGCGCAAAGCCCTCGCAAGCCATACAACGAGGCAGATCTGAACTTGAGCGAGCATCAAAGATACCCAAGACAAAGCATTCTATTCGTCAACCACTGTTCTTTCCACAGCAAACCATATCTTGTAATACATGTCGATCTCGCACTATCGTGGCACGTGTGCATATGCGCAGCTAATGGCCCGCCCATGTCTTGACCGTTTGTGGTTTGCGACCGAGCATGCGACACCGCGGACATGCACTAGCTCGTTCCTAGCGCACCGGAGAGCTTCAAACGTCATCTCACCCCCGGAATAACAACCGCTGCTAGGGAGCTCCAGCCGGGACGTGAGCTGAACATGACTTATAGTCCGCGCGTTCCGCAGCACCGGGCGGCCATGGCAGCTGTCATCAGATCCAGAGCATGTAACCTGATCGTGCTTATCGGCCAGTGACACAGCTTACGCACAGGTACCACTTGTTTGGGCCCGGCTACCGACTTCTAAGATAGACTACTTCTTATCAGCAACTTGTTTGGAAAATCCTTGATTTCCTTATAAGCAAGGCACCCTCGCCTCTAGTAACCAGTGCCAATTGCTGGCGCAACAGCAGGAACGACAACACCATGAACGCCCCAAACCTTCTGACGATACCCATTGAGTTGCGCGAACTCATATACGGCTTCCTCTTCAGCAGTTATACCATCCGACATGGCTTTAAACATGCCGGTGCCCCTAGCGACGACGCAGAGCCTTCTAATCGCATAGCGCTCCTGCTCAGCTGTCGCCAGGTCTTCGCCGAGGCGCATCGCCATCTTCCACTCAACTGCACTCTACATTTCCGCGGCACAGAGAATCTACTCGAAACACTCCTCTCTGTTGATCAGAGCGTAGTGACGCGACTCCGCCACGTTCGAGTTCGTGCGTATCCTTTCCCGTTGTACTCCTCAGGGAGCGCGCAGTACTACCCTACATACTATGCAGCGAATGCCTTCACTCTGCTCCCTGGTCTTTGTCTGGATACCTTGGTTGTAGAGGATTGCTGGCATGGTTTCGGTCTGGGTGATGCTTGGCGAGATGTCACAACTTACTTCGACATCGAGACTCTTCTGAACAGCGACGCTTGGAAAGAACTGACGTACATAACACCATGTACCGATTTCATTGCCTCGGGCTACGACCACCGGCGCAAACGGTCAGCGCAACCCGAGAACTGGGATGCGCTTATCAAAGAACGCGATGGAGAGGAGTACGGCGCAGAGGTCAAGATGTACATCGTTCCTTATGCGCAGCACACGGCGACTGGGGACGAGAAGACAGAAGACGGGCGCATAATGCAGCCATGGGCAGCGAAGCCAGGCCACGAAGTCAACGAGAATTGGCGCATCGCGGGACCGGAGCAGGACATGAAGGGCGAGGTGAGGATTATCGCAAAGAGAGGTAAGAGATCGAGAGCTGTACAGCTTGGGCTTGCCGGAAAGAGGACCTGGGAAGAGTTGAAAGGAAAAGAAGCCGGCGGCTTTGCTCCTGAAGGTGAGCAGTATTCCGAAGCGAGTGATGCGACTACAGCTAGCTTACACAACACAGGATGGATACCATACCACAATGACATGGCCGATGCAGTTGGTTGGATATATGGGGGTCACGGGAGGAGGATGCAACTCGCAAACGCTGCCTTACACAGCTGACTACATCGATTCACAACGCAGCCTGTCTACGCGCCTTGGATGTCAACCACGCCAACTCACACCTGAGGGTGGTAAAATTAGCGGCCCCATGGTGGCTTTGTAGATCCTTGTAAGCATTTAGCCTATCTGTACTCGACTCTGGGGTGCGACCAGTTTCATGCCGTACACGGATTCCCGAGATGCGATGTGGCGTGGTCCTTACAAGTCGGTCGAATTGCCTCTACACAGCGCGTTGCGAAGACACTGAAGAAGTGGGTTTGGGATACATCAGGATGAACTTTGTGGTATTGAAAGGATATAGTTGCATTATTGTGGTCGAAAGACTATGTCTATTATGACCCCGAAATGGGTAGTCCAAACCGTCTCGTAGGATCGCGAGAGCGTACGTGGAATGATGCAAACACTCACTAGCGCTCGAGGGGCGTCAATTTAAACAGGTACCGTCACACAGCCGCACACCACTTGCTTCGCCGCTGCCCTGCAGTGAGCGAGGAGCTTTCCTAGTTAGCAAAGTCGCGCTCCGTCGCTCTTGGGAGGTGAAGGGAAGTTGCGGTACAAATACGTTCGTCATGGCACACCAATTATCTGTCGTCAGCGTCTTCTCTTCACTTCTTCGACTTGCAAGATCAGAGACGCGGAACCGCGCATTGCTTGGTTGTAATAATTTGGTCGCTGCGGCACCTCATAGGTCTCTTATCCTCATTCCCATGCGATAGCTTTCCGCTACCCAGGTTCTCGTCAACATGGTAAGCACACTAACCGCCTGCGCACGCTGGCCAATCACTGACAGGTATTAGATCCAATCACCCGCCATCGCTCTCATGTCTGCTCTCCACGCTGGATTGTCAGTCGCCCAGCAATATCCGTTACCTGTAACCTATGATACCGTCATCAAATCGCCCGTCGACCCTAGCATCACCATATCCTATAAAACGCCCGACGCCCATTCGTGTGCAACGGCTCTCGAGGCGCAGAAGCAGTATACCGGATATGTCAATCTTCCTCCGTTTACGCTTGAGCCATTCCAGCAGGATTACTCAATCAACACCTTCTTCTGGTTCTTCGAGGCACGTGAGAACCCCGAAACTGCTCCATTGACGATCTGGTTGAACGGAGGACCTGGCGGTTCAAGCATGTTCGGGCTTTTCGGAGAGATGGGACCTTGCGAGATTGTAGAAGGTCCAGACGGCAGCTACACCACGCAGACCAGGGTTTGGGGATGGGACCGCAGTTCCAACGTAATCTTCATCGACCAACCTACCCAAGTCGGCTTCTCATACGATGAGCTCCGCAACGCTTCGGTGGACTTTAGTATACCTGATTATACTGGTCGGGACGAGCTCATGGAACCTTCCCCACTTCCTGCTGACGTTCCTGAATGGCGCTTTAAGAACGGCACTTTCCCTTCTGCTATTCGAGCCAATACAGAAAACCTGACTACTGTTGCCGCACAAGCATCGTGGCACTTCCTCCAAGGGTTCCTATCGGCGTTCCCTCAGTACAACCCTGGCGCTCGATCCCACAGCGATACTGTCGAGCCCTGTCATGTCAACCTGTTCAGCGAGAGCTACGGTGGTACTTACGGTCCACTTTTCGCCGACTATTATGAGAGCCAGAATGATCGTCGGGAAAAGGGTGAGATTTCATCCGAAGCGCTCGACATTCGGCTTGGGTCACTCGGCATCGTCAACGGCGCAATGGATGTTTACGGGTCGGCACTTTTTGGCCTGGAGTTCATGTACAACAATACCTATGGCATCGAAGGCATTGACCTCACTACCTATCAAAACTTGGTGTCGGAACTCCACGTAGACATGGGCTGCCAAGATCTGGTGACACAGTGCGGAGCGTTGGCAGCCCTCAACGACCCCGAAGGTCTTGGTACCGACCAAGACGTTAACGATCTATGCTACAATGCCATCTATAACTGCACAGCGGTTTCTAGTGTTGCCTACACCACTGGTAGGAGTGTCTACGACTTCCGAGCTGGTCCAACGGTCGGGCCTGCTGTTCCACTCGCAGAGTATTTGAACGAAGAGGGTTTCCTACAATCCATTGGCGCACCGGTCAACTTCACCTCCACTAGCTATACCGTTGCGAATGTTTTCCAATACAGTAAGTCACTATATGTCATTCCCGGTTGTCTGCGGAACGATCTTACTAATGTCCTGCCTAGATGGAGATGTAGCCCGCGGAGGGCAAATCGCCGCTTTAGCGGATCTGCTTGCTCGTGGTATCAAAGTCGCTCTCATCTACGGTGACGCTGATGTCATATGCAACTGGTATGGAGGACAAAACTATTCTCTCGAGATTGCTGGTCTCGTTCCAGAATACAAGACGGCTTTTCCGGAGGCTGGGTATGCGGACATTGTTGTGAACGATTCCTACATTGGCGGAGCAGTCCGTCAATATGGCAACCTCTCGTTCTCTCGGATTTATGATGCCGGCCACCAAGTACCGTATTACCAGCCAGAGACCGCCTTCACTGTTTTCACTCGCGTCATCCAAGGCGATGACATCAGTATGGGTCGCAATGTCGATCTGTCTAGCTTTGGTACCGAAGGCCCTAGCACTTCTGATCACAAAAACGACGCGGGAACCTCTCCGGCACCGATTTGCTGGATTCGGGAGGCATATCTCAGCTGCACTGAGGAAGAAAATGCTGGTATCACTGCAGGAAATGGCACAGTGAAGGCTGGAATATGGTATCCATCGGAGGAAGACATACCAACTAGCGCGTCGCAGGGTGTACCCAAGTCGCGGCCCACTTCGACAACCTCAGTGGCTCTGACAGGTGTGTATAGCGCTACCAGCACCCCGATGGTCAAGCAGACCTCCGGAGCATCGTCGCTTAGGCTGAACCTTCCATTTCGCCTTTCGCGACGCGACATCCATGCGGACCTATTGTTGGCGGAAGATGAAGCTTACAGCGGTGGGCGCAACGTAAGGAATGGTCTCATTGGAGGTCTTGCTGCGGCTATCGCTCTGCTGTTGTGAGTGCATTGCACTCTTCTCATATCTGTCATATAGACCAACTTGCACGCTCATTGAAGTCCACTCTCTTCCTTCAACACTTCGCAAGCCATTCGTCACATTATGGCTGTACATACGTTCTTGTTCCTCAGAGATTGATTTACTGAAAGATGCGGTATAGAGGTCTACTTTCCATGCTGTGTTGCTGCCGATGCTTCAGACGCCGCGAGGTCTACAAAGGGCCCTTTCTGGACGACGGCGAAAGAGGCCCAATCGTTGTCAAGCAGATGATCGATGACGGACCAGCGCCAACGTACTCTGGTCGGCCAATAGCACGTCTGGATCCAATACCAGAGGCAAGCCCAAGACCCAGCGACGACTTGAGAGATAGAACAGCCATCGCGTCAGGCCAGCCAGTATTTATGTCAAATATGGAAGAGGACCCTTTCGTTTCACCTGTCCAGCGATCGACCCCCTTACTGCAAGATGCAGGGCCGTCAACACGTGCACCAAGCAGATGGCCTACAGGGACCGTTGCAGCGCCCATGCCTCCTCCTGAGCCAGAAGTTGTCGCACCTCTTGAACTGGCGATGTCCATGCCGCCTACACCACCAAAGCCCTTGCCAACCACAACAGCGCCGATAAAAACGCCCTCGCCTACTCCAGCACAACCAGTACCGCCTTCACTTGAGTCAACACCCTCTCGAGGCCCGGTACCTACGTTAGTACAACATACAACTACGTCTCCCCCTTCCTCGCCACTTCGTACTCCGATAAGCGTCCCGCCATCACCTGGTCCGGAACCAAACATAGAAACCTTGCTAGCTCCTCCGCAGCCGTCACTCTACACACGTCTCAAGTCTATGTTTATAGCTGTACCAGGGGGTCAGGAAGCCGCCGTCCAGACTGACGGTTCTGTTGATCGACGAGTGCTGTTGCCGCGCGTTGTCGAAAGATTGCCTTCTTCCAAACGTGCACCGAGAGCTGCAATACCAACGTGGTCCACTGAGGTCTGGTTATGATGCAAGCCTAAATTCCAGGTAGCATTCATGCCGGAAATACGGTGTGTCTTGTTGGTGATGGGATCACGCGCTTCAAGTAGCCGGCGGCAGATTTGCTGATGACTGACGAATTATTGATACTGGAGGACAAGACACGGCAGCACGGTAATGAGCGTGAAATTGGTTAGAGAAAACGAATAACAGCAGGAACTACATGCTCGAGCGCAAAAGGACTATTGTTTCACATGCATTGACCCGTTTCGAAGTCGATCTATCTTACTATTGTCCTGCCGTCTATACGGCTACCTTGACTCTATCCAGAATGTGGCTAACATACTAGCAGTCCCGCTAGTCTGGTCATTATCTTCTAGACAGCCCCTAAATCTCCAACGGCACAACGTCGACGCTGCTTGTCTTCACTTTGTCTTCACCAGTAGCGAGTATCGCCATCATTACACGCATCTCGCTTATTGATCATACTGCAAGATGATTATGCTTTCACCTTACGCCGGTGCCTCAGCTAGCGCATGAAACATCATGCGGATACGAAGGAATTTTGTTATACTGGCTACATCCTCCTATTAAGATATCGCAGGCAGCTTCCTACTGTGTTCTATGTTGACACAGAAACAGACCACATGACTGCGATTTCACCTAGAGTCGGTCATGAATAAATAGGCACCCTCGTACTTTGCAATATGCGATTACCATGTTGACGGAAGCGCATGTTCTCATGTTTTGGCAAACGAGCGGTTCTGATTTGGTTGCGAGTACCACTTAATCTGCGGAGAGTCAACGCGAACCGTGGTAGAGAGGCGAAACTGGTTGCTCTGATCACTGCAATAGGTCTACAACTTCCATGTCGGTAGTGACGAACAGTCTCAAGCAAAAGCCACTGAGAATATCTGGATTCCTCCAACAATTACAGCAAGCAGTAGAATGACCGTGCACTACTTCACCTTGGTCGAGCTGCCTCGAGAAGGAGCGACCCACTACGACCCTCGCCTCACTCTCACTATAGATAACATATTGAATACTCACCTTTCCACTGATTTCAGCCCTCTACAAACTATACTACGGTCACGAACAATTCAACTCTACCAAAATTGCAATGACAGTCTTTGCAAACAAGCAAGATTTCAACAACCTAGGTCTTGAGCAATTTCGACAGTCGCACACACATGCCTCGCAGGACTGCTACATATGTCTCCAGCCTCTTGCTGTTCACCCCACCAAAGACGGTATCCCCGACCCAAAATGCCATGCCGCTATTCGCGTCGCTGCCTGCGGCCACATTGTCGGCAAAGACTGTCTAGACGCCTGGCTTGACGCCGGTCATACCTGTCCAACATGCAAACACCTACTCTTCGAAGCCACTGGTGATCCCATCACACAGGGAGATATCAACAACATCCTCCGTACACTGGCTCCGAGTTTTGGTGAGGATGCGATCATGGTGGTGGTTGCGCGACTTATGGCCCGTCAGGAACAGGAGCGTGCGCGAATGAGACAGGCGCATGAGATCGAGATGGAGAAGATTAAGGCGGAGGAGACGCAGGAAAACTACGATAAATTCTCGCTTTCTGACGAGGACTTCTTGGATAGTGGTGATGAGGTAGATTTTGACGAGGCTGACGACGATAAGGAGATTGAGCTAGGAGAGGATGAGGACGGTGAGTTCGAGGAAGAAGAACAAGACGACGACCTAAACTAGACTTTATTAGGTTGCCGTGTTTCGTTGGGCTTTTAGCAGGTTATGGCAGGCTTTTGATGGACGGGCGGCCGCTTTCTTATAGTGTCCAAACCCGTTTTGCTATCGGAGTCTGGAATATGACCTACATTGGAGCTATCGGCGCAAGGAAATCTAGGCTCCTCTATCATCATTTTCACCTAATCACTTACTCTCAACTCTTAGATTTGTCCACATCAAACCCGTAACCGGCACCTTGGCCACCGCAAATCCAATCAGCACCTTGACTTGCAGGTTATACGCCTCTCCAAACAACATCCTCACCCGCTCTAGAGTTTCAGGTGAAAGATGTTGCACTAATTCCGTCCTTTCTAACAAACTTTCTGCAAGTTCCAAGGGAAGGATATCGGTCAGGTGGGAACGAATGTAAGGTGTGGAGATAGATGTCACAATAGCGATACCGACCAGACCGCCCAAGGTGCGGAACTGCGACGTAGCTGCTGACCCAACCGCTAGTAATTGTCAGTAACATGACACTTGAAGTTATGCGTGTCAGGAAATAATGTGTGACTTACCCAAATCCCTCTTCTCCATCGCATACGGCACAAGCATGATAAGTCCGGAATTAACAAGACCGGTTCCTGTGCCCGCAATGATCTGGTACGCATACTGACTAGCATCAATATGCGACGAAGTGTCAATCCACGCGAGCAACGTGATACCGAGAACCTCCATTAGGGAGCCTGCTAGGATGATCCAGCATGGCGGTATCCTGGGTTTTCCCATCAAAGCGCCAGCAACTCCACTGCCAAAGGGTACGAAAGCGCCGTATGTGAGGAGGCGGACGGCAGCTGCCAGAGGGGAGAGGCCGTTCACGGTGATGTAGCGTTGGGGAATCTGTGCGATGCATACGAACATGACTGTGCCGGAGAGATAGGTATTTCTAGAGTACATGTTAGGATGGTTTGAGATAATGGTAGAATTTGGCAGACATACATGATCATGCCCAGCTGTATGCGACTTTGGCAGAAGCGCCAAGGGAAGACAGGCTCTGGGTTAGTGCGACGCTGCGTTGCGTACCATTGCCATGTGAAGAAGGCAATCGCGAAAGGTGCAGAGGCAACGAGTAGGGGAAGAACTTTGTTAGACGACCAAGCATAGTCTAGCGATGCTTGTTGCAGACCTGTAGCAAGCAATACAAGAGTTCCCAGCATCAAGGTCGCGCCTAGAAAGTCGAGCCGACGGAGAGTGTGCTTTGAGAAAATGGGGTGTTTCTGCTGCGCAGCAGGTTCGTTGAAGAGTGTTCTCGGAAGTGTGAAGCACAGTGAAACGGCAGTAAGAACTCCTACAGGGACGCTGATCATAATGTCAGTAGGCTCAATGAGTTCCTTCAGCAAAGACACGTACTTCAAAAGGAAGATCCACCGCCAGCTTCCGTGCAGTGTGATACCGCCACCAAGAAGCGGCCCTGTGATCAAACTGAGCGCAAGCACCATGCTAACACCCGCCATGTACTGTGGAAACTTCCTCTTTGGAACAATTTCCATGAACAGGAGTTGAGTGAGGGCATATACACCACAGCCTCCGATACCCTGGCACCATCTAAATATGATGAGCTGTATGAGTGTCTGACTAGCCCCACAGAGTGCCGAGAACAAGGTGAAGATGAGTAGTGCAGCGATGAGTGTGTACTTCCGTCCTGCAATGTCTGACAGTTTCGCCCAGATCATCTGGAGACCTTAAGTGAGGTTAGACAAGCAACTAATCCGATATTGTAATACAATACTTACTGCAGTACGTCAACATGTATGCTGTGAAGAGCCATGAGCTCTTCTCATAGCCGCCTAATTCATCGGTAATATCCACAATAGCGGTACTGATGATTGTAGACTCGAGAGTCACAAGGAAAATAGAGACCGTAAGACAAGTGTTGATCAGATAGAGTTTGATACCCGTGATGTACTTCGATTCATCAGGCGTAGCCACGGTCTCGGCTTCATTGGGGGATGAGGTGTCTGTAAACGCCTTCTCGACACTTGAAGTGTCCATGACGATATCGCCCCTCGAAGTAGAAGACATCTTTGTGCTCTGATCTGAAAAACTTAAGAAAGAAGCCAAACACAAAGGGACAATATATTATAAAAGGGTGACTATCAGGGGTGTAACAACTGTGCCTCCTAGCGAAAGTGAACACACCATTCTCCTTGCACTTACGATAAGACCGTGCCATGCATCACTGGCTATCGGAACGCATGTATCTAACAACGCACGGCGAAGGATACCGTTCAAGTCCTGGCCGCCCGACGGTATCACAAATCAAGCCTTTCAACTGCTGCATGATGTTGCGAACCGATAGTAAGCTGACGGTTCCCAGACGATGGTATCACAAGGACGCCGCAATAAAGATATTCCTTGGCCCCCATATGCGAGCCGGAGTAAGATGTCTATATGTGTGGCTGTTCTCGGTGTGCCCGAATTCATGTGGGTGGTGAAGGATACGCCCCCGAAGGATGGTTGTGGGGGCGGGGCTATGCGATTGGGGCCAGTGTTGCCGCCCGCCTCCCGCCCGGGCGTTGCTTGTTGAACCGGGAGAACTAAAAGTCAACAGTAGTCTTGTACCGAGAGACTGGTTAAATGCCCGTCCAAGACCCAATTAGCGAGGCCAATATACAAAGACCTGTGGGTTAACGAATTGTGCAAGGAAGCTGCGCCTCTCGTACGCCCTGACGTGGTGAGGTGTAACCGATGAAAGTGGCCCGACGCAAATACTTCGCGAACGTATCTATGATGGACTCTTTTCGCGAGACAGGGTCAATCTTATGAAGGCGCTCGCTTATCTTGGGATCTTTACGACGATTTAGCCTGATGTTTTCACTGTCTCTTAGTTAATCAGTGGAACAACAAAGAATGCAGCGTAAGTCTATAGAGTGATCCATACCAACATCACAGTAGAGTCGAGTCCTCTTCGTGTTATCTCTCATACCCATAACCCAGTTTCTGACACGATTGTCGTCGCCGCGAATATCGGAATCCGTTTTCCAGACCTGTCGCCAATCTGGCCCCATGGGATGGCGCTTAGACTGGCAGAATTGATGTTGAGATGGCCGTCGTCGCGGTCGGCGACTCAACGATGGATGACTGCAGATGCGATAGCTTCACAGATCGTGGTTAGCCTCGGTTTTCTAGATTGATAACTGCCACCGCAGCCGCTTACTTGTGGGTCACCACTATGCTCGAACAGCCATCGCGCTTACACCCTCAGTAGAACTAACACGAAGAAGAGCCGTGAACCAACCTCGAACTGGGGCACATACATACGATTTTAGTAGACTATCGAGTGATGAGTTTCTTTGCTGTCGACTCCAAGCGCCACTGCAATCGTGCTGGTATGCCTGATATGCTCGATATGCTGTTAATAGAGACGTCTTTTCTCAGTGAGGATGGCCTAGCATAGCGGATAAATCGACGGCAGTCAATTAGCGTTGTCTCGGAGAGAGAGATGGAAAACCAGAAGGCTGAATGGTGGAAAAAGATAGGGGACGCGGGAGGAGGCTCCTACTGCCACTGAAGACCATCGTAAGCTGTGAACGAGGATGAGATGCCCACATGTTGGTATGGTGGTGGCTGATTGTCTAGCTAGAAGGGTCCAGGGCGGAAAGACTGCACGGAAGGAGCTTTGATGCGTCTGATAGAGTTCATGAAAATATCAGGAAAGTCCTACGGTGTCGCAAGATATAAAGTCAAGCGTCATGGAGGCTCAACTCTAGCAGTCTCGACCACAAGTTTCTCCAAACCATCGATACCTAAACCTCTTTCTGTTCTGGCCCAGAATGATCACTTCGATCCCAATCGCCATCGTTGTGGCCGTAACCTATGTCAGTGACTCTTTAACGTATAATACAGTCTTGACTTACATGAAGACAGTTTGTGTGTTGCGCCGTATACAACCTATGGTTCCATCCTCTTGCGAAACAGCCAGGGCCGTTCTTTGCTCGTATTTCAGGCATTCCCTCATTCTACCATGCCTGCGTAGGAGACCGTCACATCTGGTCTTGGAGACAGTTCCAGATTTATGGTACGTTCGACGCCAGACTTCCTTCATACATCCCACTGACCCCCTTCGCTAGGTGACAAGTTCCGAGCGACTCCAAACCTTCTTCTCTTCCAGACACCTGAAGCTTACAATGCCATGTTCGGTCACAAAGCGAACGTCAAGAAGTCCCCGTTTTATGAAGTATGGAGGCGTAACAAACACGACCTCAACACATTAGGCTGTACCGATGTTGAAACGCACGCCAGGAGGAGAAAAGCCCTCTCATTAGCTTTTACCGATCAATCAGTCAAGGCTACCGTACCTTTTGTAGCTCGGCATGTCGACCGCTGGAATGAGTTACTGCCCGGTGAGATTTTCGGTGTCGAGGGATGGTCGGGACCGCAAAACCTTACGGAGTGGACTGACTTCTTGCTCTTCGACATGTTCGGCGACATCTGTTTCGGCAGCTCCAACAACACCAAAGAGCCTGGGCCGAACAATCTGAAGCGTATTCCGTACAACATCACTAGATACCTGCGCTTTTATAACCCTGTGAGTTGCTATTAGCCCCTATCGTAGCCCTTGTATCCAGTCTGACGGCCGTAGCTCGCCAAGTCACCATTTCGAAGCTTGTTGCTTTGGCTCAAGCCTCGTGGTCTGGATAACTTGATGAAGCTCATCACTCCGAAGGAGATCAAAGAGTACTTTGCCTTTACTGAAAATCTGGCCATGAGCCGTGTCGAGTCTGAAAGGAAGAACGAAACCGAAAAACGTCCAGCTGAGCGTGAAGACATGTTCCACTTCTTGTGCACAGCCAAGGACCCAGAGACGGGTGGTTTTGCGCTGAGTACCGAAAACTTGATAGCCGATGCAAATCTTCTCACTGTTGCCGGCTCAGACACCACGAGTGCAACAGTAACCGCGCTCTTCTTCTTCCTCACTCGCAACCCGAAAGTCTACACAAAGCTGGTTCATGAGATTAGGAACAACTTCGGCAGTGCTGAAGATATCGGCTCAGGTCCGGATCTGATGGCAAAATGCGAGTACCTCAGAGCAGCGGTGTATGAGACCTTGCGCCTCTCGCCAGCTGGCCCTAGCGAGCTTGAACGCACTGTACTTTCGGGTGGCATCAGGATCGCTGGCGAACATATTCCTGGAGGTATCACGATCGGAGTGCCCAAGTGGTCGCTCGGCCGGAACGAAGCCCTCTGGGGTGATTACAACACCTTCCGCCCAGAGAGATGGATCGCCTCCGATTCGAATACGCAAGATGAGGTGAACCACTTGAAGCGATCCTTCCATCCTTTCTCCAAGGGCGTAGGAAGCTGCCTAGGTCAGAAGATGGCAATGATACAACTTTGCATGATTGTTGGAAGAACTCTCTGGAGATACGACGTGCGACAGGCTCCTGGACAATGCGTTGGAGAAGGTCGTCCTGATCTTGGCTGGGGCAGAAGGAACCGTGGCCACTTCCAGCTGAGAGACGCGTACATCTCTCTCCGTGAAGGCCCGATCGTCCAGTTCAAGAAGCGGGTGCTATGATCGTGGCCTGTGTGCCGTAGTAGGGCTGTAGGACTGAAGTCTGGAAGTTGCCGAGCAAGGCTGCAAGATTAGTCCTCGTTCTGTTCTCTTATTGCATCAATAGAAAGTGCGAATTTGCGAGTCAGTCTGGTATTAATGCTCTGCTGTCTTTGCTATTGCATGCAGCTCGAAGTCATCATCACGAGGCAGACAAACCCAATAATTGCTTTAATCTATCACGATAGAAATGCTGTAAAAAAAACAGCGCGTCGTTCATTGCTGAGAACTTCGCAGGGACAGCGCCAATAGTGAATGTTGACTTCGGTAAAGCCGTTGCAGTAGGAGTGGCAAGGACAGCGTTGCATGCGTGCTTTAGATGAGCGCCGATATCTTAGTCATCGACCCTTCCTTCATGGTCGTCTGTATTAAACCGTAAGAACACCCACTAATTTCGACCAAGATCTATCGTGCTCGTCGACGCAAACCGACCTCACTGCAGATATCCACCTTAGCTGGGGACACGCTAAATCACTGGTATCAAGGGGACATTTCACTAACTGCAGCAGCAATCATACGATATCATACTTTTTGTATGTAAAACAAAAACCCAATGGAGTGGCATTCAACGATGGGTTGGCTGACGATGTCGGAACGCTGCCCAATCACTACCAACCCTCGACAATACCTGCTTGATACCTTGTCAGTACTAATCCAATCATTTCCAGCAGCAACTACTCCAGGGTTTAAGACACGTGAAAGGCGGTGTTCCAGACTACAAAAGCAAGAGAGGCGAAGGCTTATAGCAAGGGGAGATGTGTCGCTTTCCGGTGAGCGCGTTCGTGAGTCATAGGCCGACGATCCATGCAACCCCCAAAAAGTCGTGCACACCAGGCTGCACTCCCAACTCCAACTCTCAGCGATCATCCCCGCATTCAAGATCTTTGTTATGTTTTCCTATCGCCCACCGACGCCCTTGTTGTCGCCGTGATTTTGTATTCTATTGTTTGCGCTTTGTTGAGCGCGTGTTGAGTGTGCGCGCATTCAAAGCCGGGAAGGCGCAGCTGTCTCAGGTTGTCGCACTCATTCCAAAGGGCGGCAACTCAACCATAAGTTTTCAAGGAGACGTGTCGCGATGAGATTTTTCTCTTCAGTCTGCGCGGGCGATGGCGGCCACTGTGCGGCAAGTGAGGCGACGGGGTCGAGTGGACGGGCTGGATTTGGGCCATCGCTCAATCCGGGTCAGTGCGTCGTCATCGCTGGTAATGAGGTAAAGGCACCGGCCGACCTGCGAGCATCAGTAAGGCAGCAGCAACATCACCACCGCTGCACCTTCCAGTATGGCATGCACAAGCAGCCGGCGGCACCGCGACCACGACAGGCAAGCTGCATCAGTGACTGCGACATGGCATATGCGGAGTGAAGCTGGGGAAGTGAAGGGAAACGGTCACGCATGATGATGGGAGCCCCTTTTGCTCACAGCAGAATCTTCTCGCTACCGGCTATCTGAAGCTAAGCCCCAATCGCCGCTGAACCCCTGCTCGCTAGCGCGCCTCACAGGGCTTGGCGGGCGGGCTCCCAGCACTATAAGTTCTCGGCCTCCCCCCCAACTTTTTCACGAGATTTCCGCCGAGCCCGCCGTTGTCGCAACACCTCAACCTCTCTACACCACCATCGCCGCACTTGAAAACTCACATTTTCAGCTGCGTGCTCACTAACACTGCGACTCAAAAACTCCGGTGTGCTAAATCCGCACATATCCACTCTCTCAGAGGTCGCGATCGGCGCTAGCTTCATCCAGCTTGCGACAGCCCAACAGCAGCCTCATCTTCAGTCGCAATCTCGACTTACCCCGCCAAAGGCTTGCTGGCTACGCTTTTGGTCACCTTAATACTCCACTAACTCGCCGTCGTCTCTGCGACAGCTTACTACTCGACGGCATACTTGTCAACGTTTGCGAGGGACACATTCGCTTGTAGCTCTCCTGCCTCCGGTACCGTCTCCACCTATTCCATAGACAGACACACTCCTCCGGCGTCGACCGACCTCGCTCTACACATCGCGATCTCGTAGTCCGCCCGGCTTGACCGTCGCTGCCGCTTTAGAACACACTCTGACCTGCGCAGTCTGTCAAGATACCTCTCACTCTCCTCAAGAGTCTATCGCTCCAATTCCAATCATAAATTCATCATGGATCCAAACTCCCTGACTTCTCCCCCGTCCACCGCCGCACAGGCTCAGACGGTAAGCTCTCGTGATGTCTCCCGTTTGTCAACCTTGTTCTAACGTTCGCTCTCAGTTCGTTGCTCCTGGATCTCTCTCCTACCCCCAGGGCGCGACCCTCGACCTGACTGCCCCTGCCACTGAGCAGAACACTCAGCAGGTCGCCGAAAATGCGAACGGTGTTGCGACGCCTGCGGCTACTCCCGATACACAGAACGGTCAAGTGCCTTCTGGCATCGTGCCTACTCTCCAGAACATCGTGGCTACTGTCAACCTGTCCGCTCGCCTTGATCTCAAGACCATCGCTCTTCACGCCCGTAACGCCGAATACAACCCCAAGCGTTTCGCTGCTGTGATCATGCGTATTCGCGAGCCTAAGACGACGGCCTTGGTCTTTGCGAGTGGAAAAATGGTTGTAACCGGTGCCAAGTCTGAAGATGACAGCCGCCTTGCTTCCCGCAAATACGCGCGGATTATCCAGAAGCTCGGGTTTAGCGCAAAGTTCACCGTATGTTGTGTCGGACTGAGTATCCCTTCTTCAATGCTAACATTGACATAGGACTTCAAGATTCAGAACATTGTCGGCTCCTGCGACATTCGCTTCCCTATTCGTCTCGAGGGTCTTGCATCTCGCCATCACACTTTCTCTTCCTACGAGCCTGAGCTGTTCCCTGGTCTCATCTACCGTATGATGAAGCCGAGAATTGTCCTCTTGATCTTCGTATCTGGCAAGATCGTCCTTACTGGTGCCAAGGTCCGTGAGGAGATCTACCAGGCCTTTGAGCTTATTTACCCAGTCTTGTCGGATTTCCGCAAGTCTTGAGCGACCTTCCTCTCCAGATTCGGTTTCAATGAGCCTTGACTACACACCCCAGCTGGTGACATGGCTATGACTTGGACCTTTTCTTCTAACTTGTCATTTTTGCGGCATTGCATGGTGTTACGGTGGGCGGCATTTCCTTCTTCATGCCTTTTCAAAACTCCAAATTACCCCTCGACACGATTAGACATCTGCACACGAGGTGCCTTCAACCCCTCTTAATCCTGGTCACGAAGGCTTTTTACTCTCTTCTCTTTTACTGGCGGGTATGATCACGTCGGCGGCTGGCGTGTGGGATGATACCGAGATTGCTTTATTGAGCCGAGGAAGGAACGTGTGGACGTTCGGAGAGTGCGACCGTAAAAGCTCGCACTGAGGGCTCTCAGAGGTTGACGATATGACACCAGAGTTCCTCATAGATGTTGGTGCTTCAAGCATCCATCGTATGTGTACATGATCCTTAGCCTTGAGACAGGTTAGGCAGTAATGTTATCATGACATAATACTTCGTTTCCCTGCTTGTGACGTGGTGTGGTCCGCGAGGGTGATGTCCTTTCCGTCCGTGGGCTTTGTTGCGTTCCAGTGTGTGAGAAATCCAGACCAGCGTGTACCTGTCGGGGCTCGGAAGGTCGTACGAAAGGAAGGGGCCAACGAAGCGGCGAACGATGAAGTTGCAGGTGCGCTGCAGTCTCTTGCGTAGAAGAGGTCAATTCACCTGTAGCCGCATGTGCACTAAGCTCGGAAGGGAAAGTTGCGACAAACGCACTGCGGCGTACACGCGCGTGGACGCAGGGAGCCTTTACGGGTGTCCATTGTGATGGAAGGCAAGAAACGATCAAAGTCGCAAGGTATTCGATCCTCGAAGTCCCAGCGAGAAGACGGCTGTCGAGTTAGCAAGCTTCTAAGACATTTCTCGCTTCAAGCGGGTACTATATTAGACTTAAGCGTTAGAAGATGAGTTGCGCCGTTGCGTGTCTCAGTTAGCGGTCGTAGGCTGCTTGGCTCGGGTAGTGATCTTCGTCGATAATGTTTCGAAACATGACGACATGGCAATGACGTGCAGCGTTTCTAACACCCTCTGTACTATCGTTGCGGTTGAGGCTGTCGTGAGGGGTATAACGTTCTACTTTGGTCGTTGCATGAAGTGCAGAGGGAATAAAAAAAGGAGGCGAGAGTTGAGATTTTTGATCGAGAACTGTGTAGCGAGCCGGATTATATCTACTGTCAGAAACGCTCCGCGTGATCAGGAATTTGTAGGGTAGAGGGTTAATGTGCGGGTGGGAAACGAGTGGGTCGCGCGCATATGCATGAAGCGCGCGTCAGTAGCTTGGCCCCTCCCTCCTCCTTTCACAGCAACCCCATGATCACATAGCTCATCCTCCCCTCAGTCCGCCATGTAGCCGCCACTTCACTTCTCTAGCTATAATTTATAATATCCTCAGACCGATGCATACCTTCCTTACGCCTTACTACTACTGCCGCCGCCATGATGCGCATTCCACTCTTCCGCATCTGGTACTCGACCACGTACACGACCCTTCTCATAATCCTGCTCCTCCTCCTCGCCGTCACGCCTGCGGATACGATATATCAGTCGATCAAATCTGAAGAACTTCAAAAGCTTTTTGTCATCGGTGGCGTCTACCTGCTCACTTGTTTGATCGTACTGTTGATCTACTCGACGCGCATCTACACAAATAGGACTGTGCTTGCGGCGATACCGAAAAGCTATGTGCCGATCGAGGAAGGAGAGGTGGGCAAAGGGGTGCGGAGGATGATTATGAAGCATTTCAAGAGGAGTGCAGTTATTGCATGGGACAGCAGGCCGAGGGATGTTAGGGGTGAGGTTGACCTAGATGAGGAGAAAGGAGAGGAATCACGGCCGAACACAGCGGAGACGAGGAGGGAGAAGCACAAATCGCACAAGAAAGGCCACCATCACCATCACCATGCACCTGATGCGACAATCATCCCCGTTTCTATGAACTCGCTGCCTTGGGGCAATGTCTCGCATCCTGGCTGGGCCTCCCCTTCGTCGCCTGATCTGCCAAACCTACAGTACTGGGGCGTCATCTGCGAACTGCCCAACCTCATCGAAGCGAAAGCCGTTTCACTCGCGCCGCCAGACCCTGCGATCGAGGAAAGCGCTCCACAGTATCCTGACAATGCGCCGCCTCTGCCGGATGCGCGCATTGTCACCCTCCTTCAGCGTCCGCGCGCAATGGGCTTGCGCGAATACCTCGCTCGCCTCGCAGACTTCGGGCTATTGAATCCACCCTCTCTCGGCGCTGTGTTCCTCGCACAATACGAATACGCCCGCTACTCTACCACGAGTTTGACGGAGACACAATTCAGAGATATCATGGCGGTCTTCGCAGAGATACTCAGTGGGATGACAGAAGTCGACCCCGAAATTATCGAAGAAGCACGCGCACAAGACATCGAGTCTGATACGCGCAGCCTCGCACCCACAGAGTCCAGCTCCGAATCAAGCATCTCCTCGCACTCGCATCTGCCCTACCGCACACCCCAACTCGAGCGCCAAATCTCCTTGTCCTCTTTCAACAGTTCCCTCTCCACCTCCGATAGTAGTTCAACTCCACATTCACCTCAGACTGTCCGCACCGCACCATCGCGCCAACAGCGCAGCTCCACCGTTTTTGGCACGCCACGCACACCCTCACAAAGATCATATGCGGATGCAGAATCGGACACAGGATCTGTTGTGGTTCATGAAAGACCGCGAAGAAGTCCAAGTACCTTGTTACCCAACTCGAGTGAGAGTTCTTTGGGCAGTGCTGGAAGTGTCATTCGCTTGCATCCTAATCCGAGTGAGGGAGACTTGCCGTACGAGTACAACATTGATGCTGGGTGAAAGGACGGGAGTGTGTGTTAGAAAGCACATCGACATTACATACATAGGCCTGTTTAGAACCGAGTCAGAGGCATAGCCGACATACAGCGACGTCCAGGGACGGGTTACAGGAACGATAAGAGACTTCCATAGAGAAGGAGAGGGACACGATAGTAGCGCCAGATTTCGGGGTCACGGTATCAACAGCACAGAAGTAGCGGTCTGTAGGGAAACGGCATCAATGGCCAGGAGGACAAGAAAGAAATCAGATCTGCGCATGCGGACGTACGCAGGAAGCATTGTATCCAGCCAGCTTGGTTGAAGCGAAACGTCCAGCGAATATTGTATATAGCATTCACACCACATACCATTTTACTCTTCATAACACTATGTAATTGAATTATATTTCACAAAATGTTCGAGAAGATATTCACTTTCATCGTGTGACCATAAGCCATTATTGAGACTTACTCGGCCACCCAAACAGCAGCCATACCCATACCAGTACCAATGCACATGCTAGTAACACCAATGCTCTGCTTTGTCCTCCTCAGCTCCGTAAGAAGTGTGCTAACCTGCCTAGCACCTGTGACACCCAACGGATGTCCGAAAGCAATAGCACCACCCTTGGGGTTCACCTTCTTCTGGTCCAAGCCAAGTTCGTTGATGCAGTAGAGGCACTGACTAGCAAATGCCTCGTTGATCTCGTAAATGTCCACATCCTGCTTGTTCAAGCCAGTCTTCTCGAGGACAACGGGGATAGCGGCAGCGGGGCCTACACCCATCAAGAGGGGCGGCACACCGACGATGGAAGCTTGGACAAACTTTCCAATGATTTTTTGGCCTAGGCGCTGAGCTGTGCTACGCTTCATGAGAAGAACGGCAGCGGCACCGTCGGAGATTTGAGAAGCGTTGCCGCCGTGGATGGAACCGTCTTTTGCAAACGCAGGACGGATCTTACTAAGAGATTCTGCGGTAACGCCCTCCCTGACACCATCATCCTTGGAAACAGTGATGGTCTCTTCCTTCTTGGTCTTGGGGTTCGTCCACTGGACGGTCACAGGCGCGATCTCCTCATCGAACAGCCCTTGTTTCTGCGCCTCGGTAGCCTTCTGGAACGACGACGCGGCGAATGCGTCTTGTTCGCTACGGGAGATACCCTTGGCCTTTGCCATTTGCTCTGAAAGTACACCCATGGGGACCTTGCAGTTTGCAGATTCCTTGTGGGATTCGAGGAGCTCAGAGAACTCAGATACGGCGCCAGGACCATACTGTGTGCTCATGCTCTCTGCGCCGGCGCCGATACCGACCTCGATCATGCCCGACTTGATGGCATTGGCAATGTCAACACATGCTTGTAGACCGGAGGAGCATTGCCTGTTCAAGCTCTTTGTTGCGGTTGTGGTAGGGAAGCCAGCGGCGAGGGCTGCGGCGCGGAACTCGGTTGCACCGCCTCCTGGGGCGAGGACAGCGCCAACAGCAATGTCTTCGACGAGGTTGGGATCGATTCCGGAGCGCTCGATGAGGGCCTTGTAGGCGCCGTGGAGGAGGTCAGATGCTTGGGTGTCTTTGAAGCCACCCTTTCCGCCCTTTGTGATGGCGGTACGGAGTGCGCAGGTTACGACAATCTATTGAGATGATTGTTAGTACAGTACTCCGCAGATAGAAAGAGCCCTCAGGTGTATGGACATCACGAGCAAATGCGATAGGCTCGAAAGCGCTAGTGTCGCATCGTTCGAAGATGGAATGTGCAACTCACGTCGTCAGGCTTCTTCTCCAACAAACTCTTCTTTCCCTTTGAGCTCACTGCTCCAGGGCTCCCACTTCCGCCTGTGAGATGGCCCTCGACCTGCGTAAGGCGTTCCTGAACTTTATGAAACGTCAGCGATCTCGTTCATCACTCGTTGTCCTCGATCCCTAAGCTCTACCATAACATACCTTTGTTGGGTGCTTGGTTGGCCATTTTGAATAGTAATGTTAATACAGAAGCTGTGTAAAGAAAGAACTAGAGAAGGGGGCTTGGAGTGAAGTATATGGAGCAGCGGACACTACTGTTCGGTCGCGGCAAGCATTAGGTCATTCGCATGCGAATCGCCGAGGTACGTTACGTTTCAGGTTAGCTCGTTTGTGGGGCGCGTCATCCTTTCTGGGGGAGCTAGCTTTCACATGCTCAATATGCGGGCGGCTGGGGTGTCTGCGGACGCTTCACATGTCAATCTGCGCAGTTTAGAAACGTTTCCTGATCATGTGCTGCTTCGTGGAGCTGACTGCTGAGTTGCTGATGCTGACCGAAGTCATGTCGCACCAACTAGTGGACGTGCAGGCATCCGAGGTGAAGAATATGGTATTGGCGACCGTCTAAAGCCAACGGACACACCGACTATAAGTTGTTCCTCAAGAAGTCTACCAAGCGGAATATTGAGGTAATGTGACAAGACATGTCTACGGCCATGTAAAGCCGACTGCCCCGGAACGCCCTGCTCAAACACATCCATCTAATCATGAAAATATTCTTCGGCTCACCGCCTTGCTTCCTCTTCCTGCCATGGATTATTCATCACCTGTCTTTCCAGTTCGTCTGCAATGCTACCTCTCTGAACCTCCTCATATCCTGGCGGTGGGTCTGATGGAGGCTCAAAATGCTCCTGTTGTGTTCGCGGGCTCGACAACGGACTGGATGCTTGTGGGCTTGATGGCGTGGGTGCCGCAATAACAGGACCGCCGGTACCAAATGCAGAACCATCCAACGGCGGGCTAAGAGGAGGCTCTGGAACTCTGGCGTGTTGTCTGCTCTCCTCGTATGCAGGTAGGTCTTCCAGGTGTACGTTGTTCATGTTGACACCGTCAACGCCTCTGCTTCCATCTTCCATGTCACCACCACTCTCCCGCGCTACCTCAACAGCTTGCCGTAACCGCTCCTTTAACCGCTCGAATATGCTTGCGAAGTCGAACGCGCCGCCTTCCTTGAACTCCATGACCAGGTCTAGCTCGGCGTGCTGCGGTGGTATGCCGCCACCTTGGACGGGCTGGATGATGGCTTCCCATTTATTTGCGCCGAACCAGGGTGCTGTTACGCGGGAATCTGTGACGTTGAGGATGGGTACGGCGAAGGATTGGAGTTGGGGTGTTGGGGTGACGGGGAGGTAGATCATCTAAATGTGAAGGTTAGTCGGCAAGGTCCACCAAATGGTGAGGTTGTGTACATACCCGTCGATTTGTGAGGTATACAACGCCCGACTTGCATTGCTGCGAGTACGACTCGCTGGGGTGATTCCGATGGCTAGTCTGTAGCGAGAGTGTGGTTCGAGGAGGAGACTGGTAGAGTGTCTGTTCGCCAGGGAGAGGTGTGTACCCGCCATTCTCGGCGAGCATGACCCAACTGGTTTTGCGGTTAGGCTTCGTCTTCTTTTCTGTCTTGAACCCCATTTTGCTCTGATGAAATGAAAGTTGCCTCAAAAGTACGCCTGAAAGCTACATGCACAATCCGCGGGGTAGTAGAGGGGCAACACGAAGCGCAGCAAGCAAACACCACCAGGTCAGGACGGAGAGAGAATAGATGGAAAGAAGAGAGAAGGAGGAGAGGATACTAACTTGACAGACATGGTTGAAACCGACTTGCAGCAAACTTGTTCACGGATAAAGCGTGAATAGTTCGCCCACCAAAGTGTCAATGCAAGCCAACCTTCCTTGTGGGATTGCACTAGGTGTGCCTGCGTGTGAAGTGCCCGCCTGGATATCTATCGGCCCGACCACCGCTGCCTATCAGATGCCGTGTTGCGGTTCCCGCGCAAATGCGAGTGATCTATTTAGCGTGTTGCGTGGGGACGAACGGTGGGGTTGCTAAGGTCTCGAAGTGCGCTGGGGCTGCCTGTCGCGGCGAGCGCGGTTGTCGCGAATGCAAAAAGTGTGGGTTGGAACGGGGTTTATGAACGGCGGGACGATGCAAGATGCAAAAGTGCGCTCTTAAAACGTGTATGCAGCTCGGGTGCGGTATTTACGTAGTCCGACCAAAGACTCCAGGATTGATGCTTTTGTAATAGGGAATGCAACGTTCTGCAGCTGGTGACGATCCCGTGAGACAAGCTTGCGTCACTTGCTGTTTGTGGAACTTCCAAGCCTTCCAGGCCTTAGGCATGGCAGTCATCGGGCGAGATTAGGCGGAGCACAACGCGTGTTGATCGTACAAACATGCATACGTTCACAGATCTCGTTTACTCTTGAGTGGTATGTTTCATTCATAGCCGTAGCCGTTACTTATCAAACGCCATTACCCGCCCGCCGCTAATGCTAACAATGACTCGATCGATACATACAGTAATGACTCGGAGTAGACAATCGCTATATGCTAGAGACAAAAATAACACACCAACACAAAACATTCAAGGCTCCTCCCTCTCGGTGACCGTCCAGCGCCTCTTAGGCCCTTGACGGTGTTCATACACGTCATCCAACTTTGGTGGTCCCCAAAGCCCAGTATTGCTCTTTGGGGCTACTTTCGCGCCCCAAAGACCGCCAGATGCTGTCGGAACGCTCTGTTTGCGGACTTGGGCACTGACTAGAGGAGTGGGTCTATCGCTGACCTCCCTTTCTTCTTTAGAGTCCAATTTTGTCAGGCGGTTGCTTGTGTCAGATGCACCGTCCATCTGTGCAATCGAGTTGCTCTTGGATTTGGATGCAGTGGAAGTATTAGGAGCAGCCTTTGATTGTGGATGCTGGTTTGAGAAGTTGAGGGCCATGTCTGCTTCGGTCGCCGGTGTGCTTGTCCCTGAACCTCCCCATAGTCCGCCTGCTGGAGACGCAGTCCCGCTTGTCGCACTTTGCATGAACCTGGAATTCGATCCAGAGCTCAAAGTTCGCCGCATGCTTCCCAACGAGCTCAGACTGTTTCTGTATGGCTCACCGAGCGAGAAGGGCGAGTCAAGTGGACTGCTAGTCGTCGACGATCCCGTGAATCTTCGCCGCGAGTCTAACGATGGGCTTGCTAGGGTGGCTGGCGATTGTGTCTGCCTCTGCGCAGATAGCGGCTTCGAAGGGTCGACACCAGGCCGCAGATGGTCGACTGAAGCTGAGAGCTTCATGTCGTAGGTATCTGACATGCCGGGATCCGCTACCGAAAGTCTTCGCTGATGTATTGTGGCCGGCGCAGGTGTCTTTTTAGGCTCGTCTCTCCGAACGGCCATGGAAAGCGATGCTAGACCAATATCCATCAAGACGGGCTGGTTCGTCATGGCACCTAGCAGAGCATTGCACCCTGCTCCATGAGTTATGAGAATCAAAACCAGCTCTTCCTCATCATCCGTATTTGAATCATCGCTGAAGTTTGGGAAGGGGTCTGACTTGGCGTGCGATATGGGCGGCGGTGTTAGGCGCAAGGGCTCCTTAAACATGAAGCCAGGAAATTGATCCTTCGGGGGCGCTGTGCCGTGGGCTCTGTACCACTCCATCATGCCCGCAAGGCCTCTCCTAAAACGCTTGTGCATTGTGCTCCATTCGTCGCCGTACTCGCCGCCATCGCCCCAGTTTTGTGGTGGACGCATACTGTCCCATTGAAAGTCTACTTTGACGCAGGCTTCTTGGGCATGTGCGACGTAGCCTCGTGGTATCGGATCGGCTGGAGAGACGGAGTACGAAGGATTTGGCGGCTGGTAAACGCGTTTGGGTACAGCGGTGGGCTTTGGTGTTTGCATGGGCATTGCTAGTGGTGCGGTTGCTTCTTTTGACGGCGTTCGTTCGAGACCTAGTGGGCCAGCGTAACTGCTTGAGCGCTCACGCAGCGGTGCAAACTGTGCCAGACTGCCCATGGCTGTACCAGCGCTCTTGCCAGTGGTGGGTGTGCTGGTCCCAGACCCCCAACCGCCTGGAAAGTGGCCCTTGGTACTGTTCGGGTTTGGCTGTTCTTGTATGTAGTCGCCTCTCCGCAGTAGATCTGCTTTGGCGCCTGCCACCATCATGGTCGAGTTTGGCGGCGCTGTGATGTCAGCGTAGTATTCGGGAGACAGCCATTCGCCCAGGAAGGCATCGATGCGTAGCAACACCCTCTCCGGGCCTGTGTGGGGTCGCGGTAGTATCTCGAGATTGGGGTCGGCGAGCGGTTCGAAGGTTCGGGGCTGCGACGAGGTGGACTTGGTGCGCGGCGCCTTCTTCGCAGAGGGTACCAGCGAGCCATTATTGTCTTTGGAGGGGGGTGTAGGCACGCCCAATTGTGGCGTGGTCGGAGCATGGTATTGCGAGATGCCCGCTGCTACTGCCGTGCTCGTCTGGACGCATCGTAGGAAAGGGCTCGAGTGTATGACGATCTTGCGCTTCTTCTTCTTCGGTTTCCCTTCTTTCGAGATGCTCAGCTTGCTCAGGTCGAGATGTGCGGGGTCGTTGCTGGTCGCGTTCTTCGCATCCTCTGCCTGCTGGATATCTCGCTCGTGCAGCAGTGCCGCTATGCGCTGGCCAAGTGCCTTTGCCTGCGACCACCCGCCATAAGTGAGAGGCGGGTCGTAGGGCGTCGGTGAAGAGAGATGCCATGCTTTGTCGGCCGCATCGAGACGCGCGCCATGTCTGCGCAGGATGTTAGCGATCTAGCCGGAATGTGGAGCCGTGAAGGGTGGGTGAGACGGTACCTGGCGACGACTACGACTGCAGGACCCTTTGCCATGCCCCGCTAAAGATGGCTCGCGTCTTGCGTGCAGGAAGAGTCAGCTTGCCTGTGCGACTGTGGCAGATGCGATGCGCCTCCAATACGAATAAGCAAGTTGGTGGGCTTTATGTACGAGGATTGGGAGGACGTGAAAAGAAAAGTCAAGTAGGCGGCGGCAAAGCTGCGAGTTGTCAAGTGATGCTCCAGGGTTCAACTGTAAGTTTGCGACCCTGCATTGCAGAACGCTATGACACCATCGTCGCCCGCAAACACAACTGCAGCGAGCATGCCACCCTCGTCCCTCGCCCAAACACAGCTGGAGCGAGCCCAGGGCCACCTGCGTGTTTCGCCGCTCCGCTCCGCTCCGTTGCAGTTTCTCCGCCGTGATACGTTTACGCACGTCTTGTTTACAAAACAGAAAAACAAACTTGTCGCGCCCCCATATGTCATCTCGTCTTCCGCCGGCGGAGTTAAGACGCCGGTGGGGCCCTACGAGCAACGCCACCAATTTGCATGTGATGACTGATCTGGATTGACTAAACACTCCTACTCGAGATAATCTCCGTTTGTCTCCTTGTGTATCACGTCGAACAACGGCTTCGCACTGAACCACCCGGCCAGCGTACTCCCAATCGTCTTGTGTGTGTAGACCGCGTCCTCCTCCGTAATCTTCACAGTCTCTCCGCCTCGTCCCGCCGCCGCCGCGTCCGCCATCAGCTGTGCTTGACAGCACTTCTCCATGCTTATGAACCAGAACACCGCCTCCTCCACACTCTTGCCCACAGTCAACAGGCCGTGGTTCTGAAGTAACGCCGCCTTCTTGTCGCCCAGGCACTTTGCAATGTTCTTGCCCTCCTCCGCGGCTAGTACGACGCCGTTAAACGACTCGTAAATAACGTGGTCGTTGTGGAACGCGCACGAGTCTTGGGTGATGGTGTCCAATTTGCGACCCAGTGCGCAGAACGTGCGGCCGTAGATGGAGTGCGAGTGTGCTGCAGCGATGACATCGGGGCGCGCGTCATGGACAGCATGGTGTATCATATAGGCTGCTGTGTTCAGCAGTCGGCACTCTCCACCGTCGATGACTTCGCCTTTATCATTGACAAGGATGAGATCGGAAGACTTGATCAAGCTGAAAGCAACACCGAATGGGTTGACCCAAAATGTTGTCGGATCTACAGGGTCCTATATGGTCTTAGTATCTCGTATGCCTGTTATGTGCTCTACTTACCCTCAACGTGATGTGACCAGCCACACCTTCGTCAAAGCCATATTTGCCAAAGATGCGGAAGGCAGCCGCAAGTCGGCCCTTCAGATATGCGCGCTCTTTGTACGGATCATCAAACTTTGGCGGCTTGGGGAATTTAAGCATCTCCGCCTTTCCATCTTTCTGGTTCAGACCAGGCTCGTTCGGCGCAACCGTGTTGGGCTTGGTCTCGTCGCCTGCCTGGGGCTCAATTGCCGACGGAGGAGACATGTTTGTGATTCTTGAGCTGTAAAGTTGACAAGAAGTGGGGATTGTACAATGGAGAAGAGGTCAATAGAAAGCCTTGGAAGTGACAGCTGGAAGAAGGCACGTTCTCTGTAGTGTCAACAAATGGAAGTCGCGATGCAGTGACTGCCTTCGTACGAGGCGAGATAGACTTCCTTTACCTCGGATCTAACACGTAACTCTATCTGTCTAACACGTAACCATATCTGTTTAAGAGCATTATCGGAAATCGCCCGACCATCACTATCCGGCGTTTACGACGTCAAAGCAGATGCCGTGGTTGGTCAGGTCCTGATAACTAGATGCAGGTGCGGGGCATATGCGCGGGGTAAGCCCTGGATACCGCTCTTCGGCATCCTAGGCAAGCGAATGCTCACGGCGGAGACATAAAACTTCCCGTGATTACAACTGATAGTATCAAGGTGATATCTGACAGCAAGAACATACATGCGTAAATGGGGTTGGTGTCCCCAAGGTGGGTGAGAGCTTGATGTCTATCACAGTGTGGTTGTATCTTATCTATCAGAACGTTGAAGTTGGGGTCCGCACTTTACAACGATGTTGAGAAGACAATGCTGATGCTCTAGGTTGGAACGACAGGAATGTAGTCCCCTGTAATACTTATTTTCGGCGGACATCCTGCACCTTCGACCATCAGAGACAGTACGAAGACCACCCTGCATCATGTCGTGCAGCCGGAGGATGGCCACACAGCTGCAGCATACTCGAGGTCTAACGCAGCGCCACTCTGCCACTACAGGGCATACATGAGCTGATCTGAGAACATATTGCTGCAAGCACTCTATTGGGCGAAAGATTCAGGCATCACCCTGCATTGCTGGAACTCAAAAGTCTGACATTACAATCTTCGAATTGATAGAGCCATTGAGTGAATCCCAATTATTTATGCCTTCTTGTAAACATGCAGGCTGACCTCCACCGGGTAATACCACGCTTTTCACGACGTATGTATGACGGCATTCTGGTTCCGCGAGTCGTTCTCGAGAAGGACAACCCACAGTAAGTTTCATGCACGAATGCATGCAGCCTCATCGTGATGGGCACGGTGAGACCGAGTCGTGTCGGGAGCTGTGATTGACGTTCTGACATGCCGCTTTCCCGTGGCGGTGCCACGAACGTTCAGCTGAAAGAAGGTTGCCTCGCTTGTAGCAACCAATATGAAGTGGAGTTGTCCTGGTCAAAATAACAGACTCGGACAAGAAGCGAACTGTTCTACCTGATGCTGCATGGCAATTTCAAAATCGAAAAGATGAAAGCCAATCAGCCATGATGCGCATTGGGGTGCGGCGAACCCGATTAAGTGGGGGTCGCGCACTGTGATCAGACGGGCTACTCCCGTAAAATCAATCGGCAGTCTGTTCGCGGTACTTGCGCAGTGACTTCAGATGTAGGGGATATTCCCGTGTCAGAGACTGAGCAGCACGCTTGAGCGAGTCGGCACTGGGCAAGATCAACACTTGTGACATCCTGCGTGATCGAACGCTATTCTCTTGTGAACTTCGTTTGTGGTAGATTTTGTCATACCCCTTCTTCAAAGGGTAATGAAGTTCCATTTCAGTCTCACCGGAGAGTTTCTGCAATGCGCTCCACCGTTCGTAGGTAGCCGAGAAGTAGCGTGCGTACAGTCGGAAGAAAGCATGCGCACCTAGAGGACTGTATCGGACCACCCAGGTGTTGTAACATTTGTAAAGCTACGTTACAACGTTTGGTAACGCTCAAATATCTCTTCTAACTTTCAGGGCTGATAACTATCTGATTGAAGGCATAGCTGCGCACTGGTACCGTTTTTCGTAGGAAGTATGGTCCATCACAGGGTCGAACCATAATTGCAACTCTGGAATAGGGTGACATTTCGTCCCAAGCGTCAGGAGTTCACCGATAGCTGATAGATGCGCCACCGCTCAGGGTAGCGCCACGTTGTTCAATAATATTGAATTGCCTGCATCCACTGCATATGGAGTGTCGGCAGTGAGCAATCGAACAGTGTCCGAACAATGACGCCTGATGCGCATCATCGATGGTGGAGACGCGCATTACCGCCGACATTGTTGAATGCTTCCCAGTTTTGATGCGGCCTTTGCTAAGAGCACGCGATGTTGCGATGGACTCCACACTTGGATACTCGTTCGCAAGCGTTGTCTGAGCTTGCTCAAAACCCAATGCCTTACAGGGTGCCTGAGCACGAAGATCCCAAACGTGGATCAATCAAAACATTTCCTTGAAGAGTAATCCAGGCTTTCGGAATGGGACAACGATTGGCTCTGCAGGTCCGGACCGCGACGACCTGCCACCGGGGATCCAGATGATGTGATTTGGACCCGGTCTCTCGAGCCGGATGCCAATTGCTTGACGCGTGGTGCTCCCAATAAGGAATACTGCAGATGATAAAATGCCATAAAGGTTATTGGTAGGATGCGCCATCGTCTAAAGCGACTAGGGCTGGAGATGGAGACAGCCTTGCAAGTGGAGATAGGTGGAGGTCACGATCTGCGGCTAGAGTCCAAGCTCTCGCATGACGCAGCGTGGGGACGCGAAAAAAGAACAAATCCGACGAAACAATCACACTAGAATAGAATGGATTGCCAGCCGAGAGCAGCCTTACAATGTTCCTGCAGGTTTTTCTTTCTTTCGGATTTTCTCTCTTAGATCAAAATGTCCGTCTGGTCGTTTGATGTCGTCTAAAGACGTGTCCAACCATGTCATTGCGGATCGATAAGCGAGCTTTGCCGGGGAAGCCAGCATCGACAAAAAAGGCTAAAAGGAAAATGCCAAAAGCCGTAAACGTGTCGACTGCTTCTCTCCGCGGCTGGTGAGTGGCTCTGCTGAGACCCCGGGCATCTCGTGTACCGATTCCCGGGCAGCGCGAGCGATCGATGTGAATGGTGGGTCTTGTTAATTCCCTGCTCCTATCAGCTCTGCACACTGCCTTAGCGGGCCGCCCATCGCTGATGCCAGAAGCAGATCCACTCCAAGGCCTGCAGATGTTGGCGAGAAAGCGATTTCAATGGGCCGCTTAATCCAAGAGCGGGAGGACCGTTCCTCCGCCCGCAGATCCACCTGGCCTCTTTGCGATAGTTCAGCACCCATTGTGGTCTACACGAGGTCCACATCAGAGGACTTCGGTCAACCCCGCCTCTATCCTAAACTCCTTCTACCTTAGCGAGACATCCCGTGCGATCTTCTAGACCTACGGCAGACATGGTCGCCGACCACCATTAGAAAGAGCTAGCGGGTTACTGGTCTTCGCGTGTGCGTTATTGTGGCTTGCCTGAGAACGATATCGAACTCATCGGTCGTTCCTTTGGTCGACGCCTCGTCGAGCATGCAAGGAGACAGCACCCTGGCGGGAGCGGAGACGGATATGGCGCTCTGTGCTGTTCGTCCAAAAGCAAGCATGCAAAATGAAACGCTAGACATGTGATGTATCACTCCTGCAGAATACATGTCGTGGACATGGTACACTACCGCTCTACTGGAATCTTGTTCTCCGACAGTCTAGTACAGCCCCGAAGAGCTGCAGATCTCACTAAGCTGTGAGGGACGAGGATCTTGACCACTTCCCCCAAGGCTCTGGTGACTACGCTGGAAGCCATGATAGCTGTATGCTGCCAATCTTGAACAAAGAGCTCTTCTAGACCAGCAATACCATATAGAGAGTGGTAGATCTGCTGATTGGTCTCTTGGTCTGACCAAATGCTAACTGATGTGAAGGTCACTCTAATCACCATAGCTCAAGCTTCCCCACTCCGTCCAAGTCCTTAGCCGCATTGGCTTGTTGTAGCCGACTACGAGGCAAGCGCAGCCTCCCCACGTACTCCATACGGTGGAGCTCATGCACCATGCTTGCGCGTCAATGCACTCACTCATGCCAAAAACGACTTACCAGACGTGTCATGCTCGGTTACGATGCATGATCGCCGACCTGCATTATCGACCTTAGGGTTGTCTTGAGCTATCCATGAAGCTCATCCTGGCTCAGCTGAATTAGCTCATGCGGGTAAGAGCTGTTAACACATTTTGGGGTATTCACCAGCTCACACTATGACGATAAGCTGTTGATCTATACTATCAAGGTACATATGCCCCGCTCGTGGTCTGTGAGGTCCACCTCAACCGATCGTAGCTGTAGAAGGTACTTCATTATATAGAGACGGCTCGTGGACTATTCAGTACATATTCTTCATGTTACTTCCAATCCATGTTACAGATTTTCAGTAAGTCGCCATCTTTTCCCACATAGCGCTGTGCTGATCACCCTCCTCCAGAGAGACATAAAAAGAGACGCTCCCAGGCAACTGAAGATCCTCCAACCACAAATAGACGCTCATCCTCCCTGGCATCTATTGAGACTGACACAACATCGTCTCCTCCTTCTACGAGGTATTCATCTTCGCCGCCGTCATTACCAGTGTCCAAAGGCCGACCATCTCCTGCACAGATCAGTTACTCTACCTCCACAGTACCTGAACTTCAACTCCACACAGTACCTGAAGCTACTGTAAGACCTGCTCCAGTGATAAGGAACTCCTTGCCACTCTCAGCGTCAGCATCTTCCACCTCGGCTGTATCTACACCGACTCGTGTTATTCCCACAACACCGAGCTCAACAGGCCGTAACACACAGCTTGTTTTTGAACTGTCTCCACAGCCAGATAGTCCAACTACTCCATCTCCTGTCCGCTCTCAATCATACAATCCACCCTCTCCATCACCCATCCGGCCCTCAGTGAGCGCCTCAGTCTCCACTGAATCCGTAGATACAATCAAACCACTACAACCCTCGACGCCCATCATGCAAACAACTCGACCCACTTCAAGTCGGCAGCAGACAAACGGCACGAGTGCGGTGTTGTCACCACCGACTTCGCCCCAAGCTCTCTTCCGTACAAAGGGCCGTCTTCCATCATTCACATCTTCTCGCGCAACTAGCGGGAACTTCAGCACAATGATGTCGTACAACAAGCGAGGAAACAGCAACAGCCACCAAACCTCATTCGTCCAGGACTCGGCAGCCTCTCTCCGGAAGAGAAGTGCGGCCGAATTAGGCGCAGGCGTTTACCAGAGCATCGGCAATGTCTCCTATGTTGCGTTTCTTGAATGGATCAGGTCCGAGCGTCTAACCACACTGCCCCACAAGGGTAGTCGTTGGGACAAAGTTCTGATCCGCGCGCTATACTTCGCTGAGCAGCTTCACAAATTCGAGCTAGCTGTGAGGCCCTTTGCCCAGGACAGCAGTTCAGCAGCCATCATCGGGTATGGTCATGCGCAGCTGCTTCTCGAGCTTAGCCACCACAACTCTGAGGCTCTTGACAAAGCTTTCTCCGTCTTCTACAAGTTCGCCATGTCATTCCAATCGGTTCTGCATCGTTCGGAGTTGTTGAACGCGAGTTCAGAAATTACTGAACAGATCTGTTTGTTGTACACAGATCTTATTACTCTTGTGGTCGACGTAGCAATCAAGTTCTACAAGACCGTCAAAGGCATGACACCTGGTTCAACCACCCTTGACATTTTCGAGCTCTTCGGTGAAACAATCGAGACCTTCCGTACCCGCCAGAGCAATGTCGTTGAATTGATCTGGCAATCTCAGATTGAGAAGGGCCACTTTGAGGAAGAGGAAGCCATCGATGTTCAACACCTGAGCCGATGGCTATCTTCGCAAGACCGTGTGATTGCTGCAATCACCAGGGATCACGAGACTTACGTAGACAACCAAGCGGAGTTTACTTGTCTCTGGTTCCTCAAGCACTTGACTAGATTCTTCCAGAGCGACAACCGCGTCTTCCTTGTCACTGGTCAGTCAGGTGCTGGAAAGACGACACTTGCTGGATCGATCGTTGAGCGATTGCAACGGCCCATGAGCAAGAAGCAATACGACACGCTTTTCTGCTCGTTGTCTCCCGACATTCCGACTGCTGCTACATCGTTAGCAGTGGTGAAGTCCTTGTTGTTCCAACTTCTCAATCTTCGCATTGGCAACATGGGCGTCTACAAGGCTCTTTTCGACGCCTACCACCATTGCAGAAGCTCCGATGATCTCAAGGCCTACGAGGAATGCTTATGGCATGCGCTTGGCGAAGCTCTCAAGAACCCTGTTAGTGGTGGCAACGAGTTGGTGATGATTGTCGACGGTCTCGACGAGATCGCTGCCTCTAACAGTGCCTCTATTCAAGCTGCTGGCGTTGTCAGTCCTGCTGACCTCCTTGAGAGGCTGGCTAAGGTCACTCAGCAAGGCAAGGGTGTAAGGCTGATCACATTGTCTTCTTCTATGAAGCTGCCGTCTTCAGCCAAGGGGATCCAGCATCAGATTATCAAAGAAGATGTTCGTGACGATCTTCACGCTGTCGCACTACGGGCTTTGATTCACAACCACCACTTCCATGGTCAGCGTCCTTTCGAACAGGAACAAATCTTGGACCGTATCATCAGCATGGCGAACGGGTCATTCCTACACATCACATTGACTTGTGAGTTGCTGAATACCCAGAAGTCACCAGATGCCTTGATGAAGACATTGGAGGGCTTTGAATCTTCCAAGCCGTCTTTGTCTGTCCAGGACTTGATTCTCAAGCTCTTTACTACTCTAAACCCGACCAACGACGCAAAGACATTGCTATCGTGGGTTTTGGCCGCTGAGCGACCTCTGACCATCGACGAGATTCAGACCCTGTTCTCAGTCGACGTACAACGCGGCACTGTATCGGAAAAAGGTGTGAACACGAACGAGATCTTCAAGACGCTCGCACCATTGTTCACTCTGCATCAACGCATAGTCCGCTTCAAGCACCCCGTCATTCACTCCACTCTGCATGACTTCTCCGCCAATGGAAAGATTCCTATCCCTCTGAAGGACAGCGAGACGGACATGCTTCTTAGAGTACTTGCTTACTCCAAGCATACTTTGAAGGACCACACTGCCGAACCGACTTTCGACACATTTGATCCTTCAACCCCCGACAGATTGTTCAGGAAGCATCCTTTCCTCGAGTACGCAGTGCGATACTGGGTTCTGCATCTCCAGCAGTCTCCTCTGGCTCCTAAGTCGTCTGGCGAGTTCAAGCCCACCGGCGAACTCCAGAAGGTGTTCCCCGAAAGCACCATGTTCCCCATTCTGGAGTCTTACTGCTGGGATACCCAATTGCCTATCCCTGAGGCTCTGGAGTTACAGAGGCTTGTTAGCATCCTTCGCAGGAACATGCTCCCAGAGAACCACCCCGGTCTTCTCCAGACATACCTGTCAATTGTCTCAAGCTATCTACTCATCTCGAACGTCACAGAGGCCACGAAGTATCTCTACCTGTGTACTATCGTTAGTCGGAAGGTTTTGTCGGATATGCATCCTTTGACCTTGGATTGCGCAAGCCAGTTCTTGAAGATCACAGAGACTCAGACAACGACCACTAGGACTGAGATTATGACACGCCGTGAGGAAATCTTGAAGGTGTTGATTACCACCTACGAGCGTCAATACGGCAGCACCTCCGAGCTAGTCATCGAGACTCGCAAGGTTCTGGCCCAGCTTTACGAGTCCATCAACGAACAGGAGCGCTCCATTGAAATCTACCGCCTCATCCAGGATGCCACCATCCAGCTTTATGGCCGAGACTCACATCAAGCCCATGATATCCATGATCATCTCCAAGTGACTCTTGGAAAGGGCACAGGCGATCGTGAGATTGAGATCTACGATGACTTCTCTTTCGAAGTTGACCAAGACGATGAAGAGCACGTCGAGATTCTCACCATCTCTACTATCAACGCCATGCTGATCCAGATCCAAAAGCTTCTCACTATGAAGAGGTTCGCTGAAGTCGAGAGGATGTACGTTGAGCTCTGGATGGAGGTCTCATCCAAATGCCGTACTGTCCAATCTGTGGAATGGCACGAGAAGAACATTGAGATTGCCACCTCTTATTCTCAGTTCTTGAAGAGTCAGAAGCGTACCAACGAGTCTGTGGCTATTCTGACCTCAGTCTGGCAGCAGTATGAGTCCCATCATCTGTCCTTTGCGAAGAGCATCGTTCAACGTCTCACAAGCGTTGCCAAGGAGATGAGAAGCATGAATGCGCACTCTCAAGCACTCTCAATTTTCAAGTTCGCCCATTCCTATTACCGCAAGTCCAGCAGCGAAGAGTCCTCTGAGTCGCGTGAAATCAGCCAGCAACTTTCCCAGACTTCCAATGAGCTCGTCCAGCATAGTTTGAATAGCTCCAGCTCTACAACGGAAACTACGACGATCATTTCGGAGTCTGTGTACCAAGACGTATTTTTCACGACCATATCGAGCTCCAAGACTATTGAGTCTAGCACTATGGCGCTAGCCAAGAAGCTGGTAGTGCAACACATGGCGAAGAAGAACTACACTGCCGCCATCAGTGTTATCCATGCTACTCTGCAGCGTACTTGGTCTTCTTTCCTCGCCAACTCTATCCATGATGTCACCATGGCGACTGTGTTCACTCAGGAGTCAATCGAGCTTGTCGAGCGCCTCGCAGAATGCTATCTGCAGACGCGACAGCTTGAAAGGGTTGACGATGTCTACAGCCGCTTCTTCCGCGCTGTTCTAGTCACCGAGAACGTCGACAAGGCCATTTTCGAGAAGTCGAAGAACCTGTTGATCAACTTCTACGACAAGCACGGCTACGCGGACAAGGCAATCAGCACCTACCAGGAGATCTTGGTTGTTTACCGCAACCGTCTGGGCCACACGCACGAGCACACCATTCAGACCCTGTACATTCTCGCTCAAAGATGCCGCAGCCACCCTCGCAACCATGGCTACTGGCTGGACTACTACCTGCAGATCCTCACGGCTCTCAACAAGGACTCAGACGTTTGCCACAGGGATGCGCTGGATGCTATGCTCGTTGTCACAGTCACCTACTGGGAAGACCGCAGGTACGCAGAAGCCGTAACCTTCTATAGAGTGCTCTGGAACACTTTCGTTCGCCAGACCAAGCAGCACAAGGTCTTCACCGACGTGAAATTTGTTGAGACGCTATACGAGCGATACTACCAGTGCCTGGAGGAGACCAAGGCCAATTGGTCTGAACTCTACAAGGTGACCAAGGAGTACCGCGAGACTTCCATTGCCGTCTTTGGTGCTGAGTCGACCATCGCTGTCAGCGCAACCCTTGCGCTCGCACAGGTAGCTCAGAGCAGCGAGCAGCATATGTCGGAGGCCATCTCGCTCTACGAGGCGGTCTCGCAGTCGGGTAAGCAGGTCACAACCACTACCAGCATCTCGGAGATCAAGCATGCACTGTCATCTCTCTACTCCAAGCAGATGCACTCTTCTTCTTCCAGCAGCATGAAGGCCGAGACCGTGCAGCGTGCTTTGAGTATGTCCGAGTCGCAGTTCGAGCAATCTACGCGCGAGAATGGATACAGCCACGAATCTTCGCTCACAAGTTTGAGGGAGCTCTCGTCTCTATATTCGCGCCAGCAGAAGTCAGATGTTGCGGTTAAACAGATCTCAAGGACTGTCTCTGAGATTATTTCAAAGGAGACCTCCTCGCAGAAGCAGATCGAGTCCGCCAGGTCTATCGCTGCGACCTTCCAGGCTATTGAACAGGTCAGCACTGCGCATGCGATGGTTCACGAGCTTCACCGTCAAATCTGCGCCAAGGACGCTCGCAACGCATCCAAGTGGTCATTTGACCTGACGAAGAGCAACCGTACGGCTATCGCCTTCCTCGCATCTCTTCAATACAACCTTCGTAAAGATCTTAGCATCAGCTTCTCGGAAATCTACGCTGATTTGACCATGGAGTACATCTACTGGGTGCAGTTTCACCAGACTCTCGACAACAACGAGAGCCTTACCAACATCCTGCTGGCTGCCGCTCCTCTACGTTACTTCCTGCGCCGCAACGACCAGAAGGACATGATTGCAGTTGTTGAGGAGCAAGCAGTTGGTCTCTTTGTCAAGCGTGACGCACAGGACTTGAAGGACTTCAGCAAGGAGTCGCCACGCATCTTCATCATTGGTATCCTTGACCATCTTGGCAACGGCCGCAACAAGAACTTCAACCGCGCCGTTATCCTGTCCTCTAATGAGAGCGTGGCCAAATGTACCAAGGCGAAGATGTTCCACGAGGCGTACGATATCGCCAACCTTGGCTTCCTCTACGCCAGCAAGCATGACGGCTACAACGGCCCCCGTGCTATCAGCATGGGCTTCAAGCTTGCCTCGCTGCTTGTCGGGCGCGATGGCGAGAAGTGCCCCGACCCTACTCTTCGCAAGAAGATGCTGGTTCTCTCCAACCGTATTGTCAAGAAGATTTTCGAGATTTGCAGGAACCTCAAGATCAACTTTGCTCAAGTCCAGTTGTACGAGTTGAGCCACCTTTCCGTCCTCTTGGGCGAACAGGAAGACTACGAGAGTCTCGAGTGGCTCCTCACAACTCTCTGGCAGACACGCGACGCGCAAAGATCATGGCCCGCCGAGGTGCTTCTCAACCTTGGTCGCCGCCTCATTTGCGCTCGCTATCTTGCCAACGATGAGGTCAAGGCCATCCGTCTCGCAGAAGACATTGCCTACAACATGCGCCGAGCCCACGGTCCTCGCGCTCCAGTCACCATCGAGACGTACGAGCTCCTCGCCCAGCTCTACACATCGACTGGCAACAAGTACCAAGCGCAAGCTGCCAAGGGCGAAAAGACCGCTGGCCTCGCCGCGGACTACTTCAAGAAGGCCATTGGCATTCACGAGGATATCCTCCGCGTCCTCGTCAACGACCCAGCCAATTCCGCCAACGAGGACGAGGATGACGATGACGACACCACCGCCGAGCTCCTCGCTCGCGAAGGTGTCAACGTTAACAACGCGCCCAACTCGCCACCCTCAGCTGCTATTGACTCCAACACGCTCGACAAGTCGGCGACAGCGCTCAAGCACCTCCATCTCCTCAAGCTTGCGTACCAGCGCTATGGTGGCTGGCCCAAGTCTTACGACGAGTACGAGCACCTCAACGCCCAGCTGTTCCGCGTGTTCGGCTCAGAGGGCAAGTGGAAGGGTGTGGAGGGTACAGAGAAGTGGGATGCGAAGGCATTTGGTGCTGGCAAGGCTGAGAGCCAGGAGGGTGGCTTCAAGGGTATTGCGGACTGGAGTCTGGGAAGCGATGAGCTGGTCTCTATCGGTCACGGACACGGAAAGGGTCAGCACACTGCCATGGTCAACGGAAGTGCCATCTTGCACAACAAGAGGATTAATTAAGTGAGGGGGTTTCGTTTCCTGTTATCATGAGCCTTCTTTGATCGTTTTTGGAAAGTTCTGGTTTCACGCTCAATTATTTAGTTGGTAATAGTAATCTTATGGCGTTCTTGAGTTGACTGTCTCGTTCATCAACAATTTGGTCCTTTATTCGAGGCTTACATATATACAATGAATCTTTAAAATCTTCGCTCTCTTCTTTTTCCTTTACTCTTTGCTCAACAACTCTGCGATTGAAGCTGCAGTGGCGTTGTGAATAGGGAAAGTAGGATGTAGCTCATTGAGCCACAAGTACTCGTTGACTGGGTACTCGCAAGTGTCGTTCTTGGTGTACCAATCCGGTGTTCCACTGCAACTTTGTTAGCGCTACCCAGTTCGTCTGCATCCACATCACCAGGAACAACTTACTTCATGTACGCCGCGCAGTAGTCAGTGACATTCTTCAATCCGGCGGTCTGCTCATAACTGGCGGGGTTCTCAATGACGGCATTGAACAGACCCCAGGTGTCATGTACAAAGGCAGTGGTTCCAGTATGGTTCGCCTGGAACGCGTTCACCATCTCACTGAGCCTCTTATTCCAATCCAGGATAACCTTACCCTCGTTCTCCTTTGCGTAACCACCGTCATCTTGGTTCAACGTCATTGGCGCAAGGTTGACGGGCGGCACGCTCAGGAACAAGAAGTTGCGGGCGCCGGTTGCGTATACGTCTTCGAGGAGGCTACCATATACAGAGAAGATGGTGTCGTAGAGCGTGGCGTTGTTGAGCCACCAGCTGTTTCCTACGTCGTTGATGCCGATGAAGAAGGCGAAGAGAGACGACGCGGATGACCAGGGTGCGGTGTCCGGATGTGCACCATATGTGGGAAGGAATTCGGTGCGGACTTGGTTCTTCATGCTGATGACTGTGGGGGCGTATGGTGTTACGAGGTCGGAGTCAACAGTGGCGCCTCCGTAGGCCATGTTGTAGGTAAGAAGGTCGCTGGCATTGTAGGTTGTAGAGAGGAAGCCAACCCAGTTGGGTCCATTGGAGGACGTGTAGCCGGGGTACGCCGGGTTGCCGAACGGGTTTGAGGCGCTGGGTTGTGTTCCTTTCACGTCGAAGCCGGTTTGCGTATAGGAATCACCGAAGACGAAGAGTTGTTTGACATTCTTCCAGCCAGACCATGATGAGCCGTTTGAGTATGGGGCAGCGAGGCCGGTAGTGGCGAGAGACAGCGCGAGAGCAGTTGACTTCACCATGTTGTTATGAGAGTCCTAGCAGTAACACAGAATGCAAGTAGCCAAGAGATGAGTTCTGAAGAGGGAGCGGCCCGTTAAGTATGATGCCAACAGTATTATACCAGTACCAAACTAATCCGGGTCTCCGGAACAGACGATCTACAGGTGCGAACGAGGTAAATTAGATGAAATTACTCGTTGTATGCAAATACCCCACATATTGGAAATAGAGGGCAAACTACACTGAATCGCTCGCGGAAGAATTCTGGAAAGACGTTTCTAATGCACTAAGAGGGTTGCGCGTGAGTAGTACGCGTAGAAATGCTTGTCCGGAATAGAGTCCGAAGGCATGATGCTCCGTGTTGAAATGGGTATAGCGGGATGATTTGCATCATCATCAACGCGAGTTAGCCTCGACATTGAGGAATTCGTACCTACGTTTGTCGATCTGAAACAAGATCTATAATGATGCCAGGACTTGCATGGTTCGAGGTGTTTGGTGGAAGTTGTGGCGTAGAGGGGGTGCTGCAGGCGATGTGATTGTTTGTGACAGTGTTAATAGCACAGTCCTGTTAGCCCTAAACGGCTTGGGCATAAAGTGAAGAGTACGCGATGCAGTGTGCCACCTTGAGATGGGTGTGCAGACGCGTTGTGGTATACTTGTCCTAAAGTCCTGTTGTCGCGCTGGGTGGCTGGGAGGCTGGGAAGCTGGGAAGCTGTGCAGCCCGGACCCAACGCCAATTTTTCAAAAGTTTGCCCAGAGCTGAGTTGCAGGGCGAAGCCAGAACATGAATGCGCAGCCTGATTATTGTGTAGAAGAACGCATGGTGCGGTGTGGTCAGACTCGTCGAGTGAAACAGGCCCTCCATTTGTTTCCAAGAGTGGGGGTGTCGCAGGTACTCGTTCATGGCTCGTATAGCAACCATGGATACGGCGAGTCGGTGTCCATTGCATCGGCCGGCAGGCCTCTGTCACGAGACGTAGAAAGCAAACAGCCCTGGAATAGTCCACAGCAGTAGGGCATGATATCAGAGAGTCGGATGAAGCGGGAGCTGCAAAGCAGGAGTACTGGCATCGGCCGAGCAGGATATTTACAGTACATGTGCAGGCCTCGGGCGACGTCATATACCGAGAAGTTGCTTTGGCATGCTGCGATGGCACGGAAAGGGGAGAAAGGTAAGACGGACAAACAAGAAACAGTGTGGCTAGAAAGCCGGTTAGTCGAGTAGCTCAAACGGGGAAGAGGTGTAGAAGAATAATGGAGTGGCTGATGAAAGATGGCGTAAGGCTGAACAGGCTAACCAACGCAGACCCTGGGCGATGATGGTCCCAGCCGCCAGACAGCTGTAGCGTCGACACATGTCATCCAGGCATTGAAACATTCTCTGCACGCTGCGCTACGTCTTTTCTTAGCTGCTATAAGCAAATCCCTCTGCTAGTCTTGCCCAGAAATCTAGGGAAACAAAAAGAAAGCCCTGCATCCCTGAACCGGTGCTCTACCAGACTACTCGGCCTCGCAGCAATCCGTATTCCGACTCACCACCACATCGTTGCCAGCGCGCCGTGAAGCTGACAAGGCACCGAAAACCCGACCGATCCTTACGAATCCGACGTCCGAAATGTCCGCTTGCTAGGAACAACGTCATACCCGATCCCTGCATTCGCTCGACCGCCAAACGTTTATACAAACAGCCCTGCGTATTCAGCACCCAAGCCCCGCGTATTGTCGGTACCAAGATCCACAGCCACAACAACCTCATACAGGAAGTAGTATTACTGCACACAGCCAGTCATGGCTGGAATGGAGAACATCGAGGTGCATAGCAAGGTATGTACAGTGTCCACGTCGCGCTCCCACGCTGATTGAAGCCAGTCGTACCTTGTAAGATGGGTCAATGTCAACTCAGGACATACCATATCATGGAGCGTTCAACCCCACAAGAAATCTATCAACTTCGGCATCTTCAAGCACCCCGGATCAGCCACCGGCGCAACTCCAAACCTGCCAGCCTCTGCGACTGTCGAAGCCGGACCTGGCACCCCTAGCCTCGAGCCGCCTACAACGCGAGGACGCGGAGCCTCGACCTCACGAAACGATAGGACCGTGGTGTTGGAAAAGCTGGCGGCCATTGGGCTGAAGCAGGTGCACTGGCATGGGAAATGTGAGGCCGATTTGGTGTCCATGGGCACATACGACGTGCCAGCAGGAGAGGGTGGCATGTACGGATTGGTCTTTGACAACACCTTCTCCAAGACTGTTTCCAAGACAGCCACCTTCGTCCTCATGACATATCCGACGAATGCGGCGCCCAAGTCTGGCCATCACATGCACTATGCGCACGCCATGGCCGGCGCGAGCACAACGAGCCTCCCCAAATCGAGCCCCTCTATGGGCCCCGTCGAATCCTCGGAGTCCCTGCCACAAGCATACGCCGACCGACCGGGATCACAACATACGCAGAAACAGGCCAGTCTTTCTGGCGGCTCATTCCTTACCGGAGTGCTGCAGAAGAAGAGGAGAAAGAAGAACCAGGGCTATGCCAGGAGATTCTTCTCCTTGGACTTTACATCGTCTACGCTCTCCTACTACCGAAACGACCATTCCTCAGCATTACGTGGAGCCATACCTTTGTCATTAGCAGCTGTTGGTGCCAACGAGGACACGCGAGAGATATCCGTCGACTCTGGCGCTGAGATCTGGCAACTACGGGCAAACAACGCGAAAGACTTTCAGATGTGGAAGAACGCGCTTGATCGCGCATCAAGATCAGCGTCAGATAGGGGTAACATGGCTTCGCCAACACTACAAATCAAAGACAGTCCATTCCAAAGCCTTGGGCATGTCATGAATGCGGCCGAAGAGAACGAATGGGCAAGGGTCGAAGCCTTGGTCGGCAGAGTTTCTGGTACAAGAGACGCGGTCCGACGGCTGGCTCAGGATACCGATCCCAAGTATGGTGCATCGTCAGCCATAAGCGTTGGCAAGGTCAACGATAGCCTTTCTCCAACACCCTCCGAAGCCGAATCAGGGGACTACTTCCCAGAACAAAAAGCTCCCGAGAAGATGGCTTTTTGGAAACGCAAGCCGAGCAGTTCTGGCGTTCAGAGTCCGTCTGGGGGTATCTTCAAGAGGAGTGTGTCCGCGCAAGTGGGTGCCGCATCACCTGGGGCCGTTCCTCCTGTACCGCCTCTGCCCTCAAATGCGTCGATAAACGGCAGTCTTGCAGTGCCCAAGCGTAATGGCCGTGCAAGCACAATGAGCTACTCGAGCTACACAAGCCATACACACGAGGAAAGCGTTCACGACAACTGCATGGCTTTACTCAAAGATCTGGACTCTGTCGTCAAGGAGTTCTCTGAACTGATCAGCGAAAGCAAACAACGACGGATGCCTCCACCTGCGCCTCTCTCGGCCGTGGAATCGCGTCATAGCTTTGAATCAGTAGCCGAATCCGTTGATGAATTCTTCGATGCACCAGATGGCGACGCCAATAGGTCACAGCTCCTTACCATCCGCCGCGACAGCGAAGAGGATAGGCGCGAACGCGAACAATCGCCAGATGCCGACTCGGATGGTGAATCAGAATCGTCATCAGAAAATGGCAGTGTTGGCATGATGGATCGACCTCGCATGTCACGTGAAACGACTCCAGCCCTTTTCCCTACACGACCCAAGTCACTTACACCACTGCCGCTTGAACCCGTGAAGCGTCGCGGCACGGTTCCAGCTCCAAAGGTTCAGCCTCCAAGTCTTATCGCGTTCTTCAGGAAGAATGTCGGCAAAGATTTGTCGACTATCGCGATGCCGGTATCAGCTAACGAGCCTACATCTGCACTGCAACGACTGGCAGAGCAATTGGAGTACAGCGAGCTGCTCGACGCTGCAGTGACTGCCACGCCAGACAACGGTGAGCGCCTCGTCTACATGGCCGCATTCGCCATATCAGCATTCAGCAACGCTCGTGTCAAGGACCGTGCTATCCGTAAGCCGTTCAATCCCATGCTCGGTGAGACCTACGAACTTGTCCGCGAAGACAAGGGTTTCCGTTTCTTCGCAGAAAAGGTTGTCCACCGTCCCGTCCGCATGGCATGTCAAGCAGAAGCTGCAGAATGGACGTTTGTGCAATCGCCAACACCAATGCAAAAGTTTTGGGGTAAGAGTGCAGAGATCAACACCGAAGGTCGCGTGCGCATCTTCCTCCACGGTTCAGGCGAACACTACTCCTGGACTCTCGCAACCTCGTACCTTCGTAACGTCATCGCCGGTGAAAAGTATCTCGAACCCTCCGGCACTATGACCATCATCTCAGAGACTACGGGCGCAAAAGCCATCTGCACTTTCAAAGCTGGTGGCATGTTTGCCGGCCGCTCAGAAGAAGTCTCCGTCCAAGTTTTCGACGCCACCGGCTCTGTTCTGCCCATGGGCGCAACAGGCAAGTGGACCACCGACCTCCAACTCACATCCAACGGCCAACCCACCGGCAAGACAATTTGGAAAGTAGGTGACCTCGTCGACAAAGCTGAGAAGCACTACGGTCTGACCACTTTCGCTGCTGCCCTCAACCAAGTCACGGCCATCGAACAAGACCACATGGCTCCCACGGATTCCCGCCTCCGACCCGATCAGCGTGCGCTCGAAGACGGCGACGTGGACAAAGCCGAAGCACTGAAAGCGCGACTTGAGGAGAGACAGCGCAGTCGAAGAAGGGTCATGGAAGAACATGGTGACGAGTGGAAACCACGTTGGTTTACCAAGGTCGGGGCCGTGGAAGCTGCGGCATTGGGCGATGAAGAAGTTTGGAGACTCAAGGGTGGGAAGGATGGGTACTGGGAGTGCAGGGAACGCGGCGACTGGGGTAATATCCAGGAAGTCTTTGAGACCTAGTGTAGAGAGTTGTTTTTAGCGACATTTTTGGTGTTAGATAGTAAGTGACGTTGACCACATCATGCAGACAGCGCGATTGAGAGAATCCATGTTGTTGGAACTAATAACGAGCTTTTCGCATCGAATTTATATGATGAGGATTATGTGACAAATAGCGTCTGACGTGACATGGTACAAAGCGCACAGAATAGTATCAAAACATAATCTTTGGTATATAATACTATGGCAAGAATGGAAGCCGAATGCGGCAGAAAGACCTCATACCCCTAATAGATAGCCGTGAGTCTCAGGCACCGAAAAAACACCGCGCAATGCTAATACCCAAAAGTTGAGAGACTTTTATCTAAGGGTCTACACGGAAGACTGAATCAAAAGAGAAGCTAAGAATCAATACCAAGCCAGTCCAGGTCAAATTGCTTGGTGGCCTGCTCAAATTTCAATATCCATGCCAATGTCCATGTTAGCAATGATATCGTCATCCATCTTGGGTTTTCTAAACGTCGGTAGTCCCTTCCGCTCGGTCTTCTTCTTGCCTTGCTGTGGTTGTTGTGGGTTTGGTGTGCTTGCTCGGCTTGAAGCGTCACCGTCAAACAGCGCATCGACGTCCAGGTTGTTGTTCTTCCTGGCTGCCTCCTCCTCTTGAGCCTTCCTGGCCTCTTCTTCTGCTTTCCGCCGGGCCATCTCCTTCTTTTGTTCCATCTTCTTCTGACGCTGTTGGTCGAGTTGTGCTTTGCGAACACGCTCGGCTTCCAGAATGCGGTTCTTGCGGTTCAACTCGGCGATACGTGCGGCGGCCGTTTCTGACTGTGTCGCAATCTTGGGCTGGGCATCCGAGTTGGAGCGGTTAAGGAGATGTGCGTACTTCTTCGACTTGGCGATGCGTGCGCTGATGTCAGCATCAGTCCAGTGGTGGTTCTGCAGAGCCTTGAGGTCGTCGTATTTTCTTTGGAGGAAGGATTGTGTGGGGACCTTGGCGTTGGCCTCTATAAGAGATTGGCGGTATGCGTCGAGGTCGCTTTCGCTGAAGCGCTGGTTCGACAAGAATTGGAACTGGTAGTCCTTCTTCACAGAGCCGTGTTGGGCGATGACGTATTGGTCCGTTGCGACGCGCTTTCCGTCTTTTCCTTCGAAAACGTAGGGTTTGCCAGCTGAGAAACCTGAAAACAACATGTTAGCATGATGCGCGATGTAGGTGTCGTTCTCCTTACCCTTGATTTGCGCCATCTTGTACAAGGTCCTGCGTTGAGCATCCTGGCCCACACCAACACGTCCAAATGCGCCAGTCATGGCCTCTTCGAAACCTGGATGGAAACAGACTTCTGAGAAGAATCCTCGGCCAACACGAACGGACTCGAAATCGCGAAGGGTGGCAGGCACCTCTTCGCGGGCCTTCTCTGGCACGCGGTCGTCCCACTCGACGTCGCTCTCACCATCAGCATCGACGTCCGAGCCACCATCTCGATCGGCAGAGCTGGACCGCCTGCGGCCACTGCGTCGGTCGTCGTTCCGTTGCCGCTGCTGACCGCGCTGCTCACGCTCGCGCTTGTATGCCTCGAGCTTCTCGTTCTTCCGCGGCTGTACCTTGGGGCGACTGCTCTTACGCTCGTCGGCGTCTTCGGAACTAGCCTTGCGCTTCCGGTCGTTCTGGACATTTGCTGCGCGCCTGGCGAGCTCGGCCTTGAAGTTGGCGCTGCTCATCTCCTCGGCGCGTTGGCCCAGAATCTCTTCACGGTCCAGTTGTGACAAGCCCAGGATGTGGCGCTTGTCTGCCTCGTCGATGTACTTGCCCTCTAGGGGGTAGGGAACATCTGCAGCACGCTCTGGTACGTCATCGTCGCGGTCTGAATCCGACTCGTCCATGGCGTCGGATCCTAGCGAGTTTGGCGATGAGGCGGCGGGCGACGAGCTACGTGGAGTCAGCGCCATGGTGCGGTAAGGGGTTGAGGTGGTCGGTAGAGAGTTGGGTGGAGGGCCCAGAGCATTGGAAGCGATGGAAAGTCGCGAGGCAGAGGCAGTGGAGGAGGGTGACAGGTGAGAGAGGGTACTCACGCCTCGCCTTCTTCGACGTCTGCATCTTCGTCACCGCCAGCGAGGGCGAAGAGCTCATCGTCGATATCTGACATTGTGAAGGCGGCTCGCGAGGATTTCGCGGTAAACTCTGGGTCGTAAAGGCGATGGTGGAGGCGAAAACGGTGTCGCTGGGGGGACTGCGAGCGGATTCGGGCGTGGTTAGGGGGAAAGAGGATGAAAGAAGAACGTGGGAAGTCCAAAGGTCGGGGAAACGCTCGTTGCGCTTGGGCCATACGCGTCGAAAAGTGGGCCTGGTTAGCGTGCATGCAGTGAGCGCATCATACCTCAGCAGACTATTGTTGCGCCTGCTCGGCTCAAGAACAATCGCATTCTCCTTTCACTTCCATTGTACAATAACTAGACGTCCAAAATGTCTTCCGTCCTGCTTTCACCGCGGGCCGTATCTCACAGTGCAGTCCGCCGCGGGCTCCAATACCCTGTGCTCGAATTCCTCGCCCCAAGTACCACAAGCCGTGCACCACGCCAAACGTCACGCCTCTCCAGTACCGTATCAGCACCACAACCACCACCTCCACAGTCTGAATCTCCGCAATCACGGCCCTCGCTACAAACACAGAAAAATGGCAAGCCAATACGGCCGCTCACGCAAGAGCAGCAAGAGTTCCTTTCCTCTGCATTGAGAGTGAACCAGACGGGTGAACTCGCCGCCATCCTGATATACGCTGCCCAATCGCCCGTCATCACACGGTCACACCCGCACTTGCGACCACTCATGAAGCACATGTACGACCAGGAGGCAGGCCACTACAAGTTCTTCAACGAGGTCATCTCCAAGCACCGCATACGGCCCACTGCAATGACACCGATATGGACCGCTGCGGCCACCATGCTTGGCTGGTCGACTGCTGTCATGGGTCGTGAGGCAGCCATGGCCTGCACCGAGGCTGTCGAGACAGAGATTGGTACCCACTACAATGAGCAGGTGCGAGTGCTGCTGGACTGGGCAAACAAGTGCGAGCAGCGGGGCGAAAGTCTGGGCCCAGAGCTGGACAAGTTGGTAGTTGAGCTAAGGAGGATACGAGACGAGGAGCTGGAGCACCTGGATCATGCGGTAGAGAACGATGCCAAGGAAGCGAAGCCATACGACTTGCTTACTGAAGTTATAAGAGGAGGCTGTAGAGGAGCCATTTGGGTAAGCGAACGTGTATAGTGTGACGTGATGAATGAGACGAAACATGTAAATACTGTAACATATTGGACAAATAAGTATAGGTATTGAATCGAGAGTCGCACGTCGACCTCATTATTAAGTATTCTCTCTTATTAAGGTCAAGCGGGTATTGATGTTCCTTGTCTTTCTGCGCAGAAATTCGTTGTACCAAGCAGTAAAAGCAGAAATGGATAAGAATTGAAAAAATGCATAGATGGAAACTATAATGTAATAGTGCTTGTGTGCAGCACGTAACTAAATGACGCCAACACCATGTGAGTATATGCTACCAGTTGTCCAAGACCCAAAACGTTAAGCGTGCATCACTCAAACCCACCGCTAAGATCGCTAAGTACACTCCTCATACCCTGTTTCCTTCCACCTTCCACCTTCTTCCGGAGTGCTTCCTTCCTCTTCCCCTCCTTCTTCTCCAGCAACGCTCTTCGCTCTGCCTCTCGTGCCTGAGCGTGAATGTTACTCCTTCCAGTACCACCTCTCCGCACAGCACTCTCTTTCGGAGTACTGTTGCTTGCTGACCGTTCGCTGCTGACAGACAGATTACTAGTCGCCTGGCGTATGAGCGAAGGAACGCGGAATCCTGGCGTTGCAGCAGAGCGAGATGCAGCATGGAAGGCTACATTGGAGTCTCCGCCTACAGATTCGTCGACTGTAGACTGCCGACTCAAAGTCAGTCGGTCGATGATGGGTTTCCGCGACGCTGGGATAAAGGCAGCTTCTTGGTCATCTTCGGCGTCAGAGAGCTGCGAGTCTGGTATCACGATGCGTGGGTCTTCAATGAGCTCCGAGATAGAGTCCCTGACATCATCCGCAGTCAGGGGCTTGCGGGCGAGGCTGTCGGATGCGGCTGTACGGCGCATGTGCGGAGGTGGCCGGTTTTCCTTTTGCGAGTCTTGAGACTTGCGCTTAAGTGGACTGTTTGGCGTTGACAGGTTTTGAGACTGGGCCTGTGAATCTGGAATGGCTATGTCGTCACCTTGGACATTCTCTTGAGACTGCGAGTCGTTCGTGTCCAACTCTTTCTCGGGCATGTTGAGGTAGTCGTACTCGCCCTCGTCGGCAAAATCAGCTAGTGTATTGAAGAATGCCTTCTTCTTGTCGTCGTCAGCGAGTGCCTTGACTTTCTGGTCTTGCAACAAGGCGTGAGTCTGCTTTTGGAATGCAGCGCGCTTCTTTCGCTGGCGCAACTCGGCCTCGTCTTCAGAATCGGACATGTCGATGCCATCATAGCCGCCAGCCCTGCGCAGACCGCCCTTCCTCTGCATCTTCTTGTAGAGCTCGGCGAGTTGCTTCTCGTCGTCCTTCTTCGTCTTGTCACTGATCTATGTTAGTATCATGAATGTATATGTGAAGATGGAAGCTGAACTTACGCGTAGAAAGCGGCAATCTGGCGCTCGTCAACCTTGACATCGTTGTGGTCGATCATATCCTTGAGGTCTTCGTCTTCCTCGCCCTCTTCATCGTCACTGGCTCCTCCAAGTCCAGCATACTCATCTTCAGACTCCTCGGCTTGTTCCATGACAGCTTCCCTTGCCATACTCTTCTTCTTATTGAACTCTTCAACCGCCTTCGCCTTCTTGGCTTCTTGTTGCATCTTCTTGAAAGCATTCTTGCTATGCTTAGGAGGGCGTTGGATGTCGTCCTCGCTCTCTTCCTCAGCATCGACTAGGTCGTCTTCAACGTCAGAGAGCTCAACAGCTGCCTCTCGTCGTCCACGCTGGAGCTTGCCCTTTTGCTTGATCGGCGATTCAGCAACGGGCATCATGACGGTATCGACTGTGGATGGGGGCAGGACAAGGCCTGCTGGCGACCGAGAGAAGGAGAATCCTGCATCCTGGGTAGGCTCGAAGTCTTCGACCTGCGTTCGCGAGAACTGTGGGGATGTATTGACTACTTGGCCTATCCCCATGCTGAACTGAGACTCGTCACCAGCCTGTGTGTTCTTTTGTGGAGACGCCAGAGATTGACTGTTGGGAACCAGAAATTCTGAAGCTTGACTAAAGTTTACGCCAGGTTGAGTATCAGGCAGGTTCCGTAGGAAGTCTAGAGAATCTTGCTCAGTGTTAACGGCGGTAGCAGGTTGTGAGTCAGACTCCAACTCGGCCATGGTGCCTGCAAACATCTGTGTGAGCCCTATTCCGGCGTTGGCATTGCCGAAACCAAAAGCGGCCATTGCGTCGTTTTGAGTTGCTGGTTGAGTGGGCGTGGCAGGCCTAGGCGCCACAGCATCGCCATCCTCATCGTCGTCATCGATGACTCGATTGCGAGCACGATTCACCATTTGTCTGCGGACTGGCGCAACCGCATCGTCGTCATCCATATCCATATCGGCATCGTCGTCTTGTTGGGCTTGTACCTTCTCCGCTGGCTCGTCGTCTTCGTCAGCCATTCCATCGATGAGAGCATCCGCATCATCTGGGTTGCTTGCTTCATCTTCGCCCTCATCTTCGGAGCCTGAGAGAACGAGTTCAGCATCTTCCTGGTCATCGTTCTCCCCCGGGTTGGCATCTTCCTCGTCACTACCAACGTAGTCGCCATCGTCCTCGTCACTGGATGGGAGATCATCGATGGTCTCGCCGTTCTTCTTTGCCTCCTTTCTCTCCATCTTGGCTAGCTCGAGGTCCTCTTGCCTTTGCTTCTCGAGCATTGCCACCATGTCGTCGATTTCTTCCTGGCGTTTCTCCCTCTCCTCTTCAGTCTCGGGGTTATGGCCTCGCCTGATCAGGTCGGCTATCCTCTCCTCTTTGGCTTTTGCTGTTTGTTGGCGAGCCTTCTGGGCCAGTGAAAACTCCATCTCAAGACGAGTCACTATCTTCTGTCCCTTCTTGCTCTTCGGTGGTGATTTCACCAATTGAGCGAGAGCACGAAGATGTACAAGCGATCCGGCCTCGTGGTCCTTCTTCGTAGGCAATCGATCAAAGACAGGGAATCTACTCTTGGGCTTTTCTACCTGCAGATCATCATCCGAATCAGAGAGTTCCACCATGCCATTGTCCGTAGCCTTCTGAGTCTCTACCACAGCTTTGCCCACAGTCACCGGCTCGGTCTGTTTCATCCAAGGATGCACTGGCAGATGTTGAAACTCAGGTGCTCGTCCTTTACCCTTATCGAGCTTGACGGACCCGGGTGATTGTGCCTTGCTGTCGGCCACTGTGATAGAAATCTGTTGATCCAGTGGAACATCCTTCTCGTTGGGGGCATGTTGTCTGGGTGGACTTGTTGGCGGCGTGTCATGTATCTGGTTTGCCTCTGCGTCAGAGGATGCCAATGCTGAGCTGGGTTCTGGTGTGGGGAGGGTTACCACTTCGGCGCCGGGCGCTTGATAGTTGAACTTCTTGAACAGATCCTGTGTCGTGAAGCGCTTCTTCGTCTTGGCTTGGTGGGTAAGCTGCATATTACGGCTTATGCGCTGCTGATCCCGCGCCATTGCCTCCATGGCCTTTTTGCCAGCCCTGCGAGTTGGCTTAGCATGTTGTGTGAGCCGCCTACCCCCCTCACCATCTGACTCGGTGCCTGAACCATGATCTGCTGGCCGCCGTGCAATCTTCTTGGGCTTGGTTTGTTGTGCTTCCTCCTCCTGTTGCTTCGCCAGTCTTTCCTCTCGAATCCGTCGCACTCGCTCTTGCAGGTCGGCATTGTGCAGGGGATGCGAAGATTCGTCTGACTCTGAACCAGCATTCGGTGATCGTCGCGATGGCTTCTTCGCTGGCGAAGGGTCTGGCGTGACAAAAAGCCCCGGCGATGATCGTCGGGATCGTACGGTTGGTGATGCAGATGCTCGAGGGCTTGCTGTCTTCGTCCGGATTGTGGCTGGTTTGCGGATGTTCGCTCGTACAGGCATCGCGTCCTCATCTTCGCTACTTTCAATTGTAGCAAGAATTGGCGTTTCCTGTTGTGCTTCTTGTGGAGCTGCCGATTTTGATGATGAGTTCTTATTGGCAGCTAGTCGTTTCTTCATAAGTTCGTATGCGTCTTCCCCATCGCTCTCGTCTTCCTCATTAGTGCGCTCTATATCCGGTTGAGGGCGTGCTGTTGTAGCTGGCTTTGCGCTGATTATGGGGGTCGCATCATCTTCGGATCCGGACACTTCATTTTCTGATTCAGCTTCGCTCTCTGAAGAATCTGCGGCAGGTTTGCGTAGAGCTGCTAGCAGCTTTGGTCGAGGCTTTGCCGACGCGTCTGTCGCGCGTGTTGGCGAGGTTTGTGCTGATGTCATGGCTAGTGGTGACAGGACTGGATAGTATCTATATCGATAGAAGCCCTGGTTTACCGTTCGCGAATATGGCGTCTCGATACGTGGTGGTTGCTTTCTGCAGAGGTCGCGTAAGGTCTTCGTTGACGTTACTCGGGAGAAGATCTAGATTCCGGTGTATGGGATCGTATTAAGCGCGTATTACAAGAAATGACAATGTACGTAGAAAGACAGGACTAATCGTGCAAGGCTGCATACGTTCAATTGCAAATACACATGGCGGGGAACTGTCGTTGTTGGAGCAAGCTTGGACTACGCGTGATTCTCGAAGTCGCGACACGCGACGCGACTGGCGCTTGCCACATGTGGCTCGTAAGTGCCGCCATTCCTTTTTCGCGCTCTACCACCCCATCGACATTACGAGACCGCCGACAACGCATCGTCTACAAACAACGTCGCAGCTGGCGATGTCTACCGGAATATTAACAATACATACTTTGCTGCGAAACCTTCATTTTCTTTGTCTGAGTGTACCCACCACTCCCAAGGTCCGCTAACACGCGGCCGAAAACCTCTCCCGAGGTCTACTTCGGCCACCACCAGACATGACACAGAGCTATTCGTCGTCGCGTGTGTTGTGCGAGCGAGCTACATGGGATGCATGCATCCATAGTCCGCAAGAGATTGAATGCCTTGGTTTACCATTCCAGATCCAGACACATCTGTTTATCCATTTACCCTAGATTTCGATCGCTCCCGACGCCTTCCAATCATCGTGGTGCGCCTCCGAGCAAAAGATGAACGGAACGGCCGTGTCGCGGACTAATTGGGTAATTTGTTCACAAGCGTCCACCAGGTGCGTCGTTACGAGTGCCTCAGCCTTACGCCTCGTTTCTTAACTAGCAGGCGTCTGGACCCGCTGCAGGATACGCTCCGCCACACAGCTCAACATCAGCATGAATGCACACTTCCATGCAATCTCTCCATCCCGTCGCTGAAGGTTCGAGTTGGCCTGCGCAAGATGGAGGCCTGATCACGTTTCATAGGATCTGAATCGTCTTCGCTTACAACAACCTATACGCGTGAATCAGAAGTGTTGGCGACCCCACCTGTTGCTAGCCTTTTGCTTTTTGAACTTGATGCATGGGAAAGTCACGGAGTGTAGGAGCTGCTTCGCATGAACTCGTGCACTGCCTGGATGGATACCTTGGGCACGCACCACGACGACCACACGCAGCGGCGCCGCAGAACACCCGCTTGGTCAGCTCATATTCACGATGATCATACATCGTCACACTGGTGGTCAGTCCTCTTTACAGCGGGCGCGTTTCGACTTATGCAAGTTGGTGGTCATAGCAGAAGAGCAAGTTGACGTTTTACAGACGTCTTACCTGTTGCGATCGGACCATCGCGTTCCGCCAAAAATAGCACCCGTTCTTCGTCGGTAACGTACCCCAGAAATACCGTTGCCAGCCAAGCAGATCTTACAAGGGCCGCTTTCACCTTGACTGCTCGCGACCATGCTGGAGCGATCATTCGACGTTATGCGGGATCTGCAGAACTCCTTGCCTTATCTCGCGTCTCAAAGATGACGACAGATGTGAGGAACAAGCGCCCAACACGCTACTACGCGTACTATGTAGGGGCACGATTGGTGGCTTTTGCCGAAACGAACACGATGTGCTGCAGCAATTGAGCTATTGACGCAACCATCAACAAAGCACCTCTTGTTGCTCACGGAACTGGTTGCGAAACGCTTCTGGACTTGTTTTCTAGTGTGGAGTTGTAGGACGCCCTCCGAAAGCCACGCTCCTTTTTTGCAACACCATCCCCAGAGCCGCACTCTTCGCAGGAATAAATGCTGAGACGAATTTCGGGCCAATGACCGAGAGCGTTCTTCTCTTACAACGCGATGGATCGTAGATGGTGGGGTGAGGAGTTGGGCTTAGGTCACGGCTGATGCAAGCGACGGCTCCAGATACCTTTTACGCGTTCGACAGCCAGGTGGAGCGGTACGACAGCTTTCAGATGGCGAGCAGATGCGCGTTTCATGTGGTCTGCTAAATTACCCCTGAGAATGCGGCCCTAGGGTGGAAGCGCTGGGGTCCCTGCAGCGCCGTCGCGGCGATCTCCCTTAGAGCATCGCGACGCTTGACGCGCTCACAAATTCAGATCGCAATAGGAGAGTGAGATCACCGAGGGCATTATTGACGACTAGAGGGAGTCGTTGCATAGTGGGAAACTCTCCGTGCCATAGTTGCATGTTCTAGTACCGGAAGGGTGTGGCTTAGTGACCAGGCATGCGTGCCTGGGTGCCTGCATGCCAAGGCAGTCTCTTAGTGCCTTCTTGAAACCCGTGAAACAGACCACGGGTGCTGCTCTTCTAAACAAGAGCCGTCCGTCTCCGCCCGGGAAATTGGACGATCAATGTCTTCCTGACGGCCTAAGAATTGAGCTTATACCCATCCGTATACCTTTGTCGAAAGCTTCTCGAACGCTTCCATTTCGCGCGCACTCGCCTCCCTTTCATAGTCACCTCTGCTCTTCCCGCCCAACACGGCCCGTGAACCACTCATTTCCGGCATGATACTGCCTTCTACACACACATAGGATAACATGGAGGCCGACGAGGCTCAACTTTACGGATTCCAGACTCCTCAGCAGAGCAACTCCTTCAAGCGACCGCGTCGCAGTCTACAAAGCACCACTCCCTTGAGCAGCGTGACCGAGAGCGTTACTTCCTCCCCTCGACACTCTGGCCAGAACCAGTTTGCACCTCAGCTCTTTGACCACGTCAATGCGCTGAAGCACCTTGACGACCAGCAAATCCTCCAGCTACTATCCGTTGCGCGCAATGGAGGTCAGTCGAATAACAGCCCTGGCGGCGCGTTATTTGCTCATGCGTATCCAGATGGCATGCGTCGTTCGGCCGCAGACAGGTCGTCTATGTCGACTGTCGGAAGCCGCGCGTCCTCATACTTGAGCGTCCCCTCCAGCAGAGTGCCCAGTATGATGTCCGACCCGCGCTCGTCCATCGCATCCACCGACTCCTCTTTCACACACTACAGCGCTGCATCCTCACGCCTTTCTACCGCATCTTCAAACCGACTTTCTACAATATCCACCGCATCGACACCTGCGCCCAAGAACTTTGCCTGCACATTCTGCGACAAGGCGCTCAAGTCGAAGCCGTACTGGAAATCGCACGAAGAAGAGTTTCACGAGCAGCGACTCACATGGCGATGTCCCGACTGCGAACAGATCTTCCATGCTGGCAAGCGCTTCCGTGAGCATCATACCAAGTTACATGTAAGTCTAGTGTCCTTTCTTTTTCCCGCGTTCCCGCTAACCGTTGATAGGGCTGTGAGCACTGCAAGCAACCTAGGGAGAGCGGACAACCCACTAGCAGGAAAGCATCGCCATGCGTCAAGAAGTACGAGATCGTCATGCACGACAAGGACGCATGGGGTTGTGGCTTCTGTGCTTCTCTTTTGACCACTTGGGAGGAACGATGCGAGCACATTGCGCTTCATTTTGAAGAGAAGGGTGCATCCAAGTGGAACTTCACGAATGTCGTCCTTGGTCTCTTGAAGCAACCCGAAGTCGCCAACGCGTGGAACCAGATGATGCTCGATCGTCATGGAGACGAACAGAACTGGCCGTCGCTGTCATGGGAGTCTAAGAAGTGCAACCGTTTACGGTACAAGCTCGAAACTAAATGGGACACCCGCTCCTACGATATCGAGAAGCTGGTGCAGGACACTTATGACTTGGCGGAGATCGAGGTCAAGGACGTCGTCGAACCCACAACAGAGGTCACCCCCGAAGCCGCAGAGTCTGTTGACAACAGTCAAGGCGAGATGGTGGAGTTTAAGCTGGAAGCGTCTGACTTCGGCACTGACAACAGGCTCCACAGCTCTCACGGGCTACCGTCCGACCATATGATGATGGATATCGATGCGGTGGAGCCTCCGCAGCCGATGCATCACCAGGAGATGCAGCCATCTCAATGGCCTGTCAGCACCGATATGTCTCATTCCATGAGCGCGGCTACTTCGATGGGCGGTTTCGACGCTTTCGGTACCACCATGACTTCGATGCCAACGGATTTCTCGCAACCTATGGCGCAGAGCTTCCAGCCACAGCAACAAAACTGGTCAAATGCCGGCTTTGCATCGACGCCTGACCTACTGAACTACCAACAACCAGCGCAGTACATGGACTACCAGCAGCCCAAAGAGATCGTCTCCGTACCCACGTCGCAGTACGCCAACTTCGCGCACTACCCTCGCCAGAGCCTCCCGCCCAATTTCCTGCAGCAGCAACAGCAACAACAGTCACCTAGCACTCCGACTTCGCGTCGATACGTTCCCAAACTAATTAACATCTCGAACAATTCGAGCCACCGTGGCGTGCAATTGGAACAAGCGCCACCCCCACCTCCTAAAGACGAACACCAGAACCGCTTCTCCCGGCTCATCATGAGACGACGACCCAGCAACATCTCCCAACATAGCATGGTCTCGCACCGTGACATGGGCGGCACATGGGGCGATGTCGACAACTGGGGCTGAATTTGATTCGGTGTCTCACTCTTACCGCGCATTTTCCGCGCATAATAACACACAATTTCCTGCACCCGGCCGGCCCGGTTCTCGCACGGCACTCTCCTTAGAAAGAAACAAACAAACCATAAAGCACCGCAAAAGGTGACTCCGAACCTCGCTATTCATCTCTGGGTCCTGGTGTTACTATCCGCCCTGCACCCCTAGATGAAGCGAGCTACACGTCACCGCAACGGAGACCGAAATTACCCATCTGCAGCTTCTCAGCTCTTTCTCCTTGTTCTTTTTTTCCTTACGTATACACACACATGTTTTTCCAGCGGGATGGGATGAGGATATACCCATATATGCAGCGATTGCTTTTCATCTTGTTGTCATCGCCGCAACGTAGTTTAGTGTCTTGTTGAGTGTCCACTTTCGGTTGCAGCACCTAATACCCCCCTTTTCATGTTAACCTTTCGATGCCGACGCGATTGATGTAATGATGGGGATTGGAATGAAATTTGGACTTGGAAGGGCAGATACCATATAGAGTAACTTCAATGTGTTTCTTAACTCTGCACATAAACTTGTCTGCTGTCTGCTATGGTGATGGTCTTGTTTGTTGGTGACATTGCTTCAGAAACATGACATGATTATCTTTGGCATCAAGGTTTAACGTGTTCATCATATCCTGCAGGCCAGATAGTGCCATGTCTAGACGCCTCCACACCACCTATGGTAATCCTATCACTAACTCACTTGCGCAGCGCGCCTATCATGCTACCACGCCTCGTTTCCAAATCTTTGTTTCCTCCCAATGTTGGCTCATCAAGGCAGCATACACCATTTTTCTTTTTCTTCTCTTTTCCCCATGTATGTTTTGGATATGTGAATTGAAACATGCACGTGAGCACGTCTCAAACCCACCTTCCTTTTTGGTTTGCTCTCTCAGGCAGCAGTACCTTTTGTTTCGTTTCATTTGCATCGTGATGGGATCTGAATGTGCGTACAATGTTACGGCTCAATGGGTGTGTTGTTGTTCGGTCAGGGTACACTTGATTCAAACGTGCATGTGATGCTCCGTCTCACCATGTGTGTGTGTGATCTTTCATCGTGGTCTGAAGGCTGTCGGATGTGATCGCAGCGATCCAAGATGTGCATATGATGCTCCATCTTGTTAGATGATATGTCGTGAAAGTTGTAAGTCGTATGTCGTAGGGTGTGGGATGTACGTTATGTGTCGTGTGGAATGTGTTGTACACAGGTTGTCAAGGTCGTGACTTGCTCAAAACCTGACATCGAACTTGCGAACCGCCTTGTACCAGCTATCATATGTAATAAAACCCTCGCGCTCACCATGGGCCTTGACCAGCTCATACATGGGTGATGACTCGGGTACGGCGCTCAGAAAGTGGCGTAGAGCTGACCCGTACTCGTTGAATATCCCGTGATATTTTTCGAGAATTTCAGACGGCGTAGCGGTGATCTCTTCATCGAACTCGTCCGGCTGCTCAGCAGAACTCAAGGCCAACTCCATGTCAAAGAGAGACGTTCCCAGGCTTGCGATGGTCTTGATGGACTGCAAGTTGCCGTGCTGTGCAAAAACCTTGTCGAAGTCCAACCACATGTAGTGGTGGAAGAGCCACTTGGAAAGTCCATCATTGGCGTATTGGATAGCTGCATCCTTGACAGTAACATTAAGAAGACCATACAGTCCGTCATCGTTACGGCCGATAGCATCCTCGAAGTTGATCAAGTCAATCAGCATAGCGACGTGCTGCTCACGCTTCGATGCCGGTGTCCCGTACAGTGTCAGTACCTTGTCAATCTGAACTTCGAAGTCCTTGCGCTGCGCTTTTCCGACCTTGAAGACGCGTAGAGTCTTGTGCTTCAGCTCATCGAAGACAATGATTGCCTCATTCGCAGGAAAAGCCTTGTTGAGGATTGCGATGATTCGGCTCACAGACTTGCGCTTCGGTCCAGCGATCTTGTCGGCCTCGGAAACGACTCTGTCGTTGGAATGGGAGGGAGACACAACAATTGTAGGCTTCACAGACTCTTTCTGCTTCGCGGCTGACGCGATAGGGGTCTTCGTCTTTGCCAGCCGTGCTTTAGCCTCCTTCTCCATACGATCAAGCTTCGCTTGCATCTGGCCGAAATCCTTGTCAACCTCCTCAGATTTGACGATGAAGGCCTTCTCTGTGGCCGCTTGCCTTGATATGTCTGCTTCAAGCTTAGCTTGAAGTGCCTCCACTGCTTCCTCGCGCTTGGAGAGGGAAGCCGCACGCTCATCGAGTTCCTTTTGCTTGTTGGCTATTGCCTTCGTAGAAAGGTTGGTCTTCTCGAGGCTCGCAATTCGTTGAAGAACCTCGTCGTGCGACTGCTTCTGCTTGACCTCAGCGTCGGCCCTCTTGGCTTCGGCCTCGATTCTCGCAGTCCTCTCCTCCTGCAGGAGCCTCAAGATCGTCTCCAGCTTGCCGTCGTTGGTGGATGATACCACTGGACCAGTCTTTTCTGGAGTAGACTTCGGGGAGGACTCAGGTGGCAACAAGCTGAGTTGAACAGGAGAGGCGTCCCTGGTTGTGGGGCTAGGAGACGATGAAGATTCAGACGAACTTCCAGTCGAGGTCTTCTCTGTGGGCTTGGCAGATACGTTGAACGAGAAAGGCTTGTCTGTGGTCTTCGCTCCAGTATCTGAGTTGCCAAAGATGACTGTCAGTGGCGGTCGGCCAGTGGAGACGTGAGGTGTAGTGCCCTTTAGGTAGACGGTGCATTCGCGCAGCCAATTCGAGAAATCTTGCCATCCAGTCGGGAGGTCATCGCCGATTTCCTCGATTCTAGCAACGAGAGCTGATATTGTCTGAAGATATCCTTCTAGATCCGTCTTCTTGCTGGCGCATACAGGGTTCTCAATGTTCCTGACATAATCGCGAATAGTTGAGTCTGGAAGTTTAAGTGTCGGCTCAGGACAGTCATCGGATATCTTGTCGCGACACTCGGTGAGTAGACGTAGAATCGTAGCTGCGTTCTTCTTGCGCTCGCCTGGAGGAATAGAGCTCATGATGTTTCTTGGTATGGGGGTTGGCTATATGATACCGTCAATTGAAAGTTCGATGTTGAGTGTGTAAGGTTTTGGTAACAAAGACAAGCCGTTTTACTGAATTATTGTGTGAGACAACGTGGGGTTTATGACGTCGAAGTGAAAGGGAGAACATACCTCTTAACGCTGGGTCGTTGCGCTGCACAAATGGCGTGCGTTGGGTGTTGGTGCGGAAGGTCTAGGATCTTGCAAATTGAACGTTTATAAGAGGCTGATCAACGATGATTAACACTGTGTGAGTAAGGAAGTGTTATTGTTGGGTGTGCAGAGGTTGGATTGCGAAGAAGATGAGAGTTTACGCGTAGGCTAGGTTATAGAAACGCAAACGGGCGTGAAGGCTAGCGCCATGTATAGCGCCCAGGCTGTGCAATACAATGCAGCAGAAAAGGATCAACCAGGTGACGGAGCAGGTGACGGCGACAGTGACGGTGATTGTGATTAGCCCAGTAGGCGTTTCGCAGAGAACCTTTCACTGCACTCCATGAAAACCTAGAGTCCTTTTTATAAGCTTCCTTCTCTTCCAACTACGAAAGAGGAGTGCGAATACAACAATGCTGCCATGTGTCACTCAAAATATACCTCCTGAAGTATGCTGACTCCTAAAGCATCACTGTCTGCCAAGATTATAGCTTGTTGGGTACTAGCCCTTGCGACAAATTCATGTCATTCTGTAGATAAACGCCTAAGCTCATCATAGTTTACGTATCAAAGTTACGAATGTGGTGATTCGTAAATATGAGGAACTTGCTCGACACTGAAAGCTTTGTGGTGTTGTGTCGTCCTCATCGGCGGTCGCTGGTTCTGGGGTGGCCACATTCCCACAAGAGCTCCCGGTTCTCTATGGACGTTACGTATCCAGTTGAAACCTTATGACAGAATTTGAACTAGAATTTTCGATCATTCTGGGCCTGATGCGATAATGGCAAAGAAGGACAGAAAGGTTGGGTGGGCGCTGACGGGATCGACTTGCCCCACTTCGGATGGACCGGTCCGCCTCCAGGTCACAGAGCATTTTGCGTCTCTTCTCTTCTCTTGTTACCAGGAATGCCCCGACAATCCCCAAATGAGAGCATGGTCGAGTTGTTGAAAGTCTGGGTATTGTTAACCACGAGTCAAGAACATAACACCGAGGTTGGTATTAGCAACATGCACTCTCGACTGCTTTCCTGACACTGCCTCAACGACACCATCGGCAGTGATATCGAGCTTCCCTTGGTTGAATAGTGATGCGGTGTCGTAAGGTATCATCGGCTTAGCAGACCAAATATCGTCAAACCACAGGATGCGATTGAGATTGTGTACATTACAAGAGGTCACTGTAGCTGCTCTTCCTATCTTCAAGCTCGTGCTTTCGGCCAAGTAGATAAACACGGTAAAAGCAGGTTAATGAGAACCGAAGACAGAACCAGATGCTAGAGAAGCTACAGTGTCAGCGAAACAGCTGCGGGAAAGCTCTTGCGCGTTTTGAAAGATAGCATGGTTGACTTACGCAGCAAATACAGATAGTCCGTATGAACATCTCATGAGCTCGCACCCATATCGAGTTGACGGTGATACCTCCGAACACCCGCGCTCCAAATACCAGGGCCGTAGACTAATGTGTTTTGGATCTGAGAAGTCGCCCAAGTCCTGGAGACATGCACTGTATATCCACAGTCCTGCAAGCAAGATGTCATATAATGCATTTACCGTGATTGTAGCGTAGAAGTCGAGAGCCTGCTTGCTGAAAGACATGATTGAGAAGCGAACGAGCCAGATGAACAGGGTTACGATTGCGATGCATAGGTTGCATAAAGTACAGCTGCCTGAGGTATCAGAGTCCTGCATTGCTATCGTGTGCAGAACATTCGAACAGACCTTTCATCCCATATCAAGGGTATCGGCGGTGACTTGCGATAATTTGCATAGTCGTAGACACGTTGATGAGGGTCGGAGTTCCAGCCTTTAGTGCCACCTTCTTGCCAAAGCACGGTTCGAAAGCGGTCGGGGTATACGGTTGCGAAGAGCGAGAGAATTACGATAGCTAGGATCAGATCGAACAATGTGGCGCCGAGAAAGATCAGGTAGGGGTTGCAGTGCATGATGAGCGGTACGGCGAACGGACACCAAATTCATCCTACTACTACTGAAAACTATGGAGGTGTGCAGTGAGGATCTTTATATAGTTCAAGTGATGAGAACCGACAAGGAGGATGGGCGCTAGAGCAATGTCAACACACCTATAGTTGTCTCGGGTACTCATCTGCGTTGCGTCTGTGCCAAGGTCCGGAATGGAATCACTTCAGGTCGCGACTATTCTTCCCGCCTATGAATGGCAGACTCACGGTAATGTGGAGGGGTCCACTATCATAGTGGTGGGTTAGTTGCATGCCCTCTGCATAAGCCCGCTTTTCAGTAAGAAGAAGCGCCAAGCAAAGTCGCGCAAATGCCCTCATTTTCCAACGTTGAGAAGGCACACCTAGACAACGCCCTCAAAGACTGCGCTTTGATTGCGATGAGTGACATGCGCAAAAATGCGTCCGTTCTCGTGTGCTCATTCATGTGTTTTACAACGGCCATGATTCTTGTAAGGGGCACTGGTCCGCTACCGGTGATATTGGTCATGCTAAGAGTTGGATAACTTGACACATGGGTTGTCGCATAGTCTAGCAGCTGTACGTGGCTGTCATGTTAACTTGAAGAAACACAAATCAGACCAGGTAGCTCTGATAGCGTAGCAACGTGACTTGCTTATTTCATATCTATCTATATCGTACATGTGCGTATGTTTCTCTACGCTCGTATCAGCTACGCTAATAGTTGCTAGCTGTCCCATAATGCGTGTGCTCACCATGACACCTGCAAATCGCCTGTTCTTGCGAACTCCTTTCTAATACGGCCTGCGCAGTCCAACTCTTCGTGTGCCCCTCGAGCTCTCGCAAGCCTGCCGAAGCTCTAGCTTCATTATACATGTCGCTCTCGTCACAATCCACACTGTCTTGCCATGCGGCATCGATAGCCTTCGTGTCAATTCCCCCGGAATGCTCACTGCTTTGTGAGCGAACGGTCACGTTTCTTCATAGTACTCGCATATTCTGATAACTCTTTCTGATCCAAACCTTTCAACAGATACCACGTCGCGAACCCGGCAAAGAAAACCATATTTACTTGATAGGTATAGCGCAGCAGTGTACCGAGGCGGTGGTTTGGTTTAGGGGTCATGGTGTGCGTGTCGGGAATGCGTATGAGGCTGGTATCTGCGGCTGAAGGTGTGTGCTCAGGTGAGCGAAGGATCACATTCCGAGGGTGACAGTGACGTCACAAGCACGTCTTCCCGCTCGAGCGTAACTCTGCTTGGACGTCCATAACAACCGACGGCGTACCTCCACCGTGACACTCTTCTATCCCAAGCCTTGCAGTGGCGTCTTTCGTTATCTGAGGGCTCATGTGCTACGCGCCTGCTTCGTGCATCAACGTCGCGAACCTCGGTACCGCTCTGGGTTACAGCTGAGTCGATTCTTTGCCCTAATTACACAATTATAATCGATCGAGATTGTACTCCTTTGTTACTTTAATCTCATTCGCTCCCAATGAACTCAACCTCTCGGCAGGATCCGATTCGCTGCTCAACGTGACGAAAGTAGCCGCCTGTGGTTTTGCGCTCTGCGGCATCCATTGCGAAGGTGGTGCGTTGAGGTTTGATGTTGACGAGCCGTTGCTTGCTGTCCGGAATTTCATCCGCCGTAGACCAATACTCTCGTCGGTGGCGAGTGGGGGAGTTCGGCGCCACGTTGGTAGTGACCTGACATTAGGTACGCAGCAGCAGACAATACCGACAGCGACTTCAATTGGGGAGAAACAGACGCGCCACCATGATGCGCCAATCGGGTCTTCGTCAACGTTGCCGAAAACATCAATCGCACAGTCGATGCGAAGGACAGCCAGAATTGTGCAACTGCGCGGTGTCAGTAAGGGCTGCTCGGATCGAACAGTAGGTTTCACTTACAAGCATCCGAGGAGAAATAAAACCATCACCCACAGCTTCTTCTTCCCCGACAGGTCTGCTGCTGCTACGACAGGCAATGGAGCAAAGAGGATGACACTGTTGAAGAAGACGTGCAACGAGCCGATGATGATGCACGACTTCTTGCTCTGCAGCTTACACTCTCCAGGGGGATGGCACATGCTGATCCAACCCGCGAGCGACCAAATATACCAGATCGCGATGAGCGCTATAGACACATAACAGGCTATGCGGGCAAACACTCTCTTCTCGTATAGCCGGAGGTAGGATTTCGCGAAGCCCAACTGCACGGTTGCAATCGATGTAGCCCAGCAGATGTCAAGTGCGAACTGCATCTTCAATGCCTGTTAGCAAAACTCTGATGGACGTCAGGCCAAACATACCCGCAGCCAGAATCGCTCCACAACGTCAAAGTTCTTAGTCGGATCCGCCTTGATCTGATCGCTCGTCAAGCCTTCTCCACCCAGGAATACTAGCACGTAGACTAAAGCAACTACGACGAAGCTCATAGCCTGCGAGATGTCAGCATCGATCCGCAACCGAGGTCCTGCAGTCCTACCAGAGCAGCCAGCATCAACGCATCTTCGCCCAAGGTATTGACCCTTCGAACACTCCTTGTGTACCATCTCGCTGCTACCACCGCCGCCGCAACCACAAAGCATATGGTAGGCGCGATCAGCAACGCAAGTTGCTTGCCATTCACGATATCGAAACGATCTGAGTTCTTCCCCGCCATGGTCAATATTATCCACCTCTTCTTCACTTCACCGCATACCGGGCGCACGTCAAAGTCGTCAAAGTCGTCGAGAGAGGGGCGATGCTGGAACCAGGATTAGAAAAGCCCCGAGCGGAGCGAACGTATGTAGATAAAGCCAAAGAGGCGATCCTCCCAGTTGCCCGGTCCAGAGCACGGAGCTGTCATGCACTATGCTCGTTGAGTCCACCGTCGTCAACGCCTATCTCGCGGGATACCTAGGGTGCCTCAGCCGTGCGGCCCATGCGACATGTCTGCTTACGGCTTTTCGGGAGTCAAGAGTTAGTTAGGGAGCGTAGCGGGGGCCGTGCTCCACGTCGCTGATTTGTTGCACATCAGGCGGTCCGACGCGGAACACGGCCGACCTGCACTAATCCTTGCTAACCATTTACTTCTGATCCAATCGAGTCGCCTTAGGGCAGCACACCAACACGCACCCTTCCATGGGGGGCATGCTCGTCCGGAAACCGATACGGCTAAAATGTACTATGACAAGCAAAAAGTAATATAGGAAGCTGGTATGTCTCTGCGATGTTCTGGTAGGTTTCCCATAGTAGTTTCACTGTCGTCGAGGCGATCGGTTGATCAGAAGTAAGAGGACGCTATGGGCGATCCGCGCATATGTCTGCATCATCACATGCGGGGTTGCCGAAGCGTGGAAGCTGAACACCCCCGGGGGCGATGGTTTGCATCCCCTATCGATCACGCAGCCCCAGGCTGAATACCGCGAACTGAAACAAGCCGCCGCCGAGTCGGCCGTTCTTCGTCGCGTGGCCGCCAGGATTAGGATTCTGTGCAAGCGAGGTGGCGCTTCTATCGTGACCCAGAACACGGACTTCACCTAGCGACAAGTTTGTAAGTTTACTTCCCAGATCGTGCACTCCCGCAGCCCAAAGGAACAGCGTTCATCCGAGCAAGTTAATTAGTTCTCAAACCTCAACAGTGCCACGGTCTCGCCCAACGCCAGAGAAAAGCCTCGAGGACGTTTTCCTTTGATTTTGTGGCGGCCCGATCGTGCACCGAATAAATCTCCGACGTTATACCGTATGCACACGCGTGCGACGGGAGAGTTTCCAAAATGACGTTCTGGAATCAGGCCATATAAAACCATATCTAGGATTTCTCCCGGCCATTTGCTGCCTTATTGTTTCGGCCTAAACTTTCCTATTGACGTCACTCTTGATATCGAATATCGGCATAGGATAAACATCGGGCAATGCAGACGCCCATCACAACAGCGCAGTGCGGAGTAGGAGTGAGTGACGGACATCACGTGCATTGCTTATCTGGTACAATCACAGCGAACCTTGGAACAGAGCACTCAGGGGAGCAAGCGAGCGAATGCGAAGTGATGAATTCCAAACCACCTATACCACGTTACGTGAAAATCATGCGTAGAGACCCTCGTTACCGTTAAAAGAGAGAACCATAAACCCAATAATCCACCCAGGAGGTCCTCATAGACTCGTCAACCAGTGTACACAAACGCCAAAGCGTAGCGAGGAGGTTCTCGCACAATCCCAAAATCCCAACCCTAAAACCATCCTACTACTCTGCCATCAGAGAAGTCTGGCTGGCAACGTTGGCGTACGCTTTTGGGGAAGAGTTCGATCCTGCACATTGGGCAGGAGTTGCTGTCCTTTAGCCATGTGTCGATGCATGTCTTGCCGAAAACGTGACCGCAGGCATTTAGCCTTGCTCCGATTTGTTCCTCTTCATTGTGGTGGCGATGAGGGTATTGATGGCGGTGGATGTCGGAGATGTCTTGATATGTGTCGACTTCGTCGTCGAGCAGTCTTCGTTCAGCTTTGGTCAGAGGCTTATGGGCAGTCTCTGATGCCTCGCAAGCGAGGTCTTTCAGGCAGATGCTGCAGCAATCTGCTTTGGTGGAGGTTGTGAGGTAGGGAGCCAAGCCGGACTTCTCGAAGGTAGCCTTGTCGGCGTAGACGGGTTTGGTCGAAGGCATGTTGATGATGTTGATGATGATATGGTAAGATGTCTTGGGTAGACGTAGTGGTAGTGGTTGTAGTGTTGTCTGAAGATAGCTGGGATGGTATACTGAGATGATCTTCGAATCCTAGGCTTTTGGAGTTATGACTTTTGCTGATGAAAGAAAAGAGAAGAGAAGGGACAGAGAGGACAGCTTTTATTGCGAACGAGCGAGGAAAGCACAGGCGATGATCTCGGGCGCGGCATCTGAACCATACTGTGAGTCGACACGAGCAGGTCCATGCATCCTATATCCTTTACGTTATTGTAAGCAGAAGTCCGCGGTACCTACCAAGAGTATCACGATACTGTGCCTCAACGGAGCTTTATGGAGATAAGCGAGCATATCAGATGCTAGATAATCACTCCAGGGTCCATCAAAACATCAACCAAGGGTCCAAGATCCACTGCGGCATTCTACCCCGGAGGTTTATGCTCACTAGCTGCCCCGTGAGAAGACGGATGTATTCACTATAAGTTAGACAACAGTTCTATGCTGCTCATCATTACATCAACACAGGCAAATTTCGACATCAGCAAAGATAACAAAGATTGATAACCACTATATACAGGGTCTACAGAGTCTCAAACTTCCGGTCGCTTAATCGACTCAAGCCTGCAACGGCTCCGAATGCGATTCTGCCTACACTATCCGTTGGTCTTTCATCCCCAACGAATCCCGGGCAAGCAGCCATGGTCTGCTTCCACTGTCTATGTCCCTCCGCGGCGCTCAAGATATCTGCATGGACCGTCCCGGCCTTGACCATTACCTCCCCACCCAGCCATGGCACAAACGGCTTTCCGTAAACGGCATAGATGGCGAGCACTAGTAGCCCGAGGAGATGAAGACCGAGAAAGATGGAGCCAATGATGATTTCCACAATCGTTATCTTGTTCTTGCTGATTGTGATGCCTTGGTCAGCAACCACTGCCCGCCTTGCATCGTAAGACAGAGTGTACCCTCTGGCTTGATCCAGCCAGTCCTTGTTAGCGAGGTAAGCGCCCACAGTGAACGCTTCTCTTGCAGTGGTCTCTTGCGAAAACCAGTTTACAAAACTATTCACTTCTCCGATAATGTAGTCTTCATCCCTGTGGTCAGAGTCTTGATCACATTCCCTCGTGCTTGTAAAAGCAAAGGAAAGAGGCATAGATGAGTCGCAATTTGAGCTCCAGGGCGTATACCATGCATCGTATTCGGCATCGTACACCTTGGTTCGATTGATTACGAAAGCGGATGGGTTCGAAACGCGTTTCTCGATGTAAGAGCCTTCACCAAAGAGGGCTAGTCCAAGCGTAGTCAGAGGACCGATATGGTTTCCTATCCTCTGTGTGACGTTTCCAGCATAGCTGCCGTTGGTATCCCGAACTGCCAGGCCTTTGTCCCAACTACTGTCTCTCGAGCCCCAGTCGTCGATGCGTGGCAGTGAACAATTGTCGAGCAAGGGCCCGGCGCGATTCCCATTCTTGGCAGACGGAAGCTCGAAGTAACCTAATGACGTTTGGGCAGTTATTTTGTAGTAGAGGGGGCTTTCTTCGTATCGTGCTGTTACATTAAGATAGAGCTCTTCTGTGATATCCTGCCGATTGTGTGTAGCTTGCCAGGGTGTGTCGCTAATATTGGTAGGCATGCAAGCCGTTAGATCGACATCGTAGGCCCCAGGACGATGTGAGTGATACTCTGCAAAGAATACACCTTCTTTGTCACGAACACACTCGCTTGGCCATTCGGCAGCAGTCATGTTCGTATATGTAACCGTTGTGTTGATGCGCGGCACATACTGAAGCTCCTTGTAGACACCGGTGTTGTAGTCCGATGGTAAGGGTGTGAACCAAAGGTCTGGATAATCGGAATCGGCGATGATCTGGAAATCTCTCCGATAATCGTGATAACGGCACTGAGTTGGATTTCGACACATGCCATCACCCTCCGGCTTGACCCAGAGGAAGGGTTCATAATGGTTCTCCGTAATCGATTCCAGGATGCTACGGAGTTGAATGACCCTAGGCGTGGGGTATCTATCACTACTGCTGATTAAAGCAGGCAGATCAGGGACATAGTGGTTATTATATCTGGTTTCCTCAGACGGCATCTGTGCGGGGGTGATCCGAACAAAGATTCCTTGAAGGATCTGGAAGATCACACCTAAGTTTAGGTCAGCATAGGCTTCCTACTGATATCCACGCAACACATACCGACCAACGTCAACCCAAAGGCGATGTATAATGGTAGACTTCCTACTTTGGAATACATAGTCCATATGCGTGGACTGATCCAGCCTTGGTCTGCGAGCGCCATGGTCTGGCGAAGGTTCAATTTCGTTCTTGCGCCGCCCGTTTGGATGAAAGAAGCCAGAGCCATTGAACAAATTGCCGATGTGATGGGAATAGTGATTAGTGCGACGACTACCTGTATGATCTGCGCTGCCCTGATGGCGTTCTCGTGTTTAGTCAAGATAGCATCCAGCTCCTTTCTGTAGCCATCTTGGTTCCCATAATCCTGCTTGCTTCCAATCGGCCGCTTGCTCGCAATGCAAAAAACGGCCCATGTGAAAGCGGAGAGCGCGGCGTAGAATATGAAGACTACCAGCGGCCACAGCGATGTGTGTAGATGTCTGACCACTGGTTCGCGAACAGTCCTGGAGGACGCTCTTGACAAAAATGTCGGCTCATGAGTGGCTTCTGGGACCTTTGGAGCGACCGTGTTCACGTGGGCTGTCTCTTGCCTCACTCTTTGCATTTCGTGCAGTTCTCTTTCTTCCATGTTTGCTGAGGTAGGTTCGATAATGAAGAATCCGACGATTCTTACATTCTGGGCTGTACAGGTGATGCGACAGGTTTATTAGACTACAGAAATGCCTGTGGCACAGCAACGTTTGTCGTGAGTGCCAAGCCTTGGCTCTCGTATCGATACAAATTTGGTATTGATGCTGGGGGCCGTACCGGGTAGCGGCACGGGAGGACCTGATCTTCAGTCGTCGCACCGGGGTTTGGGAGGCATACTCTAAACACCAAACTTGGTGTCAGTACACAGAAAATATCGACGACATGTGAAAAGGAATTTTCTTAGACTTGTCTGCACCAGATTGTGGCCTTACTTAGCACGTTGTAGTTAGGCGTACCTAGGTACAATCTCCAGGTCAGCCGCTTGCGAGTCTCGGGGCGTATTTGCTGTTTCTGCATGTTCAGCCTTACAGAGCAAATTACGAGGCATCCCATCGGTCGTCAGGCCAGGCGAGGTTAGAGTGTGGTGTTTTCGGCACGCGATTCATTTCTTCGCAACCACAATAACGCCACGCATGACTCCGGTCCTTCCCCACCAGCTAAACATGGTCTTCGCAACACCGAAGCGTCCTATGCCGAGGCCTACCATTTTGAGTCTACTGTCTTGCTCTGTGAGAAATAGTGCTAGTGGCGCGAAGACATGCTCCGATATATCCATGATAGTTATGGCCTCAGACTTGTATCCCACGTGCTCGAGCTTCGAGCGGTACTCCTGCGGTGTGCTAAAGTTTGCCCAAGGAGCGCCCATGAGTGCAGTGAGAAGACGAAGCATAGTCTTCTGGGTCCATGTTGCGGTTGGAGAAAGGCACAGATCGAAGCCCATGTAGTTGGCTTCGAGTTCCGAGTAAGCGTGTTCGATGATAGGCCAACGTGATGGCGAGAAATGGTACGCTGTGTCCAATGCTAACACCCACCGCTCATCTGAACTCGCTCTTGCTAGTCGTATTGAGTTTTTTAATCCTTCATTCCATGATGTGGGTTTTGACGCATCGGCGCAGAAGAGCGATATCGTGGAGCCTTTGTTATGCTTGAATTCTTCAACTCGCTCCGACGCAAATCGCGCCTGCGATTCGTCTTTTGTGATCCCAATATAATGGTCAAACGTAGCACATCGCTCTCGTTCGTCCCACCAGTCTTTATCGCACGCTCGTATAGGTTCTTTGCTCATGAGATAGATGGTCTGATCTCCGCATCCGAAGCCTAGGTCGAGCAGGAATCTTCTTCGTTGCGTTTGTCCTTCGTCGTTGGACAATCCTGCCTCGGCAAGTACAACTTTCAAAAGATCGCGACATGCTTCGCTCAATGTCTTGGAAGCAGGAGGGCTTTTCCAATAGCCCATATTCATCCACATGGCGGTTGGAACTTGCAGATGCAGCCGCCCATGTTGCAAACCATAGATCGAAGCTTTTTCTTTTTCTTTCCTCTGTGTACGTTTCATTATCCAGTAGAATGCAGCGGCCAGCCATACTCCAAATATCTGCATGGATCTTTGGTCGTCCATACCCAGTTTGCCAGACGAAGTACTTTCGTGCGAACCCAAGCTGCGGATGTAGGCTTGTATGACGCCGGATAGCGCGAAACCGGTGAAGATAGTGTAGCCAAAGAATAGTCTATCCCACATTGCTGTTTGGCGTGTTGAGGTGATTGGGTGGATAAAGACTTGACAAGCGGGTGAGATCTCGGGAAGCTTCAACGGGCAGTGACGCTAACCGGTTCAAGCGAACATGTATGACGAGGTGCACATACAGCTGACAATGTGTCAGCAAGTTAAGAAGACTGCACATTGCGCACTTTAATGTCGGAAAGCTTTGAACTCATTTTCAAGTCTATGGATTTGTTCTGTAATGGAAGTGGACATGTCAACATGCCTGGGTATCTACTCTATCGGACCATCTACCGTGCTACGAAAAAGCTTGTTGTATCCAGCAGGAGCACCGGGCTCAACCTGAGTGCTCTTTGACAGTAAGGTACAAGCTAGAGACTCAAGCCTTTTTATTGTTTACTGATGCCTCCACGGCACCTTGACATCGAGCGCATCGGCAACCCGCATGGCTGATATAACACAGCCCTCTAGGAGGACCATGCCATCCCAACACCAGCCGCCCACCAGCCATACGTTATCCTCGCCGTTCCTCCAACGCGGCACTGATTTGTCATCCGCACTGAAATTCGAACCGACGTCGAAGATGGCATTGACGATGCGCTGGCTTTCTGGGCTGCGGAGAACGCGCGTGAACTTGCTCCGTTGAGTTACATGTTGCTGCTCGAGAGGTGTGAAAGGGCAGGTTGTCACGACGACACCGCAGGGCTGGAGATGATGCGACTCAGTCACAGGCGTATCGGTGGTGGATGTGTTGAGATGGATGAGCTGGGCGCCTTTCCTGTCGTTCTTGTTGAGGTCGCTCCCGTGCAGCACTGCCCAGTCTGTATGGACGACGCTCTCCACAACGGCGGTTGGTATGCGCTGCATATGGTGTTGGAGGGGTCTGAAGATACGGCCCACGACGTCTGGAGCAACAGCCAAAATCACTTTGTCGAAGTACTCGGTTGTCGTCTCCGTGTCCGATGCACCGCACCACGATATCCGAACCCCCTTTTCGAAAGGCTCCACTGCCGTGACGGTGGCATTGAGGGTAACGTCGATACCTTTTACTAGGCGTTCCTGTACCCCTCCCACGCCGTCTGATACGGTATAGTGCGGCGCGCCATGAGTCCTCCGCTTGTATCCGATGATGTCGCTGGCGGGAAAAGCGAGCAGCGAATCGTGAGGACAGGTAGACACGCTCGATAAGAGTGGGAGCAAGTAGTAGGTGGTGAAGTAGCGCGGGCAATATGTGCGGTCCAGGTACTGCTGCAGCGTCTCGGATTGTCTCGGCCCGATAAAGACACAGCAAAAGGTAAACCACGTATACGAGAAGGCTAGGTATAGGCATTGCATCAGGTACACGACAATGCCGACCCCGCTGGACCGGGGCGCAAGCTGGTGAAGGTTGGATGCGTGTGTGAAGTACGACCTGTCACGGCGACCAGGTGCAATGGCCTCGGATTTGGCATCTTGGCTCACTGCGAATTCGAAGAGGAACGGCTGCGAGTGGTAGGATATGCGCAGGTAGTCGTACAGGGCCTTGAGGTTGTTGTAGTAGCCGCCTGCAAAGGCGCGCATGGGCAGATCCACGCGGGTCGAAGCATCCTTGGCGGCAGCATCGGGGAGGGAGATGGAGGCGGCGTCGAGGGAGAGGGTTTTTCCCTAGAATTACTTTTGTCAGTGGAGGCCCCAGAGAGAGTGGGCATGGGCGTGGGCGTCAGGCGTCCCTACCGACTCGAAGACCCTGACGGCATATCTTTGGCGGACGTCGTGGAACAATAGGTTCGCGCTAACAAGCCCAGCAAGGCCCGACCCTATTATTGCGACTCTCTCGCGCGGGTGCTCCATGTTGGAACGATGGTAGGCGTCAGCTGTGGAGAGCTGTCGTGTTGTTGTCTAGCAAAACATGACGTGAAATCGACGTTTGGCCTCGGCTGCAGCGCTGCAGTCTCAGATCGTTACGGACGTTAATCGACACCGGGCAACCCCATGGCCGCGGCGGCTAAGCTCGAATAGAACAAAGTGCATTGAGGCACAAATGCACGCCGTAGGGTCGCGCATCCTGTCTTGATGTCATGGTAGAATTGGGACGTGATGATTGGCCACCCAAGCGTGACCACCGCGTCCCTTGCAGCGTTAGCCACGCGACAAGTGCACCTCCACGCTCTGTAACACAACCCTCTGTGTCACCGTCAAAGATATCCTAAGAGCCCGCCGAATGTGAAGATGTCAGGGACCGACAACCCCCCCGCCATGCGAGTCGCCGTCATTGGGGCTGGGTACGCCCGCCATTCCGACCCTGAATATCACATGCTAATGAAGCCAAAGTCCCGGTGGATTGACAACCCTAAAGACGTTGCTCGAGGCATCGACACCTGAGCGGCCGATAGAGGCTGTCTTGTTCGAAGCGTAAGCATACTCTGCCTGGTCTGAATTGGATCAACTATCACGTGGACTGACATCCTCCCCAGCGAAGACAACATTGGAGGCACCTTCCACTACCGCGCCTACGAGAACGCTGAGCTGGTATCATCCAAGCAACTAACGACTTTTTCCGATCACCGCTTTCCACTTTCAGCACCTGACCACATCTCGCTTCCGCAATATGTTGCCTACTTGCAGGGCTATGTGGACAAGTTCGATCTACAACCGCTCATGAAGATGGGCTGTAGAGTTAACGAAATCGAACCCATAGCTAAATCAGTCGACCAGAAATGGAAGCACCGTGTCAGGTATGTTGACAAGAACAGTGATGGGAAGGAGCGCACTTTCGACTGCTCCCACGTCGCTGTCTGCACTGGACTGCATGTTGAGCCCAACATTCCCGCTATCCCTGGTATCGAGAACGTCAAAGGCGAAGCGTTTCACTCTTCTGAATACAAGAAGCGGGCGCAGCTTGCGGGCAAAGATGTGCTCATCATGGGTTGCGGAGAGACTGCTATGGGTATGTTACATGCCAGACACATAGCGATAAGTATAGGCTAACATACCCAGATGTCGCTTATGAGGCCATGAAGGGCGATGCAAATTCTGTCACCATGTGCTTCAGAACAGGCTTTCTGTCTTTTCCCAAGGCTCTCTCGCGATTCAAAGTTTTCGGCAAGCAGTTCAAAGGAGGTCTGCCAATTGATGGCCTCATTACCAACCTCTTCGAGACAGCCTACGTGCATCGTGCAATAGCTGCGAGTCGCTTCCGTTGGTTCGTGTCGGACTTCGTCATAAAGCGCGTATTGTGGTTCTTGACTGGTACTCAAGCAGGCATGAAGTGAGCTCTTCTCCGACCATGGCGACCGAGCACATGCTAACCCGATGTAGTCAGCACGTTGGCGCACTGCCACACGATCGTCTAGGCAGAGCTTTCGTATTCCTAAACAAGAGTAGCAAAGCGATGCCATACTTGAACCGGCCATACCAAGAGAAGCACCCTCTTGCTTTCCTTGGTAATGGCTACGTAGATCCGCCCGAAGATGCGCAGTCAAAGAAATGGGTCGACACTTGCACATTCCCCCAGCGAATAGACGAGACAGGCAGGGTAATATTCGAAGAGCGACCAGACCGAAAAGACTGGAGGCGCATGAAGAACACGGAGGTGCGACCTAACTGCGTAGTCTACTGCACTGGCTACAAGCAGTCGTTCTACTTCCTCGATGAATCATACCCCACTGCATCCGACGCTACCATACGCAACATCGTCTCGCCTATAGACACCAGTATATCCTTCATCGGCTTTGTACGGCCAGGTGTCGGCGCCATTCCACCCATTGCCGAGCAACAAGCCATGTGGTGGACAGCGCTCATCACCAAGCAAATGGCCATGCCTACCGACCCTCCACACTACCATCTCCTGTCTAAAGAAAGCTCGCGCATTAAATACGGTGTCGATCATAGCGCGTACATGAGTACGCTTGCGAAAGACTTTGGTGGCGCCCCTGGGTTGCGCGAGTTGTATATGGCCCATGGCCTGAAGGTGCTCCTGGTCTACTGCTTTGGAGCGAGCTTTGTGACCTTCTACAGGCTTGTTGGCCCCTTCAAGAGCGACGTCGCTCCTGAAATCACAAAGACTGAGTTGGCAGAGACAATCCTCCGCAGAGGTATTCTAGGGAACCTGTTCTTCGGTGTAAGTTCTGAACCAGAATTACAGTCAGATATCATATGTACTGACATTATCACAGGTGATACCGATGATCTTCTACGGTTTGATCAACTCTACAGCTCTGATGCTCGAGATGGTTGGTCTGATACCAAAGGAGAAGCCAGTCGTATGAGCACGAATTGCTTGGTGGTCATTGCGGCCTATCACGCTTATAGGAGCCTGCCATGGTGGATGAATAGATAGGAGTAGATGCAAAAGTGTTCGCTAGTGATCTGCATTTTAAATTACGTTACTGACCGAGGGTATCTCTCATACTGCGTTCAAACTACAAACATTTACACAAAACTAAAGAGGTGACTAAGAAGAGTTGCTGTTGTCAGCACAAGAGAAAGCCGAATCGATCAACCCATCTCGGTACGCGTCCTTGATCTGTACAATAACGCCGTAAGTGCCGCCGATCGTCAAGAAGATTGAGATGCCAATCAAGATGACGTGGAGCACGTACATAATCTTCTGCCACCAGTTGCCTTTCCAGTAATCCTGGTGATCGTATATCCAGAGCCAACCAGGCAGTCCCAGCGCCAAAGGAGCAAATGCAATGCTTCCCGCCAGACTGAGCAAGTAGTTGAAAATAGGCACACCAGATGCGATCACGAAACTGATGACCGTCATGAAGGTAACGCAGCCAAGCCAAGTACCCCAGTGTACTGGCGTGTTGGCCTGTAGATGTTTCGAGTTCCTCAGGATACGAACGAAGACGTATTTCGCGCTGACGTGTACGTATAGCGCTCCACTGACACAGAGTCCGATCAGTCCGACTCCATAAGCGACCTTCTTGACCATGGGTCCGGCGCTACCAAGGGAGGGCGATGCGACCCATTTGCCGCACCACTTGTACACGACGAGACTGAAGGAGAGGTACGCGGCTGTGACGAGACCCATGCACCAGTTTACGGCTTTGGCGTACTCGCGTGGGTTGCGCATCTCGGACATGACGGGCAGGAACGCTGATGTACCTGCACCGGAGCAGAAGATAGTCGAGGCAGCTGTAATGCCAGCGGCGAAGGTTGGGTGGCCGATGACGTGGTAGCCGAAGTCGTAGGGTCCAGATTGAGGAGCTGCGGCCGGTCGGTCGAGTGTTGTTACTCCGACGCTGTATACATATTAGTCCACGTGGTCATCTACTATAAATGAAGAGGTTGCTTACACAACGATGAAAACAGCGATGAAAACGGATGAGAAACCCGCCCAAGTGATCCAAGACAGCTTCTCAAATTTCCGCACACTCGCACAGAGACCAATCATGATTGCTGCGATGATGGAGAAGTAGTTTGTGCAGAGCGAGTGTTCGCTCAATGCGTTCAAGGCTGTTGACACACCGACCATACCGGAGGCGCCGACAATGATGAACGCCACGAGGAAGAGGATACCGCTGATCTCCTTGACGACGCGGCCACCAACCAACTGACCCATGTCGGCAATCGAGTGACAGCCTGGGTGGTTGTTACGGAACTGGCCCTGCACCAATGCGCACCAGGTGTTTAGCCCTTGCCATCCAAGCACGTTGATGGCACCGGGGAACGCGCCGAGAGTGTACATGGCGCTAGGGATGGTGAGAACACCTGTTGCAAAGATGACTATAACACGATGATAGTCAGTATGGAACAATTATGATGTAGTTGATTGGATCACATTACTTACGTTTCAGGAAGATGACTGATGTATGAATCCAGTGCACCGTTCGGAAATCCTCGTACCCCTCTCCTCTCTTGAAGATCTCGCCATCGCTCTCGATGTCGACCTTGCCGTTGATGCTTTCGGAGCTAGTGCTCGGTGCTGGTGCGATGATGTCGTCTTGCTTCTCGGTCGACATGTTGGCGGTGGCAGATAATGATGCCAGACTCTGCTGTTAAGCTCAAGCGATGAACTCTGATCTGTCGGTACTTTGGCCACGGTATATATATCCAAGCGTGCATGTATGCCATGCAACGACCTTGTCCTTGCACGGTGCACTGATAGTCGATAACCCGCGTGGTATCAGCACGCGGTATCTTGGAATCCGGGGCATTGTGGGCTGGCAGGATCCACAGCCCCATTGTTTTGGAGGTTGATAGTGGCGATAGAGCGGTGCAGGCGACTCCAACACCTACGCGACTCAGGCGCAGGGGTGTCTCCAATGATACCCCAGCCTCTTGGTACCTGCCACCGAGGATCATCGCAACTCCGACTGATTGCGGAGATTGTGAACTGAGTGGTTTGGAGGTCTTGTATTCGTCTTGGCTGGTATTTGGAGGTACGATTAGTATGTTCGTTGGGTTCGGTATCCTTAGTGTTCACCCTGCAGGTGACTAGTCTTCCATCTGCATCAGCGATTGCGGTTCCCGGGAGATTTTAGCTTTCTAGAACGTAGTTCGTGCGGAGCTAGGCTGTGCATTGCCGTGATCTACCTATCTTACAGAAATGGCCGATAAGTGGCATGGCTCTCTTTTGACGACTACTAATCAATCTTTGACGTACGGCTGCGGTGTAGTAAAATACTATCTTTATGCAACAGTTATTGAGGGAGGAACATCAGATAACTAGTAATGACATGAATTCGAATATCTAACTACTCTTTCAGTTTGAGACCTGCTTCGGCTGGCATGAGTGCTCCCTCGGGTGGTGGGTTCTTCTTTTTGAACTCATCCGCCATCTGTTCCATAGTCACGAACTCAACACCTTCATGCTTCTTGAAGTGCTCGATCAACCTTTCGTGCATCAAGAGTAGATGTGGTCGTCCTGATACGTCAGGGTGGATTGTGATAGGCTAGAGGGTCGCATTAGATCAGTCAATATACCATAGGTATACCTTAGTTGAGACTTACGAAGATGAACTCATCGTATTCGCGGTAGAAGTAGTCGAAGTGATCTCTCCACAAGTCTTCAGTGTCTCGCGCATTGACAAAGCCATGGCTGTTTGGCGAGGATTTGATAAACATGTGAGGTGGCAGATCCTAGTGTCGTCTATTAGCGTGTGGTTTACGTTGTACTGCCGATCGTACATACATCAAGATACCAGTTTGCTGGAATCTCTACCAAGCCAGTCTGTTGGCCTGCAACGAGTGGCTTCATCCAATCTTTGGCTTTCTTCTCGTAGTCAATCTTGGTCCAAGAGTCTCCAGTTCTGAGATAGTAAGGTTGGCAGTCGTGATGGCTCATGCTGTGGTCGTATTCGATACCATAAGAGAGAAGCAGTTCTGCACCTTCGCGACTCGTCTCCCACCTAGGAAGAAAGTTAGCATGGCGGATGGAAGCAATCAATCCATCGACCTACCAGGGCGCAACGCTTCCCCTTGGAGGTTTGCCAGCGAACTCGGTCAACATGCGATATGTCTTGTCAAGCACGTCCCGTTGTTGTTCCATGCTCATATCGACGGGGTTTTCGTGACTGTAACCGTGAAGACCAATCTCGTGCCCAGCGTCACGTACTGCAGCCATATCTTCTGGGAAAGTCTCCAGACTATGGCCTGGAATAAACCATGTGGTCTTCATGTCGTACTTCTTGAACAGCTTCAAGAGGCGCTGCGTACCAACTGTGCCAGCGAACAGACCGCGCGAAATGTCGCTGGTACTGTCTTCTCCGCCATACGATCCAAGCCACCCACATACCGCATCTACGTCGACACCATATGAAATGAGAACGCGCTTCTTTCCCATGATAGCTGTGTTGTGAGGAAAGATGATGATGGTCTGTCGAGTAAGGTGTTGAATCTGTTCACGAGGTCAATGGCAGAAGCTGTCAGCCGGATCTGTGTGGGAGAAACGAGACCACACGGTTGATCCGGCATTACTTCCTCTTAATGCCATGATGCCGACCCTGAAAACCATCGCGGGGTAATTAGCAGATAGAATGGTGCTGGAGCCGGCGGCGGCTTGTGCATTTCGTCATTGGACGTGGCAGCTGGCCCCCCCCTGCCTCCATAACGGCGCGCTCGCTTATCAGTCCCGTCTTATCGTCGACCCCAACGACTCCAACTCTCCTCTCCAACTCATCCGAATTCGGTTCTACACGTGGGGACAAGCAATCGCATGAAGCTATGATGATGACGACGACCACGGTATTGAACGCAGTGATGCAGCACAGTCATTTGAGTACGTTCATGGTTCATTCTGAATATGTATGACAAGATGCGTGCAGCACAGATCGTAGAGGTAGGATGACGTCACACGAACTCTCGGAAGCCCATCTAACAGAGGCATCTAGTATGAGAAACCATATCAGCTATGTGAGCGAGCTGTACCTCAGTGCGGCTACCACGACCTCCTCATCGAGGTGTACGCAGCTGGCTTTTGTCACTCTGACCTGCAAGTATGGAATGGGCAATTCCCGGCAGAACTACCAATGATTCCTTCGCATGAGCCTGCTGGCAAAATCGTACAAGTTGGCGCGAACGTAAAAGGTTCCTGGAAGGTCGGAGATCGCGTGGGTGTTTTGAACTACAAGAATGCGTGTGGGCAATGCGCAGGATGTCGCCAGCACTCACGGAGATCCAAACGTCCTGATCCGCGCTTCTGTCAAAGACGAATTGTGGCTGGCTTCAGACACGATGGTGCATTCGCCGAATACATGCTGGCCGACCCGGAAACCACCGTACATCTCCCTAGCGGAGTTTCCTTCGAACAGGGAGCACCTTTGATGTGTGCTGGAGTAAGTTGGTCTGGTATCTAAATCGCAAGCAATGCCATTGCTAACATCATCAAAGGCGACAGTATGGGGCGCATTGCGAAAACTTAGCCCCCAGGTCCAACCGGGCGATGCTGTAGCTGTGGTAGGCATTGGAGGTCTTGGACAGCTTGGAGTACAGTTTTCCAAAGCACTTGGATACAGGACGATAGCAATGGATAACCGTCACGAAGGTCGCCAGCTTGCGCTCGACTTGCCTGACCATTTGAGACCCGATCTGGTTATGGACTCAACCACCGAAGATGCCGAACAGAAGATATCAGACTTTACTTCCGGTGAAGGCCTCGCAGGCATCGTAGTGTGTACCGATTCGATACAAGCGAACGCCTGGTGCCTCCAACAACTGGGCAATGGTGGTGTTATGGTCCCGCTGGGACTACCAAAAGACAAGTGGCAGTTCGACTCGGAAGCCATGGTGTTTCATGAGCTTACTATCAAGGGCAGCTATGTTGCTAGTGCTGAGGAAGTCGAGTCGATGCTGAAAGTGGTGGCCAAGCACGGAATTTCTTCGCATTTGACCGTTTTAGGCTTCTCGGAAATCCCCAGCCTCGTCGACAGGTATCTGCATGCATCGATGAAAGGCCGACTGGTCGTCAATATCAAAGAGTAAGATTCCATGCGGGCGGAGATTATGGGCGCCAAGTTTTCCCGCGGAATAGCTGATCTCGCCACGAGTTGGGGTCATTTGGAGAGCTTGTTGCGTTAGCATGATTTGTGGAACCACCGACCCACCTACCCGCGATTGGCTACATAGTACGTAAAAGTATCTTTTCTACATGAATATGTATACTGTTTCATAGCAAGATATAGACTCAACATCTGCTTGTATTTTCTCAGTTGTCGCACAACTTCGTGTCAAGTACCCGGCTTTCACCATCATGTCTGTCTTTTTCGACTCTCCTATAAGGTCAGTGGCAACAATGGTCCTGTTTCCATGAGAACGTATGCTGATGCCATTGAAGTGAGGATCTTGTGGCGGTGGGCGGCGCAGAAGCCGTTCTGGAAAGCATCGGGGTTAACGACGGCATACCAGCAAATGAATCCCAGGACTACCATCAGCTGTTAGCTGCTGTTCATGATGTTGCGGAACACATACTACAATTACCGGACTATACGGCACGGACAGATACTGAGAGGTACCCACGAGAGCAAATACATCGACCATCCGCAGATGAGCAGGATTTTGGTAATGCTTGGGCCCACAAGTTTATCATAAGTGGCAATCCACAAGGAAGCCTATTGAGAGGAAAGACGCTATGTCTCAAAGATAATGTCGCAGTGGCTGGAGTGCCACAGTTCTTTGGAACTGATGCCATCCCTGCGTGGACACCTGATGACGACGCCACGGTAGTTAGACGAGCACTAGATGCCGGTGCTAACGTCGTGGGAACGACTATATGCGAGAACTTCTGCAACTCTACTTCGTCCTTTACTTCGGCACAAGGTACCGTCCACAACCCATATGCAAGAGGTTACTCTGCTGGTGGTAGTACATCTGGCGGTTCCGCTGTAGTCGGCGGCGGTCTTGTAGACATCGCAATTGGTGCCGATCAAGGTGGAAGTATCCGCGTCCCGTCATCTTTCTGTGGCTGTAAGTGTACTATAGATACTGTGCACAACAGTGTCAGGTTATCAAAGACTGACTTGAGGAAATATAGGTGTCGGATTGAAGCCAACACATGGCCTAGTCCCTTACACTGGGATATCTAGCGGCGACGCTATCAATGATCATGCCGGACCCATAGCAAGATCAGTAAGCGACGTAGCATTATGCCTTGATGCAATCAGTGGAAAAGACGACTACGATGATCGTACACTTGGCGCACCGACACACGGTTCTACGCAGTACACAAAGAGTCTCCAGAAGTCGGTCGCAGGATTGAAGATTGGCATTCTTAAAGAAGGCTTTGAGCATCGGCTCGTCAACCAAGATGTCGGGTCGACCGTGAGGAAGGCCGTTCAGTCTTTCGAACGCCTCGGTGCTACCGTCGAAGAGATTTCGCTACCTCTCCATTTAGAAGGACCAGCTATTTGGACCATCCAACAGCGGATCGCAGGTACTCTCAACATGTTGGGCTATGCGCACGGTCGAAGAGGTCTCTTCTCAACAGCCTACGAGGCAGCAAGACAGCCATGGACGAACGAAACTTTCCAGAAACTCTTCCCCTCCACGAAAAATACCATGATCAACGGCCTCTCTCTTATGCAAAACTACCCAGGCCTTTATGCGAAGACTATGAACCTCGCCCAACAACTCCGAGACTCTTATGAAAAGCTTTTCCAAGACTACGATCTTATTGTCATGCCAACGACACCTTTTGTAGCTCCGCCAAACATAGATTGGAAGCGAGGGGAAGACGCACCAATGGATGCACTGAAGCCAAGTATGGGCATCACCATCAATACCGCTATCTTTGATGTGACAGGTCACCCGGCCATGTCACTTCCTGTTGGGTTTGCCCCTTCTAGTGTCGATCCTGAAGTTAGATTACCTGTTGGGATGCAGCTAGTTGGTGGCTTGTGGCAGGAGCAGAGAATACTAAACGCGGCTTTCGCATGGGAGTCCGCAAACGACTGGAAAAAGATAGGTATTCCAAAAGACCAAGAGTCAAGGCTTGCCACGAAGCTATGAAGATACTCTTATTAGACTTTCGATATTTAGATGGAATATATCCCATTATCATCGTAAATTGTATTGATCAATTGATTGTGTAGCCGCCATCCACAACAAGCGCATGCCCTTGAATGAAGGATGACTGTTCCGAACACAAGAATAGTACTGCGTCAGCGACCTCGTCCGGTGTACCCATCCTCTTCATAGGTGCTATCTCAATGGCAGGCTTCAACGCCTCCACCATAGCTGGCGATGTGGTAGTCATTGGCGTTTCAATGACGCCAGGGCAAACGCAGTTCACACGAATAGCATCGTCGCTATAATCAATGGCATTCGCACGTGTCATATTGATTATAGCAGCCTTTGAGGCGCAGTACGCAGCTGTAGAGTTCTCGTTAATCCAGGGTTCAACATGTCACAAGATGAATGACTTGACTTACCAGCACCCGGCCTTGCCACGATGCCGAGCTGACTCGCAATATTGACAATTGAACCCCTTTGCTTGGGATGCTGATCCAAAGGCTTCTGTTTCAGCATGTTTCTCAACTGTGCGCGACAACTAAGCCACGACCCCTTGTAGTTGATAGCGTTCAGTCGGTCGAAGTGCTCAGTGGTCATGTCCACTGCTTTGATGACATCGCCCCCAAGTACACCCGCGCAGTTGACACCATAATCTAATCTTTTGAATTTGGTAAATACCTCGTCGTTGAACTCGTCAACGAAACTTTCGTCAGCGACATCTCCAGCTCTGTGGAAGACTTGAGCAGATGGGTTGATGCTTAGGATGGCGTCTTTGGTCTGGTCAAGGGTTTTCGGGTTCAAGTCGGTAATTGCGATCCGCGAACAGCCTGATCGGGCGAAACCTTTGGCGACAGCCGCCCCAATGCCTGTTTGCCATAAGTATGCAGGAAGAACGACGCATCAGTGCGTAACTGCTTACCAGTCCCTCCAGCGCCTGTAATGACTGCTACACCTGGGAGTAATCTAGCAAGCGATGCCATTCTGCTAAAGGGGCTGACTCTTCTTCGTTGCGGTCAGAAACGAGCGTCGTCGCAATCAATCAACCAAGATAGGCGCTGGTTGTTTGACTTGCTGCAGCGATGTCCATACTCCGCAAAGATTTACCACCGACATAAAGCCCTGCCGGGGATGTATTGGCAGGTCTTCCCGTTGAGTTCCGCTATCTTGGAGTAAACGGAACGGCTACTCCGAAGATGGCGCGCTAGGCACGGCGCTATCTACCCCTCAGACACAATTGGCCGAGGGCAAAACCTAGAAGTGAAGACAATGACCCACCTCACTCCAATTCCATCTCCAACAATTCTCACCACATGCACGGCCTCGCTCATGTTTGTAGTCACTGCTCAAGAAGCTTCAAGCGAGCAGAGCATTTGATCCGTCATACCCGTACACGTTCGTGCCTCCAAATAAGCGACTCCACGATGACGGCGTCGTAATAACTGATGTCACCATAGATACTAGAGAAAAGCCATACTCGTGTCGGTGCGGAGCAGCTTTTACACGGCGTGACCTGCTTACTAGGCATTGGCGTATCACCCATCATGCCGGCAACCCTGATGCAGAGTCGACAACGTCGACTGAAACTGCCACGACGATAGACGCATCTAGCTTGAACGTGCCCGGCGCAGGGGCCGCCGAAGCGCATCTCGTCCCACAGGCCCATTCACAGCAACTCGAACTGCACACTCATCCTCCTCCGGCTTTCCAAGAGCTCCAGCAGGCGCCACCATATCACGATGAAGGATTCGAGGACTTTCGTGACTTCGTAAACTTCATCGACGGTGTTGGTCTATCTGCCCAATGGACGCCGGAGTACGACTTTGACTGGATGCGACTGGGTGAGCACCATCAAGAGTCCCGGCGCCATTCCCGGGAGCCAGAGACCAGATCCTCTCCTGGTCCTGAAGACATTGGAACACCTTTCAGCACCTGGCTACCATCAGCGCCAGCCGACGATCAAGTCAATTTGAGATCAAACGGAGAAGATGGTGAGAAGAGAACAAAGAGTGGAACATACAACGTCACGGATGAACATCGCAACTTCTTGGTTTCGCTGCTTGAGAGCTTTCCTTCACCCATCAGCGATTTCCAGATACCCTCCCGACATACACTTACTAGGTATATCACCGCGTTCTTTGGCGGTTTCCACTCGCACTTCCCTTTTATCCATTCGCCAACATACAAACCGTCATGTTCGCCTTTGGAATTGACCCTGGCTATGTGTGCTGCTGGAGCACAATACTGCTTCGAGCGACGAAGCTCAGAGCGTCTCTTTCGTGTATCAAAAGCCATCGTGTTTCAACGCCTTCGGCAGGAAGAGTCACACTTTGGTCCACAGACTCTTGCTTTTATCGCTTCTACCAATATAGTTTCACCGGAAGCGCATTTCACCACTAGACGTATAGGACCATGGTCGCCCCTGGATCTGGCGAAGACCTTATTGATCCTGGTGGGATTTGCGACGTGGGAAAGGAAAGACCTACTACAGCAAGCGTTCGCACTCAGAGGCCTTTTGGTTCAAACGCTTCGAGATATCGGCCTTAGAGAAGAGGAACCGAGCAGAAACGTTTCAACTTCCAGAGCAGCAATGTGGGACCAATGGGTACAGCACGAGTCGTCCAGACGTACCAAGCTCGTAGCATTCTGTTATATCAATGTGCATAGCATCGCATACAACATTCACCCCCTGCTCTGGAGCAGCGAACTTCATCTGCGATTGCCTTGCTGCACCCCTGTGTGGCAAGCCAGTAGCGCTGCACAGTGGTCCGCGCTACAGCGGGATGGGAGAGAAGACCATATGCCCTTCCAACAAGCATTGTCGATACTTCTGCAAGGCACAGCAAACCAAGGTCAGCTACCCAAGCAATAGCTTCTTCGTTTATAGTTATAGGTCGACTGACATGTTTCAGAACTCGTACATCCGATACCGAGTCCAATCGGAAACTACATTCTTCTTCATGCCTTGCTTCAGCGGATTCACGTAGTACGAGAACTTTCTTTTCCCGCCACCTCGCCTGCCACAATATCAGCTACAGAACTGCATGTAATCAGTCGTGCTCTCCGCGCGTGGACATCGCTTTGGCAGCAAACTCCGGAATCTATGCTTGATCCTAACAACGAGAGTGGGCCCATCCCATTCACATCAAGCGCGCTATTGGTGGTGGCTTACGTGCGCCTATCACTAGATATTGGACCTTATCGTCACCTAGAGTCGCGCAGTGCTGAAGTTATAGCTGACGGCCTTGCCAACGTTCCAGATATTGAGCGCAATGATAATCTACTATCGGCTCTTTTGTACTCGACACATGCGCTTAGTATACCTGTCAGATTGGGAATTGACAGAGTTGCGCGAAGCCAAGCGTTCTTTTGGAGCGTTCAGCATGCCATATCCAGCTTCGAGTGTGCTATATTTCTTGGTAAATGGTTATGCTCCATCCCGAGGCCATTCCGAGAGGATTTGCTGTCGCGGTCAGAGCATCGCATTCTTCACTGGGTCCGGTGCATCATCAAAGAAGCGTATGCGGTGATCGACTTCGACGAGGTTGAAGAGAGCGACAGCATCCTAACTGTACCCAGTGAGCCCTACACGCTTGGTCTTGCTGTTCTGAATATCTGGTCACGATTCTTTCGCGGTAATACACAATGGCAGTTTGTTGTTAACTTAGGATTGAGCTTAGAGAAATATATTGCAAAGCTTGTTTAGCTTACGGATCTAATCCTTTGTCCTATGATTCACGAGTTTCACGGCTTAGTTATCACATAGTCAATAAACATTTGATCCTTCGTGGGTATAAGAAGATATACTGAATCATCAAATTTGAACTGAGCTTTACCATAAAGTATGCTTCTAGGGAGACTACACAACACATCCCCTTTCTTTGCCTCACTTCCTACAGCCTGCAGCTCTCTAGACCTTGTTGTTGTGAATCTTCTCATCCTCAGCCTTGACAGTATCCATGACCTCTTCGTTTCCGTCAGCGAAGGCTTTGTCTCCAAATGCCATCGCAATCTCCTCCAGCGAATGGTTCGCCGTCTCTACATAGTAGAAGTGAGCAAGGCCTGCTGAGAAGAGGCAGAAGCCCGCGATAACGAGGTAGAAGTATCCACCGATACCCGCAAAAGCATCAGGTGAAACCATGCCGATGATGAAGTTGAAGATCCAGTTGGACGTAGTCGCAAGCGCCATACCCTTGCTGCGGCCTCGGAGCGGGAAGATCTCGGCGGGCAACAACCATGGCATTGGGCCCCAGGTAAATCCGTAGACGATGTTGTAAAGCATAATGAAAGCGTACTGGCCATTAGCTCGGGTCATGATGGGCATCGAGGCTTCCGTGAAAGCACAGACGACGCCGAGTAATGCGGCCATCAAAACACCACCAAGGATGAGGAGGGGCTTGCGTCCCCATCTATCGGCTAGCCACCATGTAACGACGGTAGCTGCTGTGTAAGGGATGGCATTTGCAGCGGTATAGAGAAGAGACCTCTCATCGGAGAAGCCGGCACTGGCGAGCGTTGAAGGTAGGTAGAACGAAATAATGTTTATACCGTTTAGCTACAGATGTGGAGATGCGAAGTCAGTGTATGTATCACATGCATTTCGTACAGTCATAACTCACCTGAGCAAACATCTGGACGGTGACACCGACAATGGTGCGCTTACGGTATCGAGTAAACATTTCCTATGGCAAAAGTACGTTAGCGTCTATCAAAATGAGATGAGCTCAATGTGGAAAAGGTGACTCACTATCCAACCGGCTTTGCCGAGTTCAGCTTCGTAAACGACGGCCTCCTGGATTTCGAAGAAGGTCTTTTGCACATGCGGAGCGTCGGTTTCGCCGCTCGAGTGAAGATCTGCGACTGTCTGAAGGCTTTCTTGCATGAATCCGTTGTTGGCTAACCATCTTGGAGTTTCTGGGAGGAAGAACGACATGACTACCAAGATGAAGGACAAGATGATCTGGATAATGAATGGGCCTTGCCAACTCATGTTGTCCGGAAGCATGAAGTGAAAGCCGTAGTCAACCCAGCAAGACAACATGTAACCAGCGATTAGGCATGTGTATTCGATGCCAACCATGAGGCCTCGAGCGTGGGGTGCCGCGATTTCGGTTTGGATGATGGGGACTGTCATGGAGAGGAAGCCTACTCCGAAGCCTTGGATCGTTCGCCCGACGACGAAGGTTGCGAAGCCTGGAGCAAAGATTTGGATAAAGGCGGAGAAGAAATATATCAGACCACCGAGACGAACAGTCCTCTTGCGACCGATCATGTCACCAAGACGTCCAGCAATAAGAGCGCCCACAGCGGCGGAAGCTTGCAGGCAAGCGACGGATATTCCCGTGATAGAAGGGTTGACTGCTGCCGTGCTACCATCTGCACCACCATAATCACTGAAGAAGCGTCTGACGAATACCGGGTTGACCAACAGGCCAGACATGATGCCTAGCAGTGTCAGTACTTTTCCTCAACATACATACATATTCATACGTACCAGAGTTGTAACCGAACAAAGCATCACCAAGACTACCAAAGCCACATGTTGCGAACAACAAGGCCTTTCCTTTAATCGGGTATCTGGCTGTAATCTTCTTCGGCTTCAGCTTGCTTTCGAGCCAGCCTTGTTCAGCCGCAACTTGACCAGCAATCTGAGAGGCACGCTGCTGGATATTGGCACTCCGGCTGGCGACCGAGTTGCTACGGGTAGCCATGTTGAAGAGAGTGAAGATGAGGACAGGCGTAGAGAAATAGTGTCTGTTCTCGAAGACGCGGAGAAGATGCGGTTGAGTGATGGAGAAATCTGGGGAAGCATGACAACTTTATTATCCCCAGATTCTCGCCGTCAAAAGCGCTTGACATGATCGCGTGTAGTCAAGTCCTGTCACGGTTCCGGTCCCAAGGTTGGCCCTGCAGCGAAGAAATTTGGTCGGCGTGCACTAATGTGTCACTCGGATAGTCGATCTGCGCTCAACCGCTATGGTCCTGGTGCACCAACCAATCAGAAGTGTTCTGGCTAAGAGCCGCGGAACCGGTGCTGGGTAGCAAAGTGGCCCGACTGGTCTGCGCATCCGAAAGTCAGCAGCATGCATGACCCGCCGGAACCGAAACGCACTCGCACTCGTTGTCGGACACCAACGCTTGACCGGGATATAGTCTGGGGGACATAATGGTGAAAATACGCCGCAAACACTCCCGTAAATTATGTCTCAAATCATGATTTCCTCAGCCGACGTCTACGATCCCAACATCGCTCTCACACAGAATATGTCCTTGGCATGGTCTCCAGAGAATCCAACCACAACACCGATCAACAAGACTTTCGTCCTGAGCCCTACGAAGCAGTTTTCATACGAAGATCGGCCAATCCCAGAGCTTCGAACACCAAGGCATGTTCGCGTGAGGGTTGTAGCTACTGGCCTTTGTGGTTCTGACGTATGCAATCTCTCCTGGTATATTGTACTGCATTGACTAACGTTGATGGCTACCCAGGTACACTACTGGCAGCATGGACGCATAGGGCGATATGTTGTTGATTCTCCCATTACGCTTGGCCATGAGTCTGCAGGCATCGTCGAGGCCTGTGGAGAAGAGGTCAAAGGATTATCTGTAGGCGATCGAGTTGCACTAGAACCAGGTGTAGGATGCAACACATGCGAGACATGTCGCGGCGGCCGCTACAACCTCTGCGAATCGATGCAGTTCGCTGCTACCCCGCCCTACAATGGCACCTTATCGACTTTCTACTGTCTACCCGAAGAATGCTGCTATAAGCTGCCGTCGCACATATCGTTCCGTGAGGGTGCCTTGGTTGAGCCATTGAGTATAGCCGTACATTGCTGTGGACTCGCTGGAAACTTGCAGGGCAAATCTGTCGCAGTTTTCGGGGCTGGACCTATAGGCTTGTTGTGCTGTACTGTCGCGCAAGCTTTTGGTGCCGCGAGGGTCATCGTAATAGATGCCGTAGCCACCAGACTGGCATTTGCGACAGACTTCGGCGCGGACGACACATACATGATGGAAGCTGCATCTGCAGAAACCAACGCTCAGAAGCTTTCAGAGAAAGCTAGACTGGTCGCAGGTTTTGATGTTGTGGTGGACGCAACAGGAGCAGAGCCATGTATCAACTGCGGTGTAGCCGCATTGAAACGCGGTGGAATATTCGTTCAAGCCGGGCTCGGGTCTCCAAGCATCGCGTTCCCTATCGGTCAGATATGCGACAAAGAGGCTACGCTCAAAGGGAGCTTTCGATATGGACCAGGAGACTATAAGCTTGCCATTCAGCTGTTGGAGTCTAAGCGCGTTCGACTAGATAGTCTCATAACTCATGAGTTCGCCTTCTCGGACGCCGAGAGAGCTTTTGCCAATGTTGCGAACAGAGTCGGCATTAAGTCGCTTATATACGGGCCTGGTATCGATAGGACATTTGCGGAGAGCTGCACCGAGCATATCAGACAGATGTCTGATCTTCCAAAGCTGTAATTTATGATGCGCCGAACACATATCGCGCTGATGTATATATTTCTTTCCAGAACAATGGACGCCCGGCGCAGACTGTTCGCGACGCGACCGCTACAGCGGAGGCTCATTCCAGACAGAATCCCAGAACCAATATAATCCGTTACCAGTGACATCAACATTATTGTCATCGCTGATCCAGTCTAACTCTCCTTCCAGATTGAAGTCCTGTGTGCCGGCGTTTGGCCAATCTACATTGTGTCCGCTAGGTAAGTGACCCGTATCACCGTTGTTGGCAGCCCATTGCTGGACGTCAGCGGTGTCATCACGATACGTACCATCGAGACCCGTAGGAAAAACTAGGTAGAGCACAGCATCAGCACGCTTCGTAGTTCTTCGGAAATGCATCAAGAACAACTCACCTCTCTGCACTGATGCCATGCTTTCGTGGACGCGTTGCATCCTGTCCACTGTATTGTGTTGCGGTCTATGGTGTCCATTTGATGGTAGCTGCGTCGGAAGACGAAGGGTGTCTTCAACAGACATCAATGCCGTCCCTGCATGTGATCTTGTAATGTCGCTCTCGCCAAATATAGTATCTGCTTCCCTACGCAACAGCATCTGGATAACATCTTTAAGAACTACATTGCTCTGCATCGAAAGCTGTGTCTTCTTCCCGAGTAGTTCTTGTAGGCGAAATATCCGCGTAATGGTCCTCTTTACTTCTTGTGCTCTGTCCGAAAGTGGATCGGACAATGCTAACACAGCCATGACAATAGCGGAATTGAATAGATTGATAGCCAAGAAAGCTACCAGGTGACTATCAGTGGCTAGTTGAGAAAGCCGCGGTAATTCGGTGACCTTCGACGTTCTCAACGCCGCGTGCCACCACTGCTCGGTGCTCGACATATGGCTTGTATTCAGCGGGCTGGACTCATGGGCTGTAAGGAATGGTGATCCGGTGTTCGTAAGGCTTGCTGGTGATAATGCGACACCATGGCCACTTTCCGGTTGCGTCCTGATGAGATGGTCCACTTGTTTCGCGATCAACGGGCGGTTGAAGATAATCAGTAGGTTGTCAAACGTAAGCTGAAGAGATAAGGCCTGCAGTTGGTGTACACGCGTAGTGCGAGACTGGTCGATACTACAGTCGGAAGCCATATCAAGTAGAAGATGAGGCGGTAAATGCCGGCGCCACGCCCAGAGCTTTTCCGTCACTTCTAAGATCTGATCAGTGTACTGCGGCCCACTAGGTCGTTCATTGGGTCCCACAGCGCGCATTCCGAAAATGATCTCGATAATAGGTGACGCAATGAGATAAAGTTTGTTGAGCTCTCGTTGGTAGGACGAGTAGCATATCGTCAAATCCGCTTCTGGAGGATCTCCTGGCTTGAAGTATGGCGACTCGCATATGTCAATGGGATGGTTTGTATTACAGTCCTTCTCGTTGATACCAATAGGCCGACCGTAAGTGATAGAAGCGAATCTGTCCCATGTGTATATAGTCCACCAAACTCTTTTCCTCTCCTCGATAGAGTGTGAGTCACCTCGTAGCGGCTGGCGATGAAGGCCAATCGATTGCGCCGTTCGAATGGTTGCACCTAGTAACGCAAAAGATAAATTAGGTTTGCCATGATAGACATAGTAAGAGCCAAGCAGGATGCACGTCTGAACCGATGAAATCGTACTTTGGTCCATCAGTTCAGTGAGTTGAGAACCCGCGCCTTGGATGAGTGATTGCGACCAGGCGTACCAATCTTCGTCCGGAAAGTCCAGATCCATGTCTTTCTTGTGAGATTTGTACCATGCTCCCATGCCAACAACAGTGGATAGGAGAAGAAGGAACGACTTTTGTGAGGGATAGGCATGACCATCTCTGATAGATTCGAACTTCGCCCGAAATCTTGGCTCATAGATGACCAAGCTAAACCAATGGACCGAGTCAAAGTACTCTTCTAGGAGCGCACGCATCATGTCGGTGGGTGGTAAAGGATGACCAAGGATAGCGACTATGTTTTTCCTTTGGCTACGGTCTAATCGAGGTGCCGGGGCTCTGCCATATACGTCACCACCCGGTATGGCTGATGTTGTCCGCTTCAATGTTGGCTGGCTTCCCAGTCGGTAGATCTGGTGAGCAATATCCATGGCTGAGTTAGCTTCGCCCTCTGCCATACTGGCACGTCTACTCTCATCGCGACTGTTAATCTCTGTGTCTATCGTTTGATGCGCATCGTCATGGCTCTGCATCGGAGCTGGCGGTTGCTCGTGAGAAGCTTCACGGGAAGGACCCCGAGTGCGTTTTCTTTTCGGTGCGCGGGCTGGCACCTCGACATTGCTTACGACACATTCGACATTTGCTCGAACGCAGAGCGCGCAAGGACGAGATATGTCGCACTTCGATTTACTCAGTCCATGGCGCGCGTGACGGGCTGTGGGAGGGCGGAACTAACTCGGCTCTTGTTGCGACGACACCTCTCACACGCGTTGCTAACTCTGGTTGGCAGCTGGCGCCCAGCAGAAGCATCGAGAGTCGCCGAAGACATCGTTTGCGCGTCACCATGCGTAAAGTCACGATGGAAAGTGCAAAGGCACGCGCGATACACGCCAAATCAGCCGCAGGACTTCGCCGAGGTTCGCACGGTTGTGCCGCTTGGACCTAAAATCTCAAGCCACTCCCAGCCACCGCCATCGTTTCCATTACGATCTCCTTGCACAATCTTGTCACGTAAGGTATACAACCCGTATGCTGGAAATAGGTTTGGGTGCAATGAACCAGGTTTGCAGACAGCTTTGGCGTACAACCCGATTACCACCGCTTCCGCCCTCATGTAACAAGATCACTGCTTTCAACAACCATATCAGATCAGCACGAACAGTCACCAAATACACCACTCGACTTGATCTTTGACGTCACTAAGCGCGGTTGCACCCATGGAACATAATCAGGATAGGTATTCGCCATCCGATGTCTCCCTGGAGGAACACCGACCTTCGAAGCGACAACGAACATTGGGACAGCCTGCTCGCGAAGTTGGCCTGATGCGCAGCGTCCCAGATGATCAATTTCCGGGTTTTGTCGGCAGCGCCAGTGGAATCTTCTTCATCAGGTCGGTGTATAGTGCGATTCGGCCGTCCACCGTGCCTACTGGTACTACCGCAGAAACGCCTGGGAGCGATATCGTGCCGGGTGAAGATGATCACCTACCTCTAGTGCAGCCCAACTCTTCTAAGCGTTTATGGCGAGACGCTGAAATTGCGTTCAGCCAGACACCTCATATATCATTCCAAGACTTGGTCACATTTTCTGGAAGCTATTTTGCCAATTGGCATACGCTCTACCCCTTCCTACACGCGCCGACTATCTTAGAGTACTTCGACTGCTATGCAAAGAACGGCTTTCCTGAACGTGATACTTCGGAAGAGCTTGATCTGGTGATAGTTCGATCGATCATGTCCATCTCGCTTGCAGACCATCGACAATCCTCTGGGCATGGATGTATTCAATACCCTGCCTGTATCGTCTTTCCGTCATACGATGCCGCTGTCGATAGCCTTCGGGCGATTCTATCACGTCCCACAAGCATACTTACGCTGCAGGCCGCTCTCAGTGTGCAGCTCTTTCTAGTGTCCATGCTCCGCTTGAACGCAGCATCGCGCATTGGAGGGCTCATCATGCGCATGGCCGTGCAGCTAGGCCTTCATCGCTGCCCAGCTAGGTTTTCAGCCTTCACATCAAGTGCAAGAGAGCTTCGGCAACGTGTGTTTTGGTCACTGTATGCCATCGATCGGTTCATTTCCCAGTCTATGGGCCTACCGCTCGGCCTGCACGATGACGATATCGACGTATGCTTCCCATTAGCAGAACACCACCCACAGACGCATATTGAGCCTTGTAAGTTTGGTCATGGTGTGGTGATGGTCTAGCTCATATTTGACAGGCATCAAACTTCGTCTGCTGCATCTTCAAGCGCAGCAAGCTAGGTTACGCGGCGAAATTATAGAATTGCGCAATAAGTCGTTACACTACGTTCAGAACGATCCCGACCGAGCGACCTCGATCATAGCCAAGCTAAGCCAGTGGTGGAATGATGTTGAAGACTACATCGATCCGGACAGCCAATCTGGAGCTTCTACCTACGCGATTACTGTCTTGACATTGCTTAGACACGAGTCGATCATCTCGTTGTATCGCCCAGTCTTAGCCACCTCTCGCAAAGACGTCGCATACGACGCTGCCTTACAACAGTGCATCAATTCTGCGCGTAGCATCATCACCACTTTACACAGCGCTATCCAGACCAAGTCTAGTATCGGAACGATTCACAATCCACTAGCTTTGTTGTGGCCCTCTTGCACATGGGCTGTATGGATCAGTACATTCATCATGTTTTACGCTGCTCACGAGAGTCGTATCGCCCATGCTGTTGTCGTGAGGTAAATGAGTCACATTCAAAATGGTGTATCCCTGCTGACGCATGTAACAAAGATTCGCAGACAAAAGCCTCGACATACTTCAACATCTTGGGCGACGCGGCAGCACATGGCCAGAAGCAAGTTCGGCTGCCATTCGTGACTTGCGGGCTCGAATACTACACAAACCTGTCCAGGCTCTTGTTGGGCACAGGCCGAACATCCCTAGAGATCCTTCCATCATTCAGCAAAGCGAGTCGAGTCTACGTTCGGCCTTGCACGAACCTGCCAGTAAAGACGCCTCAGATCAAGATGATGGCCAAGTGGTCAATGGCGTTGCTCCTCACCATGATTCATGGGACAAGCCACCCAATTCAGCATTCGACTCTACCGCAACGAGCAACCCAGCTCAAGATAGTACTGATCTTGGTGAAAGCGACAGCTACTGGAATGTCTTCCTCGGAGCCGAAGGTGCCGACGCCTCATCTCTTGAGTACTCTAGTGGCTTGGACCCGTTCTCTGGTTTCGACATACCTTTTTGGTTTGACCAAGGACAGCACTGGGATTTCTGAAGGTAGCAAGCTTCGATGTCAGGTGGGTGCTGCGCGCTGTGGAAATCGGTAACGAAGCCTCGGACTTTCTTTCTCCGTCTCTCCCCGCACTTATCCAAATCGAGCACACCAGTGGCGGGACCAGCCGCAACGCGCAGCATAGGAAATACAAGCAGTCTGAAGATGGTGTTTCTTAGTCCGAGTATTGCGGCTTAAAAGACAGCACACATAGAGTGGCGCAAGATACCAATTCAGTTGTTCACGGTTGCCACGCCCATTCTCAATCCTCGCTTTCAGCTCGTCAACAACATGTCTTCAGACGCCAACAAACGCACGCACTCTATTGCGACTATGGGCGCTGATGGTATTGGCCCCGAAGTTGTCAATGCTGGCGTTCAAGTCTTGAAGAAGCTGGCACAACTAGATGGCACATTCAATCTGCAATTCGAAGACTACGACTGGAGTTCTGAGACCTACAAGAAGACTGGTCAATACATCCCGGATGGAGGATTAGAGAAGCTCAAGAAGCATGATGCCATTTTATTCGGTGCCGTAGGCGCGCCAGGTATGTTGCAAGATACTGAGCTTCGCAAAGTCATGTGCTGAATTCGTTAACAGACGTGCCTGATCACATTTCCCTTTGGGGCTTGCGGCTTGCTATCTGCCAGACTTTCCAGCAGTATGCGAATGTTCGGCCGACCAAGATTTTCCGAGGAACATCGTCGCCCTTGCGCAATGCGGAGCATGGCGATCTGGATTGGGTTATCGTCCGAGAAAATTCTGAAGGTGAATATGCTGGACAAGGAGGCCGGTCACACAAAGGTCAAAAATGGGAGACGGCTACAGAGGTTTCCATCTTTACTCGTCATGGTGTGGAACGACTTATACGCTTCGCCTTCGAAACAGCTCAGAGCAGACCGAGAAAACAGATAACAGTGGTCACCAAGAGTAACGCGCAACGTAACGGCATGGTTATGTGGGACGAGATTGCTGCTGAAGTTGCGAAAGACTTCCCCGACGTCAAGTGCGATAAAATGCTCGTCGACGCTATGACGTGCCGGATGGTTCTTGACCCAAAATCGTTAGATACGATAGTAGCGACGAACTTGGTGAGTAACACAATATGTGTCCTCGTCACGATTTACTGACTTAACAAGCACGCGGATATTCTTTCCGACCTGGCAGCCGCATTGGCAGGTTCCATCGGCATCGCTCCTACCAGCAACCGTACGTACTTTCCTATCCCACAAACAATGCACCCTGCTTATACTAAGTGATAACAGTCGATCCCACACGCCAAAATCCGTCCATGTTTGAACCAATCCACGGCTCAGCTTTCGACATTACTGGCAAGGGTGTCGCAAACCCGGTAGGAACCTTTTGGACAGCGTCTGAAATGCTAGCATGGCTAGGCGAGGAGCAGGCTGCGAAGAGATTAATGGAGAGCGTGGAAGCCATCACTGAGCGAGGCATTGCGACTCGCGATCTTGGGGGCAAAGCGTCAACGAAGGACGTGACCGATGCGGTCTGCGCTGAGCTAGAGAGGGTATACAATACAAGTCGGTAGAAGCCAGAACCGGCATGATATTATGGAAACGATAGCCGCAGGTGGAGCTGTATCTCGGTCATTATCCGATACGGAACTTGATTTGCGGCTGATGCAGTCTCGCTTCAGGCTGACACAGTATGAACGGACGATCACTACAACACGAAGCCATGTACTGTCCGTCTATACAGCCACTGATGTATTTATATTGTTCTGCTTTCTATATGCATGTTCGGTAACTTCGAGGAAGGCATGCAAATATACTCAGGGAGTAGTCAGAACCTAATGGCAGAGCCGCTGTAGATCTCGTCTCCTTTTCGAGGTCCTGATCCAGGACAGGAAAGATTTACCAGCATCTCCATCGGCGACATCGCGCCGAACCATGCTTGTCGTCTGCGACATGAGGCAGTGGATACATGCGCGACCAACCCAAAGCTAACCCCCGCATCCTTCCCCGCACACCACGACTCAATTATCCATGGCCCAAAACAACTGCCGTGGGATGGCGCATCCCCCACATTATAGTGCCCGTTGCATCTCCAGCACTTTAGGACCGCATCTTCCATCTATCTGCTGCAGAACCTAGATTGCGCATCGTCCAATTCATCGTCGCTACCGTAGCCAGATACGCGAACATTGAGCGACCATGCCTCTGGGTATCTTGCAGGATTACAAGCTCGAACATGTCCCGGGAACCGCCCCTTTGAGCGAGCTTGGTCGTATTGATCTTGAGGTCTCGACTGATGTTGACCGTGGACTGCTCAAGCATGATGTTACAGGGCAGATTGTACTCGTGCCGCAACCCTCTGATTCACCCAACGATCCGTATAATTGGCCAAGATGGAAGAAAGAGATGGTAGGTTGAACTTTTTGAGACCGATTGGGAGGCCTGTACTGACCTGATAGTTTACCCTCGTCATTGCGTACGGATGCGGTTGTGTAGGAGGTAAGCTTGCGAACTCTGGGCACCATGTACTGAGCTAATGGTGTATCTCACAGCCGTCGGCCCACTGCTAACGCCGGCTTTCGTACCACTGGCACAACAATTCAACGTCCCTCTACAGAGGTTTACACTAGGTGAGCTCGATGCCTCATAGTTTTATCATTGGAGCATCAAGCTAACACACAATTCCTTCATAGGCTGTAATGGTTCTTGTATCGTCGCCATCGCATTTGGGAGTCTTCTGTGCAACACACTAGCTGTGAAGGTCGGAAGACGACCAGTCTATCTTATAACCACGCTGGGTTTGGCGGTGTCGTGCTTCTGGGCTGCAGAATCTACCAGCTTCCCTTCTCTGGCAGCGGCGAGAGCTATCCAAGGGTTGTGCATGGGTATGATCATTCCACGTATGGTCGAGGAGAACTTTGCTGACGTCCAAAGCGCCCTTCGAGGCACTCATTCCAGCATCAGTCGGAGACATCTGGCATGTACACGAGCGCGGATTCCGAATGTCCATCTTCAATCTCGGTGTCCTCGGTGGTATCGTAAGTTATTTCGCGCCTGCTGCATTACAGCTAGCTGACATATTCCGCAGAACCTAGCGAGCCCAATCGGTGAGGCACATCAGCAAGATTTCGCGTTCTGAAGCTAACAAGCCCAGCTGGATCCGTCATCCAATACGGCTCTTACCGCATCGCAATGCACGCGATGGGTGGTGCCTTTGTTGTCATGCTCCTCCTCGTCTTCTTCTTCATGCCCGAATCCGCTTACCACCGTCACAACGTTATCAATATCGATACAAGTTCTAAAACGGTAGAGACTGACACGATGGAGAAGGAGAAGGCCATTGAGCGTATCGAAGACCACGCGATCCATGCATCCGTCTCTTCGGAGCGTGCCGACCCCTACGTCAAGACTCTTATGCCATGGTCTGGTTATTGGGATCATGTCTCCTTTTGGCGCACATTCTTGCGTCCTTTTGTTGTGATCATGAGCCCTGTAGTCATGTGGGCCACCTTGCTCTTCACGATCTGCATATCTTGGCTCGTCTTGATCTCTATCACATTGTCGCAGATCTTCTCCGCCCCACCATACAGTTTCTCCGTTAGTGCAGTCGGCGCAACGAATGTATCGTCATTCGTAGCGTCGTTACTGGCCACGCTGGTAGCCGGACCGATCATCGATGGAGTAGCAAAGTTCATGTCGACGCGCAACAACGGTACTTTCGGTGAGTCTTGTCCGTTCAAATTGTGATCTCAGTCGACTAACAGTTCTACAAGAACCCGAGTTTCGTCTTCCTGTGATGATCACGTACCTAATTTTCACTGCGACCGGATTCTTTGCCTGGGGCCAATCGCTCTACAATCAAGACCCGTGGCCGATTCCCGTCATTGTCTGCATGGGCCTTATCAACCTGGGTGTTCAGTTGGGAACTACCGCCGTGGTAACCTACGTCTCCGATTGCCATCGCGAGCAGGCCGCCGAGGCCTTTGCCATTATGAACTTCATCAAGAATCTTTTTGCATTCGGCTTGACGTTCTATGCCAATGACTGGATCGCGGTGCAGGGTGTAAGAGACGCGTTTTATGTTATCGGCGGAACTACCATTGCTGTCACGCTGGCAACGATTCCAATGTACATCTACGGAAAGCGTGCAAGGAGTTGGGTGAAGAGGTGTGGAGTGCTTGATAGTGTTCTGAAAGTCGAATAGAGGGTTTAAGCGCGCAATGAAGATCGGTTCGCGTTTTTGCTTGACCTTCTCCATTGTGAAGTTTGTTCTCTAGAGTGCCCTTGAAACGTCTTATACCAGCACTAACGCAAAGCGTTTACGGCGTCGTGTTGCCAATGCTAGGATCTTCTCACTTCGTGCATAAACAATCTCCTTGACGATTTCCGGCTGTTCTCTCTCTGTATATGGACACCAAGCAGCAAGCGGGGCTGCTACAGATCACCAGCAATACGAGATGTTCTGCGTTCGACTCGTATAATGACGAACCGATAGATCGCTCGACCCTTTTGTTTCAGTATAAACCTGTGCCGAACATTTTCCAGTTGATGTTCAGAAGTAGTTCTCTCGCCATTGTGTGGAGGAGTCTCGCGGTACGTTCGGCATTGTCGGTTTGCTGCAGTCTCGTAGTTGCTCGATGGGTGACGCTGAGGTCGCTGTGGTTCCGTGGGCTTCGGGAAATGGATGCGCGTTATTATCGGGTCGCGTTTCCGGTGCCTTGAGCGTATCATGAGTTTGGTAGGCAAGAAGGGTATCGTTAGATTTTGATTGAGATGCCGCTTGAGCTGCACCGTCAGGATGCCGTGCTTGAAGCCATGCTGCCAATTGTTCGTCTGTTTGTAGAGGTAAGCGCTTCCACTCTTCGAGCTTTTCAGCCTTTGAGCGTTGAGGCTGCGAAGCTTGCGATATTGCGCCCGACAAACGACCGTCCGTCAATCGTGTTGCGTTCTGAGTTTGGAGCGTGATGAGAGAAGCGGAGAGTGCAGCCTCGGTATCCGCAAGCCGTTTCTCAAGAGCAGTGATATATGCAGCCGGAAGCCCTCTCTTGCCACCCTCTTGGTAATGACATGGTAGCGACGAAGTTCGACATTGAGTGCATATTGGACTGAGGTCGTTAGCTGAAGCTCCACAGCTGGTATGTAAGTCACCGACATCCTCCGGTCACATTTGCACTTCTTCGATCTGCAATTCTCACATGCGATAGCATTCAGCTGAACCTCCAAAATGCGATATCAGTGTGTGTACCATCATGTCGGACAAGTTTGCGCACCGCTTCAGTCATCTTGGGATGGTGGGTGGTGCGATGACGCAGTACAGAGCTTCAGAAGGTGTGGCTTGGTGATCTGTGCTCGGCCCCTAATTCTGCCTGCGTCCAGCCCCCTCATCGTTCCGAGTAAACAGCTACTTCGCAGCTTGCAACCGCATACAGGAGAAACACAGCTACGCTAACAGGCAATCACAACGCCGTCTCGTCTGGCTGCAATCATTTGCGTTCCTATTGCGACTTTTGAACCAGTCAATGAAGGATGCAACACTTCAACTCACATCCGGACGTTTGACCGCGGACCCTGAACCAGCCTCCATCACGACCCATCGACAGACCAGAAATGAGGATCGACTGACAAAGCTGCAAAGTTCGACAATGCCAGACAACGTGTGGAGGATCCGGCAGAAGAAATTCCCCGCATTCAACCTTACCTCTTGTACCACGGACCGCGCTGAATGCGGCTAGCGGCGAGGTGTATGTCGGGCGTCGGGTCATTTGTATCCAGCCTTGTACATACATCTACATGCACAAGTCGGACGCTGAACCCGGTTTTGCGAGACGATAGAGCCTGTCGTGATACGATATTTATCCGTGTCATTAAGGGCGTAGTCATTGCATACCCAACCAGAGAGTGACCAAACTTGGCGACTGTACGCTATCTCAGAGAGGTATCTGTATCTGATGTGATCAACGGTCATGCTTCATGGTGAAGGATGTGATCAACCATACCGTCGGGCACAAACCCCGCAAAGCCAAGGAGAAGGGATACTGGATATGCATTCCCTAGTCGGTTCGACGGTCTGTTGAACCGACGAAGTGCTTGGCTTCCAGTATGTAAACTGCGAAAGTGGCATACTGCGAATCAAACCCAGAGCACCACGGACTTGAATATTCACCTCCCCAGATAACTATGGCGCCAGCAGTTGCAGGTCCTGGTGATGGTATCATCGAGCGCGTGGTCGCTGCCGATAAGGTACGATGGTGGAACAAACCCAATCTCCGGCGTCTCTACCTATTGCTGGTACCGTTCTGCTTTTTCATTGAGTCTACTTCTGGATTTGATAGCTCAATGATGAACGGAAGTAAGTAGTGTTCACTGAGGTGTTACTAGTGGAACGTGTGCTGATCCTTTATCCGCTACCTAGTGCAAGCTCTTGATTACTGGCAAGAATACTTCAACCATCCCAAAGGAGGCCAACTGGGTTTGCTAGTTGCATGCTACAACCTCGGAGCTATCTCGAGTATCCCACTCGTTGCTCTTGTTTCAGATCATCTTGGAAGGCGAAAGAGTATCGTCCTCGGATCTACTATCATGATCATCGGAGCAGTTATGCAGGGGTTATCGCAAAACCGTGAGTACATAAGTCCCTGTCAAGACGAGTGGAAGAGCGATGTCTAACTGTTAATTACTCAGTTCCGATGTTTATCTTCAGTAGAATCTTTTTAGGTCACGGTATCGTTTACGCTATCATATCCGGTGCCGCCCTTCTTGGCGAGTTAGGTCATCCCAAAGAACGTCAGTTCTTGGGAAGCCTTTTCAACGCATTCTTTGGAGTAGGCTCCGTACTTGGTGCTGGTATAGGTAGGACATGTTACCCTTTGAGGCATATGTAAAAAATGTACTGATATTGGCTACCAAACTCTAGTCGTACGTACGCTACTCATTCCGAGCGACTGGTCTTGGCGCCTTCCCTCCATCCTTCAAGCTGTTCCATCTATCATTCAGGTTGTGTTCGCTTTTACAGTACCAGAAAGTCCCCGATGGCTCGTCTCTAAAGACCGCAGTGAAGAAGCTCTCGAGATATTGATCAAGTATCATGCAGAGGGCGATGCTTCCGCTGAGCTACCTCACCTTGAAATTGCCGAGATTCGCAAAGCTTTGGAATTGGAAAATGAGTCGCGACAACGTGGGTGGGCTGAACTCTTCCAATCGAAAGGCATGCGACATCGTGCCCTCGTCGCCGCTGGACTCGGTGTCTTCGTCCAGGTGAGTTATGACTGTACGAAATGCATGTGAGACGTACACTGACTTCGCATATCCACATCTGTAGTACAGTGGCAACAATCTCATCAGCCAGTACCTCGTCCCTATTCTGGAAAAGATCGGTATCGAAGACAGCCACACCCAAGTGCGCTACAATGTCGGCTCCGAAGCATGGGGCTTCCTCATGGCACTTGTCATGGCGACCATCACACCTCGATATCCACGACGCAGGATGTACTTACTGTGTGCTAGCTGCTTGTTATGCGTATACACTGCTTGGACTATCGCACAGGCTCGTAACCGAATGACTGGATCAAAAGAAACTGGCTACGCTGTGCTTGTCATGATCTTCCTCTACAAGCCCGCATACAACATCGCTTACAATGCTCTCACCTACGTCTACATGGTTGAGATCTTCCCGTACTATGTGCGTACCAAAGGCCTTTCGTGGTTTCAGCTCTTCAATCGCTGCTCCGTCATGCTGGGTTCCTTCACCAACCCCATCGGACTCCAAGACCTTGACTGGAAGTTCCTCTTCGTGTATATCGCTTTGTTGTCTTGCGAGATCGTCTTCATCTACTTCCTGTTCCCGGAGACATACGGAAAGACGTTGGAAGAACTCACGTTCCTGTTCGAAAGTGAGAAGGAAGACCGCGATGCGCTCGCTGCAACTACCGCTAAGGTCATGGGCCATGAAGGCAACGTCACTGAGCTTCATGAAGCGCCGGAGAAGAAGGCTTAGGCCACAGATAGAGTGGTGGCTGCATCTAATCTCAACGGTTCTTGGGAAAGCCGTTGCATTTGGCGCTCACGAAGTGGGTTTGAAGCCGCTTGGGAGGTCGCCGCATTCCTTCAGAGGGTTATGAAACATTTGTTGACAAGAATAGTGGGATAGGTCGATGCATAACTTGTGGCTGTTCAAGCATGACTCATTCTTGATCTTGCTTTGTCTGAGTTGTAGGATAGCGAATCGGTTTTCCTCTACAACTTCACATAAGCTTCTCATAGTTGTTCTAGCCTACTGTAAAGGACAACCGACTTGCGTATAGTTGGTCAAGAAACATCTCTCATGCCAGCCCGGTATCATGTTTTGCACTGTTGCCTATCCTGCTGGCCCACTTCACGGCCTAGCACGCGGCGCAGCAACATATCAAACTGGAGCTTGTGCTCGTGGCGGCAACATATCGCTCGAGATTCATCATCGCCAGCCCCTCGAATAATTGAATGAGTTGGCAATTGCGCGAATCTCCACCCGAGATTTGTAAGTTTGTTTCTATGACACGATGCACCCAATAGTTCGTTCTCTCATACGACCATTTCACCGATCAAGCGACGGCGGCTACAGGATACTGATCTCCGACTGATCGGGACCTGTGGAGAATATCCCGAACGAATGGGAATCTGGCGGCTTTGAAACAACAACAGACGAGCATGATCTTGGCCAGTGAGGTTACACGACGAACGCAGCGAAGCCTCGATTGCCGCGACCCGACAGGCTGGATTTAGCTTGGCCCGGCCCTGGTACACGTGTCAGTAGCTAGGTAACATCGAATGGCATACTGAGCCTCAAGCCACGGTAGTATCAACGTAGTAAGCGAAGTGTTGGATGTAGATGGAAGGCTAGGCAATGTGAGACATAGCATCATCCTCTCAGCGTACCTACCTAGTCAGGCATGCTTTACCTTTTTCTTTGGAAAAGCTGCTGTTGTGAGTTTGCGTCTATAGCAGCAAGCGCCGTCACGTGAATCCTGCTTCATGCATGCATGTGTTGTATGCTTTTCACCGAGACTACGAATGCACGATAGAAGCGACGTGGAATATTCGAAAAATAGACGCATGGCTAAATATTCCTCGACGATGATAGGCCGCTATTAATAAGTGGGGTTATCGGCTCCGCGCCTAACGATAGCGCAACCCCGCTATCGCGACCCCCAAGAAATTATCGAAACATTGTCGTCTGAGCCGTTTCCACGACCACAACCCCGCGCAAGTTCATGCGATAACCTCCGAGGCTGGAAAGCTGCATCATAATTCGCTCGATCAGCATATCCAACATGTCTCTCCAATCTTCCCATCCTCACATTGGCTACAGTGGCTGATGAGGCTCGAAGCGCTTATACAACTGTGCCGCAACGTCATCCAAAACGTGATCTCATGATGGGGCCAAAACTAAGAATAAGCCTAGCTGCATATGTTTTAATACCACAGCGGCAATAAGATACGCTAGCCCAGCCATGCGGCCACACCCAGCGGCTATACTCAAGCTCTGTACGGCTACACCCACGTTGGTGCTCCGGCCTGACAGCTCCCGATACCTGCGCCGCACGCAGGTGTCCTGGAAATGGCCTTCAGCCGCCTCTCTTGGCAAGCTTTTTGGGAGGTTGGATCTGGTCCTTGCGGCTAGCTCGTGCCATGAATGGTGGGTTGGCTCGGTAATGCACCGATTTCTAGAACGAAGGCATAGTTTGCATGTACGCCGCAGTAACAACAGTGTTTGATGTTTCGAGCCTACTCCAATCACGGAAATGGTCTGTGGAGGCTTATACTGCAGCTGAATGTCGTTATAGTATGGTGATGGTAAGTCTAGTACCAGCCTGCAGCTTCATCACAGTCTGGCCCTTCTCTACTACATCTGGACGAAACAATTTTTCATCATTGATCGTTCATTCAAGTATTCCAATTTCATTTTTTACATTCTTGTAATGCCTTACCCGATATCTACATCGGGCCACACTCCAGACATGTCGCGACCACAGAAGAGCCCTATGCACTGGCCGACCTTCCCAGACATCCCAATATATCTCGATACTGGCGATGAGCGTGCAACAGCAAAGACATATGGAACAACTCCCACAACTCCCACGACACCGGATATCTCGGCACAAGGTCGTCCAATGCATCTCAGCCCGGCTCACATCAACGCACAACCCGTCAGCCCGGTCGAACCCAGCCCTACTACGACTATCGAAACGTCCAGCCATCGTTCGATCATATGGCCGATCCCAGAACCACCTCCAGAGATCCAGCATCAACAGGACTCTCGGCGGCCCACTCTTCGTTTCTTCCCCACACAGCGTCCGCGAGTTCGCCTCGACAGCATACCGTCTCTTCAGATACCGCAGATCAACGACAAGATCCAGGAAATCAATGAGAAAACACCTATTAGTAGTCTTCATCCAGGTCTTGGTATCATCAATGGACCTCCAAAGCCGCCTTCTATCGAGATATCGGCGCCAATCGAAGAAGGCGTTGAGGGATCGGGCAACATCGCTCAGAGAATCGAACAGACACTCTGGAGATACACACGTTCGGGTAACATCTTAAAGAGGTGGCTATTGGAGATACTCAGTTGGTCATTCAGCGCAGCATGCATGGCCACCATCATCGGAGTACTCATATATCTCAAAGATGAGCCATTGTCTAAATGGCCATTGGCCGAGAAGACAGGTCTGACGTTGAACGCACTGATATCCGTACTTTCCAAGATGGCTGGTGCAGCGCTCATTCTTCCAGTAGCAGAAGCTCTTGGACAGTTGAAGTGGAGTTGGTTTCTAGATCACTCCAAACAAATGTGGGATTGGGAGATCTTCGACAACGCCTCCCGGGGTCCTTGGGGTGCAGCGTTGCTCTTGATCAGAACCAAATGTAGATCGCTGGCTGCCGTAGGAGCCTTCATCACTTTACTCTCTCTGGCATTGGACCCTTTCTTTCAGCAGGTGGTAGACTTTCCGGACCGTTGGGCATTGCAGCACACCACCAGTTCGATACCACGGACTGAGAGCTATACACCATTTTACAAACCGGAATTCTTCCAAGGCTTCGAAGCCAATGTAGCCGATCCGGCCTTTCGACCTGTCATATCGCAGTTCTTCGTAGATAACGGTACACAGCCTGTCGAGTTTGGCAATGGGACCAGACCTGAGATACCACTCTCGTGTCCAACGAGTAACTGTACATGGCCAGAATACGAAACACTAGGCGTATGTAGTCAGTGCGTCGAAGCATCAAACCTGCTCGAGTGGGCGTGTTTGTATACAAAGATCGACTGGAGCGCCAACTCGACTGGTCCTATCAGTGATGACACCATGCCAAATGGAACTGTGTGTGGCTACTATCTGAACGCAACCAGCGAAGCTCCAGTCCTGATGTCGGGATACATCATGGAAGGCACGGAGGAAGAACCTGTTGAGGGCGAAGCTTTGCTTGTTCGGTCTCTTCCTCTCACGGAGTTCCTCACGAAGATTCCATTGTATGGCGATGGCTCCGTGAACTTCAAACACATCAGGAATCCGATCATGGACACTCTCATTGTTTCTGCTCCAGACGGCGTGAATAGCGTGTTCAGGAATGAAACACCTATTGCGCACGAATGCGTCCTCGCTTGGTGCGTCCAAACCATCAAATCTTCCTACGATTGGGGAAGATATACCGAGAATATCACCTCTGTGAACTTCAATACGACCACTGGAAAATTCCCATGGGAGAGTTTTGAGGTTCAACTCGATACCGAGGTTGCGCAGATGATTCTGTATACGCAGGATATCGCCATTACTCCACCGGCGTCTAGTCGCAGCGGGGCCGATACGGTGGTTGCGAACAAAACATATGGGATGTCGAATACCACTGCGTTCAATGTCATGTTGGTCTTTGAAGACTACATTCCTTCATACTACACAGCAATGACCCCGACCGAAAGCCCCATGCTGAGGTACAAGAATTATTTGGATGGTCCAAGCACTCGGGAGCTGCCATTCAATCCTCTGTTGGCGCCTAACAATGTTACCAGGCATATGGAGAGGCTAGCTTCCGCCATGACCAACGTTATCAGGTCGTCGACGGAAAGTAGGTTAATGCTCAGTGGGAAGGCGTATAGCAAAGAGAATTATGTCGACGTTCGTTGGGTATGGTTGACGCTTCCAATTGGCCTCCTGTTTACGGCTTTGATATTTTTGGCTGCAACAGTACTCCAGTCTGCGATTGAAGTTGATCGTGTAGGCGTGTATAAGACTTCCGCAATCGCCACGCTGCTGTATGGGCTGTCAGATGATATACAGCAGAAGATCACCTCTTCGACCGACCAAGGCACACCGCGTGCGAAGGCTAAAGAATTAAGAGTAAAATTACAACCTAACCATGGATGGCGAGTATCAGGAAATCTCTTCTCTCCCTTCCCATCGAAGCCCAAACCAAATCTACCACCACCAGGCTGGATTTGAGTGCATACCAGTGCTCTCTTTTCCTCGCCTCAAGAACTGAAGGATCAAGACGTTTTCAGGAGGAGCCCTTGGAGATCTGTAAAATAACACATAAGAAAACAAAGAGAAGAATGGAAAAGAGCCGCTAGAATCCCCGCTACACGTCCAAAGATTTTCAACCAAGAATGTATTCCAAAGCCCTCGCGACGAGGCTCCGTTTGCCGTTACCCTTGGTTCGGGTGATCCCCCTCTTTCCGTTTCCCTTGGTACGGGTGATTCCTCTTCGGCCATTACCACTGGGTTTGGTGATTCCTCTTCGGCCGTTGCCACTGGGTTTGGTAATTCCTCGCTTGCCATTACCCTTGTGGCGAGTTATGCCCCTCTCATACAGCTCCGCTTCATCACCTTCCACTACGTCATCTTCTGCCACATCGTCCTCAGCACTGATTCCGATGTCCGCTCCGTCACGCTTGTGTTCGACATCGAATGTCACATCGGATGGTATGGCTTCGATGATAGGATATCTTTTCACAACGTCCCGCAACGAGTCGAGCAAAGAGAAGCTATCCCGTTGTTCGATATTGACATCTCTCTTGTTTACTTCCTAAAGATACATTAGCATTTGGTCCCTTGGCCAGTAAGACAAAGTACTTACATGAATTGTTGGTACGGGCGCGGCAAACATGGGTAGGGCCAATGACGCCATGAGGAATATTGTTCGGGTATACATGGTAACGGAAGAAGATTACACAGTACGATGGAACACTCTCAGATCAGAACAAGAGACGGATGGTGATAGGGTTGAGCAAGAGCTTGAGTGTTGGATGAAAGCAAGCTTCCGATGTCTGTTGGATGGAGTCCGAACGTGGGAACCTGTGGTGCATTTATCCAAGGTTCTGTGTCAAAGGTGACACCCTTCGTCACAGCATCGCACAACATACTCATTTCCACTATTCGACCACGGCGCTTCAACCCGCTGTCACCCTCGCTGATAACCGCCTTGGAAGCCACCGACACGACGCAAGCTGCATAGGTCGGGCGCGCACGATTGGGTGCATTGCGTCGAGGTTGAGCAATCATTGGAGAGAAGAGGGGGGAAGCATAATCGTCGCGTTACCAATCCGGCAAGCTGAAACTTACCGACACACGCGAGTGGTCTCATGGACGCCCGACAACACGTCGTAATGGACCAGAAGATTTCCACGATTCTCGTCACATCGAGTTATCACATCCGAAGCGCGCAGAGAGTAGGGCTTTCTACAAGGCAATTCTGTAAAGCTAGATTCCTGTAAGTACAATCCATCACCTGTGATGCCTTTGCTTTCAGCATTCGCAAGAACAGTTTCTAACCAATCGAAAGGCATTGGCGATGTGATACGGCTTGGCGGCGTTTTTGACCCCTTCAGTGGAGTTGAAGCGATTGGCTCTGCGCGATCGGTACCTTACGCCAATCAACCGTTCCCGCGACCTAGTCACAGACCATGCGTACACGTGACTCTTCCAGCGTTACGCTCCCTGAATCTTTTCGGCTAAGTTGATAGAATTCCAATATGTTCGTTTTACAAAATGAAGTCATTTTCTTTCCAACTTGTTCCAGACTTTTTCTTTTCAACTCGGGGTGGCGTTCATCCCATGTTTGGCGGCCGATGTTGACCCGACTTAACTAGGGTTCCATGAATGAGATTTTTTGTACCCTAAAAACACTTTCAACACTGCCCAGCATTCGCATCATGCCCCCTCATAACTACCAAGCCCTACTGGTGGTTGATTGTCGTTCAGGTGTACCCTTAGAGTGCTCTGTAACGGCTGTTCACTGAAACGGAAAGTCGTTCCTGGTACAGTGAGAAGAGGCTTGCCAATGATATGCGACGACTAAGCGCCGACCAGCAACTGACACTGACGTTGTCAGGGCACCCCTACCCTCCACACCACGACACGACCGTAACATGCATGTAAACCTTACAAAGACCGCTATGCGGCTGCATGCTTTTCTCTACTCCCGCTGCGGTGTCACACACCGTAGCTATGTAATGCTAGACAAGCTTTCCTTGACCATCATGCGCAAGCAATCACACGGCCTACGCATTGTGATATCGGCCATTATGGTTTCTCTATCAGCCTCAACATATGCGGCCCACTTAACGACCGGTCCAACTTCCACATGGCGTCGCGCAGCCAAGCAATACGACATTCGTGACGTTCGTATTCTTTGCATAGGTGTAGGTGTTAAGCGAGAGAAACCTAGGTAGCTATCGCAACACAGCGTATCGGCGTCATTCCCCTGGAGCAAGGCATGTATGCATCTGGACCTTGTCCTATGTCATACAACTTGTCTTTGCTGGAACATACTGCCTTCTTCTTCATGCCTTAGTGATCTAGCAAGAAATGAACGCGCTACACGTACAACGGTTAGAATGTACTTATTGTGAGACATTGAACCACACTCACAGAACTCTCTACGTTGCTGTTATATGTGTTCTTGTTATTTCTCTATGCTAGAAGTATATGCAATCCAAAGAACATCGCATGCATACTACGTGTGCAGGGAGAAGCGACCAATCAGTACATTCCAAATCATACCCACCTCATACCAAGATTGATCTTCAAGTTATCAGCTGTGTTCGCGCGCTTATCTTATCAACGCAGCATATGGCTAGTTGTCTCGAGGTACGTTCAGTGGTAGGTGTAGCTTGGGAGCGTACTCCCAAGGTTTCTGGGCTCACCTAGCCCGGCTCGCTTCGGGCCCAAACCCAGACCCTTTGCCTCGATCAAGTCGCCTTGCGCTCTGCCTTCCACGACAACACCAGCTCCAGCGCTTATTCTCCTTATCTTTCATGATACAACCGATGTGGCTACAGATGGCCCGATGCACGGTAGCCGTGGAAAATCTTGCGCCCCAGCGCTACCATGGTATGGGCTACATCTTCCATTTGACTGCATGTTATCCCCGCGAAACCCGCTATGGGCGCTAAAACTCCCGCTCTGACAGGTCTGGCGGTGTTGCCGAGCAAAGACAGGTGTGCGTCGCCGACGCTCAATCCCAAATTTTTGCATGCGATTGATCACCTGCGTTGAAAGAGCAAGCTCGCAATCATGTTGCTCTTCCTGAACAAGCTGCAGAATGTTCAACTATCGAGCGCTTAGCTTTTGACAAGATCGACAAACGACATGAGGTTGCCAATGATCTACTCTAGCACGCCCTATAGAGCGTCACATTCTGACCGCTCATGTGTTCTCAAACTCCCATCGAGCGAACATACACCTAATGTCGCAACAACGAGGAGGGCAGCTCCCCCTTGCACTCGCGCAGTCGCAACATCAGTACTTCTTAACGGCCAATGAAGGCTCGAACGTACCACCCCCGCCATCCTACCGAACATCTGTTCACGACAAACATCCTTTGGATTTTCCAGGACGCATCGAGCAGAAGCTAGCGCAGTACAACACGTCCCAGAATGTGTTCAAACGCTGGCTATTCGAAATCATCAGCGTGTCGACAAGTGCTGTCTGCTTGGGTAAAATAGCTTCGGCTCAGTATGTTCTGTACGTATGCTGATGGCAATACCAGGCGCGATCATTGGATTGCTTTATTATCTTCATGATCAATCTCTCGACAAATGGCCTCCCGGGTTGACCATCATCACGATCCTCTCGAAGATTGCCTCTGGAGCACTCATCCTACCAATATCAGAGGCCATTGGGCAGCTGAAGTGGACATGGTTTCATGGAAAGAAGTCCAGAGATGCTCTCGATTTCGAAATCTTCGATAAAGCATCGCGAGGCGCATGGGGATCGTTTATGCTGTTGTGCCGAACAAAGGGCAAGTCGCTCGCTGCTTTAGGTGCTCTGTTGACATTTCTACTGCTTGCAATCGACACCTTTTTCCAGCAAGTAACGGATTTGCAGGAGCGCTGGATATTGCAGGGCAATAGTTCTATCCCGCGGAGTATACGATATACCCCTTCCGACGTGCTTACCTATGACAGCATTTATGCCGACACGCCTTTGTCTACGATGAACCAAGATCTAAAGAGGGCCCTGGATCCATTCATGTATGACAAAAATGGCACGCGCCCTCTGCTTACGGAGGGTGGCCCTCAAGCAGAGATACCACTTGTGTGCCCAACTAGTCGATGTGAATGGCCGGCCTACCAGTCTCTGGGAGTTTGCAGTGCTTGCGAAGACGTTTCACATCTTCTTGAGTATCACTGCCTTAACATGAAGATGGACTGGATCAGAAATGCCACTGGTCCTGGAACGGAAGATACATATTCCGATGGTGAGACATGCCTTTCATCGCTGCCACCAGTCTTTATTATGCCAAACCATGCAGTCAACTAATCACCTAACAAAGTTTACTGCGGCTAACAATATGTCCACTTAGGTACTGCATGCGGCTACTTCTTGAACGCGACGAGTTCATCTCCTGTACTTATGTCAGGCTACAGGGTCGAGAACAGCACCGATTCAACTTACGGAGAGACCCTTCTCATGCGCACACTGCCACTTGTCACGAATCCTCTCAGAAGGCCGCTGTACGGAGGCTCTATCAACTTCAAGCACATCAACAACCCCATCCTTGATGCACTCATCGTAAGCGCAGCCGACGGCTCTGCCACCAGCGTCTATCGTAAAGTACCCCCCATCGCCCACGAATGTGTCTTGTCTTGGTGCGTCCAAACTCTCCGCTCCTCGTATTCACAGGGAGGTTATGAAGAGCAGGTGATTGAGATTTTCACGAACACAACAAAAACCGAGTACCCCTGGTACGTCGAGCAGATGTCGAACGGCGATACCTACCAGGACTTCAGTGAGAACATCACGATAACCCCACCTTCTAACAACACTCCTGTTACTTCTTTCGGCGTTTCTAATGATACGTTCTTCCTTACGGTCGTTGTTCTGGATGAGGTATTTCCATCCCTGATTACTATTTCGGATCCTTCGGCAGAGCCATACCTGAAAGTCCGAACTAGCTTTACGGACCAGATCAGATTCCGAGAAGTACACTTCAATCCATGGCTTGCTCCCAATAACGTCACTTATCATATGGAAAGAATAGCACGGGCTATGACGAATGTTGTCAGATCAGATGCTGACAGCAACGAACTGATCATTGGAAGCGCTTCTTCGCCAGAGACATATGTGAGAGTTGAATGGGGCTGGCTCACATTTCCTCTGGTCATGCTTCTCCTGAGTATCGTGTTCTTGGTAGCCACGATGATCAAAACTTCACAACAAACATACGATGGAATCGGCACCTGGAAAACTTCGGCTATGCCAGCGCTGATATACAGTCTACCGAAAGACTTGCAACAGGGACTCACAACGTCGGCGACTTCGAGATCTATTTCGAAAAGAAGGTCGAAGAAGGTCAAAATCAGGCTGTTGCCAAAACAAGGCTGGAGAGTGTCAGGACAAGGTGATCCCGCACCGAGGGCTCCACCAGGGTTCATATAATTGTTGATATCTGTACTACTACTATTGCGCCTATTCCAGTCCAAATTCACCTCAACACTCAAGTATGCAGGCTATCATTTCATTTCAACGTGATGATACTTTGGTTGCGGTTATAGCTACCATATGAATATGTACAAATGATATTCACATGCAAATATAGAAGGCGTTCGACGATAGCCAAGATTAGCAAATACCTGATCATCATACTGAGCTCGATGCAACATGGTATGAATCATGTCATATTACCAGTAGTGTAGTTATCTGAAACTATGAACAGAACATGCACTTTGCCGCGTCCTATCGGCGCAACGTGTGAAACACTACATGCTGATAAGGTACAGCGAAAGCGCAAATATAGGCTCGATTTTGCTCACGTGCTTGTTGAGTCTCAACTCGGCCAATGCCTCCGGGCTCCGCTCGCCCTCACCCCTCCCTCCTTCACCCACCTCTATCATACCCATCTTTATTTTCTACCAAAAGTATAGCACCCTTTTCGACCTTGGCCTTTTCTTTACTGTATCTGGTTACTTCATTCGACTGCACGACACAATGTTGATCACCACGTCCGGTACCTATTAGCCGGTCGCTACGTGAGTATGCCGCGGCGCTAGCAGCAAAGTTCCTATTGGCGCATGACAGCGAAGCGCTCACTCAAGATGGGAAGAGAGCACATACGGAACTCGGCGCTAAACTTCCATGATGATCGCAGGCCTTGTGGCATGCTTTGGTGCATGTTTTGGCGGTTCGATATCTCCAACTGCAAGACATGACGAGACTGCTGTGCTGAGGCATTGCCGAGTTGAACCTCATCCTATGAAAAGCTCAGATGCCTGAGAAGTTCTTGTAAGACTATGTTCCAATTTTGACAACATATCACATCCAACTACTAGTCCTGAAGGACAGAACCACTCATTTAAAACCCCGCAATGAACGAACCGCCCATTTACTCATCCGCGGCCTCAGACCATCCACACGACACTCGTGCAACACTTCCGCAATGCCAATCCTCAAGATACCCGCCGCAAAGCCCCCACGATCATGAACGCGACACACCATCGTTCTGTACTTCCGACGGTAAAGACAAGAGATCGTTGGATCTCATACAACGCTTAGAGAAGAGACTGGCGGAATACAATGCATCCCAGAATGTCTTCAAGAGGTGGCTTTTCGAATTAGTCAACTGGCTAGTCAGTGCAGCATGTATAGGTGCCCTCGTTGGTATCTATATATCTATCAGTGCGAAGAAGATGGCTGAAAGCGAACGGCTTCTCACAATAACCAGCCTCTTAGGAAAAGTAGCATCCGCTTCACTTATCGTCCCAACTTCAGAAGCACTCGGGCAACTCAAGTGGCAATGGTTCCAGCAATCCAAAGCCATGTGGGATTTCGAGGTTTTTGATAAGGCATCTCGCGGTGCATGGGGTGCCACGCTACTCCTATTTCGGACGAAAGGAAGATCACTTGCTGCGTTAGGGGCATTGCTTATCGTGTTATTGCTTGCCATTGACGCTTTCTTCCAGCAGGTAGTAGCCTATACAGATCAGTGGGCCTTGCAGGATCTATCTAGCGGTATTCCTCGAGTAGTGAGCTATCAACCACGGTACTTTAAGCAGATATACCAGGGCTTTGAGGTCCAGCAATTCGACAATCTCATACTCCCTGTCGTAAAGTCGTACTTTTTCGATACTGGCACGACGCCGATTCCGTTTGGGAATGCCACAAAGGCCAACATACCGCTTTCCTGTCCATCCAGTGCCTGTACTTGGCCGGCGTATGAGACTCTAGCTGTATGCAGTCAATGCACCGATGCTTCAGATCTCCTTGAGTTCGCTTGTCGATACACTGCAATTGACTGGACCACCAATCATACTGGACCCATCAGTCCCAAAACGACGGCTAATGGAACTGTGTGCGGGTATTTCCTCAATTTTCGGCCCGAAATACCGATTTTGATGTCGGGATACATCCTTGAGGGTACAGGAAATCAGACTTCACCAGGCGAGGTGTTGATGGTACGAACATACCCTTTCACCGACATGAACACGAAAAAACCAATCATGGGAGGCTCGATCAAGTTCAAGCACATTCGCAACCCCATTCTAGATGCTTTGATAGTATCAACTGCAAACGGTACCGCTGGTGTCCTCAACCACGAACGACCTGTTGCTCATGAATGCGCATTATCTTGGTGCGTCAAAACTATCAGCTCTTCTTACGACGGAGGGAAATACACCGAGAATATCACCAGCATCTACATGAACACAACAACCGGATCCTTTCCATGGGAAAGCGTCCCTGTAAAATTAGAAGACGGAACTACCGCTACATTCGCCATGTACGCTCAAAACATCACTATCGAGCGCGACGCTGCGCATCGAGATCCTTTCTCACTTGCCGTCTCCAATGCCACGTACCGAGTCGACAACACCTCAGCATCAAATATGATCATGCCGTTTGATCAGATCTTCCCATCTTATTACACAGACTTCGGCCCTTCTGGAAAACCCTTGCTGAGGTTTCTTGACGGGTACGATGGGCCTACATTTCGAGAGATGGACTTCAATCCCTGGTTAGCGCCCAACAACATCACACGCCATTTGGAGAGGCTAGCCGCGGCGATGACCGACGCCATGCGATCTAACGCCGATAGTAATGAGATGATTCCTGGAAGAGCATATAACATGGAGAAGTTCATCTACATCAATTGGCTATGGCTCATCTTTCCAATTCTACTACTTGTACTGAGCCTGGTGTTCTTGGTTGCAACCATTGTCAAAACCTCGAAAGACACCGATACGGGTATATGGAAGACTTCGGCTATGCCAGCGTTGATCTATAGCCTGCCGAACGACCTTCAACAAGGACTCGCAACGTCGGTGACCTCGAGATCGAAGAAAATCAGGATCAAACTAATGCCGAAACAAGGATGGAGGGTGTCTGGTCAGGTTCAGCCTGCATCAACGGCTCCGCCAGGTTTCATATAGCTGCAAGCCTCTGCTTATGATACGTATGTGCAAATGATGGAGGTTTGCTAAAGAGAATGAGACCTGTGACAAGCTGCTCAAATCATCATGAAATATCATGAATGTACAAGCGATGCCCCATTCTATGACCAAATCCATATAGCGTATAGCAATGGGTGTTAGTGCTCGTCTTAGAGAGACAAACTGTCAACATCATCGTCGCGGAGTTAATCTCGCTTGCTGAGCCTCGGCTCACTGGCCTTCCCTGATTCCGCTCCCCCTCATCCTTCATTCCAACTACATCGTTCTCTAGTTCCATGAGTGACCATGAGGACGACAACTCTCTTGGTGCTGCGCATAGATCTGCATTGCAATGTTGCGCAATGTACAATCCCAGTAACCAAGCTTGCAAGGTAGCTAGCTGCCAGTCACCATGCCGCAGCGCTAACAGCAAAGCTCCTATAGGCGCGTGATAACGAAGCGCATACACAACATTCGATAGAAACACGTGCAGCTTAGCGCTGCTATCCCGTCATGGCTATGAGTATAGTTGCACCTGGGTTTCCAGGCTATGCGGCTCCTTAGGCGCCCATGCACTACCTTAGCTGGGTGGGTATCGTCCTGCTTTCAAGCATCGGTCAAAAAGCAACTCTTACCACGAGGCTGTCATCCTTCATTTTTCGCGTGGCCTAGCAAGACCTGCTATCTATCATTGTAATTACTACAGAAATGGCTTCCAGTTCGACAGCGGTACGCAACCATCTTCCATGGACACAGCGAGGTGAACGACACAAAGGACGGCATACAGCAGAGTTGCCTAATACATTGGAAAACACGAAACCGTCACTTGACTTTACACAACGAGCCGAGAAAAAGTTAGCCGAGTACAACGCGTCGGATAACGTCTTTAAGAGGTGGTTGTTTGAGATCGTGAGTTGGTGCATCAGTGCGGCTTGTATGGTCGCAATCATCTGCATCTACCTTCGGATCAAAAACCACCCTCTATCTCAAAATGAATCATACCTTAACTGGACAAACGTCCTGGGGAAAGTCTCTTCGGCCGCTCTGATCGTGCCAACGTCAGAAGCACTTGGCCAACTGAAATGGAATTGGTTTCACGAGTCCAAGGCCATGTGGGACTTCGAAATATTCGACAAAGCTTCCAGAGGACCCCTTGGTGCCCTGATGCTACTCTTTCGAACAAAGGGTCGCTCATTGGCTGCATTGGGCGCACTACTTATCGTTTTGCTTCTTGCGATCGACACTTTTTTCCAACAGGTGGCAAGTTTCCCGAGTAAATGGACCTTACACAAACTTCCTGGAGAGATACCATACGTGATTCGCTACGACCCACCTTTCCAACTGGAGTTTCAGGGCGGATGGGAGACCGCCCGTTATGATTCCAACATAATGCCTGTCGTTCTACCATTCCTTTATATGAACGGTAGTAAGCCTATTCCATTCGGCACAAATTTTCGTCCAGACATACCCCTGTCTTGCCCTACCAGCAACTGCACTTGGCCAACGTACGACACACTTGCTGTCTGTAGCAAATGCGAAGAGGTCAGCGACCTGATAGACATCACCTTTGCTTGTTTGGATACGACGGTAGATTGGAGTACGAACTGGGAAGGACCTCTTTCCAAGGTTCCTTACCCCACCAACAAAGTGTGTGGGCATTTTTTGAACGTAACAGCGGACCTTCCCATCCTTCTCTCGGGCTATACCGTCCGTACCAATGGAAGCGATATCCATGATGAAACTCTGCTACTTAGAACGATACCGCTCACAATTCTCTCGAACAAATCACGTCTTTACGATGTTGGATCGGTGGCTTTCAAGAGCATACGCAACCCTATTCTTAATGCGTTAATAGCTTCTGCAGCCGATGGCGTGGAAAGCGTCTATCAGAACAAAACTCCTATAGTTCATGAGTGTGTTCTCTCTTTGTGTGTCCAGACCATTGAATCGTTCTATGACCTGGGTGGATACAAAGAGCGCATCATCTCATCATACTACAACACCACTAATGGGCCAAAGAATCCATGGGTCTCATGGGAGGTTCCGTTTGGAGATGGCGTTGGAACATGGCTTGGATACGACGAGGACATTACTATCATACCAGCAAAGAACGATTCCAACGGTATCAAGCCTACCGATACGACGATTGGATATGGCGCCAACAACATTTCTGCTAGTGCTCTCATGTTTATGTTTGAGGATTTTTTCCCTGCTTCACTCAGCGTCAACAACGTCTCTGCGATACCCAGACTCAGATACAGAGATTATGATATCGGACCTTGCCAGCGCTATGTTCCATTCAGTCCCTGGATGGCACCTAACAATCTCACGCGACATGTCGAAAAACTTGCTACAGCAATGACGAATCGAATGAGGTCTTCCGAAAGCAACGAAATGCTGCAGGGCAAAGCGTTCTACAGCGAACAATACGTGCTAGTACGATGGGAATGGCTTATATTTCCATTCTTGCTTTTAGTACTCAGTTTGGTGTTCTTAGTCTCGACAATGATCAAGACATCCAAAGATACCACGACCGGTATCTGGAAGACATCAACTATGCCTACACTGATTTACAGTTTACCAAAAGACGCGCAAAGCAAGCTCAGTCCTTCGTCGACATGGAACGATATCGATAACAGCAGCAGAAAGGTTCGCATCAAGCTGTTACCGAACAGAGGCTGGAGGGTATCTGGCGCCAGTCACCTGAGCACTTCGCCACAACTGCCACGTCCCGCTGTTCAGGCTCCGCGCGGTTGGATATGAGCATCAGGGGACTTGTCCCTTGCTTTTCTTGCCTTCTTCTCCAACCTTTTCTCCTTCCGTGATAAGAATTCGCTATCAGGCCCTTTCAGCACAAGACCCGGATGAACAATCGCTAGCAGCAGAAGCGCTAGCATCATCGGAATGGCGTCCAGTCCTAACGCATAGCCTTCGGTCCCAATGAGTGCATTCGCTGACTCATCGATACCAGCCGAGAACTCGACGAGACGAAAGACGATACGTATCGTGATGAGCCCAAGGACGGCATACAACGTATATGTCAGCCACTTCCATCGCGCAGCCCTTCTCCTTCTGTTATTTACATCGCACAATTGGCCATCGCGCTCCAAGCTCAGTAGATCGACATGAAACCTTACGATCATCCCCAGGAATATCAAGATGAAAAGTTGCTGTACACCCACACCGCTCATGTACACATTCCTACCTATCTCGATTATTTTTGCCCCATTCTCTTGATTCATCATCAATCCGCCGGCTGCCTGGACGATGAAACTAAGAATATCAAGCCACACGAACCAGCGACCCATCTTCACTGCTTCAATACCCCAAAGTCTCTTCTTGGGGTGCAAGAAGTAGACCAGTCGCCCAGCGGTCATGTACACGAATGCGTTGATCCATAGTGGCGCTAGTAGGAAGAGCAATGTTGATGCAGTTGCGTATGCTTCATTCTGTTGGTCTCGCGTGCCGAGGGTGCGTAAGATGAAGGATGCTAGTTCCCAGATTGCGCCCATGATGATCACCCAGCAGAAGCTCTTTCGGTGGAGGATCGCAAGGAAGATGTGCACGATCGTGAGGAGACCGAACAGAACGGCGAAGGCGACAGCTGCGGTAAAGGAAGGGTTGTAGAGGTAGAGTGCGTTACACGAAGATGGTGGAACATAGCCATAGGGACCGGGTATGGCGGTGGTACATTCTGGTGTAGTAGCAGTACTAGATGGAGTTGTTCGTGATCCCATGCTTGGTAGTGTAAGCAGGGTCTTTGATGAGAATGATTGAAAGATTGTTGCGAGTGTACGATAAGAGAAAGAATACCAGAGCGTCTTTATGCACTAAGTATCCTCGCGATACTCTCATGCTTCGCGTCAAAACATACCACCAACTACGTTGATGCTCACAAAACCATCCTCAACATCTTCTTCATTACGCGTCCGAGTCCGTGGAGAAAGCCACACAAAACAAGACGTCGTATGCATCCTCCCTCTAGAATGCTGAAAGGAGGCATAAGTTTCGTCAGGCAAGCACAGGAGGCTAAGGCGGATATTCGTGTTTACGAAATCAGCCTTACGACGGCGGAGCTAGCGCGTGGCTTGGATACGACGCATCGAATAATACCGGTTGTGGACGTAAGCGCCGTAAGACTCTCCGTACGCGGGGTTTGCAAAGTGTGCTAGGCTTGCGAAGAAGGTGCGATGGCTGCATGAGAACGGGAAATGATGTGTATTCAGTTGCTCATTACTATGATGTGAAGGTACGGATTGCGCCAGGATATCATGCAAAGCATCGTTCTCGGATGCTGTCCCTCTTTCGCCAGCTCTTCCCGTCTCTTCGACTGTCGCTTCCATTCAAATTATCGCTCCATTGTCGCGCGCCGCACTTCGTCAATTCGGCGCTGGTGCTCGCAGCTTCGCAAGCTGTTGCGCTTTTGGTACAACTGTCAGCAGCGCCCTCACTATGAAAATTTCAGATTGAGACTTACTAGGTGCGGTTATCTACCTTAGGAATAAGGTAGCCATCATGCTCGAAGGCGCCACGGCCTGTAAGTTTGAAGGCTTTTGTGTTCTCAAAAGCACGCTTGATAAGATGCGCGAATAATGCGACACCTCATCTATTGCTGATAGGTATATGAAGAGTCGTGAGGGACCCGGCTGCGATGTTTCACGATTTCTCAGGCCATCAAAACCTTCTCAGACAAGCCTGCCGATTAGCAAACTCCCATCGCTCTCGTTCGCTCTTAACTCTGGGTTGCGGTACACAGTGTGCGCTGGTCTGGGTAGTACGGGACCTTGACTGTCCCAACTATCTTGACTTGGGTTCCTTGACGATTCAGTTTCAGCCTCCTGTATATGAATGGTCGGAACTTCTGGTGCTGTATGTGTCTTCGAGAACGGAGAGCGGAATTTCGGCCGCGGCATGGTCTTAGGAGGGTCGCTATATGACGGTAAAGGCTCGGGCGGCTCGAGAGTGCTGCACTCGATGAACTCGTCGTTGCGCGAGGTAGAGCGCGAGCGCTTATGGGGCCCGCTCCCTGGTATCGAGCTGCGACGCATAGAATCACCAACGGAGCTGAACTTGCGTGCGACAATATCATCTAGGACGGACTTGAAGTCGTCAAGGAAGATCGTATCTGATGCACACTTGAATACCAGCGCAAACCGCCAGTATGGGTTGATACCGCTGCTGGCTGTTACTTTCGCGGCGCTGACAGCAATGTCGGTTAGAAGGAAGACAATGGACAAGATCATGCATGCCAACATGACGCCGAACCTTCTATTTATGCCGACTAGGGTCCAAAGGTTAAAGGTATAAGTCTTCTTGATAGCATGTATGAGCCGCCAGGTAGTGAAGATCCACCAGGGATCACGAAATAGAGCTTCCCAAGGTCGCATGCGAAGATTGACGGTGGAGCCGCTTTTGAGTTGATTGAAGTACGCAAAATTCGACCATGCCTCTGCTATCCAGAATGGTTGAACGCAAAGTAGCGATATAACGAAGAATCGAGAGCCCCAAAGTGGCAAGAATGGCCGAATCTTGAGCCACGATACAACGTTGTGGAGGAAGTATGATATAAAAAGCAGGCTTGCAGTCGAGCTGAGGTACCAGCCGTAGTTGGGGTCTTCGACGAAGATAAAGGTGCCGTGCCAAATGGCAAGAACAAGCTGAATCGGTCAGTACTTCGCATGTGCCTTGGAGCGATTTGTACAGCGAGACTTTCGAGTAAGCGGTCATGCGACCACCCAAAAGCAACAGCACTTTGCCGCGGCATCCATAAAACTCACCTCGAGTAGAATAAGCTTGTGAAGCCATATGCCAGAGCGGTAGTTACAGAAAACGATCAGAATGAGAACAATCAAGCTACCAACGTTATATCCTTGAGCCCATGCTTCGAGAAAGCCGCCCTCCGTCGTCATACTCTCTCTTGTCGGTGGTGAAGTGCGTGTCGTGGCTGTTCCGGGGAAGCGCTTTGCCAAGGCGAGCAAATCCATGCTGCTGAGCGGTGCCATGATGTCGTATCTTGTTAAACCTCAGATAAGAGTGAAGCTGGAACTGGAGCCATGTACGGCGACTGCCCTCCAGTGTCGAGCGTAGTGAAGTGAGCACCGGAAAAGTGGGTCAAAGTTGGATCAAGACTCCGGCGGGTGAGAGACAGCAAAACGGGACGAAAGAAACCTGGGGTAGGCTACCTTACATAGGATGGATGTACATACCTGCGGGTAGATCGTGGAGCAAATTACAACGTTCATACCTACGCCGCCCTTCCAGTGTGGCGGTAACAGGGCGGTCTGGCGGCGGGCACAGCGAGGCTGTCAAGATTGCTGGGCGCAGCAAGCCTCCCTTACTGGCCGCGGGACGGCCAAATATCCATGAACGTGATTACTTTGCCATTGCAACGGACATCCCGTCGCTCTAAAATCTGACAAACTCATTGCGCATTCGAATTCCCCGTTGCGCAGACGCATGGACTGCGCGTTGGAGCAAATGAGCGGAGCCGCGTTTTGGTGTGATGCGTTGTTGATCGGCGGTGATGTCAGGCCGTGGCTGAGGCGTGGTTGACAGACAGGGCGGCCTTATCATCTGCTTGACACGCCTGCAAGAACCTTCGACTGACTCACGCCAAGGTCTATTGAGCCTCATTTACTGTGGTACATTTGCACGCGCTCATGGCTGCGTGCTACGTATCTAGCGGTCTACTTAACATCCGCTACCGTAGGGCGAGTAAGCCATTCAGCTCGCGGGTAGTATCTGTGTCGGGCGAAAGAGTAACCCGTGTCAGCACTCTACCTGTACTACGGAGGACGTCAACGAGAGGGACGATCAATGCCGTGACGGGCAAATATGTAAGCCATGGTGACGGAAGAATTTGTCAGGTCGTCGAGACAAAGGCGAGAAGGTGTGAGCACGGGATCATCTTACCGAGTAATCTCAACGAGTCGTCTGCTAGAAGAGGTTATCTCGTAAAAGAAGTAGATGCAATAGCTGAACAAACTGTAAACACACAAACAGTTGTCGCAAGTTTCACTCACAGCCCTGTCAGGTATCAAGAGGGGTGACGAACAGGTGGCGTTCCGATTGGTAGGCGCGACTAGTTCAGGGGTTCAAGAAGCAAGGGGAGGGAACAAAGAAACCCAGTCTCTCCACTTTCTTGCCCTACGCGTGGTATTGTTGCCAAAACAAGCCCTGTAACATTATGACTGCTCTATTTCGCTTTGTCCGCGACACCTACGCGTGTCTTGCCCCACCGGAAATCGTCCAACTTGTACAAAGTGTAGAGCTGGGTGACAAAATTAACAGTTGGCCCAAAGAAGCCATACATCCAGAAACCGATGAACGACTGAATGATATCAGGAACCGAATCAGAGGCTGCGACGACGACCAGCAGGTCGTAAACTAGCCGATAGTTCTCAAGAATAATCAGGTAGAATTTTGTTTGGTTGTCAATTTGTCCTACGGCTTGATGTCAGAATAGAATCATCAGTTGCAACTATAGCGGTACGTACGGTAGTATCTTGACACATAGAGCGCTGGGTTTACGGTCCAATGCAATATGGACGTGAATGCGGCTACTCTCTCGATCCAGCCTGTCGTCTTACGACTAAGAAGGAGACTGTCGCTCGTAAGTGGCCCTAACGTCCATCTACGTCTTTGACTCAGCAAGACCGAAGGAGTACTCGGCACTGTTGTGTACGCTCGCGCAGCGAGGCATACGCGTGTCCGGACATCGGCGTACTCTGAGAGAACCAGGCATATGTGATCTCTGTCTTCGCTCATCATGGATCGGATCGTTCGGAACAAGCCATCGGTGCCCTTCGGGTAATGTCCGAATTTGCCCAAGATATGATCGCCGCAAGTATATTCATTGACCCGCAACAACTGGCAGCACCCGGGCAGACAGGTCACCTTCCTGCTAGTAAGACTTTGACGGAGGCGACGGCGGTGCTGACCAACCAGATACTCGGCGTTTTGGTAGAGGTAAGAAAATGAAAATGGTCCCAAGGCTTTAGGATCCGGTCGAATGTAGCCGGTAACTCCCTGACACTGGTCGTCTTCTCTTACTGTCTGTATCAGATTGAAGACGCACTTCGTGTCAAACCTGGTATCTGCGTCTATTCCAACGGCATAATCCACAGACTGGATGGACGCCTTTTCCAGAAAGTTCGTCAGTTCAGCAAAGAGCCTGGATGAAAGCATCGCCAACGAAGGGCTCGAATGGCGCTGGTTGAATTTGCGCATGAACGATCGGATAAGAACGATGCCGTCTCGCTTGCCTCGGTTCTCGTTTTTGATAACGCAGATGATCGGAATCCCTCTGAACTCGCCCTCAATGATCTCGACGTCCATGGGAGCACCGTCCCACGCAGTGTACGCCTGAGCCATGGACCTACTTGACGGACGCTCAACAATATCATCTTTTAGATAAGCAGCAGCAGTTTTCGGTTCGCCCTTGCTGCTGACTCGGCCGTCGCAGATCACGACAATGGCTTTCTTGTGGGTATCTAATAACTGCTGCTCGGCCAACGAATCCAATGAGGTCATCAGTTCTGGATACGACTCGTTATAGCAACATAGCAGGTAGACAAAGTTCTCTAGCTCCTCTGGTATTTTTGGTTGGCGCCGGTACAATCTTCTTACGATGAAGAAGATAATGACGAGCGTTATCTCGGTGCAATCCACCACAATCCGAAGCATCAGTTCTGGAATCAAGTACCAAGAGAATTTGGACCAATTTGTGAACATGTAGATAAGGACGCAACTACATTCTGATAGTTAGCGATTCTATTCTTGTACCATGAATGGTGGCTCACTTACTTCAGCGGTATCAAAATAGATAGTACAACATATTTCTCAAGCCTCAGCCGCCGCGCGTCAACGGTTGGCAGATGTTCGATTGCGCTAGACAAAACTCGGGACGAGAAGAAGAAGGATCTTTTTCGGAGGTTGTTGGGCGTGTTCTTGATGTTGCCCGCAATATGAGCCCCCGAGCTCGTGGTCTCGAGGATTTCCATCGTTACGGACGTAATGTTTGGTGGTATGGTAGACGAATACTGCGATAGAGCAATATGGGATTTTTAGTACTTTGCAAACTCTCTCGGTGCAAAACGGGCCAAGAAGCGATCTGCGTTGTCGTCTCCACATCATTCAAGTATCTGGAACGTTGGGTACAATAGTGGTGTCAGGCGGTGTACACCATGATAAAATGCAAAGCACAATTCCGAAGTAGTTCCAGGCACCAGGTTACAAGATCGTCGCATCATGACCTGCATATGCAGGTCCATCTTCCCTAAAACGTCTATTTGGAGTTGTTTCCCGTCTTGATTCCGCACCCGCTCGGAGTGACACCGGTGATATCAGACTTCTGGGCCGCTGCAGTGCCGAAGCTAACCTTAGGAAGTATCGAGACTTGAGTTTAGTGTAACATTGCCGAATTATATTTTGTCAACAATCGTATGGTCTGGTGTCTCGAGACGGAGATGGAGTGTGCGTATGCGTGTGCGTGTGCAGCCTTGCGGGACTACGGATGTTAGGATGAACTGACGACCTAACCGCCAATATAACCGTAAATTCTCACATCATATCAACCCCTGTGTTCACTCATCCATTGCATCCGTTAGTTTGACTCGTCTTTTTCTGCAACATGACTTCATCAGCGTTCACAGCATCTCAAAATCCATCAGATTTGCCTATCTCTTCCTTGAATGAGTATGACAAAGCGCCTATTATCGCAATTATCGGGGTAGGCTATGTCGGAGAACATCTTATGGAAGTGTTCTCTTCCACTTTTCAGGTCATTGGCTACGATATATCGACTCCGCGTATAGAGAGACTGCGTTCGAAATATTCTTCGAAACGCCATACCAAGCTCTCAAACGATGAGAGAGACTTGAAAGACGCGTCTCACTTTCTCGTCTGCGTACCGACAACCGTAGGAGTGGACGGCAAGGTTGACTCCTCGCACATTTGCAGCGCAATAGCCATGCTCCAGAAATATGTGAACAACAAGTCCATCGTGGTGATAGAGAGTACGGTCGCAGTTGGGATGACGAGGAAGTTCCTTGGACCACTGGCTGCATCGCGCGGTATCTTTGCCGGAATGTCACCAGAGGTAAGCAGCCCGCATAGAGGGGAAGATCGACGACTGACAGATGTCCGAACAGAGGATTGACCCTGGCCGAGTTGAACCCCCTCCTAGATCGATTCCCAAAGTCGTCTCTGGACTTGACGACATCGTTCCAGGCTCGCTGGATGCTATCACACGATTGTACGAGACAGTGTTCGACACCGTCATACCAGTCAGCAAACCCGAGGTCGCAGAAATGTCAAAGCTGTATGAGAACTGTCAAAGGACCATAGCTATCGCCTACGCGAACGAGATGGCAGACGCCTGCCAGGGTTTGGGAATCGATCCTTTTGAGGTGGCACACACCGCCGCAAGCAAGCCCTTTGGATATCTGCCTATGTATCCCTCACTAGGCATTGGCGGTCATTGCATACCCGTAAATCCGATATACTTCATGTCGACTTGCAGTCTTCCACTCCTCCAGCAAGCTCATGAACGAACCATGTCACGTCCTTCGCGCATCGCCAGCCAGCTTCTCATTTCGTTACTGGAAGATACCCAGCGCAAGCACGGTGCGACACGCCGACCCAGTCTTCTCGTAGTAGGAGTCGGATTCAAGTCTGGCCAGTCGGATCTATCCAATTCGCCCGGATTGCAACTACTCAACTACATGCGCCAATCTGGCGAAGTAGACCTGATGTTCTGCGATCTTTTGGTAAACCAGAAGACCATACCTGAGGTGCCGAAACTGGAAGAAAGCTTATGGACACCGGACGCATTGAAGACATTTGACGCAATTGTGGTAGCTGCGAAACAACCCGGTCTGGATTACAATGTTCTAGATACCTTGTCAGATGTGCGGGTTGATGTTTGGAACCGATGACAGACTGGACGGCTATTGTAAAGCGGGCCGAGTCCCGTTTACAGAAGATTCTTTAACTATCTCCAGCTGGCCGTTGTGTCGTGGAATACACCTTTTGGATATCCAGTATTAGTTGAAGGAAGGTACTCAGCCGGAGAGACGAAACTATCGGCCCGCGTAAATGTCCGAGAGGGAAGATCCTTCCTGCAGCACGACCGGCGAATTCTGTAACGAATCCGTTGACATCGGGCCTACTGTGGTTTCGTGCGGCTCAAGTGTCTATTTGAAGTCCCAAGACCCAAAAGCGGTGAGGATGAGTATCGCAACCAACGTTTAATTCGAACATGGAAATTCTGACGAGAAGCGCACGCAATCGTCTTACCTTACATTGCTACCACCGAAATGTGATTTACAAAAGCTGAACTATCCCCCAAGTCAGTCAGCCGAATATTCAGTCCACCATGAGTAATGCACTGGGTGGTTTTGATCCACTTTACTACTATCCGCTGGGCAATATATGTCCCATAGCACAGCCACTCGTCAGCGTCACGAACCTTACCTATGGAAGATGTGGACCAGGAGTTCGCCAACCGCCTTGTAACCATTGCTGCTCGGAAGATGTGAGTAGTCAAAAACTCTCCGCATCCATTACCCTGTTAATCAACACGCGTAGGGCTACCACATGTCTGATTCGAATCATCTTGGCGTACCGATGTGCCTCGAAGAGTTCGGACTAGCATGTGATGGCTCTAAATGGCCACCGGGATTTAACACGTCAGCTACTCCAAGGCCAAGGCTTGGAGATGTTCCGTATGGGAAGAAGTTCAGAAGTTGCACAGTAGAGGGTACACTGGCGCTTACGTACGACGATGGCCCTTCACAATGGACCCCCGATTTGCTTGACATACTGAAGGAGCATGATGCCAAGGCAACCTTTTTCGTCTCAGGCATCAAGCTCTATGATGACTTGGTCAATCATCGTAGCGAAAAGACCCCTGCGATTATAAGAAGAATGTACAACGAAGGACACCAGATTGCGGGACATACTTGGTCCCACCCAGACATGGACCAGCTGAATTCGCAACAACGGAGACATGAACTGATAAAAGGAGAGATTGGGTTCGTCGACATCTTGGGTTTCTTCCCAACGTACATGCGCCCACCCTACAACATTTGCGGGGCCGAATGCCAGACCGACGTCGGAGAGCTCGGATATCATGTGGTGAGTGTGGAGGCTCCCGCTATTTCGCAGATTACATGAAGAAGCAAACTGACTCCGACGAAAGACTTCGAATGATATCGAGGGCCGAGATTGGGCAGGTAATTATACCTTCTCCGAAGAACATTTTATGGCAAAAATTACGAGTAAGGGTAACCGTCAGGGAGTCCGCGCCTGGATGGGCTTAGCGCATGATACTCACAATCAATCGGTGTATCGCTGGACGCCATTCATGATCAAAAATGCGAAGGAGCGTGGGTTCAAGCTGGTGACAGCGGGCGAGTGCTTGAACGATCCAGAAGAGAATTGGTATCGAGATCCTTTGACGGGTGAAGCGGTTCGTGATCTGCCTCCCAAAGGTACACTGTAACGTAGATGTCATTGTTTCAAAGCTTTAGCATGATAGAAGAAATGGAACGGAGAGTTGAGTGTGTTTCATGGAAGAAGTCACGATGGAATGTTCAAGAGCTGTCTGGAGCATGGTCGCGACGCGATGACGTCCCAATCGCGTGCTAAACATCGTCCGTGCATTCCCAAACCGTTGTACCAGCAAGCAACCCAATATCCTTCAGTATCGATAGTCATGTCACGTACCGCCATACCGCGTGTAGTACTACGTATTAGCTCAAGAAGCCCGTTATGCGCATCTTCGAGGACAATTGAGGCGCCTAGCCGCAGAATGTAAGCTTCAATTGCTGTTTTGCGCAGACCCCTCCGCTCACACCACCCAGTCCTCTTTTGCGCCCAACACCACAATGCTCTTCTCATGCCGCTCGAAGCTTCTCAGTGAGCACACACCTAGAAAAGAAGGCCGGCAAAGCGAATAAAACCCGTGCGCGAACCGACTCAGCCCCGCCCGTGACCAACCCAGGGCCCCGCACGCCTACCGATGAAGCCTACGATATCTCGGGGCTCGAGGCACGGATCCTCAGGGCCCTGGAGAAGCTCACGCATGATCTTAGTCAGCTGCGCGGTGGAGGAAGGATGAACCCGGATATCGTGGAGAGCTTGAAGGTGCAATTAGGCACGGCAGGACACGGCAAAGAGAGCGTGAGACTGGGAGATATCGCACAAGTCGTCCCGAGAGGGAGAGTGCTGAACGTCATTTGTGGAGAAGAAGCGGTACGTACAAGCGACCACTACGACAGCATCAGGCATTGATTCCATACAGCACATCAAGCCCATCAGCACCGCGATCGCAGCTTCACCGCACTCGCTCACGCCTCTTACACCCGAGCCCACCAATCCTCTCACGATCCAAGTCCCGCTACCACCTCCGACCGGGGAATCACGTCGCATGGCCGTGGCGGAAGCCGTTAAAGCCTCGGAGCGCGCAGACAAAGATATACAAAAGGAGCGACAGGATCACAACAAGAGGTTGAGGAACTTTGAGCTCAACCGCTCCGTGCTGCCAGATGATCTTCAAAAGGCGAAGAAGCAGATGGAAGAGGTGGTGAAGAACGGACACGAAGAGGTTAAGCGCATCAGTGACGGCGCGAAGAGGGTGCTTGAGAGTCAGTAAATAGCATGCTGGAATTGCACTGTTTGAAAGGTACATTGATATCGTGTCACAACACTCAAAAGCTCCGATATACCGCATGTGCGATCGCGAGGTGTCGCGCCCATACGCCTCTATACAGACCCCGCCTTAGGTCTGCCTTATGAGCCCATGCATATGCTTACATACCTTCAGAATTATGTTGGCCAATAGAACTATCACGTACTACCTGAAGCAACACATTCTGCAAGACTCCAATTGAACGGCATGTCATGCAGCATGAACACGAGCAAAGCGAGAAGCTCAGCCTCCACAACAGGCTTGGCACGACCCCTCGTGCATCAGCAGGTGATCTTGGAAACCACAACATATAGGAAGTCGCCAGCCAGAGCAACTAGCTGAGTTCATTAGGCACGAGAGATGAATCTCGTAATCGATAGCTATGACGACTGCCGTAAAGCCAGAAGACACCGATACGGTCCAGCTTGACGAAACAGATGAGAGGAAGGTATACATGTGTTGATATCCGCAACTTCTCGCTGCATCTATGTTGACCCAATTTAGGGTCCTACGATCACGACGAAATCCTTACCATCAACTGAAGGCGTCGAGATCACCCGTCTACCTACGGAAGATAATCTTCAGCTGCTGACCAGCAGTGGACCAAAATCGACGTTTCATATCTACGACAAGCACGGGTGTCACAAGTGTATCTCACCAATCCTTGACCCTGTGCTGGAACAGCGTTCTGGCCCTACCGTTAAGCAGCAGAAAGCGAAACATAAAGAGCGGAAGGAACGTCAAGACGCCGGTCTTCCTCGTGTCGAACCAGACAACAATGCCTTCTTCCTACACCGACCGTATCTTGCCTTCCATGTGCCGCCCCGTGTTCTTTACATGGGCAACAGCAAGCGCATGGCACAACCTGCTGTTCTAGTACACGAGGGCTGTTGGTGGAAGGAGTATAAGCTCCAGCTACTTCCATCTATACCCGACATAATCGACCCACGTGGGGTAGTTGCATGGCGACACAATGGAGGTGACAAGAAAGCGCTCAAGCTTGACGATCACAAGTTCAAAGGCTATAGAGTCCGAACATGGAGACTGTGGGGTGAGACGGGTAAAGACTACGTACACTCTGTAAAAGGCATACGCCAAACTGGCGACGGTATGGATCCTGATGTGGCTAAAGACTCCAGCGTCAAGTCGGGAGAGCCTGCGATGGCCAACGAGGTAGTGTACCTGCGGTGGAAAAACCCTCTATCCCGTCACACAAGATGCTATCACTTCCACTATGCAGGCATCGACTTCTTCTGGAAAGGAACAGGTTCTGTCCAGGAATCTCGAACCTGTGGGTTCATGTTGCGCTTCAACCACCTGAAGCTAGTAGCCAAGTTACCAGTCACTGAGAAGAAGGAAGAAATGCAAGTTGAGGTATGTTTGGGAACATACACGTCATCCGTTGCGGCTAGGAAAAGTGGTATTCTGGAGTTCTTTGATGCCGTTATCTTGCGATTGATTGACGAGTTCGCGCCATCTATGCTAGCTCGGCCAGAAGAAGAATGTGATGAGAAAGAGCAAGATGTAGCAAGGATTTCTCGGATGAAGAGGAGCACGCTGTATCAAGTATTCGTCGCTACTGCCATGTGCATGATCAAAAGCGAAAAGGAAAAGAGACACACTTTGCTGGATCTGATAATTGCCGGTATTACTGAGGGTGGTGGTGCAGGTGGGTGATTGTATACGAGTTCACGACTTGGATAATGTAGCCAAATCCATACAATGTTCATGAGTGCGTACAATATAGTTTCGTGATTAAGAAGTGTCAAGGTACTGGTAACAACTAAGCCTCGGCTGGTGTAGCTATCGATAAGCCTCGCGCTAGACATTGGAGTTGGCCACCACTCATGACGTGGGACATTGCCTTTTCTTCAATTCCAACGGCGAACTTTCCTTCAACATCGCATTCTTGTACCTTAGCTTTTCTGTATGCCCGCATTTGCTTTTCCGAGACAGTATATCTGCGCAGGCCGTTTGCGCGCGCACCGAAGATTCGATGTCTTCATTTCATCCCGAGTCGCAGCGAGTACGCCTCTGAGGCGATATGGGCAGACGGCCACACAACACAAACCGGAAGATGACGGAAAACATGAGGAAGAAGGCACCAGGGAAAGAGTGAAGGAGTCAGGAGTAGAAGCTGAGAAGGAGGAAGGCGCGTTCACGCGACGAATGCGTAATATGAGCGAAGAAGCGTTAGAATCTGGAGGCCATGGCGCTATCAAGGCTGTCGAAGAGGCAGGATTTAGTGCAGACCTCAAGGCACAACTCGAACAGCGCATCGCATCCGCAAACCTCAGATCTTCCGAAGCAGAGCTGCCCGACTACGCCTCTCGCCACACACGCGACCTTGCCACAACCGAAGCGTGGACCGGCACCGAGTCTCTCCACGATGCTAGCCTGCGCATGCTGAACGATGCCCATAAGCCGTTGCGACTAGGGAGACCACCGAAAATGCCCGGCGTGCCGATACCGCAGTCAATTGACACCGGACATAGTCGGAGCAAAGAGGGTCGTGGCTTGCGATTAGCCAATGCACGCGACAGGAGTACCGTGTATGCAACAATCAAGGACGACGAAAACATGGAAGCTTTCGACCGGGAGAAGCGCCTGCAGGAGCTCAAAGACCGCTTCGAACCGCATGCGCGTGCCATCGTTCCTGGGTCCATCCAAGGACTTGCCTCTCTTGCGAATAAAAGGATCGAAGATGCAATTGCTCGTGGCCAGTTCAAGAACATAGCTCGTGGAAAGACGGCAAACGTGGAGCGAGACTACAATGCATCGAGCCCATTCATCGATACGACCGAGTACTTCATGAACAAGATTATACAAAAGCAGGAAATTGTGCCGCCGTGGATCGAGAAGCAACAAGAGCTCACAGCGACAGCAAGCAAGTTCAGGAGTCGTTTACGGGCGGACTGGAAGAGACATGCTGCGCGTGTGATAGCCAGTAAGGGCGGATCACTGCTGGACCAAATCAAAAGAGCAGAAGCGTTTGCCAAGGCAGAGCTCATTGCGAATCCTCTGAAAAGGAAACAAGAGACGCTTACCACTGTGGACGATGATGGGAATATGTCACAGATTACGTTATCGGGGGGGCTGAAGGTGAATCCAGCAGGCGAAGGGTCGAACGGAGAGCCCGTGGTCACGGAAGAGGTTGTAGCGAAGATGGTCACACTCGATGCGTCGCCAGAAGCTGTAGCGCAGGACCCAGGAGCAGCCACTGTAGCAGATACGACTACGCAAACCATGGAAGTACCTGTCCCCACGCCTGAGCCGGAAGTGCCACCTGCACCTTATCCCTTCCGTGACCCTGATTGGGAACGCATTGAAGGTAGCTACTGGACGGTCGCTATCAAAGACCTGAACGACAAGGCGCGCAGCTACAATCTCCTAGCACCCGAGCTAGCTAAGAGGCCTTACTTCAACCTGCAACGCGAGCTGAACTCCTGCTTCGCCGACGTCGCGCCTCAGCTTGCCGGGGCCATCCTCGAGCGTGCGCGGAAACCACCTAAGAAAGTGGATAGCTGGCAGAGCTCCAGCCAGAAGAGCGTGCTGGACAACATCATTGGAGGGCCAGTTCGCGTGCGCGACGAACGTCGCGAGAAACAATACGGCTTCAGGCAGTTTTGGAAAGATCTCTGGGCCGATAAGTCAAGCAATCCGTATTGAATCACTACCAAGGCCGATGATCATCGTTTCACGGCACGCCAAACCTCGTTACTCTTGTCCTCGAACCAACTCGCCCACCGTTTACGCAGCCTTCATGCACGACATCGAGTAAGAACTTGATCAGCAGCACTTGCCTTCTCGCCTACCCCCGGCTGCTGCGTAGTGGAGCAGCGGCTTGAGGCTAGACGTCAGATCCGTCTGGATATCCCGGTTCTGGCCTTGGTTTTGCTCTTTCTGCCGTCATGGGGCACATGCACGTATGTTCAAACATGGACGTGGATTGTCATCCTTTTAACCCGAATCGAGAGCGCGCTACCAGAGCGTTGGGTCGATAACGCAGGAATGAGGCGTCGGGAGTGCCGTGACGGGCAGGGGTTCGTACGACCGATGCTACGCCCTCCGAGACCTGGCTATACGAATGCGAATGTCCTAATTCGGAGCCAGCTGCATGAGTTTAGCTGCTCGGCAAGTCTGATTAGAAATAGAGGCGTTTGAACACACCCGGTTTCTGGTATTCAACTGGTGATGCTATGTCTGGGATGCTGAAATACGCGAGTTCGACCGTCACACATGGTCGATCATTGGCCTTGTCGCCTCGCAAGGACATGGTACCATTGAAAACAGATAGTGTCTATGGATAGACAGTCAATACTCATCTCTTGTTGATGGATAGTCGTCCGGGTTAGCAGTACGCCGAGGTAGAAGGAGACGATGCTGTTATCGGTGTGCATGTCATCACCATACATCTCTCAGGTAGACTCTGACTGGCTCCAGGCTACGCCGCTGTGATCATGATACGTGCTTCCAGTATGTTCTCCAAGGACATCGCCGACACCTGGTTCCTGTCCGATTATGATCCTGCCAGTGCATCTGGATCCTTTTCCTTTGCTGATTGACCCACCGATTAAGCGGCAGGATTATGCGCAGAGAAGACTTGTTCCGTCCTACCAATATCGGGTTTGCTTAATCTTAGGACTCGATACGAAATCCTACACCAAAACTCGCGAGTGAATGAGATTGGTCTATATGACGCGCGGTTAGTGCGGGAGGTCATGATACAAACCGGGTAATAACACTCGAATTTTTGATCCTACGCATGCATGCTTGCTATCCTTCCGTGTGATATGCCTTCGCTGATCCAGAAGACGATCGCATATAACACTTTTCTTTTCTGCGCTTGGCAGAAGATGATCTCCCGTCGTCCCATTCACTACGCAGACATTTGCCCCACACGAACTTACCGATCAGACGAGCACATGGGGAAATTTTCAATCCCAAAATCCCATGTCTTCCGTTGACAGTAAAGCCTGCTTTTGAGTAATAGTAAAGCATCATTGGTGGAAGAACCCCATGCCCACATTGAGGAAAAGAAGTAACATTGTCGATCATGACTATTGCCCTTCCAAGTATACAGCCCACACTCGTTTGCGCTAGCACAATACCGCTAATCATATCTCGTAATTAAACTTCCGTTGTATCCAAAAACGGATACTGATATTGCCCTTTCTACTTTACCATACCGACCGAGTGAAGATTCATCGTGCGAAGCTAGACCCTTTATAGCAAACCCGTTGCCCGTTTCTGATGTGACAGACTCGCTTCGTATCATGTTGGTACAGAACCATGCCAAGTACCCACACCTGTGGCAGCTGTCACTGCCGATCCGGTATAGTCGGACGATTAGCCTCCCGCAGTAGCGGTCCTCAGTGCAACACCCACACTGACGGCACTGTCACTTCGCATCCTGTTGTGCTGATTTGTGCCGGTGGTCGATTGAATCTTCCCCTTGCGGACCGCAGTACCTTGGCGTACATTGTTGCCCATCTTTCTTTCAATTTCACTGACGACCCGAGCAATGGGTAATACTGCATCGACTTCCACTTCCTTCGTGTCTGTGCGAGGGCTTTCCTTCTTCGACCGGCTCTGCATGTTCCTTGTGTGATCGCTCTTGCCAATGCAAGTGTTTTCGGTAGCTGCAGTATGTGTCGACTTTCCTGCGCCATCGAATGGCTGGCAAAAGCAGATGCGTAGAGTGTGTCCGGCTAGCGGACCGAGGACTCCTATGTCGCGTTTGTTCGTAATCTCACAGGAATCAATCCGCTTCGTCCTGGCACCTGTGACATTCCCGCCTGTGCGATTCCGAGGTATGCTAACGGAGGCGGTTGCTGCGGCTCTACGGCTGGAAGCCTTTCGCTTGCAAATCACCCGTCCTTTTCCTGACGAAGTGCAGCTCGCAAGAATAGCCGTGATCAATCGGGCTCTCTGAAATCTCGCCTCGTCTCTGAGATCTTCGGCAAAGGACCGGGCCGACTTGCGTCGTTTGTATTGTGGGCGTGGCTTGTTCTTTTCGTGCGAATGACGCGGTTTGGTGTGAGGCGCAAGACCCTCGGTCAGCACTATCCCGTCACAGCCATGGACTGATGGAGCAGGTACAATGAAGCATTTTGTGGAGCCGGTTGTAGAATCGATCTGCGACAGCTCAGGACGTCTATAGTTGTGATGGAACCGTAAGTGCGCAGGAAGCGGAGCCGACGATGTGGGTGGTGTGGTCATTGGCCTCAATGAGGGCCTTGGAGGCGGTAGCCATGTCGTTGTGGGAAAGGCACTATAGGTCGTGAATGTGGTTCTATTATCGCAGTACGATGTGGTCGCAACGGGTGAACCACTAAGGTCTGAAGCGCTCGTTGTACCAGGCGTTGAGCTGCCTTCTGGCTGGATAAGATTACCTGATGGAGAGAAGAAAGAAATCTTGGGTGTGTCGTAGTTTGGGCGAACGATACCCGATGCAGCAGCTATTGGTAGTAAAGATGTCAACGCAGATGATGTGATTGAGCAACGCGGGGGTACCGCTTCAGGAACTTGATTCGGATCAGGGGGAGACTCGGAAATTGAAGCTTGCCTCTCTAACTCGGCCATTTGTGGTGTAAACCATACCGGCGCGACAGGTGTGGGCGGGCGCGAAGAACGCACTGGATGAGAAAAGTCGTGCTGAAGGTCAACATCAACGCCCACCACTGTTCCCGAATAGGATGTGGACATGGTACTACAGAAACTCGTGTTTCGACTAGCTTCCCTCGCACGTTCATGCTCTATTTGCGAGTGGCTGATGTTACTCGATGTGGAGATGCCATAGAACGTCTGTCCAGCTGAGATTGTGTTCCTGCTTTCGTTTGAGAGCGTTGGTGCTTCAGCGCTACGGCCTCTGGGTGCTTCATCGCGTGGTTCTGGGTGCACAAGACGCACAGAAGGGGACCATTCACGCGAACGAGCTACAACCGAAGGTGGTGGTAGTTGCGCTACGGCTGCAGGCATACTTTGCGACTCCAGCGGATACGTTTTGGCATCAAGTAAGGATGGCATCGCATCAGCTGAAGATCTAGGATCCACCATGAAAATCTGCCCATTTCTGGTCTGATCCACGGGAGCTAACAGTCTAGTTGCGCTCAGGGACTGAGATGCACTGGGCATACGATATGGCGTGTCATGTCTGTCATCGCTCAGTTGAGACATGTCAGAAGCGGATAAATGGCTGTATGGACTATCCTCGCTCGTCTCCGGCCGGTCGTCGTAGTGCTCATTGAGCGATGCCTGCATCGAAGACGATCTAGACAGGGTTCTCGAGGCAGCTCGAACGTTATGTACAACGCCACGAAAGAAGCTTTTCACATCCCTGGAATTTGCTTCGGGGTCTCTCCTGCCGATTTGATACGCTGTAGATTGTGAAGGCTGAATAGTGCTTAACGCAGGTTGTGTAGCGGCATGATCAACCCGGGGAGAGGTTTTGGGATCCTTGCGCAAAGGCACATCGTACCCTTTGCTTGGTGCGTCTAGCACGTGCTCAAGGTGAGTGTCTTCGGTGACGCGCAGAAGATTACGATGCTCTGAAGTATGGGAAAGTTTGTTCGGAGCGTGGGTTGGTGAGGTATTTTCCACCACACGCAGCGAAGGTAAGCGGCCGACACTGAGGAGGGAGCCGTGGGAGTTTAGCGTGGAGTAAGAACCCTGCTCCGCAATGGTTGCCAAGGGCGCCCCATTGGAGCGATTTGCGAGCCGGACGGCAAGATTGTAGGGAACGGCTCGAACTCTGGCCTGTTGTTGGTAGTCCATATCCTGCTGCTCGTATCCAGCCCCGGAAATATCATGGCAGGTGTAACCATCGTGGTCTTGTGCAACACGATGTCCGTCGCCCCCTTGTGCTTGCGGTTGCGGTCGAATGCGCGAGGAGTTCGTATCTACGAAAGCCTTGTAATAGGCGAAAGGATCCGGATGCGAGGCATGAATCGATCGAGATGGCGGATCCGCATTCGCTCCGGACAGATCTGATGCAGCTGGACCACATGCGGGTTCCTGGCGGTTGCTGCAATCCAGTAAATTGGCGTTGCGGGGATGTGCGTTAGGCGTCATGCTCATGTCAGGCCATGAATATATTGCCAAAGATGAGATCCGATCGATGCTAGATCATAACGTGCATGAGTGTGGGACCCTGCCGATAGCAGCAACTTTGTTTGTGCGGTACAGGCATCCTAGGAAGCAGCAGACATCCGACAACGCCCTCTCCGAGGTTGTATGGTTTAGGCAGGAGTGTCCGCGATATGTTCCTACGCAACCGCCCTGTCGTATCTCGTGGCTGCTCACTCGCCATTTCGGAGATGGCGGGTAGATGTCATCACCAAGGGCGAAGTACTCGCCTAATCAAGCCCTTTCAGTCGTATGACCACCGCAGTAAGCCTAAGATGTCGGTCCAGTTTTCTGTGCCTCCTAGGCGCAAGCGATATCTGACGCGACATGCGGAAGGTCATCCAATCAAAATGCTCCCTGCACCCAGCTCGGAAACCCACGAGTATTCCCAGCTTTGGTAACGATATGCAAAAGCAAGACTGCCTGCCTTTTGGCCCTACGTCGGACCCTCCCGTGAACACGTCGCTTTTTGTTTGCTTACGGTGCGGTGGCTGCTCCCGCCTCCACGCAAACTCTAGGCCCCAGGCTTCCCTGTCCTCTGTTAGTGCCGCTGCGAGGTCATAACCCATATCTGTCGGTAACGCGTGCCACCCGACGATGACAGCATAAGATCGAGACTTAGTAGTAAGATCTTGATATAATCTTCAGAGTTCCGCAGTTGACCAAGATTGAATGGTTGTCCCTGCAAAGCTACCCTTCAGTAGGCTGCGCGTTCAGGGTCTAGCGTACACCGGCAAAAGCATCCGAAACCTTTCAAGGGACCTGGCCACGGGAACAAGTGGGTCGCTCCGCTCGTAATGTATACAACCCGTCCCTGAACGGACAAAACGGTCTCTTTCCTCTAGGCTCGTCTGCAGCGTCTTGGTGAAAGACTAGTTTGACGCAGTACCCGCAGAGACCATAGAACTTAGTGCAGCGGCAGGGTTACATGTCGACAAGGTTCACCTGGAAGCGTGGGCGTGCCAGGGCTGTGATGATTATGAAGTCAAGTGCCGAGCACATGTGGCTGTTGGTACATGCTCTCCTCCCTGTAGCTTCACATTCCTTCAAAAGTCCTGGTGAACGATTCGGGCAATCCAGCGATGTTCTGATAAGACTTCAATGCAGGGGTGACCATCGAGTCACAGTATTTCCTAATCTGGAGGGTGATTGCACCAGTGAGTTGGGTGTAGTGACGCCGCGGAAGCCACCTATCACCGCTAGAGTGATGATAGTCGATACGTCAGCTTCGAATCCATCTAGTAGGTATAGTATAGGCTGAACACACCGAAAAGAGGAAAGAAAAAAACCTCCCTGCACGTCAACCTATTAGCCAACGAAGTAGTTCTGCGCAAGGGGCAGCTTCATCAGGTATCTGACCGGTGTTAAACTTCGGCAGGTTCACTTTACGGGGTACCGGGAAGCATCCGTGCGCTGACGCTGGAGTATCGTATTCACACCGGCTTGGCTAACACTAGGGATGGGTGAAGTTAGTCGGCACAGCGAGATCTTCGATTGTTTCTAGAAGCTGGTGAATCTGCCATATGCGTCAGCCATATGAACCGCCCCAAACAAACTACATACCTTGAGTTTCGAATAGACGATAGCAGGGTTGCTCATGTCCGTTGATTTAATGTCGCTACAACGGTTTGGACGCCTCAGCCGTGACTGTTCTTTGGCACCTCGAGACGCCCTGGACTTGGTTTCATTGGTCGCTTGAGAGCACTGCCGGTTGACCTAGACTTGACGACGATCCTTACCTTGTATGGCTGGGTACGGATACGGCGCCCATTTTGCTCGCAGGGGCTTGGAGTTTAGACATGCTGCAAGTATACCCCTACTTGGCTCCCTCAAATAGGTTGTGGTTTGCTGATCTGTACACATGAACTGACACATCATTCCTGTGAGAAGACATGACTCAGGTCGGCCCGTGTTGACTTGAACCCACGTGTTGTCTTCAATCCACCCCAGCTTCAAGGGACGTCGACTTGAACCAGCGTCAGCGATTCGCAGCTGCTAATCGTGACGAGCCGAAATCCGCTGAAAACGCTGAAAACGCCATGTGGTGAGCCGTGTAATCGTGCATTTCGCTTGTGGCTAGTATACGTTGGACCCGAAAAGTCTTCGATGTAGTCATCTCTCTCCCAGCAGTAAATGCTTGTCGTACTCATATCTGACCAGCGCTCAAGTCCGTTGAACTGGGCTTCGGAACTGCATTAGGCCTTCGACTTAGCGGCCCGATAGTTGCATGGCGGATGTTGTTTTGTTCGTCAGGCTAGGAAGAGCTACCGCCGATTTAGCTAGCGCCAACAGGACGGTATGATGATGTGGAGAGATCTACATGCCAGTGTGAAAGCACTGCACATCCCATGGATCTGGAGCGACATCCTTGCGGCAAGTCAGGGTAATAGCCTCTAACGCATACACCTCCCGTTACTGCAGATTGGGATACGCGAGAGCCAGGTGATACACCCTATCCACGTCAATAGATCGGTGTTGACCAAGCATGACACCCAGGATTCGCTAGCTGCATATCAAGCCACCTTTATGGAATGGCGCCTCAGCCGGACGAGTAATGGTGGTATTAGTCGATATCCTTCTGATGGGATCTGAATTATCTCGTGCTGTGGCGTATGCGCCGTGTCACAGCGGGATGGGAAGACAATGGATCTCTGCTGTCACATAACGGCAACTCCAGAAGATCTGCCGGCCTTCAAGGATCTCTATATGAGATATAAAGACAAAGGGAGTGCAACCCGATTTTCCTCATACCTGTTCGGATCTGTTCAAGGCTCAACAGTCACCTTCGTATCGCTGGTGGGATAAACGATCCTTTTAGGGAACGTTGCCTGAACATGACCCTGCCTCCTCTTCCCCAAAGCGCTGACAAGAGTGCCATCTGCGCTCGACTCGGGCTAAACGAACATACACACAAGTTGCTACTTGTAAGTCTCAAGCCGATGTTCGAGAGCTGTCCGCTGACTCTTTTGTCGCGCATAGAACGAAGCCGTGGTTGCTCGAAACGCTTTGAGCTCGAATTACTACAGCCTGACCGAGCAGTCTAGAGCCGACCCTTCCGTAGCAGAGCCATATAGATGGGACGAGATATCGGAAACTGCCAAGCATTCGCAGATTCTGACGGTTGTCCGCGATGCTTGCGCCGAAACGAGACCGTATTATGATATGGGTCGTTACTGGACCCAGGTCAATGAAGAGAACTGGGTTGCGAGGTGGTACCTTTGGCACAGTTTCCGCTACAGGTAGGTTGACGAAGGCCCTGGTATGAACCAGAACAACGCTCATCGTCTATACAGGGATAACCGACCAAGGGAAAGGGCCACCCCAGGTGGAGTTGGATCAAATAACGGCAGTAAGTTTGCTGTACTCCAAAGGGATCCGTGACATAAAATCCATGTTGCATTCGCTGACACATGGCAGGAACGCAGCTATACTATGATCCAGCGCGCGACTATTATCGAGGGTGATCGACGCAAACTTTCCGCTTGTGGCCGTAGCGACTTCCGAAGACAGAAGCAATTCTGCCTGCGACGATATCTCTTGTTTTAGATGTTGAGAATTTATCGTAGGTTCTGCTCATGTTGGGCGATGTAGGTGTTGCGGTTCCGGTTCACTCGGAAAATTTGTCTGCTCTTTGGTGGATGCTTCTCGTGCTTGTGTTTTTCTTCCGACTTTAATACTTGATGTATATTCCCCATTCGATGTTTCCGTATTATTGGTTTCCACAGACGTTTACTTCGATCTGGCCGCTGTTGGTCGCAGTCGTTCCTGCCTTCCTAAGATTGATGATGACGTCCTCTGTTGTTTTTCATAATCCCTTTTCTCTCTCTCTCTCTCTCACACACACACACATATATATATATACATATATACATACACGCATCATCCTCGCATCACAAATCGGTTCCTTTGAGCTTCCGTGGTTCAGTTGTGTCAATTGACACTGCAGAGGTACGAAGTAAAAGTGAGGTTCCTCTAAGAAAATGTCCATGGTCAAGTTACAGAATAGGTGGGGCAAGATTCTGGATCAGGGGTCCAATGCCGTAACAGTCCGGACTAGCAGGAAGCTGTTCGCTTTGGCAGGCGGGATGAGCCGTCAGATCTGAGCTCTTGTGATGAGGTCGCGCGATCGAGAGCAAGGAAGCATAACATAGCGGAGGTGGGGTTTAACAACTACTTACAAGAAGATAGAGAATCCGGAAAAATTCTCCTCTTGAAGTGTGTAGTCCCAATGAAGCATTGATCATACCGATATTTTGTAGCTTGTAGCTTCGTTTTCCGTGATCCTAGTCATGGGCTGACCATTTTCGTGCAACCCATGTCGATCATTACAAGTTCGCGCAGTAGCCGACGTAGATGGCTGTTAGGTGGGCATCGGCACTCCCAACATCACTTGAGCCGCAGATAGTATTTGTTAAATGAACCAAATTTACTGAAGGCCTAAAACAACATTCTCACAACTTCCGTCGCAATTCGAATTGATCGCGTACTAAAACTGTTTGTAATAATACCGGCACATTGTGACAGCCATGATTCGAGACATTTGACACAACCAGCGACCAAATTGCATGATATTTAACCGCGGAAGTATAGGTGCTTTGGGAAAGCACATGTAAGTCGAAGGGTGGGTGACGACTGCTGACGAAAATATTTAGTCGATCAACACCAGCCCGGGTTTTCCAAACGCCTTCGCTATGCAAAAATAGAAAGATTTGCAGTCTCCAATAAATACAACCTGTATATGCAATCAAACAGCTGCGTTCGCCGTACTACGTGCGACTTGTTCTTGAAGAGCCTTCTGATACTGACTCCGCGCCGCGTCGATCGCTCGAAGCAAGGGGTCCACGATTTGGTTGACAGCCTTGGCTCCTCCTCTGATGGCCTCGGGATCGAACTTCCTCTTCTTCCTCTCTCGCTGGTTAGCAAACTCATTTTCCTTCCGGGCATGCTCAATCCTGGCTGCGCGGTCGGCCTCTGCCATGTCAGCCACCGCCTTGATACGATCGAGTGACTTGTCTAGCGTCTCGATAAGACGCGCAATCTCGTTCGCGCGGTCTGGGTCCCCTGAGTAGAATACAGACCAGAAGTAGTGTAGGAATTCAACCGTTGTGTTGTGGGTCATGGTGAGGTTGTCAAGAACAGCCTCGGAGACATGGAGCTCCTTCGCTCGCTCGCTCGTGGGGATAGACTTGGACGATGAATAGTCATCGTTGTGCAAATGTCGTTTCTTGACAGCCGCTATAATTTGCGAAGAGGCTGCACTTCGGGCTGATTTGCTACCAACCTTGGTCTTCTTTGGAGCAGACCCCTCTTCATCGCTACTGCTTTCATCATCGATATCGATTGTAGAGTGGAGGTCAACGCTCAACACCTTGCCGTCGTCACTGCTAAACTTGCGAAGATCCTGCTGCAACGTCGAAAGAGCCTGTGCAGGAGTACGTTTTGTGTAAGTTGCAGCACTAGTAGAGGTATGCACGCTCTGACCGGCAGAGAAGAATCTACTCTGGTCTTGTACCCGAAGAACGACTCTGTTGTCATCATCTGCACGCTGTAGGTCGCGCAACTGCAGCTCTTTGTATGTCTCTTCATCCAACCCGGCAGGTCCATGCCGACTTGAGTCTGAGGGTGGCACTTCCTTCATCATCTTCTCGCTCATGCGATTCAAGACTCGGAGAATGGGCGCTTTCTCATAGTTGGTCGGGTTCATGGTGAAGTCGGGCCGGTTGCCTTGTTTCTGGCTGTGGTTGTTCTCATTCGCCTCGATGTTGATGAAGTTGGGAATTGAGGCGGCGAGCAGATCCTGGTTGTCCATCGTCTCATCATAAGTCAGGTATTTGTCAAGCTTGGGATCAAGCACGTCCTTTTCTTGGATGCGCTCTCCCTTGAGCTTTTTCATTAAGCGACTGTGAAAAAACCTCTCCCAAAAGTCACCCTCGCTCAGCTGGGGCACGTTCTCGTTGTAGGCTTTTTGCACAACCGGATGCTGTCTGAACAACAGCTCGATCTGCTCTTTCGTCAAGCTCAGCATGAGAGTGCCGTTGACCGACTTTGACTTGATGACAGAAAGCACGTTGTATGTTCCAGTAGACTGCGATCTTTCCGTTGCGTGTGATCTCAACATGTGCACGCGAGTAGACCAGAATTGCATAGAGAACTGTAATACGCCAACGGAATCAGGCTTCTCCGCTAGCGCTCGGTCGAAGCGTTGTCGAAGCGCTGGGCTCGAATTGAGTAGCGACATCTGGAGTGATGTATCAGCGAGCAGCTTCGCATCGTCGTAGTTTTCTTCGTTGTCTTTGCCGCCAGCTGTTACGGTCTGAGCCATGGCCATTGCAGCTGATGCGCCGCCGTCCCCTCCCTCCCCAGCAGCAGCAGCAGCAGCAGCAGCAGGAGCTGGGGCGGGAGCAGCCTGTTGCTTGGAAGCCTCGATCCATTTGCGCAATAGACCGGTTATGTTCTGCTGATCGTCGCGAGCGGTGCCGGAGGTAAAGGTGAGGGTATGGTTCCCGGCTTGTGGAGCGGGCTCCGGTACAACGATCTTGATGGAGGCTTTTGCAGAGGTCGCAGGTGTCTGTTGGAGATCTACGTAGCGTCAGCCATGTGCAAATGTGTTGTTATGGAAACCAAGACGTACTCCCAATGTCTGCTATGGCTATGGACAGCGGAGGATGCGCATTACTGGCCGCCGACGACTTCCACGACACCGTCTTGCCATCAGCAGACACAGAAACTCTGCCATCCTGCTTCTTGTACTGGGCAGCAGCGTCGGCCATGTTGGTGGAGGGGAGATGGGTCGCGGCGATCAGTGATTCTTTGAGGCTGACGCGATGCGGCGGTACTAGCCAGTCGTGGCTTCCCCAGATTCACGCGCTGCACGTGACTACGCATCACCCATCGCACAGGCAGGCATCCATGGATGACGAATGCCGCCCGCTGTAATCGGCACGCGGCTTAAAAGTTTATTCGGAGCTCTGGAGACTGCAAGGACTACAACAAAACGCACATCACTACCCAATGCTACTCTCCCAGTACCAGGGCGTCTTTGCAGGAAACACAGCCCGCATCAGCCAAGAGAGGTAACACACCTCAGGCGCAGCGGATATGTATCCGTGCCTCCCAACGTCAGAGGCTGCTTCCTCGTGCAAAGCTGCAGCGGGCACCACTTCCGCCTTACATAAGGCCTGCGCTGCTATTGGCCGGTGTTGCGAGAACATTCAATGAGCCTTCGATTCGCTGTGTGCAGTGCCGCTGTGACCAGCCGAGCATGGCAACGGCAGGCAGATGCAGCGTACCAGACGCGCAACGTTGCTAGGCGACTACAATGCGAATGTTTCAAGACTCGAAACCAGGCGTGAATTATATGGTGTTTGAGGCATTTGACGTGGTGACCGGTCGGAAGTGCGCTCGATCCATCATAGTGCGCTAGGCCGGAACACGGGGCCTTCGCATGTGCTGGGCTGCGTCAACTTCTACTGCCCATTGCTACTGCAGAAGCATTCTTCTGTCTATCGTCGTCCGCTTGGATGCCACCCCTCCCCACCTCCGCTTTGTTATTCTAATCCCGTCATGTTGCGCAACACCCTGCGCCAGTGCTCCCGCTCGCTCCAGTGCGCCCCGGCGAGAGCAACCTTCTCGAGCCTCGCACAGCCATCACGAAACGCCATCTCGACATGTCGCAGGCCGCTTGCGCTGACGCAGCGCCGCGGGTATGCTGTGTCGTCCGAAGACACCAACAAGGGCGTTGTGCGTACCTCTCCAGCGCCGCCTTCAAACTCTTCGACCCCATAGCTAACAATGACGGCATAGGACCCCAACGACTCGTTCCTCCAGGGCAACACGGCCAACTACATCGATGCCATGTACATGCAGTGGAAGCAGGATCCCGCCAGCGTTCACTACTCATGGCAGGTCTACTTCCACAACATGGAGTCTGGCGACATGCCCGTGTCGCAAGCCTTCCAACCGCCGCCCAACATCATGAGCTCGCCCCAGGGCGGCGCTGCTCACAAGCCCGGAATGGGCATGGCTTCCGCCGAAGGTACCGACGTTATGAACCATCTCAAGGTCCAATTGCTTGTGCGAGCGTACCAGGCTCGTGGTCACCACAAGGCCAAGATTGACCCGCTGGGCATCCGCTCAGAGGCAGAGCAGTTCGGATACAGCAAGCCGCGCGAGCTTGAGCTTTCCCACTACAACTTCACCGAAAAGGACCTGGAACAGGAGATTGAACTAGGCCCGGGTATCCTACCGCGCTTCAAGACCGAGACGCGCAAGAAGATGAAGTTGAAGGAGATCATCGAGGCCTGCGAACGCCTCTACTGCGGCTCCTACGGTATCGAATACATCCACATTCCCGACAGGGAGCAGTGCGACTGGCTCCGTGAGCGCATCGAGGTCCCCACGCCTTTCAAGTACTCTGTCGACGAGAAGCGCCGCATTTTGGACCGCCTGATCTGGGGAACCAACTTTGAGGCTTTCCTGGCCACCAAGTACCCCAACGACAAGCGATTTGGTCTTGAAGGAGGCGAGAGTTTGATTCCTGGAATGAAGGCCCTCATCGACCGAAGTGTCGACTTCGGCGTCAAGGACATCGTCATTGGTATGCCGCATCGTGGACGTCTCAACGTGCTCTCCAACGTCGTCAGGAAGCCCAACGAGTCCATCTTCAGTGAGTTTGCCGGTACTGCCGAAGCCAACGAAGAGGGCTCTGGTGATGTCAAGTACCACTTGGGTATGAACTTCGAGCGTCCTACGCCATCCGGAAAGCGTGTGCAGTTGTCTCTTGTCGCCAACCCGTCCCATCTTGAAGCTGAAGACCCCGTCGTCCTGGGCAAGACCCGCGCCATCCTCCACTACAACAACGACGAGAAGGAGGCTTCCAGCGCCATGGGTATGCTCCTCCACGGTGACGCCGCTTTCGCTGGTCAAGGTATAGTGTATGAGACCATGGGTTTCCACCAGCTGCCCAGCTACCACACCGGCGGAACCATCCACATCATTGTCAACAACCAGATTGGTTTCACTACGGATCCTAGGTTCTCTCGCTCTACTCCATACTGTTCGGACATTGCCAAGGCCATTGACGCACCTGTCTTCCACGTCAACGGTGACGACGTCGAGGCTCTCAACTTCGTCTGCCAGCTGGCTGCCGACTTCCGCGCTGAGTTCAAGAAGGATGTAGTAATCGACATGGTCTGCTACCGAAAGCAGGGTCACAACGAGACTGACCAGCCTTTCTTCACCCAGCCTCTGATGTACAAGAAGATCTCGGAACAGCCTCAAACACTAGACATCTACACCAAGAAGTTGCTCGACGAGAAGACTTTCACCAAGGAGGACATTGACGAGCACAAGGCTTGGGTCTGGGGCATGCTAGACGAGAGCTTCAACCGCAGCAAGGACTACGTACCAAATTCCAAGGAGTGGCTTACTTCGGCCTGGAACGGCTTCAAGTCTCCCAAGGAACTCGCAGAAGAGGTTCTGCCCCATCTGCCAACTGCCATTGAGGAATCTCAATTGCAGCACATCGCAGAGAAGATTGGCGGTGCACCAGAGGACTTCAACGTGCACAAGAACTTGAAGCGTATTTTGGCTGGCCGCACCAAGACTGTCATGGACGGCAAGAACATCGACATGGCTACTGCGGAAGCGTTGGCATTTGGAAGCTTGTGCATGGAAGGCCATCACGTTCGTGTTTCTGGACAGGATGTCGAGCGTGGAACCTTCTCCCAGCGCCACGCTGTGCTCCACGACCAGGAGACTGAGAAGACCTACACCCCTCTTCAGAACCTCAGCGAGGACCAGGCCACCTTCACCATCTCTAACTCTTCTCTTAGCGAATACGGAGTGTAAGTCGCATTTCGTCCTTTTTATGTCTTGGCTTGACTAATCAATTGTAGGCTTGGCTTCGAATACGGTTACTCCTTGTCTTCACCCAACGCCCTCGTCATGTGGGAGGCTCAATTTGGTGACTTTGCCAACACTGCCCAGGTTATCATCGATCAGTTCATTGCCTCTGGTGAAGTCAAGTGGCTTCAGCGTTCCGGTCTCGTCATGAGCTTGCCGCACGGTTACGATGGTCAAGGTCCTGAACACTCGTCAGGACGTATGGAGCGCTACTTGCAGCTCTGCAACGAGGATCCCCGTATCTTCCCGTCCCCCGACAAGCTTGACCGCCAGCACCAGGACTGCAACATCCAGATTGCCTACACAACGAAGCCGTCCAACCTCTTCCATCTCCTTCGTCGTCAAATGAACCGCCAGTTCCGCAAGCCTCTTATCTTGTTCTTCTCCAAGTCGCTGCTCCGCCACCCGCTCGCTCGCTCTAGCATTGAGGAGTTCACTGGTGACTCGCACTTCCAGTGGATCATCGAAGACCCTGCGCACGCTACTGGAGAGATTGAGTCGCACGAGGGCATCAACCGTGTCATCCTCTGCACAGGTCAGGTGTACGCTGCGCTTGTCAAGGAGCGTGAAGCACGCGGCGAGAAGGATGTTGCCATTACCCGTATCGAGCAACTTAACCCCTTCCCATGGCAGCAACTGAAGGACAACCTCGACTCGTACCCCAACGCGCAAAACATCATCTGGTGCCAGGAGGAGCCCCTTAACGCCGGTGCCTGGAGCTTTACACAGCCCAGAATCGAGACGCTCCTCAACCAGACCGAGCACCACAACAGACGACACGTCATGTACGCTGGACGCAACCCTAGTGCATCTGTAGCAACTGGACTCAAGGTGTCTCACAAGAACGAGGAGAAGGCTCTGCTAGACATGGCCTTCACGGTCAAGCAGGACAAGCTGAAGAGCGAGTAGAAGCGCTCTGGAATTTACAGGAGGGAAAAATCATCATTAATTGCATTACTCTATTCCCATTTCTGCGATGGAATTAGCTTGGAGTGGGTTTTAGGTAGCTGGACTTCATAGGGCTGTTCAGCTGTACATTTTTGATCACAACGAATGTATGTTTATGGCGTGTAGTATAAAAGCCGGATTTTCTCTTATCGTTTTGACTTGTAAATGTTGTGCTGTGACTACAGAGATGTTCGTGTCAAGCCGTGTAGCTCGGTAATAGGTAGCCCGAGTGCTATGCGTGGTTTCGGCGTTGATAGAGGCTTCATATGTGCCGGCGCAGCTTATGCATCGTGAACTTGCAATGGGCATTCTAGGACGCGCCGGAACAGACCAAAGCCAGAGTTATCTGCTCATACTTGGGCAATGCCACGTCGAGAAATTCTTCCGCCAGTGGGAATCGCCATGTTGATGACATTACGTTCATACAGAAAGGCATGGTATTGGAGGTTGAAAGGCGTTGAGAAATTGAGGCTCACGGGGCGTGGGATCGTGATGGCTCTATGTCCGCGGTCCGGAAAAAGTCGGGCAGACGTCAGTGTGGGATAGAGCCCCGCCATCCCCTCCTGGCGGACGTACCCCTCCACTTTTCCGTCTCCGCACCTGCATCATAGCTTGACAACCACGCGCTCCCGCAACAAAGCGCGTCAATTTCCGCACACGACTCGAGCCATGTATTTTCGCCCATGGCCAGACCGTGTCGAGCATCAAGCCCGGGAAATTTCCCACGAAATTCGGCCTTGATCCGGAGTAACTGTGGCTGAGACCGCCCGGCTGAAGTATCGTGAGTTGCCTATGATGTCCGACCAGTTGCCGAGGGCTATAGCTCCCAGCGCCTGCCAAACAAATAGCACAGAAGTGTGGTCCGCCTGCCCGACTCTACCCACCCTGACTTCATAACGATACTGCGCTCCGCTTTTTGCTGGACTCGACCTTGATAGCTTTTCACCATCCCTCTCTCCAAACTTCCCCATTCCCCATACTCTTTCCCATCTTCCTTTCCCCGTTGATACCAACTTGCCATTGTAGCTTCGTCATCCCTTACTTTTACGCATTGTACATTGAACAGCTCAAACATCTCACAAAATGGCTCCCAACAATAACGAGGGAGGCCCAGCGCAGGAGAAGATCAACACCGACATCATCACCCTTACGCGATTCCTCACCGAGGAGCAGACCAAGTATGCCGAGGCGACAGGAGATTTCACGTAAGTTTTGGGCTTCGAGAGAATGTCAGAGTTGGAGGACTAACCATTCTTGCTAGACTGCTATGCCACGCACTGCAATTTGCATTCAAGAGCATTGCCTACTACATCCGGAGAGCGACATTAATCAACGTAAGCCAACCCGACCATTCCCAGACGAAACAGCGACTAACATAAACAGCTCACTGGTCTCCAAGGCGCGACCAACTCCACAGGTGACGATCAAAAGAAGCTCGACGTAATCGGAGATGAGCTCTTCATCACCGCCATGCGCTCCTCAGGTCGCGTGCGCCTCCTGATTTCTGAAGAGCAAGAAGAAGCGATTGTCTTCGACGAGTACCCCAACGCGCGTTACGCTGTAGCCTGCGACCCCATCGACGGTTCCTCCAACCTTGACGCCGGTGTCGCAGTTGGTACAATTTTCGCGATATACAAGCTGCCAGAGGGCGCCAAGGGCACAAAGGAGGACATGCTCCTACCTGGCACCGAGATGGTCGCTTCAGGTTTCACCATGTACGGCGCCTCCGCTCAGCTGGTCCTCACAATGAAGGGCGGAAACGTCAACGGCTTCACACTCGACACTGCATTTGGCGAGTTCATCCTCACACATCCCGACATGAGGGTCCCCAAGACCAGGTCCATCTACTCAGTCAACGAGGGTAACAGCTTGTACTGGGAAGAGCCTGTCAAGGCTTGGTGTGAAAGCCTCAAGAACCCACAAGAGGGTGGCAAGCCATACAGCGCACGATACATTGGATCCATGGTTGCAGACGCATACCGAACACTATTGTACGGCGGTATCTTTGCTTACCCCGCGGATAAGAAGACTCCCAAGGGCAAGTTGCGTATTCTCTACGAATGCGCCCCCATGGCCATGGTTTTCGAAAACGGTATGTCCTATTTTAATCACATATTGATTCACTCTTGCTAACACGTGTGCAGCTGGCGGTTTGGCAGTAAACAGCAAGATGGACCGTATGCTCGAAGTCGTTCCCGAACACATCCACGACCGATCGGGTATCTTCTTGGGTTCAGAAGGCGAAGTCCAAAAGGTTATCGATGCGCACAAGAACTACAAGAAATAGGCGTCCGTGGTTGACTTGGAGCGTAAAATGGCGTACCATTGGGCTATTACTGGCATATGAACAGATACTTGCTGGTCAAGGTTCCATATTCTCCAACGACATATATAGTATTATTGAATGACGATACCAACTTAACCTGATTTTATCCTCTTCTTGTCATGTTTGTTACAAAACAGACCAACACTCTGCTAGGGATCGTAGGAACAAACGTTCTAGAAGAACAAGTAGAAAACATCACAGCGTATCAAAGAGCCAGTCATGAATATTGTAAGATCTATTAGGAGTATCGACTACATGCCTAAGATCTTACCTGCCACATCTCTCCTCTCAAAGCTATCCAGTCTGTACCAGATGCTCACATCGTGATCGTATCCACTCTCACACCCACCATAACATCTACCATGAATTATCGAGACGCCGAAAACCCGAACATTGAGAGCCAGCTTGGTATCGTAAAGCTGCTCGTGAGGTATCATACTGCTTGCGCAAAGAAAATCCATCCACAGACCCACACCCATATCATGACGTTTCGAAGACGGGGCGCCGTCTATGTTAACATGCACTAGAGTGGAACAAGGAAAAAAGAAACATGAAGAGGGGAAAACCAAACTCGGGAAATTTGAGATTGGTGGCGTCCGACAGTCCAGTCAAGGAGTCAGTCGCCGAGGAAAGAGGTGTCGTATCAGACTTGCCGTGACATGGCTGTAAGCTGATAACAGAGAAGAGGACATCGAATCGTGAAAACTTTTTGGGTGCAATGGGTCATGAAAGCCGTCCCGTATCGTAAGTGAAAACCGTTACCCGTGCGCCGTTCGCCGTTCAGAAAGATCATGCGACCATCGTTACTTGCTGCCGATCGAGAGATTCGCGGACCGAATCCTACTCAGTGGCAACTAGAAAGAGGTTTAAGCCTTCTCTTCCTTGATCTCCTCCTTGGGGGCTTCCTTCTCAGGCTCACCCTCTTTGTTCTTGACGTATTCGTCATAGACGCTCATGGCCTCCTCAACCTTGGCGCGGAGAGCAGCCTCATCGGAAGTACTGGGATAGTTAGCACATGGATTAGAAGAGCTTGAAACAAGAATACTTACAGGTTGATCAACTCGCTGTTGTCCATCTCGAGAAGCATACCGGTGATCTTGCCGGCGAGCTCGGGCTGCATCTCAGCGATCTTGGGGTAGAGAGCCTCACCGAGCATCTGCTTCTGCTGGCCGGGAGCAGCGCCGCTCAAAGCACCCATGTCGACGCCGGCACCGGCGGGACCGCCACGGCCGCCCTGAGGGTAGGGCATGGGGGATTGACCGGGACGAGCGCCCTGGGGACCGCCGCGACCACCCTGAGGAGGGAAGCCTTGACCGCCGCGCATGCCGGGAACACCAGCCATGGGGACTTGAGGCATACCAGGCATAGGAGCCATGGGGCCACCACGGCCGCCACGTCCGCCCATGGCCTGCTGGGCAGCCTGTGCAAGCTGCATGTACTGCTGGTTCATGTAGGCAGGGGGGAAAGCGCCAGGAGCCATGCCAGGGGGCATGTACATAGGAGGCATCTGCTGACCGTTGGGTCCGCCGCGACCACCTTGCTGGCCGGGCATACCGCCAGGGAAGCCAGCGCCACGGCCACCCTGTTGACCAGGCATACCAGCGGGGAAGGGCATCTGACCACGACCACCAGCGGGGAACATCATAGGCTGCTGACCAGGTGCGATGAACATCTGAGGAATGCCACCGAACTGCTGCTGCTGCTGTTGCTGCATGCGGAGCTGGTTGCGGGCCTGGATGGTGGCCTCGAGCTGGTTCTTGCGGACATCCTTGCGCTGGGCAAGAGCGACGTAGAGAGGCTTGCCCTCAATCATCTTCTGGTTCATCTCGGTGACAGCCTTGGTGGCCTCGTCGGGGTTGCTGAAGCAGACGAAACCGAAGCCCTTGCTCTTACCAAGGATCTTCTTCTCACCCTTGATAGTGACCTTCTCGCCGCTCTTGTTCTCGTCCTTCTTGTCGTCAGACGAGTCATCCTTGGACTCCTCCTTTGGCTCCTCCTTGATCTCGGCCTCCTTGGGCTCCTCCTTGACCTCGTCCTTCTTCTCGTCGGATGGGGACTCGGAGCGCCCCTCAGCAGGCATGGCGTCGCGCATGACCTTGGCAGAGGTGATGGTACCGAAAGGAGTGAACATGTCGCGCAGCTTCTCGTCGTCGACATCGTCGTTGAGGTTCTTGATGTAGAGGTTGACACCCTGGTACTTGGATTGCTTCTCAAGGCGAGCGGCCTCGTACTGCTTGCGGAGCTCCTCCTCACGCTCGTGCTTCTTCTGAGCACGGCCGACGTAGAGCTTCTGGCCACGGAAGTCGGTGTCGTTGAGAGCATCAACGGCAGCGGAGGCAGCCTCGTGCTTGATGTAGTTGACGAAGCCGAACCCGCGGCTCTTGCCCTGGTCATCGCGTGCGATGGAGGCGGAGGTGATGTCACCGTGCTTCTCGAAGAGCTCACGGAAGTCCTCGTCAGAGACCTCGAGGTCGATGTTCTTGACGTAGATGTTGGTGAAGTTGGCCTTCATCTCCTCGAACTTGCTCATGCGCTCCTTCTTGGGGATGTGGTGGCCGACGAAGACCTTCTTCTCGTTGAGCAACATGCCGTTGACGTGCTTGATAGCGTTGTTGGCGGCCTCGGCGGTCTCGTAGTGGACGAATCCGTAGCCCTTGGAGTTGCCGAGCTCGTCCTGAGCGACCTTGCAGCTCAAGATGTTACCGAAAGCAGCGAAGGTGTCGTGGAGAGCCTTGTTGTCAATGGCGTGGTCCAGGTTCTTGATGAAGACGTTGCCCTGGCCAGTCTTGCGCAGAGCGGGGTCACGCTGGGACCACATGATACGGCAAGGCTTGCCCTTGATGACGGTGTAGTTCAACTCTTCAAGGGCCTTCTCGCCATCCTCAGAGCTGTTGTAGTTAACATAGGCGTAACCGAGCGAGCGACGGGTAACAGCGTCACGGCAGACACGGATAGACGCGACCTGGCCAATCGAGGAGAACAGCTCGAAGAGCATGGCCTCGGTGACGGAGGGGTCGAGCTCGCCAACATAGAGCGACGCGGAGTTCTGGTTGTTCGCGGGGGCAGCGGTGGTGGGGGTGGGGGCTTCGGCCTGGGCAGCAGCGACGTTGGTGTCGACCTGAGCGCCGTTGGCGTCAGCGCCCTCCTGGACGGGAGTAGGGTTGGCGACGTCAGACATGATGTATATCTGCGGGGTTGTGTGTTAGTTGGAGGGGTCGAAATATTGCGGGCAGAATCAGGGTCGACATGTGCAGGTGCGCTCGCTTCGCAAAAAGTTTCAGCACTCACCTAAGTTGCAACAGAAGATGTGCGGGGTAATAGAGTCGGTCCAAATAGCACTGGCTATGCGGGCGCGCTGACTCCTTCTTCTTGCGAAAAAGGTGAGATCAAGTAAGACGTCTGTCGGGTTCAAGCGACAGTGGGAGACGAAGAGTTGGCGGTGGTCGTCGGACGGGCTTTTCTTGTTGTTTTCTGTATTTTTTTGTTTCTTTTTCTGTTATGAACGGTCCACTGGGAACCGAGGGCTTGGAGAGCTGTGGGTGTAGTTGGGGGTGGTTAAGCGTTTAGGGTGGGAGGGACAGACGAGGTCGCCAGTCTTTATGCGCAGGTGTGCGATTTTTTGGGTGGCCCGGGCGCTGCGCTAGCCTATTTAAGACGGCGCAACCAAGGCGGTGAATGGAGGAACCCTGTGCCAGGTAGACAATGGCGATGAAGGGCACAAATAAGAGTCTTATGAAATGGCGGATCTGCGGAAGGGGGCGCCGCTGTGACGATGCTTGTTTGTGTCTGTCTGGGAAAGCGCAGGTAGGCGTAACGGCCGTTGCGATAATGGACCCTGTGTATCACATGTCAGATACGCGAGTAGACGTAGACGAAGTGGGATGGTATCCTACAGTTGGTACTATGCGACGCTGTGTTAGTCCTCAAAGACTCGAAAGCTTAGGCCTCTGTTTCAGATACTTGCATTCAGAAAGGATAATAAAGAACAATTCGCACACTGTAGTGAGGGGTGGTCCTGCAGCCAACCAGCAATCCTGGGGTAAGGTGCATCTCTGTAAGACGACGCACAACATACACGCACAAGCACTGCAAGCTAAACAACGACTTTCGGAGACAAGCGCAATCACGCCTTAATGCGTGTTCATGCATTCAATAAACTACCAGATAATCTTTTCAGTACAGGTCTCAGACGGGTATCGGTACGGTGCGTAAATGCTAGAAAATTCCAACCATGTCATAATCATGCCCCTGCTACTCCTTCAGGGTATCGTCCCATCCACCTTGCTCGGTGAGATGGTCTTCTACACGCATTTTGCAGTTTTCAAGGCCCTTCCCAAGTGCCTCGTTCCACTGGCTTTCGACAAGACCGACCTTCTCCTTGAGGTCGTCCGTCAATCGCCGTTCCTCGTCTGCTCTGATAGCCTTCATCTCTTGATTGACGCCTGTCAGATCCTCGCCTTCCAACAGCCTTTGCGTCTCCAGAAGTCGTGAGCCTGCCGTCATAACTCCAGTCTTGACTTCGTGCAGTAGGCATAGCAAGTTGATCTGCGATTCAATGAACTGGTATGCCGAGCGACCAGCATGTGCCAATAGAGTGTACAAATACTGTAGTGGGTATTCGTGGTAGGCCGGCGTCTCCACATACTCCTGCGGTGGAACCAGAACCTCGAAGCCGTGCAGATTCCGAGGGACTTGCTGCACAATTTCCAGTAATCCAGGTGCGATGTCCCAAAAAGCTGACAGCTGGGCTTCGACACCCCGGGTCACGTTCTGTTCGATGACGTTCATGAGATCTTCGTAGCGCTTGAGCGTTTCCTTCTCGAATGTGACTTTGCGATCCTGTCCATCGCGTTGGAAGAAGGTTGTGGCTTCCTTGACCTTCTGTTCGTTCTTGGTCTGGACATATGGCAAGACAATGATATCCCTGTAAAGGTCGTTGCGCTCGTCTTCGAGTTCGAACATCTCCTTGTGTAGCTGCTCCCGCGCTTCGAACAGCCATTTGTGCAAGGTAAGCATTTCCAGGAGTTCTGGTTTTTCATCACCCTCTTCCTGCGTTTGATTGGGATTGGGCTCTTGCGCCTCGTTACACAAACGCCCTTTGAGATGCTCCATCGATGCGGTGGCTTTGGTAATACGTTCGCAGAACATAGCGTGCAGTGGGTTAGCGACTTCAGCCTGGAAGCTGTCAAATATCCACTGGACTACGTCCTGAGCTCTTTGATGCTCGCGAGCCTCGAAATCTGCTTCTGCCTTGGCCGCTTCTGCAAACGACATGACTCCATTGCGAACATTGTCTTGGATGTTGTACCGAAGTTGTGCTCTTCTGTCAGACAGCGATGCATTTTCTTGCTCTTTTCGTGCGTCAATCTTCGTCTTAAACTTAGCCTTTGTATTCTTCACTTCGTCGAGCTCCGATAGAGTTCGCAAGCTACTTCGGATAGTTGCCAGGTCAGGGTGGCTGTTATTGACTGCGGGGTGATGGCGTGGGTAGGATGGCGGAAGTGTGACGAGTCGGGATACATCCAGCTTATGTGGGTCCGGCGTTGCCGTAGCAGACCTGGAATAGTAACCATAAGGCTGCTGGTATGGTGGCTGTAGATTTTCCTCATGCAGGCCGACCTTTTCGGGTGGGTATTCATTAGGTCCATACGCTGGCCGACTGCTGGACTCGCCTCGCTGGTTTGGAGTGGATGGGTTCTCGCCTGCCCACTGCAAGTTCTCACGAGCTTCCTTTGGCAAGCTCATGTACTTTGATTCCCGCTTACTCCGCTCCAATCTTCTACCACCACCAACTCCAGAGGAGCCGCCGTCGCTTTCCCACCAGCGACTTGCTGACCGCCCTCTGGAATCTTGTTCATCAGGAATGGTGCTCATAGCCATACTTGGGATAGGCGACAGCGAAGGATGGTAATTGTTGACCCAAGAAGCGTCCCGAGCCTTCTGGCTGGATGCGCTGGATGGGGATGCTGGTTCTGTATGGGGAGTGAAGTTGCCAATGGAAGACGCAGGACTGGCAGCTGTCGTCGGCATCGAGGAGAAGCGTGTGTCGGGAGATTCGCCAGTTACGGAGCCCTGGGACCTCCTGTTACCCTGTCCTACAGGAGTAGCCTGGGTGTTTGGTGTAGCTGATCTGCGCCCAGAATTGCCGTACGAGCGCCATAAATCTCTTGTCAAATCCATAATATCTCCGGCCATTGCATCAAAAGCCCCAGAGTACCGATCACGACGAAGTCGTGACTCAGTAACAATGAACTCGGCAAATAGCTCCAGTCTATCTTGGTCCGTTTCAGCTGCCATCTCCTTCTCGATGAATTGTCGATGCCGCTCCATGGAGGCACGTGCGAAAGCATGCGTGTCTGCTGGTTTTGGTGTGCTCAAACTCGAGTTTGGTGCGCCGGTATGTGCGGTACTAGGCGTTTGGATCGCCGAATCATTTGCAGCTTCTGAGCAACGGGTCAGGTCTGCTTCCCTCTCATCACCATAGATACGTAACGGTGGAGTAGGCAGCGCTTTGGAGGGGAGAGAGACGGGTGCTTTCTGTGCTGAACGACTGAGATATTCCATACCTGGCGAAAAAGGTGGTGTTGCAACAGCCATAGATGCAGCCTTTGGATTCGTGTCCACCCGAGGCGTAGAGTTGGACGAACCAGGATCTTCATAGAGATGGCCGCTTCTTGGTGAGCGTACAGCCCCGGCACTCCTCGGTGTGCCTTTGGTGATAGCACCACGTCGCGTTAGGCCACCTTCAGGCGTTCCCAAGTCCAGATTGGCAGGTTTTGCTGATTCTGCTTCCAAATCTTGCGCCCATGGGTTGTTGCTCGGTTCGATACGCAGCTCTCGAGCAGCACGACTCTCACTCCGTCGCTCGCGGATGCCTCGGGTGCTACCTTCTCCTCTATTTGGAGTGCGATACAGAGTGCTACCCGAACCCGATGTGGTGGTCGTTGGCCCCGACGAAATGGATACGCTCCCGCTCTCTGATGCTGGCGCAGGCTGATCGGACAGATGCACAGCACGCGGACTTGTGTCAATATGTAGACCGTGGGCGGCTGGAGACCTTGGTCGCACGCTCGTAGATTCATCTTGCCAACCTTGGGGAGTAGGTGGTATGGGTGCCAATGTTGTTTGACCGGGTCTTCTTGTTGGAGGCGCTGAAGGTAAGATCGGCGCTCGATTTGATGGCGGTTCAGTCCCCGGTCCCATACTTTGCGATCTTGAGCTGCTGGGTGGAGGACCTGGCGGGGGCGGAGGTAATGGCACATTTCGACTCCAGCCTCCTGCTGGCACTATTGGCGATTCGTCAATAGGCGTTCGGGTCTCGTAGCCCGGTACGCCAGCAGAGGCCGCTCTTCGAGAGGTGGGTGGTCTGCTAGGTGATTGCGTGTCGGGGCTGTACCGTCGGTCTAATGTGTTTGCCATATAACTGTAACAATGTCAGTAACACGATATACTACCTCATGCAAAGACATACTTTGAGGCAGCCCTCTGTGCGACCAGTCCTGGAGAAGCTGGTGCCCGCTGAATCGCATCAGAAGTACTGATACGAAGCGAGTCGATGTTGCTCGGGCCAGGACTATGATCATTGTTTCGATTCCTGAACGACGACAGACTGAACTTGGAAGCCAGCTTATCGCGCGACACTGAACGACCTGTTCCATTCCTGGGAGGTGGAGGTGGGAACTGAGGGTTCGATGTTATGCTTGTCGCGCTCGAAGGTATGACCATTGACCCAGGTCGACTGTGATATCCAGAGATGGGTCGCGCAGACGAAGGATTGCTGCTCGGGGGTGGGGGAGGTGGTGGATGGGGAAATGTGCTCGCAGACATCTGAGGCGATGATGTGTTGCTGGTGCTGAGGGATTGCGATACGTTCGGGTTCTGACCAGGCGAGTATGGAGGTGGTGGTGAGGGCATCGAGGCTGTTGCGATTAGCATCACGTCTTGCCATGCTTGGGATGTTTCCAAGAACAATCTGCGCAGTTGATACGAAAAGTAGGCCACCAAGGCTTCGACACACAGGAAGATGCATATTTTGCGGAGGAAGAGAAAAGAGAGTCTATCCAATCTGCTACGTATAACACGAAATTGGGACAAAGTAGGAAGTGATATATACCTTCCATGCCTGTCACATCCTGAAGCCTCGTGGGGACTGATGTCTGGCTATGCTGAACATGCTGCCCACTGACATTCCCACCCCGCGTCCATTGCTGGGGATTGTATGGCACGGCTGGACCCGAGCCCCTCATAGCCATGGGAGAAGCAGCCGCGATGGGCGAAGGCGCATACGTCGAGGGCGCGGGGGAAGGCGAGAAGGGCAGGCTCAGAGACGAGGCAGTCGCCGGTGTAGGTAGCGAGCCATGCAGGTACGAGTGGCCAGACTGAGGTGGCGGCGCGAGGGTGGTGTTGAGGAGGGGAGGTTGCACAGCGAAGCGCCTGGGAGATATCTGCGGTGCCTGGAGGTGGGCCGGGTGCGGTGAAGACGGCGGTGGAGGCAGTCGGGGCGACGGCGGCGGTGCGGGACTGTAGGCGTGCTCCATTGCTGCTACTATTAAACCTCGCGGTCTGGCAGTGTCCTACTAGATTGGTTCAGGGCTGGCTTGATGTGCCGTGCCGAAGCCTTCAGCGGCTCCAGCGAGTAGTACGGGCGAATCCTGCGGCGGAGAGAAGATGGGGCGGCGTTGGGAGCTGCACCGTTGTGATCTTTGTCACCTCGCACGCGAATGCAGAGGCCGAGGCGCGCAAGGATGCTGGGTCATGCTGTGTGCCCGTCGAGTCTGAGGATGGAGGGAACGCGGCCAATTCGACGCCTGGCAATCGACGTCGATCATGTCGGGCACGAGGGTTAGCAGCTCTAGACTCGAAGCAGTATCGACAACGGAGGTTTGGCGTTGTAGCGAGGCTTGACTTTTGCTTGTCCAGCGAATGGGCGGCGCCTCATGCATACGGCGACATGGGCACTATGCACCATCCCTGCCCGTCGACAAGACGTCGGCGGCTAAGTAAAGAACATGGCCGCCATCCTCAGGCCATCTTTACCTTTGCAGCTGCACTTTTTTAACCCAGTGTCAATCCCAGCCGTCGCGCAAGTGGCCGACATGTCCCCGCAAGAGTTTTGACGAGTCTCGTGATATGTGCATCGTCTCGTCCAACATGCGACCGTTGTGGTGTTCGTCTTGGTATCCAAGAGAAAGTTCCCCACACAAGCCGATATAAATAGGCAGTGGGTCCACTCCAACATGCGCAACGGCCCACCGCCGCATGGTCTCTAAAACTCCACCACCACCATGCGTCCGCATCTCGAATCGTCCTGGGCGCCGAGTTGCTTCGTTCTGGCCGAACGCAACGCAACTGATCCATTTATATCGAACCCCATCACCTGCCGTGCCTATAGTGTTTTCGGGTGATGCTCCTGATTATACATGATGATGCACGTCCGGGCGTTCTTGTACGAGTTGGTGATTATGGCCACATGCCTATCACGAACTGATGCGCGAGACAAGAGGCACACAAACGACCGTTGGAAGAAGCGATTACGTGCATGCTGATGGCAGTAGTACCGCCTTCGCCAATCGTACATCCGTAGACCCAGGTCCTGACCGCTGCGTTAGCCCCCGGACGCTGAACATGTATATTGCCGGGACCACGTTATAGATGAGTAACGCAGGGCGTTGTCCGCACGAAGACCCGGCTGACCATGGTTTCGTTATGCCACACATCAGCTTGTGCGCGATGAGATAATCAATCCCAATGTTACACTATATATTGCAAGTGTCGATGCCTGAGGTGATCTACCTGGGTAGACTCTCTAGCCTATTGTAAAACACATCTATCTTGATCCACGTTCTCATGAAGAAACTTAATTCTAGATATGAAAGTATGTGATATTGGTACGCGACTGACCCTAAGACTAACTGGGTACCCAACACGGAGGATCTTTACCTGATTTGTTCGAGTCTTGAGAAGTTGATGTCCGATTGATTAGATTTTATTGAACTGCTGAAGTGTAACAAGTATGATACGGCGACTTGCAGGAACATAGACCTCGTCACTCAATGCGGAAATGCGGTGTATCTGCTCGAGGTCACATGTACCTGGAACCCCTAAGCACTATAGTAGATAGACAGTTGTTCGGAATCATGTATCTTAATATTCTATTATCTAATAACACTTACGTTGTACAGCCACGTCGTTGTGTATGTCTACCATGGTACACGTGAGGCCGAAGGAAATGCCCATGAACGCCTCGCTCAAGTGCTCAACCCGCAAAACATGTATGAGCTAGAGCAATTATGATTGCCGCTCACTTCTTGTCATCCTTCTCTGGTTCTGGTGCTGGGTCATCCTCGTCGTCCTTGTCCTTCTTCCTCTCCTCTTTCTTCTTGCGGTCTTTCTTGAGTGCCTCCTGCACATTCTCATCCTTCTCTTCCTGCAGCTCGTCCCACTCAACGTCGTACTCGTTGGCAACAGCCTTGATCTCCTTACGAAGGGCATTGCCGTCCTCAATCAGGACCTCCCATTTGCGCAAGTCGAAGTTGTGTTGTTGGTATAGCTTCTGCTGTCGACGAGACACAGTGAAGTTCATGGCAGAGCGGTAGCTGACTTCGCGGTTGTGGTAGAGGAACCACACATAACCACCGATAAGAGTAGAGAGACCGACAAGGTACTGTTTAAACTGTTAGATGGATCGAGGTTGAAGAAGTGGCCAGACTTACTGTAACGGGCTCCATGACATCCCAGCCCAGCTCGGTCTGGAATGTGAGATAGTACACAACACACCACCATCCAGCAATACCGACAAACCCAGCCCTCGCAACGTTCTTTGCCGCCTTCTGCGCCAGGTCATCGCACTCTTTCTTCACGGTCGCCATCTCGCTGATCTTCTTGGATGTCTTGCGTAGACGCATTCGAAGATAGTAGGTCCTATCATTGAAGCTGGGCACACCAACCCGAATCTCCTCTGGCGCACCTTCAATCTCAATGGCAAATTCCTGTCCTCGAGCAGCATCACGGATGAAGTCGCCGATCTCAGTGGAAGAAGACCATCGCACGAACTTGCGCGCGGCTTGCTTGTCTGCCGGCGCTTCTTGACCCTGTCCAGAGTATGACTCGACGCCGCCCTGTCCAGGTCCACCTCGCAGCTCATCCGCTTGTTCAGGTGTCTTCCTATCCTGGCTGTTGATCTTGCCTGTTTTGTGTGTCTTCCCGTCAATGCGGATCTCATCGACCTGTTCAAAGTCCTCTTCGCCGTCCTTTTCACTAAGACTTTCGCTATCGTTACTGACTGGCGTGCTCTCTACTTCCTCTGGCTCAGCATCCTGCTGCATTGAGTCTTCGGCGCGGAAGTAGACATTCGGCTGTCTGTCTCGGCCCTCTTTATCTTTTATGCTGGGGAGCTCAGCTTGTATCAAGCGTTCGAGATACGAGATGGGTTGTTGTGGGTGGACGAGGAGTGCTAGCGGTTCAATGTCTTTGCGATCTGTGTTCATGTCGCTTGTCGTGAGTGGCAGAATGATCTTGAGCATGCGGGATGGCGTGGTGAGCAATTTACCTGCCCTTGTTAGTTCTCGAGTACCCCAAATAGTGAGAGACATACCCTTAGTCATTGCTCCAGCGCTTCTCTGTCGCGCGACAGGCGGCAAATCGCTCCCCTCTCTGTGCCATGGCGTTCGTATTTGCTTGCCCTTATCTTCTAGTAATTTCTTTGCAAAATGATCCTTCTCTTCCTGTGTGATGTTCTCATTGAGTTCTGAAGCAGGCCGGGCGTTCGAGTTGCTGTAGTCTCCGAATTTGTCACTCTCCTTGTCAACGCCCCTGGGCTTGGTCGCGAAGCATCGGAATTGTGACGGTGTTCTGAACTGGGTCGATATGCTAGGAGAGGTGCGTGTGAATAGAGGCGCGCATCGAGCGGTCGGGAATGTTGAGGCGCGTGAGAGCGTCGCCAGCGCGGCAAGTCGGTGCTTCATAATCGGCACAGGGATGATGTGTTGCCCGAAAGGATCGGGTCGCGACAGGAATACACAAGAACGCGAAGACGTAGTTCTGTCGACAATTCAACAGCTGTCAAACCAGGGGACACATGCACGCGACAAGCAGGGTTGCAACATCAACATCTTGGACGACGTCATTGCTTGTAATGAAGTGGCTCAGAGGTGTGGCTGCGTGGCTGCGAAATCGCCCTCATCAACATCAACATGGACGAAATGTACCCAGTCGCGTCTTATAGATAGAGTTAATTAACAGACATAAAACTTGATCACGGAGTCCCGTTACACTAGATTGAAGTGCTCAATACGAGCGGAATGTACCATAACTTCCTGGAAGGTTTTGGGTATGACCTACCCAGTTGGGGTTTTATCTATACCTCCTGCGCCGCGTGGCAAGCAATCCATTTAGAGCACGTACAACACACTCACACACATGTCTCCATAATAGGTCCTGTGAGAGCGTAAGGCCAGTCTATCACGAAACGTTGTCGGGCCTACAAAGAGAGGGGTTCACGAAGTTGTGCGATCGACAACCATGCCCAGGTGGCTTGCGGCAAAGTTTCTATGTTTAAGGTTTTGATGCTCCACGACCTCGGTGAAGACTAGAATCATTGTCTCGGCAGCAACGGACATAGAGGCTACAGACGACGGATGAAAGATTATGACCGATTTTTTGAACTGTTGAACAGACATTCCACGTACAATGAGGCGAGTGTTGCGGCTTTAGCGGAGATATTGGACCCAACGTCATTATACCTACGAGATATTGCGGGCACGCTAATGCACCTGGCTGACCATCCTCAACGCGTAGCATACCGAACATATTCCGAACGACTTTACGGAAGTATTTAACAGAGTATTGTATGAGCAGTCTGTTCGACATCAAACCAGATCGAAGACTTCGTCTCTACCTCTATCACACGACGCCACTCTCTTTAGCAAAACTTATTGATCCAACTCTATCAAAATGGTCAAGACATTTCAGTTCCAGGACGTCCAGGTCCAATCGCCGGGCTTCGGTTGTATGGGTCTCAGCTTTGGGTTGGGTACCAACCTGAGTTTAGAGGAAGCAGAACCTGTCCTTCTCAAAGCCATTGAACTTGGCTGCACCTTCTGGGATACTGCGGTCGTGTACCAGGCTGGTGTCAACGAGAAGCTTCTCGGAGAGTTCATCCGGAAGCACAATGTCCGCGACAAGGTCTTTAGTGAGTATACACCCGACAGCTGAAGCATTTCGAAAGATGGCTGACCTTTATCCACAGTCGCTTCCAAATGCGGTATTGCTTGCCTTGATGGAGAGTCAGGTGTGACAAACAGCCCAAGTCACATCAAGAAATACATCGACGGTACAATTGAGAGACTTGGTTTTACTCCTGATCTCTACTATCTTCACCGAATCGACCCCAACACGCCTTTGGAAGAGTCTATCCCTGCGCTGGATGAGTGCCGGAAGTCTGGCAAGACCAAGTATATTGGGTTATCTGAGTGTTCCGCTAAGACGCTGCGGAAAGCAAACTCAAGTATGTAGAGTATTCCGTTAGTCTACAGTCCGCTAACTTAGCAATCAAGTTGCCAAAATCGATGCTGTCCAAGCAGAATACTCTGCCTTCGAGACACTGCATGAAACCGACGGTCTGATCGACACCGCTAGGGAACTCAATGTGGCCTACGTCGCCTACTCTCCACTTGGCCACGGCTGGCTGGTGGATAACTTCGACTATTCCTCTCCAGACGACTTTGCACCTGACGACTTCCGTCGCTCGGTCCCGAAGTTTCAAGGCGAGAACTTCTACAAGAACAAGGCAATTGTCGAGGAGATCAAGAAACTTGCTAAGAAAAAGGGCTGCACTACACCTCAGATCGCGCTGGCATGGGTTGCTGCCCAAGGCATGATTGCTATCCCCGGAACGACAAAGGCGAAGAGGCTGGAAGAGAATTGGGCTAGTAGGAACGTAGAGTTGACAGACGAAGAGAGGAAGGAGATGAGGAAAATCGTTGACCAAGCAAAGCCAGCGGGTAACCGCTATGCACCTGCACAACAGGCTATGGTTGGGCATTAAGAGATCGGAAGGCGATGAAGAGAGCTAAAATCTCGAGAGCTGATATTGTACGCTGTATAGAGAGTAGTAGGTAGAGCCCAACTTGAAACAAGCGAAGCTCTGATTGTTACCTCATGACGTGGATACGTATTTCCGGGCATTATTGTGTTCTGACGACGCCTCTCGTAAACGAGCTCTAGTCTCCAAGAAGCAAAGATGTGTAGACGTGTAGTGCATTTTGTCTAGCAGCCAACACCTGTCACTAGCGCAAGGGGTAGCCGCATGGCATCGCTTGCGGCAGACCGATGATCCTCCCCGCTTTCTCTCAGCTCGCATGGCGCAAGCCAGCTAGAACGATTGTTGTTTGTTGCGTGGCGTCTACATTGTTAGCTATATTCGTAGACAATGCAGTGAACTTGGATAAAGTTTGCAAACGTCGAACTGCTCCACTGCAGCAGTCGGCGACGTTGTCTCAGTACTTTGAGCACGCAATCGACAATTTCCACCAATGGTCCGTTCAAAGTAGGCGGCCTTGCGACATTACCAGTACTTTTAGATCCCCGTCGCAGGTTTCAGACCTGCCGCGGCCCGTGGCGCATCGGATTGGAAAGCCGTGTAGGCCAGCGCCCAGTATACTCCGTTTGGTTGCTGGTTGTACCAAACATGGAGATAGCTTGATGGCGGTACGGATAGATGGCAATCCGCATTAGACTCTATGGGGCCTTGAAACACCAGATCGGGGCGTTCGAGAAAGCACCAAGTGGAGTTGCGCAAGACCAAAAGACGCGCAATTGCTTTTGAGATATCGCGAGACGAGAAAACGTGGTGGCATGGTCGGGGGTCTGCGATCGATTGGTGTATCCTGGTCGATATGTACGACTCTCAAATGGGTCGTCGAGATGGGTATTCGAGACAGAAAGAAACAAACAAGCTGGTTAGACGTCCTTGCTTAATAGTCTATCGAATCTGGTCCGGGCGGATATTCCCCGTGGGCGTACATTACCCCGGCAGAAGAAACGAGCCAATTAGCTCGCTCATAGCCTTCACTCCAGGTCGAATTTACGGAAAGCGATGCGTTTGTTATCCGGGGGTGGTGCGCAGACAGCCGTTGGTGCGTCGTGTTGAGTGTAGGTTGGAAAAGGAGCTCCTTGCGCTATCATGCAGCCTGGTGCCGAAGCGGTTAGGCGCGAACTGTCCCTGGTGCCCCGGCTATCGGGTTCGCTCATGAGCAACAGATATCCACTGATGACACTGGTGTTACCAACATGACATGGATAGTCGCGTTCCGCAAGGGAGCACGACTGCAGAAGACGTATGCAGGTGAGCAAGCTGTGCATCGAAGTGGGAGGGCTGACGGCTTCACGATCTCCACTTGGTGCTATCAGAAATTCATTAACGCATCTAGGCGGTCCTCCGTTAACCGTCTCATCGCTAGCTCCACCTTTATTTCCATACAGCGACCCTTCCGAAGATTTGACAAAATTCCATTTGCAATCGTCAAATTGCGCCTTCGTGTGCATCTGCCCAGCCACGATAACAGAGATTCGTCGCCAGATACAAGAGGCGACTTCCACATGTCGTAGCTTCGGGCGCCGGCCGGCGACCTCCGAGCCCTCAGCACTGATACGCCTAGGCTGTTGTGGCTGCTCGGGGAAAAGCATGTGTAGGCGCCAAGTTGAAGGTGTCGCGACAGGCGAGCTACGTTTGCCGGGAATTCACTACGCTCCCTGGCTTAAGGCTGAGGAAGCGGCCGGTCACCTTGAGCGCAACACGCCGAGGCATCCTAGCCTGCCGCCATGTGGGATCGCATGGGCTGCGCGACTAGTCCAACTAAAGCAGGGCTTGATCGGCCTGATATGGGTCATTGGTTCTTTGCAGGAGGTTGAACGCGACAGGGTTGGGTGTCGCCGCTGGTCCTTATCTTTTTGGTGCGGGATCATGCTAGATACACTTTACATCCGTCCAGACCCTGTGCTACGCATTCACCTTGACTTAAAAGCTCGCTTCGCCTTCGCTGGCTCACTTAGCAGAGCTTGACGTCGATCTTCTCTCGCCGCTTGGTCGACTCCGAATCAACCGTACCCCTTCAACGCACAACAATTTTGCGATCGTCCCCGCGGTATCGTCGAAAAATCTGCAACATGTCGGGCTTCGTTCACAAGGCGAATAGCGCTGTCGCGCGCTCTATCGTCGGCCGGTACTTTCGCCTTGAGGGATCAGGTCATGTATGTATATCGCATGTCGATAATCGGTGCATGCACTAACAGCCCTATAGCCCAAAGAGCGCAAGGGAAGCTACTTCTTCACTGAGTTTCGCGCGGGGTTGGCCACCTTCTTCGCCATGGCCTATATCATCTCTGTCAACTGTATGTCAATTGCGGGATGTCATTGACAGAACCGCGTCTGATGACCATGTACAGCATCGATTGTGTCAGACACTGGTGGTACCTGCGTTTGCCCAGGGCTCCCGGACGATCCCGTCTGCGAGACCAACCCACAGTACGCCCTCTGTGTCCAGGAAGTCAGGCGGGATCTGGTTACCGCAACAGCTGCCATATCTGCATTGACGTCTTTCTGCATGGGCTTGTTTGCCAATCTGCCCATTGCCCTGGCTCCTGGAATGGGGCTGAACGCCTACTTTGCCTACACCGTAGTTGGTTTCCATGGTACAGGTACGTTGCACCGATACGCCGTTTCCCGTTTCCCTTCTTGTGACACCGTCATACCGTTCCTTAATCTGGTCGGCTTACCAGCGCCATGGGTCGTACCAGTTGATCTTCTTGGAACGTTACTAATTGCTTTTTAGGCATGGTTCCGTATGAGGTTGCACTTACCGCCGTCTTCGTTGAAGGTTTCGTCTTCGTTGGTCTAACCATGCTCGGTATTCGACAGTGGCTTGCAAGGGCTATTCCTGCTAGTATCAAGCTCGCAACCGGTGTTGGTATTGGACTTTACCTAACTATCATCGGACTTGCCTACTCCGCTGGTATCGGTCTGATCACCGGTGCTCAGTCGACCCCTCTCGAACTCGCCGGTTGCGTTGCCGCAGACCAGGTTGATGGTGTCTGCCCAGGAGGTGTCAAGATGAGGAGCCCAACCATGTGGATCGGTATCTTCTGTGGTGGTGTCCTGACCGTCATGCTTATGCTGTACCGCGTCAAGGGTGCGATCATCATCGGTATTCTGCTTGTTTCAATCATCTCCTGGCCACGCCCAACAAGCGTTACCTACTTCCCACACACCGAGACTGGCGACTCAGCCTTCGACTTCTTCAAGCAGGTCGTCACCTTCCACCCAATTGGCAAAATTCTTGCTGTTCAGCAGTGGAACATCTCAGAGCACGCCGGCCAATGGGGTCTCGCTTTCATCACCTTCCTTTACGTCGATATTCTCGACTGTAAGTTGCATGTCACTTCCACAATTTGAGCCATGTACTAACCCCATTAGGCACTGGTACTCTATACTCCATGGCCCGTTTCTGTGGTGCTATCGATGAGCGTACCCAAGACTTCGAAAACTCCTCCATCGCCTACTCAGTCGACGCTCTTGGTATCAGTATTGGATCTCTCATGGGATGCCCTCCAGTCACCGCATACATCGAGTCTGGTGCCGGTATCTCTGAAGGAGGCAAGACTGGTCTTACTGCCATGTTCTCGGGTCTCTGCTTCTTCATCGCCATCTTCTTTGCTCCGATTTTCGCATCGATTCCTCCCTGGGCTACTGGCTGCACACTGGTCATCGTTGGATCGCTCATGGCAACATCGGCCAAGGACATCAACTGGCGCTACCTGGGTGATTCCATTCCCGCTTTCCTCACTATTGCGGTCATGCCTTTCACATACTCTATCGCCTACGGTCTGATCGCCGGTATTTGCTCTTACATGCTCATCAACACCATCGTATGGATCATTGAGAAGGCGTCTTCCGGTCGCATCGTACCACCCAACAAAGATGAGAAGGAGCCCTGGACTTGGCGTCTCGAGGGCGGCCTCCTTCCCCCATGGATGAAGAGGCTCGCCAGCGGAAAGAAGAGCTTCTGGAAGGCGGACCCACAGACTGAGGGTGTTGCAGAGCCCCGAAGCGAAGGTAGCTCCGCTCACAACGAGAAGGAGTTTGTCACGGATAAGCAGGCGTAATAGCTTCTGCATCTTCTTGGCACTACTGTACCAAGTAGATTGAGTGCAGTTTTGTGATATATTTAGCTTGTTTTATATGGCGTTGTCGCGTCTTGATGCTTCTATGAGCACAGACGACGTGGGTAGTTTTATTCGTCTATACCCTCACTTGTATCTGATAAACAATCGGATTTGATTATGAACGTTCAAAACTTGCACTCTGGAAGTCTTGGTGATGTCCGTGTCTAGAATCTAACCATGCACCGTGAAGAAAGAAGGCGTCATGCAACAAAGCCACATCAGCGCACAACGTCAGCCGTGTTCGCTCGTGCAACGCAGGCTGTACGTCAGAGTCAACGTCTATTTCAGAGTCGCACACGACTTGCTAGCCACATATCGGCAATCGGTGCAAACGCCACATCGGAGGCCGGTGCGCGTCGCGCCGATGTTCCGACCCAGGGAAGCTCCGAGGTATGAACCCCTCCTTCAAGTATCTTGTGATACATACAAGCTCCGGTTCCGCAGATAGCACAACATCATTACTTTCCGCTTCACCTTTTTATCTGCTTAATTGACCGTTGCAGTGCATCAGGAGATACACTCGATATCGCATCATACAGACAGATTACCATTCCAGAACTTGGAATAATTCGGCATTCCGAGCGCGGACATCCGGTGGCTTACGAGATCTTTTTCTAAGCAAAAGTGACTAAAAGTTCCCACGAGCTTCGCGCTTTGCAAGCAGACGGAACCACAAGTACCCGCGCTACTCTCCCTCGAAAAGAATATATCAAGAGACGGCGACACCAGGCGACAGTAATTGGACAAGAGTCATACCCAGAAACATGCCTGCGGAACTTCAGAACGGGCTGCCAGCCCACGGTACAAATGGTGTAAACGGCAATGCGACGCAGCTCTCAAATCCTACACCAGCGCACCCGGCCTTCGACTCGATACCAGATGTCATACAAGCCTTTGGTACGTCTCTCCAGGTGTCTCCAGCCCGAGCGATCGCCCTACCCCTCATTCTACAAACCCTATACTGATGCGCCTCTTACCGCAGCAAACGACGAATTCGTAATCGTCCTTGACTCTCCCAACCGAGAGAACGAGGGCGACCTCATAATCGCCGCGTCCGCCCTGACACCTGCCAAAGCTTCCTTCATGATCCGCTACTCCAGTGGCTACATCTGCGCACCCCTACCCGTTAGTCGCGCCGCCGCCCTGCATCTACCGCAAATGGTTGCCGACAACGCCGACCCTAACCGTACCGCCTACGCTGTCAGCATTGACTCCGCAGACCCCTCTGTCACAACCGGTATCTCTGCCCAAGACCGTAGCTTGACATGCCGGATGCTCGCGGACCCCAACGCCAAAGCCAGCCATTTCAGGAGACCTGGACACATACTGCCATTGCAGGCAAGGGACGGCGGAGTGCGCGAACGTAGAGGACACACAGAGGCTGCTGTAGATCTATGCAGGTTGGCTGGTAAGCAACCTGTTGGTGTTATCTGCGAGCTGATCACGGACGGCGAGGAGACACCTGGCAAGCCGGAGCTTGTTGGTGGAGGTATGATGAGAAGGGATGATTGTCTGGCATTTGGAAAGAAGTGGGGGATCAAGGTGTGCACGATTGACGACATGGTTCGTTACATTGAGGAGAACGATGGTGTGCTGGGCGCGACATCATAGCATGAAGCGAGAAGAGGGAAGCGGTGGAGATGGAATCTTTGAAATACGTGGAGATTCTAAGAGTGCTTCGGGGCTTGCAACTTCTTGGAGTTCTGCGACGTGTGTTTATGGAAGATCTGCAAGTGCTGTAAGTCCCTTACGACCTGGAGGCTCTGGATGGCCTTGGCTCGTATAAGACACTTGCATCGGTGTATTGTGGGTAGTGGATTTTGACGCATTTCTGGTGGGATGTCTGTTCAACTCATCTGGCACGGAAAAGAAAACCTGATATTGTATTAAATACTCCAATCCAGCGCAAGCTTTGAACATCTGAAAACTAAAGAAATCCGGCATGCGTTTCGTATTACGAGTGCTCGACAACAAAAGGACGAACCCATGAACCATATACCATGAGAGTAGATAGACATCGAAACCCGTTGTATGGTATTGAATTTATGCGCCAGAGCCCAGTAACGAACCACCTCCCCGATACCAAAACAAAAATCCGTCATCATCCGGTCTTCTTGAAAAAGTCCTCCAGTTTCTCGACCGCTTCTTCCATATCCTCAACGCTGATTGAAAACCGCATCCGAGCCCATCCAACATCCTTCTCAACCCCACTGAATCCTCCGCCGGGTGCCACCTTGATCCCACTCCGCAGCTCCAAGTCCTGAAAGAATGCTTTCTCGTCATGTATCGTCACGGCCTTCTTTGCCAGCCGAGCAAACAGGAAAAGACCATGCGTGGGCGCCACGAAATCGATGTCATGCCGGCGGAGAAAGGAAGCAAGGATATTGTAGGAAAGCGAAAGACGCTCGGGGTTCAGAGCCAGTAGAGTGGGGAGCTGAGACCAAGTGAGGAGGGAACTTAGATACAGAGTTGAGATGGACGATGGGTGGGTGGATGTTAGAGCCATGGCCTTGAGGAGTGAAGGGTTTTGTTGTGATATGATGCAGCCCTAGATGTCTGTCAGGCCTGGATCTATACAATCCTGGAAAGGAAGAGACTTACTGCTTTTAGCCCGCTCATGCCGAAGAGTTTACTCGCGCTCCAAACAATGTGAACTCGGCTTGGGTCTACCTTGACTGCTCCCTCTGGTACGAATGGTTCCGTCAAAGACAGGGCACTCACGAAACGAGGTGCCTTGCTGTCGACTCCACTCACGCTAAGGAGTGCGGACACTTCATCGCATATTAGATGCAAACCTCTGTCTTGACAAAACTCTATCAGCTCGAGTAAGGTCTCTCGCGGGTAGCATCTCGAGAGTGGGTTGTTTGGGTTACAAAGCAAGACAGCCTTGATGCGGGACTTCTTGTCTGAGAAGTCATATGCAACCTGGAGAGAAGGGAGAAGGTAGTTGTCCCAATGTGCGTACGTTGGTGGCCTAGCGGCAATGACGTCGACTTTTGCTTTCCGCTTCAGGACAATCTCGAATCCTGCTGCATGTTGTTAGTCTTGGCTATCTACCGTGTTGCAAAGGAGCTCGGAAGGAATGTTTGACGAGCAGCAAGGTGACTTACGCCAATGCGGACCAGGAACAAGAACACTGTCTCCATCGTCGCAAACAGCGTGGATCACGTTCTCAATAGCATCAGTCGCGCCTGCTGTAAGAACGATATGCTCAGGCCTCACGGCATGAATCGGATTGAAGTAAGTATTGAAGAATGAAGCTAGTGCATCGCGCAGCCGTGGATCGCCGCCGTTGAGCGATGCAGCAGGAGCCGCGAACGCCTATTGAGGTACGATTAGCGGGCTACACGACAAGTCTCAGAAACGAGTAACAAACCTCACTTGTGATTTTATCTTCAACAGTGCCTTTGAAGAACTCGAGCAGCTCTGGATGCAGGACCTCGTTTACAGCGCGCGAGAGATCGATAGTCGTGGAGAAAGGGTCGAAAGGTTGTTGCGGTGGGGCGCTTGCCGAAAAGGCTGGGAGAAGGTCCTTGAGCGTCTTCTGCGTGCGCAACGACAGTCCAGGATCCATAATGGACGAAACGGAAATATGGCGCGTACGGCGCATTCAGTCAATGGAGTAACTACAGAGACACTGAATGCGACCCTGCAGTGCCGCGATATGCAAAAAGGTCGCATTCAGTCGGTCCTGCGCCTAGGGGGCATCCTGCGGCACAGTTGAATTCCCAATGGTTTGGTACCTGGCGCTGACGGCCTGCTGCATATGGACTCTTCCGGCCAAAGCTCCTAAAAGGGATATTGAAGAGAAGAACATAACTCCATTGACGGTGCTAATGTTCTATTGTGAAGGAACAAAGCGTGTGGGGAATCTCGTAAGGAAAAACGACGTCTGTCTCGACGCTCCCTCTGCACCAAGATAACTACAGAAGCCCAAGAGCCCGCCTTTTGTGTGCCTCCCAATCTACCCTAATCCCCATGCCTAGCCCATCACTATCACACAAGCACATACCAAAGCTAACCAAACGCCTTTGAAAATGCCTACGGATAAATGCATACAGAGCGCATGCAGGGTCTAAAACAAGCGACGAGCCGCGAGGCCCTATAAACGCCCCCGATTAAGTTTGCATGGGTCTGGATGAACATTGGAAAAAGTGCAGCAATTGAACCGTGCAGCTCAACACGACTGCTACGCCTACAAGAAATAGAAGTCGTTGGGTCGAGTGGCTGAGATCATTGCTGTGGCCGTCCAATGCCTTGTTTGGCCTGAGAGGTGTTAGCAGTGTCATTTAAGGAGAGGTTGGAAGAACCGACCTTCATCATTTCAATCCTTTGCTTCAGATTTTGCGTGACCTCTGCAGCGCGCTTCCAGCTTTCCGCACCTGAAGCTCCCGCTGAAGGTACTCGAGGAGCAGGTCCGTTCTCTGCCGGGCTCATACGGCCACGCGACGACATTGATGACAGACCATCTGCGCGCGGACTCAGCTTGCCACTCATGTTACTGCTAGGGCGAGATAGAGAATCAAAGTTCTCCTTACCATCGCCGCCTGGACTTCCAGGTCCGCTAGCAAAGCTTCTCTGTCTTGGGTGCATGGCTCGACTGCCGTATCCAGAGTCACCGAACATCGCGCCGTTGGTGCTGCTAAGGTTGGCATGGTTATCGCTATAGATCTGGTCTCCAACGTCTGTCGCTGGTGGAGACGCGGAGCGCAACTGCCGACTCAGTTCGCGCTTCAACCTATCAATTTCGCGACGCTGGTTCTGTACTGTCTGCTCAGATGCTTCGAAGTCTGAGCGTGCACGGACGAGCTGTGTCTCTTTTGCCTTGATCGAAAGCACATCGCGAGTGTGATCTTCGATGAGCTGAGCGTTCTGGTTCTGGAGCTCGTGAATTTGTGAAGTAAGCTTCGTTCGCTCGCCGCGCAGATCTTCGTTCTGTCGTCGTACTCTTTCAACCTCTGCTCGGAGCTCGTCAAGTTCTGCACGTTCCACCAAGTTGAGGCCGCTGGGTGCTTGTGGTGGTGGAGCCGCAGCAACAGGTTCAGCAGTAGGCTTTCCCAGAGGACGGCCTGCGAGACCACGACCGGCACCGAACTTGGGCTGTGGCGGCGGCGCTTCTTCTTCAGGAGGAGGCGAAACAACAGATTTTCGTGGCGAAGGAGCTGTGAGACCTGAGCCTGGCTTCTTCAATCCACCAAGCCTCGACGGCCCAGTGAGACCAGGTTTGGCACCCAGCTTGGAAGCAGCAGGCCTTGAAGTCGGCTTCGGTTCGAGAGGTGCAGCAGGCTCTTCTACAGGCGGAGGCGGAGGTGCTTTCGCGGCAGGAGCTGGCTTCTTTACACCACCTGGGGCTGGTCGCTTGCCCATGGGCTTCTTCGTCGGTGGTGCGGCTGCCGCAGGCTTGGGTGCGGGCGCAGTCTTTGGCTTGTATTTTGTCTTGACTTCCGCAGCATCGAAGAACTCTTTGATTTTAGTTTTGCGGATCTCATCAAGTCCATCCAGATGGGCGTTCATGATGCGGTCACCCATGATCTTCCAAAGGGTACCGAGCGTCTCGGCACCAGCCGCTCGCTGCACCTCTTGCGATTCAGTAAGTAGTTTCGTAGAGCCTTCAGCAATGGCTTTGGCTTGTTCCGGTGTCGGGGCTTCGCGAGTGTTCTTCAGGCATCGAATCAAGAATCGTGATGATTCAAGTTTGACCTGCGGATTCTTGTGCTTCAAAAACTCCAGAATCTCCTCTAAACATTCCTGGAAGGTTGTAGATGCGAAACAGGCATCCAAAGCAGCTCCAATCGCATCAGTCACGGTCTGTTTCTTCTCTTTCAGGCGCTCCATCATAGCGTTCATAACATCTTTGCGGTACTTGGCGAAGCTCTTCTTCAATCCCTTGGCCAGCAGCTCAACACAGTTCGCGGCTGCAATAACACAGGCAATATTGGCATCCTTCATACTCTTCGCAAAACCGCGAATCAGTTCGTCAAACGGTCCTTCCGCTATCCTGGGGTGGTCGAGGGCCTTTTGCGTCTCGTCGAGGGCTTCCTTTCGGTCTTTCCATTTCGAAGACGCCAGTTTGTCCGAGAAATCTTTGGGGATCTTTGCAAACACGTCAACGGCTTCGTACTCGGGCTCGAGATCGATGGCAGCCTCCTCTTCGTCTTCCTCCTCTTCGCCGCCGGGTGCAGCGACTGCAGCCTCCTTTGCAGCCTGTTGTGATCGTAGTAGGCGCTCTTGCTTCGGCGCGGGCTCATCCTTGACCTTCTCGAATAACTTGTCAAGATCCTGCTGTTGGACGGGCTTCAGATCGTTCCAGAAGAGTGGTTTCATGGCCTCCTTTAGCCATCGGTAGAGTTCGACTGTCAATTCCTGCGCCTTGGCGCGAACGTTCTTATCCGCATGACCGTAGGCTTTGGGAAGTACTTTGAGGACAGGCTTAGGCTCGATAGTTTTGCAGCCGTAGGCATGATATATCTGCGTGAGGGCGTCCAAGGTTGCGGCAATGACCTTGGGCTGCTTGTTTCCTAGCACTGGTAGGAGCTCTTCGATAACTGGGTCTGGCTTATCGGTTTCGATGTACAGCATCAGCGCCTCGAGCGCCTTTTGCTTTGCTGCCGGTCGTGTTGACGGTAGGCCCTTTTCGGCGATCGTCGCAATGGTGTTACCCCGTGTCCTAAACAAAAATCAGAAATGCGCCTTGTAGGTTTATGTAAGATAGTTACCTTGTGCAGCCCTGCTGTCCTGCTATGTCAAGGAAGGCACATAGTGCGCCGAGTCCTTCTTGTTGTGCTGCGACGTTGGAGTCACCCACGACACCTTTCCATATGCTCGCATCGTTTATGAACTGGCGCACAACGGGGTCTGATTCGCTAGCAGCAAGACTGAATTCTTTGGCAGCGGCCTCGTAACCTTCTTTCCGCACCTTCCAGTTCTTGTGGACGAAGCGATCGGGGAGCGGGAGCGAACTGAAATCTTCTTCTCCGTCTGCCATGGCTTGTTACGGGATATGACGAGTGTGATGCGGGGTTGTGTAAGAGCGCAGAAAAGCTGGAAAACAGTGAGTCGCGAGTGTTGTGGGATATACAAGACCCTGCAGCAAAGAGGCGCAAAGTACCCAAACAGTGTGTAGAGACACAGTGATGCGCGCGTGCACTAGTGGGCCTGTTGCGCTCTGCTTGGTGCGCGGAATAGGAGGGGCGGAGACTCACCAGATGATGTCAGTAGACAATGTTTTGGGTTGCTTTTTGTGAGACTGTCGAATCGCAAAGTCTCGGATAGCGATAACAGCGTGGTGTAGTGGCAGCAAGTATGTCAGGGCCTGACAAGCTGCAAGTATTTGCTGTTGTTGTTCCCGTGGGAACAACAACAGCGTCACTTCCTGCCCAAGCGGATGATCCCTGCAACCACATGAATGCCCTACATGCAACCTCCGTCGACCACATAGCCCACACGCACACATTATTGCTTCGACACAATCGCTATCCTCCTGCTTCTTGCTCCCTCTCCCAATTCGCGCCCAAGATACCCCGCCAGCCGCCCCTGCAGTCCATCCTCCGCTCACCGCAATTCCCCGCGCCCACCAAAAACCTCCTCCGCATCGGCCGCACAAGACTACACAGCGCCTTGCGATAGTGCATGGTCCAGATTAGCACCAATCGCGTATGAGCTAGCTGTTCCGCCATGAGCGCGATATTAACAGACCGGCAAGCGGAAGAGCTGTGAGCATGGCAGATAGCGACTATCGCGGGAGTCACCACTGACAACGAGCCAGGCACAAGGCCATAATAGCATATCTGGGTGTCATAAACGCGCCAAAGACCGCCGAGGCTTTCCGGGAGGAAGCCAACATAGCCGACAGCTTCGACGATGCTACGCGGAAAAAGTATGAGGGGCTACTGGAGAAGAAATGGACGAGTGTAGTACGGTTGCAGAAGAAGGTAGCTGTGCGCAAATACCCACACTGAAACATTCTGCTTACACCGTGCAGGTCTTGGAACTCGAGCAGCGCAACCAGAGCCTCCAGAACGAGCTCGATTCCACCACGCCAACCTCGCTCATCAGAAGGAATCAAGACCCCACTAGCTGGCTGCCGCGAGCTCCAGCACGGCATACTCTCCAATCACATCGCTCGCCTATCACATGCGTCGCGTTCCACCCCGTTTTCTCGTCGCTCGCTTCGGGCTCTGAAGACACTACCATCAAGATTTGGGATTGGGAATTGGGTGAGCTCGAACGAACGGTCAAGGGTCACACGAAAGGCGTGCTGGACGTCGACTTTGGTGGTCCCAGAGGCGGTACACTACTAGCGTCGTGTTCGAGCGACTTGACTATCAAGCTGTGGGACCCCTCAGACGAGTACAAGAACATCAGGACACTTCCCGGACACGACCACTCCGTCTCTGCGATTCGATTCGTACCCAGTGGAGCTGCGGGCTCTCCCTCGTCGGGCAACTTACTGGTCTCTGCGTCGCGAGACAAGACTTTACGGATATGGGATGTCACAACAGGATACTGTGTGAAGACAATACGTGGACATGCCGACTGGGTACGAGACGTCGCCCCTAGCTTTGACGGACGATGGCTCCTGTCAGCAGGAAATGACCAGACCGCCAGGTTATGGGACGCTAGCTCAGGGGAGGCCAAGTGCACTTTCCTTGGGCATGAACATGTCATTGAATGTGTTACAATAGCGCCCCCAGTATCCTATGCCAACCTTGCAGCTCTCGCCGGACTCAAGAAACCGCCACCGCTAAGCAGTTCTGCCGAGTACATTGCAACTGGATCAAGAGACAAGACCATAAAGATATGGGATGGACGAGGAACATTGATAAAGACTCTTACTGGCCACGACAATTGGATACGGTCGCTCGTCTTCCATCCGGGCGGAAAGTACCTACTATCAGCTAGCGACGACAAGACCATCCGATGCTGGGATCTCACACAAGAAGGCCGATGTGTCAAGACTGTGACCGACGCACACGGACATTTCGTAAGCTGTATGCGATGGGCGCCAAATGTCATCAAGGACGTGCCTGTCAATGGAGACGCGCCCAATGGCGCAGCCAACGGCACTAATAAGAAGAAAGAGGAGGAGGCAGCCAAAGCAGGCATACGATGTGTCATTGCGACAGGTTGCGTTGATTTGAATGTTCGCATCTTTGCATCGTGAGGAGCGACAGCATTCGACGCTTTTGTCAGTATCGTTCAGTACGTGTTCTGCATAGGGAAGGTTGGATGTACAGGCGAAACGGCTTCCATACACAAGGCTCCATAAGTTCTAGTTTTACGACTTCATGTAAATACCCAAGTTACGCGCCATGATAGTCTCTCACGCGTCATGATAAAGGCGCAAGTAGGAGAGGAGCATGCATATCAGGTTGGCGTCAATATGGGTGGGAAGACCAGTGATAGAGCAATAACAGACACGCGATCGATACAACTCGATACACTTTTGATGATTGGTATGATGTGACTTAAAGTTCCGTGTCGCATTGCTTGATGGTAATCAAGCGCATCAGCGTGCTGCAAACATGTTCGAAACTGAGGCTCGTGTCTCGATGGAGCACTGCGGGTCCCACTTCGCGTGACGTGGGCTTAGTCACCAACGCGCTAGCGGAGCGGAAAAATTAGCCCCAACCTCCGATAGCTTAACTTTTCTCTCAGCGACCTGCAACTTCTCTTCCTACATCATTACTGCTTTACACAGCAGCACAACAATGGCGCATCAACGATACAGCGAGATTCGCTTCAGTGCGCAAAACATCTACTGCTAACCACCAGAACTAACGGCTCTGCTTCCAGCATGAGTTGACTTTGGTAAGTACAAGCGCACCACCCTCACCTCATCCTGCACCTTCATGATGATTCACAAAGCCAAAAACAAATTAGAGTCTTTGACCTCTCGGGGAATGAAACTCCAACTTTTGCACGTCAGTCTGATCGGACTGCTTCCATCACATTTGTCTTCGACTTTTGCGAAAAGAGCATCGAGCTAACTAGCTTCAGAATTTCTTAACAACGCTAAGCGCACATGCGCGGCGCACTCTAGCTACTGCAGTATGCAGTTCCGTCAATGAGCGATTTGAATGGTAAGCACATCCTCGCTCTATTCCTCAACCCTCCAATGATGACCTGTTGTGCTACGGCACGCTGGAAATTACCGACCAAGCCTTCGGGCAGTGCCGATAAAAAATGGCTGTTTCTGATATCTACCTTACCCTGACTGTTCTTCTCAACGCTGCTTGTAGCTCTCGCTAACATTCTGCGTTTTACAGAATTCTTCAATTGGTACGATTCCTTCTTTTCGAACCCTTCTCGAATACCATATGATGATTCCGCACTGGGCACCGACAATTCTTGACGGATATGCTTATTATGGCAGGCCTCAGAAACCTCGCCGACTGATCTTCTCCGCCACATTCTACGTTCACACAAGCGTTGCTGAGCTTCGGCTAACAACTTAATCAGTCTGTTACTCGCCAACAGCCTGTGAGATGTCACTTGGTAAGCACATTCATTCCTACTACCCAAACCCTGCGAAATGATGAACACTTGATGACGAGTCCGACGGGTTCGCCCGGTGAAGACTTAAAATCAAAAATATCCATTCATGTCAACTGATCCATCGCCAATGCATACTATTTGCTTGCTCTTTCTTGGTAGAAGTCCTTACTAACTTGCTACCTAGATCTATTAGTGTTTGTTACCCTCCAACCGGTACGCTCAGCGCCTTTTTCCTTCTCCGAAATGATGATACGACTTTATCAACGACAAGCATATGTCCAAGCTTCGGCGACGACGAGAACTGTCATGTCTGATCCACACATACCTCGCCTTGTTTCATGAAGCTAGGATACAACAGCAACTGATGGGTTGCATAGGATCATCTACTACTACTGTAAGCGTGATGAAACACTTGGTAAGTCTTCTACCACAACCTTCACTTCCCCTTATAAGATGAACATTCAATTTATCACGACGGTCTACCGAGCTACGGCAATGGTGATAACTGCCTGTGACAGGGCATGAGTCTGATCAGCACCTTCTACTTGCACATAGTCATTACTCTTAGTGTACCAAACGCTAACGACGTGCTCAGACTATAGCCTCACTCCTGTGACCTTCGCGCTGGTGATGCCTCGATGCTCAACATGCGTGTGCCCATTGTGGCAATGCTTCTTGTGGAGAGATGTTATCCATTCAATAATGTGTGCCTTATCCGATGTCCTGGGTCGCCCTCTGCGAAGCCAATGCCTTGCTTCTGCTACAGAGACCATGCATCAGCCACTTGAAGCTCATCATGCCAAACGCCGAACATAGTTCATATCCACCATACAAATAGCTCAATACAATCCAATCGTAATATCTCCACGAATCCTTGCCGTCAGGTGAATCTCTGCCTCCAAATCCAACTTGATACCGAGTAGCAATGCAGCGTCCTTTGGCTTGCCATTGTCATCCACTGGGCCCTTGATGATGTTTCCGGCCGGTCGGTTGAGTGTAGCTGAGGATGGTACGGGCCCAACCTTCGAAGAGACTTTACGGCCACCAGAAGCTTGTCCGTCACTCTCAGTGTCAGAGCCGTAGGCTGTGGGACGAATGGTGGAGTCGCTGATCGACGTTAGCACATGAATACTCTTCCATGTAGGACCAGCTTACAGGGTAGACATTTTGATAAAAGGTTGAAAACGGCGAGGAACTAATATTAGGTATTAGGCAGGTGCTTCAGACTGGGCAGGCTCCGGGCCGTTGCTGAGTGTTGTTGGTGGATTGTAGGGATGAGATGCAGGTCGACTGTACTGGCCTTTATCGAGTACCATATCTCTGCCTTATATGTAGAGTCACCACCAAATACAACGATAGCATAGATCGTTATTCTTCGCCACTAGTCGCTGTCGCGTTAGATCCTCGAAACGACTGTTGTGGCACTTCTGCGTCTCACAGTCGCTGCCATCATCCGAGTCTCGTACCAGCCTCACTGCGGAAGAAGGATCCAGGGTCCAGACAAGATGATCAACCATAGTCGCTTGGACATTGTGGGGATATGCTATGCTTGTTGGCGGGGCGGTTGGGAGGATGAAACACACAGGGGGTGGTGAGGCTCAAGGCGAACGTCTCAGCTTGAACATGGCTGCTCTGTCGGACGAGCATCAGGCCATCGGAATCACGACGCCAAGTCAGTTCTACTAAGCTATGGTAACGCGCATAGAACGAATCGATTGCAGTCAGCAAGCGATGGTGACTCGGGTGGATATCCGTGCTGGTCTATACACGAATGCACTACCGTAATGCACCACACTCAGCATGGTGCTCTCAATCCTCATCGCTGCCATTGTAGCCCCAGGTTTACTTGGCTCACAAGAAGCTATCCGACAATCACAATCCAAAGAAAAGAGAGAGGAGCACCGCGCCCGTCGCTGCAACCTCATCGCAACATGCGTCAAGTCATCACATCGCAGCCGAGAGATAGACGGCCGCCAGGTGGTCTTAAGAAACGGAAAGCTTTGGATTGACACAGGCACCGAGGATGAGAGCCCACTGGGCCATCCCTACGCTGGATACTACCTACCGTATCCCGATACTAATCACGAAGGCCTTGTCACAACAATCACAGACGTTGCACCGATCATGAACTGGGTGTACGTCGACAAAGAGACCGGGGAAGTCAAGTACGGTGTTCGCGCAGATGCTCAACCAAATCTCACTGGTCCATTCGATTGCACACGACAAGACCGACGACTCACATTCGATGGTTGGGAAGGATGGTGCGCGGTCGAAGAAGCGCCAGGTCTTTGGGGACTATACTTTGACCTTGGTGATGATGGCCTAAAGTCAAGAGTCGCTCCTGGTACCAGGGTGTTGGAAATCGAACTGAGTAGAAAAGAGAAGAGGTTTCAAAAAGAGGCGGACGTTCGACAACAGGATCAGACGACGAAAAGGGCCGTCGATGCGAAAGAGGATGCACCAGTCGATCAGCCGCTGGCCGCAGAGGCACTGGTATCGAAGCCGGGAGTGGTCGACGAGGAAGGAAGTCAAGATAGTGATAAGCAGGAGTCGTATAGACCGATGAAAATACCGCAGTCTATCTTTGAGAATCCACCTCCTATGGTAGAGTCATTGGTGTTCAGACCTGCTACGCCACCACCAGCATATTCTCCTACTGTAGAGGGAGATCCAAGAACATTGGACTCGACATCAAAACCAAACTTAGGACCTGCTGAAACATCTGGCATGGGCCAGATCAAGAGCTCACCAGGAATTGGAGATTCTCTGCCTTCTATCACAACAGAACCTTTGCCTTCCGAAGCGCAGTCAACGAACGGTGAAGAGAGCGAAGTTATTTTGGAGCGAGAGGATGTTGCACGGACTCAACTAGCCTCAAATCTTATCGATGATAAGAAAAGTACACCAGAGAAGGCAGACTCCCCACCCGCTGAGCAGCAATCCCCATCTGTGAGCGAGAAGCGATCCACACCCAAGCTGAACAGAAGCAGCGGCTCACGAGCCCTAGCCCAGGCTCAGAAGTTCGAGGCTTTGGCAGCAGCTCAAAAGCCTGATTCCAATGTTCGAAGGCGATCAAACGAACGTGGATCTCGTGCTAATAGTACTACTTCTTCCGTGTATTCCAACGAAGGCGAGTCACTGAGCACGCCTGGGGTTAGTGTACAGCCTCAAGCCTCTCCAACACCGGCACCTTTAGCGCTGGCAATCTCGAAAGCAAATCAAGCGAAAGCACTGGCAGCACGGTCGCAACCATCAGATCCTTCTATTCAACGGCCTATAACACCTCCACGTCAGCGAGCACCTTCTTTGCGAGAAGATCCAGCCATATCGGGAGCTCAAACTACGGCAAGCCCCAGGCCGATCGTATCTCTACCACGTCGACCAAATCCTTCCAGGTCAAGTCCCAGTCCAAGTGCGACCTCACAAAGATCGACTTCCCGACAAGCAACACAAACATCTAGCCAAAATCGCCAGCAGAGGGAACGCTCTGTCTCCGGGCTATCATCATCCTCATCGAGAGTCGATACTTCTCGCTCGTCGCCCAGATCTTCATCCATAACATCTGGACGGCAGTCCCTTGCTCGTACTATGACGAGTGGAAAGGGCAACCAGGGCATGAGCAACAGGATCGGTGGTAGTCAGGGTAGGGTGAATGGAACGTCCAGACAGCCTGCTACTGTTGCTAGAGGGAATGGAAGAGAGAGGTTGGCGACTAACAGTGAGAGGAAGACTACGTCAGCATTGTTCAGGGAGATTGATAATCTGGTTAGTTTGGAGAGTCAAGATGGGCAGGCGAAGAGATGAATTGATGTGAGGCCAATATTCCGGTCTTAAAATAACAATTAATTAGGCCTGAGAGATTCTTTCTAAATGCAATACATTCAAAGACAAACAGAAATCCGATAGGTGAGTTGAGATGTTCGCGTTGATGCAAAGGGGGGCTAAGCGTCATTCCTGTCTTTCGTTGGCTCGCTTCCTCCAATATTACAGAACAACCTTCTCTTTCCCACAATATTAGCACTCACGCACCAAATCTTTGAATCTGTCATTCACTAATTTGTACGCTGCACGTCCCTGTATGCGAAAGATCTGCCGGCTAATCCGCCCGTTGCATCCCTTGCTAACCGGCAGATGTGAAACTCGACCCACCATCGACCGACTCGCTCCTCGCAAGTGCTTCAAGTTTCCGACACGTTTTGGCAACATGTCGCAACCGATAGTAATCACGCGAGAACATAGTGGCATGTATCATGTATTGTTTGAAAGAAGATATGGTAATGCTGCGATGATGGTAGTAATGTAGTTGGCCGTTGAAAGCTGGGGTAACTACCTGAGCGTAATGAGTACTGCGTGCAGACGAACGTGTTATTGAAATCTTGAGCCCATCGAGTTGTTAATTTCTCACGGCATATAGCCGTTCTCTTCTTATTTGTCAGCCGATGCAGTCGGTCGATGTTTGCCTACCGAACGTACCCCGAATACACCTTCTCAGTCATACGTAGGTACTAAGAATCTACAATGGATGCATCTACACGACTCTACAAACGCCTGGGCGAGATACCAGAAGACCCGGACGATCCTGATAGCCTAGACGACCTCATAGTCTGCGCATTTGGTGCTTTTGAGCGGTACTACGTTTGTTGGAAAACCAAGGGTGGAGAGTTTAAGCAAGGTGCGCATACGCAATCTAGCATGAGAACGAAATGGACACTGACAATTACAAGATGGCTATGATCTTCCTCCTGCACTCAGAGACTGGCTCTACCCCATGGACGGCACGACACGAGATTTCGCATCACTTCAAGTCGTTTTTGGAAGAGGGGAGGAATATTTCGCGTCTGATAAAAACGGGAAGTTAGAGTACAAGGAGACAGAAGTGAAAAAGCCGGCACCGGTGGAGGACGAAGAGAAGCTTGATAGACAAGCACTGAGAAGATCGAGAACAGTGTCATTCTTGCGGCCCTTGTCGGAGACGAGTATACGGTCTGACGGCGGAACAAGCGACACGAATAGGAGTAAGCGATCGAGTTCGATAAGCTCACAACGAGCCAGTCGACCACCCAGTCTAAGTTATACGAACTCACGAACGAACTCGGAAATATCACTGCTAGGAGAGACGATCGTTGAGGGCCAGACGAGCCAACAGACACGACCTTCATATATATCGCAGTGGACAGCTCTTGGGTCGAGCGTAGGCGAGTTGAAGCAAGTGGAATCTCCATCAACGTCAGAGCATGGGATATATGGCGTGCCAGTCGTCGAACCAGAGCGCGACAAGGTACCAACAAAAACAGCATCCCCAGCATCAGTAATGAGTAAACCACCGTTGCCACAATCGCGGACTGACACAGTACCAAATGCTACAACACGACAGCAGAGTTTCCAGGCGCAAAGAGACGTCACATCAAACACTCCACCATGCACATGCGGCTGCCACACCTCACCGTTATCATTGCCACCACAACAAACCAGACCTACCTACGTTACAATCGCAACACAAACATCACCTCTACCATCGCCAATTTGCCCGGAAACCTCGAATACCTCCTACTGGCCCTCACAAGCGAACCTCACTGCTATACCTCAAGATGCAGCTTACTATGTTGACGAAGACTACGATACACCGCCAGTTGTCATGGGACGGATGTCGACCTACTTTAGTAAACCAGGGTATCAGCTAGGAGACAGTTTATTTAGTGGGTATCAGCCGATTAATTGGGCAAGTGGATATGAGGAGGTGGACGACTCTAGTGGGGAAGGTATGAGATAACGGACCAAGGGAAGTCTGGGTTATCGAATTGAATGTAGCAATGTATGATATGTTGAAGCTTTCTTGCGGTTCAGCGTTGATGAGCAGTTGGTGTATACCCTCTTAGTTAGTTTCTGTCAAGTATTATGTATCTTCTTTTTCACAGGTGGGTAGAACCTATACTGGTGAACACGTGGGCCGTTCCTGTGAGCTGTAGCACATGGATTAGCTCTCGAGATGGTTGACCCACGAAGGCCACAGTGGAACCAAACATGACTGGGCAGGCATCTTACTCTTCGTCCTTCCAACATCAGGAAACATCATATCAGTGAAGTGTACTACGCTCCTTTTACACAAACCTCATCACATCTTACATCCGGATATAGAACTGTCGCGCAACGTTCGAAGGTGCCTCGGTCAACTTTAGATACCCATTCTCAGAATCAGCTGCACATATCCTATGCATGCGAACAAATATACTACACCGTTAATGAAGCTATTTAGATCCATCAGTATCCAGCACTAAGCAAGGCGTATACCCCTTTGCAATATGCAGCTTACCCACACAACATCGACACCGCCAGTCGTATCCTCGTTTATCAAGAATCCATGCTACACGCGGTAAACGCGCCGCCCATCCTGCCGTGTTACGAACAAGCCCACCATCAACCGTAACGATCTACTTGAAAGCTGCACGAACGGAGATTTTCCGCTGCGCAGGTGATTAGTACACCCGACCATGCACCCGCAACGTCGAACTAGTGTTCACGGTGCTTACCATTGATGATCTCCTGGTCTAAAGTCGGAAATGAAGTTTCCTGACACCAAACTTCACATCTCCGGTGATTGCAGAACCGCGATGACGTAGGTCGCACTAGCATTACCTAACCTACAACCACGCAAAATGCAACCACGGCAGCTGCCCGGGCATTTGCATCTACCAGTAGGATTGAGGATTCAGATAGGGCTACAAAAATTGATGCAAAACCCACAAACTCCACATCACATGCGCACCCCATTCGCAGCGAACATGCAACTGAATCATACAAAAGGTTGGCGATCGTGGAATCCAAGTCGCTGTGTTACCAGATGGGGGAAAGTCGGTGGGACCTCGTTCACTTTCGCCTCGGTTCAGACAGCACAACACGAGACTTGACATCATTTTGAACTGCTGCCAGTTCAGGGCCTTTTTCAGGGTCCCTCCGACCCTCCGAAAGGTCCGAGATGCGACCAGCCACTGAGGACAAAGCCGACGGCCGATGCCGAGTTAGCAGGTTCAGGGATCGTCGATCTTTACGTCTGGCAGAGTCCCTGACACTTTGTCAAGTTCGACAGACGACAACTTTGGCGATTTAAGTTTTTTTAGATGGCTTCTGATAACCAGTTCGTTTTTGGATATGCCTTAACGAATGGACTAGTTATCTTTCACTAGCGCGAATACGCGTTCACCCCCGCAAGCATGCAAACGCCAAACCATGGGAAAAGTATCCATCATCCAAGCGATGCAATGCACAGCGTCTAGACATTCCATACAATCTTCACATATTGCTATGCTTTACTCTCAAGTAGGAAGTCGCTAGGCGGGCGCGCCCGCGGCTACGAATCCATGTATTGCATGCGTGATTTTCGCCATTGGAACGCTTCATTGAGAAGCGAAAGAGGGTACGGTTGCAGGTTGATGCTCGGGTCAAACGAAGGGGATGTTATAAGTTGACACGCTGTCCATCTCTGTGAACAACATCGTCTTCTGTTTGTTCATGTTTCATTGGGGATGGTACCCGGAAATGCCTAGCTTTATCGTGAGATGTTGAGAGGAAGTATGCTTCCGGATATTACGAAAACATGTGAGCACACTCAGCGCAGGCTTCTGGTTCGCCGAATCGAAGCTGCACTTCGACGCTTCCACCATGGCGGTTCGTAAAGCGTAAAGGAGGCTGTGCACTGGGCATGCACAACAACATCGCTCTTTGTTTGTGCTGTGCAGCGGGCGTCGGATCGCGAACGCATCAGTCGTGGGGTGACATGCTCGTGGTCATGCCGCTCTCTCAGCATTCCTGGCGGCTTGCCCAGCTTCAGGCTGCTTGCCGCGCTCAGCGAATAGTCCTGTCCACAAGTAGCTACCTCTGGTGAGGTTGCGATGGCCAGCGTTTAGCCTTGATAGCCTGACTCCAGGCCGCGGCACATGTCCTTTGTGCATAGCATCGCGAATGATCACATTCAACAATGGCAGCCGCCAGGAGCGCTGTTGCGCCGTCTAGCGTACACATCTTGTACCAGTGAGACGACGTAGTTGTGTTACATCTGTGGCTGATCATCCACACACATCATCCTCGTCCACCTTGGATGCAGGACCTTGTAGCCGGGTCCGACGTGGGATCTCTCCAGAGCATGCGCGTCCAAAAGGTTAATCACGGTCTTGCTAGAGATAGCCCCCCATCCTTGCCGACCGATCAATGGAAACTTGGAAAGTCAGCGAAAATCTCTGCTGGTTGGCGCTCCACGCTTCGCATGCAGGGCGTGGGCGAGGGCGGGAACCCTGAAAACTCGTTGGATTGGCGGAGATGCGGATTGGTGGAGGGACTACAGCGAGCCTTATGGCCGTGCGGCACGTCCTGCGGTTGAAGGACGTCACCCGGCAACGCTCGAGGCGTCCCAGAGGACGCCTCAATTAACGACGACGAGCAGATGGTAACCATGAAGACACGAGTTTGTTTTTACTTTGTTCTTATTTCATTGTAGGGCAGACGTCACAACGCCGAAGCCCCGTCTATACTTTTGCGAAATCCCCGCGGGCAAATCGCCCAATCATTGAAATCACCACCCAAATCCATCCCATTGTATATACGGATGCTTACTTGCTCGACCATCAAATGCAACAAACAGTGATGACGCGAGCTATGTAAAAACGGCCTCAAACGCGCATAAAGCGAATGGTTCGGGCCAGGTCATGGAATATACACAGGCGACCGAAGGTCAAAAAGGGTAGTCGTGAAGACTAAAAGAAGGTAGGAATAGAGATCGCCTAGGCGTTGGTATCATCGCGCACCAGCAGCGTCATCAGTCATGGCGTCATCAAAAGCAACAGCAGCTGCAAGAGCTTGCTGTTCCTTCGCAGGCGTCTAAAACCAACCGTTGTTGGCATAAGAAGATAGATCAAAATTGTTCATCGCGTTGAAAGCACCATTGGTCTGATCTAAAGGCCATGGGTCCATGGGAACAACATCTTCGAAATTGCTAGGCATCGAGATTGCGGCTGTGTCGGCAAAGTCAGATGAGGCGGTACTCGTCATAGTTGCTGGCGCAGCAGTAATGCTCTTGGCATAGATAGGATCGAAGCCGATCATACTGGACATGGGCGCTGCAGTGGTCATTGGCAACCCGTTCATAGGTTCACTCGGGACAGCAGTGCTAAACCGATACGCAGGAGTATCTTCCCAGAAAAGCGACTCGCTGGCAGCCGATTGAGGAGCCTTGTTGAAGTCCAGATCACCGAAGAGGGCAGGCTCTCCAATTTCTGAGTGCGCAGACGAAGCTACAGTAAGACCAGGGCCGCTCTGTTTTGATTCGCCGCTGTGTGAAATCGGCTGAGCCAACTCATCGTTGAATTTGCTCGGGTCCAGTGGAAGATCAGTAGCAGACCAGACGTGGTCAAACCCAGCGGATGCTGTTAGCCAGTCGTTATCCATGTTTGGCAGACAATCTTGCGACGGCGAAGTGGACAAGCTACCCAGACCGAATGTGCTGTTCACTGGTGTCACGGTATCGGCGATCCAAGGCCACTGCTGGGTTGAAAACGTGTCGCTTACGTTGCTGTTGGGAGACTCGCCCTCCTGTCCAAAGACGCCAGGTTGACTACTGAACATGTCGTTGAAAGCGAAAGTGTCAAGGCTACCACCAACATTTGGAGTCGCAGGCTTGTTGGAACATCGCTGAGTAGATCCAAACATGGTGTGGAAGTCGTTGTTCGATAACGAAAGCGTGTCCATGGAGCGTGTAGTGGTCGGCTCTGGCTTGCTGCGGGCAGTCTTGTCTTGCGAGAGAGCAGAGAAGGCGGCATGGCCATGTAACGTATGCGGACGAGGGATCTTGTACGGCAGACCGGAGACGTGGGCCGAGTTGTTGTTGCGATGACAAGGCTTGTGGTGGCCGTTTGCGAAGACGGTCAAGTGGCTTTCCGAATGCGTCGCAGTCAACTTGGGTTTCGCGCGAGCATCGTGGAGTGTCTGCCGGGTGGTGTCGACCTTGAGATCAACGTCTTCGTTCTTGGTACCACATAAGCACTTTGCGCCTGAATGGCACTGGCAGCGATTGTCGTGAGCTAGAGTAACGTCAGAATTGTCAGGGACGGCCAAGCCAGCTATGAGCTCACTCTTCGCGTCGCCTTTGTCCTTGTGCAAGTCCTTGTCCTTCTTGTCGCCACAATCGCACTTGGCGTGGTGGGACTTGGACTTGCGCGCACCGCGACAGTGTTCGCATTGCTTGACGGGACGACCTTTAGGGTTGATGTGGTGCAGATCGCGATCTTCAGGACAATATTAGCACTGGAACGTGGCCAAGTGTCGCACTGTGCGAGCGACATACCAGTGTGGTTGCAACCGCTCACTCGATGGCCCTTGATGCAGGACGAGCAAGCCCATTTCTCGCCATCGATAACAGGCATACCGGGGTGATAACGGCCGAGTGCGGTCGTCGCAGCTGGCTACGAGCAGCTGAGTGGGAGCGTTCCAGGGAGCCGACAGGCTAGAGAGGATGAAACAGGACGGAAATAAAGCCACACGCGGGGCGTGAGCGAATGTATAAAGATACAGGGAAGAATAATAGGGTTGAGAATATGCTAGTTCAAACGCCAGAGGGTATCTTGGTCAATGGTATGCTGGATTGGGACCGTGAACGCCGTGGAGGAAACCGAGGACGACAGGATGGAGTGGAGAGTTTGGTGAGGATCAAAGGGGAACCGAGCGCAAGAGGCGCTGGCCGAAAGCGTTAGACGGAGCTCCTTGGGTACGACCAGACCAGTATACTACGTGGTGTTGTGCGGGTGAGGTAGTGATGAGAGGGATGAGAGCGAGCGGGAGGAACAGGTTAAGAGGAAGGCACACGGCGCTGCGGTGCGTGTAATTGGCTGTGGAGCTTAGCGTCATCGGCAAGTGCGCTCAGACCTCGACGCTCGAATCTGCAAGCGCGATCAGCTATCATGACGGCGGGCAATGCTGGTCCCATCGGGTTAGCGCTCGAATCCCACACTTGCATGCAAGCCAGCAGCACCCTCTCACCGCATAAATCCTACCCTCCGCAAGCCCGCTGCCGTCCTGAGCATGATGACCCGCAGGCTTTTTAGACGGTCCACACCGCGACGACGCGAGGCCTGCGACGGACGCTGCTCCTCTCCTCTTTGCTGTGCTGGCCTCGCCAGCCCGCCTCTAATAATGCGGGACTCCACGCACGGCATGTTTCAATTGCGGCCGCGATTCGCTTGTCGAGTCAGCGTGTTTCTCTTGCCGCGACGGCCGTAACTCAAAGCATCCGTCGCCCGTTGCCAAGTGGAGATCATCTGTATTGTCTGCGTCGATAGCGTCCAGCACATATAGAACCGGAAGCAAGCCTATCCATTACTTTCAGGTACATTGTCCGCTTGTATATTTCGCCTCAAAAGGCCCGGTCGCAGAGAGCGCTAGGGTGTGTGTTGAACACCAAGCAATGTAACTGTGGGAGGACCGCAAAGTAAATATTAGATCCAACACAGTGTCCAGACCTTAGAACCGCTGGGCATAGGGTTGGCATAATGTTTTTGAAACGGAACCCCATAGTCTTCTCCGTGGGGTATGGTACTTTGTCGGTGTATCGCACTGCTCTTGGTGATCTCGCCCTCGACCCGATGCTGCAGCCAGCCGTCGCCGAAAGTATTCATAGCACGTGTCGTAGGACTCTAGGGCCGCTGATCTGCGAAAGCCTCCTCAGGGGAGTAATCACCGGGTCTGACATGAGGTTATTTCGGTGTCAGCATTATACACTGAAAAGGATACATTAGCCTGATCATGGACGTTTTGGTAAAAAAGCTGTGGTGCAGACGTCCAGCGCATGAATGCAGTGATTCTAGAAGTCTGCACCCCTCAACAGTATTGGTCAAGATACCGTCTTTTCCCAATATGCACAAGTTCACTAGGAACTTCCTGGACAGAAGTTAATCGTAGTGTGCAGGTGTTTGAAGTCGGCACAGAGCATATGCACGTGGGAACCAGCGCAAGGTAGACGAACGTGATCGATGCGGTGCAGCAACACTGCAAGAAGATTTACAGAAATCTAATTAACCCAGTAGTTCACTAATAGTTGCAATGACAGCAGCCGTCAGTTGGAGTATGTGGGCACTTCTGATGATGGCTGTGCATGGTGCTCCCACTGGCCGTCCCGGAAGCGCGTACGGTGGAAGAGATAATCCGAACAGCGACCACGTCGTCACCGGCCAGTCAGTAGCTTCCGATCAACGCTGCAAGTAGTAGACATTTCGGTGTCTCAGTAAACCTACAACCACCATAATGTTGTTGTCGCATTCACCCAAGTCCACCATGATCTGCTCTCTCTTGCCATGGTCCACGCTAGCGCAAAAATCGCAAAGCTCGCACAACCCTCTTCGTCGGCCTCTTACACAACACGCTCCTCGCGCTTTACAACATCGAACCTCTCGCGCGGTCGCGCAACAACATTGACCCGGCGCTCTGGATAACTTCTAATCGACTCCTTTCTTGTTGTCTTGAAAACGACGCGCTGAGAAATGGCTGGCTACGCGGATCCCGACACGCAAATGGGCGTAGGACCAGGTCAATACGCAAATCAGAATGGCACACCACCGGCGCAGCAACACCAGTTGACGGACCCCGAACTGCGCCTACAAGAGAACCTACAGCAGCTGCGTGAGGGTGGAGACATGATGCATCCAGCCGGTCCGCAGCAACCGCAGTACCAACAGATGGCTCATATGGGACCCGCCATGGGCGCGCATCAGCATTTCGCAGGACCGACACGCCCAACGCATTCTCCGCAACAAATGGCGCAACACGTCATGAGCATGGAGGGACACCACGATCCGTACGACCCCAACGATCCGAATCGCAAACGATCCAAGGTGTCGCGTGCCTGCGACGAATGCCGAAGGAAGAAGGTATGCGATGCCTCTTCTTCCCACACGAACATCGCTTACGGTGTGTAGATTCGATGCGACGCAACCAGCGAGAACGGGCCGGAAGCTTGCTCTAGTTGTAAGAGAACCGGCGCGCGCTGTCAATTCAGCCGTCAACCCATGAAGCGCGGACCTAGCAAAGGGTATGTCATCTTGTTCTCTCAACTTGGTGCGCATGCTCACACTGTTCAGTTACATCAAGGAGCTAGCCGACCGACTCAACTCGCTCGAAAGCCAGATACATCATCCTCCTGCCCAATCACACAACTTCGATTTTGGGACCCTGGGTGACCAGTCGTTCCCCGACACCCAGAGCCCACCGCAATTCAAGCGCCAGCGAACTCACTCGGTGACGGATGGATTCCACGACGCTTTTAGCCGACCCAACTGGACTGTTCAGGACCGCGGGAACAGCGGATCTGTAGACGCACATGGTCTGCCTGTGCTACCGGACCAAGAATCATCGCTGAACGGCAATCGTCGTACTTCATTTGGAGACATGAGTCTAGGTGGCAGCTTGATCACTGGCTCCCACGAAGAGATCCTCAAAGCGTACGCATACCTGCACCCTTAACTTTTTACTTGGCACTAAACCTTGATTCAGATACTACAACATCATTCACCCCACACTGCCTGTCTTACCACATCACGAATCGCAATTAAACCGCCTTACAAACTGTCCGTCGAAGCTACGGGAGGCATTCTTCTTGTCACTAGAAGGCTGCATCCGATCTATTGCCTCGAAGGCTCTGCCGCCTATCGAGATCAGCCTTAACCAGCTGCTACAACAATGCTTTACTTCTGTCGATGCGGCCAACTATTGCCTTCACGACACAGACAGCTCAAGGCAGTTTTACAATCATTTGGTGTACTGCCAGTCAATGATTCTGCTTGCTGCAGCGTCTGACAGACCGAGCCCAGGCGTCATAGGCAGTACAACAGGACTACTGGGCCGCATCTCAGCCTGTATTGCTGACGCAGCGATCAACGACTCGAGGACATTGGCTGCAATGAAAGAGCAAGACCTTGAAGTATACCAGACGGCACGTCGCGTGTATTGGACTGCGTTGATTCTTGATCGCTTCCATGGCTCTAGTCGATCAAAGGACATGATGATTCGAAGGTATTCTGGGACTCTTTCGCGCGACGACTACACAGCTCTGGGCGAAGTCGGCTACTACCTTGCCCGTAAGTACAAGTTTTTGCGTTTCAGAAGCACTTGACTAACACTTCCCAGGTACTGCCTTGATTGTTGGCCGGATAGCCTACGTGAACCGCGCAGGAAGCGTTCCAAATGTCGAGTCATCGGCTCCCTTTGCCTTTTCAGCACTCAAACCTGGGACCGTGGAATCAGAATATCTCAATGGGGCATTAGACGAAGTCAAACAGTCCATTGATCTGACGACTTTGACGCGCAACTCCCCTCCTCACTTGGCGCATCAGTATCTTAGAGTGTTCATCGCGCGACTGTCATTGCAAAACATACCTTCTGCGGAAGTTTTCGAGGCCACCAAAGAACTACTCAGTAACCTGACAAGCGGCGCTATAACTCCTCTGCACCACATCTTCGCCGCTCTAGTGGCTACGTCTCTTACGGAATTGGCCGACCGAGCCGAGATGCAAGCTGAGGCGAACGCAAGCATCAAGGAGATGAACGATGCGCTGTCGAACGGACAGATCATACATCGCAGCTCCGACGGTCTGGGTTGGGAAACAGCGATTGGAGAATTGCTCCAAAAGAAGAAGTCTTCTACTCCCCCTTACACTGGTCCGGAGCAAGCCAGTCCTGCGCTAGAACCCAACATGGCCGGACTGCAACACCTCGCTGCAGCTGCAGTCGGAGAACGTGAAGGAACCGGTGACAACCGTCCTGGTAGCTCTTCTCAGCAGAAGGTCGACAATGACCTCTCAGCTGCCATGGCTGCTGCTAACGAGGCAGCCAAGGCGCAAGCCCAGGCGACTGCGGCAGCAGCTCAAGATCTGTTCCACTAAGCAAAACAAAACTATGTTCTTCCTGTAATTGATATACCCCCTTTTGTTGTAGCTGGTAAATAGTCTGATGAGACTTACATCACATTATAATTCTATACGTCGTCCAATCGTCACTTGGTCTCCTAAGGAGCTTCGTGCTTCGTATCAGCAATATCTACCCTAGAAGTGCACCCTGTCACTCCACTAGTTTCTCCGTGTAACAAAAGGATGATTGAGCTTATTCCAACAACTATTTCTCGAACCAGTCCTTTCAGCTGAAGCAAATGTGCATTTCATTTTGACATGGCACTAGATTCCTTGTCCAACATAGATAGTGCCAGTGCAACCAAAACACTCCTTCATTGAGTTAACTAATCCCTGATGGGAGCGAACATCGACAACTATTTCATCGGTTCCCAAATACAAGCAGCACACCTTATATGGCTGCAGGTCGTGCATCCGTTCTGCCAAATAGCATTGGGGCCATCACCACATGCACTACAATACCATACCATCATGCCTCCATACGCAACAATTGCATCAGAAGAAGAAGCGTTCAATACAGAATTTGAATGCCTTCCGATGCTCGAGGTGTGTGACCGCATATCACTTTGCAGGTTAGTATCTACTTTAACGGCTTTGCTCAAGAGGGCATTATATACTGTCCTACAAATCTCGAGTTTCCTTGTTGTACATGATAGTATGGTGGAGACTCTCTAGCGTGATTGTAGATGAGTAAACGTAGAGTAAAGGCGCAGTCTCGGGATATATCTTGCTGTCCTGCGGCTGTCATGTCGGCGTATGTATCGAAATGCTTCTCGAGTAGAGTGGGGTGAGTAAAGGGCATGACAGCCTTGTCGGATAGACGTAGAGGATCAAGTGGGTCTTGTGTGCACACTGCGAGAAGCCAAAGAACGATACTTCTAGAAAATGAGGGAAAAAAAAAGATTGAGGTCAATTTGATGCGGGGCTGAAGAGAGTAGGATATATATTTGTTTTTCGGGCTGAACTTCGGTTTGAACTTGGAAAATGTATCTAACTGATCGTGGCTTTTCTCCAGGTCTACGATTCGCTATCTATACAAGGCCGACCTCCAGGCTGAAATCGCTAAGCCTCATAGGAAATCCAAGTATAAGCTTCAATTGTTCGTGAACATCGGTACCGTCAGATCATGATATGGGTCCATTTGCGAAAACAATTGCCTCATTGAACATTCTCCATTTCTATTCAATCGAAAAGACTGAGGTCAGCGCTTAAGCAGCCATAACAACACCCAGGGTTCGTCTGCCCACATCGAACATATCTTTGTCCTCTGTCTTCAAACGTTCAAGTTCAGCCTCAGTCTGGGGTAGTAGCAATTCGTCTATGAAGCATTGAAGATTGCCTGTATATGGATCATATTGGGCATCGAGAGAGGAAACCATCTTCTCCAAGACACCTTTAAGATCTTCGTCTTCTTCTGCGATCTGTTGCGATTTGGCTAGAGTATATCTTGGCAGAGGTTGGCGCTCGAATGCTGGATCTCCGCGGTGCTCGATATTGTAGAGGTTGCAACATGCATGGCGTATCCCTAGCAGCGAGAACACGCACAACCGAATGAACTCGGTGATGATCCACCGGTGGCCGAATGACTTTGTTGCTGCCACAACACAACGGACGAGGCGCTCAAGTTCCCAGCGGCCTATGCGCTGATGCTTTGAAGGCTCGCTTTTGACACCTTCCGGTCTGATCAGTTCTTGAATATCTGCCATATATCCAACATCAAATCGATATGAACCTTTCCAAAAGGACGTGATACCCGAACAGCCATGTGTGCTACAACTGCACTTGCAGTCATCGAATATACGTTCTTGAAGTGTAGCTGCGATCTTTGTCAAACAGTCGTCTTTGAGAGGTCTCCTCCACGTGAGTGAAGCTATTTTTGCGCTGATGCAATGCAGCGCTGTGGTTTTAGAGCCTGGCCAACACTCGGTCAGAGTCGCTCCTTTGGAAAGAAACCAGTCCACCAATTCAAAAAACCGGATACACGACCCTGGACTAGGATAAAATCTTCTGTATCCTGTTGTTGCAAAGATCAGCGGTGAGCAGTACGTGCTATGATCGTACTGCGACTTATCCACTTGAATATCCCGGAAACCGGCATCGTAAAGCATCTGGAATGTACGCCGTGAATCGCCTACTTCCTGATAAACCATTGGCTGTTCTGTATAGAGCCTGTGTACGCTGTACACGCTGAATCGGGACGGACGAAGAGAGTGTGATATCTGAAAGCCCTGATCGTCGAGTGCAGATAATGCACAAGTAGTATGGACGTCGAGCACACTATTCGACTCTGTAACACATGGGCATTGTATACCCCGGTTTACTACCTCCTCCCGAATATGACGTCTTTGCTCGATTAGATGTGTGACGAGCATCTTCGCACTCTGTTCCTGTTGACATGCCTCAGAAGCATGCACGATAGCTGCCTCTAGGCGTCCTATGTAAGGAAGTTGCGCCGCTGTAGCCTTGTCGCGCTGTGTAAGCCAGAGTTGTACCATTGCCTGATTCTGTGATTCTATGGCGTCGAAAAGAAGAGGATCAGGAACTGCGTACGACTGATCCATTCTACGCTGCTCAGGGACGTAACTGTATTTGGCGTCAAGTAGGTACTTGCAGCCAGGCACCCAACCCATACGAGTCGTCATCTTGTATAAATTCACAATCTTCTTGCTGTCGAAGGAATGATCAACAACACCTGCTTGTAAAGCCTTGATAAATTCCTCTTCAGACCTCAAAAGTGCTGCCCTTGTAGCGAAATCGAGCGCACCGAAGAAAGGGTCAGCGAAAGAGTCGAAATGGATTCCTACCCAAGAACCATAGCTTTCGAAACAGTCTTGTGGGTGGCATTTCACAGAGACCTTGAAGTCTCGATTTAGAAGATCAGTGACGAGTATCTTCCACCTTTGATCGACCGGCTCAGTCGCACCTAGGAGAACATCAACACACGTGCTACAGTCACTTCATTAGCCATATTGAGATACTATACACCAAGATATACTCACTTCCCTTGGTCGTCAGTCTCCATTGCATCAGTGGACGACATGTGGCGTATAAGCTGATTAAGTGCAGAGCGATATTCATCTAACTCGCTGGGATGCATAGACCACACGCTCTGAGAAATTCTACTACAAAAATACTAATGCCACTCAGTAACTCTAGAACCAAAAAGACTAAACGTGTAATACTCACATGTAGCAAAGTTTGTCCATTCTCCAAACGGTCGTGCGGCGATGACTGACGGGTTTGGAAGATCCGTGATAACTCCATGGAACTCTTGCGAAGTGTTCTTTGGGAAGAATGAAAGCTTGTCATAGAAGCAAGTATTACAAAAGCAGGAGACGAGCTTTCTGAGACAATGCGGCTGCATGTCAAGCTCGGTGTCAACGAAAATGTCCCAGCACCGATTGACAACGCCATGAGTATGCGAAGCTTTAGTCCAAACACCAAGTAACTCAAGATGAACCCGAAATTGACGTTTAGTGCATAAGCTTCGGGAAGCCAGGATGGGCAACGGCGATCATGACGGTATTGCTTTTCCAATGAGAGTAACACTGGTCGCTGGAGCAGCCGCTTCTCCTGGTGCATTCCGCGACATGTGCAGTAGCCACTATTGATTGCCCCTCTGCTCAGAAGCGAGAGATTGGGCTGAGCTGTACGTTGGTGATTTAGGTTTTCCATATCACTCTCTAATTGTATTGCCGACACTGGTGGTAGGGAAGGGGTTAGATAGTCCTACATTAAGCTTAGTTATGCTCAGCAACATTTCCTATGTCTGGGTCAAAGTCCTATTGCTAGAGCCAGTGGAGCTCTAGCTCAACCACGCCACGAACGGTACGTACTTGTTGGCCCAGATCAAGAAGGCGCTGCCCAGAATCGTGAAGTCTCTGATCGAAGAGACAGCTGATGCCACACATCTGGTTCTGGCGTGTGGTGTAGCTGCTATCTTGAGTCTGGAAGTATCGCTGCCGGTCTATGATCATCTGAATTCCAGCACTAGTATTGAGGGAGAGTTGACCAATCTGTGCTTGTACAGTCATGAAATATCGTTGCTGCTGATCGCTAGGAAGTGTTAGTTCAGATATTGTTACAACGTACGTGGAACGGTTTATTACATTTGCGATACCAGCAACGCGGTCTGTAGGCTCTGTTGGATGCTGGCCAGAACATCCTTCCAGTACTTTATATCGTTCTCTTTGAAGGGATATGTCAGTCGCTTGATGACATTCTCAGAACGTGTCCAGAACCTGACGGAGCCTTTTACTGGCGGGACGTCTCCAAATCTCGATCTGATCACCTCAATAGCCCGTGCGCATTCTTGAATGCTGTTCCTAGTCAATGCGGTGGATGTAGTAGGGTCCAGTCTGCTGATGATGGTCTCCAGATTCTCAAGAAGGTTCACCAGTGTGTCCAGTTCGCTGGTGATTTGTTCAGCCTTCGTTCTTGCATCTTTGACACTGTTGGTGTACGTGTTCAGTTTTTCAAACAGCTGTATGGAGAGAGAGATGACACCAAAAATGGTGCCGGCCACTTCGGCCATGATGGGCGTACGCAAAGTCAGAAGGTGGGATGAAGTGATAGCCAGAATTTGGCAAGATAGTTGTTTCTGCCTGGAGGCGCAGCACAGTTATGCGACCTATCGCAGATGGCCACTCATTGGGGACAACAGTGCGGGGATCGGCTCAGCCTTGGACATTCTCAGCCTTGTGTGCTTTCAGCCTGACTTAGCTACGTGTACGCTGAGGAACTATAAGCCAAGCCAACACGGTCAGCATCGAGTTTCTCTGCCAGGATGGATACAAATATCAAGATGGTGTAGCGCGAAACTCTAAGGACCGGACTGTACAGCCAATTCCCTCGGCGCAAGTGTAAGGGTGACGTCATTCTCCTACACCAACCTCAATTGTGGTTGGTAGATAAGTTTCAACGGAGCTCGATAATATACACCTTACTTCGTTCTAAAGCTAAACTCGTGGTCCTCTTACCATTTCACCAAGATGGAATCGTGCTGTTAATTATGTTCCGAATGGGACGAGCTTATGTGGATACAGATAAACGGGCGTAATAACCCTACTCAAGCGACCGCAATACGATTGGACTGAGAAGTATTCAGGAAAACACAAATTTTGGGGAGCGTCAAAGATCCGAGACGGCTACAACAAACTTCCAATAGTTAGATGCCTAAATCTACAAGTTCAAAATACCCTGGTGAGAAGTAAGGATCCACTACCCGTTGTCGGTTCAAAAAACTTGCAACTACAAACCTACAGAATGGCACACCACAGAGCACTCCCAATCTACCCTACCCGATCACCTGATACTACCGATCCTTCGTGCTTAATCCCTATAATAACGGACGAGGATGACGAATAAGAAGATGCTTATGAAGAAGACACACCAACAGAGCAGACCAGCAAATAAACACATTCCCCTTTGCTCATCCGACGTCAAGTCCGAAGCCATGTCCCTGCCCAATGAGTTCTGGGCCGTCGATGTTTGGTGCGTTTGGTAAGCTTCCAATGAGCGATCCGGCGGAGTGACCTCTGTGTTCAATCCAGACTCGATATCGTTACTTGCATATGTACGATATGCTGAATGAATGGAAGCGTGGATGAGGCTAGGAGAGGAGGGAACATATTCGATATGTGTGGAAAGTGGGCTCGGTCTGTTCTGAACACGTGGTGCAGAAGTAGTGTAGAGAGGCAGATCGGAAGCGGTATAAGGAGGCGGACTTGAAGTGGTGTATGTGAATGGATTGGAAATGTTGTTGGAAGTTGGATCGAGAGTGCTGTAAGATGGCGGGGGATGATTCGGCTCGTTCATGCTGTTGGTGGACATGGCTGGATTGTAGTTGTATTATGCTTGTGAAAACGCACTTAAGTTTTTGTAAGATGAAAGATGAAGAAGATAAAATTGAAAAAGACGATACTTTAAACAGTCGGATCTCCGTATTGTGGGTTTGCCATACGCTGGTATAGCGTACCGTGGTTGTAATAATCCACCCAGGCATCGCTTGTGGCTGTATATGCTAGAGAAGGGGGCCCAACCTACTGGAGTCGATGGATATAATTGTGATAGAATTTGTATTGGGAGCCTCACGCCGACGCGCAGTGGCCACCATCCACTCTCAGGTCGGCGCCGGTCATGAACCGACTGCCTTCCGCTAATAAGAACACCGCTGGGGCTTTGAAGTCATCTGGTACGCCAAGTTTTCCAAGTAAAGCGCCGGCCATCCATGTCTTCTCTACATCTGGATCCGCTGCGAGGAGTTCGTCGGTCATCGCAGTTCGAATGTACTGCGTATCCAATTAGTAAAATTCCCATATAATGGGATGCGAAAAACCTTACACCTGGCGAAAGCGTGTTCACCCGAATGCCGTATTGACCCCATTCTTGCGCTAGCGAGCGACACATTTGATGCACAGCTGATTTGCTGGCGTTGTAGGCTGTGCAGGTAAGACCCTGAGATTATGGTTAGATCCACTAACACATCCAACTGATGGAGAAGTCCTTACCCTGTTCGCAACCTGACCCGACATACTAGCGATGAGCACAATTGAGCCACCGGTACCCTTGTCTTTCAATATCCTCGCTGCCCTCTTGACCGATATGAACGCGCCTACCACATTCACGCGAAGCATACGCTCAAAGTCCGAGGCTTCATAGTCCAGCGCTGGTACCCTTTGTTGGATACCCGCGCATGCGACCATACCATTGAGTGGTGCACCTCGCTCGTCTCCCTCTTTTGATATCTCCTCCAGAACCTGGGTAACCTCCGCTTCGCTAGTGACGTCGCATCTACGGTATGTCGCTGAGGTACCGAGTTGATTGGCAAGTTTCGTCAATGCCTGCCATTCTGTGTTGCTTGGTTCTGGGAGAATATCTAAACAAGCTGCATGTCCACCAGCTTCAACCACAGCGAAAGCAAGAGTTATTCCAAGTCCACGTCCACCTCCTGTGATAGCGACTGTCTTTCCTGCGAGGGAGAAGAGTGCTGGTGTCTGTGCCGTCGCTGACGTTGTAGAAGAAGTAAGTGCGCTGGCGACGCTGCTGATGGCTGATGGACTCATTTTACTGTTCGTAGAGTTGGTCTTTTCCAAAGATTCAGAATCGCTGCAGGAGAGGATTTAAATGCCGAGTACTAAGGAACCACAAGGCGACAGCAGCTTCTATGTATGCCAGGACCCATGGGGTGCACATCGACGCGTATGTTCCCCACATCTGATAGTATAGTTCCATTTGTGGAACTGGTGGGTTGAGATTTCATCGTCACGGCTTCAACAAGGCGCATGTGTGGACGGATGTTGGTGTTGATGGCTCAATTGCGGGACCGGACTTCGCTCAGGGTCCAGATGTTGCCCAGTTTGACCAAACAAGCAGCACTAACCGCTGCCAAGAAGGCCGAAGTCGTGAGCATGGTGGAGTATCTAGCTGCGCGTGTAGCTGCCGAATCAAGAAAAGTATTGTTTATAACTGTCGTCGCGCAAGTCGGAACACGAACAGATATCTGGAATAGATCTCAAAATCCTTTCCGAGTGTAGATCGTGGATAGAACGAAGAATCCGAATCTACTTTCTCAATCATCAGCGGTGTGTGTACGATACACAACTTTGCTACTACCCGCTCGAACCTGTAAGTCGAAATGTCGGGCTCCGCTCCTTTCTTACTGATTTCGTGCTGATATTTGACAGGCATGCGGCAACGGAATGCAGGGAAATAGGTAGAGTAGGAGCTGTGTGGATTGCTATACGACTGTTATTCCGTTCTCTTTGTCCCCCGCATACTCCCTCCCGAATACACCGCCTTGGTAACTTCCCAGGGTCCGTCTATCACTGCATTGCATCGCATCCCACAGTGCATACCCTCGTACCCTGTACCCCAGCTTCCGAAACCACCGTGTTGGGTAAGTAATGGAAAACCATCGATTACAGCCAGGATCCGGTGCCCCTCGGTGCCCCTCGCGCCCTTGGCGTGTGCTACTCGATACACCCTCATTAGGCAAGTTTGGAGGAAACCATCGATTGTCTCTGCCCTTTCGTGCCCTTTTCCACCCAGCCGCATACTAGCAGATAGCGGTCTGACCAATGATCGCTTAATGTAGCTGCGCCCGCCGTGCCCCTTCATGCAAGCCACATGGAGCTTCAAGTTACTCTATACAGTAAGTTCCGCAGCAACCGTTGATTTACGTGGAGACAGCGACAATGCATAATCGCTCGTTCAAGACAGTCCTGCAGGCCGTGTGTGTGTTGTCACGTTGTACCGCTGCAGGCGGTGTGGGCGCACGAGACCCATAGCGACGAGGCTGAGTGACGTCTTTCTTCCGCGTGCGCATGAGCTTATCGAGCATACGAGTCGTCTCCGGGACCCGCCGCGTTTGCATGCCACCTTTTCGCAACGACACACCTCTCCCATCATGATACGGCAACCCTAGATCTGTTTTCTTTCCTCTGTTCGCCATTTCCATTGCTTTTTTAGCGGTTGCTTGTTTACCTGCGCAAACCTCATGTCTTTCCTAAGGAACTCGATGCGGCGCTTTCGCCGCACCCAAATACATAATGTCGAGACGATTAAATCGCAACCGTTGGCAGAGCTTTCCGGCTCGCTGGGCGACCTCGGAACTCTGTTGCCGCTGATGACTGCGTTGGTCTTGACGAACTCGATATCCTTACCCTCGACATTGCTATTTACCGGAGCCTCAAATATCCTGACAGGCCTTGCGTTCGGAATACCCCTGCCTGTGCAGCCAATGAAAGCTATCGCAGCGGTAGCTATAGCTCGACAGTTTACCATGGAAGAGAACGCTGCCGCAGGTCTTGTTGTTGCGGCCTTAGTAGGCGTATTCAGTATCCTGGGCTTGATCAACTGGGCGAATCGCGTTACACCAATCCCAGTGGTCAAAGGAATTCAAGTAGGAGCAGGTCTATCGCTATGCTTGAGCACCGGAACGAAGCTACTTTCCTCACTAGAGTGGACAGGTCCTTGGTGGGGCGATAACCTGTTTGTGGCGGTTGCAGCAGTTGTCCTCTTACTGTTCACTTTCCCGTATCCTAGGGTGCCATATGCTATGATCATCTTCATAGTGGGCATCTTACTATCATTTGCATCTCCGCAAAGCGAAGACGTTCATGTGCCACGTGCCGCGATTCCCATTCTTCATCCCTCTGGCAAAGATTTTCTGAAAGCAACGACAACCGCATCTCTGGGCCAACTGCCTCTTACGCTCCTCAACTCTGTCATTGCAGCATCGGCGCTCGCGTCTGACCTCCTGCCATCACCACCGTACCCAGCTGCACCTACGGTTACAGAGCTAGGCATTTCCGTCGCTGCGATCAATCTCGTAGGTTGCTGGTTCGGAGCCATGCCCGCCTGTCACGGCTCCGGGGGATTAGCGGGTCAGTTCAGGTTCGGCGCGCGCAGTGGCTCTAGTATCATCTTCCTAGGAATCGTCAAATTCGTACTCGGTCTTATCGCCTTCTGGAAATCATCAGCCATTATTGGTGTGCTTCACAGCATCCCCAAGGCACTACTCGGTGTCTTAGTTCTCGCTGCTGGCGTGGAACTAGCCAAAGTGGGTGAGAGCATCAACACGGACGCCCGCGATCTTCGTGTGTTGGACAGGGACATGACATGGGACGGCAAGAGAGTCAGGGACCTCGATGAGCGGGACAGAAAGGACAGGTGGATGGTCATGCTTGTCACTGTGGCTGCTCTTCTTACCTTCAAGAATGACGCAGTTGGTTTCGTCACTGGACTAGCATGGCACTGGGGCTTTGTGGTTGCGAGAAGGATTGAAGATCGGAGGACTGGACGCACGGAGGGCCATGTATGGAGAAGTGTCGGGCATAGCCGGGATGAAGGTGCTGGATTGCTCGCCCATACAGAGTCTGATACTGTTGCGTAGATGAACTTGCCAAGAACCATAGTCATTGTCACTAGTTGTAAAACAATCTCATAACATAATGCATCCTGACAGCTGGCTATACTTCACATTCACAAACACATCGTGTTAGAGCCCAAGCATTTTGAAGTTCCAGTCATATTCCAGTCATATCAACATAATGGTACGCAAGTTGGCAAGCGGACCATTGTTGGATTAGGTGAGTGTATGTACATACATGTAAGAAGTAAAAAACAAGAAATGCTTGATGAGTGTGCTCAGCGCTTGAGCGTATGAGAAACAGTAGATCTAAGTCTTGAAAAGGTATAAGGCCGATATCAGCGAAAACGTCTATCAAAAAAGCCAAATGAGAGACAAAAGATGAAAAGGCGGTTAAGCGTTGTGCTTATGCCTTCTCTGAGATCTCTTGGGCTGGTGGTGTGTTGGCGCCGGTGATGGAAGCGTATCTTGCGGGCTCAACATTCTTCTCACCATCGGCGTTTGAGTTGCGGCTGCTACCAACGTGCGAAGGCTGATCAAGCCTCTCCTCCTTGACAGCGCCACTGTGTCCACCGACCTCCTTCTTGTCTTTCTTGTCCTTCTTGGTCTTGGGTACGCGGACAAGGTAGTAGAGAAGGAGAGCGGCAGCGATGTTGAAAATGACGTAGGCCCAGAGAATTCTGCGAAAGAGGGTCAGTAATGGTTCGTTTAAGCATGTCAGAGAAGTTGGCTTACCCAAAGTTGCGCCACACGGTGGAGTAGCTGGAAGAGATACTGGCGAGGAAGACATTGGTGTCCTCAATGGCGCAGAAGTTGCAGTTTTCGGTTGCTTCGGGGTTGTGCATCTTGCCGCCAGCCAATGCTTTCCAGTCCGCGATGTATTCACCGCAAGTTTGGTTCGGGCGAGGGTTGAAGTGAATCAACTCGTTTTGCGCACATTCGACTACACTGTTGGCAAGACCAATAGACAACATGCCAGACACCATGTACGTAAAGGGCGAAAGACGGTACATGAAGATCCAGAAGCGAGGGAACGTGGAAGGCTGAGCGAGGACACCACAAAAGATGAGGCAGAGCGAGAACATCAAGTTGGCCAAGTTACCACCAGTCTCGGCGGAGTCGAGACCAGCGATAACCATGTGCGTGAATGTAGAAGTGAAGAGCAAGAACATCCACGTGAAGAGGAAGAGCTGGAAGCCACGGAGGGTGACGGCGTCAGTATACTCTGCGTTCTTGTACAGGCCGATAGGGTAGTACCAGCAGAAGAAGATGAGCACAGCCATGAGGGAGTTCCAGGGAAGTTCGACAACGATGTTGGAGATCATGAATGCCTTCCACGAGTAGGCCTTGGAAGGACGTTCACGGACCTCATACAAAGCACGCTGGGTGACGAAGTGAGGCATGATCTGCTGGACCAACTGACCGAAGATTGTCATCAACATGAAGATACCGAACATTTGGTTCTGGAGACCCGTCTGAGTGTTGGGCATCTGGAAGAGCGAGAAACCGATGAAGAGAGCCGAAAGAACACAGAGGAAGGTCTTGGAGTAGATGTACGAAGGTGTGCGCCAGTATTGCTGGAAGACACGGACCATGGTCTCGCGGAGTTGAACAGGGAAAGGAGCGGCAAACTCGCGGAAGGCGGCCTTGTCCTCACGCTTCTGAGCAGACAAAGTACGCTGGAGAGCTTCAGCCTGACCACGTTCGGACTTGAGTTCAGCAAGATGGCGCTTGACTTCACGATACTCCTCAGAGTTGCGCCAGGTCTGGTGCCAGTCAATGTCTGTGTGTGAACCGGGAGCGGCACCAATGACTTCCAACATCCATTCAGCAGGGTTAGCGGCGGGTGGGCAAGGATGACCTCCGTTGCGGACAAAGTAATCGACCAGAATCTTGGAGTTTTCACCGACCTCTCCGTAGTAGACAGTACGTCCACCACGGGCCAGGAATAGAAGACGATCGAAACGTTGGAACAACATGGCACTGGGCTGATGGATAGTGCAAAGAATAGCCTGGCCATTCTTCTTCAACTTGTCCAGAAGATCGAGAATAGCCCAAGATGTTTGAGAGTCCAGTCCAGAGGTTGGTTCGTCCAAGAAGAGAAGAAGAGCGGGCTTTGCAGCTAGTTCTACACCGATAGTAAGACGCTTTCGCTGCTCAACGTTGAGACCTTCACCAGGGACACCGACAACGGCGTCAGCGTATTCGGTCATCTCCAGAAGCTTGATGACCTCCTCGACGTATTCGATCTTTTCTTTACGAGAGACGTGTGCTGGCTGACGGAGAACGGCGGAGAAGGTAAGGGCTTCACGGACAGTCGAGGTGGAGAGATGAAGATCTTGCTGTTGGGCGTAACCTGGACATGACGTTAGCAGACGGTCGCAGAAAGGGGATCAGTACAGGAAAACATACCTGTCTTGCGCTGGAAAGAGTCATCGCGAGGCTTGCCGTCGACCAGCATTTGACCAGTAATAACACCCATAGTGGTACGTGTGGCCAAGCAGTCGAGAAGCGTCGTTTTACCGGCACCAGAGACACCCATGAGCGCAGTCAAAGTACCGGGCTTGACCCATCCGTCAACGTGGTCAAGAATGCGGCGGGGCTCCTTCTTGATTGTGATATCGTAGCAGACGTCCTCCCATTGGAAGATGGCAGTTTGGCGTTCGATGATGGCAATGTTGTCGGAATCGTTCTGGGCAGTGACGTTACGTCCGGGAACGGCGGCCTCAAGATCTTCTTCAGACTTGCTCTTGGGGGCAGCTGCCTTGTGGCCACGACGGAAGACAAGGACTTCACCCTTGGACTTCTTAGCAGTGATGTACTCAGTACCAACAAGGTAGACGCCCATGAGACCAAACATGAAGGCCCACATGATACCGAAGTTGCGCCACTTGTTCTTCGCATAGTAGTCGAAGGCCGAGTTGATGTAGTCATCACCGTTGACGAATGGCTGTCCAGGAACAGATCCGATAGTCCTGCAGGCTTGTTGAAGGCCAGAGATATCCTCGTAGCCAGGACCTGATGGGAGGAAGTCGTTGCACTCAAAATTTCTGTTGTGGAATTCGTTCACCATGAGGGCCTCAAAACCGTAGCTGACAGGGTTGATGTAACGGATCCACTTGGACCAACCCAACATGTAGCTAGGAGGAATGGCAAAACCAGTGTACATGACAAGACCCAAGATGAGGATGGCGGCGGGTGCCAAAGCCTGGACAAGGGAGCGAGAGCAAGCGGCAATGGAACGGAAGAACATGGACATGACGAGCGTCAATGTGAAGGAAATCAGGATGAAGAAGAAGAAGTTTCCGGGTTCTCGTCGAAGGTTCGTCATGAAATACAGGACCAAGTTGAAGGTGATGGCGTTGACAATCTTGTACGGCATATCGGTCAACATACTGGCAAAGGCCTCGGCGGACGGGTGGTACAAGGCGTAGCGCGAGTGCTTTTCGACAATGGGACGTTGAGCGTAAAGGGTCAGAATCTCGAGGGCGGAACCGAAGGCGTTCATCAGGATAGCAAAGAAGAGAAGAGCGGAGCGAGAGTAGAAACTGGAAGTGGTCGATGGGAGGTTGTAGAAGACGGACGAGATGATGAGGGCCATGATGGAGTTGGCGACGAGTTGGGTGACGGTGATACTGGGATCTGCCTTCAAGCGAACGAAACCTCTCCACAAGCAAAGCTTGACTTGCTGGACGTATGAGAGAGTGTAAGGCGACTTCTCACGCTGACCCTTGGCCTTCTGAAGCTGGCGCGACTCCTTGAAGCGCTCGGCAGCCTCGCCACCAATGGGGTACTTTTGCTCGTAGGCTTCAATGTCGCGTAGAAGAGCTGCTCGCTCAGGAGACTCCAACCAGCGCTGCGCGAACTCGTCAGGGGTGCGAGGAACACGGTCCTCGAAGCCCTCGCGAACGATGCGCTCCAAAGGACTGGTCATGGAAGTCAAGAAATCGGCATCGGTTTGACGGTCGGGGCAGTGGAAACCCATGTTGACGAAGAAGGCCCTCGCCTCAGTGGTCTTTCCGAAGAAGATCTGGCGGCCCTCGTAGAGCACAAGTGCCTTGTCGAAGAGGTCGTAGGCAGCCTGAGGCGCCTGGTAGATGGCAACACAGGCAGTGGTGCCGTTGATCTCGGTTTCCATGCGGAGGGTTTTGCAGAACTCGATGGCGTTTGCGGAGTCGAGACCTCTGGTGGAGTTATCCCAAGCTTGCAGTGGCGCTCTGCTGAGGGAAGCTTCAGCGATAGTGACACGCTTTCGCTCTCCTCCAGATACACCACGGAGGAAGTCGTTACCAACACGGGTGTTGATAGTGTGAGAAATTCCGTACAGGGCCATGATGACATCGCGCTGGTGCTCAGCAAATTGCTGCACACTGACGCCACCAGGGATGTTCCTCGGGCGACGTGCTTGAGCAGCAAAGTAAAGAGTCTCTCCAACGGTCATCATGGGGAAATGAACATCGACTTCGGCAGTGTAGATGGCTTCACCACGGTAGTTCTTGTTCATGAGCTCTGGGCTGACACCTGGTCGTAGTCAGTAAAAAGGGCTACTATATCACTTCAATTGCGAACGTACCTTGGTAGTTAATGTGCGAGTGTTCGTCAACGAAGAAGCCGTGTGTCTCTCCAGTGATAGTCTTGAGGAAAGTAGAGCAACCAGATCCAGGAGGTCCAAGAACAACCAACATCTCGCCAGCCTCGACCAGACCATCGCAGTGTTGTAGAATGTTAATCTTGCGACCCTTGTTACCCATGACTTTCCTGACGAGTCCAGGTCCATCCAGCCACACGTTACCAACACTCTTTTGGTAATCAGTGTCGGCTCCGAAACCGTGAACGTTGAGGTCGCGGAAAGAAACACCAGCAGTTCGTGTAGGTGGTGCATTTTCGTCGTTCAACTGGAGGTTAAGCATGGCCTTCGTCCATGCTCGTGCATTAAAATGCTCGCCATTAGGGTCTAGCGAAGAATTTGGTGCTGCGTTGAAAGGGTTCTGGTTGGCTGAAGACATTTGACTTTGCGAGGTAAGTCGTCGGGCAAGTGCGTGAACGGCCTCTTCTCTCCTATTAGCCTCGGCGATTTCGTCCGCGTCATGTGTGTTGTAAGATCCATCCTTTTGGTCGGCATATTGGTTGTTGCTCCTTGGTGGTGAGTTCTCGGCAGCTGCTATGGTTGAAGCATCTGACTCGGCAGCTTGCTCGTTGTCGTTGTAGTTTGAAGGTCGTCTGCCACCCATCTCTGGTGGTGGAACGCCGCCGGATACAGCCTCCCGATCATAGTTGGAGGTAAAGTTCCCGACTAAGGACATGTTGGGCGAGAGATCGCCACTTGATGGCCAATATTAGTCAGGTGTAAGGGAAACGGAAAGAAGGACAAGTATTAAAAAGGTAGTAGTGGTAGAGGTTGTATGGTAAGAACAACAACGACAAGACCGGGGGATTGAGGTAGGTAATAATAAAGGTAGGCGCAGCTAATGAGGACAGCCCAGGCGGCCCCAGTAAAGGATTTGGTCCAGCGGGCGGCGGACTGACGGCTTGGCTTGCAAACCGGAGACGGATGGCCTGCCTGCCCGGGGCGCTGGGCTTCGCTTGCAGCGAGAACAGCTAGCGTATCCCCTCGGATACGGTGCATACGATATCCATCAGGCTAACAGCCAATCAGAACGAAGAGACTACGGTGACGCGAATTAGACTCATTCTCTGTCCGCCACTGTCGTTTCGAGAATTATCATCGGACGAACTGCGTTGCGGCGGTCGACGATCGCCGTTTCCATGCGGCTCCTCTGATGTCGCACCCCCAGGCAGCACTCTCCAGCTACCACGGCTGTGGAATATGCATAGTCTACAGTCTGTATACAGCGCCATGATCCGAGCTTGTTCGTCCGACTAAAGCCCGGGGCTTACTCTAAGGCTTGGCTAAGGTCATACCTAGCCCATTTACCCTCTAAGATAAGCGAAAGAGAAAGCGAATCCTCGCCTATGGCCCAAAAGAAAACAGCCGTCTACAGTCGATTGTCTCAGTAATCGTAGGGGTGCGCAGGTAGACGACTGAAGGAACAGTACATTGTCTTGACGTCGTTGACGTCGTGCACTTCTTCCCTGTGCGACTATGCATATCGCCGCGGGCAACGATCCAATCGACCACGCTCCTGTGCCACCTCCTAAACAAACAACAGCTCCAGACCCTGACTACAATCTGCGCGGACGAAATTCGCGAGATTCAGGGTGAAGATTTGTGGGGACGGCCCCAAAGCGTTGCGTGGCAGCTGCTCGGTATTGGGTTTCTGTATCGGGTTCGACCTGCCGCTCGTGGCTACACGCTTCTAGCGCCCTTTTCGGCGGCGGATATCGCTCGTTCCGGTACCACGGAAGGTGGAACGGTCGTTCAGCCTTACCCTGGCATACTCTCTGACCCTGTTCGTCTTCAAAAGCTTCCGGTTCCCGTCGTGTCTCTACACTTCTACTCCACAGCCGTTACTTTTCGGCTCGCCGGTTCCAAGGGACGCTTTGTTTACTGATGCTGTTGCAGGGATTACGGGACGACACGGCGGCCATGAACAGCGGATCTTGGCTTTTCCGACCACCGGTCGTGTGTGGCTGAACCACCTCGATATACCTCAAATCCCGTTGAATTCGCGCGCTCTATCAATGTGCGCTGCTGACTGTACCTGCTCTTCCCCTCAAGCGCCATGCACGCCATCCAATGATCGATTCAAGACGTGGAAGCAGGTCGTACCATCCAAGTGGTGTGAGTCTTACACTCTTCTACCAGTAAGCAGCTGGCATGTCACATACGCCCGCTGGGCACTCTACTCCAAGACGGTTTGAGTCCGGTCAGCAATTGGCATGTCATGCCTTATCATCGTAGCCGGGAGGCAGCACTCTGATGTTAACCGAGACCAGCGCTTCTCGCGCTCGAGCCCTGATGGACGTACAGCGGGATAGATGGTTGGGTACTTGAAAGGGGCCCACAGCGCTAGGCAACAATCTGCGCAGCATCGAACTATTGCGCTTCCCAAGGTTCCGGAGATGAACGAAAGAATCAGGGTCGTGGTACCCAAGCCGAGGAGGATCGGTTGCGCTTCGTTCCCACATGCTGTGATAGCAGGCTCGCGATATCTACAGCCGAGGATCTTCGGTTGCGATTGCGTCTTCACTCTGACAGATCCGTCGGGCCGATTATACCCAGATGTACATTAACGTTCCGGGTCAGCCTGGGGTAGCGCTGATGAGCTTGTTGGCACACCGCGTCTGAGTAATCTATGAGTGTCGGTTTCGCATTCTGCGTCTTGAACTGAATGCGAGACTTGTAATTGCGACATCTATAGTACATATGCTCAAAACACAACCATGTTCCAATCCCAACACCCCAAACACCTCCACCATCTCCCAGGATAATCACAACTTCCCCTTCGCCTTCTTCTTTGTCGGCCTCAAAATACTCTGCTGACTCATACACGCCACCGCCTTACCCTCCTCGTCCCATATCCACGCCTCGCCAAAACTACGTCCTTGGTCCGCAACCGGCGCTCTCAACTCCCTGAGCAACCACCCATTCACATCCACCTCGTTCGCAAAGATCCTCAACGAGAAATCCAAACTAGACACTGCACTTACGTCGTCAAACCAGCGATGGTTGAACGACAGCGGTAAGAACGCAATAGCGGTGTCGATGAGGAAAGTCAGTGCGGTGATGTGGTCGATAGGCTTGGGTAGGATTTCCTTGCTGCGGATCCAATCTGCAGTCGTACGCGACGAGGGAGGGAGGTCGTCTTGTGTATGCGGGAGCTCTTTTGCGATGCCGTAGAGGTTCTGCGCGAAGATGGCATTGGGGCAGAGACGTTGGTCGTAGAGGTGGTTCAGCAGATTGAAGGCTACTGCGTGCGCATCTAACATCTTCTGCGACATCTTCCCCTCTGCGACAAGACCGGAATACGCAACCGATGGTGTGGGGCAATCCTTCCAGTCTGGATAGCTGTTCAAGGGAGCTTGGGAGTATGATAACAGGGACGAAGTCTCTGCGACCATAAAGTCCGCCGTTGCAAGAAGGCATACTCTTTTCCCTCCTTCTTTTCCTTCCTTTCCGGCATCGGTCGTCTGGCTCACTTCCACTTGTCGTGTCGCAAATGTCCTTGTTTGCCTTACTACTCGCACACTGGCCCGCAGAGGCCGGTCCGTGTATGCTGGCCCCAGGTAGTTTCCTTGCATAGAGTAGAGATGGTAGCCTTCCGGTACTGTGAGAGACGCCGCTTTGCATGCCACGGCGATTGCGTAGCCGCCGTACGCGATATCCAGCGGATTGCCCATCTTCTGAGGTAGGTTGATCATTTCGTACTCATCCTTCCCAACCTCTTTCAACGCTAGTTGTTCCATGAAGGGCTTTTGTTTGGGAATGGATTGTTCGGCCATGTTGAGTTGTGGTCAGATGAAAAGAGACCGGAGTATTATGCGCTGAGCGAAAAGGTCAAATCCAGTTTTGGGCGTTCAAGGATGACGACGAAACGGTAGAATGTCAAGGAGAGTGCTTGCGATAAAGGCAGACGTGTTACGGCCGATGCTGTTGAATGGCGTGCCACTAGCGCATAGCACTAACGCCAACCTCGGTAGGATTCAATAGATGCTCAGATACGCGATATTTGACCCGAATCAAGGTATTGTTGCGAGCGTGTAACATACCAAGTAGTAAACAAACCGAAGATGTGAACATAGTCTGGAAGATTGAAACGAGTCGTAATGATATAGGAACAAACTAAACTACATCACCATATTCTCTTAGCGACCATCGCATATCGACTAACGTGACCAAAGCTTGTCCCCTTCTCCCTCTCTTCCTGCTCCTTTTTCCTACCCTTCTCGTCTCTCTCCCTCAACCGCTTCAGCGTTTCGGGATCATCATCGTAGATTACCTTCCTCTTCTCCTCGTCCACATCAACAACGCCCCAGCCCCCGATCCTCTTACCCCCAGTCTCAACGCTCATCTTCTCTCGCTCCTGCATACCGTGATAGCGCTTGCGACTGATGGACAGCAGCAGCATACCAAGGATAAGTTTGAAAGCAAGGAAGATAAAGTAGCCAACGAGGAAGACGATGAGCATGGTCGAGCCGGCGATCAGATCATCGAGAGTATAGGAGAGGGGATGATACCAGGGTTGGGAGGGAACACCAGCGCCAAAGGAAGAACGACCCAGAGCGCGGCGGAAGACATGGTCAATATGGGCGAGAGCTGCGGTCGTGGTGGGGGAGGAGGCGGGGTCCGAAGAGAGTGATGTCGATGTTGTGTGGAGGGGAGGCGGCATGTGCATGGCAATGAACATGTGGTAGGTCTGGATAGCAGCACGGATGAAGAGGCAGGACAGTGGTATGACTGGCAAGCCCAGGCGTCGTGTCAAGTCTGCATCAGCAAAGGCCTGTGAGTGTTAGCTAGAAAGTGTAGAAAGAACGAGGCAGCTTACGTTTGAATAGTAGTCCTTGGCTAGAACGTCAAAGAACTTGCTATACACCTCCGGTTTGTACTGGTTGAACTTGGTGATGTACGCGTGTTTCAGCCAGTCAACAAACATCTCGCTGCCCAACACTAGTAGGAACGGATTGAGTACCTGAGCGATGTACTTGGGGAAGATAGTAAAGCTCATGGGTATGATACTCGAGGCCTTGAATGGAGTTGTGGACGCATTCGCGGATCCAGTGAACATGGCCGTCCACGACGTATCGCTGCTCTGGATACTGAGGCCGCCAACTTCAACGACATTGCGCATTGCAATAATGAGAAGCATGAGCCAGAGCTGGAAGCGTTCTACAATGTCTGCACAGGTGATCTGGAAAAGGTTCTCTTTCTCAAACTTCTTGAACACGGTCCCTTTGATTTCCACAAATTGATTGGACATGAGCAGTGTCAGTAGTGCGTTCGAGTAGGAGTTGACAGCCACGTTCAGAGTGATGACCTGGTAGAACAGCGCTGTAGCATGGGCAACAGTGTATACAAGTGCGAGGGCAAACATCCCGAGTGGCCGGAGAACCTTGCTTCTACCGTCGGGATTGCGATCCAGAGTCTCACGAGAAAAGAGACACTCCAACACATCCTGACCAACAGCCGAAAGCAAACGGTCACATACCTCGAGAACGTTGTAGATGACATAGAGCTTGATCGCTGACTGGCCACGAATGCCATGGTACATGCGACTGGCATCGAACCGCATTAAGACAAAGCAGCTGGCGATGACTAGGAGACCTTTCAATATGTCTGCTTTATGACTTGGTTGCAGCGTTGATGGCGTAGACTTGGTGCGCCGATGACGGAATCGAGAGTTACGAGGCCGGCGCGCTCTGAGCTCATTCATGTCTGGAAACTTGAAGGTTGTCGACACGTGCGGACTCTGCCTAGCCGTAGCACTAACTGGAGGAACGGTCGAGGACGACGTTTTACGCGACATTGACGGAGCCACCTCGTCGGCGGGCGTTGGTAGAGGCGTGGGGACGTCGGTCTGCTTCCTGCGCTGCCAAAAGCGAGGAAGGCCATCATAGACAAAAGCCCAGAGATCACGGAATTCTTTGACAATGACGGAGCCCCACCATTTGACCAAGATGAGGACAGCAAGCAGGAAGCGGAGGGGGAGGATCGTCAGAACGTGCATCCATGCATCGAGACAAGCCAGAGCGCCAAAACCCAATATGCCCTCAATTTTCAGCGGTATCCTCAGGAAGTTGAGCAACCGCTCGTACTTGATCTCGGACGATTCATAAGGAAAGTCTGTCGTCGCTGGACGGTATATGTACAGCGGAGAGGGGCGGTTTGCAGAAAGTTCTAGCGAGAGAAAAGTCGGCATTGACATTGGCGGCAGCGGGAGAGCGATTGGCGAAACCTGGTCCCGCATCTCGCGCGTCTCTTTATGTCGGTCGTGGCCTTTTGATGTGCCATCTCTGTGGTCCAGACTCGATGGCGGAGGAACATGTCTGCCGTGCCTCCGGTCCTCTGTCTCTTGCGTCTGCATATGTGTGCGTGACCGCGACCTGGATGACGTCCTCCGTGTGAGCGAGGGCGTAGTGATGGATCGTGAGCTGAGGACAGGCCGGCCGTTTCGCAATTCAGTTGCAGATGTTTTGATAAGGACAACCTCCTTCTCCCGTGGTGCATCTCGCCCTCCCAAGCCCTTCTCTTTCCTAGTCTCGCCATTCAGCTCCACTGGCCGCTCCAGTACCACGCCCAGGAGCTTATTCTTGCCCTGTCCGTCCGCGTCTTCCAGCGGTGTGACGTCTTCTAGTTCGTCCTCAAGAATCGGAGTCGCTGCTCGCACTGGGATGCTCGCAGGTTCACTCGTAAGCTCTTGAATCTGGCGGGGACTGAGCTTGAGAATCTTCTCGTGCTCTGACACGCTGCTCCTTCTCCGAGCATCTCCAGGCCGCTTGATAGGCCGTATCTTCTCGCTTGTGTCTGAGAGGATAGCTTCTTCGTGCACGCTCGGCCTCCTGCTCGTGGTATTCGAACTAATTGCGCTGTTTGCCTCGACCCTGGAGCCATTTGTCATGCTGTGCAGCGGTTCCTCGCTCCTGGCTTCATTGTTGCGGCGGGCACCCGGGAGTGCCAGATCGTCCGGTTCGGGCGTTGAGGTTGGCGTAGGCAGCTGGCCCGTCGTATGCGATTCAGCGTATGTCCGTGTATCTGCCCCGTTCATGACGTGCGGAGCTGGGGTTGCTGGTTGAGTGCATCGTGTGTTGCTCGACGTCGTGCTGGGTAGGGTAGCCGCAACGTGTTGAAGCTTGGGCATAGGGCTTAGTGCCTGCCGAACCGAGGAACCAGAGGCCACCAACGTTGCATCGCTACAATGGTACACTCGAGTGAAGACCGTTACAGGTACCGCATTGCACTCCGCACATAGCTAACAATGCGCAACGTCGTCGGCGACCCTGCAGCAGCCGCTTGGCACCGTCAATAGCCGTGCACACTCACAGACCGCAATACAGCAGCTAGCATTATGGGAGGCACACTTCAGCGCGATTGCCTCTTTTGGCCAGAACAGGAAAAATATCTCTGTCCTGACTGATTTCGGAAAGAGCCGCCTAGATCTACCCCAGCTTGACCAATCGTCCTCAAGTCGCCCGTGGATCTAGTATATGCGGCCTTCCAAGGTTGCCCCGGTTTCAGGTTGCTTCCATCTTCCTACATTCACAACGATATAATACTGATCCATTACTAAGAGAATGGCTTTTCGCGCGCCAATCTAGCATCCCGAGCTGACTATGATGCACCCCACGGCGTGAAGCAGTTCAACCACGGATAATATTGAGAATGAATTGTCATCATTCAATGTATATCCTGGCAGGACCAGGATCTCACGCACCCATTCTTTTGACGTCGAGGCACAGAAGTCGCGTATACTTGCCTGACTGATGGGACTCAGAACCTAGATTCCTAGCGTTCTACTAGTCTACAAACATCCAGACATAGAGGTTGTATCGACAAAAGCCAACTGCACAGAGCATCACGCAAGCAGTGCATCAGGTAATCCATCACGTGTCTAGACATCCTGTGGGCTTGTTCTACAAGAAGATCATTGCTGTCTGGATAAACGATTCCGAGGCTTGGGAGCCGATCGACGAGCTGCTTGGGCATCCATGCGACTTCCTTTTGTTTCCAGGCGTCATACCACGATAGTACTATAGTTCCGCAAAAGCAAACTTCACGCTTGCGTGACGAGGCACCCGACGCCATGGCTGCTTAGCGTTGGCCCTGCACACCGCTGTGCGAGACACCACGTGGTATCTCAGTCGTATAGAACGACTGCCGCATGTGCCGCACGAAGGCCGCCTCTCTCTGAACGGGCGGACTACAAATCTTACTACACTTTCAACGAGCGAGGTCAGATCCATGCGTCTGCGGGTACCCATACCGATGCTGTATTTTTGGTCTGAGAATACGAGCTTCGGGTAGTACCGCGTAAGCGGACAGGGATATCGCTGTATGCATGATCTGTAGGAGCTCGAGGATAGAGTCGATAGCGTCCTGATTGAGTTGGAAAAACACCCGGTACTACCATATCAGGCTGTCTTCCTTCTGTCGTATATGTACATAGGATCGATGCCTGTATTGGTCGTCGGGAATAGTGCCTAGTTCCGCACTAAGATCCACACTGAGAGGGATTGATCTGTAGATGTGTAGTCTTCGCTTCGATGCCGGATCTGCCGAATGTTCACCGGAGTTGAAGATACTTGCGAAGCACATCTACCAGCTCTTTTGCCTGTGATACAGTGATACAGTGATCAGCGTGGGACTTCCTTGTGCTAAACAATGCAGACTATTGTGGTACAAATCCTATCCGCTCGCCCCAAGCTCGTGTTTGCTAGGATGATCATAGCTTACGTGCATGAAGTGCAGGTTGTTTATCCAACCAACTTAGGAGCTGTGAGAGGCTTTTCGTGAGGCTTTTCAGCCATATTAAGCCAGCGTAATCGACTTCCTATTCTGATCCAGCGTAGAACCTAATGCTCTTCTCCGCAACATGACGCCGAGGGATTGCAGGCCACGTTTCGCGGAACCATCTTTGAATGCCGCAGTCTTTCACGCGAGGTCCGTGCCCATGAGATTGATCCCGAAGGCGCTAATTGGAGGCAAAAGCACCGCTCGCACATTGAGCTGAGCTGAATGCATGGAAACAAGTGTTTCAGGTCTGGTAGGTAGTTCTGAGGTGCATGATAGCGCCAGTAGAGTTGCCGGAGCTTGCGAATGGGACTACATCTCATAGCCAGTGGCTTGTTCGTATCAAAGCACCAGTTGCATACAAGCATACAAATCCAGCCAATCAGGACCCAAGGGGCTGTCGACGCCAGTCTGCTGCAGATTGATGCAATCTCATATTAAGCGAGGATCGCAGGAGTAGCCTATCTGTCTTAGTGATGCCGATATGTCTAGTAGACGGTTCTTCCGCGGGATCGCATGTCTGCAAGGCTGGAACCCAGGAGAGTGGACAACATCGATCGATACCCGTCAGGCACCACTGTACTGGAGAAACACTGGTCTTGTTCTCGCGGGAGCAAGACCAGCAACAAGGACCTGGGAACGGATAAGCTCCGGTTGGATGCCAACGCATAGGGGCTGCATTGCATCAGGAGTTGCTGTACCACATGCGCGCAGGAGGGCGCAAAGGGTTGCCCCAGCATTGAGGACCCGACACGAGGCGTCAGGCTTCAGGAGGAGATGAGCTACAACCGTAGCCAGCGGCAGACTTGATTAGGAGATGGCACTACGAGGCTGAACAAGTCCACATGGCTGCAGGCGACACGCAGTAGTCGCGTGGAATGGTGTCCACACTGCTGCAGGTCGGAGGAAGCGGAAGTCTTCTAGAACGCGAGCTCTTTAGCCTGGTGTGGGCTCAGCCGAAACTCAGTACTACGCACCCACGTACAGAGACATGCAACGACTGCAGCGGCGCGCATCCGCGAAAGAGTCTTGCTTGTGCCTGCTGTGCTGAGCTGTCGTGCAACAGTTGTCAACGGGGGTTGAGCGATCGGGCCGGAGCGGTTGTAAGCAGGGATGCATGCATGCCGACTCAGAATTTCCCGAGAGAGCCACGGTGTAGTCGTGGTGGTGTCTTGGGGAACGAGAGTTGGCCAAGCAGGAGGAGTAGTTGGCAATTAGTGACAGGGGGTGGTGGACTAGTGCAGGTCCCTGGAGGAGGCACGGAAGGATCGGCCAAGACCATTACGTCTGGCATAAGAGGAGTGAAGGTTTGCCTAGCCAAGATGGCCCCGGGAATACAATGTGCGCGCCAACCGTCGAGGTCGGCGTTGTGAGCATTGGTACTGCAGCGGCCATGTGCGCTACTGGGTTGAGCGAGCGACTTGTTCTCTTGTATTCTCGTCAAAAGGCCGCGAAGGATGCCAAAGCAATTCCGCTTGACGTGGCTCTCAGCGCCGGCCTGAGTACCCGCAGCTGGTTTGCTGCAGAGGTGGTCGCCCGTCGCACGGTTCTACGTTGTTAGTAGAAGAAAGCGGGTCTTGAGGAGAAGAAACTAATGGAGGAAAGCCCAATCGGCGCCGGCTCCGGGAGCGATGCTTGGTCTTATCAACGACGATGAAGAGTTTGGAGAAAGGCCAAAATCGGCGAGACAGGTGTATGCTGCCAGCCTCGATATGTGGTGGTTGCAGGAGGAAATTATAACGACTCCCGAGCTAAGCCAGTGCTATGATTGCGCGGCGTCGGGCCTGTGGTTGAAGATGTGTTTCACGACGAGTCCGAGCTTAGTGCAGATCAGACGGGAGCAGGACGACGTCTCGCTGAACCCCAGAAACCTTGGGGCTCTGACGGCTCAGATAGAGTGCGCCGTCCCGTAACGAGGTTGCGTGGGTAGGCAGGCTGCACATGGGATTCGTGATGCATGGAGCTTGCCGGGCAGTCTCACCTGGCAAGCTAGACGTCTCTAGACGCACACAATGGCGTCGTGCTCAACTACAACCATGGCTCGGTTTGAGTAGAGTGCGGCCAGGCCTCGTGGGTGGGCGTTGTACTGTGGCTGACCATGACTAGGGGAGCATCAACGCTTGCCTCGTAGCAGCTTCGGTCGTCTTTGATGGCCCAGTCGTGGTGCAGGGATGCGACTCAAAACGTGTAACCCATGCATTCCCTAGCCACTAGTCCTGCCGACACTAATCTTCCTTGGGCCACGCCTGCGAAACGTGCTTCTTCAATCCTGTCGGGCCCTCCTTTCAACTCTGCTTTACTTCTATCTCACGTCTGCTGCCAGTTGCTTCTGCCTTAATAATCCCCGACTACCCGCCCGCCCTCGCCTGCCATCCAGACCACGCCCGCCCGCAACCACAACGCCGTCTCCACCGCCGTCCCCACCACCAGGCCGCCGAAGCACCCCCGGCCACGTCCATCCTTCGCCTGATGCATTACTAGACACGCATTTCCATTCCTCAGGCAGTCTGCCATTGTAGCCTCCCATGGGTCAGAGCAACGGCAAGCCCGTCGTCTTCACCGACCAAGGTGCGTCTCCACAAAAGCGTCTTCGGGCCTCAGAGCCTTGAAGCATCAGAGCCTTGAACGTGCAAGAAGAGGGCAGCGAACACCGTCACTAACTCTCCAGCAGTAAACCTCAACCACTTCCGACTGCTGCGAGTTGTTGGCAAGGGCGCATTCGGCAAGGTGCGCATCGTCGAGCGGAAAGACACGGGCCTCACTTTTGCGCTCAAGTACATCCGGAAAGATGAAGGTGTGTGCACAATGTGCGACTGCATGCTAGCAGGGACCGATGCTGACGTTGTGCGACAGTGGTACGCTCCGAGAGTGTTCGCAACATCATTCGAGAGCGGCGCATGCTCGAGCACTTGAACCACCCCTTCCTCTGCAACTTGCGCTATAGTTTCCAAGATATCGAATATCTGTATGTCTTCCGCCGTGTCGACAGCCTGGGCACGAAGCTGACAGTTCCAGATACATTGTGGTCGACTTAATGAACGGCGGCGATCTACGCTTCCACATCTCGCGAAAGACGTTTACTGAGGAAGCAGTGCGCTTCTGGATAGCCCAGCTGGGTTGCGCCGTGCGCTACATCCACCAGCAGGGCATCGTGCACAGGGACATCAAGCCAGACAACGTGCTGTTGGATTCCGAGGGCCATGTCCATCTGGCAGACTTTGTACGCTCTATTTCACCCATATCTCAACTGTCACTAACACAGCCAGAACGTCGCCTCTGACTTCACGCCCCACAAGCCGCTGACGAGCAAGTCTGGCACGCTCGCCTACCTGGCTCCCGAAGTGTACGAAGGCAAAGGATACTCGTGCGAAGTCGACTGGTGGTCACTGGGTGTGCTCTTCTACGAGTGCATCTACAACAAGCGACCCTTTGAGGCCAGCAGCCATGACTCACTCGCCGCCAAGATCTCCAAGGGAGAGCCCACGTATCCTGTTACCAGCCCGCCTGTGTCGATGCCCTGTCTGCATGCCATCAGCTCGTTGCTGGAGAAGGACCGGAAGAAGCGCATAGGCGCTATTGGCTTCGAGTCCTTTACAGACAACCCCTTCTTCCGTCCCCTTGACTTCGTCGCGCTGGAGCGGAAGGAGATCCCACCTGTCTTTATCCCGTCGAGCGACAAGACCAACTTTGACGCAACCTACGATCTAGAGGAGTTGTTATTAGAGGAGGCACCACTTGAGGCGAGAGCGCGCAGACAGAAGCCCAGAGAAGCGCTCAAGGACGATGCGACCGAACAGGAGATACGGGCAGAGGAGCTCCACAGGATGATTGAGACTTTGTTTGAGCCTTTCAATTACACAACGGCTGCAGACCAGCGGCCTCCGGCTGCTGTAGCAGTGGCAGATCCCCAAGACTCGGTCGGCGGCTCAAGAGCGAGCAATACAAGCCAGCCGGACAACGCTCCCACATCTGCAGCAGGGCAGCAGGTAGACCCATGGGGGCGCCCAGTCGCGCCGACCAACAAGTCCCAGGACGGCGATCTCCATCCTACCCGCTCCGCTACTACCGCCCGATCAACGCAATCACCCAACGGCAGCCCTCCGCTTGCCACGAACATTCTGAACCAAACCGCAAACACCGGCTCACCTACATCGCAACGTGGCGAGCATGTCGATTATTTCCCCCATGACGGCTCCGAGATCCCGACCCCCTCTTTCTCCCGCCCTATAAATAACCGCCAGCGCGGATCGCAGCGCAGCATCAGCACAACCGGAGGCGTACAGGTAGTTCTCAATGAGCATGGCTCCTGGACCGAGATGGCTAACCAGAGTTCCGCCCTTGTACAGAAAGATGCCCACGCCGAGAAACCGTCTGGCATGCTCGGCTTCCTCAGTCGCAAAAAGGGTCGGGACAGGAGCCCCAAGGCCAAGGAGCGCGGTGTGCTGGGTAAAGAGGGCGCCAGAGTCATCATCAGCAACACTTGAAAACCTCATTTTCGCCATCTTTCACGCCCCTTGACAACGCCTCCACCAACGAGTTCCCTTCAGTAGATGTTTTCCCCGGTTCAGGTCCATTTCTCCTGCGTGGCGTTTTTGGCGTGTTGGGCTCTTCATGCCGCCCCCCTGGACTTTGCGACGCCTTTGAAATGTCGTCGCTTCTCCTCATCAATCGCATCAAATTTGCATGTTCCACCACCCTCGGAAGGTGTGCGAGACGGGCGTTGTCGGTTACGTTTATTTCTTACTCAAAGAGTGTTGGGATTACTGGGCAGAGAGCTTGCTCCGCCAGCAGCAACATGTTAGGGAAACATAGAATGAGGGGGAGAAGAAGAAGACCAGGCGACTTCCTGAGAGGAGGATGAGGACGCTACGCCATTGTACATTTGTATGTGTGGATATAGGAATGTTCGGACGCGACCGCATGAGCATGCATGCCTGTTTGCGCGAGTTCACGAGTACAGACTATGTGGGGAGATGAGGGTTTTTGGTAATTGTTCGAAACGTTAAATACCCATCTTTTTCACTCTTGAAACGCGCTCTCTCTATATCGTGATGGTGCTAATGACGCATAGGGCGGAGCACTTCCTTAATGCCCCATAACTAAGCAAGCTCATGGTGGTATGAGTTCTTGAGCAACAACAGTATCTTACACGTTGACAAGGGCCGTTTTCTGCTTGCTTACTTTATTTTTCTTCCACTCCAGAGGCAGCGCTCTCTTTTCCTTTTCCTGTTTCAACCTGTTCATGACATTGCTTCAAGTGTCTTGTAAAGTTGTCTTTCCGTCTGAAGATTTTATCAGGCTTACTGCAGCCTGGTATTGTACATTGATAAGTCTTGACAAGCTGTCGGTGCACAGTTTGCTTGTGGCGCTTGAGATCTGCAGCGAGACTGAAGGAGGTTTCGTGACATGGCTCGCAAGCATAACGGCGGTTGTGCTTGCGGTTGAAATGGGCTCTAAAGGAAGTTTAGTACGAGGGCTCATGGGGCTAAGCGTAAATGGGTAAGGCAGGTGTACCTCTGAAGGCCTGGTGTGCGAAACCTTTCGTGGCATCTTGGACACCTGTGCTTGAATCTTCTCCCTTCTTCGCTGTCGTTTGGTTGGGACTCTAGGACTAGTGGCAAGGTCTCAGGTGGCAGTTCAAGCTTGGGCGTTGTTGGCCTCTCATGCAGAGGGTACGAAGGAGGTTCCTCTGCGTTTGCATGTTCGTCTTCCAGACCCGGTGAGGCTGTTGCGAAATCCGATGCAATGAAGACCTCAAGAAGATTATCATGATTACCGTATAATGTATCGCCAGGACCCAAAACTTCCTTTTGGTCATCGGCAATCCACGGTAGGCCTTGCAATAATTGTCTACTTCTTTTAGTCCCCGTTTAGTAGAAATGGCGGGTACGATACTTACGAATCGATGTCAGCAGCATCATTCGGCTTCTTTGCAGTCGTGTGGTTAGACCTTTCATCTTCTTGCACTCGATCCGAAGATACGTATGAAGAACTACTTGAACTAGCGTTGCTGTTAAGTGGAGAAATCGCCGAATCTACGAGTGATGGTGTCCGAACACTCTCACTATCGTTCGTGAGCGTCTCAGTTGCGGATTTGGCGTTTTTGGAGAACAAAGGTTGTAATGATGGCGATCTTTTCACCAGATGAGGGAAGATAACCGGATTGGGATTGTATTCGAAATTCCATGGGCTAAATCCCGTATCCCAATAGGAGGCTTCACGTTGGTAATCGCGTCTTCTGATTCCAGATTGGTCTTCATATCGAGCTGGATAGGCTGTAATGGGAAATGGATTCGTACGCACTTAAGTTTAGACGACCATCAGTACTGCAAAGTCTCTTCAAGGAAAGGAGAGCATACATTCGTCTTGTGGTAGTCTCCTCAAGTATGTACCATCATCTATGCCCAAAATCTGCTTTGCATTCAGAGAGATTTTCTTTTTGTTGCCTCTCGGTTCAGGTACTCTTCCACGTCGCGTTTCGGGTAATGTGGTATGAGAGGGATGGGAGGGATCCAAAAGAAGAGAGCTTCGCGTCGGCTCTGAAAACGATTCATCAATTTTGGTGAACAGGTACGCAGCCAGACCCGATATGAAAGCAATAGATCCAATCAATATGATTACTTCTGTCGTGCTCCACTTGGCCATGATCGCATATAGACTCGATAAGATATTTGCTGTCGCTTTCTTTCCCAAAAAAAAAAAAGGGGGGGGGAGGGTCTAAATTCAGAAGTGGTAAATGATACTCCAAAGATATCGTCGTTGCTCAGAAATACAAGAGGCATACCTAACTGATACTCCTTGGCACAGACACCGGCCCAATCACAACCATTGGTGGCTTCAGCCTCACCATCTGAAACTTTCTGTCTCCTATCTGTCTAGTGAATCCTGTGAAGATACATGATGTGGCAGTCTGTGAATCTAGTATGGCTCATTTGCTGAAGCCCTTGCTGGGCTTTTCTACCTTCACGATTGTCTCTCATCAACGTGTAGTCATGCAATTATGAAACGAGCCATAGTTGTCGGTAGAAACGTTGTGATAGAGCAGAAGCAGAAGATGCGTTTAGATGCTCATGTTTTCCACTCTCAAGACGCACTTTCTACTCTACAGCTCGTTCTTTCCCTTTCAACTTGCTCTTGTCGGCTGCCCTCGCTTCACAGCTTCTAACGTGTCTAGTGAAATTGTCCTTCCGCTTCCACTCCTTATTCGGCGTTGGACAGCCAGGGATAGTGCACCAAGAACGCTTGAGGGATCGGAAAAACTCGGCATGCACTGTGTGCTCATGGCGCTCTAGATCTGCTCTTACACCGAATGGCCTTGCACAGATGTCGCACACGTAGCGAAGATTGTGTATGCGGTTGTAATGCTTCCTTTGAAGACTCTGTTAGTATGTGTTTGATGGTAGTATGGTTTGAGGTTGACGGGATAGGGTGTAAAAAAGGTTTGCATCACACATATGGTGGCTGCTAGGAAGTCTTGCGAGATGGGAAGATACATACTTCTGGCGGCCTGCAGTACTGAACAGCTGACCACAGGTCTGGCATTTCAGATTGTTCTCTTGGGGACTCCACGAGCTGGTAGGTGATTCTGTTGCCATTGATGGTGTAGTGATAGCTGATCCTGGCGACATAGCATGTGTCGCATTCGTAGCCGTAGACGCGAAACTCAACTTTGTCTTCGCAGAATCAGGCGTGGACTTGCTTGACTGTGGGCTTGATGTAGGTTTCGAATTCTGTGGGGATGATGGCTTAGGCATCAACGTACGTTGCTTCTGACGCCGTCTGTGGTTTAAGTTACTGTCTCTACCCTTGCTCTGGTCATTACTCCGTTCAGCTTTTCCGTTATCAGTCTCCAAGGGATGTAGATCGAGAACTGCTACTCTCTTGCGGGGCGCTAAATTGGAAACAATTGGTGGAGAAAAAGCACGACTTGGACCAGCTGCTCGAGGAGTTGGCGAGAAGGTAGAGATTGCATCTACTTCCATTTTATCGTGCTCAGGCGTGCCCTCTGTTTTGTCAATTTGGATTTGGATTTCCACATCCAGCTGATTATCTGTGTCTCTCAGCGGCCGTGCATTCGCTCTCTGTCCTACGTCGATGGAAATCCTGTTGCTGTTCGGAGTTGGCTCTTGCGTATGCACTTCATCGGCATTCGCGGACGTAGCTGTGGAACGCGTCTCCATATCTGATGTTCCTGATCTAAGAGGAAGCGGGGTGAGACTACATACACGCTGTGTCTCAGAGTCCTGGAGATACATCTTCTGATCCGGGTGCTCGCGTGGTCTGTCAGATAGGCCAGCCCGAGAGGGAAAGTAAACGGGGTTCAAGTCACGTTCGACTTCAAACGGACTAACATAAGCTTGTGCAGGCTGTTGGATGCTCAAGACTCCCGAGTTGTTATTATTTTCAACCCTGGCATGAACAGGAAGGATGTTTGACAATTGAACTAAGGAGATCTTAGTGAAAACTCAAGAATAGTCGGTGTCAAAACTCACTCCCCCCAATTGCTGAACGGTTTTGCTCAGCTCTCTCACTGTGATTGACAAACTGCTCTAGGTTGCCACATCTATCCGGTCTTGTAAAGTCACCTGCGGATTTCTCTGCGGTCGCAAGCTCGTGTACTTGCTGTGACCATGCTGGACATATTGGTAATGTAGCAGTCCCGGCTTCTACTACTGGAGTTAAGGCACCATCTAGCTCTGTGGACCCTAGTGTGTTTTGTTCGTATCTGTGCTTCTGTTGACCACATGCCGTGTCAAGCTCCCAGGGCTTTTCCCCAGGTTCCGAAGACCTTTTTTTAGGCAGTCTCCTCTTCCTCCAAATAAAAAAACAGAATGCCCCGATAATGACAACGAAACATACAATCGAGACACTGATACCAATCAAGACAGCCGGACTATTGGTCGCAGATGAGGCTCGTTTGTTAAGAGAAGGCGCAGTATGCAATATTGTGGAGCGGACAGCGAAGGTGATGGGGGCCATATTGACTGTGAGGGTATGGTAGCAATAGAAAAGTTATTTTGGGCGAGATACAAGCAAGAGATGCTATAATTATGAGATGTACGGGTGACTGCGAGGCTGAGTGAGGCATACTCATGCTGATAGATTGGAGCCAATCACACGTGCAGATGGCGGAAACTCGAGGGACTCTGTCTTGTGCATCATGCAAATGCACTTCTCCCTCTTGAATCAGGGAAGATGCTCTACATCATCTCGCTCATTGGCACAAAGCGAGAGATATGATGCATGTATGTCGCCGCTGTGAAAAGTTGCCCTATGGTACGATTCCGGAGACGCACAATTTCTCCGTAAAGTCCTGCGAAGGGCAACCAGCGCGATGCATGTATGCTTCAACCTGGCCATCGTAGAGTATTGAGCCATTCATTGGTTCGAACAAGAGTCCTCCAAAAGCATCCGGTCTGCCTCACATTGCCACATCTGGATCATGTTCCCGGGTCTGGCTCGGCATTTTCCAGTGTCTGTAGTTGCCCTCGCGCTTTTCCATGGCTGCATCATGTAGTGACTTCGCTTTGGCAATAGCCCTCTCGCAACGATTTACATGTCTCGTAAAGTTATCTTTCCGGGCGTACGTCTTTTGTGGATCCGAGCAGCCAATGTTCGGGCATTGGAACACTTTTGTAGGAAAGTCGTGAAGATCACCTCGATGGACACTGTTTTCGTGACGTCGAAGGTCCGCACGGAGCCCAAACTGTGAGTTGCATATCCGGCAGGTATATCGGGGATTATGTTTACGATTTTGATGGTTTCTGCAAGAGTTCACGTAAGCAAATGTGCTCAAAAACAGAACACTGTTTCATGGTTCAAGGCGACATACCTTCTCAGGCCTGGTGTTCGGAATCTGAGGTGGCAGCTAGGACATGGATACACCAGATTGGTATCCGCTTCGATCGATTTTGAAGACAATATAGTGGCTTTTGATGCAGATAAATTGCTAGCAGGTGAGGTGCGTGATGTTGTCTGCGAAGATGAGGTCGTTTTATTACTGTTCGCTATCGTGAGGGACCTCGGTGACGACAGGACCGTGATACTAGTGTCAGAATCACCTGGCGACCGATCCGACGATATGGCTGCAGCAAAATTGATAATTTCGACAGTCCCATGTCGGTCCAGGCATGGGCTCTTACTTTCGTAGTGCGGAGGTACTTCTGTTGCTGCTGTGACAGGCGAGGTATCATCTACTGGTAGATCCGATGTACTAGACTCTAAAATAGGTACCGAAATCTCAGAAAATTCTGTGTTGATACGCCGTATTGGCGACGGAGTACCCTCGGATTCAGGTATCGTGGACGGCGCACACATCGATAACGGGCTTTCAGAATGATCAGAACTTGTGCTGCACACTTCGATCATGCTTTCAAGTCTTGGTGGGCTTGTCAGATTTGTGGTGAAAAGTGCATCTTCTTCTTCGTCCTGATATCGCATATTCCCAACTGAGGCTGGTAAATGAGGAAATATAACTGGGTTGGGTTGATATTCCACTTCCCAAGGATCAACAGTATTGGTCTTGTCGATCTTTAGTGAAGTGTTGGCAGGTATTGTGGGCGTATAGACGAGTAGACCACACAAAGACCCGAGGACAATTCCAGCAATTGCACCACCACCGAGACCGTTCCCAGTGGCGGTGCGTGGCCGCAGAGCGTTCGGCGCATAGAGTATGTTTGGCAGAACAACCATGGTGTCTTGATGTTGATGGCAGGTTACTTAGGCCGAAGATTTCCTTTAGATCTTACAAAGATATCGCGCTTATATGAAGGTCAAGGAGCGTTGGAGGCATAGCGATGCGGACCTATACATCACCCTGACCTGCCTGAGAGCTACCATAAGATGGAATGTTACGCGATGTGAATGGATTGGTGTTGAAACGGTCTGCATGCGACTCCGGATGAGGCTGAGAAAAGCTGGAGGCATACCGATCTCGTTGAGGCTCGCCATTGGACAAACCGTATATTGCCGTGCTTCAAGCTTGCTGCAGTTAAACCTGGTATCAAGGCGTGGCATATGTTTCCCATCTACTTCGGGAGCACTGTCAATAATTGCTGTCGTACATGGTACCCTCTAGGCTTCGCTATCTTCAACTAAGCTGAACCGCGCATTGGGGACGACACTTAGAGAGGCCGTCAACACATCTGTGCGCAGCAGGCGAATAGACAAGTAGTAGAAATCTGAGCCGTGTCGAACCGATACAGTGTTGGTACTATGGCCTAGAGAGAGATTATTCGGTCATTTTGCGTTACAGTTACCTGATGCAAGATCAGTGAAGAAGGATGACGATATCGACTAGCTGCTTCCGGATGAAGCTGACCCACCCTATAGAGCTGACACAGATGCTACCTCCAACGATGAGACGCTCTCATTACACGAAATCCTTGAGCAGAATGAGTAGGTAAGATCGATGAAGTTTCGCCGGCTTCATGGCTGGTGTATGTATGCGCATTATCATGATCCCCACGCCATAGTCATCTATCACAATCTAAACACCCCACAGAACGTTTTCACGGCATCGTCATTGAAGCTGAAGAAACTGATCTTTGGGTATCGAATACGAACGCCGTCTTTTCGCCCGGCTCCTCTGAACATGAGCGTAAACTCCTACAACCTAGCAAGGAAATCAACCAAGCAGCTCTTCCTAATGAGGCTTGATATTGGACCTGGCCAGCCACAAGGCCACGCTCTCCTTGGCAACCTCGCTGCCCCATACACCATCAGCTCCTCCTCGTCGCCATTCCTCGCCAGATACATCTTCTCCACCGCCTCGCGTAGCCTCACCAAGTAGCACCTCCAGGTCTCGCTTCTGGCTAGACAACCAGCGCTTGAAGAAGGCCACAGGGTCCTTGGACATGCTGGTGAAGAAGGCGTGCTTTGCCTTTGATTGGCCGATCGCTCCCATCAACAGCACAAGCTGCTCGTCGATCTTCTGGATCTCTTGAAGGGTCTGTATGCTATCTGGCCGGCGCAGAATATCTTGGAATAGTGGCTGCATCGGGTCTTCGAGTGCTACCTGAACGTCGTATACGGTCGGCTCGGAAGCGGTCTTTCCCGAATCGGCAGCGGGCGAGATGTAGTCCTTGTCCACGCGAATGGTATACTGTAGCTGAATAGGTGGGAGAGTCGTGAGGTGTTGCTTGATGAGTTGGGGCAGGTTTGGGAAGAAGAAATGGTCTTGGCCACCGAAGAGAGCTTTCAGCCTGGCGTCACACGCAAACTTGCGCTCATCGTCTTCTTGTTGCAGATGTTGTGACCTTGCGTATTCCCAGATGCCCATGAGAACACCGGCGCGGTCCTCCTCATCGGTGTCGAGCAGCTCGGCGAGAGGTTTGCTCAGGCGGAAGACCTCGGGATTTTGGTACCGCTGCAGGTTGATCGTGATGTTGATGTTCTCGTCGCCCTTGCGCTCAAATTCGAGTTCGCTAAAGTTGGCCTCCTTCGCAGTAGGATTCTCGGGTCGTTTCCACTCGATTTGCGTAAAGTTGTCAGGTTGTAAGCTCTTGGCGCGGTCGAAATCGATGTTGATGGATGTGAAGTAGTGCGAAAACAGCTTGGGTTTTGCGGCTGGCTTTTTCTCTGCTCCATCTTCGTCCCTAGATACCAGTTAGTTCCCTACTGAGATATATTTGCGATCGGCAGGCTCTCGAGCTAGCGTTACCGCGTTGGAAAAGCTGAGCAGACATACATCGCATCGGCGTCCTTCTCATCTTCCTCGTCATCCTCGAGACCCTCATCGCCCTCTTCGTCGAGCAAGCGTCCTTGGATCTTCACACGGTACGTCGCGTTGTTCTCGCTCTCAAAATCGAAGGCATCCGCGTCGATGCCGCTGCTCTGCCAAGGCTGGTTTTCGGCGGTGTTTGATATCCATATGCGCATGGTGCCATAGCGCGATGCGCGCGAATGGTGCTTCGAGTCCATGACATCCAGCTTCTTGCGCATCATAGTCGCATCCAGCGTGCGCTCGACCTCGCGCAATTCCTTGTAGCGCGCTACGGCATCGCCAATGCACACGTCCTCGACGCCCTCGGGGATGTTCTTGTCGGTCGGGTTCTTTGCGATGCGACGCATCTTCTCGCGGCGCTCGGCTTCGGCGCGCTGCGAAGCCTGCATGTTGGCGGTGTTGTACTGCGGTTGCGCAGCCGGGTGCGGAGGGTGGACAATGGGGCCTGGGTTGCGAAACAAGTGAGCGAGGTCGTTCCTACTAATCATCGTCTTTTACGGGGAGTATGCGCAGGCGGTCGGTGCAGGAGGACGTGTTGTGGCAGCTGTGTTTGGCAATGGGTACTTACCTGGTCGTCGGGAAGGTGTAGCTGCATTGTGCTGTTGCGGATAATTATATCCCCGTGCCTGATAGTTCGGCTGCATGTTGGAAGGGGTGCAAAAATGAACGGCAGCGAAATTCGCGATGAAAGCGCGTCAGTGGAGATGGAAGGTGGATAGGATGGTAACTTCTTTGGAGACGCGTCAAGGTTTAGGTACGTACAACATGCACGGATACAGAGTTAGCTCCCCCTATAGCCATGCGGGGCACCACCCCCACCCATCTCTCGACTGCACAAGCTTTTGCATCTATTTCCGGCCTCATCAACATCTGGTGTACTCGTGTGATGCATATTGATAGCCTTTAATACCTGTTCTCTGCTGCTATTAGAGTTTACTCCCATTCACTGCTCCAGCATCGCTCTTGGCATCTGTTGACGCTCGTGCAGTGAAGCGATCTAGCATTTCCTCGCTTTGTCTAAGCGTCATTATCGGTGTTCCTGGTTCTTCTCCTTCCTTTCTTTTTCTCCAATCTGTCCTTTGTTAGCCCGCGGCCCATCAACCCTGAGCATCTACGCCTCTAGTCTAGTGAAGAGAAGGAAAGCATGCAGGACAGGATGTCAACCAAGACACTCGAGAAGATAACCAACGTCCGTCTGCCAAACAAGCCGCCGTCGACACTCTGGGATATCGCCATCAAAGATGGGAAAATAGCCTCAGTAGACAACCATAGTGACTGCCAGGATGGCCACGAGGACACACTGGATGGAGGCAACCGTCTCATAGCGCCGTCGCTCTGCCACGCTCACATCCATCTCGACAAATGCTTTCTCCTTCAAGATCCTAAATTCGGCGACCTGCAGATTGAGAGCGGCGATTTCAAGGAGGCTATGGAGATGACAGGCGAGGCAAAGTCAAGGTTTGAGGAGGATGACCTCCTGAGAAGGGGCACACGCCTCATTGAAGAGAGCATCCAACATGGTGTAACCGTTATGCGAGCCTTTGTGGAAGTGGACGGGGTGGTAAAGATGAAGTGCTTGGATGCGGGTCTCAAATTGAGAGAGATCTTCAAGGATCGGTGTGAGGTGCAGATATGCGCGTTCGCCCAGCTCCCGCTCTTTTCTGGCCAGGACGGGGGCGAGGAGGTAAGAAAGCTAATGACCAACTCTGCCTCGTTGGTGCAAGTAGATGTGCTTGGAAGCACGCCATATGTTGAAGATGACGAGGAAAAGTCTCTAGACAATGTTAAATGGATCACGCAGTTAGCCCTAAAGCACCAAAAGCATCTCGATCTCCATCTTGACTACTTTCTGGAGGAAGACAAAAAGCCTCTGGTCTGGGATGCCTTGAACACTATCAAAGAGCTAGAATGGTGCAAGAAAGCGGGGAGCAAACAGATCACGTTAGGCCATTGCACAAGATTGACAAGGTTTCGGAATGACGAGTGGACGCATCTGAGACAAGAAGTAGGCGATCTGCCCATTTCTTTCGTGGGTCTGCCGACTTCCGATCTTTTCATGATGCGGACGCCAGAGAACGTGCGTGGAACCTTGCCAGTCGTTGAACTCATCAACGAGTACGGATTCAATGCTGCGATTGCTGTCAACAACGTGGGCAACGCCTTCACGCCGTACGGGAATTGCGATCCTCTGGTAAGACATGTCACACCCACAATCACTAAGAGGTGTTACTGACACTATGGTCTAGACTATCGCATCTCTGGGTGTCGGGTTGTACCAGGCTGGAACAAAGAAAGATGCCGAACTCCTATATGTAAGTGGCCGTTCAGCTCCGTCTCGACGACCACTCTAACTCATGCAGGAAACCGTATCGGCTCGGGCAAAAGCCGCTATAGGCTGCGATTCCACGTCTCTTGCCCTAGAGCCTGGTCAGCCTGCCGACTTTGTATTGTTCGACCGAATGGACGGCGGTTGGCATTGCAGGAAAAGCGTGGTAGAGGTGGTTTATGATGCCGGCCATTCCCGCCAAACGGTCTTTAGAGGCCGCTTGATCGCTTCGAAGGATACACGAACTTAGCGGAGCTTCAGCGACCATTCAATGATTCAGTACGAGCCACTGCAGGTGGCGCTAGAGGTCAGAATACCATGACATAACCGGATACCCCAATACAGGCGATTGTCACTCGACAGGAACGTTTTGGATCAGTATCGTATATGTAGTGCGATTTAGTCACCCCAGATATGCTGATTGTGACGAGAGTTTGGTGTTGTTGTTCTGTTGCCCTCATGGCGACTTCCCTCAGACGCATCACCAGTTGTCCGAATGGGGCCTAGACCGTGCTTGTGACACCACGTACAAACAACTCGTCAAATCCTCTGGCTGCGAGTATCCACATACCATACAAACGCTGAGATTACGTTGCCGCTTCTGCGAGACCGAAGAGCGGAGGACGCGTGCTCACGTGTGTTTCATCGTCACTTCACCAGAATAGGCTCGATAGGTTCGGTTATTTGAGAACCGAGCGCCTGTGTCACGAGGCTCGTCGTCTCCATCTCTTCCTCAACCATATCACATCGACGTCGGTGTTGCGATCGGGTTATTGTTCGAGATACGTGCTCGCGCCACTGTCTAAGCCAAAGTCATGGAAGCTCTCGACTGCGACAAGATGCTTCAAGATACACAACAACCACTACATTCGACCGGAATGGCGTACTCCATGACGGCCAACGAGAAATGGGAACATGTGGAGCGGCGTCAGCAGCCTACTATGAGGCAAGTTGTCTACACATTCTTAGACAACCTCAAAGTAAGTCGTTCCTCGAACAACCCACCCGAGCCATGTGGAAGACTGGATATCTCATAATATGATTGATACTGACCATTGGAGCTGCGATTCGGGGAGGAGTCATCGGAAGTAATGAGTATCCTGAATATTCTCGGCACATTTCGAGAAGGAAGCCTGTCAAAAAAGGACACACTCGTTGCAATCAGGCTCGCGCTCGGAGACCAAGAAGACCTCAAGCAAGATCTCTTGAACATCCTCTTCCATAAGGATGCAGACTGGGGAATGGGCGACTTCGACTTCGGCTCGCATCAGCCCTTCAGCCAAGGAAGCCCCAGCCCGCAATTCCTACAGCCAGCTCACCAGTCCCAGATGCGTCTGCCTCCAATTTCTCCGTTGTGGTACGAGGCAAGCCAAAACTATCCATCTACCTATTCTGCCGGAGTGTTCGGTTCTGGAGTTCACGGTGGTTGTGGATTGCCACTACCTTCGTCGATGCACCAGACCCCCGGCCAATTCTGTCACCCGAACGTATTCACCTCCCCTGTTTTGACTGAATCTGCCAGTTCTGGTCCTCATATGCGAAGCCATGAAGAGGACAAGATCCCTGAAAGGCAGCAACATGGTGTAGAGATTGTACCGCAGCGAAATCGTTCTCCGTACAACTGGGAGGATATAGACCAGCCTAAGGGTGAGAACCGATGCTATCATGAGTATCTGAGCCTTTCGATAACATCCGCACAGAATTCAAAGCCTCTTACAGTCAGCCTTGGTCTCCTGTCGCCAGTAGTCCAATGCCCGACCATGCGCAGCCTCTCGCCAGCAACCACTTCGACTCTCCATCTCTTTCTCGCGAAACTCACCTGTTTCCCAACTCGTCGCCAGAGGGGCGACAAGTGGCGACCACCAGCCCTTCCGTGCTCGGAGTTCCGGTTGCTGTACCCATTGGAAAGGCCATCGATTATATGCCACCACCGTTGAAAAAGCGTAATCGTGAAAGCTCAAGAGTTCAAGTTAATGTAAGGGAGGATATCAGTGAAGATGTTACCCCGACTGCTAGTCCTACTTCAACATCAACCACAACCGTCGACCAACCATTTGTTCTACCCAAGCCGAAGAAGAGGGTCATGGACGAAAACAAATCATCACATGGACGTGGACCCTACATCCATAGTCTCTGTGGCAAGGGCTTTTCCAGCAGATCTCGGGTCAAGAAGCATCACTGGGGTAACAAGCTTGACAACCTGGAAACAACTACCGGCTGCTGGGCGAAGAACAACAAGCCGAGCGTAAGCTGGAACGAACACCCGAGCTGTAAGGGGGGTATGATTCCGTCACGTCCGTTACAACAGGCTCCCTCAGCTGCATCTAAGAAGAAGGTGTCAGCATATGAGGCTCCGATGGCGCCTTCGATGGTACCTGAATCGAAAGACTTTTCTCGAACCGTTGCCGATACCTCTCCTCAATACCAGGAGAACCAGTCCTGTTTCGAAGGCCTAAGCTCTTACCGTTCTCACCAGCTTCCCACTCGAACAAGTTTGGACAACCTGCTCACTGCTGTCAATGTCGCCTCCGAAATTGACGCGCCACGACCGCAAGGACGTATCGACTCGGTTGTCTCTCATCTCGACGCTCAAGCAGCAGCAGCCGAACACAACAAGCAGTATATTACCAACTGGCAAAGTGCTTGTGACGATCACGTTGTCGAGCCTTTTGCTCACGACCGACAACAGCCGTATACTAGCTATGGACTCGGCCTCCAAGGTACTCAAGTGCCAGTAAACATGGCTTTGCCGGGTCTCAACGAGCTGTACCCATACACTCTGCCTACGCATTCTTTTTCTGATTCACACTGGGAAAATGACCGCGATTTGGTGTACGCTGGTGCCAACCGATGCCACGCGACTCTCCGATCACCTTCCTGGCCTGGTCCAGACGAGGAAGGCTGTCAGTTGTAGGAAAGGCGACCTAGAACCTTTTTGATGTGCGGACGCAGATGAGCAGGTGATAGGTGCGACGATTCTATGAATATAAGATGTAAGCAGGTTCAAGTGTGGAACTAGGTATGCGGAGTACGACGAAAGAGAGCTCGGGCCATCTAATCGGATGACAACTGTTAAAAGAACGACATGGCGTGGCCTATTTCAAGGCCTGCCAGCTGTGTATTGTACCCTGAAGCTTAGATAGAAACACAATATCCGCAAGTTGCTACAAAGAACGATGGCGGCATAATTCCTGTATCCAGTATACCATCCCGAGCGTGCATATACGACCTGTGGCGTGGTCAAGCTTCCGCCTCAACGGGTAAGCTCATTCGCAAGGGCAACACCAGCCGCTCTCCACATCAACAACCAAGCTATATCCATGACCTTTGCCTATCAAAGCGGCGCGTTTAGTTTTTTCCGCGATTTTCCGCGAATGGTGATTTCTGCCGGTGCCTTTTGCTCTACTGATCCTTGTCGAGTGAGATTGTTTAGTCGCGATTTTAGAGCTATGACGACCGAGGCCTCGAGCTTGCAAGGGAGCTGGATGCCTCACGGTACGACAGATGAATGAAGAGCGAATGCAATTGAAAGCGGCAGTATCGTGCGACAGCTGATCTTTGCGCTTCATGGCACGAAAGGGACTGGTGTGCAGCTTCTGCAAGCTTGTGCGGGCCGCTTTCGTCATAGCCGTGTTCCTGGGGAATTGACACCCATGGAGGCCTTTGCGGGGAAGCGCACGTTCGCTACCATCAAGCGGCGACCCGCCCTTTTCCCCAGTGCGACCCCGTTAGCACCATAAACCCGGAGGCTGGAGAAGTGAGTATGCGGGATACCATCCTAGTCACAGGATCGTGGAACGGTAATTGCGCCGATGGTCTGTCCCTGTAGTATTTAATCACTCTCCGCCCTTCAACCCCATACTCTTCTCCACACCACATCACATCACCTCCACTTCTCAACTCACTCGAGCTTGGCAAGTCACGATGCGGTTCTCAACTGTACTCCCTCTGTTTGCTGCGGCTGCCTTTGCGCAGAACAGCTCGTCTCTTGGATCTGACAAGGACGGCAAGTACACGATCTCGTCTGAGGGTATCCGTGGTCACTTTATCCCATATGGCGCGTCCATCTCCAATCTGTTCGTTAAGGGCAAGGATGGTGTTGAGCGCGATATCGTTCTCGGCTTCGACAACGCGACTGCATACGAGGGTGAGGTTCATCCCCATTTTGGTGGTGTGCCCGGTCGATACGCCAATCGTATTCGAAACTCTACCTTTTCCATTGACGGCGAGGCCTTCCACATCTTGCCCAATGAGAACAACAACAACGACACTCTTCACGGTGGACCAGATGGATGGGACTACCGCAACTTCACCGTTGTGTCGCAGACCCAAGAGTCCATCACCTTTTCTATTGTCGATCCCGACGGCAAGGAAGGCTTCCCTGGTGAGGTCGTGAGCTACGTCACCTACACCATGACCCCATACACCTGGAACATCAAGATTGTGGCTCTTGCTACCACCAAGAAGACACCCATCATGCTGACTTCCCACGTAAGTAGACTAGTATTTTGAAACATCAAGGCGAGGCTAATCAGAATAGACTTACTGGAATTTGGATGGATTTGGCAACCCTGATGATGAGACCGCGCTAAACCACACTTTCCACATCCCCTACTCTGGCCAACGTATGGATGTGGATAATATTCTCATCCCTACCGGCACTATCCTTCCTAACGAGCAATACTCAGTCAACGACTTCTGGTCGGCTCCCAAGCAGATCGGCGCCAACCTGACTGCGCCCGAGCTTCTTGGCAACTGCGGCTTCAACTGCACTGGTTACGATAACTGCTACCTTGTCAACCGCAACCAAGCTGAGACTCTGGACTGGCGCAACTCTGGACCTGTCGCTTCCTTGTCTAGTGAGTGGTCTGGTATCAAGCTCGACATTTACTCCGACCAAGAGGCTTTCCAGATGTACAGCTGCCCCGGCCAAGATGGTATGTTAGATCCTTTGGAATGCTTTGACAACTATTGACAACGTTACAGGTACCATTCCCATCAAGTCTACTCAAGGCGCTGAGGGAGGTAGTGGATTGGTCCCCAAGTACGGCTGCATTGTCATGGAGGTCCAGGATTGGATCGACGCTATCAACCACCCTGAATGGATGCGTGAAGACAAGCAGATTTTCGGCCCCGCTAGCCCAGCTTACACGCTCGAGGCTGAGTATGTCTTCTCCACCACGGAGTAGTTCTTTCTCCTTGAGACGAAATAGCGGGATATATGGGGCTTTGGATAAGACGACATGATACCACGTTTGATAGTATAGTTAGACACCTTCGGGGGAGTCGTAATGGTAATTGGATCTTTTCCCTGCTTCGCGTTGGATCTCTTCTTTACTCTCTCTCTCTCTCGTACCAGATTCATTGATCAGTCATCTTGCATTTGACAATATTGCTTGAGCTCTTGTTCATCTGCAGAACGGTTTCCTCACTTACCGTTACCCATACTCAATACCTTACAATATTGAAGTCTAGCAGTCACTTTCAAAAACATATTCTACCGAGTTGTATGGAGGAATTTAGGTAGAAAGCTGCGCTATATCCTTCTTACTTTCACCTTCACTATGGCCGACCGCCCCGAGGACGACGCCAAGAGTAAGGAAACGAGCCCGCAACCGACCGACAATGCTGACCTCCAGACTCCAATCAATTTTTATGAGCTCCATACGCCCAGCTCCACGTCTTCGTCAATATTCTCATTGAGCAACTTCACACTTACGTTGGAAGCTACTGACAGAAAGGCCGCCAGCGATACAGCACCCCCAACACAACACCTACTATGGACCCCGTACGGTACACAAGGTTTGATTTCGAGCCCTGTACACCTTTTCCGAATTATCAGCAAAACTTCCCGAATATCCACGACAATCGCCAGCCTGAGACACCTGAGAAGAGCAGAACCATTCGCGGCATTGGTATCACTCGCGCTATCGAGGCAGGAAAGAGGTTAAAGCGCTTTGTAGGAACAGCAGAGCCAGTCCCTTTCGTTACTCCGCCTGCGATGCCGAAAGTCCTAGAGCAAGAGTTTGTTGTCGGGATGAAAGAGTATGGCTTGGACCACAGGGTGCAAAGCATGGGGTTGGATGTGCTCAGCCAGGCTGCAAGTATGCAAGAACGCCTGCCGGAAATAAGAAAAGAGCACTAGGATCCGGTCAAGGCTACATGGACTTCAACTCAGTCTGGCCAACAAGCTTCTGGCTCTTCACCACCTCGCATGACGTCTCAAGGCCCTGCAGCCAATTCAATGTCATCAAATGGATCTCAGCCTGTGCGCACGTCGTACGATACACCTTCGCTCGCCGCTTTCAAGAAGCAAATGGATGTATTTGAAGAACAGCATGTGCCAGCGTACTCTAATGCAAATCCCAACGTGGGTAGCGAAGACATCGAGGCAAGCGGTTCAAGACATGCGTACAACTACAACACTAGGTCAGAAAGTCTCTCCAGTCATAAGGGTATATCTCGTATCAAGCCTCTCTTCCCTTCTCCTCGCGTCGGTGCACAGTCTTGGGACGAGAGCAAGAGCATTTCACAGCAACATATGGTACCATGTCAACCTACTCCAGCAGCTAGATCCTCGCGAGACAGCGCATGTTTTGAGAACTTGTTCCGTCAACCACCTACATCTAGCGTACCTTACATTGTCGCCCCATCCCCGTCACCAACTAAACTCGCGCTGTCCCAGAAGCACTTGATACCTCAAGCAGCAGACGAGTTGTTCCGACCAGACGTCAAAGACATCCACTCAGATAATAAGAAGGCTACCGGTCTGCCAACTTTACCCGCATCATCCTCAGCTTTGTGGGAAGTCGATTTCCCGGGCTATACCCCCGCCCTACTCACCATCCTCCTGACCTGGTCGCACGCAATGCAGTCCTTCTACCGGCGCCTTCCGGACCCGAAGACCTTCCCCATCCATGCCGCTTTTCCACGCCGCATTACTCCACCAGCCTACAACCGCCTTATCTCTGTCGGTTTCTACGACACTAGCTTCATTCCACACAAGGAGATCCGGTTCCTGGGCCCAGGCGATATGGCTGAAATTGGCTATGCAGAGGTTGATGTCTTCCGCAGCAAGGAGGAAGTTGTCACTTTCAACGCGCAGGCGCAAGAACACCCTTTAAAGTCGCAGGCTATGAAACGGAGATTGGGCACCGAATCCAAACATGGAGAGCGAAAAAGAACATTGGGAGTATACTGGGATCAGATAGATCTTGCGGATAGTGGAGAAGGACGATGGGCGTATGTTCTTATCAAAGAACATGCGATTTCAGAAGAGGAAACTGCGCCGCACGTCATGCTCGCGTGGCACCTTTCCGCTGTTACCGACACATCGACTCGTCTCCACACCGTCTTTCCCGACAACCATGAACCTATTCTCAGCAAACCACCTGCGACGCCTGCACCACCTGAGCAGCCGCTAAGAGGCTTGGCCTCTCTACAGAACCTCATCAGCCCGAGCCGTGGCCAGGAGCATCTCCATCGTGAGATTTGCTCTGTCTCGAGCAGTGCAGGTTCAACGGAAGTAGAGGAATCGAGCATCCTGCCACAGGAGGGTGCGCAGACGCTGAAGAGAACGGTTGTGAAATTGGAAAAGGCGGGAAGCATACCACTTATTGAGGGATATCGAGTTGATCTGAAAGAGTTCAGGGGTTGGTTGGATGCGGTGAGCAAGGGAGAAGGGAAGGTCATCGTCTGGAGGGAGTCGCCGCCTCTGACCTCACTTGCGTAGGGTTGGTCGTCCAGGACGCGCTCTGCGTTGCGATTCGGTTCTGAAGGATGACAGCAGGAGTGGAGAGTATCGATACCCAGGATATATGGTCGGAGAGAGGTCGAGATGGCTTTACGCTGTTGTGCTACAGGTAATACAATGTGAACCGTTCCCTGAGATACACAGTAGCCGTTCTGAAGCTAGTCGTAAGTCTGTCCTTGGCTGCTCTTGTTTGAACCAGTCAAGCCTACTAGCAACAGCTCTTTGGAAAAATTGCGATTACACTACCGAGGCATGAACTTAGTTTGATCCTTCATCCAATGGTTCATGCACTTTCTTAATTTTTCCAACACGACCTCTTCATCCATCGCAGGAAGCCCAAGCTGAACAAGTCGCCTGTTACTTTCTGCGGCAAGTTCAAGTCGTATTTCTTCGGGAATCTGCGTCCAGCAGCGGAGGTCTTCTCTTTTCGCATGGATCCCTCGAAATTTTGCATCAATCGCCTCGCGAAATACTCTCTAGAGATTTTGTCAGAACCAGGACAGCGCTCGACTTTATTAAGCATATTCACAGCATCATACTCACATGGGGGAATTTTGTCCCAGCCATATTCTGCCAATCTTTGAAACGATCTGCAACTGTATTTGAATCAGCAACAAGCTATATTGAACACTGTAGATGTGCATACAGCGCTGCATGTGCCGTAGCGAGGGCAGGACTGATGATACGCGCCACTCGATTCCCTGGTCATCTACTGCCGGAAGCTTGCTCTTTCGCATGGCATCCTTGATTTCTTGGAAGATATCTTCCTTCTTTTTAGGATCGAGTTCTGACCATTTGACGCCTTTAAAATCTTTGCAAACTGCGAGCGAGATGTGCTGAGAAGGAGTTAGTACAACGATGTCATAGCAACCAGTTGCCAGGCGGGGAAGGCACCAAAAAGATTGGCCATTGTCTCTTTGACAGGCCCATCATTTCTCTAACCTGTTTTCTATCCGTGCGCCGTGGAATATGGGTTCCAGTTCCAGCTGACCAAAGAAAAGCGGTGATCCTCATCGCGCGGGTTGACCAATACGCGATATTGGCAACATCGCACGCGCTAGATCTGCTCAAACTATGGAGATGTGTACCACAGATACAGATCACTTGTAGTCGAGTCTTGTGGTGCCGATGGTACGGTTGGAGTTTGTGGGGAATGCATACAAGTGTTCAATGTCCGCCGTTCTGCAAGTGCAGATATCATGATCCTTGCGTTAAACTATCTCCGGATGACGCTAGCGGCTTAGTGGCGAAAATCAAGTCGGTCCACCACACAGCGGCATGGCGCGTCACGGTTAGCTCAGTCCGGGCGCGTACATGTCACAATGCTCCAGGTTCGAGAAAGTATGCCTAGCCAGCCGTTTACCGCGTCTGCTCCAGCCAAGCAGGGTTCTCATCCTTCGGCGAAACGCCGTGCCCACCGCAGGCTACACCATGTCGGACGCAAGGGAGGCATGGTTGCATATCTTACGCCCCGTCCTGCATTCTTGGTACCTGAGTACCAAGTTACTTAGGTACTGGGGGACTTCTTGAACGCATTCCTTCTCGATCCGCCGTTCCTATCATTCTCAGAGCTCTGCCCACTACATCTTACCGCAACTCTGAACGTCATGGCGTACGAACCTGTTGGACACAACATTAAAGGTCCGCGTGTGTCGGTGGAGGACGCGTTGAGCATCCAATATGATGCTGGGTCGTATAGCAACAGCTTGGATGATTCACGAGATCACGATGGGGAAGACGGTGTGAAAGACAACAAGGACACATCTCACGAAACACGAGTACAGAAATGGCCATCGCGTTCACAGAAAGTAGCGACGATCACACCGCTGAAAGTACTGATCATGGTATTTGATGTGGTTCTGGCATCGACGCCCATTATGTTTTTAGGTGAGTTCCACCAGTCTTGGCATGTCATCATTCCCTACTACGAACTGGGAGTAGTCACATGAAATAAGTGCTAATACTGTATAGCACTCGCTTTGATCGCTGTTAGGCTGAACGGAAAAGAAGTGTCAGACTATGGTCATAAGCTGGAACAAACCCTACTTCTTTCGCCGACCATATTCCCTCTTATCTTTGCGGCTTTGATGGGAAGGTTCTTTCGACACCTTGGACTTTGGCTGGCTCAGCGAGGCACAACTCTTGGCCGTCTTGAACAACTGATTGGCTGCCAGTCCGTCTTCTCCGCACTCGAGCGTCAGATTTGCCTGAGGTCTTGGTCTATGGTTGGGCTAGCATCTGTCTTGATTTGGCTTCTTTCGCCAGTGGGTGGACAGTCCGCGCTTCGGCTACTGAACCAAGAAGTTGGAGACATTCATTTTACTAGCCAAATACGCTACATGAGTCCTATGACGATCATGGATTCTATGATGAGTGGTACCTCTTATGCCGGTAAGTGTACATATACGAACACGGTATGAGACACCCACTGACTTTATACCTACTCTTTTCACAGAACTTGGCCGTAACACCTACACGCCCATTACGCTCGCAGCTATACTCAGCAGCACCAGATACCAGAGTACACCCATGGACCTATGGGGGAACGTCAAGCTTCCGCTCTATCGTACTATCGAGAACAGCACGCCTGATGAGTGGAAGTTGGTCCCCAACTCTACCGCCGCCAATGTTACTTACGCTTCTCTGATTGGTATTCCGGTTGTTGGACCACCATCTGTTGGCTTCACCTCTTTCAACATAGAAGCTCGACAATGGGATTTGAAGTGCCTGAGCAACGAAGGGCCAACAGACAAACCGGCGGATTTCACTGATGATTTCTCATGGCAACTCCAGATGTACAACGATACACAGCCGCCTTGCAGGAGCAACGCAACAGACTGTCCCACCCCGTGGTGTTATGGCTACCCCTGTCCGATTCGGAGTGAATCTGTCGCCCAAGATAGAGAAGACAAATTCTCAATAGCCAACTGTGAGCTTTCGTTCGAGAAGTATGAAGCTGGAGTGCGCTGCAACGGGACATCTTGTGCCGTCTACAAGATGAGAAAGTTGGGATTGCTCGATGAAGGCTATCCAATTGGTTACGACATTGTTATCCGGAGATTCACCTCGACCCTACTTGGAGTAATGCCTAGCCTTGACTTCTACAAGACAGAAACGCCAAGGTATCATAAAGGCTCGACGACCATGGAGAAATGGATAGGTGATCCATCCAACTTCATCGGTCTAGGCTTTGTTAACGTCGAACTTTACAAATTATCACCACAGGCTTTTGGCGAGCGATTGACCATCCTGTACAACACATTCTGGCAATCTACTTATGGCACGCGAGCGCTCGGTGGAAATTTGCCAGCATCTGTAATGGAGACTGCCTGGTTGAACACTACGCAGACCACCGACTCGGTCTCTAGCGTGAAATTCGTCGCGACCGATGCCGACGTATTGCAGAAAACAAAACCCATCTACAAAACGAACTGGAAATGGCTCACAGCGCTACTGGTTTGCTCCATTGTACTGCTAGCTGCGGCCTATTCGGGACTTGTTCTTAAATATATCACGCTCGTACCGGATATCATCGGTTACGCATCTTCGCTGACGCTGTTGAACCCTTATTTCCCGACCCCTACAGGTGGAACTACGCTGAGTGGATTGGAAAGAACAGCGTTGTTGCGCGACTATCCCGTACGAATAGGGGATGTTTGCCCAGATGAGGCGGTAGGCGCGATAGCGTTTGCAAGGTCCGATATGGGAAGTGTGGGAAGGTTAGACAGAAAGCGATGGTACATCTGAGATCGTAAGACAGTGAAGGAATCCAACAATTGTCACAGTTGTAATGATCGGAAGGATGGATATGTACCATAGCGTTGCACGAAGCTCAACTGGTGCGTCAGGTCCCGCGACAATCCGCACGGCGCCTGCATGCCTCTGTTATCGCCTATACAGCTCGAACCGATGTTTCCGACGTGGTCAATGACATTCTCGAACACTATAGCGTATCACATATGATAACGACGCAGAAAGGATCACCATACGAAGCAACGCGAGACAAATGACGCCACGTCCACGCGGCTACCGAAATCCAGGACGATGGCTGCAAGCAGCTGTCACCGCCTGTCAAGCTTGAGCTGTAAACATTATCGTCTCCAGCAGTAACTCAAGTGGTGCAGTTGTTTTATCGCGTCGCCGGTTATAAGGCAATGAAGCATTTGGTGTGTCGGTTCCAAGACTTGCAGGGTTTCAGGTGCCTGAGGCGCGACCATGGAACATGAACACATCGGCATTGCAGCTCTGCCTACTCATTTTGCGAGCCGCGTTGAAGATACAGATGTAGATGCTGTGAAAATATATATAATGAGAGGCTTTTGATAGAACTCCATCATCAAGCTAACACTCATTCAACTTACATTCACTTCGTGTCATTCTCTTCTCCAGCGCTCGGCCGCCCCATTCGTTCAATACAATATTAAGATACCCAATTTTTTCGACAGTCTATACCGTGCAATCCATTCTGCCAAAATGAAGTTCACCAGCACCCTTCTTGTTCTCGGCATCGCCGCTCTTACCAACGCACGCGCTGTCTGGGTCCGCCAGAACAATGCACAAACCTTCACCGGCGCTCTCGGTGGTGTCGCAGCCACACCTGTACTCGATTCCGGTATCGCGAACCGCCCCTTCAGTGTGAAGGGCGACACCTTTGTCAACCTTTCAGGTGCTCTGCAGCGGTCTTGCGACCAACAGTTCAACGGCTGTGCGAACTTGGCCAATGGTGGAAATGGAAACTTTTCCACTCAGGAGTGCCAGGCACAGAAAGGTTAGTTAAACAGTGCCGAATTTTGGAGTTGAAGCTAATCAGTGGTAGATCAATGCACAGCTGCAAGCGCCTGAGTGGCCTAGCACAGTGTTCGCGATAGCGTATCGGAGGGCTTCGGGGGTTGCGTAGCCGTAGGACGAAGAGCAGGAGGCTTGGTGCTTTGCTCCAGGAGGGCTGCACAGCAAATAAACTATTACGACGAAATGCAACGCGATATATGATCATTTTCCTCGTACCCGTTTGTTGTCTTCACCCTGAAACAGAATATTGCCACCATAGAAAGACATGGTCATGTTTGCACTGGCCCCTTCTCTTTCTCGGCTTCATCGTGTCCTAAAGAATCTTTTTTGGGTAAGTTTTTGAGGCATGGCGCGTTGAATAGACGGCCGCTCCATGCACCTCGTGCCGTCCCAACAGCTACCACGCACCATAGTAGAATGACGGCAACAGCAAAGATCGTGCCCAAAACCCTGAAAAACAGACTTGGAAAGATGTTTCCAAGTTCCATCGTACTAAGCGCCATGACACCAAGAGGAAAGGTGAACCCCCACCAGCCCATGTTGAACGGGAACGGGCGTGACTTGTAGATAGATGCCAAGGCAAAGCAGAGCCAAGTCAGCCCAAACGCCCACATTATGAGTGCTAGAAAAATCCCGATAACGAAGAAGATATCACCTGCCACAGGAATATCTGAGAAGAACTCCGTTTCTGGAAATACTCGTCGGCTCACCATACCAAGATATGTAATCGAATAACCGCCCATACCCAACGGACCCAGCGGTAGAAAAGACGATACAACAATCTCCCGTGGTGGTAGTTTATGCAAAGCCAGACGTGTATAGTACATGACTAAGACAGTCATAGCCAGTGGCGTAGACATGCCCCACATGACATATGATGCGATGATTGTACCAAGAGCATGTTGCGGGTTGGGCAGGTGCTCTGCGACTCTGGCACCAGTACCGGCCGCAACGATAGACGCGGCGATGGGTAGTAGTTGAGCTGCAGTAATACGATCCAAAGCCTGTCGGTCGGATGCAGATATCAGCAGAATGGTGAGCGATATCGTGACAGACACAGCGACTACAGAATCGATCATCCAGCAAACCCAAGCAAAGGTGGTGGCCCAAGGCCCCCAGTATGGAATACATAATGAGCACCAAGCTGAGATGAGGGTAGCAAACCCCATCGGGATGGTTCCAAGAAAGAGCGAATTGACGCTGTCCGCAATCATAACGGACCATATCTCAGGGTAGACAGTATATCGGAAGACCGAGACCGAGAAGGCGGATGCGAACAAGATAGTATTGAGACCGAAGAAGATCACGGCAAGCCAATAGAGCCAGTCTGCTTTGAACGGTATAGCCACGAGAAGTAGAGATACTATCCCCGTGCCCATAGTCACGGAGAACCATGACGGCGAAAAGTTTCGGACGATCCTCCGCCACCCGACCTACGTTTGTTCAGCGCAGGATTCTGGTACCGTTTCATCGAACACATACATCGTACTTGGTCAGCTCTAGAGGTGTGGGCGTGGCTTGAGAACCAGTAGATTGGGATTTCGACGTCGTTTGGCCTTGAGACTTGAGGCGTCGTATGGGAGCCCGCTGTGCTGCAGGCGCAGTCAGAGCAGGGTTGTCCGATGCAATGCGATCCAGCTCGTAGTCATCCATGTACGCGACGACGTATCGGATGTGGCACAACAATGAAGCTGCTGCGAGATGCTATTTGCAGTAGCGCAACGGTTCGCCGATGACGACGGTGTCGCGGCGCCGTCGCAAATCAATGAGCCCAGATTCAATCACGTGGGCAGCACGGACCGATCGGTTTCACACGCTGAACCGCGTCGAAAACCCACAAATCTCACTTCATCTGATTTCCAAACCATATCTCACTGCTCCTGGTTACGTCAGCTTCCTTCTCACGCCTCTGCTCACGCACATTTTGGTTCCGCAAGCAGCGACTTCAGCAGCGTACCGCACTCGCGATCCTTCGGTCTCGCTTCCGAACTTCCGTGTGCTGCTGGACCCTGATCTTCGACAGGCGCATCAGCACATTTGGCACCCAGCGACATGCCAGGCTTTTTGGATCTACCCCTTGAACTTCGAAACCATGTATACGAGATATTACTTGGTGAAGAGCTAGGGCGATCTTTCCGTGGGGTTATGGTGGTGTCAGAGCATTATGTGAGGAACGATCTACCGCTTCGGTGCTATCGCGGCTTACTGCGCGTATGTCGCCAGATCCATGGAGAGTTTAAGCAGGCAATTCAACATTTGGTCGCCGCAAAACGCCTAAACTATGAATTCGACATTACATTTTCGCATGGTCGGCCGTACTTCTCCTTGAGCTGGGTTCAATTTGCGGCGCTTTCGCCTACCTTCAACCAACTTCTCATCAATGTCGATTTGCGCACTCGTGAGCCTCTCCGAGACGGGCCTCGCGAGTCCTTCGTACCCCATGAACATGAGCTGGCTCATCTGTTAGAACATTCCCCTACTTGTTTTGCCAAGCAACTCTTCGACTACATCGCCATCTTCCTGAAAACGCTCGCGAATCTGCTGTTTCAAGGCAACCCTCACTTCAGTGTTCTGTACACCGAACGCATGATACTCAATTTGCGTACCCCAACAAAAGTGGTTGCGCTCGGAGGAAATGGTCATAACCCCATCACCTTATCACGGAGGCTTCGCGTCGACCAGATAGAGGCTCGCAAATTGCATAACACCATGCGCAACACCCTGCAGACTACGTCGAACAACTTTAAAGCGTTTGATGCAAGTCGCTGCGACCAGCTCTTTCCGTTAATTCAGATTGGATCACTGCGATTCGCAACTGAAGGGCAAATTTGGGGCGAGGGACACAATTTGGTGCTTGCTCATGATGACTTTCAGTGGCTGCGATTCTAGATATCTCGTGAGCTCTGGAGTCATCAAATCACTTCGAGTCACAACCAAAGTGTTTGGACGAGTCTACAATAGGCGCACTGCCATCACTCACGGAAAGCCGAAGGCTCATTAGGGTAGTGGCACGTGTTGTGTGGTTTGCGCAGACGGACTTGGTCCAGGAATTGGCTATAGCCAGTTTCGTGACTTGACCCTGCATGTGTCCGTGAAACATAGTCTCACTAATGGCTCTGTGCACATTGAGCTGCAGACAGGTCGTTTAAGGACTCCAAAACAGTCAACAAGAAATATTTCCGCACAGGACAGCACCTGACATCATGTGCTCTTTCATCACGCACTCCTCAATAAAGGCCAGCCTCCCAAGATCAAACACACGTTCAAACATAGTCGTGTTATATGATTCCACCAGTAGTGCTGTTAGGCGCTAAACACCTGCGTGCGGGAGTAGAATATACTCTATTGGATTACGTTGAGGAATTCCAGGCAATTCAGTGGACTTTGAACTATCTTGAAACTAAGGGGATAAAATCAGAAAGCGACTGCTAGATTTCTACGGCCCGCCAGCAGTGAAGTCTCGTCGGTCTGAGAGCGCTCGCGATATAGTCGTGACGTATCGCTGCGTCCAATGTCGCGCACCGCAAACGCTCAAGAGCCACTCGCCCACAAGCCGGAAAACCTATCACAAGTGCTTCAGTTCCTGTGACTTGTCCTCTTGTTCTTTATCTCTCTTTCCAATTTACTGTCCTTTTATCCTTCCTCCAACCACTTGGCGCTCATCATCCAAACCAAATGTGTAATGACACCAACGCTTTCATGGCAATCAAAGTCACTCTTCACTGCCCTTCGACCGAAAAGACTAAGAAGGATTTCATAATCCAGAATCCCGACAAGCACTTCAATCTCCTCTACGATATTCGTTCGATATTCAGAACCAACTACGCTGCGGTCTACGACATCCGCGCCAAACCAATCGATAACCTTCGCAATTGCGTATCGGGACAGATTGTACAAGTCGCTATCAGTCGAGACGAGACCATGAAATATTACAAGCCATGGAACTGCATCATGTACAACGGCGAGGACAGCGCAAACGTAGACTGGATGACTGATGGCGTTGGACTGGCATGGGAGGTACGGAACATCTGAAAGGAAAAAGAAGTACCAATAGCTAACCGCAAGTAAGGACCTTACCGATCAACAAAGGTGCGCCCACATCACGTGTGTTTCCAGTGCTGGTGCAAACCCCGGTGGCTTCGTTCAAACCAACACCATCCGCATCACGCGCCCATACGCCACCGTCCAAAAGGAAGTACAAGAAATCCTTACCAGTGACTCTGAACAGATGTGTACCCAACACGATGTCGGTACGGCAATCTTCTACAATTGGAACTGGAAGTGGGAGGTTTTCCTGCGAGCTTCCATGATGCCCGACGACTCCAAAGACATGTCTCCCAAAGTCCTCAGTCTCCTCACCGTCCTTTCGTCTTTTACCCATGGTTCAGCACGTAAGGTGCGCGCCTACATCATTGAGGCCGTCAAGGCGCGTCTGGCTGAACCGGGAGACGGAGGGACTAAAGACCCATTGCTGCAGGAGGAAGATATCGTTCATGTCATTAGTACGCTCTTCGAGAAGGCGGTGAGTCCAAAAGCTAAAGATTACCTAGCTGAAGAAAACAAGGTGAAAGAGAGGGCGCGGAAAGAGACCTGGAGCATGAGCCGAAGACCAGAAGGCACGAGAAAGGAGAAGACGTGACATAATGTGGACGACCTTACTCAGCGGCTGGGTGGGGTTTAGAAAGAAAGTCGCAAGATCTGAGCTTCAAATGGTCATGATCACTGGTGCATTTCAACCTCTCAGAGGATGAGTAGATAAGGCTTGCAAAGTGATGTCTATCGACTACTGAGAAGTCCGACTCGATAATTCTTGCAATAATATAAGAGCCAGGCGCCTGAATACCCAGAAAACCGACACATTAGGTTCCTTAAACTCCAGGTATATACCGTGATCAATCGCTAAACCCTTCAAACACATCTTCCGCCTCTTGTGCTTCTTTCGCTGCTACCTTCTTCCTCACCTGCTCAATCATACCCTTCACTCTTTGCTCCTCCTTCTTTTCGTCTTCCGTCAACGCTGCCACCCGATCATGCTCGCGCTTCGCTGCTTTCTTCTCTCTTCGTAGCTCCTTGAGCGCCTTCTGGTCCTTCTGCTGCGTCCACGCCGAGGCCTTCTTATCTTCTGTGACGTATCGCTTCTTGCCCTCGGCCTTGTTTGCCTCGTATTCGCTCTGCTCAGTCTGTCGTTGCTGTTCCCGCACTTTGTCCTTGTATGCATAGGTGCTGAAATCCATCTCCACCCCCAGACTTCGGTCTCCTTCCCACTTTTTCAGTTCCGGCATGCTGGGTAGCTTGAGCAGACCCCACGCGTTACCATGCTCTGCCCAATCGAGGTCTGGAATACGGAAGATGGAACTCGCGGTGTGCTTGCTATAGGCACGGACCCATGAAACGAACCCCCGCTGTGCTTTGTCGAATAGTGCTCTGTCGGACTTGACTACCTTCCGTATCCGGTTGCTCATGGCTGCTGCTTCTTCCGCGGTTACTGTAACATCAGGCGTGGTGAAAGGCGATACAGGGGTCTGCCGAACTCGGAGGAACTCAATGTAATCCTCTTCTCGTCCTGGGCTAAGGAATGTAATGGCCAAACCCTTGCGGCCTGCACGACCTGCGCGACCGCAACGATGGATGAAAGTCTTGGGATCGCTTGGGGCATCAAGTTGAAGAACAAGATCCACCGAGGGGATATCAAGACCACGTGCAGCGACATCTGTGGTGAGAAGGATAGACGGTGTGACGCTCTCGACGAATTTGATGAAGTTGCGATTTCTGACTTTGTCCGGCAGTTTGCCGTGCAGAGGCACGATGGTGTACCCTTTGAGGACTTCGGGTAAGATATGTTGGAAGTAGTCCACCGAAAAGCATGTCGCCAGATACATGATGGACTTTTGCGGCTGTGGTTCTAAGGATGAGAGTACTTTCTTAATTGCAGGTAGCTTGTGCGAGGCGGGTACGGTGAGGTAGGACATTTGCAAACTTGCTGGTGTTTTCTTGTCTTCGATGGCGCCCATCTCTCCTGTTGCACTATTGGGTGCAGCTCGCGCCTTGACTTTGACTGCAATACGAACAGGATTTCGTAGACCAACACGAATCAACTGGTCGACAGCCTCGGAAACACTAGCACTGAAGAGACCGGTTCGACGTTGCTTTGGTAGTCGGGAGAGGATCTTCTGTAGGTCGTCCTTGAAGCCAAGATCTAGAAGACGGTCGGCCTCATCCAGCACGAGAGCATCGAAGGATGACTGTGAGCAATGTACATGCGGTGAGGAGAGGAGTTCCAGTAGACGTCCCGGTGTCCCGATGAGTACGTTGGTAGATGACTTGAGAAATCTACTGAGGTCCTGAGCTGGCGTTACTGATCCTCCAAGAAGGAGCTGGGGTACGACCCTGAGGGTTCCTGGTGGGAAGGTCGGCTTTGGTGGAGCATCGGCGTCCTCCATATCGGTGTCTTCATCCTCGGGATCCAGTAGGGCTGCGGAGGGCGCATGAAATCTCAGAAGTGATGAGAGCACAGTGTGAATTTGTGTTGCAAGTTCTCTTGTTGGTGAGATGATAATGGCACCTACGTGATGCTTCTTTATGGGCGCATCGAGCCGCAGCAGACGCTCAACAATGGGTATCAGATAACTAGTAGCTTGTTAGATCAAAATGGGATTTCGTGCTGCGAATCTTACGCTAGAGTTTTTCCACTTCCTGTAACGGCTTCGACTACAACATCAGAGTTCTTCATGAACATGGGGATGGCAGCATGTTGTACAGGCGTAGTTTTCACAAACCCCATGGAATCCACAGCCTCGAGTATCCATTCTGACAAGGCAGGCGTCAAGGCGCCAAAAGATCGATCTGTCTTTGTTTGGGGTGCCATGATGCACGTAACACTTGTGTTAATGTTTTCTGAAGCTGCTGGAAAGTCGCGACGGCCGTACGGAAAAGTCGCGCGAACTCTGAAATTTTAGTGGAGCCGCGCACAGCCACATTATGCGCGCCACAGTCATGCGCCACACGTGCCCACTGGCAGACACGATTGATGACACGCGAGATCGTCACTTGTCACTGTCTCGAATGCATCTGCCAAAAGCTTGTGTTGGCAAGATACGCTGCATTCCAGCTCACCTTTCTGCTATGACAACACACTTCCACCCCCTTACAACTGGAACCTGATCGCATCGCCAAGACGGATCCGCAGCCACGCTGATCATAGGCGCATTCGCGAGAACCGGATCGTAACTACATGCGTAGGCTTGCGATCAAATTTCCCAGTCCCATGCAGCAAGATTACCTAGCCGTACCCCCCAATCCGTTCCCTGTTTACCCGCCTATAATAATCAAGACGACCGCTGCTGTCGCCTGCACGCACTGTGGCATCTTCTGCCTCCCTAAACGATGCGCGCTGCCCGGACGAATCCGCGGGCTATGAGTCTGTGATCACACCTGATGCTGACATCAATGTCGAAGCCACCTTAAGTGCCGCCGTCCCGTATGTTAGCTGTGACGCGCCAACTCAGCCTCGTTACATATATTCGCAACCCTCGGACCACCAGTTTCTTCTTGTAAACATCGCCTTATTGTGTGCCAGGGCCCGCTCCACACTTTCCGGCGTCATCCGGGCTCCTACTTTACCTTACTTTCCCACCTGTTGGCGCGCTGCCATGGAATCTTCACGCCAATACCAGATACCCAACACGCCGCGCGTAATATCGCCGTCACCCACCCCCTCGGAGGCGGGCAGCACGAAAGATGGCTACTTTGGCCCGGTAACGCGCTCGTCGACGCGCAAACAACGAATTACGTCACCTCCGCCCATCGATGAGGACTCGTCCAGCTCAGATCCGGACAAGAGGGCTCGCGCCAGGAGCCGGAGTCCCAAGCTGGATGGAGGCGTGGGGAGACGGAGGATGAGTGGCCTGACGAGCCGAAGGCAGATGAACGGAGGCATGAAGAAGGATCTCACGCTGCCTGCCAACACCTCAAACGGCCACCTGTCGCCAGCGCAAGCAAACAAGAATTACTGGAGGGAAATGAGCAGAAGCCCAAGTCCTCTGGGCTTGATTCCCATCCACCAGAAATGGCGGTCATTCGTGAGTACGCACGCCGTATCTACAAGGCCCACTACTGACGTTGATAGATTCACCGACACGAGATTCCCCGCAAGATCCTGCACGTCTCTATCGGCTTTCTCACAATCTTTCTCTACTGCATCGGCACGCAAACGTCGCAGATACACAACGTCCTCCTGACCATGCTAATACCCATCGCCCTGACCGACGTCATACGCCACCGTTACTGGCAAGTGAATCGTTTCTATATCCGCTGCCTGGGTGCGTTCATGCGTGAGTCGGAGGTAGATGGATACAACGGTGTCATCTCCTACCTCCTAGGTGCGTGGATTGTAATGCGCTTTTGCCCCAAAGACATTGCAGTCATGAGCATCTTACTGTTGAGTTGGTGTGACACCGCTGCCTCGACTTTTGGCAGGCTCTGGGGCCACCTTACGCCCAGAGTCAGAAAAGGCAAGAGTCTTGCGGGCTCCATAGCGGCCTGCGTAACAGGCGTCATCACAGCTGTCGTATGGTGGGGCTGGTTAGGGCCTCTCTACTCAGAATACAACCACGGCGAACACGCTTTTGCGTTCCAGGGCGCGCTGACGCTCCCTCCGCAGGTGCGGGAGACTCTCGCCTTGTCCCCGAAACAAGCTTCCCTCACTGGATACTGGGCTCTGGGCGCCATGTCCCTGGCGTCTGGCGTCATTGCCAGTGCTAGCGAAGCGATTGACGTCTTTGGTTGGGACGACAATCTCACCATCCCCGTGCTTTGCGGAGCCGGGTTATGGGGCTTTCTCCGGATCTTCGGATGATCCAAGCTTCTCGATCTGTATGATTTTACGTTTTGTCGCCTTTTCGGCTCTCCTTATCCAATCTATATCCCTTTGGATCAATGATACCCTAGATACGGGTCCTCGGGGTGGCATCGCATCGGTCATGGTACGACGGCGTCATGGGCGTTTGGACAGACGGAGACGGAAGGGCATTGGGCCAGTAGATTTAATCTTGAATCAGTATACCTACAAGCAAATAATAATCTTTCTTGCAACTACGAAGCTACTTTGGTGTAAGGGCGTTGTAGGGCTTATCGAGTTTCAAGCCGAGGTCCAGATTCTCACGTTGCTCATCTCTTTTGAGTTCCATCCACGATCTTGCAAGCACCAGATCCAGCTCTCTCACGCGCCTCCAGGACCGGAATCCGGCATGTACCCGTTCTCGATGCAGAGCAAACGCAAAAGGGAAGGCCTGGATATCCTAAGGGACCACTGCCATGTGATATTCGACTTGGCGCATACCACCACATGCATCCCAACGATTGGAGGCTCACTCAGACTTGCTTCTTGATATACTGTCACGCACCACACCTTCGGCTAGGGCGACTGACGATACAGTCTGACTCCTGCGATTATATTACTTACTGAGCAGCCCAATACTCACAACGGTCAACGCATAGGCCCCTGCCGATCGCCCGCAGATTGCCCCGCCACACCCGCCGTTAAGAGGCCTCCACGTCCTACGCCCGAACGCGCCTCTGGAATCTCCACCTACCCTCTTTCCGCAACTGACCTGGCGCACACGAAACTTTCTCACGCAGGCACAACTGTATCCGGATTGCTGTAAAACGTCTGCAATCTCTGCGCCTCTCTGTCATAAGCGTCTCCCAGTCGCATCCCCCACCTGTTCACTCTGCGCATACCGTTCAACTGCGGACGCCACTTCTACACACACACTTAGAGAGATACCATGGCATCGTCATCTGCGGCAGCGGGGCTGCTGGCTCGCCAGCTTAAGCAAATGCAAAACGACAAGAGCATATCGGGCATAAGCTGCGGTCTAGTGGACAGCAATGTGTTCGAGTGGGAGGTGATGCTGATGATCGACGATGATACAAAGTTCTACGGAGGTACTGACTGAGCGATGGTCCCAACAGAGTGCCGCGGCAGTACTGACAGCATGCTTAGGAGGGTTCTTCCGCGCGCGCCTCACCTTTCCCAGCGAATACCCTCTTCTACCGCCAAAGATGCGCTTCGAGACACCCATCTTCCACCCCAACAGTGAGTCTTTGTCCTATGATCCTATTACCTAGTTCGCTAACAACGCGAAGTCTACCAAAACGGCGAAGTATGTATCTCGATCCTACACCCCCCAGAAGAAGACAAGTACGGTTACGAATCCGCCGCTGAACGCTGGTCGCCCGTTCAAACGCCCGAGACCATCCTCCTCTCCGTCATCTCCATGCTGTCCAGTCCGAACGATGAGTCACCAGCAAACGTCGAAGCCGCGAGCTTGTGGCGAGACAACACACCGGAGTTCAAGAAGAGGGTGCGGAAGTGCGTCAGGGACAGTCTGGAGTTTGAATGAGGTAGACGGAGGGAGGCAATTTCGTTCATGAATGCATAAGCGTGGCTGGGTATCTGGGTATGCGATATTGGATCACGGCGTGCATGGTGGTTGTCTAGATGCCATCTAGGAAGCATGCAATACATGATATCTTATCCTGGGGTGTTTCCATCACGAGTCTCATTGACTGATGAGAAGATCAAGTTTCCTATCTGAATATGTTTTTGCAACTTTAGACTTCAACTTACGGGTGTAAGCTTTCACACATCTGAGCAGGAACTGCGGATTGAGCGATGTCTCAATCTGCTGCAGACGGACGTGGAAAGTTTTAAAGAAGAGACAGGCTTTTCAGGAGAGCAACTTTCTTGTTCTATCATACAACCACCTTCTCTACCGGTCTTCCAGCACTGAAATATATGTACAAAATGTTCCACCCAAAGGAGTGAGAGGCAGGAACAACGAGAACGGTAAATGTATCCACGAATCTCCCTCTCAAGGACAACCAGACGCCATCCTATCTCATCACTCATCTCATATATCCACCAGAAATCCTTCTCCATGGCTAACTGTCTCAACAGTAAAGCTCGTATTTCATGGACAATCTAAGCAGGAGTGCAAATCAGTCCATCGGAACCAAGTGGTGCGATGCAGCACTGAGCGGTGGTACCATCCTCGGCGCAAGCAGCCTTGAACTCCTCGGTAGTCTTGATACCAGCGCCAGCTATAACAATTGTCAGCTCGTTCATTTCATAAGCTAAGATAGGAGTAAAAAGTACCGTTGGCGCAGTCCAAGTTGGCGACACCAAGGACATCAGTCTGGCAGCAAAGAGGTGTAGCGATACTGCCGCAGATACCGCTCTGGCGCTCGACGAGAGTGGCGGGGTAGCGCTTTGTGACGGCAGCGGCGGAGGTGAGGCTCAAGAGAGCAGTGAAGGCGGCGAGTGTGAACTGCATTTTGGTGATGGTTGTGGGTGATTGAGTGGTTGAATTGGAGTGTAGTGTTGTAATGGAGATGTGGTTCTAGAGGATGAAGTGACTACGATGATGATTCTGTTGTAAAGGGCAAAAAGAGGTATCTTATATGTCTCTGAAGCATGGCACAGTGGAGCTGTTTTGCTTTCCTTGGGATACGATATACCGGCTCTGTACGTCCTCCCCCTTTCGCTACTCCCATGTCAAAGTCTACTGCTATCGTTCTCCCACGTCCTAAACGTCGATCACATCCCTAATGCATCCCTATACTTTTCCGTTCCATCACCAAATCCACAATCATCCACTCTCGGGCGTCCATCCGACGTCGTCCTTCGCCAGCCTCAGTCTACCTATCTTGATGATCGACATGAGGCTTAGTTACGATCCACATCCGCCGAGACAACTGAACAGGACTACTTAATCTGAATGGAGGCATGTAGTCCCCGTTCGGGCTGTAGTTCCGCTCTATTCGGCTACCTGTGGTGCCCTGCGGAGCAGAAAAGGAAAGCTGGACGTGGGGACATGATTAACGTCGGGGTAAGTGTTAGCATGCTGCTAGGGTTGATTGAGGGTTGATGTAGATCGGATAAGCTTTCAGATATTGCTCCACCATAAGCAATTGCTTGGGACAGTTTCAGCCCGACGGCGCAGATGGGAACGATGGAAAAGATGGGTTGCGTGTATGCTTTGGAAGTTTGGTCCGGTCACGGCTATGCTACTGGAGACGTTGGGTTTGCTTGTTGGTCCTATCCCACGCAACGGTTGTTGAAAGCAATACTCATCTGAACGACAGGTCGACGCTCTAGAGGGTGTTTGGGCCTTTCTGTAACGTTATGATTATTGGGAGTAGTGTTGACTGGCCTGACCGAGTACTGAGAAAGTGCTTCAGAGCCTTACAGTTCCGATATCGTACCTGCATAACACTCCACGATGTCTCCACGGCGATGTGGGAAGAGAGTTAGATCACCATCCCTGTGTCCGATCAAACAGGATCGGATCGAAGGACGATGGGGCTGTCAGGGCTGTCAACACTGTCAAAACGTGCACACAACATTTGACACATCGCCTACCAAGGTAGATAGCTGTGCCACCTCGCCGACCTCATCACAAAGCTACTTCGATAGCTTCAAGACTTCGAGCTACCGATATCATCCCTAGGTGAGGTAACACGTCTTCGTTCCTTGTGCCCTATCTCCCAGCGTACCCACCGTATTCGTCCCAGCCCCCACACGCTACTTCGGCGCGGCGCGGGTGAGGCGTCGATCATGACGGCAGACGGTACAAGCCCTATCCCTCGGATGCCGGCTGCAGTCTGATTCCTATCTCTGGATGCCAGGGACAGAAAAAAGCAGTTTGCTGCTATTGTGAGAAAAGAAGGGGTTGGACCTCGGTAAGATCACGGATACTGATATCGTCACCAGCATATGCAAGGCGCAGGGAACATCACAATGCACATGGAAGTTGTAAAAACGTCGATTATCTGTCGTCTCTCCATAAAGGGAAGAAGAAGAAAGCACATGGCCAGCATCCACTTTCAATCTTTCCTTCTTCTACGTAAATTACGGTCTCTCCTTCTCTATCTCTCACCTCATCAAATCGTTCGAGGAAATGGGAACAGCAAAACAGTGTGGTGGTGCAAACATCCTAGGGTATCGTAGCGCCAAAAGTCCCGCGGCCAAAAACAAATAGATCAAAAGCGCCAGATGGTCCAATCCCATCTTTAATTTCTCTCCAATCTTATATATCATCCCACGGAAAGTCTTGCGGATCGATTCTTGTGCACGTCAAATAAGGCAGGCCGCCTTCTCGTAGGTCAAGCTCGAGGAAGTTGCGCATCAGCGGCTTTACTGCGTCCTTGGCCTTGTTCTTGATCTCGTCAATTCTTCGTTCGAATCGCTTGAGGTTGTCACGGTTGTAGTGATCCGGATTCAGTCGCAGAAAGCGCTTGCACTCGTCGTGATTGAGGTAAGTTGAGCCAGCCTGGCCGAGTAAGCGGAAGATGCGACCTGTGTTGAATACGGGTGGAGCTGGCAGCGGCGCTCCGTCTCGCGAGTTCTGAGGCCGTGGTGATTTGAGAATCGGAGCTGGGGGTGGCGTGGTGTTCTCCGCTAGCCATTGCCGGAACAGTGAGACTGCTATCCAGTCCAGCCAGTTGCTCGATGGACTGACACGCTCGCCGCGACTAGTTGTGAGCGATAAGCGAAAGAGCTTGACTTCAATCTTCGCCTTCAGCTCGTCCATCTCGTCAACCTTGTCTTCTATCAGCTCAAGGACGGGCTCAGCGATTTGACCGCGCAGTTGGTTGATGCCCTGTGGCCATTGTCCGACGACGTGCACCATGGCTTCGGCAAAGATGGCTTTACTCCGTGCCATGTAGCCCAGTTTAAGATAGCTGGGTGGATATTTCGCTATCTGTTTCCACAGTCGCCCCTGGAAGCGCAGCAGATGGTGGTCCACGCGCGGTCCGATGACACCAAGCGCGTCGTACATGTCGGCGAGTTGCAGAAGCGATTTGCACTCTACATAGGCATTGGCGATATTGACAGCATCGAGCGAGGGCGGGTAGTTGTAGAAGATGCGGAATAAGTTGTCGTAGTCTCGGAAGATGTCGTCGTCGGGGTCGGTCTCCGGAGCGGGTGCTGTTGGCACGTGGAGGGTGGAGAAGTTGGCCATGCTGCGGAAGAAGCCTGACTGTGGTGGTGCAGGCTTGTTGCGCGCATTAGGCGGCTGCGGAGGTGGACTTGTTTCGCCGCCAAACATTGTAGGCTGATTCTTCTGTACGCTCGTTAGTATGTCTAACCCCGTGGACGTGTAAACAACGCACCTTCTGCACCAGCATCGGCAAGTCATCTTCGCCGCTGCCCCAATCCATCTCATACCTCCATTTCCTCTTCTGCTCCGGCCGTGACCCTGATGGTATCCTCGATAGGGCAGTGCCGTTGCTGGGACCGGCATTGGTCACGTCGCCGGCCGTCGCCCACTCGTCACTCGTCCCAGCCTCAAAGAAGCCAGAGCATTGCGTCAGAATCAACTTGTGCAACAGATAGCGCATGTGCTTCCGGCCGTTGTTGATGACGATTTCGACGTCGCCGGTATGCGTAAACACGGGAAATTCATTCTGGGGGGCTAGCGACGGGCTGCCAACGTTGGACCGGTGCTGGCGATGTCTGCGGACGGTGGATGCGCGCGAGGAATGGGACACCACCGACGACGGACGCCGGATGGGCAGTGAGCGCTCGGCGCTCGACGAGTCTGGGTAGGAAACCATGCGCCGCGACGTTCACGCTTTCGCTGGTGTTGTTGTGCTCGGGGTGACGCACGGAGTGGTGGCCGAAGGCGTGGTTTGCGACGACGAAGCGTGCCCTCGAATATTGCGACAAGTCGAGAATGGCTGGGGAGTGCGGGGGCGAGCGTGTGGCGACAGCAACAGGGCTGCGTGTTGCGTTGTTTGCACGCCGCGGTGCAGCTCTAGGTGCAGGCTGGCTGGTTGTTGATGCTGGCTGGGTTGAGGCTGGAGGGTGCGCAGGCCGTAGACGAGAATGGCCCGCAAAACCACCCCACCACAAATGCGATGGCGCCAAAGGTGGACCTGGGCCAGAACCGGTTCAGCGCGACAGGGGACACTGTGCTGTTTCGCGATACATGTGCAGTGTTGAGAAAATGTTTCAGGAGCCGTGCAGTAGTAGACAACAGTGGCTGTGTGGCGACTGTCCACATGCTCGCTATCCGCATGCAACTGGTCCCATGCACGCTGCGACGCTGCTTGAACGGCCTGGAGGCTGTGCGCCAATCGCCGCACATAACCGGGCCAAGCGCAGAGTCAGCCTCGATGGCGACCAGCTGGGATGTCGCGGCCAAAACAGGGGATCGAAGCATTTGATCATCCGAACCTTTCAAGGTTGATGCAGGGGGCGAGCAGCGTCGTCTGGTAAACATTTGCGGGCCACAGCTTGACTGGTCCTCTCGCGAGTACCGTCGTGACGCGCATTAGTTGTGCAACCAACCGCCTGACATCATCGTCTAATACATATACATATACATAATACATGATTGTACATTGCTTCGTCGGCACTATGCCTGTATCTTCTCCTGCCCGCCCATGAAGGGTCGCAGCACCTCTGGTATCGTCACCGCGCCGTCTTGTTCGTTCCAGTGGTTCTCCAATATGGCTGCCAGTACTCTGGGTACAGCAAGTGCAGTTCCATTTAGTGTGTATGGGAACTCTAGCTTGCCCCCCTTGACACGCATGCGAGTTTGCAGCCGTCGGCTTTGGTAGTCGGTGCACATGGACGACGACGTCACTTCACCCCATCCTTGGTCCTTCTCTCGAGACGGGAAGAAAGCCTCGATATCAATCTTTCTTGTTGCGCTGGCACCGAGGTCTGTTGTGGGCATCTCCAAGATGCGGCAGTGCAGTCCGAGTGCCTCTAGTATCTCCTTTTGGATTGAGAGCATCTCGTCAAAAATTGCTTCTGCGCTTGGTGCCGTTGGCGTGGTAAAGTGATCATCTCCCATGTGATCCGGCGATGTCCAAGCGAACATCTCGACCTTGGTAAACTCATGAACACGGTACAAGCCTTTTGTGTCGGCTCCTCGTGCGCCGGCTTCAGCACGGTAGCATCTGCTCACGCCGACTGCCTTCAAGGGCAAATCCGCTTCCTCTAGAGTCTGGTTGGCCTTCATGCCAGCCAGTGGTATCTCCGCAGTGCCGGCAAGCGCTAACTGCGGTTTTGCCTTGTCCTTCTCCGATTGCTCGATAGCGTAGATCTGCTGCTCTCCGTTCTGATCCCGCGGCTGGAACCCACACGCAGATGCAATGTGCGAGTACACCAGGGAGGGCGGTGCAACTGCCTTCCATCCTTTCTTTCTAGCAACACTCAGTGCATACTGTACGAGTGCCTGTTCCAGCATTGCACCATCTCCCACGAGAAAGTACCAGCCCCATCCCGAGGTCTGCGCTGAGCCCGAGAAGTCGAGTATTCTCAGTTCTTGTCCGATATCAACGTGCGACTTGCGAGTTTGTTTCGAAGACTCGCTCTGGGGGTGCGAGTTTATATAGCCAAGTACGTCAGCCTCAGTGCCGACTGGCGTGTACGTGCTGCTCAGGTTAGGCAGGTCCTGCGCCAGGCCCTCTATCTGTTCCTGGATTTGTGACTCTTGTGCTTCGATGGAGCTCAACTCGGCCTTCAACGCCTTTGCTTCGCCAATGACTCCTTCCCTCAAAGCTACTGGTTTGCTCTCAGCATCTTTAGCGCGCGATGCCGTCCTCGCCAGGTTGGCTCGGATGCGGTTGTTGCGTTCTCGTAGGTCTCGGCTGCTTTTCTGGAGCGCGAGCCATTGCTCGTGCAGCTCTATGATACGCCATGAGGACTTGCTGTGTGCGGCATAGTTGCGGTCTATGCAATCTTGCTCATACAGTCCTGGGTTCTGGCGGATGTGCTTGATATCGATTGTGGGCTTCGGTGCGAATGCGGGTCGAGTGTACGTTCGACGTAGTGGCAATCTCGTTTGACCTGACGTCAGACTGCTGTGTATAATCGGCCTTGAATTTGTGGCATTGCCTCGAAGAGACCGGTGAATGACTTTCATGGTTGTGACATGTGGGATGCGATCGAATCATTTCCTCTGTCCCGCTTTCGCGCTGTCCCAACTTTTGAGCATCCTTGATCCCTGCACGTCTCCGTCGCGTAAAGTCGCGTCTACCTCCCCGCATTCTCTCACTTCCTCTACTACGCGCTGTGAATGCACTTGGACGCGTACGATGGCGATCCCGTGCTATGCAACAGACGGTGACTGCGTATCAGAGAGTGAAGGTTGCATTCACGAGAGCGTCTTTCTCTCTTTCGACTATTCATCTACAACCATTACAAAGAGAGGTATTGATAACCATGGTCCACGGCAAGCAACCATAGCGGAACCACAGTATTCGAGTCTCTGGAAATATCTGAACATTGACTCAAGTATTCTTTTCCCAACTTCCACACCCCAGAGGAGATCCTATGAATTAGTCAGAGTACCTCTCGTGCCTATCGGTCAACTACAACTCCATTACCTTACTATTTCGCCGTGGCTTCCAGTTCACGTAAACGTCCAGCTGATCAGACATGGGAAACCTGCAAAGTATCCAAGAGTTCCAAGCTCTCAGATGCAGACTTTGTAGCTACTGCGTCCGAAAACAGAAATAAACAAGTCATGGATTCTTACAGCATAAGTCAGCGCCAAAACATAGCAGACATGGCACCACATAGTCAGCGAGACATTGGTTTGGATGTATTTGACACCTTATTCAAACCCGAAGCAATGTCTACTGGAGCTTCGGAATCACTGCAAACAGATGCCATCCTTTCCAGCCAGGAACCAGTACTGGCAGCGTTGAATTCGAAGAATCCACCCACCCCGACAAAGTTCGTCCCATCAACAACATACAAACCCGCTGTTCTGCATCCGCCACATCCTCTCAGCAAGGTAGGACAGAGCGGTCACTGGGTACCATATCCTCTTGGTCTCATGCCGTACGATTCTTGGTACAAGCTCCATCATAGTGATGGTGGTGACATCCAGCCGAAACCGGCTCCCAGCTGTCCCGTCTGTGGAGGTAAGCGTGAAATGACCGCTCACATGCACAAACTATTTCTGGTCGCCGAACGGCTTACCTGGGGGGATGATCTACTGTCAGTTCACGACAAAGAACTCAACGCGAACTTGAACCTCAAGATCAACAACGAGCTCGGCATCTAATGGCCTATCGTCAATGACCCAGTACATCTACCTGGGGGCAAGTACAGTAAGATGAACAAATTCCATCCTTACTACAATGAGCATGAGATGATACTCGCCCTTGAACTTCTGTCTACGACAGAGAGCTTGACAGAAGCATCGTGGTCGTTGTGGCTTGGGATGCAGCTGTATGCCGAAAAGACGTGGGGAGCATGCGAAACAACAGGTAGTCTCTCGTCTGAGACGATAGCAGGAAAGCATATGAGAGCACCCGGCACGACATCACATGACTGCGTGTCTGAACGACCGAGACACACTTCTGGGTTGCTCACGCCGCCGTTGTCTTCCGAGAAAGAGCCTGTGCATGAAGACGCTTCCTTGAAGACATCCACGACCACTGTCTTGCCCATTCACGCTGCTATTTCTGCCATGCAACAGAGTCGTTCTACCGCCAACGCCACAACTTCTTCCAGCCGTAGCAACCGCATCATCAGCTATAGAAGCCTGCAAGACTTCTACACCCTTCTCGACCAGATTGAGAGAACATCGTATGTCGGAGCGCTCTTCCTGGAATCGTACGCTGAGAGGCTGAAGGACGATATGTGCAAGGACTGCTGGTTTGCTCACAACGTCAGACTTGATGTTTTCTAGTGAGTTTCCGGGTACGTTCATTGTTTCGAAAGCCTCCCTAGAGGCTCACTATATATTCCTGCGTTGGGCGAAAGAGGGGCGATGCATGGAAGTGGAGCTTGTTCCTAGCCGTCGCGGCATTACGCCTCTTGTGGCGGTGCTCTGTACATAGACACATGAAACCCATCACAACATGACGTGGTCTCGTGGCTGTATTCCGACATGGTACAAACATGTCAAGGTGGATAACAAAGTGTCGTGTGCCTGGTGTGCTGCGTGATGAACTCTCGGCTCGCTAATCGCATCTCGGCTTAGAGGCATGGATTGTTCCAAGCTTCGTCGTCATCCGCACCTTTACCAGGCATCCTCGAGCGGCGTGCATCATTGTGCCGCTGCGGCCTTGGGTCTTCTTATCTCCCTAACTATAAAGACGCTCTTGCCTTGCCCCCGCTGTCAGCCACTTCGCTGCTTCCTCGGAAAGGCCAGGTCCGACCATCGCTCCTGCCCGCGTGCAACCCTTACCACCCCGACTTCACACCTCACACCTCCACCACCGCGACTATTACACTCCACGCTCGACTGCGACGATGCACGACCCGTTTCCTTTCCCGAGGCCTGAGAGCCTGGTCAAATATGTAGAGCCTGTCGCCGAAATGCTCTCGCTGAAGACGCTACCGTTGCACTTCCACGAGGTCATTGCAGCGTTCACCCTCTACCACTGCACCTACCGCTACTTCGCCCCCGCTATCTCGCGCCTCCTCGTCCCGAGGATATATGCGCAGTTCAGTGCGCGAACCAAGCTGAACTGGGATGTACATATCGTGTCTTTTGTCCAGAGCACGCTCATCTGCTCTATGGCGTTATGGGTTATGTGGACGGACAGGGAGCTTAACCAGATGGACGCAACGGAGCGCGTGCATGGATACACGGGGGCATCTGGCTTAATTCAAGCTTTCGCGGGAGGCTACTTCCTGTGGGACCTGGCAATCACAGTACAGAATGTGAAGGCCTTTGGTATCGGCATGCTGTTCCATGCTATCTGTGCCCTCTCTGTCTTCTCGCTGGGCTTCGTAAGTGTAAAGCGGTGCTCTTTGGAGCACATGGGAGCTGTGTGGAATACTAATCGTGCGACAGCGTCCATTCGTGAACTACTACGCGTGTACTTTCATCCTCTACGAGCTCTCCTCGCCCTTCCTGAACATCCACTGGTTCTGCGATAAACTCAACATGACCGGTACTACCATCCAGCTCGTCAACGGCATAGTTCTGCTGTGCACCTTCTTCTCCTGCCGCATCGTGTGGGGATCGTACCAGTCAATACGCGTCTTCACTGATGTCTACCACGCCTACACAGCCGGCGCAGTTGTACGCTCAGACCCAGACGTCGGAAAGCTGTCAGACAACACGACCCTCAGCAACGCAGCCTTCAAGAACGATGTCCTCCAGTTCGCCGACAACCAAACCGTCCCTCTGTGGATCATAAGCGCCTACCTCGCCTCAAACTTCATCCTCAACGGCTTGAACTGGTTCTGGTTCGGCAAGATGATCGAGACCCTACGTAAACGCTTCGACCCTCCCTTTGGCACAAAGAAACCTGAGATCAAGGAAACCACTCTGGAGATTCCAGATGACGAGAAGGTCTTGGTCGAGGGTATACATGTCTCCACTCCTGGTGTAATTGAGAAGGATGCTAAGGATTACATTGACGTAGCCTCCCCAGAGTTGGTGTCGCTGGAGAAGAACAGGACCGGGACGCATTTGGAGGTTAAGCAGAGTGAGGTGCGGAGCCGGAATACGGCACAAAGAGGGGGGTTGAGAGCTGCTCAAGCGGCGTGAACGTGCATGGGCAGCATAGATCGGCGAATCTTATAGAATGGAGATGTAGGTAACACTTTAATTCGGCATTTTTCACATACATTTTATCAAGGCCCTTTTGGGTTTTCCAGTCTTGCGTTGTAGAATTCCTCACTACGCCCCTCATTCATCTCATATACCTCGCCCCATCGCCTCTTACCTCAAAATTGCTATTCTACTTGTCCCCATATGGTGTACTCAGCCTTGCTAAGCAGCGCCTCTAAACCCTCATGCTTAGCATCGTGTACCAACCGGTCAATCATAATTCTTCGTTTCGTGTCATCCGCGACCTTCTTCGCGTGCTTCAACTCCTCCTCGTTTGGCTCATCTTGTTGTTTTAGAGCTTCGACTGGCTCTTCTACCAAGGAGATGATCAAAGCAGCTTGTTGGTCTAGTGGATCTCTCTCTTTGACGCTCTCCTCAAGTTTAGTGCGGAGCATACGGACGTACGTCTCCCGATCGCTGTGCGAGATTTTGGTGAGATTGGATGTGAACCAGACGGCTGTTTAGTAGTTGTTGCTTAGAATTGTGCTGCTCTATCTTCTCTGATGTGGTACTTACTAGTGATATCCTTGTCTAAGACGCTTTTTACTCGGGGTTGCAGGGGCTGCTGTTCTGACATAGTGATTGGTTTGTCTGGAGACGTCTCCATGGTAAGTCGACGGTTAGTGATGCGAAGCGGAACAAGTGATTCTTGAAAACATCTGAAGATCCTGAGGAGAGTAGACATATCAGTGGTGATTGTTTGCTGATGTAGTGATATACTGAGACATCCAATAGACAAACTCAAACTTACTAGGGCCTTCAGATGTGCGTGCATGCTGACATTCGTCCTGCAATCTATGGGTCATTTCTTGGATGTAACAGTCGCGCCTCGAGACTACATGTGGTGTTTGGGCAGATGAGGTCTGGTAATTCCATGGTGACGGTGTGCAATGTGGTGGGATTGGAGCTACTACTCAGAAACCATACATACTAAGAACCTTGCACGTAGCCATCACGATATGACTTGGCACCCCTAGTTCTGCACTTACCAATCGTGCCTTCACCTCAGCTTACCCAAGGAACCCTTTTAGTTATTGAAAGCACCCTCGAAGCAGCCAGTCTACTCCTACACCGAAGTGCTAGACTGACCAGCGGACTTCTTCTTCTCCCTAGCAGCCTTTCGCTTCTCACGCTCCTTCGACTTTCCGCTCTTTACCTTTGTCAGGTTGGCTGGGATAAGATCAGCCCGCTCATACACAATGGCAATCGCGTTGAGTACGTCCTGCGTCTGCAAGACGGGATCCTTGTTGTCGCCTTGCTCGTATTGGGTGCGTAACGCAATGGCCTCCTCTAGTAGCTCTAGAGCTAGTCGAGATTGACCGTGTGTGATGCTAGACAAGATCATGATAGCAAATGCGGTTGGGGAGGTGAGCTTCTGGCTAAGGTTTGTGCTAGGCCCTGCTTTCATGGAGAAGGGGATGAACTGCTTGACAGTGATGCCCCAGTATCGCTCGACACGGGCATCATCCTCAGTGAACTCAACGGTTGATGAACCTTTGTATTCGAAGAAGTGAAGTTCTGCTTCAAGCGACTTGTATGGGCGCGTGATGCGCATCTTGTTGCGGGTCTCGGGCTTCCGCTCGTTGAGACTGGTGATGTGTAGATATTTTTCATGATCGGACAGCGTCTGATATCAATTAGCGACTTCTCCCTCATGTAAGTCCCGATATATACTCACATCCCACTCTTGACCATAACCTTCCGTGTCCGGGTCGACATCGTCACCCTCTTCGCCATGGTACAGAACCCATCCAGGAGGCGCATCAGGCAACATCGTCTCTTCCGCACTTGCTGCCACCAATATGCGTTGATCGTCCTCGAGCGCACTGGGTTCGTATATGGGTCTCGCCTCGACAGTGTAGAGAGCTGCGTACTTGATATCGAGCGCAAGTCGCACGCCTTGCAGAACTTGGTCGAGATTCTGGAATGCGCCGAAGACGAAATTGTCGACAGTCTTCTTTTTGGATGGACAATAGAGTTGCACTTGACCCATGGTTGCAGTGTTCTTGGACTCTTGTTTCTGTGTTGATTATTTGTTGCTGTTGACAAAAGCGGACCAGTGCAGATAAAGTAGTTGATCCCAAGAGGACTGCAGCCTAGAGAGGTATCTGCAGTCATGTGTCAGAGCCTCAGGTCAGCTGTCGTGGTGGTTTCCAGGATGAATAGGGAAAGCTGTGACTCGCCGCTTACGCTCGCCTTGTGTCTAATATAGGTAAAGGGCAGATTGATAGACTGCCTTGATGCCACTAGAAGTTGCAATCTACAAGACGACGATATTATTAGGCATAGTCATAGTCTTGGTGTAATAATACCTGCTTTGTATATACACATAGAAAGCAGCCTGTGTGTGTGTGTGTGTGTGAATATAGGACCTCAATTCTGTATGAACGCTGACCAGAGAGACGTTGGTGACTTTGTAAACAATCTGCTCACTATTAGCCTGGGCAAAAGCACAACTGACAGCATTGCGTACCATTCCAGATACCCCATGTGATTGTCCATCACTTACTCAGTTGATGATCTCAATCTCCACGCCCTCCTTGAATTCCGCCTCAAGCAACTCCTCTCCACCATCCTTGGTTGGCCGACATACATATCCCGCGATACCCACACTCCAGCCCTCCTCCTCTGCAAATACCCAAGTGACCTCTCTCAAGGGGCGCCTTTCAACCTCCTTTCCGGCCTCATCCTTGACAATCCAGTAAATCCAAAGACTCTTTCCAAGGTCATCTCTTTCCCTCCTCGCCTCAATGGTAGCTCCAGGCCTACTGCTGTTCTTGAAGTCGGGCATAGGAACGAGCGACCAGTCGGCCCAAGCATCGCAACCCACGGTCGCTACGTATGGCTTTCCATAGTAAAACTCGATACCAGTCTTGATCCACTTAGTCTCGTTGTCAGGAACTCCTGGCTTGGTAACATGCAGCAAGAGACCGGCTTGGTCGTACTGGCGAAGCTGGTCGGATGGCGGGAGCTCAAAGGCAAGCTTCGCTCGCTGGAATGTCTTCAGGTCGTAGGTCGGAAGCTGAGCTGGGTAGGTTGATGCATTGAACGCGTTATGAGTCGGGGGCTTGCGCCAAATGTCAGTTCCTGGGGGAGCAGAGAGACTGAACGGCTCGATTGTCGTGGTAGTAGTGTTGGCCATGGTAGCTAGGGCGGTAGATACAAAGAAGGGAAGAGTGTGAAGTCTCATTTTCAAGATGCATGTTGCCTAAGAACCATGGCTGTATTATATACCCAGATGCTCAGACACTCAAATGATAGACTCGTATGACGAAGGCGAATACCACTGGAACAAAGATCACTTGCTATTGGCGGGAAGTCGGGAGCAGTCTAACTCAGGCATGGGCGATCGTGAGGCGCTCAAGGTCCTTGGTCGCGATACCCACTCGGAGCACCAAACAAGACTAATCTGTGGCACTTTTGTCTTGGGGTGCAGTCATCTCGTGATGCAGACGGGGAAAGCGGGGTACTGTTCCGGGTGAGAAAGGCTCAAAACCTGCAAGCTTTAGATTCCACTGGATAGCCGCAGTGGTACGTCTTGCACATCGACTACGGCTGATCATGCAAGACTCCATGTGGTGGTACCGAAGTTTACCCAATTGGTGACGACTGACAGAAGGTGCATTAAACTGCGCTTACCTGATTGGGTGACAGATTGCGAGATCTGCTTGGCATGAGAAATCGGGACCCAAAGTACGTGGATACGTCGTATTGCAGCCATCGAGCCTCGGTGTATTACAGGATGTCTTTGCTAAATGATCTATCGGACCTTCTATATTAGCCGTCAAGCCCGCTACATCTAACCACGAAGCCAACATATGCGCACTGAGAACACAGAGCAAGGGGGATGATGTCTAGCATGTGGTGGAATGTTGGATGTTGTACAAGTACGTTCATTCGCAGGTATATACAATCCACATCCTCTAAACTTTCTATTTCTTCTCTTCCTCTTTAGGAGGCTCTGGCTTTGGTGTTGGGAGTTTGAACTATTTCTGTTAGATGCGGCGTCATGAATGTGGCAAGTGGAGAGACTCACGTTCTCGGGCTTGAGGTCGTCACCAGGACCGACCTGCTCCCATGCTGAGGAGCCACCACGGAAGTTCCTGAAAGCCTGTGTCATCTCCAGGGGTTCCACGACGATTCTCTTCTTCTCCTCGTCGTATCGGATCTCAGTGTATCCAGTCATGGGGAAATCCTTTCGCAGTGGGTGTCCATCAAAACCGTAGTCGGTCATGATGCGCCTCAAGTCTGGGTGTCCAACGAAGAAGACACCAAACAGATCGTAGACCTCGCGCTCGTACCAGTTGGCACCGTCGTAGAGATCGCACAGACTGGGGACTGGGGTGGCCTCGTCCGCGTATGTCTTGACTCTGAGGCGCGAGTTGTGGCGGATGCTGAGCATGTTGTAGACGACTTCAAAGCGCTGGTCCTTGGTGGGGTAGTCGACGGCTGTGATGTCGGAGATTTGTGTGTACTCAGCCGCGGTGTGGTACTTCAGGAAGGTGAAGGTGGGGATGATGCCGGTGGGAGGGACGTAGATGGTCAACTCGTCTTTCCACACGGAGAATCTGGACTGTCATCAGATAGTGCGTGACCTGGGGTCTGGGCTGACCTACTGCTGGACGTATTTGGGCAGACATGACATGATGTACTGGCCATACTTGTGCAGAGACTCGCCCTTCTCTTTGTACTGGTCTGCCGGGTTTACGATGGCGCGCTTGAGCTTGACGGCCTCGTCACGGGGGGCAAACTGCAGTCGTGTTAGAAGCCCATATTCCAGCTCCAACGTGTGATATAGCGCACCCTCATGTTTGGCGTGTCGGATTCGGGGCCCGCGACCTCCTTCGCCCGCAGAGCCGACGAGGCAAAGGTGCGCACTGCATGGCGGGAGCAGGTGGATGCGCGGACGGCGGCGCCCAATGGCCGGCCTACAGCTAGCCGCATAGCCATAGTGTGCAGTGAGGGAGTGGTGAGGCTACGCGATGTAGCAGGTAAAGGCGACTCGGGGTGGTGATGTCGTCGACGTCGTGAAGTTCGCAGCTCAACCCGCAACATGCAAGATTATGTAAGTAGCGTCTGGCGGAACTGGTGTCCCATCGCGCAGGTGCAGCCTCTTAACCCCCATCACCCTTCCGTGGATCCCTCTTACAGCGACAGCGACTCTCCGGCCGGCGTTTATTTGTGCTTCAGCGGTTTCCTTCCTGACCCCCTGTGGATGCCACCTAGTTCCCATCTCACCCCACGTATCATCACATCCAGCGCCACCCTTCGGCTTTGACCACGCACTTTCCACAACCACACAACACCATGTCCCGACTGCAACAGGACCAGTTCGTCGACGATGACGAGGAGGAGTGCTGCCCGCTCTGCGTCGAGGAGTTCGACCTCTCGGACAGGAATTTCCGGCCCTGTCCATGCGGCTACCAAGTACGCCTTTGTGCCGAAACTCGGTGAAGCCTTCTCGAGTCCCCCGTGCTAACTCACGTGCCAGATATGCCAGTTCTGCTACAACAACATCAAAACCACCATGAACGGGCTGTGCCCCGCATGTCGCAGACCCTACGATGACTCCACGATCGAGTGGAAGACCATCTCCCCCGAAGAGTGCGTCGTCCCTTACATCTTCCCTGCATAACACTTCTGACACTGGGCAGGATGGCACAGCACAAGCAGCTCATAGCGCAAAAGGCCAAGAAGAACGCGCAGATACGGCAGAAGGAAGCGCAGAAGGCCGAAGCCGACTCTCTCAGCCGCAAGCACCTGTCCGGGCTGCGTGTCGTCCAGAAGAACCTCGTATACGTTACTGGTCTCACGCCCACCATACGCGAAGACGAACTACTCAAGACCCTCCGCGGTGACGACTACTTTGGGCAGTACGGCAAGATCCTCAAGATCGTCGTAAGCAAGGCCAAGGAGAACGCTCAGCACCAGCAGTCGGTGGGCGTCTACGTAACATTCGCTCGAAAAGAAGACGCGGAGAAGTGCATCAATGCTGTCGACGGCTCCCAGAACGGCGAGAGAACACTAAGGTACGTGAATATCTTTCCCTGCATATTTGCCATGTGACAAGCTTACGTCTCTACAGAGCACAGTTTGGTACAACAAAGTACTGTTCAGCGTACCTCCGCGGCGAGACCTGCAACAACCGCAACTGCATGTTCTTGCACGAACCTGGTGAGGACAACGACAGCTTTACTCGCCAGGATCTCTCCATGATGAACTCGATCCAGACGCAACAACCGTCACAGTCGTCGACATCCCGAGCCGCACCTCCTGCGCACCAGGGTCCACCCGTTGCTGCCGCGACACCGATGAATCGCCAAGACAGCAACGACACGTCGAGCTCGATACACGAAGCACCTGGCCTACCCGCAACGGCAAACTGGGGCAGCAAAGCGGTGCTGGAGCGTCGTGCAAGCCGTTCAACAGTTGCTTCGAACAACGCCAGTCCCATGATCACGAACGCTGTCCCTGCACAAGCATCGAAGGCACCGAAGCCAGCGGAGGCACCAAAGAAGAAGGGCAAGGACAAGGAAAAAGAAAAAGAAAAGGAGAAAGAAAAGGAGAAGGAGAAGGAGAAAGAGCAGAAAGAGAAGGAGAAGGAAAAGGAAAAGGAGAAAGACAAGTCTCCGCAAGCATCGAAGCCTGCAACTCCACCGCCTGCGCCTGCACCCGCCGCACGCCCTGCCAAATCCCGCGACAACGGCATTCACGATCTCCTAAAGGTCATCTGCTCGCCAGATTTCAAGTTCGTCTTCTCCAGTGCCGTTCTATCTGAGGAAGAGTTGAAAGCTGTTACCGAGTTCCCTCAACTCCTGGACCCCAATGGCGGTGCAAAGCGTCGTGCCATTAAGGAAAAGAAGGAGAAGGAATTGGCATTGCAGCGGGAGGCCGAGGCAGAAGCAATTGCAAAGGCAGCCTCTCAGCAAGCTCCTGCTGCAGTTGAGCGTGAAGACAACGAGGCGACGGCTGGTGGCAGCTTACAACTTGGAGGCGAGCCCGAAGACGGCCCTGAGACAAGCACCAACCATCTCAACCAGCATGCGATTGCACCACCTGGTCAACAGGGTTTCGGTGGAAGCCTCTTTGGGCAGAATACCCCTCTGGCCGAGGACTTCAGCAACCTTGGATTGAGCAACAGAGGTCTGACGCCACAGCAGCAACAGCAGTTGTTGCTCTCCAACTTCAAGTCCGGCACCCAGTCCACGAATATCCTCAGCAACATGCAAAATGCTCAGCCTCAGCAGCACAATGCTCCTAGCCATGCCAGACACACGTCACGCTTTAGTTTCGCCAACGACAGTGCCTCTGCTTCTGCGAATGTGCAACCTGTTGCGAACCAGAAGCTCATGAGCCAACAAAACTCGATGATGCCGAAGAATGCCAACCAATTCAACCCCATGTCTCAGCACCAGCAGCTGGGTGGGCAGTTCTTCACCAACGTGCAAGGTCCTCCTCCCGGACTGAAGCCTACTGGTACACCTCCTGTCAGCGGGACTGGCATGTTCGGTCAAGGTCACGGTTTCGCGACGGGTGGTCTACCCTACGGGGCTGGTGCGACGGCGAGGAACAACAATGATGCCATGTATCAGGACTTGCTCCGCAGCCGGAACATGGATGGTGCTGCTAGGCTAGCTGATGCTGGAAAGCGTGAGTCAATGTTTCCTTCTTTCCTTAATCAACACCCCACAACCTCCACACCTGCACCTGCCCCTGGTCTCCTAAGCTTCCCTTATGGACCTTCGCCTGGAGCTTACCAGGAGTCTGGTTCGCAGAAATCCAAGAAAAAGGGTAAGAAGCATAGGCACGCGAACACTTCCTCCTCTGGAGGAGGTGGTCTTGCCGATGTTCAGGACCCAAGTATCTTGCAGGCAAGGTTGCACCAAGGCGGTATGGCGGGGCAGGGCTTGTATGGCCAAGGTCAAGGCGGTTTCTCTTCTCTCTATTCCAACAACAACTACGGCGGCGCTGGACGATGGTAGTCATTTTTCCTTCTGCACACTAGTCGGCCTCTGGCTCGACATACTGTCTTAGTACTTTATTCGAACGATGGCTGCATGGCGTTTCGGTTTTACGGCGAATGCATCGGCACAGGTGCTTCGACACTGAGATGCCCGGCGTTATGAGTGGGTTGCACGTCTCTACGGCACCTATACCTTCACATCTTTTCTCAGTTTCTGTCATAATTGGGTGGATTGCACTGTCCTGCCGCTGCAAAGGTTGGCTTCTCTCGTCGTCTTCGTCATGGTCATCGCATGTACGTAACTACCCCTCCTGCCGCTGAGTCGGCATGCTTACTTTCTAATAGAGAGATGGCCTGTTTACTATTTTCTTGCCCCATCAAGTGACGGAGATGTTCGAGAGTCAACTTTTGCCAATTGATGTACCTTAAGCTTCTGTCAACACCATCCTGACCATCGTCTGGCGGCCGCCGTACTCATCACAGCTGAACTTGCTTTTTCTGATGTAGACATTCAAGGCTAACGAGTTATCGTAGACGATGCGCCGTTGAGTGCAGATGAACAAGCGTCTATCAATGTGGATGCACTTGTTAACGACAGCGACAATGAGCCGATCCGACCAATTCTGGGCACTCCGCTGAGCGGCCACTTTTATGAGCAGCCCCGTCGATCGACTCCCACTATACCGCCTGGCTTCACAGCGCCAGCCATACCCAAAGCGGTCCTGGAAGAGTCACGCTCTCGTCCTGTGTCTCGACCAATGTCCCGAACTACATCCTCGAACATTACACCAGCCGTGCCTGTCGTCCCTGCTACGCCGCTTGTTAACGCAACGCCTGGCAAGACCAAGGGCAAGCAGAAGAGCGATGTCATCGTACCGGCAACACCTACAGCAGCTCCCCCAGCGACCGCTGCGGCCAAGCCTTCGCCCTCGACGCCTTCAAAAGCGGCGACTAAAGAAGCTGTCGTTGTCCCTCAAACACCCAAGGAACCTACACCTAGAGAGGCCTCTAGGGCGGCCAAAGAAGATGCTGTACAGACCCCAAAGTCTACACCAGATGCGAAGAAGATGGTGTCGGAAACAGCTGCCAAGGAGACGCCAAAGTCAAAGGGCGCTTCTAAGAAGAGTCAGCCTGCAACTCAAACTACCCCGAAGAAAGAGCCTCAGAAAGAGACAGCACGTACGCCTGCAGCTTCAACCAAGCGGCAGCCTCCAGGCAAGCTTGATATTCCAGCTGCCACCAAACTGCCAGTCGATGAAAGCTCCCCAGCCCCAGGCTCGGCCAAGATAGACTCTCAATCGAAGAACAATCGTTCAATGCCGACCCCATCCGCTGGTTCCGTACCCCCGAGTCCTGCCGCGGTGGCCACCGGATCGCCAATCAAGCGTACAGGTGCGCCTAGGACTCTGCGAGTGATCGCGACACCCAAAGCAGAAATCCCACCGCCTTTGTCAGCGCCACCAGTGCCGTCTCTGCCTCAGGTATCAACCGTCGACAAGCTTCGATCTAGACAAGCGAGTATCGCTTCTGTTAATCTACCAGGCACACCAAGCGAGATGATATCGGACACAGCTTCAGTCACTTCAACATCGTTCTCAAGAGCCAACTCACCACCACCTGTTGGCGGCAAGGTCGGGACTGCACCTGTCAGGAAGAAGACCAAATCTCAAGCCAAGAAGGACAGACAAGAACGAAAGAAGCAGATTGAAGAAGAGCAGCTGGAGGACACCAAGTCGGATGTTGAGGTTGTGCAAGCTCCAATCATCGGTCGCAAGAAAAAGGAGAAGAAGCCGACAAGCAAACCAAAACCTATCGCGGCAGCTTTCAAGAGTCAGCCAGCCTCGCCCAAGCCAGCTGTGGTCGAGGAAGTCATTGCTCAAGCGCCGACGACATTACGCAGGGATTCTTCAGCGAAGGTCTCAGCAGCAGCAACGCCCGAACCAGAACCCGAGCCCGAACAGCCCAAGGACAAGCGCGAGAATTCTGCTCAATCGATCTTGGCTGATTTGCAACGCACGGGCGAGCTCCTTGTATCGACTCTTGAGTTTTTCAAACCATTGTCTTCGTCGCTCACTCATGCCTCTCGCTCTACTCAAAACGGTAACGTGACTGCACCTCCTGACCTGAAGCTGCATTTCTCCCAAACCGACCTTGATGCGCTCGCTAAAAAGAAGCCGGTACGCCTCAATAGCCAGGACGGCAAACCTGATTCTAGGACTCTCATTACACCCAACGGCAAGTTCTTCTGGGGCCTGACCGAGGAGCTCGAGACGAAAGCACTTGAGCTTGAAAGGCATATCGAAGAACTCAAGGGCCATGCTCGCTTCCACCCTCGTAAGCAGACCGCACATAATCACAACATGACAAACTCAGCTCATTCGAATGACGTACTTCCAGCAATCGCCACTGCACTCAAGGAGGCAGGTAAAAAGCTGAATACCAACGGCGCGCAGCAGATGCCGCGACTAGACAACTCTTCCGGGCTTCTTGATTCAACAAACCTTCCCCTGCCGCCCGTACAAGTACAAGATGCGTCTATGCCGCAAGTCCCTCCCCCACAGCAACAGCAAACACCCGCCGACGCTGGCGCCTATCTCAACCAGTACGTCCTCCCCAAGACAGACAACCCGCCACCGAACCAGCCACGTCCCGAGATGGCTGCTGTTGGTGGTGCGCCTGGTGCCGGGACAGCGAACATGTCTGTCAACTCGAACAGATTTGCAAAGGCAGCTAAAGCAGTTGTCGAAGGAGGAGCAGTGGGAAGCACAGAAATAGACGGCATGGGAATGATGGCAGCCGATAGATTGGGCGGCGTCTTTGTCCAGGGTCTCGAAGCACTTGTAGGTGCTGGACTCGGCTATCAGTCTACGCAAGAGTTTGGCCTCGACGGCAATGGCAACATCACGTTAGGCAACGGTAGTGGAGGCGGACTAGACATGCAGGGCCTGATGAACGCAATCGAGACAACGGCTGGCATGGGTGGCTACGGTGGCAATGCGAGGAGGGGAAGGGGTAGTGTGCTGACCATGGAAGAGGCGGAGCAAGCCATGCACGCGGCGAGGAGAGAACACGATGTGCTGGAAAAGAAGCTGAATGTGCTGATGAAGAAGAACAAGAAGCTGGCGACTGGCGTAGGAAAGTAGTGACGGTATGAGTAGTGTCAGTGAATCTTGACCAAATCCATATGAATATTTTGGAAAACAATACGCTAGCACTGTGAGGCCGTATATGCGTGACTGACATAGCTTGCTCGTATTCGAGAATAGCTGGCGCAAGCTGTGACAAAGGGGATGAAGTCGAGCTGCACCTGACGACGCGCCGACTCGCCGATTCGCCAGGGCTTCTCACCGCCAGCGGTGGGCTGGAATTCCAGGGTCCACCAACTGGTTCCTGAAGAAGGCCAGATTCGCAATTGCTCTCACTGCACGTTTCTTCTGATCTTGAGGCGCGCTCACGATCTTTTGTTTTCAACCCGCTACTACACAACCGAGACTTTTTCAAGATGAGTCTGCAGCCACCTTCGCTCTCCATGAGGCCCAAGTCTCCCTCTGGAGGCTCTACCAAGGCCGTCATTCTGGTAGATATTTCCCACAACGCAGACGCTGCCATGTATACTTACAAGACTAGGTCGGAGGCCCTTCTCGAGGCACGCGGTTTAGGCCTCTGTCTATGGAACTGCCCAAGGTGCGCGACAATTCGGACTGCCGTACCCCAGCGCATCCCCGCTAATGCTACCACAGCCGCTCTTCCCCGTCGCCGGTCACCCCATAATCGAGCACTGCTTCCGCGCCATCACCAACGTCCCCGAGATCAAGGAAGTCTTTATCGTCGGCTACTATGAGGAATCCGTCTTCCAGCCCTTCATCAACGCCGTCTCGACCAGCTGGCCACACCTGAGCGTCAAGTACCTCCGCGAATACCAGGCATTGGGCACGGCTGGAGGTCTCTACCACTTCCGCGACGTCATATTGAAGGGCAAGCCAGAGAAGCTGTTCGTCTTGAACGCAGATGTCTGCTCTTCCTTCCCGCTGGTGGAGATGCTCAAGCTCTTCAACGACAAGGATGCCGAGGCGGTAATGCTGGGTACGAGGGTCGCGAACGAGGCCGCGTCCAACTTTGGTTGCATTGTCTCAGATGCGCACACAAAGCGCGTACTCCACTACGTCGAGAAGCCCGAGTCGCACATCTCCAACCTCATCAACTGCGGAATCTCCCTCTTCGCGACCGAGTGTATCTTCCCCGCCATTCGCAGCGCCATCAAGCGACGGACCGAGCGCCCACGGCTGCTGTCTTACCCCTCCTCCGAGAACCTCGAATCTTCCTTCTACCAAAACGAAGACGACGACGATAACAAGGAGAATGCTGTCATTCGCTTGGAGCAGGATGTGCTGTCCGATATCGCCGACAGCAGGCAGTTCTTCGTCCTTGAGACCAAGGACTTCTGGCGCCAGATCAAGACCGCTGGTTCGGCCGTCCCAGCCAACGCCCTGTACCTCCTGAAGGCATTCCAGGCAGGATCGGAGGAGCTCGCGGCCCCCTCCGCAAACATTCTGCCTCCAGTCTACATTCACCCCTCCGCCCAGATCGACCCAACTGCCAAGATCGGACCCAACGTCTCTATTGGCCCTCGTGTCGTCATTGGAGCTGGTGCGCGTGTCAAGGAGTCCATCGTTCTCGAAGACTCTGAGATCAAGCACGATGCATGTGTTTTGTACACCATCATTGGCTGGTCCAGCAAGATTGGTGCCTGGGCCCGTGTTGAGGGCACACCAACCCCCGTTACTAGCCACACCACCAGCGTCATCAAGAACGGCGTCAAGGTCCAAAGCATTACCATTCTCGGCAAGGATTGTGCCGTGGCAGATGAAGTCCGTGTGCAAAACTGTGTTTGCTTGCCATACAAGGAACTGAAGAGGGTAAGACCACTTAATTGCGCTTCATCGACTTATGCTAATTCATTGTACAGGACGTGTCCAACGAGGTCATCATGTAAAGGCCTTGTGAGTTAGTATTGGGTGATGTTGCATCATATGGGCATCTATAGTATTTAATCAAAACGCGATGCATGACAGCTGGTCAATGGATAGAGTGATATAGCACTACAATGGAAATGACAGCCAAGATGAACACATTATTTTTGCATTTGTGAAAGGACATCTATGTAGACTTCCGTCTGTCATGATGCCCTAGAATAGCCGCGCCTAGACTGAATCGGGTATCGCCATCCGAACATTCGACGTCCCATTCCCCAACTCCAATACACGCTTCCGCCATCCTCAGGATTCATGTGCAGTCCTTGTATGATCTTTCCATCGCTTCTAATATTTTGCGCAGGATATTCCACACAAACAATCAAAGCGGCATATCGTCCAAGTTTCAACCAGATAGTGTGATCGGCAATCTTTGAGTCAAAGGAAGCAGACTAGACTAGGAAAGAGTTATTTGTCTACAGAAAGACACCATGTCAGACATGGACGCGGCCCTTCATGCAGCGCGAGACAGGCAGTCAAACGGTGGCATATCAGGAAGCACCACGAAGCTCAACCCCACTCCAGATTCTGGATCCCGGTACGATAAGCCTATCGTCGCCGCGCAACAGGACGGTCTACCAATAATCGACATCTCAGCTTTCCTAGATCCTTCATCCTCGAAGGATGCACGATCTACGACTGCTAAAGCCATTAGCGCCGCTTGCGTGAACTATGGTTTCTTCTATCTTACAGGACACGGCATACCAACTGCAAAGCTCGATGAAGTCATCAGCCTTGCACGCGACTTCTTCGCCTTGCCACTAGAAGAGAAGAACAAAATCAAACGCTTTGATGCTGGGAGTCCAGAAGGAGGAGATGGCGCACGGGGTTACCAGGGGCTCGGCGAAAACGTGACGGGCGGCCTACAAGACATGCAAGAAGCCATCGACTGGTACCGCGACTGGCCAGCAGAGAAGCGAGAGCCCGGAGACGGAGGACCAGGTAGTGTGAAGAGTCTTCAGGGCACCAATCTATGGCCTGAGCAGCCGAAAGAGCTCAAGCCTGTATACACAGACTACATTGAGCAAGTCAAGAAAGTCGGCGAAGCCCTTGTCCACGCCATGGGCGTAGCTCTAGACCTTGGGTCACCTAAATCAAACGCAACGCAAAGCACAGAAGACGAAGAAGTCTTTGTGCGAAACTGCGACGAGTCCTTCTGGGTAATGCGCATGATCGGTTACCCTCCCCTGACGACCCCTCATACGCCTGGTAACGATATCGAACAATTCTCTTGCGGCGCCCACACAGACTATGGCTGCGTAACGCTCCTCCTCACGGATCCTACGCCCGGCGCTCTCCAAGTCCAGCTCAAAGACGGGACTTGGCTCAATGCCGATCCCATACCAGGAGCTTTCGTGGTGAACATTGGGGATATGATTGAGCGGTGGACGAATGGGCTTTGGAAGAGTACGATGCATAGAGTCATTCATAGGGGGCAGCAGTATAGGATTAGTGTGCCGTTCTTCTATGAGCCGAACTTCGATGCTGTGGTTCGGCCGTTGGAGAAGTGTGTGGAGGAGAGTGGGAAGAAGCCGATACATCAGGGGAGCACGTATGGGGAGCATCTTTTAACCAAGGTGTTCAGCAATTTCTACTACAGTAAGAGGACCGATTGGTGAGAACGGAAGTCGTATGGTAAGGAGAATGTCGTGGTGAGCAAGAGAAATCTGTGTTTGCAATTGTATTCTCACCTTCACTCGCTGTTTTGGAGTCACGCTCACCTCTGAATCAGAGATCTCGCACTCCGTATAATCTGTCTTCCAGCGTGCTACTTCTTGCTTCCTTATCCAACCCTCTGCCCGTATCTACATCCACGAACCACAAAAACATACAGTTGCCTCTACAATGTCTTCCGCAAGCACACACCCTATACGCAGGCTGTCTCTGTACTACCCCGATCTCAACAAGAATTGGTACAACTTTCTCATCACCCCTTCAATGACCTGGGAAGACATGATTGTATCTATCCAAGCTGCATTCCAATATCACGACCCAGTCTGGCCTCTCGACATCAACGGCGAGCCCTTCTCCAAGACCGCGGATGTCTTCAACCTCGCCAGCATCCAGAACGGCGAAGAGCTTCTCATTCAGCTGAGGGGAGGCTTTCGGATCGTTGGGCCACTGGATTTGGAGGTTGTTCTGTACCTCGAGGAGAGTGACCCTGGTGCACTGGAGACCACTCTTAGGGTGAGTTACTGCAACGAAGAGCGCATTGAAGGCCATCTTACTGACTAACGACTTCTAGAAAACTAAGCCAACGGAGAAGCGTATTCACATGGAGAAACTCCGCCGCCGCGATGGTGTCGCCAGAAAGAACATTTGCCGCATTGTTCTTCCCCACTCGGAGGTCATGGAGCTTGTCACCGCGCTGAACAAGGTTTCTGATACCATGTTGAAGCGGACTTATTCCGCAAGCAAGACTCTAGACGATATCAGCAACAACTGGCGCGTCCGCACCACCGAAAAGACCAAGGACCTCACCAACGATTTGAGGTGTCTGACCATGATTGTCATTCTCAGCAAGGCCTTACCCGGTCAGCACTACTTGGGTGAAGGTTTCCTCCTCGCCGCCACTAAATCCCGCATCGAATCTGGCGGACCATCCGAGCCCAAACATATCCAGGTACAGGATGTGCTGGACACTATCCAAAACCTTTACAAGGCCGCCGGCGCGATCGGTTCTACTTGGGAAACCGCCAAGGACAACAAGGCCATCAGCAAGCGCTTCGATCGCAGCAAATCGTACAAGGCAGGCAAAAAGGGTGAGGCGGCGACCGTGCGCTACAACAATGATGCCGATTACATGGGCGAAGACGCTGCTGAGGCGGCTTATCCTGGTAAGGGCAAGGCTATAGGAATGCTCGCAGGACGCCTCGAGAAGACCTTGTTGCCGGATAATCACATGGACGGCGATGACGACAAGGATGATTCTGATTACGTGGAGTGAGTCGGCGATGGAGCCTGGAGGATCTCAGTGGTATTAGGGGGGTTAGAGTGATACATGCTAAATCGTTAGATACCTTCCGGGTCTACTATGATATGTCGGCAGCTACTTAATACTTCTGAGAAGGCTATCTAGGTACACTTGAATTCTGACTATATAGCTGATTGCATAATGACAATTTAATACTTAACAAAGGACTTCCTACACTGCATGATGTTCGAGCATAAACACAACGCAAGATAAAGTGTTGCTCAGTTTGCATCTCAATACGCGTCACTAATTCACTTCTCCTCTTACATCTACCGATCCAACAATGGTGGTCATGCGGGCATCGTTTGCATGTCCCTAATCGCGTAGTCACAAACTCAAACGCTCTCACCTCTCTAAACCAAAGACATCATAGTTGAGTACATATATCTATTAATTTGGTGCTATTTCATATAGAGAACTGGAAGGTCCGGTAGCGTACGTCTTCGTGCATGTCTACCCTGTCGTGCAGGGTGTGATCCAGTCACGTATCGTATCGGGTCGATAAAGGCAATCTATTTTTGCTTTGAGTTCGAATTGAGTCGCAGTCTTCTTTTTGAACCACATAACCTTTTTTTGCTTGTCGGTCGTTCACTCTTCTGTTTTTCTTTTCTTGCGAAATAACGTACGTCACTGACTTCATACTCGCGGACTTAACCTACGTATGGTGGAGGCTTCCGATATCCCTGCCAAAGTGAAGGTGAGTTCTACCCCGCCGCCCGTTGGCACTCACGTCTTGGAGAACTCTACTGCAAAACTTTTGCTAAATTTGACTGATTCTCTATACCTATCCTTCAAATCCTTTGTTTCGTCCTACATTCAATCCAGACCCTTGCCAAGATGAGGTTTTGCTTCCGACTACCGCCCATGAAGGTATTCCTACCTACCTACAGGTACATGAGGAAGAAAGCCTCAAGGACTTCCAGAAAAGCCCGGCAAACAGCCCATGATGCGCAGGCCTGTGAGCCGACTCGGACATTCCCCTTCCTTCTCCTGCCAAGGGAATTTCGCGACCACATCTACGACTACGCATTCGGCTCAGAGGTCATCATATTTACACCTCCTGGTTTAACTCTAGAGGCATGGCCCAAAGGTCGAAAGTCCAAGAACGGTGGTCCTGTCGAAGATATCGCCATCCACTACCCGAACACCCTACCGGCTTATACCAGAGGCCTTCCACTTTGGCTTCTGACTAATAAGCAAATCTGTTCGGAAGCGCTCTCGTATTTTGGCACCATGCGGACCTTCGCTTCCGTCGATTTTAGTCAAATTGGCCGATACCCAACCGGCGTCTTTCCTCTCCTGACGGATTTCAACTGTCAGTCTCCCTTCGTCTTCAATGACGACGTGATTCGTAACGCCACTATTCACGCGGAGAAACCCTATAGTTTTTGGCCAAAGATAGTCTTTATAAGATTCATCCATTGCCTGGATCTCAAGAGTTTGGACTTGAGATTGGAATTGGAATGCTCGAGTAGGGAATATGCATATTTGAAAGATTGGAAAAAAGACTTTGACGCTTGGATCGCCACATGTTGGGATACTGGAAAGTGGAGCGGCAGGTTTCGAAAGGTTATCATCTCCATTTCCACGGACTGTGATGGTGACGAACCGGTTGTCGATACGGCCAGGTTCGACCAGGTGGAAGCTTTAGCTCGGAGGCTCGTGGGAAATGTGAGAACTGTGATCTGGAGTCCTTTCATATTTGACTATATGGATCGTGGAAACAAGATCTACAAGAGGAGCATTGTCGTTGATAGGAAGGATTAGTTCCTTATACACACAATATGGTGGGGAACTGCGAATAGTGCGATTAATACAATGTTCAAGGAACGACTCATAGCAGCAGCGATGGGCCAGATCTTGCTATTCATCCTCTCTAGTAAGACCTGAAAGCTCCAGTAATGTATACATTTCGTGGATCTACCCACCTGCGCGGGAAGTGAGCCATTATTTGTCTTAACAGTCGATTCTCTGTTCACCTGCAATCAACATACAGAGGCGCCTGATCAAGCCTAATTAGAGCCGTTTAACCACCCCAATAGCGCGGCATGGTATCTTTCACTATCCTGCACTTGCGGACTATGGCCCAAGTCGTCAAATTCAATCAATGTCGCGTCTGGAATCCTCGCCGCCGTCTCTTTGCCCAGCACGTCGTATTTCCCCAGCTTAGCCTGCACATCCGCTGGGCTCCAAGCTTTTCCTATGGCTGTTGTGTCCTTGGTTCCGATCAGGAGGAGGGTTTTGGGCTGCACCAACTCGAATTCGTAGGCGATCGGTTGAGTCAAAACCATGTCAGTCGTCTGCGCCATGTTCCATGCGAAATCAATGTTTTCAGGTGACGTTTGGTAGAGCGAGACTAGCATATTGACCCAGACGTCATACTCCGGCTTCCAGGTGTTGACGTAGTAGGTAGCTTGCTGGTATTTGCGGATGGACGTGTAGTTCGTGGCAAGCTCGTCTTTGTACAAGGCATCGAGGTTGCGCCAAGGTACTCCAAGAGCCTTCCAGTCTTCCAGTCCAATTGGGTTCGTGAGAACAAGATGTGAGGTCTGCTCCGGATACATCAGGGCAAATCGAGTGGCTAGCATACCGCCCATAGAGTGACCCAGTACATGTGTTGATTCTATGTCTAGACTCTGCAGTAGCAGATGTGTATTGCGCGCCAATTGCTGCAGCGAGAACTGGTAGGCAGACGGCTTCGATGACTTGCAAAATCCGATTTGATCTGGGATGATGACACGATATCCTTGTGTCGAAAGGCGATGGGCAGTATCCTCCCACGTTGCGCCACAAAAGTTCTTGCCGTGTAGAAGCACAATGGTCTTATTCGAGGCGTATGTGGTATTTTGAGAAGGGACGTCCATGTATGCCATTGAAAAGTTCGCGCGTTGCGATGTGAATCCAAAGTAGTGTACTGGCCATGGATACGTATAATTCCAGATGCTGGGTGGTGCTGTATTTGCGCACAACGCAGTCGCAACGAATGGCGTGAGGAGTAAGAGCTTAAGCTGCATCTTGTAGCGACGACAAAAGTTGAGTCGATAGAGAGATCTAGAGGGAGACGTGGTAGAACACGAGGTTCCTATATGCCTCCTTGGGGCCCTGACATGCATATGCTGCGCAATGACGCCTGCCAATCTATCTTACCTATCACGACCCACCTCAATGCTTGTCCTTGTATGATACTACGATTCGGTGCATCGTGCGAGGATGCGCTAACAACTGACTTATTAGCCAGAAAGGGTTGCTACCAAGTCCTGACTTTTCGGCGTCTATCCAAAGTCTCTTCTACTCATCAAGGCGACAATATGGTCTGTCGTAGTTGGTACTGTGCTCAAGACAGTATTGTACTTGCCAAGATGAAGAGCATCACATTAATCCTCCAATTGAATGACGCCATGCCTGTAGTGTCCATTGGGAGCACTGTTTCTGCGATACCAGGCATTTGTGACCTTGGAAGGATTATTGAATAGGAACATATGTAAATGCGAGCATCTTACAGGTGTAATCTCCATTGTCTTGAGTAAATATGGAGTTGATGGTAACATCTAAAGGATCAACGATGCCAGGTTCGTGAGGGGAATCTGCAGACGATGCCCAACTGGGTTAGCACTGGTTTGCACGTCTTCAACTCCGGGGTCCCATCAAGTTTCCAGCTTCCACTTCTCCGCTCCTCATTTCAAGCCACACTCCGCGAACGGATGTAAACAATCTCCACATTGACCCCTGCACCATCTAGTATCCATGATGCCATCGCCACGAGGACCGCGGGCTACTGCGCATGGTGGCTAAACGGCTAAATTACATCGGAGTCGACCTCGGATGGCAATGCCAAAACCACTGTTTTGATGCCGCGCTTCTAGATATGGTAGAATTGCAGTGCAAACTATTCATCGACTACAGGGAGCAGCGTCGACTGAGGTATCAAGGACTTGTCAAAGAGTGCACACAGGACGCATGTGTTGTAAACAGGCCTTTGCTGCAGGTACCGTGAGTTTTAGCATTCTTTTGTGGATATAGAACCACTGCCGTACTGCACTGCACCAGCATTCTGCCAGCGCCCCTGCCTAGCCATCGATCTACCCATCGTTTTCCGGGGGATAGCCCGCTCTCAAATGCTTATTTCCAATAGCCTCATGTGGAGAATAACCGCTTGTGGCTAGCGTTACGGTTGTTCATCTGCAAGAACGACGCCATCCGGGTTACCGGCGCAGTATAAGAAGATGGAAAAGAACGATGATCCTTCATCAGCTGTCGACCAGATCCCTCCACCAAGCTGGACATTCAGGATGACGGTCTTTACCACATTTGTTGCTGCTGCTGCGGCGGCTGGCATGGTTGCTGTTTCACAGGCATCACCAGTATCGGATTCAACACCAGCCGCCAGTGTGTCAAATGCGAAGTCGTCTTTGACACTCATATACCAGAACAACCTGAACGGGTCGGACGACAAGAACCACATCGGTGCCATTATCCTCGACCCAGTCGCTCAAGCCAACGCAGCTGCAGCTTGCGCCACTCTCAATGAGAAACTTATCTCCAAGGCTACGCTTCAGAAGTACCAGGCAGACTTCAACGACGCTCTTTCCTACCAAGATTATGCCAAATACACGGATGCCGAGCAAGGGTACTACATCGATAGTGGTGTGGTATCAGTTGGCAACCGAGTGAGCTACTCGTCCTCTTCAGCATCTCACAAGCAATTGCCAGTCTTGTGCACTCAATCGGCAAACAATGGGTCGTCGAGTGCTGGGCCTGTCACTGGCAGCACTGTCTCGGTAGCGTCTGGTGGAAATACTTTTGTCGGCTATCGCAACCAGAAGTCCTTCAGGTTCCTTGGCATCCCGTATGCCGATACACCTACACGTTTCCAATACTCGTCGCTTTACTCCAAAAAGGGACAGACGATACAGGCTACCAAGTACGGCTCGCAATGTGCTCAAGGTGGTGGTGGAAGCGAGGACTGTCTTTTCCTGAACATCCAAACACCATACATCCCCAAGGCAGGATCGAAAAAGCAACTCCGGCCCGTCTTATTCTGGATCCATGGTGGCGGCTTTACTGGAGGAAGCGGTGCCGACGCACTCTCTGATGGTGGAAACCTTGCAAGCAAGGAAGACCTCGTCGTTGTCAACATCAACTACCGTCTTTCAACGCTTGGCTTCCTGGCCATTCCTGGAACGGATATCAAGGGCAACTTTGGAATTGCTGACCAGATCACAGCACTGGACTGGACCATCGCAAACATTGCTGCCTTTGGTGGTGACCCAAAGAAGATTACTATTGCTGGAGAGTCTGCTGGAGCTGGCTCAGTCCGCACACTATTGGGATCTCCCGAAGCTATTGGAAAATACCAAGGCGCAATTGCCATGTCTAATCTTGGAGGAGGTGTGACTCTTGGTTTGGACGGCGACTATGGAACAACATACTCGACCTACTACACGATCAATCAGAGCTACACTGTCGCCGGACCTCAGATATTCGCTGCTGCCGGCTGCAATGGCACTGATGTGTCAGCTCAGATTGCTTGTCTCGATAAAGTTCCCGCTGCACAGCTAGTTGGCTTCAACACTGTTGCTCGTTATGTTGTCCAAGACGGTACCTACGTAAACACGCCCAATCTCATCCTCTCCACCCGTAACGCCAGTACTGCGCATATCCCTGTCATTTTTGGTATCATCGTCAACGACGGTGCTTCCTTCTCCACATACCCCAAGAGCCCCATCTCAAACCACTCTCAAGGATTACAAGAAGCGCTTGGTATCAACAGCACATGGGCAGAGCGTATCATCCAGTCGGGTCTTTTCCCCTTGACCAACACCGGCAATCTGACACTCGACTCATTCAACGTCTCTCAGCGGGTTGCCACAGACAAGACATTCCGTTGCGTCGATCAATCCACCGTTTATTCTGGAGTGCAATCGCATGCCTTCCAGAAAGCATACTACTATCAGTTCCAACGCTCCATCGATGGCTACGATCCCAACAACCTAGGTGGGCCTGCCAACGATGATCCCAAGAACCCTTACTTCCGTTTCCATGGTGCAGATATGCCTTGGCTGTTTGGCACTTTGAACCGTATTCGCGACCCAGAGGATCTGTGGAGTGCTCAGCTCGTCACCAGCTACTTCGCTGCTTTCATCAGGGGCGGCGATCCGAACCCTAGTCTCAAGTACCTCGACGTAAGAGGATACGACAAGGTGATCGAGGGTGTGAAGAAGTACGGACAGTGGGGACAGGTAGATGCAACAAGAAAGACAGGTGACGAGATCAGATTATTGGACTGGCCTAGTAAGAGTGCCGGCTTCCAAGATGTGGAGCAATGTGACTGGCTAGGATACCCTCTAGACTACTACTTAAAGGGTGGTATCTGAGTTGTGTAAACGAGTTTGGAATGAGTAGTTAGCTCGAATACATAAACCCATCTTGGTAATGCTTCGTGTGTTCGATATGATAAAACAATGAGTCCAGTGCCTTATGGCTAGGTACAGACACTCTCAAGCCCTCTCAACAAGCTGGATACGCTAGACCGCCTTCTCAGCAGTCACGCACCTCTTGTACAGGCCATTGCTGCACCGCCTTCAGTCGAACTCGTAATCACCCCATACTACTTTTGCACCCGATCCGATGTTCACTCATCGCTACCGAATTACCGCCCGTTCGCGCCCACAGTCCGTGCCTTCACCTGCGCTATTGTAACTACAAAGACCTTTACTACCACAGAGGACCTTCTCTTTACCACCTCACACCTTCGCATCTCTTTACCCCACGAGAGACACGAAGTAAGTTTAGAGTTTATTGCGAAACAGCACGTGCTAATCTGAGCTTATAGCACCAACGGGACCATGGCGCACCGGCTGAACTGGCAAATGCCTGAGCTGGAACTACTCAACAGCCTGTTCTCTCCGCCGCTCACCAAGAGCATTCTTTCAATGAAGGTATACAGAGAAGAGCGAAGCTTCTACTGGGTGGTCAAAGAATGCGCACAGAGGCTATCGAAGACCAACCTTGACCTCACCTCACCAACCTCTGTACAGCACCTTTTGTCTGTCATGGAGCCGATCCTCAGTCGCACCGCAAAGGAACAGATTGCGGATAACATCGCTTACTTCAACTACATCTGTGAGAGCGATTTGGCCGAAGCTCATCTCAGTGAGGTTACTTTTGGTCAGTGGCTCCTTCACTTTGTCGAGACGGTCATCACATCCACGCACACACAACCACCGACCTCCATAACCTCATCGACAACGTATGCATCCACTGGACACTCGACTGCACGCTTAACCCCTCCTCCCACGCACGCTCAACCCATCCCCGGCTTCGATGGCGCGGATGAGCACACACAGAAACCGAAAGTTACTCAGGTAACTTTGAGGGGAGCTAGTATATTGTCGGCTTGGAGGAATAACGAAACTGTCGTTGATCCCCGTTACAACGCAACTTTGAGGAAGTTGGAAGAAATCTTTGGCCTGGCAAAAAATGCCAAACCTGACGAGTCTGGCGGGCCCAACGTGTTCCACGGTACCACCGCACATTTCAAAGAAGGGGCCCAACAATGGCCAGACAGTTGGGATAACTCGGCTCTCAACCTGCATTCTGCGAGTAATGGATGTCAAATGAATCCTCCCGGTGTTGGAGTAGCCTATACCGCCTTCAGTCCGCTCCGCGCCTTCCTCTGGGCCGCGTTCCAAGGAACAATTTACCAGAACATCCCAAGCCGCGACAACATAAACCTCATGAACAAGGCTTGGACCTCTCAAGGACGACCGTTTAGAGGTGTAGCACTGTTCGGGTTCGACGCCACCACCCCGGCACCGCAGTCTTTGACCTGGGCGATGGTTCCTGAGCGAGAAGGCGCCGCTTTCTCGTCAAGAGTGGAGAGTCTGAGGACAAGCGGGTCATCCAAGGGTAGTTTCTGGACTCCAAACGATGCGTGGGCGCGTCTTCGTGAGACTGTCGGGAGTGAGAGCGAAGTAAGTTGTGGCTATACGAAATACAATTGAGACATATACTGACTTGGTTTCTTTACCTTTGCAGGCCTGGCCCGACCTACTACACAGTAAAGAGTTCGGACAGCAGCAGCGAGACATTAGCGGCTTCCAGTGCAACCTGTGGAGAACCTGCTGGCTCGAAGGAAAAGCTCTCGATATTCTAAACAGCTCTTACAAGTTCACGGTCGCGATTGAGTTTGTCTACGTCCCCAAGGCTGCTATGCCAGTCGTGAAGGAACCTAAGAAGAAGGACGATAAAGACGGAGATGAAGGAAAGGGAGGCTGGAAGAGTCTCCGACACAAGCTGTCAAAGCTTTCTCTAGGCAAGAACAAGAGATCTGGAGGACAGGCATAGACGATGCGCTGGTATTATAACTTTCAGTGGACGAGCGCTCTCACCTGAACTTCCCAAAACATAACGATTGTACTCAGATATAGAGAGGAATGTTTGAGCTGCTTGAAGGCCGAGTTCCGAAAAGGTGCAGAAAGAGATACTTTTCCAACACCGAGCGGAACCTACAGGATAGGCGCGAGATGACCGTGCACATCAGCGAGAATACTACAGAACTGTGAGATAAATGGAACGAAGAGAGCATAAAATGGGTCTATGACAGGATTTAATCGACCAAACCTTACAATAGCGATAACCGCCAGTAGATATCGTGAGACATGGATGCAATGGGATAAAGTCACCTTCTCTAGAGATTGACCAAGGCATCTTGACGGCATGCACTGTCCCTGCAGCTGCTGAGATCGGAATCTAGCAATGAAAGCTACTGAAAGCCACCATATATGAAACTTCAAGAGCGCTATTGCATATGACATAATGAGACGGATGGTCGCAGGGTGAAGAATTAGAGATTACAGAGACAAACATGCGATGACGCAGTCTAGAAGTTGTATGATTCTGGCTGTGAAATCGTATCCTTCTTGGTCCTCAGTTAGGTATGTAAGTACGCACGAATCAAGATCCATTTCACACTGGCCTTGACCGAATAAGTTTAAGTTGGTGTCCGGCAGCGGATCTTTAGCCACCCGTTACCAGCTCATGGGGGCTGTGGGATAAACGATGGCGATTGAACTAAGTAATATAGTGCGCGGATAGTCGGACGAGGAACGGACTTGCAAGGCGGAAATAATGCACTCAACATCGTAGGATGAAATTGCTGTAGAGGCGATCCGGAAGGAAGCCGCGGACCACGATTGCCGAAAAAGTACTCTCGTACTTCGTATATGGTTACGCTCTGTCAACACACTGCAGGCCACGTCAACGCAGCTATCTCCATACATCCATCCGGCTAGCACAATACGCTATCATATTCTGTCGAGTAGCGCGCACCGCCGCAACGTTATGTGTCTCCCGCTGATCGTCATGGCGGAGTTCGGAAGCTCGGAACAGAACTACTTGCGAGGCTACCTGCGCCTGGCGTACACGCTTTGTTGAAGAAATGAAGGGCCTAAGGGTAACGTCTCACGTCCCGATCAATCATATCGAACCCTGGTGGGCTGCCTAACAACGACGACGCGACGCGCTTTGCACAGCGATACGTGCGATCGATGCCAGAGCGACGATGACGACATTTTCGAACGCATAACAACAAGGCAACGATAGGGTTGCTTTGCGCCAAACATGGTTTCCAGATCTCAAACATGAAGAAAGTAACACACTTAATGCCAGAACGACAGGGTCCGTATCAAGGTTCTTTTTCGTATACCCCTCGTTTTCGTTTTCGTTCCCGTTACGGCATGTTGCCGAGTGCCGAAGCCGTATTATTTTGAAATGAGCTCCAACCACTCACAGGAGATGACGCGCCACAATGGTGCCCTGAGCGCTGAGATGAGAACTAAGCATAAAGACGGTGTGACATGTGCTACAGACGAATAAGCATTGTGAATGGTCGCTGGTGGCTCAAGACAATGTGGCTCACGCGAGCACACGACACCGCATTGTAAGACAGACAGGCCAAAACGTCGATATAAAAGGCAGGACTAAAAATAAAGTTTGGATCGTCAGGGCCTTCAGCCACGACAAGTGGCACGCCTAGTGGTACGCCTATGAGGTCAGATCCTCCTAGCTCTTCCGGGCGTTTGGTGCGAAGCATAGCCGCCTGTGGGTCATTCCGCAGCCTCCCGTCAGCATTGATCCCATCATTTAACATCGCCATGTTTCCGCATTTGTTGGCGATTCATTTCGCGCCTTTCCAGCCCTCTTACATTTTCTTTCCTTGCATCCATTCGTTAGGATGAAGTATACGTTTGTTCTGTCTGCTTCGGCATTGACTAGCTTAGCGAGCTGTGAGTGATGCGCCTCGGGTTCCTGCAGGGACAAATCTGACCCATGACAGCATCCGCACTTGTGCCTCGAGAAGCCAGAGTCGTCCCGCCCGATGCGCTAGACACATGGAAGCGTGCCTCGCCTCAGGCACCTGATGGCTATGCGCCAGCCAAAGTCGATTGCCCGTCTACGCGCCCAAGTATTCGATCCGCCGACAAGCTTTCACAGCGAGAGACCGACTGGCTCCAAAAGAGAAGGCCAAACACAGTGCAGCCTATGCGCGAGTTTCTGGAACGGGTCAACATTGAGGGCTTCGACGTTGGACAGTATATCAGCAACCACCAGGACAACACCACCGCCTTACCGAACATTGCGATCTCGTTCTCTGGTGGAGGATATCGAGCCCTGTTGAACGGTGCAGGTGCTCTGGCAGCGTTTGATAGCCGGACAAACAACTCGACAGGTTCGGGACATTTGGGAGGAATATTGCAGGCAGCCACCTATGTTTCGGCGCTATCCGGTGGAGGCTGGATGCTCGGCAGCATCTACGCCAACAACTTCACCTCAGTTGAGTCCATTATCAATAAAGGCGAGGATTCGTCGATTTGGCAATTCCAGAACTCGCTTTTCAAAGGCCCCCCTACGGAAGGAATTCAACTACTTTCGACTGCACAGTACTTTGAGAACCTGGTCAGCACGACTAGGGCCAAGGCGGACTCAACTGCCGGTGACTTCAACACGTCGATCACGGATGTTTACGGTCGCGGTCTCTCTTTCCAGCTCATCAACGCTAGTGACGGAGCCCCAGCCTACACCTTTTCTTCCATTGCGGACGACCAAGACTTCTCAACCGGAAATGCACCAATGCCTATTCTTGTGGCGGACGAGCGTTCGCCTGGAGACCTGATTGTCTCCCTGAATGCTACCAACTTCGAGTTCAACCCTTTCGAAATGGGTTCCTTTGACCCCACCACCTACGGCTTTGCTCCACTGAAGTACATTGGTTCCAACTTCAGCGAGGGTTCGCTTGCCCAAGACCAGGGCTGCGTTGCTGGATTTGACAACCTAGGCTTTGTTATGGGAACTAGCAGTTCCTTGTTCAACCAGATTTTCCTTCAACTGAACTCCTTCCAGAACATTCCCGAGATTCTTTTGAATTTTGTTTCAAACATCCTCCAGGATATCGGCAAGGATGGTGACGATATCGCCGACTATTCACCCAACCCTTTCTACCACTACCACAACGAGACGAACCCCAGTGCTGATAGGGAGCGTCTGACTCTCGTTGACGGTGGCGAGGATGGTCAGAACATCCCCTTCAACCCGGTCATTCAGCCGATCCGCCAGGTCGACGTCATCTTTGCCGTTGACTCTTCTGCTGACACTGTCGACGCGGACGACCCATCGCAAAACTGGCCCAACGGCACTTCTCTGGTAGCAACATATGAGCGTGCAAGCGGAACCCTCATGAACAGGACGTCGTTCCCCTACATCCCTGGTCAGGATACATTTGTTGCTCTGGGCATGAACAGCCGCCCAGCATTCTTTGGTTGCAACAGCAGCAACGTTACCACTGGTGACAACATTCCTCCTCTGGTTGTCTACCTTCCCAACGCTCCTTATGTCTTCTGGTCCAACCAGTCGACTTTCGGCAAGCTCGACTACACCATCGACGAGCGCAACGGCATGATCGAGAACGGTTATGATGTCATCACCCAGGGCAACTCGACGCGTGAGGGTGCTTCGAACTGGCCTACTTGCGTCGGATGCGCTATTCTCTCTAGGAGTTTGGAGCGTAACGGCGAGGCTATCCCACAAGTGTGCCAGCAGTGCTTCACTGATTACTGCTGGAACGGTACCACCGTTGACAAGGCGCAGAACTACACCCCTTCAATGATCCTTAGTCAGCTTGCCGCTACCGACAAGGACAGCGGTGTCGGAAAGTTCGTACCCAACGTACTCGGCCTTGCGATGGTAGCAGCAGTGTCGGGATTCCTGATGATGTAATTTATATTCTAGTTTTTTTTTTCTTGACATAGGGATTGGATTCGGCGCGGGTACAAAATGATACCACCTCTCGTTTGTATATAGTAATCAAATCATTACACGTACGATGATCACTCGACTGCTCCTCGCCTATCAGATGTGTTGCGTTAGCATACCATGCATTGCGGCTCTCTAGTTCCCTGTCCCTGGACCCTGCACGACCGAGGCGTGTGCCCCGCCGTCAAAAAAAGTGACGACCCCGCCACGCTTCATGCACGCAACCAGCCCACAAACGATCAACATACACAATGGCTGTCCCTTCTCTTGAGACCGCGCCCGTACTCTCTACGCCCGATACGCACATCTTCGAAGACCCCACACCCGCAGTAGACACGTCCAGTCTCCCCAGACTTTCGGATGAGCAGATCACGCTCACGTACGAGATCGAGCGGACGGTCAGGGAGATACGGGAGGGACGATGGAAGAGGATCGCACTGCAGTTCCCTGATCACATGCTCACAGATGCGCCGAGAGTCTATGATCAGCTAAGTCGGGGTTTGAGCAAGGAAAGGAAGGTGCAGAATGGAAAGCAAGGAACAAATGGACCAGTGAATGGTGCGACTGTAGCAGAAGATCTCAGCACAGACATGGGCAAGACTTCGATATCTGAGGAAGAGAGTAGCCAGGAAAGTCTGTTCATACTCGGCGACACGTCGTACGGTGCGTGCTGTGTCGACGAGGTTGCTGCAGAGCACGTTGATGCGGACGTTGTGGTACACTATGGCCGCTCGTGCCTATCGCCTCCTTCAAGGCTACCAGTCGTATACGTGTTTACGGAACGACCGCTGGATCTCGATCCAGTAGTTGCGACGTTCAAAGAGACATACCCGGATAAGGAGGCAAAGATCATACTCATGGCCGACATACCGTACTCACACCACGTCCCCACCCTCTACAAACGCTTATGCGACGACGGCTATACGAATCTGCACGCTACTGAAATTGTCCATAACCCTTCCTCGCCGCTCCCAAACCGAACAACACCACCCGGAACTTCAGAAACAGACGAGGCCCTCCGCGACTATGCGCTATTTCACATCTCCGACCCACCAACCTCCCTCCTCCTTACCCTCTCCTCGCGCGTCGCCTCGATACACATCTATCCCACCGAAAGCACCTCTTCCGTGGCACCGACCGCCTCGCTCACAAACACCGCAATGGCTCTCCGTCGCCGCTACGCCCTCCTCACTTCTCTCTCCACCACTCCCATCTTCGGTATCCTGATAAATACCCTCTCCGTAAAGAACTACATGCACATCCTCTCGCACGTGCAACGGCAAATCACTGCAGCGGGCAAGAAACACTACACCTTCGTCGTAGGTAAAGTCAATGCGGCCAAGGTAGCCAACTTCAGTGAAGTGGGCGGTTGGGTCGTAATCGGCTGCTGGGAGAGTAGTTTGATTGAGAGCAGAGAGTTCTGGCGGCCCATGATAACGCCGTGGGAACTCAAGGTGGCGTTGCAAGGTGACGAAGAGAGAGTGTGGACGGGGGCTTGGGAGGGAGATTTCCAAAAGGTGCTTGATGAAGAGGTCAAGGATGAGGGGAAGAAGGCAGATGGTGACGTAGAAGGAATGGGTGTTGGGCACGGGCAGGAAGAAGATGCAGATGCGAATGGAGATTACGATTCCGAAGAGGAGTCTGCGCCTCCTGAGTTTGATCTCAGAACTGGTCGTTATGTGTCTCATGCGAGACCCATGCGCTCGACCGCCACTCCGAAGGCTGTCAATAGTAATGCGGCGTCGTCTAGTTCGGCATTGACCAAACGGGCTAATGGTGATATTGCGGCAGTGGGAGGTGTGGCTTCACCTGGTGCAGAGTACCTGCGCTCAAACAGGACGTGGCAGGGTCTGGGCACCGACTACCGAGACACCGAAGATGGAGAAAACGGTACTGGTGGTGCGAGGGCGGCTAAGATGGAAGAGGGTAGAAGTGGGATTGCAAAGGGTTATGTTGTTGGTGAACAGGGAAGTAGGCACTGAAGTTGAAGTAGCAGAGCCACGATGCTGCTCGTTCATCCTTCTCGGTACTATGATTGATTGAGTGTAACTCAACGCCCTATTTGTAGCCTATCAAAAAATATTCAGGCAACAAGTGCCAAAAGTTTATATCGCTTTTACACTGCCCTTTGCATCTTAGTCATCGAATGAGCCCCCACCAGTCGATGCTAAGTTCCGATTGTGGTCTATGGCACAAATCTCGGCATCAGAATCGTTTCTTTGCGAGAAAAAAAAAAGAACCTGGGATATCTGACTGAAGCCAGACGAATGCTGATGAGAGTGGGACTCGAACCCACGCCACTGTACAATTCGTTTTGACAAAGTCCCGCTAGGGACTTTGTCAAAACGAATTGCCGGAATTGTCCTAACAGGCCTGCTGCAGAAGATAGGGGGGGTCAAGGGGGTCTTCCCCTTGGAGGAAAAGAAGAATACGTGGTGTTGGTAGCCAGGCAGGAAAGGTATCACATGACTAGCCTTGGCAGACTAAGCCTACAAGGGGCGCGCTCCAGTCATCTCATGTACCTTAGCATCTAGCATAGATAGCAATACACATGATACCACACCAAAACCCTCACAAAAGGACTTTCTGGGACCCCGCGCGACGCTAGTGCCCATCACCGATATCAACACCACACCTTCTCCGCGTGCCTCTGGTAGGCTGTCTGCAAGACAACAACAGCGCCTGCCGCAGGCGATGGGGGTTCAAGGGGGCCTCCCCCTTGGAGAATAAAAAGAATACGTGAAATTGCAACCTTTGTATGTACACATATACACATACACATACAACAGCGGGATCATGAACCATCATGACCAACTTCCCCATCATTAATCAACTACAAGCGTTGTCGTCAGTACGTGATATCGCATTTTGTAGTATACATGCTCACGATACAAACAAATCGCACGTCAACCACCCCAGCCAAAACATGCTTACCGGCGTCATGCCGAGGTCATGCCAAAAGAGGGAAAGCTTGAACGGGTTGACCACCACACTTCATCAAACATCCGGCAAGACACAACCACCATTTCTTCCATACGTTGCATTCCGCCCATCCATTACTGCAACATTGTACATGTATATAAGAGGTAGCAAGCCATGGCACGAACATGTAGGTAAATGTCCGACGAGGATGCGCAGACCTGATTCCTGGAATTTACATCACCAACGCCATCTTCAGACACCACGTCGCCGGACACGCAATCGAATGTCAAGTACTTCCGTTACTGGATACAACTTGGCAGTACACTCTGACAGGATTCCCACCAGGACGCTGCCAAACCCGTTGTCACAATGCGCGATTCCACAATGTGGCCAGAAAGGACGAACATCGGGGATGGATTGGGGGACAAATAAGAGCTTTCTCCTTGTCTGGGCGCCGGGGGAAACCTGGAATCAGAGGTGCAAGTGTTGAAACTATCCATTCGTGGCGGGCGTCTTGAGGCATGGCAGCGCGGCCAAAGAAACATTCTGGTGGATGCCATGGCACAAAACCAGAGTGCAAACGGACAACGACAAGAGCAGTGGAATGAATGTGAGCAAATATCAGATTGGAAAGAATTCGGAAGACTTGTACAAGTCAATTCAATCTGATTGCACTTGGTGTCGCGTGGGAAGGAAGGATCAATGGCTGTCTGGAGCGTCACATGCCGATATAGCCCCACTTTTCGCCCACACAAACAGTGGTGCGCCCATCGTCTGCCACAACACCAAAGCTGCAACGACCAACTTGTGCAATCACGGCCAACCCTAGAGAAAGTAGTTTTGGCTTCTGGAACGATGGCGACGAGACCTCTTCATCCCAATGCCTTTGGCAAACTCAACAAGGACGCAATGAAGGCTGAACTTTGTGAGTACTCCATCAATCAGCAAAACATCACTTTGCTAACGTCTGGAAGCTTCGCACAAACTCAAGGTCGGAGGTAATAAGCCGGATCTACTGGCGAGATATCGCGCATGGTACGACGCCCAAGCTGGTCCGACGGCTTCAGCATCTTCGGCAGGTCCCTCCACAGGCGCGGGTCCATCTACGGCCAGCGCAGAAGCTCCAGAAGATGAGGAGGCCATGGAAGTACTTTCTACAGCAGACGAAACACATGCGGCAGTGATCGAGACGCTCCTGGATCCCTCCAACAAGGTCGCAACCGTCCCCATGCTGTCGCGCCTTATCGCCCCAACCAAGTTGCATGTCTCTGCCGTCACCCTCGCATGCGTTGAGAAGTTGCGCTACACACCAGGTGAGAATTTTCGGACCAAACCACGCGGAAAGGACTTGTCGGACACTCTGCTGCCTATCCAACGTTTCGTCGACGTCCTCTTGAGGGAGATGAAGCACGTACGCTTGACGAGCGAGGCAGGCGAGAATGAGTCTGCACTGAGGAGTTACGTCAAGCAGACTCTTCCCCGCATTGAGGCACCAGTCGAGCTTGCCCAGTTCTTCGCCGCTTGGGACATCAGCATCAAGACCAACAACAGTCCTTCTCCTCCAGCCTACGATACCGAGTACGATGCTCAGATGGAGATGGCGCTCCATGCGTCTCGAGCCACTGCACTGGCTGAGTCTCAGCAGCGAGACATGGACGACAATGAGCGTGAGGAGCAGTTGCATGAAGCCGAAGAACACAGGAAAGCGCTTTTGCAAGAGTTGGATGTCGTCAACAATGCGATCCAGCACCGCTTGGTTCGTTGGTCTACAACTCTCCCTCATCGCGCCCTAGCCGACCAACTTTGGCCTTCTACATACTCTACGGTGGAGAAGAAAGCGATTCGCAACTACGTCACTGAATACTTGACAGAGCATGACCTATTGGAGGGTGAGGTCGATGAGCAAGACAAGCTCAATGCCATCAAGGAAATGCAGAATGACGACGCTTTCCCGGTTGAACTTGCCCGATCCGCAGCCATCATCCAGGCAGTCTTCCTGGAAAGTCGTTTCGGGGAGGCAAGGCGCAGTCGCAGCCAGTCGGAGGTTACGGCAACCCCCAGTGTCGCCACCAGCAGGAGCATGTCGCCAGTCAAGCGTGGGCGCAGAGGCTCGTCTGCTACAAGGGGTAGGGGTGGGCGCAAGGCTGTGTCTGCTGTGAGCGGCAGAAGCGGGCGCAAATCAGGCCGTGCGGCGGGAGCGGGAGCAGACCTGCTTGAGGACGACGACATGGAGGCCGAGGACACAGATGAAGATGCTCGCGAGGAAGAGGAGCAAGAGGTGGTCATATCTCGTGGCACAAAGCGGCCCCGCAGGGCGAGTACCAGGGCCAACTACATTGTAGATGATGGTGTTGATGTCGATGGTCCCGCCCCAACCACCGCTGAGGATGATGAAGAGGAGGACAGTGATACTTACAGGGACTATCAGAAGCAGGACAGGAAGCGCGCCCGCAAACGTACTTCAAAGGTCAAGCAACTTGCGCTTCAGATGGACGACGAGGACCAAGACGAGGACGCCGACATGCGACTGTAGCTCCGCGGCCCGTCAGCAAAAAGAGCTTTCTGTATGAGTAGTGGCAAGGTGGCATGAGGCGATTGTGCGTCCATCAAGAGTACAAATGGCAAGTGCCTACTGGGCATAGTGTGTGTGTTTGTGATTCGACCAAGTACTTATCGTGAGTTGAGAATTCCATGTCATCTATTAATGTCTGATTCCGTAGGTGACCAGATCTATACTCAGAATTGTTTCCCAGTGACTTCTCAACCGGTACCGTCTTGGGTATCAGCAAAATACCTAGCCGTTGCCGTACCATTTTGACGCGTCACGATGCACGAGCCTTTCCTTTCTGCTTCCCAGACTTCCCAGGCGATCCCGCCGCCCCAGACGATCCCGCCGCTCCAGATGACCCTGCGCTCCCAGACGGATTCCTTGCCTTGGCCCGCTTAGTAGATGACTCTGCTCCACCTGATTGCCTCTTGTTGCTTTTGGGCGCAACGAAATCTTGTGCGCGTCCTCCACTCAAGATATGTTTTAGTAGAGGCTTGGACTTGTTCTCCAACTTGGACTTCTTCTTGATAGCCTCTAGCATGTCGCCAGAGAATCTCGTGTACTGGTATTGTTAGCATGCGAGTTTTCCAAAAAGGACTTTTTGGGCACGTACCATAATATGCACACTAGGTACGTCGTCAAATGCAAGGCCCACTTTCTTTGCATGAATCAATCGCAAAGCTCTGGTCAGGTGCACGTCCTCGTCAAGATCGTCATCTGTGTAGACGCGGTTGAAGTCGTCGAGCAGCTTGATCGCCAGCTGACGTGCTGCTTCATCCACCTTTGGCTTCGACATTCTGGCGGCCTTGGCCTCAGTCTTGGCTTGCTGCTTGTCAGTCAACGGCCGTTCCCTGATCTCTTCCTCGATATCTGAATCGTTGACATCGGTGCCTTCGTAGTCAGAGACGTCGTCGTCATCAGTGTCCCAGTTAACCTCTTTCCACGGATCATACTTGTGGGTCTCTGGAAAGCTCTTTCCATCTTCCTCGTCCTCGTCCTCAAACAATCCTTCGGCAGCTCGTCGTTCTGTTTCGGACACGGTGCCAAGACGCTTGCCGCTATCAGACCATTTAACATCCCCGAAGCGCTCGGGACGTTTTCTCTCTCGCTTCGATCCCACAATGTTGCTTAGATCGATGTGTGCTTGCGTGCTCTCTGGAACCGTCGTGTTTGCTGCTCGCGCCTCCTCCTGTATCTCACGCCGTCGTTTGAGGCTTGCATCACGTTCCTTGCCCAACAAGCCCATCAACTCTGCGTTCTCGGGGTCCTTTTGGGCCGATTGAACCTCTTTGTGGTACTCATTGAGCATTTCCACCGCGAGAGCTCGGATCTCAGGGTCTTGTGCCCTCGTCGCCAGCTCAACAACGTACTTGTCACTCTTCTTGCTCTCGCGATACCCGCAGATTGAATCTTTCACAAACATTTTGATGATCTCTACCTCGCGAGGTGAGTTCACCTAGATACAGTCAGTAGAGCTCAATGGGAAAAAGCACTTTTCGTAGCGACTTACTCTCACAGGCCGGAACACAGCTTGCGTCTCAGTGCCATGGTTCTTTGCGCAGGACATCACAATAACCTTGGAGCAATCCCCCTGGCAGTTTAAACCGAGCGCACCTACATCGTAAGGGAGAACCATAGCTTGGAGATCATCCTTGGGGTCATTGAACCTCTGGATAGTCTTGTCACGTTCGGAGGCTGTCAAGGCACTGTGAAAAGTGACCGTCTTAAAGCCAAGGAGGTTCAATGTCATTTCCCACCACCATGCCAGAAGTGGGATATCCTCAGTAATCAGAATCTTGCCTGGACGCTTTTCTTTGACGTGCTTAAGGACTTCGTGCACAAGTCCGCGGAGCATAGGAGATCCTTGCATCATGAATTCAGCATAACCGTAAGCCGTCTGTGAACCAGGTTAACAATGATTCGCGTTAATCGCTTCTTCAGCAGCTTACCTTAGGAGGTGTCGTTTTCATGGCACGGCACATGAACTTGACCACATTGAAGGCGTTCCACCCATGTAAACGATGCTCATCGAGGCTGTTCACTAGCGTGTCTGACTCAAGCTCAGAGCATATCAAGTTGAATTTCGCAGCTTGCGTAGATCCTGTAATTATGATGAGCTCCCTCATCTCAGCCGTGCCGTAAACTACTTTCTCGTCGGCAAGACTTGACGCTGCTTCAGACTTTGCCTTTTCAGGGCTCGACTTCGCTTCAAGGAACCGCCTGTAACTGAATTAGCAACGAGCTCCGCTGGAAACCAAAATAGCTTACTGTGCGGCATCTCGATGCAGCCATTGAAACTCAGCCTCCTCGCCTGCATTGCGCTTGACTTGTCTCGTTAACATATGATGCGGCTTGATGAGGTCCCTGAGGTTGTAAAAGTCCTTTCCAGCTTCGTCCCTGGGTATCCGAGATGCGGTCGTGCGCCGAAGAACACAAAGCTCCTCAATTTGAGGATAGTACTTTGCAATCATCGGCCGGTTTTCAGACTGAAGTAGAATTTTCGCTGAGTAAGGGTTCAACAGTGCTAGTCGACGAATGTCATCTTTCTCCAGCGTGGCTGCCTCGGTGTACACAGATAAACTGCCGACATGCTTGTCAAACCATGCGCGCACTTCCTTGCTCTCCTTTGCAAGAATGTCCTGGATTGTTTGCCAAATAATGTCCAATGGGCCCAAGATACACTGTTAAGGTCAGCCTGCGCATTTCTAGAAAGAGGTTTCTGCGCCACTTACCGTCCCTTGATTGACCATGGCCGTTGCAGTCATAAAAATCCAGCGCCGAGCCTTGAGTAACTTAACGGCCATGTGTCGCTTGCTGCCCGGGGTTTTCACTTTGGTCGACTCGTCAATGAAGACCGCGGCGTAGACACCAGCGAATCGGGAGTGGTATCTGAACTCTATTCTCTCGTCCCTTTCGAAAATCTCCTTGCCGCCTTTATCGAATTTGGGCGGGTCAAAAGACTTGGCTGGGTGTATGATCTCTTCCTTTACCAGTGAACGCTCTACATTGGTCTCCGGTGTGGTCAGCACGATTGTTCTGGCGTTTCGAGGATCATGTTTATCAAACATGTATTGGTATTTCTTTGGCCACAGTTTCTTGTTCGGCCAAGATCGAACCGCCGTTGAAGATACGACATGTTCAGCAAGGTATGGCTCCATTCCTCCGTCGTCGTATGAAATAATGAGCGTGAACACTTTCCAGTAGAACAAGATCTCGCGGGCCCACTGTCTTATAAGGTTCTGTGGGACAAGAAGTTTCATAGGCTTGTATGTGAATTTGCCACTGGCGGTGGTTCTTGCGAAAGGCCTTCCGAGACCGAGTGCAACTTGCAATGATTGTACCGACTTTCCTATCCCAGTTTGATCGAGATACAGCAGTCCTGGGACTGGCAAGCGTCCCAGCTTCCTAGCGGCAGATCGGACTTGAGGCGACACCTCATCGTTGAAAGGAATTTCGCCAAACAGTGTCGACATGCCCCATGCCGCTCCATTCACTTGATATGGTTTCGGGTGTCGATCCACTTGTTCTTTGGAATACTGAGTGTATGTGTACTGCTCTTCAGTGCTTCCTTTAACCAGTTCCATCCGTAGTGCGCACGCTGATGTCTTGATCGGAGGTCCTGCGCTTGATGCCACTCCTCCGATGGCCGTCTGATATGCGTAGTAGCGCTTGCGTCCGGCCTCGAAAAGCTCTTTTTCTGCATCTCCAATATCGTCTTCGGCCTGCTCCAGGTCTACAGCCTGCATCACGCCGTCCATATGGGCGGCCTTGAGCGCCATTTGGCGGCTCTCGCTGTATTTTCGGAACGATTTCAACATGTCGTCCTCAACGTAACGCACTTGTTCAGTACCACACAGTCGGGGCAAAAACTTCAGTTGCCAGTTCTGCCGATCTTCTATAAGGCTCACGTCGAACCCCCCATAGGCCTTTTTCAGTCTTTCCTTGTCGTTGCCAAACAATTTGAGTGGCTCAAAAGTACTTTCTAGCTTCGGGACCGTCAGCTGAAAGATTTGGCGCTGCACTCGCTCGGTCTGCTCAGATGATTGCGGTTGCTTTGGGGCGACATCGTCTTGCTTGACCTCTAGGAAGTCGCGTAAAGTGGCAGGTGGCCCACCATACTCCCATGGGCTCTCCCCATCGTCTCGCTCTCGAAGCAGGCATGAGAACGTAGCATCTGCGTGCTGCTGTAGGGTTTTGAAGACAGTCTCCCAATCAGCATTAAGGGCGGGCATCCCTTCGTTGCCCATCATCAGGGTAAGTTGTTCAAGCTGACCCTCGTACTGGTGTAACTTGAAGGCCTCGCGAATTCGGTCGCGGACCTCAGGGCCTAGCATCGAAGCCGTAAATGTGATCTCCGCCGACTTTGGCACTTCCAATAGGATGTCTTCTTCCCTGAGCTTTTCCACGTAAGCTGCGTTTCTCTTGTGCTTGGAGGCTTGTTTCCAGAAAACAGTCACAATTTTTGTCTCTTCAACCACGGACGACCCCATAAACTCGTCTGGCGCTTCAAGCGCATCAACCGAATCGATGGTACGCATCCAATCAGGCGCGTAGTCACCCAAAATTCGTTTCGAAGCGTCCCATCGTGTCGCACTGAAGAATCGCTTCTCCCACTGTGACTTGCTTGTCGTGTACTTAACATGCTGCAGCAAGCAAAGGCATCTGTTCAATGCCTCTACTTCACATTCGCCAGCGAATGGACCGAATGATGGTGTCTCCTCTGGGTTCAGCGGCGACGCTTGTGGTAATAAGCGCCCTGTCTGACGGGTGAAATCCCCCTCGTCGAGCTTTGGGGAGCTGGGAGAAAGGCCTTTCCTGATCCCGCGGAGCATTTGCCATAGAATCAAGCCCATGCCATAGTTGAAGTTTGAGCCGCGCTTCTCTGTATCTGTGAGGGGATATACCTCTTCCGGGTCCTCATCTGACGCCCAGTATTGATCGTACGGAAGGTCCCCCAGTAGCGACAGCACTGTCCGGCGCCCGTAGCCGCGGTACTTAAGGCTCTTGACATAGTACGGTAGAACCAGGGCACTTGTGTAGAATCGACGAAAAATTCCCACATCATCGCAGCCGCAGTACGCTGCAATGGTTGCCTCTGGGTTATCCTTGTTGATGAAAGATGTGGCATCGTTCGCTTTGCCCGCCTTCAGTGGCGCTTCTCTGCTAACTCTGCGACGATTTGTGGTCTTTCTGACTGGCGTGAATGACGCTTGTGTAGACGGTGGCGACTCCTGGTCTGTGGTACCAGTGGGTATATCAGTGTTTTGCGTTGAAAGCGCCTCAGGGCGGTCCGCCTCGTCTTCAACATGCGTTGCCATGTTGGAAAGCCCTTTTCATGAATTGGCGCTGTCATACATGGAGAGCACTGCGAGATATCTACCTTGTGCTTTGAATTGACGCGAGATCAAAGAGCAGCGACCCAAAGAGTGCTCAAAATGTTGTTAGAAGCTGTGGGTGCGAATTTGGGATTTGCAATTCTGGTCTGGCGCAGTGGCGGAGGGCGTGCCCCAGGTGAGAGAAGTTGTTTCTCTATTACCTCTTGCAACTGCCAGTGCTGCTTCTCGGGGACGGAGAGTAGTAGTGGGTGATGATTCACGTCAAATATGGTGGTGATGCATAGGTCACCAACAGTGATGTCGCACTGCACGTAGGATGCAATTAATTAGAACGGTAATACTCGGGCGCAGTCATACGTCACGCATACATCCTCGTGAGAAGCACATATTCGGATTTATCGGGCGTTTGCATCTTCTTGTTGGCGTAGGCAGAAAAAATGGGTCCGCTGCGTCTCTCACCTCTGACCATCTTCTCCGCTGCTCTTTGCTTGTTACACCTACCACGACCGACAAAATCTCACCTGATACTACACGATCAATTATGGCGCAGCCTCCACCAGCGAAGAAGGTGTCGGACCGAGTTCATCTCGGCTTCGCCGCGCTGGCCGCAAACGAAAAGAAGATGGCGGCGATTCGCAAGAACGCAGAAGACTCGAAATACTTTGACGGCTCCGCCCCCAAAACCAGTAAGTGCCTCACGTTCTTCTTGTATATCCTGAGGGATATATCGTATTACAGCGCCATACGCTGTCGTTGCTCCGCTCCAAGAAAGTACTTTCGCTGATTGCCTTCTGTAGGAAAGAGAAGAGAGCAGGTCAGGGCGTACTTCGAAGCTTTCGTCAAGTCATGTTATGGCGAGACCGATGTCGAACAGATCTGGAACTCTCAGATGTTCACTGCTCGCACGAAGCAGTTTCTGGAGGGGGTGACCAACATTACTCAAGGCAGATTTGAGGAGAATATAAAGGCTTCTACGTTGTGGGGTGAGTACACATCTTGAGATTTAAAGGCCTTTGTCTTGATGCTGACACACTTTCTCCAGGATACAAACACAGCATTTACTGGTGGGCCGCAGTACTTGTTGAAAATTTCCACCTCCTTTGGCAAAAGTGGCACACCGAAGTGGCGCGGCACATACACCAGCTTTCTGTCCAAGAGTCCTTGAGCACTCGCTCATGGAAGAAGAACAACTTGAGCGACTGCGAGCTCGTCCTCATCTTCGACTACATTTGTAACCAGCGTTACGGACTGGACAATCTCAAGCAACACTGGGCTGCGTTGCTACTCGTGTGGCTGACCGCCGTGAGGCCTGCCTCTTTCACTGTCGGCCAAGGTTACGCAAAGGGAGAGCCTCTAGGTATGCTTTGCCATCTCAAAAGTCTAGTAGTGGGCACTAACAATCTCGAAAGGAGTTTCCGGCCGGTTCTGCAAGTTGAGCGCGACACTTCGGTGGTCAGATGTTGAGTTTGTCAACATGAAAGTGGGCATTGCCGTGCGCATCACATTTCGATATCACAAAGGGTATCGGAACCCACACAAGGATCATGCGATGACCAGCGATGCGAAACGAACATTTATGTCAGTATTATCATACGCAGAGCAACTCACGATGCACATTTGCTAATCTGGTTCCTGACAACAGCTTCCTGCCATCGACCAACGAACGCCTCGAGTTTGACCTTGCACTCATACTGCTCGGCATCGCCTGCCAGCGTGGCCTGTTCGTCCAAACCTTGGAGGTGCGTCCTGTCTGTAAACGAGATACGCAGAGCATAAACTGACTATTCGTTCAATAGGAAATTCTTACCCGCAAGCCATCGGATGTTTTTTTGAAGAAGCATGATGATATCAACCAACAGGCTGTGAGCGACAACCAAAACCCCTTTCCCAGTGGCCCGTTAATAACATGGGACAGGTCTTTGTGCAAGCAGATCAGGCCGGTAATTTGCATCCAGATAAGGAAATGCTATCGAGCGCCCTGAACCCCAAACTCCAGCAACTTTGCACCGGCGTCGGCCTCCTCGAACGAAACACCTATTATTCTCTTCGACGTACAGCGATCGTTGAAACTCGTCGAGAACACGGCACCGAGAAAGCAAAAGACTTGGCGTTTCATGTGGCAAATGCGAACAGTCTATTCTTCTACGATAATGTGGGCTTCGGCGATCTTGACATGCAGCATTTCCGGCAAGGTGGGGATGAGACCATGAGTCGCGAGGAGATACGCAAATATTTTTCTCAAGCCAATCTCGCACGCTACCAGCAAACAGATAACTACGACGATGCATCACTCGGACAAGTTCTCAATGAACAAGTAAGAGATAGACTGCACAACCACGATGAGTACATTGCAAAGGAGCAGGAACTAAAGGACTTGTACACGGAAGTTGGCAAAAAACTTGAGGAAATGCAAGTCAACGGCGAGATACCGGAAATGGAGAAGATACCTCTTGGGTTCCTAGGCAACGATGGCGCCAAGTACAAAGCTCTGGCAACTACTTACCACCTTACGGAGTTCACTCAGAGGATTGACGATCAGCTTAAGGCAAGGAAAGCACTTTACAGAGCTTTGCGTCTGACAATCCGCAAGGAGATGATGGAAGAGCTACGTTCAAAGCACAGCGCTGTTCTGTCCGAGAGCCAAAAGCAATCTCGTAAAGCCATCCTCAGTTCACGTGATGGCACTGGTTACCAGCCGCGCAACGCCAGTGAGTTAGACGTCACCGGTCTTGAAGCTTCAGAGACAGCCGTACTCGCCATACAAAGCATTGTCGAAGCTGTGCCCGATGAGGAGGAAACAGAAGGACTTGATCCGGGTTTCATGGAGCAGCAGAACATGCATTCTCGAGAAGAGCCAGAATGCTGGGCTGGGTAAGTTATCTATCCTCTGTGAACAAAAAGAACTTTCCATACTGATCAGAAGTGTATAGTCTCAAAGACGTAGTCGAGATACAGCTCGGCAGTGGCGAGACTTCAGCGCAGACTCTGGACGCCAGGCACGAGTTTCTCATGAAATGGTATAATCTTGTTAGTAGCTCTCATTCACACTCACAAACTCTACGCATATGCTGACTAGATCTAGCGCGATTCTGTGGTGCCGCAGGCCAACCTGAATTGTCCTCGCTGCCAAATTGATCCCACCATGGATAAGGCTGCCAAAGATCGTAAGTTCAACCTTTACCGACTGAAAACGCACATGCGAGGCGGCTTGCACACCCGGGAGAAACAAATCAGGCGCGCGCTGGAGCAGGATGGTTTGGACCATACATCTCATGTCATATGCCCCGTGTGTCAGACCCCGAATAAGGGTGTGAAAGGCTTCATCAAGCACCTGAAGTAAGCCTTCGAAATCCCTTTTCTGCAACGCTTCACTAACTGTCCTTTCAAGGGAAATTCACCCAGAGCAGCTCTGGGAAGACTTTGAGGACGAGAGTGGGAACGAGGGCCACGAGTCTGAGGCGACTGACTTTGAAGGCTTCAGTGATGTGGTGGAGGGTGCTGTCGGCGGAAGTCCTGATGATGAGGAGGAGCCCAGCGAATTCGGTGGTTTCTCGTCCCCTGTCCCTACATATGAAGGGAAGGGAAAGGGTAGGGCATAGATTTCGATTGCAGCGAGAGGAGAAAAGTACTTTCCTCTGCTAAGCCTTATGCTTCTAGAGTTATAACGCTTGTAGCTGAACGTCACCTTGACATGATCTCACGATTATAAAGTCAGCACGATAGTAGAAGACAACAAGTTTAGAAGGGCTGTAATTATAGAAGAAGTATAATATGAACGTATACACGCAGAATTAACACTAACTCTAAAAACAAGGACCTTAAATTTCAGCGTTATACTCTTTGCTTGGCGCAAAAAAAACCTGGGGTATCTGACTGAAGGCAGACGAATGCTGATGAGAGCGAGACTCGAACTCGCGCCACTTTCGTGACCAGGAATATGTGTTAAGGTAACCTTAACCTGGCGCCATAACCAACTCGGCCATCTCACCATAACAAGGATGTTATTGGTCAATTTGTGTTCTCGGTACTATAGAACTTCGGAAGTGTTCATTCTGCTAGATTAGTGTACTTGAAAATCTTTTCAGTCCGCCTCATGTCTTCTGCCGAAGCTTCAGCGAGGCTGTCCCTACACGTACTCCATTGCAGATGCCCGGCCGGTCAAAAGACCTTTCATTACATACCCATTGCGACCCTGGCCCATGCTGTCTCCATGTCTTGAACGAGAGTAAGGAAGTCGTCGCTCTCTAGGTGGCGGAAGACGAACTCATTGAGCAATGCTCTGCGTTCCTCGTCAGACTGCGTTGCATACGCTGCCAGACCATCGGTCTCGTTTGTTCCACTACGATGGCCAGTGACAGATGTAGGTGGTGTAATCGGAGCGCTCTGAAATACAGTATTGTGAGTATTCTGAGCAGCATTGCTGAGTGTACCGAGCGGGGTTGGTAAAGCAGTCGGGCTCAACTTTTTGAATGACAGCGGAGATGACATGGGAGACAAGGTCAAAGGCGACCGATTCTCGACACCTTCGTGCGGTGACGTCTTCGCGCGCAGAGGACTAAAGTGATCTTGGTTTGGTGTACGAGGAGGCCGCTGCATTGCTTTGTCTCCATGTACGGTCTTGCTGACAACAGTTGGCTGAGGTAAGGGGGGAAGTTCAATCTCCTTGCTCATTGCGCTTCGGCTAGAACTGGGTCGGCCACTGGCTGCGCGAGACGGTAGAGGAGGTGGTCCCATCGTACCAGTGGATGGTCGCACACTGTCACTGCCCGAGGAGCGAGGTGACGACAGACGGGGAAACGGGAGCTCACGTCTAGGCGGTGGTGTCTCAGCGCTATCGGGACGATTAGCAGTGCCGGGACGGTTGGCACTATCAGGGCGATTGGCGCTGCCAGGGCGGCTGAAGAGCATAGCAGTATCTGGTCGCTCAGTAGACAAATGAGGGGTCCCTTCGACGGCGGACATGTGCTGATCTGACGGAGGCGAGATATCAAGATGCGAACGCCCTAATATATCTGAGGTAGCTGAGGTAGGCCGGGCGAACAATACAGGAGGAGCAAGGGGGCCTGATAAGGAGGCCGACATGTCTAAGTCTTCCTTAGCGTAGGCTGGAGTGGCAGATGCTGGACGAGGGCATGTCCCTCCTTGTAGCTGCGAACTTGTATTGGCGGAGGCACTGTGGCTAGTATAGGGACCACTTGAGATTTCTGCTAGCCGCGATGGAGGACACGATAGTCTGCCTGCGGGAGATCTGTTAGAAGGCTCCTCAGGAGACGCAATAGCTTTCGGACTCGATCTGGAGGGTGATGCTTGTGCTGGCGATGGTAAGGGAGCTGTTAGCTTCGGCTTGGACAGAGCTCCTTTCGTTCCACTCATGTGCAGGCCGATTTGAAGGAGGTAGTTAGATACAGTGTCGAAGTCCTTGTCTGACTTAAACCTCATTTGGACACGCCGGAGCTTGTTGTTGGCCAGCTGCCATCGTATGGCCAGCAGAGGGGAGCGTACAATGGCAGTAATGGGGAGCTGGTCGGTCTGTATCTGCACCCCGCGTTCTTGATACAGACGAGTCATATCGTTTCCCTCGTTGATCAGTCTCTCAATCTCGATAGTTTGCTGTGAAAGATCGGTTAGCCAGCACGTTATTTGCAGCAGTTTATCAGCTCGAGTCGGTGAAGCATCAGTTGTGCATGCACCGTACCCGAATCTGTGAGCCTTGAACCACTTTCATAAGCTGGAAGCCATCGCGTGAACCGTAGCTGTCGATAATGAGAGTGAGATCCCTCGTCTCTTTTTGCCAGATGAACTGTTGCTCACTGGCGTCGGTGTCCCGGGCCGTTGACAGGGTCGCGAGCGGAAGTGAGAGCATCGTGGTTAGTGCTGGTTATTTGTTAGTCGAGATCAATCAGCTCCATCTAACAGTGGACGAGCTGTGTCGTGTCGAAGACACTCGCGTAATGCTGGAGGAATGTGAGAGACGGTGGGATGAGACCTGGGGAAGTTGCAACCGGCCAGGCCAGTCACATGATGTGGCCCGTGCGGGTCAACGCGAGGGACTTGGTGCATTCTGGAGTTCTGGTGTTCGCCCATCCATCATCGCGACCGACGCGCGCCGCGCATTCACAAGCAAATCCACCATTGTGCCAGGCACACAGCTGAAATCACGCATGCGTCGCGATCCGTTTCCGAGTAGCCCCGAGTGAATGCGACAGCCGCAACATGGCCCCAAACAGACCGGAGGAATCATCCGTCGAGCGCACCCAAGAATATGAAGACTTCCTAAACACTTTGGCCGAATACCACGAAAAGCGCGGGTGGGTTTTCTTGCTTGTGGCACCGCAATGAGCGCATATTGACCCGACGTGTAGCACTGTTCTGGACCGTGAACCCAAGGTCGGGAGCCGACACATCGACCTTTTGCGGCTCTACAAACGCGTCAATGAGGAGGGAGGCTACGATAGGGTTTCAGATACCAAAAACAACAAGCTTGCGTGGCGCAAAATCGCGACCGAGTTCCTTCCCAAGAGCCCCAGCATCACAACCCAGGCCTTTTTGGTGAAGACAGCCTACTACAAGAACCTTGCGTATGTGAATGGTGAAAGAACCCGTTGCGCCTCACACCTGCTAATGCTTGCTTTAGCGCCTACGAGATATCTACTGTCCACAAGCGCGAACCGCCGCCGCCCGAGATCCTCGAGAACGTATCTGCCAAGGGCGGAGACCTCCTAAACCGAACCGTCGACAACTTCTTCCCACCCAGCAGCCGAGAGGCAGAGCGATTAAGAGGAGACGAAGACTCGGAAGACGAAGACGACGTCGAAAAGACACCAAAAGACGACAAGATGGATGTGGATGACCCTGGTAGCGTTGGTCGGTCAACAAGGTCCCTCCGCCATGCACCGCCGCAGCGCGTACTCTTCCAGCCCGAGTCTTCAACGCGACAGACGCGCCAGTCGACAGGCCATCTGACCTCGTCGCAAGCAAATGGCTATGGCACGAGTGGAGCAGCCATGACGATCGCGAACTACGAGCCGCGAACCGCCGTACCAGCCACCATGAAGCCCGTCGTTACCCCGTCAAACTCCCTCGATACGTACATACAGTCGCGCAAGAAGTACATCCTCAACAAGAAGAACAGGCCAGTGCCGCTCAAGGGCATGATGCTGCCTGGTACCGGTTTCCCGGGACCCAGCATCTACATTCGTGCCCTGAATGCGCTGCGTTCCAAGGAGCCGGAGGAGGAGGCATACGCGCTACACCATCTGGTCAAGATCTCGCACGAGCGGGGGGACAAGTACCGCTTCGATCAGTTCCCAGGGCTCGCAGAGGCGCTTATTGCCAAGGTCATCGATGTTTCCGCATTGTTCTATGACGTGAACTGGGACATATCCTATGTCGAGGAGGAATTCAATCAGCCGCAGACACTGAACGGACTTTCTGGTACCCGCGACCTGCTACAGCGCATCAAGTCTCTCCGCATGCTCGATATGCAAGATAACCTCCTGCCGGAGCAGTCCGCAAAGGCCCTCAACATGATCAACGAGGCTGCGCTGATTATCAGGAACATGGTGATGCTGAAGGAGAATGCCATTTTCGCTGCCTCTGTGCCAACCATCCAAGACATGATTACCATCGCACTCAATCTACCACACCACTCTACTATTGTGGAGCTGCAACACTACGCCCTGGAGATCGCCGAGCAGCTGACCAAGTATTGGATATTGGACTCGCAAAGCCCGCTCTACCGCTCTTTGCTGGCCCAAGTCGACTCAGACGACCGTGGCCGCATCATCACATCGTTGAGAGCACTTGCGCGGATAGCAATGAACCTGGAGGCTACCAACAAGCTTTCGGACGTGCCAATCAAGACTCTCAAGTCGATATGCGACTGGCTGTTGGTAGAAGATGAAGACCTCCGCATAGCATGCCTGGACTTCCTCTATCTGTTCACTGGATTCCCTGATAACGTCGAGAAGCTTGTACACGAAGTTGACATCGAAGGTGTGATAAAGCAGCTAGTCCGACTACTACAGTACGGTGCGGTAGCCTACGAGGAACGAAGAAGTACCGCGAAGACTGCGAAGACCTCCGCGCCGCCAGAGAATGCGCCGAAGCTGTCGTCTGCTATCATAGATCATCTAGTGACTCTCGATGAGCCAGAACGGAGTTCACAGTGGCTGAAGACGTGTTTCGAAGAGGACACAACAGGCGAGATCACACAGATCCAGTTGTGGTCAGCATACAACGCCGCCTTCTCGGAGCACATGACGAACAACCCAGCCAACTTCAAAGCGCTTATGCCAGCAAAGGACTTCATCACCAACGTCTCAACGACGTTTGGCGGTGCTTCCGCTCAGGTGTTGACCGTGGGTGGGCAGCCAAAGTATACCATAAGAGGTATACGGCCACGATCCGTACCAGTCGACCCAAGCACCAAGAGGCCGTACATGCGATGCTGCTGGCATCCGCCGAGCCTGCTCAACGGACATGCTGACTCGAAACATTCGACTGCGAACATCGAGTGCGGCGAGTTCGCTTCCGGTGCTCGCTCCATGTGGGAGCACGTTGTCAGTGTCCATCTCCAAGTTCCTCGCGACCAGGAGACCGGACAGTGGTTGCTCGAGCCCAAGCTAGACATCAAGGACATTATGGAGATCGAGAACGGTTCTGCCACCGCGGCGACGAAATACTACTGTCACTGGGGTGGCTGCACACGATTTTCGCCTGACGGCACAGAATCTGCGTTCGAAGCTGGACAACATGTCAAGACGCATTTGCCTGATACCAGCATCAAGCATGCCATACATGCAAAACACAACCGCACGCCTTCGGAGTCACGGCCCTTGACTTCATCTACACAAGGACGGCATGAAAATTCCCAGCCTCAATCTGCACAGCCTGCTGGACTAGGCAGCTTGGGCATGGGCGGACGACACCAAAGTTCGTCGAACACTTCTGCGAGTAGATACGGCGGAGGTCGAGATGATGCAGCAGGAGCGCAAGCAGCACCCAACTTCCGCTACTACAACACTGCGACTGATGATACCAACGACGCCGCTGGTCTTCCTTTGTCCGCCGTTCTTGTCCTTCGTAACCTCGCTCGCCAACTCAACAAGATCCCGCCACCGACTTCTGTCATCGATGTCACTTCTCCATCATCTCCGGTTCACAAGCGGACGTTCAGTGCCAGCGAAGGTAGTCCCGAAGCCGCGAGACGAGCCACAGCTGGTGCCAAGAAGCCACGTCTCAGTGATGCGGCAGCGGAGCAAAGACGAGAGAACGAAGAGAAGGAGGAAGAAGAGGCGAAGAACGCCGGATGGGTGCCCCGTATCTTCGCTCCCCTGCGAGACCAGATTGCCTTCACGGCCAGTCATAATCTTACTCTGAGGAATTACATTGTGGGGCTACTTAAGGCCGTCGCTGAAGGTGGTGGCTAGGTGTAATGTGCTTGCAAGATATTGTTTTACAGAATGGCGTTGATGAGCCTACAAAAGAGCGCTTGCTTTTTGACTGTACGAGCGATAGGGTGTGTTTGGAGTTTATACGTGTACGCAAGGGACTGTACACTTAGATATCTTACTAGTTCTATGACACCGCACGACTCAGGTATGGGTCGGGTTTGTGTATGCTTACTACCTGTTACTTTCAACGAGTCTACATCCTCAACCTTCTTAGTACCGTCATCTCGTGTCACGACTTACTTGGCGTTCGCGCCCCATTTAGGCGACCGAGATATTTCATATTCTAGATGGAGGATAACTTGTATTTTCACATTTGAAGTAGAGCTGACATGAAATTCGACCTGACCTGCAGCTTATGACCCTTAGGTCTCTCGAACAGTGGATGATAAATGTCCCAACTGCGATAAGAGCCTCACAATATTCAAGCGTTGAGCACGTGGCTGACGGCACTGTACACAAGGGAAAAGCCGAACATGTATAGAGATAATAAGCTTTACCTTGAAGCTTACAATAGCTTCTAACAAAGAAACTTACAAAGACTAATAGTATTGTAGACTTCTAGATTCCTAATTGATATTTACATAAATCTTATTACGCTTTATTGTAGTAGGAAGAAGTACCCTGCTCTAAGAAGATGTTGAGTTTCTCTCTTTGATGTAGTGACGGGCTTTTGTATGCGCTGACATTGCCGCGGCTGATTCCTCTGTGCATCATGTCCTCAGATTCGAGGGGAAGGAGCATGACATCTTTCAACCATTCGAAATGGACTCTAGCAGATGGATCCAAGAAGGCTAAAAGGCATGCTGAGAGCTTGACGGTAGGACAAGGTGCGGCTTCGATCGGGTTTAAATAAGGAAACGGTGATGCTGAGCACGACTAAGCCCGTAAAATTGCTTCATAGTGCTTCACTGCATGTAGGCGTTTCTCGGCGGGCTGGGTGTTTTGGCGGCAGATGCATGGAGCCTAATCAGTACGATGTTTGTTTGGAGGAAAGTGAGGTGCCGCTGGCCGCTGTAGATGAGAAATTCACACGTTCTGAAAGACATTGTGTGGAGTAAGATTGAATAGGAAGTTTAGTTCGGTACCCGGATACCGCTCTCTTCTTGCGCATCTTACCCATGCCTGCTCAATATGGCGCCTCTATATGGTTCTGACGTTCGTGAGAGTTGCGATTAGAGGCCAGCTAGATAATGAAAGAGGGGGCGTATCCAGATAGTGTCGCATGCCGCGAGAGCATTCGCTCACCATACGCTCGCGTGCGACCTGGGTCAGCCGGAGAAGGGGGGTCATACGTCTGCGATGATTGAAGGCAACATTGGTTCACATCCCGTAGTCAATTCCTTCTCTTGCTTCTTTGTATAAATATCTTCCATAAAAAAAACATCGAGAAGGCTCGACATAGATTTCGTGTTAAATATAGAAGGTTCCGGGTATAGAGCCGCCAACCGCTTGCACAACTCAAAATGGGAGACTACACCGGTATGTACTTTTTCTCTAAAAACTTCCGTATCTTCCAGATTTCGCATGCGCAACCGAGATACGTGCAAAAGAGGCATCAAGAGCTTTCAAACTCTATGGTTCAACTCAGACTTTATACATGCACCCATCTCTGTCGCGTCACCCTAGCGCAGATCCTCCACACAAGGATCAGTCCCTTACGGGCCTTACCAGCATGCAAATCTCACACCACCATCCGCAAATATGACACCACTAATCAGTCCACTTTACCACAGATCCCCTCGACCACATCCTAGCTGGCAACCTCGCCTACCAAAAACGCACTACCGCATGCGATCCCAACGCCTTCACGCTCCTCGCCCAAGGCCAGGCACCTGAGATTCTGTGGATCGGCTGCGCAGATAGCCGCATCCCAGAAACGACTGTGTGTCACTGCAAGCCGGGAGAGATATTTGTCCATCGCAATATCGCGAATACGGTGCATGCGGATGATCTGAATGCTGCTAGTGTAGTCGAATATGCGGTCACACATCTGAAAGTCAATAGAGTCGTGGTATGCGGGCATACAAAATGCGGAGGTGCAAATGCAGCGTTGAGCGATGCGGATTTGGGCACGACGCTGAATACATGGTTACATCCGGTCCGAGAGTGAGTTTGTCTTCCTTTCTCCTGCAAGCGTGGTTTGAAGTGGAGGTAGTGGCGCGAACAGGTGTTCGCAGGATCAGGATGCTTGAATGCTACTGACATGGACCCACATAGGCTCCGTCGTCAGAACAAAGTCGAGTTAGAGGAATTGCCGAATGACGATGCGCGGTCAGCTCGTGTTGCAGAGCTCAACGTTCAGCAGTCTATTGATGTATTGAAGCAGCATCCTGCTATCAAGAGGGCTATCGCTGAGCGAGGCTTGTCGCTTCACGGTCTCATCTACGACATTGGTGCTGGACAGCTGAAGATCTTGGAGGAGGCAGGTGGTAGAAAGGCAGACAGTCTTCGGTGTCTGACTAAGGGGGCTTGAGGGCCACCATGTAGATGTCGGCTACATATGGGTTTCTAGATGCAGACTCCATGTTCATGTCTGCTTTGTGTTAGAGCTTACAGTGGCGGGTTTACAGCGTTTGGCGATGTCATGGGAACTGCGTAGTGCTCTAGATAATAAGTGGCTCTATTTGAGAGTTTCTCTTTGGTTTGATGATATTATGAAGAACTGCTTTTGTTTTATTCAACAGAGAAGGCAACAATTGTAACGAAACTAAGCTTTCGGATGTCAGTCTGCAGTATAGAATACATAGGGATGGATACAATACTCTGTTTCGGTGGTTCCAATTGCGACAGTATCATCGATATGCTCAGAAACCCTCTTTATCTTCAAAATATTTTCGCGTCTCATACACCGCCATAAAAGGAATGACGAACACCGGATGCACTGCTCTCAAAGCATCGGCCTCGTCCCAAACGACATCCTCACCATCGTAACGTCCCTCTGTCTTCCAGTGGAAAGGCGCGCCGTAGTTGCCGGTACCCAAAGTCTTGTTTACGTTTTCGTCGTAGACATACTTGTGCTGTGCTGCACTGAGTCCAGCCAAATTGTAACATGTGTGGTATGCGTCAGGGCCCTTTCCAGGCTTATCCCTTAAGCCGCCCTTCTTCTCTTGACATGCGGCTAGGATGTAACGTCCAAGTGCTCCCCGATTCCAGAGTCCTTTAGTAGTTGCGGCCTCGACAATGGACCAACAGCCTCCGACCCACTGAGAGTAGCAGCCGTCAACGAGCTTGTTTGTGCGACCGTTGTATCCACCTTCTGGTGTACATTGCCGTGCTGACAACCAATAGATCAAAAGATTGACGTCCAGGTACTTGTGTAATGTCTCCTTTGGTGGTCCGAGTACAGCAAGGCATCCCAGGCCGCAGAATGCGTAGGCTCCATGGGCCTCATTACCAGGCGTCGCTGAGATACCGCCGTCCCAAGATTGGCATTTCGAAATCCAATCGCCGAGGCCGTCTGTGAAGTTGGTAAAGCCTTGTTTACGTACTGGTGCATCAGGAGGGAGCTCAAGAGGGAGGTTGGTAAGAGACAGCACGACCATGGCGCAGAAGGCGCCTCGGATGTCTTCCTCGCCGCCCTGGCACATGGTAAAACCTCCGTCGGCCTGCTTCATCCTGCCCAGAAAATGCCAGAGAGCTTTGCGATTGATGGTGTCGTACGCCTGGGCCCCACCGACTGTGGCGAGTGACAGTACTGCAGCATACGTGCAAGCAAGATGAGCATACTGGCCATAGCCACCCCCAAATCCTCCGTCTGGATGTTGAGCCAGAGAAAACGTATGCGGTACTCTATGCAACGTTAGAAAATGTGCTACCAAACTCGTATGTCGTGCAGATCTTGGAGATGGAGCATTCTTGGATTGGATGACCTACGTTTTGTCGTAGCTAGTTATGTCAGAGCCCATCGCGGTCAAGCCTTGCAAAGACCAGTACAAGAGCCATGGTCGTGCAGCGTCCAATCCAGCAGCGCGTGCTGGATAATCACCAAGCTGTCCTCTCAAGAAGTCATCGTGTTTTGGTCGTTGCAAGTTTGGTATGCCGAAAGTATTCAATGAAAAATCGTTCGGGTTGCCCTCCAAATAAGGTAAGATATTTTTGGCCGTTTCATAATCGGTCTCTGACGTTTCCGTCACGAGTGAATCTTTGATCGGTACCCTGATACTCTCTAGGTAAGCGATGTTTGCTTGCTCTTCCTCAGTAGCAGTCCCCATATCCTCGTAATCGCTTCCAAGCTCTTCGTCTGAAAGCTCTTCAATTCGTTCTGACCCGGGGATAATTTCCTGCAAACGGGAAGAAGGGGCCTGAGCGGAAGGACGTAATGGCATGGCCATCTTCTTTACATGTACGTTGTGGCGTCTGGACTTAGTTGGTACGCGACTGGGCATCTATCTGTGAGTGGCTGGCGGGGAGAATGGATCCAGGGCTTTCTTGCAAGGGTGCTTAGTATTGTTCGAGTACGGTGCAGCCGCCAGATACAGTATAGATGTCACAACTCGTGCTCGTATAGCGTGACCATCATAGGTGAACTCAAGGACTGCCCTCTGCGTTTGTTGCAAATGCTACAGTCAAGGGAAAGAGTGGAGCACGTGGGGAGTAATCAGATTGAGTACTAGCTGGCTTGGCAGTTCTGCTATCGATAGTGAACCATCCCAGAATCCACCGACACACAACTTTCAATCCGACGAACGCACACCAGCCATGCCCGCAAGCTCCTCGCCGAGCGCCTCACCAGAAAGTTTCAGGGGACTTGACTCCTGTAAAACGAACAACATGCGCGTCCAGTCAGTCTTGCTGTGGTTGATCCATTGGTGCATAGTGCCGCGCTGAATACAAACGTCCCCGCGCTTCATCAACCGCTTCTCCCCGCTATCGAGCAGACATTCGACCTCGCCCTCGAGTACACATCCGTAGTCCAAGCTCACAGTCCGGTGCATCGTGCATTCTGTGCTTGGGGGAATATCGACATGGCGGAGGACTGTGCCACCGGAGACGACGAGGCCCGGGGCATCCTTGAGATAATTGCCGTAGACATCGAGATCCTTGTCGCCGTTCATATCGACGGGGAAGCCTTTCGTGGTGAAGCTGAGGGCGAACGCAATGCCGTCATCGTTGGCTTTCATCTTGCTTTCCTCATTGAAGGCGGCGCTGAAGACTGCTTTGCCCTTGTCGTCATGAGTAGTGATGTAACGATGGATCTTGGGAAGTGCGCCAATGTGTGCCATATTGTAGGTCTTTTGGATTGCTGTGAAGTTTGCGTGTGATATTGGAGTGATGTTGAGAATGAAATCTAGGTAATCACAAAACCTGACACGTACTTCCTATCTCAACCAAGATGGAAGTGACAGGTGCTGGATGATGTGTTGTCATGCCCCACGAAGAGTCTCACATATAATGCTACACTCTCAGTCTGCGTTATACAATTACGGGAGATGCGCGTGGAGCCGAAGGCCGGATGTGGGCCCACAGATCTAACTTCCCGTCACTACCGTACTCCGCGATCTACGACCCTGAATGAGCTCCATTGCTTTCACAATAGCCTGAGATATAGAGTTTCGTATTGCTGAAGTCCGGGGTCCGATATGTTCAAGGCGTGGCTATATTGCCGCCACATCGTATATACACAACCATCGGCATCTGCGACGTCAGCAAGCTAACGGCAACAGCGAGCGCAAGCAGTTACCGGACAATCAGCTGGAGTTCTGGCATTGTATGCACACAGTCAAAACACCTTCGACGCTACTTCCGCTGGAGGTGGCAGTCAAGTATAATCCCATGGTTGAAGATACATTATCTTATGCCACTGTGAGACCTTCACGAACATTTCCTGTTCATTGCTTCTCATCTGTTTGACCTTGTGCAGAGGTTTGCATCGATTGAAGTAGGACGTGGCTCAAAGAACATCCGCTCGGCAACGCCCAAGGTGATACCGTGAAACACGTGCGATGATAGGGAGCGTAGAATACTTGATCCTCCTTGGATATGAAAGTCTTCTGCTTGTACTGATGCAGGCCAATTCTTTGACCGGAGCGACATTACACAATGTCGTGACTGTGGGGTAGCTGCGTAACAGATACTCCCTGCACTGGAACAATAACCGAGCAATGCGTTCCACGACGAGGTTGGACACGTTGTAATGGGTTGCGCGAACCATGGACTGGTAATATCTGATGGACTGTGGTGTGTGATGGGTGAACCAGATTCTGGCTACCGTCGTTCGGAGGGAAAGAGTATTCAGCGAACTGCGACTGCCCTCACCAAACATTGTCGCCACTGCTACTTTCCCAGTCTCACTTTACGACTTCTTATCGTACTCACCACCAATTTCTTGGACCATTGCCCTTATCCTCTCCGCTTCCACTGCATGGCTCTTTCCATCTACTTCTACTGCATGGCGCTACCTGCGCGGTCTCACACCCATCGCCATTCCTAGTGCTACACTCTGGCACCCCGTGACGAGGGAGCATGCATCCCACAGAGTAAACCAGATGCATTGCCCAATCTCTTCAGCTCTCAAGTTGGAAAGCGCTCCAGAGATCAGCCGCTTGCATCTGACATGCGCTGCGGGGGTCCCCCCGGGTCCTCTCGTCTTCTTCTTCGTGCTCTTCACGACGAACAACTCAACCCCAGTCAATAGAAAAAGATGTTGCTCGCGTCATACTAGACCTAACAGGCGGCCGTCTTTCGCCTACAGTACACTAGCCACTATGTAGGACAAAGGAAAACGTCAGCAACGCCGCCCGGTGGTACAACGCTATCTATCCCCATGACTTGGGATGATGGTGGCTTGCGCAGCTACTGATCCCTCGTAGATAGGATGCGACTGTACAGCACGATGCGGTGTGCACCAGAATCTGGAAGCGTCTTCAAGACGTGAAGAATTGTTGTACTACGACATGCCTCAAACAGTGGCAAAACGAAACAGACGACAGAGATAGTCACGAGTATCGTAGACGGATCTCGGCATGCCACAGCATGAGTGACACCAATGTAATACGCCCACCAGTAAGGACCAGGGTACTATCCAGTCAGGCTGTCGCTGCTCAAAGGCGAAGCATGACAGATGGCAATACCTGAAACGGCTGCCATGGACGAGAATCTGGATGCAAGGCAGGGCGCTCAGTAGCACGATCGGAAGCGATGTTACGCAGAAGGCGCTGCTCGACATTACAGGGTAGCGGCAACGCTTGCCAGCGCGAGGAACCGCCGGAGAGCGGGTTCAGCGCGTGGAGGCAGGTCTGGCGCGCATGCAATGAATGGCCGAGGGCTCAAGAATGTATGATGACGGCAGGACGATTTGCGAGGCGTCTTCGGACGTGTCGGTGAGTCTGGACGTCGACGGCGAAGTGCCGTTATAGAGTCGCAGGCCGGGTCATGCCAGTGAGGCAAATACGACACCCCTGGACGGTCAACCATTTCTCGCGGTCTATATTCTTAGATCCACCGACGGGCGCCAGTAGCGCACGCCGGTTCGCCTGGCTGCATGTCGAACAACTCGTTCGAGGTGAAGGTCGATGATCGAGCACGGCCGTGAGGGGAGAGATAGCACTCAAGCGTCGAGTATAGGCTGTCTTTGCTTCTTGCGGCATCCCCAACGCTCCCCTCCACACCCTGATCCTACAAGACCCCGAGTCTAACGCTTATCGGCGTTATCGTAGGAGGGGTCATCTCTCTCGGTAGGCGACACCTGTGCCGAGAGAAGTACGGTATTGCGACACACTTGCCTGCATCGTCGTCTCACTGGCTGCTGCAGGGTGAGGCGTCAGCTTGCGTGGGTTGGTTAGCCAGACGACAGCCAGACCGAACAGCGGCGCTGGTCAAGTGGTCTAACCAGGAGGCAGCACAGAGGTGGAGCGCCTCGGCGGGCGAACACAATTCAGTTCTCTCGTCGCTCAACGATCTGCCCACTAGAGGCGCCTCTCCACGATAGTTGAGCACCCTCTCGCTACCCGCACACCACCGACAGCGCCCGTCTGGGAACCCTCGCGCAGGTCGACGCTGGTCAGGGTTTTCTTTGACCTCGATTGCGAATCGCGCGGTCCGCTGCAGCGCTTCTGGCGCTATCCTAACCAAGTGTAGGACTAGACGAGCCACTGGTGTGTGGGGCTGGGACTTGCATACAAAAAGCGGTGTACGGGTCTTGGCATCATCCGCCTACACTCTGGTCGGCCCATCGCCCGTCCGCTTACCCTCACCGCTTACTATCAGCTCGAAGAGGCTGAGAACACTCGAACCCATTTTCACTCTCCGTGCAAACATGGAGAACCAACACATCGACTTCGACGGGGCCATCTACGGTGTAGACGGTGCCTTTGACCCATCCTTCGACCCGAACCGACAAACCTACAACTTCTCACAGACGTGGCCGCTGCCAATCTCGCCGGGAACCATGACACAGCAACAACAACACCACGATGGCAGCCAGCAGCACCAGCAGCAGCAACATCAGCACCCGCACCAGCAGCAGCGACGCCTCAACAACGCAGCCGCGTCTACCGCGCACAACTCACACCCGAGTACCACGAGCATTGCTCCTCTCCACATGGGCCTCGGCTTTCCCGCGGGCATGCAACCGATGAACCCCATGCTCGCAACTTGGATGAACATCAACACAGATGGTTTTGCACAGGATAGCTTTGGACAGGGCTCAATGGGAATGGGCGCAGGATACAGCACATACGGAGGACCATTGGAGACTTCGCCTGTCGAGTTCGGCATTAACTCGCACATGATGAACTCTATGTCTATGGCACCCATGAACTTCATGACTACAGCCAGCATGGACGGATTGCCTACCACACTGACCACTGCACCCTTCCAGATGGCAGACTTCCAGCACGAGTTCACGCATCTCGGAAACGCGCCCGGCGAGTACACCGCTCACTCGAACGCGCCCACCGCCAGCGTTGGCACGGGCTCACCCGGCGAGAACTGGATGGAAATCCGTTCGCTCTCCAGCAGCGACAATGGCTGGGTCGACGTTGGCCTCGGACACGGTCACCGCAACTCCTACGACTACTCCGATAGTTCTGCCATCATTTTCAACCCAGCCCAGTCACTCCACATCCGCACTGGCTCCGACTCGTCAAATTCGAACCAATCAGACGTGCCACGATCCGCCCACTCCTTCAGCAGTTTTGAGGAGATACAGTTCCCAATGCACTCGCCTCAATCCGAGACCGATAACCATCTCGAGCTTGTGCACTCGCATCATTCGCACCACTCGCACAGCCACTCGGAAAACTGCAACCACTCGCACGGGCTCCAAATGAGCGATGACTTCGCCAACTACATCTCCCCCACACAGTCCGTCAGCCCTCCCATGGCGCGAGTAGAGCCAATTGTCATAAAACAATCGTCGTCAAACACGGCGTCGCCAACCTCGTCCGCCGTCAGCTCGCCACCGGCTCGCCGCAGGAAGTCTCCTGCAACAGCGACGGGATCGAAGCCTGCAAAGACCATTGTCAAGAAGACACCCGCTCACACCACGAAGAAGGACGCAACTGGCGAGAAGCGCGTCGGAAGGAGACGGGGACCTCTCAGGCCCGACCAGCGACAACAGGCTCACGAGATCCGCAAGCTTCGCGCATGCCTGAGGTGTAAGTTCCTCAAGAAGACTTGTGACAAGGGCGACCCGTGCGCCGGTTGCCAGCCTTCCCACGCGCGTCTCTGGCAGGTCCCGTGCACACGCATTGACATCAAGGACATTGCGTACTTCATGAAGGACTGGAAGGCCGACTACGAGCGTCACGTCAGCCTTGGCTTCTCCATCGGTAACATCAAGGGTTTCTCGACATCAGAGCGTCTGATCTACGTTACCCACGGCTATGGCCACTACCTTCCCATCATGGCCCGCGATGTCTACGTCCGTGACGAGAAGTGCTTCGGTGTCGACTGGCACGAGACCCTCAACGGTCTCCATTTCGAGATCAACACCGCCAAGCTGTCCGCCGGTATGGAGGGCATCTCACGCGCTATGCTCTCTGACTACCTTGACCGCCACATCGACGGTGGTTTCGAGCAGTTCGTTGATGAGTACTTTGAGGGCACCTACTTCGTCACCGAGTTGTTGAAGACTGCCTACCGTTTCTACTGCCGCGAGAAGCTTCCCGTCATCCGCAAGGCGCTCAAGCTCGTCCTTGCCTACAACCTGACTCTCCACGTTACCATGATTGAGGGTCTCGGTGACGAGGACAACACGCCTGGTAAGGTCGAGGACCAACAGTCCAAGTTCTCTGGCAAGACCATCGCGCCTGTCATGATCAACTTCCAGGTCAAGTGTGCTCTTGCAGACATGTGGCGTGAGCTGCAGAAGGATGTCCTTGAGGAGCTGTCTTCCCTCTACCAGTCGGTCTACAGTGGCGACAAGCTGAAGAACTGGCCTACCATCTTCATGCTCGCTGCCATCCTTCTCGCAGTCTGGGAGCTGATTCAGTTCGACTGCAACTACCGTGTCCCTGACCTCGGTGCCGTCAACAAGTTCTGTGGCGAGATGGAGGGCACACCGGTTGGTGTCATTGTTGGTCTCTTCTCGGCCATCTCCCAGAAGCTCCCCTCCTTCACTGAGTGGGATTCGAGGAAACACCACCACCTGCTCAACTCGAACCCGGCTGTCTGCGATGCCATGACCGAGGTTCGCGCGCACGTCACTAAATATGGTAAGCACAGTCCGCCTCTACTTAGTCTCAACATGCTAACAACAATCCTAGAAACGTACCTCCGTTCAAGAAGTGACTGCAAGTTCGACCGTACCGACTTCGACTCATTGTCGAACAAGTTCCTCTCGAAGCTTGTCATCAGGGCCAACTAAGGCACTGCCACTACTACTTAATCATCAGGCTGCATATTCTCTTCACGACCTATCCTTTACGCGCGACTCATCCCCGACAACCACCCAGCAGCTTGTTTTCACGGCACACCCCATATACATAGAACGATCACGACTCATGTGTCCGATGTTTGCACAACAACGGCTGACGACCCCAACTAAACGATGAACGATCTTGCTGCATTTTCCTGCGATTCCCCGGTGTCCTATGGATGCCATGTTTCCCGCGATCCCTCTACGATCAACGATACAGCTTTCGGCTTCCATAACTCCTAACTACATCACACTCATTCCCGGCGACACCGGACCAATTCTTCTATAAAATGAACTCATACGACTTTTATTGACCTTCTTGACCGAGACGGCTGACGTATGATCTACGACAACGATCACGACTACTTGATTTTACATGAGCAAGCAGTACGAGCGAGCGAGCGAGCAGAACCGCGGAGTGAGTTCCGTGTGTTCTCTGGATTGTTTTTGTTTACTTATTTCCTTTTGGAACTGTTGGAGGGGTCCCTGGTATGGTGTCGCACTCCAACACTCTGTGTTGTTGACGTTCAATCCATGTCACAACCTCTCGAGCAACAAATAACCTCTTTTCATCTTCTTGACGATTGTGTTACTGGCATAGCGAGCGAGCAGGCTTTCTTTCTTTCCTTGACTCGAGGCTTCGAACATACTCCTCCAGCTCTGGCACAAACTTTGGTTTGTGCTTGACTGTGAGTGAGGCGGATTTCTTTATTACTGAAAACAGAGTATGTATCTATCATCTATTTTGCTAGGGAAGCAAAATAAAAACTGGGAATTATCATTATTGCTATCAGACTACACTGATGATCTGGCATTCTCGTGACTCGGATGTAGATGTGAGGCTGGACTGTGTGAGTCAGTTACGGCTCGACTCCCAGCCTCCAGACCGACAAAATCTCTACCCAACCTCATCTCCGTGCCTGCATCGCCAACCCCTCCCGAACCCCACTTCCCTAAAACAGCATCAAATCTACAGAATATACAGTACAGCAACTCGTGTTTCACCTACCATGCAAGACGTTTTTGCCGGCCGACATTGCGGCTGAACCCCGGCAAGAAGGAAAAAAGAGCACCGGACCTCACCGCTCTTCTTGCCCCTCGTGTCCGATACAACCCGCGTCCTCAAACTCGTCGTCGCAAGCTCTGGCAGAACAGGTTTGTTGTTTTTGCACCAGGTCCTGGAGCGAGAAGCATGATCTACCGGCTTGTGTCGATCACGATCACGCCCATAGCTAGCCGATCCGTCAACGGGTCATGAAGGTGCCTAGGCGAGGCCTTTGAAGACGGGATGGGCCTGTTATTGATAGTGCATGTGTTGTACAGTCCAGAGGTCAGTCGTAAGCTCGCAGACAGGCGTATGCTTGCGATGGCATGTCCATAGCAGTAAGGTGTAGTCGTAGTGTAGGGCTAGGGTTAACGCGGGGTTTGGTAGTATGTTGTGGCGTGTGGGTGATCCATACTCACCGGAAGGGAACTCATCTCGATCTCCCAAACGCACCTTTCACGGTGTACGTTCCTATCGCTCGGTCTTCGTAGCCGATACATTCACGACCGATTTAGCCACATCTCAACGTTTCATGCACGATATCCGGTACACTACTACGCCCTATCCACCTCGCTACCTCTTTGGAGTACATGTAAAATTACCCGTCCTGCACCCTTCTACCCGCCCCATACCAGTTACCAGAGACTTGAGTTTCCCGTATTTCCAGCTACCAAACCCTCCTCCTCCCCTAGAAGCAGCTAGAAGACCGCAGCCCACGGAGTGAAGACGCCACTGTGGGGCCAACAGGAAAAAGCAACATTATATCCTGTATGCGTTGTACAAAAAACGCCAAACCGGTTACAGATGTGCATGCATGCGTCGTTCGAGTACGTGCATGGTCTCAACGGCTTTTTCGTCTCGTCTCGAGATAGGCTGGCTCTACCCATTGGCATATGCATGCCCTCCAAGGTTGGATGAACTAGTGGCGTATACATGTGTGTGTGTGTGTGTGGGAGGTAGGGCGAGTAGGTGATGCATGTATGGGATTTGTAATGCCCATTGTGATGGAAATGGAGGTGTGTTGAGAAAGTCGGAGTTGCTTTTGCGTCTTCTGTTGAACAGGCGTTTGGTAAGGCGGTGAGGTGGGTCTTGAGTAGAGGTTTCGTAATGTTGTTGCTGTTGAGTTGAGTCTTAGGAGGTGTCAATCTGATTGTGGGTAAGTGTTGAAACGAGACACATTGATATGAGGATGAAACATTGCATTCATGTTGTGAGCATATCCAATTTGCTACTGCGTTTCATAGGAAGGACTACAAGCTCTCACTGTATTACATTGCGTTACTCAAGTGCCAGACTTGCCAACAATCGAGCCAATCAATCTGAGCACCCCTGATTGAATTGGTTTGACCTTGATAGTGATTTGGCTTGATTGATGAGATCAATCGATCAAAAACGCTTAGAATGAATGGCTTGATTGATTAGATTGATAGTGTTACAATTGCCTAATTAGGCAACTGCTAAGCTTGTTTTGTAGATTGGAGCTGAGCTGAAGCTGCTGTAGGCGCACGGGGAGCTGTATCGTGGTGTTGAGGATAGAGTCTCCAGCCAACGTCGTTGGCCAAAGATAACTACAACTCCAGAAAATTATCACGATACCACTCCTACGGCAAATCCAAAAACCTCACGCTCGGGCTGAGTCCGATCAATCTGATCAATCAATCTGGCAGTTTTGAGCTTGATTGACTACTATCTTACGATATGCTGGATTGGCTTGGCTTGCAATACAAATTTTCACTGCTTGATTGATCAGATTGATCTGGATTTATTGTTGACAAGTCTGTCAAGTGCGTTGTGGAATCTGCTCAGGGTATAACACCAATCTCCAGTCCTTAAGAGTGAAGCACCCATCACGCATGCTTCCCAACGACTCTCGAGCCTTCTGGTAGTACTTCAGATCATCATTACATGTATTTTGTGGCTATCTTGTACAACTGCTTGTTATCACCGTTTAGAAGCCCTGCCTGAACTTGGGTGCGTACACTTCCTCAAGGTACTTTGCATCCTCGTCGCTAAGCTTGAAGTTACTGTTCTTCACTGTCTCGTCGATTCTCTCCTTGCTGCTCAATCCGATGATAGGGCACACGCCCTTCTTTATGGTCCAAGCAGTAGCGATACATGCCATGCTAACATTATGCTTCTTCGCAACTTCTTCCACACGCTCAACGATCTTCTTGTCAATGGCATCCTCGCGCTGGTGTACAAGCATGTCGAGGAACTTGTCAGTCTCAGCGCGCTTGGATGATCGGTCTCCCCAGGGTCTTGTGAGGGCGCCTCGTGCGATTGGCGACCAAGGGATGAGGCCGACGCCAGTATCTTGACAGTATGGGATCATCTCTCGCTCTTCCTCGCGGTAGATCAGGTTGTAGTAGTTTTGCATGGAGATGAACTTGTGCCAGCCGTTCTTCTCGGCAATGTTCTGAAGTGTTTGGAATTCCCAAGCGGCCATGGAGCTGGCACCAATGTACCTGGAGGATCGAAGTTAGTAGACGTCTCACATGCATTTTGCGCAGGCACGCTTACCTGACTTTCCCGCTCTCGATGACATCGTTCAGAGCCTTCATGATCTCCTCTCTTGGCGTATCGCGGTCAAGTCGGTGGATCTACATGGGAGATGCGAAGTCAGTGTATATCTCACATATATTTCGTACCGTCACAACTTACCTGTAGAACATCGATGTATGTGCCTAGTCGCTCCACGCTCTTCTCTACCGCGTCGAAAATGTGTTTGCGGCTAAGACCGACTTGATTGACCATATCTCCATCATTGGTTGAGACAGCTGCAATCCCTAAGCTGGGATCTTCTTCGTTGACACCAAAGTAGCATTTTGAGAGGATGACGACCTTGTTTCGTGGGATGTTGTATTGCTTCAGTGCTTTCGCAATGATCTTCTCGGAGATGCCGTGGGAGTAGATGTCGGCCTATTCTATGTTGTAAGCTTGCATTCTTCGTTTAATTGCACTACCTGTGGGATACAATGGTTGGGGTCGTGTGGCTTACAGTATCCCATGTGTTGATACCAGACTTGTATGCATGCTCGAGCAGTGGCAAGCTCTCAGCCTCGTTCAAGACCCATGGCTGCCACTCGGTCGAGCCGAAACTCATCGCACCAAGGATGACCTTTGAGACCTTAAGGCCAGACTTGCCCAAGCTTGATTTCTGTCAGCACCGTCGTTGCTATCACGAATCAAAGCTCAGGAATCGGGACGAGCGTACTTGACGTATTGCATCTTCTGGTCGGCCATTGTTCCAACTGATAACGCTGTGATAGGATATTTCGTTTATATTGGTAGCTCGTCGAACGGTAGTTCGTTGTATGTTTGTACGGCGGAATGTGATTCTTATATGTGTAGCTGCGGAAGCGACGGAGATTGCTAGAAAGACCGCGGGATGTGCGCGGCTTTGTAAGATCGGAGTGTCAAGCTAATCGGTGGGCCCAAAAGTGGTCTCACCGATTCTTACCTGTGGATTGACAGCTGTCGCCTATATAGTTTATGGAGATATTTGATGGAGTTAGCGGAGATATTGGCAGTGGCGTCACATGGAGTGGGGTTGTCGGAAATGAGCCGCGGTAGACGAGTGTCATGGCTTCAGCATAACCGGACCCCTGCTACACATCAAGTTGTTGGTGATGTGTTGAGCACCGAGATGATGCTCTCGACTGTCCGTGGTTGTAGTGCTGAAGGTTAATATCAACGCAACCAGACAAAACATCACCACAGCGACGACACAACGAGAACGATGATATTGAGAGAACTCTCAGCCCGTAGGCATGCTTGAATGCATTGTTAGGCTTTAGTAGCCGTCTTAAGAACTATGAACAAAACCGACCAGATCGCAGTCCGCAGACCAGATCATCCTGTAAACGCCGTGCAGAACTATCTTCAACCATCATAACCGTCAGCGCACCTATTGTCCGCCACGAAGACGGAGCACCAAGTGGAGAGTAGACTCCTTCTGGATGTTGTAGTCTGAGAGCGTTCGGCCGTCTTCCAGCTGCTTACCAGCGAAGATGAGACGCTGCTGGTCCGGAGGAATACCCTCCTTGTCCTGGATCTTGGACTTTACATTGTCGATCGTGTCGCTGGACTCGACTTCCAATGTAATAGTCTTTCCGGTAAGAGTCTTGACGAAGATCTGCATACCACCACGGAGACGAAGCACCAAGTGAAGTGTAGACTCCTTTTGGATGTTGTAGTCAGAAAGAGTACGGCCGTCTTCCAACTGCTTTCCGGCGAAGATGAGACGCTGTTGGTCCGGAGGGATACCCTCCTTGTCCTGAATCTTCGACTTGACGTTGTCAATAGTGTCGCTTGATTCCACCTCGAGCGTGATGGTTTTGCCAGTCAGGGTCTTGACGAAGATTTGCATACCACCGCGCAGGCGGAGGACAAGGTGCAGTGTGGACTCCTTCTGAATGTTGTAGTCGGACAGGGTGCGGCCGTCCTCGAGTTGCTTTCCGGCGAAGATAAGGCGTTGCTGATCCGGAGGGATGCCCTCCTTGTCTTGGATCTTTGACTTGACGTTGTCGATGGTGTCGGATGACTCAACCTCAAGAGTGATGGTCTTGCCGGTCACTGGAAGCAGTATTAGTAGCTGTTTGGGTCGTAGCGGCGGTGTGGCAACTTACAAGTCTTGACGAAGATTTGCATACCACCACGCAGGCGGAGGACAAGGTGCAGTGTGGACTCCTTCTGGATGTTGTAGTCGGACAGGGTGCGACCATCCTCAAGCTGCTTGCCGGCGAAGATCAAGCGCTGTTGGTCTGGGGGAATGCCCTCCTTGTCCTGGATCTTGCTCTTGACATTGTCGATAGTGTCGGAGGACTCAACCTCGAGGGTAATGGTCTTTCCGGTGACTGTGAAGGTGTTAGCAGCTGAGGCGCAAGCAGGCCATGGCGGTGGCGGTGACTACGTACGGGTCTTGACGAAGATCTGCATGGTTGCGGGTGTGCTGTGTGTATTCGGTAGTTGTTGGTATTCTGAATGTTTCAGAGGGTGAGTGTAGAAGTGGTGTGAGGAGGGAGGAAGAGAAGCAGGCAGAGGCTGGTTTATATGGGAGAGGCTGAGGCAGTGACGGGGTCAAAGGGCGAGTAATGATGCGGCGAACGCCCGTGCGCCAATCAGCGCCTGCGCCCGGGAACATTCCGGGACCTTCCACCGCCACGGCAGGCAACTGTCACTCACTTTGCTATCGACGTTTGCTATTATTCAGCTTGTCTCTTCACGGTGGACTTGACTAATCGTTCGTTGTGTCTCCATTGTGTCTCTCATACCGTCGTGGCCATCATTCACTATGAGTACACCGCGCAGTTCCCCGCCTGGCCCACCGCCCGTTATCGTCTGGAGCCTGGACCACCTTGCGCCGGACATGTGACGTAGACGCCACCCAAGGCAACTGCGCCTTTGCGGTGCTCAACACGGCGCCTCTGCGGCCGAGGACAGTCATCGACAAACCTTGAACAATCGCCATCCGAGTTCACACGCTGCATCGCTACTTATCGCGTCGCTCAGGCCGACATGGTTCAACAGAGTCAACAGAGCATGGATGCGCGATACGACGTCGCGATTACGGACCCGCTTACACGCAGCACCACCCCGCATATACCGGCATGAGCCCGCCCGGCCAAGTAGCCGTCTTCAGTGGCGACTATCGCTTTGGATCGCGTGAGAAAGTCCAACGATGCCAATCCGTTATGCGCCAGTCATGCGAGCCTTCGTGGCAACACAGTCATCCCTATCAGAAGGGCTCTGGCTGCAGAGTGTACCCAATGTTGAAATGCGACAATGCGACCATGGACAGTCTGCGAGCGCATTGCAATAATTCGCATAGTACGGGGACGATCAGGCCAACGGTAAGTGTCAAAGAAGCTGCTAAGACAAACGTCAACAATTAGAGGTGATGTCACAATCGCGTCGCGGGGTAAGCCTCTGCCTTGAACTCAGCGCCGGCATATTGGCCAACTCACCATCACAATATCCACGATAGTTAGGAAGTAACAGTTCTGCAAACACTTCATAAAAACCGAGTCGAGTAATTGCGACATCCAAGCCCACAATGGCGACCCCTACGCTTATCAACCCTTCGTTGACCGCCGCGATATGCTCGCTCGAACACAAAGCCTGGGCAGCTCTGTGTAGTTCTGGCGCCGACCTCGTCCCGCTTCTCTCGAGCAACCCAGTCATGGTCTTTCCGGGTGACCTCATCCTTACTTCGGTGTCCTCTCCAACAGTCCATGCAATGCTGCAAGGTCCCGATTTCAAGCCCTGGAAGTCGTACCAACTCAGTCATGACGAGGTGGTCATATTGGGCAAGGACAGCGCCTTGATCTATTATCGCGTAGAAGCGTCAAGAGACAGCGAGACATTTAGGGCTATATGTTCGAGTGCGTGGGTGCTGGAGGGGCCTACAGATGGCGCGACAGGCGGCTGGAAGATGGCCCATCATCAGCAGACACTGATCTAGGTGCTTAATACTGTCGAAAGATGGAGTTGGAGTATTGGATATCAACTGCACACAGCTGGTCTGTGTAGAACCTAGAATTGTGGATCATCGCAACACGAAGGAAGATAACGAGCTACGAATATTCAATTCAACATACAACTCACATCTACACAATCACTGATAAACACATTTGGAAGCCTACAATAATGACATCTGTCGCAAAGTCACGAGGATGTCTTGACCCCTAAACCCGATACTTGATCAGACAGACATCTCCACATAGCGCGGGCGCATCACTAGCGGCCGTTCAGTGACGTATAGATCTTCCGAAGTTCCGTAGAACATCTTCAAGGGGCCGGCTGCACATGGAAGTCAGTACTCACCAGCCACATTTCTTTTTCAATGAGGATTACTGTCCTCAGGCAACTCGGTCAATCTCTCGCATCAGGACCGTTCCACGGTATCACATCAGCAGCAGCGCCACGCTTCAGCACAATGGCAGTCACCTACGCCGCCGCCGTCAGCACGCCCAACGGTGGGGTCCGACAGCCTCAAATCCAAGCCCGAGCCTGTTCAGACCCGGATCTACGCGCATCCTTTGAGGCAGCGCAAACGCAGCAGCAAGAGCAGACCAAGAAACCCCAACGACCTGGAGCCGGCATCCGCGCAAAGACGAGTGTCCGCGGCTGGAGCACCAAGAAAGAAGGAAAAACTAGCCCAAAGCAAGCTAACAATGAACCCTATGTTGTGGAAGAAAGTCGGCCTTCAGGTCACTACCCTAGGCAGGAGCATAGGCCGAACACGGCGAGCCAAGATGAACAGGTCTACGTCCTTACGCTCAAACTTACAGACTCCCTGGCTAAACCCATGGACGAGATGCGGAATCGGTATTTTCCGAAGCACTTGAATCGCACTGGGGCGCATTTGACGCTCTTTCATGCGTTGCCACATTCGCATATGGATGCGCTGGAGCAGGGGCTCTCGCAGACGGCGACCAGTATGAAGCCGTTTGACGTATCAACGGGCAAACCGTTCCGGATGCGCAAGGGCGTTGGCATCAACGTGGATGAAGGGTACAAGAAGATGAAAGACGTGCATGGAGATTTGCAGTCACAGTGGTCCGCCTTCCTCAGTGAGCAGGACGCAGGTGGTTTCCGACCTCATTGGACGGTCATGAACAAAGTCGATGACGAGCAAAAGGTTGACGGGGCCTTTGCGACGATCAGACAGGAGTTGAGCGAGAGCAACCAGGAGGGGAGAGCTGTGGGACTGGACCTGTGGAGGTATGAGCGCGGGAACTGGATCTTCGCCCGGGAGTATGTGTTTGGCGATGCTTCTGTCAAGACACCGACCAAGGCGCACACGTCGCCGACGGGGGGTAACAGAACCTCGCACATGTCTCTTTCTCCAGAGGACCGGAGCCCTACAGGTGGGCCAGGCAAGAGACCGGGTATGTTTAAGCGGGGCAGTAGCGTAGGCGACGCCCTGAGGTCGATGAGCTTCCGCAAGCGGAGTTGAGCTATGGAGGCATTGCTCTTTGTATATACTGAATGTCTTGGGAGTTTGAGGGTGCTTTTGCTGGATACTGTATGACAGGATATTAGCAGAAGATGTTGTCAAAGTATACTAATGATGTTAATTAAAAAAAAGCCCCCTTCGGATGGCAACTCGGAACCGAAATCTGATGATGCGGGGGAACAGAGTCTGGTACTCGGTATTCCACGCCCATGGTCGTAATGGCCGAGGAGAGTCCCGCTGGTAGCCAATGTCGCCCTCAAACAAGGAAACGCATCACAGCAATAGCTTGCGAGTAATGTTGAGTGGTTGAAAGAAGTAGTGTTCTATTTTATCTACCGTATCCGCCGCTGCGTAAGCGTCATGGGCGCATGATCGTGTGTCAATCTCGCCACGGGAATACGACGCGCGTCGCATAGCCACTGACTTGCAGCAAGAACATCGTGAAGTGAATTTGAGGGGCTGAATGGGAGTACCGTGGATATGGACAGATCTACAATGATCATGTGCACCAGCATTGACGGTGACAGGCGGATTGGCGTTTGTCAAAAGCTTGGTCGTGTCCCCAGAAAGCCGGCGGTCAGCCACAGCTAGCCACATCCCGCTGGTTCCAGGGGCGCGGATAGCTTCCGACCGCCGTGGGGACCGAGGCGTGATCAAAAGATTCTGAAGGCCCGACGCCTCTAATTTCACGGCGCTAGAGGCACGTGGAGGAGGGTGATAAAACTGAGGCAGAGTGACCAGAAATAAAACGGGCGGGTGCTTGCAATCCACCTCGTGATGAGGTTGCAGCCAGTGCATGTTATACGATGCTAGTCTGGCTAGATGCACAGTAACACGATGCTAGAATTAGAAGCGGATAGGCTGAGCGATCAGGAACGGGGCATCTGGCCACAGTGGCTGCAAGGGCTGAGGACGTTAGGACAGTTTAACGAGGGTAGCGGCCGAGGGGTTGCGCATGCGGTGGGTGAAGAAAGGGGAAATCAGGGAGCTAGAAGCCAGGGAGCATTAGCTCCGCTAATTGTGGACGCGAAGTAACCCATATAACCTACAGCTGGCCTCACCACCGAGCTCCTTGACTCTGACCTGCGCTTTCACACTGCTACTGCTGGTGTTGCTTCTTCTTATACTGCACCTATAATCTTCCCTCGCTTGCACCTTCCCGAGACACAACTCTCACTTGTACTTTCTCACACAACACACAGCACACAACACCGCCAACATGAAAGGTACGCACTCAATTGCGCTCCAAAGACACGCCGCTAACAGCCAATGCAGCCATCATTCTCGTCGGAGGGTTCGGTACCCGTCTGAGGCCTCTCGTATGTCTCCCTCGCTGAAGCCCCGCGGTGCCAAAAGCAATTGCAGAACTGACGCCATTCGCAGACCCTCACCTATCCCAAGCCGCTCGTCGAGTTCGCGAACAAGCCCATGATCCAGCACCAGATCGAGGCCCTTGCCGATGCTGGCGTCACAGATGTTGTCCTCGCGGTCAACTACCGCCCGGAGATCATGGCCGAGGCGCTCAAGACCGTAAGTATACTCGTTCAATTGCGATCCAGAGCACACAATAACCCGTTGCGCAGTACGAGAAGCAATACGGCGTCACCATCACATTCTCCGTCGAGACCGAGCCCCTCGGCACCGCCGGTCCCCTCAAGCTCGCTGAGAACGTCCTCGGCAAGGACGACTCGCCCTTCTTCGTCCTCAACGCCGATGTCACATGCGACTACCCCTTCAAGCAGCTCGCCGAGTTCCACAAGCAGCACGGCGACGAGGGAACCATTGTCGTCACAAAGGTCGAGGAGCCGTCCAAGTACGGTGTCGTAGTACACAAGCCTGGCCACGCCTCCAAGATTGACCGTTTCGTCGAGAAGCCCGTCGAGTTCGTCGGCAACCGCATCAACGCCGGTATCTACATTTTGAACACCAGCGTGCTCAAGCGCATTGAGCTCCGCCCTACCTCGATCGAGCAGGAGACTTTCCCTGCCATTGTCAAGGACGGCCTGCTGCACTCGTTCGATCTCGAGGGCTTCTGGATGGACGTTGGACAGCCCAAGGACTTCTTGTCCGGCACCTGTCTCTACCTCTCATCTCTGGCGCGCAGGAACGCCAAGCTGCTCACACCAGCCTCTGAGCCATACGTCTACGGCGGCAACGTCCTGATCGACCCCTCGGCCAAGATTGGCAAGAACTGCCGCATCGGTCCTAATGTCACCATTGGCCCAGATGTTGTCATTGGCGACGGTGTCCGTCTGCAACGCTGTGTGTTGCTCAAGAACAGCCGTGTCAAGGACCACGCCTGGGTCAAGTCGTCTATTGTTGGCTGGAACAGCACCGTCGGCAAGTGGGCGCGTCTCGAGAACATAACAGTTCTCGGCGACGACGTTACCATTGGCGACGAGGTCTACGTCAACGGTGGTTCCGTCCTGCCCCACAAGTCCATCAAGCAGAACGTTGACAGTAAGCAACCATTTACCCATTCTGACTTCATTCACTAACATATACAGCTCCTTCGATCATCATGTAAACGCGAGATACCCGATCGGACAATGTCGACGCAATCCTCTACACCTTTTAATAACGTGTATCTTCTTGTATATTCTGCATACCACCGGCATATAGATTTGCGGTGTTTCCACGGGCGTCTCTCCACTTTTGAGCATGGGGTGATTTACGAACGAAAAGCGTCTGGGCTGGGTTGGGATGCTTTGGTCTCTTGGGTTTAGCGATGGATGGGAATTTGGAAAAGGCGATGCTTCGGCATGACATCAGACAGGTGAAGAAGCACATATGTTGTACTTCAAGTATGAATGCGAAATCTGCAAAGAACGACGATTGAACAATGAGCAAAGAACGATGAGTGAACAATGAGCAAAGAACGATGGTTGAAACAATAAGCTATGGTACACGACATGATCCAAACAATAAGCTACCTCGACCTAACTCACTACAACAAGCTATCTTACGACCTGATTTACTACAACTAGCTATCGTACACGACCTGATTCACTACAATAAGTTACCGTACACCTGATTCACTACTTATTTGTGGCGACCGCAGTTCCACGTCTCACCCTTTGGCACAGTCTTCTGGTGCCCGCACTGGGCGTTCTTCTTCGTCCGACCATTGCACTGCACTTTCTCTATAGTGTTCTCCTTCTCGCGCCTGAGTTGTCTTGGGGTCTTATATGTTGCCTTGCACTTTACTAGCGGTGTCTTGCTCTTCTTGATCCTGCCGTCTACCGTGGTTTTGTGTGTCGGCTTGGACTTTACTGGCGATGTCTTGTCCTTCTTCCCCTTCTTCTTCTTCTCCTTCTTAGGTGTCGGAGTTTTGACGATGGGAGATGTAGGGGGTGATTCCGGATTCTTATCGGACGATCCTGATGACGCTGATGGCGGAGGCGATGACAGCCCTTCTGAATCATCTTTCGTGTCTTCAGTATCTGCTTCAATGTCTGCTTCAGTGTCACCTTCCGCATCCTCAGGCCAGTAAAAAGACGACGTTGTGTCTTCTGGGGGGTGTTCAAAGTGGTCTTTTTTCTTGGGCACATATAAACACTTCCGGGGCTTGCTGTTGCGTGTTGGTGCTGGCGTGCGGGATCGGCTGCCGCGTGTTCGAACAGCAGTGGGTGGAGGGGATGGAGTAGGGGAGCAGAGTGAGGATGGTGGGGATGATAGAGGAGAGGTAGAATTCCACCATTCTGGCATCACTCCGGGAGCGTGGGTGTGCTCTGTTGGTCCTTCTGGTACTTGTGTGTCTACGGTCTCCTCCGAGTCGCTGTATTCTCCCCATATGTGGGGAGTAAGAGTTTTGCATCCACCCATGATTGAAGTTGTAGCTTTGGTTGGAGTGGTTGTTTGACCAGGAACCGTCGAGTAGACAATATATAGTATGGAATTCCAAGCGCTATTGGATGACAGGCAGTCGATGGTTATACTTACAGTTGTAATGGGATGCGTTGTTCGTGATTGATACAAATGTAATTTCAAACAATGGTGGGATCTGGTTTCTTTGGCCTAGATAAAGAAGTGCAGTTCTTTCGACCAAGGCATTGTTCTGAGCTTTGTGGACATGGCTCTGTCCTTGGTCAATGAACAGCTCCATCAGATGTTTCAATCGTAGCTGACGTCTGCTCTCAATAGTAACCACTCTCTCAAAGACTGCAATGCCAAAGGCGATGCTGTTCAGGATGACATGAACTAATATGTCATCCTAAACAAAAGGCGTTGGAGGAGACAAAGGAGGATTCAGTGACTGCACTGTAGACAAACTCTGCAATTCCAACGAAGACAACACAATCATCTTCGGTAAACGTGCATGCATCGTGCAATAGTTTCTTTCGTCATTCCTGGACGTCATTGTGATATGCTGTGAAAGCATAGGGTATGCGCCACCTGGTAAAGCTTCGGCAACATCACTCTGAATCACTCTGATGAAACTGAGATGATCACTCTTTCATTGACTTCTGCTACGTGCTCGATATCCAATCTCAGCTCTACGACATGTCCGAGTAGATGACTAGCGGCGGCGAGTTGACCTTTGGCTTAAAATGCGCCTTGATCTTAGCATGTGCCTCATCCTGGTTGTCGTAAAAGTCCATGTCCTCCTTGGACTCGAATATGCAACGGGCGAGTAGTGTGTAGCCCTGGCTGCGCTGGTCGTCGTAGGTGGCGTTGGCCTGGGCGAGCTGGATGTAGTTCTTGCCGTCCTGTACAAACATGACGTTAGCATGCTCTCTTGCGATAACAACACAGCCTCGGGAGAGTGTCGGCGCGGATGCTGTCGGTATATCTCTAGCGTTGTTCCATGGTGAGGGATATTCTAGGCGTCCAATGTGTGCGTCGTGAGGCGGAGTTGTTTCCGCGCGTCGAGCAGCTGCAGCCCCCTCGTCACCCCCACCCCATTTCTCCTAGCCGCGGCAATATTCCCAGCGGTTACCCGCCAGGGACATTGCTCCGCGCGCTCAAGAGGGTTGACGCCATCGTCCGCCTCGTCTTATCGAGAGGCAGAAAATAGCCCGAGGGCGATTAGAATAATCTGGGGTTCCGAGGTGACGAGATGGTCCGACGTGCAGGGGCGCTATGCACGAGTGGCACGTTCTACATGTGCTGGCCATGACCGTCTAACAGCGGGTATGTACGTAGTTCTGGAACAGGAAAGAGAACTTGGGCGGTCAGGTCATGCTTTGACGTACCTTTTTCGCGTCCTGGGCCAGAGTGTTGTACATCTGGATGGCTTCCTTGACCAGGTCTTGGTCGGGGATCTTGAAGAGCGTGAGGCGGACGATCTTGGGCATTTTGATAGATTGTTTTTGTGGCTTGAATGTAAGTTCAGTAGACGTTTGTATGGTCGAGATTATTGGACGAGTGGTTATCTTATATATGAAGCTGCTCGAGATGTTATATTACCGCTCACTGTCGGACTTCCGGAGTAGGCGGAGAGCCATTTGAAACGTCAACGTCAACGTCGGTTCCCCTACACTTTGCATAGTGTAGGTGGATCGAGTCGCAGTACACTTTCTGTGTACGCTCTAGTTACATTTGCTTTTTGTAGATGCCGTATTCGGTAGATGGTGTGGGCACGACCGTTGACCCCGCGTATGACGAGTAGTCTTGGTGGGCTGAGCATCTACGCAGCCAGGCCTCAAGTACGGCATGGTCTATGAGTTCGAATATGACTGGCTGGGGAGACTGAGCGGTCACTACAGAGACGAGCAGCCACTACAGAGACGAGCGGTCACTACAGAGATGAAGCGGTCACTAGGCATGTTCTTGCGTCGTGAGTAGACCGCTATCCGATGCCGGTGAATATCTCCTGCTGGACGTCACACATGAGCGTGAAAGACTGGTCACCACACCTCGATTTGTGTAATGTGAATGGACCCTGAGAGGTGCAATAACAGATTCGGAGGTTCGGGACGGAGCGTCGTGTCCCATCGAGCATCGGTAATGGACGTCGAAACCGGCCCCTCTAGATTACCCTGCACACACCCGGCTGTAGCACCACGTCTTACCGCGCGAGGCTGAACAGGAGGGTGAGTATGCTCTTGGTTGGAAAAGGGCTCGAACATGTGGGTCTTCAGTAGCCCGTGGATGGAATCAGGCCGATTCGAAGACGACGTGTCCACGACATGACGCCTCCAGGAGCGACGACTCTGCAATCCAGATGGCCACCCTCGCGCTGTCGAACAAGTCGAAGAAATGCGATTCTTGCTAATGCGTAGTGTCAAAGATTACTGCGCAGAAAGAGGGGCGCATGGTTGACAGCGCTGGCTTCTTCTTCACCGCCTGTTTTGCAGCTTGGGGCGGGTGGCCGTGCTGGCGCGCTCGCGTCATCCACAGATCTCCCGCGCGTGCAACATAGTTCTGAAGCTCGTTCGACATCTCCGTTCAGATTCTGATGGCCGTGGACGCGCTCGCCCGACTTCAAACACTATTCTTTGTCTACTATGCCAGTGGCGGTTCCTTGCGCTTCGTTGCCGCTATTCACAAGCGCCATCGTCCCGCTCCATGTATCAACCACCATCTTGGATCGGCGCCAGACAGAAGCGGTCGTTACTGGGACCTGGGACCTAGCCATGCACCGCTGCCTGTCGTGAACCGCGCCAGCCTATCGAATCATCCGAATTTTGCGTCCGCTCCACGACGACTTGCTCTGTGCACCCTCAACCTTTGTCCTGATGCTATCCACTTCGGCAGGTCAATTGTCGAGGACACTCTGCAGCCGCCCGATGCATGATCCTCTTTGTGTCAATGTCGAAAAATTCTCCAGACCTGTTCGTGTTGAGCTTGGCAGCCTGCCATGTTCGACGTGTTGACATTGGGCAAGTGGAGCCTTTGATGCCTTACCACCAGGGTCCCAGGTCTGTGAACTCCCAGGTCTGAACTCCCAGGTCTGTGAACTCTTCATCTCCCTCGATGGACCGGGATCGTTTGCGCAGGAACGCCTGGCCCCTCCAGCAGTCCTTCACTCGTCAATCATCGCCTGGTCAGCTCTACTCCACTACGTTTGCAAACGCGCTCAGACAGTCTCCGCAACAGCCAATTTATGCCTGCATGCACACGGCTTACAGCTAACTTACAGCTAACAGCCGTTGACCCTTTCCCATTTGAGCTGCAGGCGCATCTCCAAGTAGCGATATTCCGAGGACCGTGCTTTCTGCATGTATGCGTTGGCAGTGACGCTTGATGCTTTCTGGTAACACCAACCCCAGGTATCTCCTCGAACCCTCGAACGCATCAATCACCATCTTGCGTTCGCCCCTGGGGCTGCCGGATAGCTCCATGCTATGCCTGTTGTGACGCATGCTCGCTTCGAGCCACTATGCTTTGCATCGTCTTGCAGTCACACAATCGTGTCCAACCCCCCTCCAGTCGCGACTCTGGCGGTTGGTACCCTAGTCGATTAGCAGTCCCATTTTTATGCTGCATGTTTGGCCTGGTCTCTGATCCCTTTCAGACCCTGCCCCTCAAAATCATCCGCGGGTATCACGCATTCTGTCGCCAAGATTTCATGGTATCGGTACACTTGACAAAGGGTGCAGAGTCTGACGTACTTGCGTTCTCCCCTCATTTGCATATTGCATTAGTGGGCCCATTACATCCGGGAGATACGAGCAAAGAGCGCTGTTAGGACGCATGCTGGCCACCTCGTTGTTGATGCGTCCCTCTTAGGCGTCTAAACATGCACAATGCCGATCGAGACATGTCCAGCCTTGAGGAAACGGGTTACAGCAATTGTCTCCGATCGCCAGCCGTTTTTTACAGCGCTACTGCGCGCAGCACGGTGGCAAGAGCGAACCGGTCAGACTGTACCTTTTGAGGTTTGAGTCTCTTGCTAGCTAAAATTCTGGAACCTCTACCGTTGGCTACTTGCCCGCCAGCACATACTATGGGTCTCCCTCATTCAGAGCCGCAACAAGACCCGCAGATTATTCATTTCCACAAGCCCAATTGCCCCTCGGTTTTTACTGGCGGGCGAGACGCGCTTGGATACATGCTACACTCGCCTGCTGCAATATATTGCTGGATCCCACAGTAGGCACATATGCTCCCCCCATCCCCGTCCGACTGACTGCAAGCCGCTCCCTCTTCCTTGCTGTTCATACATCAACGCTTTCTATCTCTTTTGTACAGCTGTCAATCCTTTATTGGCAACTGTCAACCACACCCTAAAAGTAACAACTGTCGTACAACCACTGCCACGAACACCTCTCTCGGCCTACTATCGTCGCCACCAACGAACGCTTGCCAATTCAGATATACTCCGCAGCAGTAGTCCTGCTTTCAGACTGACAGCTCACCCTCGAAGCGCCGTCAGTCGTTCCAATCGCTCAATTACACGTCAATAATCACATCCGAACACATCAACATGTTCTACGTTATGTACCTGACAGGTTAGTAACAGAAAACTTTTTCTTTTTAGACACATGGTACCATATAGTCGGATATCAATCAAGTCATATGAGGATCTTGTCTAGCTACCCGCTGGCGTAAGACGCATGGGTTGCAGCCCTGTCTAGTGTAGAAGACCCACACGATAGGGACCCGGAAAACATGTCATCCACGAAATTGCTGCATGGTAGCAGACTGACGAGCGAACTGGTTGCTGACTCTCGGGTATAGGCTTATGCCAAAGGCGCCACTGGCCCGACCCACTTTTCCAAACCTACCGAACACGCTATGGTTATGGTTCAACCGTCAGAGTGAACAACCGAGAGTATTCGACTGACGTGGAGTACGAGAGCGAAGAGCTAGCCAAGAACGCCGCCGCCACTCGAGCCTACATGATCTGCCGCAACTTTTCGGTCAACGATGGAATGTACCCAGGACAACGGCCCGGTCAGGGTGCCCAGGGACTGCCAACACCGATAGGAGCAGGCCGACGGAACACTTCCTCATCCAACGATTACGACAGCTCCAGTACCACCAGTGGCAACACCAGCCCAAGGAACTCTGATTGCGGCCTCGATGCCGCACAGGCGGCTGCGGCAGGAGGCCGACGACCCAGCAAAGCCTCTGTGGCCCCTTCGGGAACCTCGGCATGCTATTGCGGCCGTGGTTATGTCCGTGCTTACGAGAGATGCTCGGGTTGTCTTCAAGAGGCGGGATATAGAGTGTAAGAACATATTGATAGACTACACTTTCCACGGTATAAAAACCGGTACCAAGCAACAACGACACCAAAACATAACGACGAGCGCATCGAACCAAAAGATTTGAAGAGCCCAAGCTCAGCGATACCACGATTCCTACGAACTTGCATCCTTCACGAACCCTTTACGGCCTGGCCGACGACCCATGACGTTATATCTCTTTTGGGACCGGCTACCTGCTTTCCATCTCGTTATCGAACAGTCTGGGATATGTAACGACCACCATACCCGGCTCCTTTCGTTTCCCTCTTCCTCTTCTTACCCGGCGGGGCTGCATAGCGACGGCATTGAAGCGTTTTAGCGAAAACCTATTCCTCTTATTGCTTTTCGGATCGGCAACACTTGTCCTTGATCCTGGGTTGGCACTTTGTTCTCCTCTACGAAATTGCTCTCATATATTATGATGATGACCTTTTCCTTTATGGTAGCCAGCTGTTTGAATGATGATTGAGCAAGACCAAAGATGTATGAAGAAGATCACATGATGGTTTTGGCCGTACGGCTATATAACGATGACGTTTATGACGGCTACGGAATATACACCTTTGTTCTGCTACACTGAATTGATAAATGTGCGCGTTCTGTTCGGCTGATATCCAGCACAGCCCCAGTAGGTATTCCGCGCGATTGGTTCGCTTTAATCACGTGCAACCTGCAGCCAACCTTGCCAGCTGAAATGCATTCATCAGCCTACCAGCCCAGCGACATTCACCTCATGCACGCTCTCGCGAACTACTGTGAAGCGCTGCACGGAATATGTATTCCCCACTCGACGCCACCCGGAAAGAGATACGCATACTCCATGTCCACCCAGGTGCCTGGAACGACGACGTCAAATGCCATCTGGAAACAGTCTCACTCAACGACAACCCAAAGTTTTATGCCATCTCATATGTCTGGGGTGATCCAAATATTACATTGCCGATCACTATTGATGGCAAACCGCTGCCCGTTACACGAAACTTATGCAACGGGCTTCAACGACTACGAAAGACAGATGAAACTTTGATGATCTACGCTGATGCAGCGTGCATCAACCAGTCGGATGTAAATGAGCGATCTGAACAGGTTCAACTCATGGGCGAGATATATACCTCTGCCCAGGAAGTCTTCATCTGGCTGGGTTACGGACGTGAATCGCAAGCTCCTGTAGCACGACCAGATATCATCCACTGGTTCAAAGATGGCACAGACATGAAAGTTTTAGAATCTTACTTCGAGAAAGATGACCTAGAACACCAGCCAGATGAAGAGACAGAAGACGCACTCGGACTCTTCGTCTATCTGGGGGCCCGTGCTATGGATATACATCTATCCGAAGTGCCGTTCTTTGACGTGAAAGAGCGCAAATTGATTCCCAAGCACAAATGGCCGGCGGTTATTCGAGCTGGGAACACGTTACTCTCTAACCCTTGGTGGACAAGGATCTGGGTCGTTCAAGAGACAGTTCTTGCTCGTGAGGCCACTGTGGTTTACTGCAACATCACTGTCCCGTGGAAGGTAGTTACAGATGCAGTTGAACTGTCAGATCGTCATGACAAACACTGCTGTGAGGAGCTGAAGTCATCGCTACCATACAGTGACGTCGAGATCATAGATCAGTTGTTATCCAATATGCACAGCGGTGCAGGAATGATGAAGGAGATGAAAAATCGAGGCCGGAAATTGAGCTTGCGTCAGATCATGCGTCAAACACATCTGCGCGATGCGGTGGATATTCGGGACAAGGTCTTTGGGATACTCGGGCTAGTAGATGATTGGCGAGGCGCATCTCCCATAGCCCCTGACTACAACATGTCGCCGAAAGAAGTATTCATGCAAGCAATCCTCCATGACATTGAGACTGGCGGCTCATTGGGATTTCTGATGGGCACCACCATATCCGGAATACCAGGAGTACCCTCCTGGGTTACTGAGAGAAGCGTAAGGACCCCGGATCACACTCAGGCTGCAAGAGTTAGAGACGGTTGCTCCTTACTGTTCTCCGCAGACGGTCGCTGCGGGGTCAACGTCGAAAGGCGAGACGATATTCTCATGGTTGACGGCTTTGAACCAAAGCTTAGAATTTCCCAAGTCAGTCCGATTCTTTCCAGTCCTGATACTAGTCCGAAGGCCTATGTCGAGCATGTCAAGATATGTTATCGTATGGTTGGGCTTGGAGAGGAAATACACCTTCCCCATTCACGGAGACAAACACAAGAAGAGTGGTTCTTGAGAACAATGGCTCAGGATTGTTGGATGTGGTCATCTTTTACAAGGGATATTTGGCATCGGCCTCAGCACTCAGGAAACATCTTCAAGAGGCTCGGAGACATAGATGTGACTTGTCTCAGTAGAGCGTTTTGGAGCTGGCTTAAAGCTCGAGCGGAGAACAAAGAGATCAGGAATACGCAGTATGAGAGCGACGATGGTCGTATCCGTGGCTTTCTCCGATCTTGTGATATGAATAGCGCTTATCGAAGATTCTTCATCACAGAGGACGGCCGCATGGGGCTAGGGCCGCCGGAAATGCTTCCTGATGACTCGATCGCTATATTGCTGGGATCGAACGTACCACTCTGCCTGCGGCCGGTTCTGAATGCGTCCCAAGGCCACTACACACTCGTTGGAGATACATATGTGCATGGCTTGATGGATGGAGAAGGCGTTCCACCAAATTGGGAAGACCATGTCGTTAAGATTCACCTCCATTGAGCGAACGTAACAAACGACCTGTTGCAACGGCAGAACTGACTACGAAGGGAGAACGAGCGTCTCAAAAGTGGTGCGGGAAAAGAAGCGTTGGGAGAAGACGTGAGATTGGGAAGAAGCTCGTATAATCTAATTTTACCTGTTTTTACGGATTCGTTTCTCAGATACATAGTTGTACAGGTTGCAACTAATAGAGTTAGTAGCAAGGTCTGCCTTTAGGTTGGGTTCTAATTGTGAGAACCACAGCTCATCAAAAATACGCTTTGTGGAGAAAGATTTGGTGCCAATCCATTCTACGCTATGCTCATAATGCCGCAAAAAGCAAAACACGAATACGTTAAGAAAACAGCCTCATGACGCACTTCCCAGAAGAAACTTTCGAAGCCTACTCCTGTCATTCCTCCTCGTAAAAGCATCAACCTGCGCCAACCTCGTCGTTGGGATCTCACAGCATCCAGTGCCATCAGCCGAAGAGCTACCACGCGTGCGTATACGACGCTCTCGTTTTGGCGCCTCGACCTTCTGATACTCCGCCTCGATCATCCTGTAATTCTGGCCATAGTCCCGCCATCGCATCTGGAATGCAACCAAGACAACGGGCAAGACGCTGACGAGCTCACCCAGCCCAGCCCACTGCGGTTTGATCCTGATTTGGTCACCTACCTTGACGAGCGCGCCGGCTGCAAGGAGGATGGCGATTATATTGTACAAGGCCGACCAGCTGAAGTTCACAAGTATACGTCGGTATGCAGCAAAGGAAATGTCGAGTAGGATCAGAATATCGTGGAGGCGCGTGGTCATAAGGACTACATCAGCCGCGCTCTTCGCGATGTCTGAGCCTTGGTTGAGATGAACGCCGACATGCGCCTGCTTGAGCGCCACAGAGTCATTCGTACCGTCACCCACGAACATGACGAACTTGCCGGGTGTTTGAAGGTCGCGTACGTAGCTCATCTTGCCTTCCGGCTTGCAGGATGCCTTGGTGTTTCCCTCAGGAATGTAGAGTCTGTTGGCGATGCTAGTAACGGCGCCGGCAGTGTCGCCACTCAGCATGTGCACTTTGATCTCTCTGGCTAGCAGTTTTTGAATCACCATTTCCGCTCCAGGGCGAGGATGGTCCATCAGTTCAAAGCTGGCGCGAAGATCTCCGTCATACGTGTAGTAGCACATCGTATTGGTCTCTGGTCCCATCACGTTGATACCCAGCCACTCGGCGTTCCCGGCCCGGATCTCAACTCCTGTCTTCGCGCATGTGCCTTGGACTCCTTGACCGGGAACACTGATGATGTTTGTGACCTCCAGAGGTTGGAAGTCTTTGTGGACAACCCTATCTTGCGCTAGCCAGCTCGAGATCCCAATAGACACAGGGTGCTTGATGTCCTTCAAGAGGCCCATCAGCAGGCCTTTTGTATGAGCATGATCTGTGTGACGGTACCTAGGAACGTTGACGACCTTGAGCGTTCCGATAGTTATAGTTCCGGTTTTATCAAAGACGACATCCGTAACATTGCGCGCGATCTCGAGCTTCTGTGGGTCTCTGAAGATGATACCATATCGTGCCGCTACTCCGCTCGCGATGAGTACAACCATAGGCACAGCGAGCCCGATAGCGCAAGGACATGACACGATCAACGTAGCGATAGCGTAGGTAATTGCTGACAGTACCGCACTCCGCCAACCCTTCTTGTTGTGGTACTTGTCGACGAAGAGCCAGATGAGAAAGACTGTGAGCCCAATCGAGGCCATTACAGGCACAAACCAACCAGCGACCCGGTCTGCAAGTGCTTGTGCTCTCGGCTTTGTCAATTCTGCGTCTTCCACCAAAGCTGCGATTCGCTGCACAGAGTTCTCATGAGGGAGCTTTGTCAGCCTCGCCACCAGGAACCTATCCCCGTTGTTGGTGCCGGCAAAGACTTCGGAGTCTAGACCTTTCGCATTGGGTTTGAATTCGCCAGTTATCATGGACTCGTCGACATTGGAGCCTCCGTACACAACAACACCATCCGTGGCTACCCTGGTATGAGGCGGTATCGTGAAGAAATCACCGTATTGGAGTAGCCGACTGTCAATCTTGGTTGTCGGGGCGGTGGACCAAGAGTTGGATTCCTCCGGATGGGCAATAAGTGTGACCTACAGAGGTGAAGACAGAAAATCAGCGTCTGTCCCACATATGTTTCGAGCAGCCTGGACTCACCTCGTCAACCTGGAGAGATCGGAATGATACCGACTTTGCGGCGCGGAAACGGGCGAACTCATTGATGACCTAAAGGCAGTTGTCAGTTTTTGCCTCACATGTAGGCGATACACTACTAACACGACCTAGCAAGATCAGTGTTACTAGGAGAGTAGACGTCTCGAAGAATGACCCCGTCTCTAGTGGCTTGCCTCTGACTTGGAAGATGTAAGAAGCGACGCTAAAGCTGTAGGCCATTGTTGTACTGAATGCGATCAGGAAGTCCATCTCGAAGACGCGAGAATGGTAAAGTGACCGCATTGCGCCTGGGAAAAACTCTTTCAAGGCGATGATCTGCACTACAGTGGCGAGTGCTAGGGAGGTGTGTAAACCGGGGAGATAGATTGAGTTGGCAGGACCTCTAGAGCGTTTCCCAACAGGTGCCCAGGCGAATACGAGGACGGGGGTCGTGAAGATGAGTGACAGCAAAAACCATTTCAGGGCTCTTATGGTCTGCTTTGCTCCTAAATCAAGCCCTGGGTCTGCAGCAATGGGCGCCAGGCGCAGATCTGGGTCAAATTGACGATAGTGCCTGAGAACATCTCGGGCCCCTATTATGGCTGCATCGTAGTATATCTTGGTCGGTGGTACACGGATCTTTGAAATTCCGCAATCTCCATCGGCGTCGTCCGTGGCCGTTTCCTTCAGAGCTGTGCTGGTGCGCCCACTTAGCACAGCGAAAGGACGCCACGGCGCTCGTTCAGGAACTTCGAGGCGTATGACACCATCTGGCCGACCGGCGTGCTGCATGCGCCTAGGGTCGATGACGATGACCTCCAAGACTTGACCGTCGGATACCACCTGCTCCTCGAATCTGTATCCGGTCCTGGTTTCTAGCATCTTGATAACTTTGCCAACCGAGATGCGATTGGTATCTAGCTCTAACTCAACTCGAGCAAGTACAGTGTTTAGCTGAAAGTTCTTGGTGTTCGGAACGCGTTCAACGATTCGTGAAAGACCCGACTCACAACATCCACACTTGAGACCATCGATTCGGAGAATGACACGCTCGAAGTTCGGAGGACCGAGCTCAGGGTCATCATATTTGCCAGAAATCGTGGTATCCCCTGGATTCTTCAGCGAGGAGTCCACACTTGAGTGATGCAACTCCGAGCAGCAAGTACCCGTAGTGTTATGATGGTCATGCGGTTCATCGAAACTAGAGTCCCTCTCTGTCTTGATAGAAATTCGATCATCTTCGCTATGGGTCGTCGCTGGAGGTGAATGGGTTCGGCGTGCTGAGCAACAACTGGAAACTGCCCAAAGCGGCCGATGACTTGACTTGGCTTTTGGAACAGGCATCGGCATCGGAGCAGGTACAGCTACCGGTGCTGGATTCTGAATATATTCCTTGGTTTGTACGTGCGGGAAAGGACAATTTCCCCATGGTGGGTTTGGTGCTTCTGATTGGGATGCTAGATCTGGCGCTCCATCAAGGTTCAGCGGTGTCGCAGCGATCTCACTATCCGAAGATGAAGGACTACAAAAGCGTATTCTAGATGGTGCTAGATGCCAGGGCTGGGGCTCTGTATGTGAAGAAGCTGTTTTCTCTGGTCTTGACCCTGACGCTTGATTCATGTATTGAACTCCGTTGGTTGGGAAGGTAACAGGCTCCGGCTCTTCAGCCCGAGAATACGAAGAGTTGGTATATGGTGTTCGTACCGGGTACTCGTCCTCATGCGGATTGGGCGCAGGTGATGTTGTTGTCTGATCTTGACTGTCCGTGGGATAGATTCCTTGGAGACGGGTGCGGAGAGTACGCCCACTTACAGCGGTAACCATGGACATCTCCATGACAAGTAGTTCTCGTAATGATAGATTGTGATCCTGGTGTTAATACTAATGTTGATGTTGGCATTGATAGTGTTGTTCAGAGATGCGAACCAGATGTGAAAAGACAGTAGGCACTTGTCAATCGTGTCTTCCTGGATGTGGTAGGGGCAAAGGTGTGATATAGAGGGTAGCCACGACGTGTAGTACTGGACGCCTCCAAGACCAGCATATCTCGTCCTTCTACGGAGTTCTGTATGAAGCTTCTTTGAGAATGATCACAACCCTGAGTACCGGTAGACTGCTGATACCCCCAATCATACTGACACCTGTGGTACACTTTCCACAAGGCGCACAAGTGATACCGACCTGGGTAAGAACGATAGGCTACCGGTTTTATATGGTAGTAACCTTCATGGCGCTCGGGTACCAGTCTCAAAGAGCACGCCGGCCTGTACGGCGAAGCTTATTGCTTCTGAGTTGCACTCAAGTAAACCAATCTGCAGGTATTCGTTGTATCTGGCTTTGGTGAGATGACTGTTGAATTCATTGAGCACGTTTAGTTTACAGGATCATGTTGATGTGGGGTTGTACAAATCCGAAGCATCACGACCAAGCGACCTGTGCTGAAGTGGTGGCGCACGACGCATAGGAGCAGCAATGGACATGTGGGGCGCGCATTCATCTCAAATCGTGGCATCAGCTACGTGTAGTCCAGTGTTGACGACTGTGTAATACAAGCACTGATTCTGGTGAGGTTCGTAAGGTAAAGAAGCGGGCGCGTAAGATTGACGAGGCTGAATGGCCCAACACGTGATAGCGCGCTTTTCGAAGATTGCGTCATCAGAGTTGGCATTCATCCGCTCCAATGCCGAACCGCAGCAAGGCGTCACGCCCACAAACGGCCAGGACTACATGCATCTATATCCCCGCTTTTCGTAGCCATGATTAGTGTTGTTGCGCTGTGTAGCTCTCGACCGCACATATCACAGTACTCGCATCCACACTCATTACGCCAACTCTACAGGTGACAGTAAGCATGGCAGGCGCGCGAGGAAGGTCGCGAAAGCCCGCGGAAACGGCTACTCCAAGGCGATCGACACGGAGCGCAAAGAAGGCACAGGAGGATGAGGGCGTGCCAGCCGTCTTCCAGGAAATGCTGCGCGAAGAGCAGACGTCGAAACCCACCAGCGCAGACGAGAAGGAACCCCCACTCAAGAAAAGAAAGACGGCGCCTCCACGAAGAGACAAAAGCCCTGAGCACCACACTGAGCCAGTACGACAGCGGGAACCGATTACCGGCGCTCCCGAATCATCATCTCCTGCGTCATCGCAATCCAAAGATGCGCCATCACAGTCACAGATGCCGTCGCACACGCGATCGCGGCCCACTGCTCCAGCCCAATCTACCGTCAATGAAGAACCACACGCGAGCGAACGAGTGCGACAGACCATCATTGACTCGGACGAGTCAGATGACAGCGATATGGAGTGGGAAGACGCGCTTGCCGACGGCGACGATACCGACGACCCTGACGAAGGTGTCGAAGCTGCGCCCCAGATTGGCGACATATCTATCACCATGGGAGTCAAAAAGCCGGAGGACACGGGGACCAGGAGAAAGGTACGCCGGCGGGCGATAACATCGGTCGAAAAGAAGCGACGCGTCGATATACATAAGATGCACATTCTTTGTCTGCTCTACCATGTCCATCGCAGAAATGCCTGGTGTAACGATAGGAGAGTGCAGAGCACACTACGCAAGATTGTGCCTTCCAAAACCTTGTCTAACCTGGTACCAAATCCCGACCTGTCACAATACTCGGCCTCGAAACACTTCATAGATGGCATGAACGAACTCAAGGTGCTGTGGTCGAAGCGGTTCAGAATCACGGCCCAAGGCATGTACAAGCCTAGATGGGCCGAAGCCGAAGCCGCTATCCGGCCGTTCTCAGACTTTGACGACCTTGACGACCCGATGGACAAGGATGAGTTTCGCACAGCGGCACACACTTTGCAGGGCTCACAAGATGTAGGCACACAGTTGTTTTGTGCTCTCCTTCGGGGTATTGGGATTGAGGTCAGACTAGTATGTTCGTTACAGCCGCTGCCTTTTTCTTCTGCAGCCGAGCGAGCGACGCCGCAAAAGTCGAGCGCTCAGAAGAACACCATAGTCATCGACCCGTACAACAAGCCGGCAGAGCCAAGCCCGACGAAACCCAAGTCGCAAGGTCCGCGTAACAAGAAACTATCGCGACTTGAACGTGTGATGGGGGAGCGACATGCCGTCCTTAATAAAACAGGTGTGACGCCCAAGAAGCAGAAAGCCTACCATACGCCATATCCAGTGTACTGGGTCGAAGTGCTTAACCCTTCCTACCAGAAGTGGGTACCAATCGATACGCACTCAACGTTTACTGTCAATTCGCCTGAGAAGCTAGAGCCGCCCCTTAGCTTCACTCAGAACAGCCTTTCCTACGCGATAGCGTTTGATGAGGATTATACTGCCAAGGATGTCACACGAAGATACGCGAAAGCGTACAATGCCAAGACGCGGAAATACCGCGTCGAAAGTACTCCTGATGGAAACAGATGGTGGCGCCGTACGATGAGCTTCTTCGAGCGTAGAACCACTCTTGACAGAGACCAAATGGAAGACGCGACTTTGGCCCGCAAGGAAGCAGCGGAAGGCATTCCAAAGAACGTGCAAGATTTCAGAGGTCATCCAGTCTATGTTCTCGAGCGACATCTCAAGCATAATGAGGTGATACACCCCCTGAACGTGGTCGGCAAAGTCAACTGTGGCAGCGCTATGAATCCTAAGATGGAATCTATCTACCGTCGCACAAACGTACACTTGGTCCGGACGGCGGATAAATGGTATCGCATGGGTCGAGACGTGAAAGTCGGCGAACAACCACTCAAGCGTGCGAAGCCCAAGAAAGGAAGGAGGCCTTCAATCGGCGCAGACATGGACGTCGATGAAGAAGCTGATGAAGTCGGCGCTGGTCTCTTCGCGGAGTTCCAGACCGAGCTCTATATCCCTCCCCCAGTTGTCCGAGGTCGCGTGCCGCGCAATGCCTACGGGAACCTTGATCTCTACGTCCCATCCATGTGCCCACCTGGCGGTACGCATATCCGACATAAGCTCGCGTCGAAAGCAGCGCGTATCGTAGGTGTAGACTTTGCAGATGCAGTGACTGGCTTTTCCTTCAAGGGTCGCCATGGTACTGCAATCATCCAAGGTGTTGTAGTCGCCCAAGAGTACGCAGATGCTGTGCAAGCAGTCATTGACGGCATGGAGCACCAGCAGGAAGAGGCCGAGGCCGAAGCGCGCAGGACTGAATCCCTACGACTTTGGCGGCGCTTTTTCCTCGGTCTACGTATCGCACAACGGGTCAATGCCATTGAGATTGATGGCGAAAGAGGCCCGGCTATCGACGTGCAAGAGGAGATCAGCAAAGAAGACAAAGAGCTGGCGGCACAGGAGATGGCAGGAGGCTTCTTCCCCGACGAAGGAGATATCACCGAACCGTCAGCTCGTGGCTACCAACCACCAGAGCAGGATTACGGGGACGGCGGGTTTCTGCCGGACAATGATGGTGATGATGATGGCGGCGGTGGTTTCATCCCAGATGAGAGCGATCGTGCAGCACCAATCAGTCTAAATCGACATCAAAGCTTCGAGAGCTCAATTCTTGATTCACAACAATTGCTTCCTCGGCGTAGAAGTAGCTTTGGACAGATCTACTCTTCCGAGGACGAAGAAGAAGGTGGAGGCTTCGTCCGTGATGGCTCAGATGAGGCCGGCCCGTCTGGAAATGCTGTCAAGTCGGAGGGCGGGACTGCATCGCTTGATGGCCCTGCAGATGACGCGGGAGGTTTCATACCCGAAGAAGCGCCAGTTACGAATGAAACAAGCGCGCAAGAACAAGCAGAGAGGAGGTCCACGGAGCGGGACGAGGACACCAAGCTCATATCAAACCCCAACACCGACGCCGAAATGCCCTCTCCACCCTCCTCGTCCCCATCAGAGACCGGTTCACTCATGATGGAAGACCCCGAAGACGAAGACGCAGATCCCGACTGGCTGGTCGATGCTACGTAGCACAGATGACACTAGATACCCGCGCAATTTAATCTTTTCTTTGCAAACCTGATCAATGTGACGTGCATATGCATCACATCGCACAGCTTTTGACATGTTGTGCAAAGCTCAACTAGTTGCAACCGCCCGTTGTCTGCCGCTTCACGTGCTCGGGCACCTTGATGGCTTTGTGCTACATTTGTAGTGTGTGATGAGGTGCGCTGGTAGAGCTACTACATCACGGGCCTGGAGCGCTGTGTTCAATTATCCTCTTTGAGATAAGGGATGGTCGATCTGCTAAGAATATGTCTCGAGTGACTTGAGGGATGTGGTGGCAACTGAAAGTCAAGCTGGATGCAAATTGGCACACTGAAAATATCGAATATTTGCAGCATCAGCAAGTATAATGGGCGATGCGATACTTTTGCATACGAGAAGCCACCGCCTATGCAAACAGAGAGTCTATGTTCTACTTCTTCTTCTCAAGCAAATCATCCAAGCCCTTCAATCCACCCTCAAACGACCCAAGATCGTATTCCTTCGGATATCTAACCAGGATATCCTTCAATTCCTCAACATGACCCCTCTGCTCCTCAGTCAGCTCCTCCCACACTCCCTCAAACGCATTCTTGATGCTAGGCTTCTTCTCCTTTTCCGCCTCTTCAAACGCCCTGAGTACTTCTTTCCTCGTCGAGCTTCGAAGTTCCTTCTCTTTGGCGTCGTCCCACAGTTCTTTGCCTTCAAGCCACTTTCTAAGTCGCGTGATGGGGTTGTCGCGGCGTTTCCAGTCCTCGACTTCGACGCGTTGGCGGTACGCGAAGGAGTCGTCTGATGTGCTGTGGTGGCCGACGCGGTATGCCATCATTTCGATGAGCACGGGTCGACCGCCGTCGTGTAGAGCCAGACGGCGTGCTTCGGCCGTTGCGCGGCGGACAGCGAATATATCGTTGCCGTCTACGCGGAGGGTGGCGATGCCGTAGCCTGCACCGCGGGAGGCGATCCCGTCACCGCGATATTGGTCGGATGTGGGTGTGGAGATGGCGTAGCCGTTGTTACGGCAGATGAAGATGCAGGGTACTTGGCGGGTGGCTGCGATGTTGAGGGCGGCATGGAAGTCTCCCTCGCTGGCTGCGCCTTCGCCAAAGTAACATACTGCTACTCGTGGTTCGGTCTCTGGGTTCTGGATGTTTTGCATCTTGAGTGCGTACGCAGCGCCTGCAGCATGGGGTATTTGCGTCGCCAGTGTTGAGCTGATGGTGTGGATGTTGAGCTCTTTGCTTCCGTAGTGGACGGGCATGTTTCTTCCGAGGCCATTATCCTTTGCGTTTGCGAAGAGTTGGTTCATGAACGAGGAGAGGGTGAAGCCGCGCTGGAGGTAGACGCCTGATTCACGGTATTGACAGAAGATGACGTCGGCGGGAGAGAGGGCGCTCGCGGAGCCGATGGATATGCCTTCTTCGCCTGCGGAGACCTTGTTCCATCAGTATATAGCTCCATACATGATTAGTATTCGACCTACCATGTAGAACGAAAGTCTTCCTTGCCGTTGCGCTTCGAACATGAGGAGATCCATTATGCTCACTACAACCCGTCAATAGTGTTTGGACTGAGGAGCAAATTCACTGACGCTTGACCATGTTCTTGTAAATCAAAAGGGCCTCTTCGTCTGTGGTCTCTACGCCAATCTCTTTGTCTATGATCTCTCCATACTGGTTCATGACACGGTACGTCGATATCGCCTGGGCTTGAGCAGGTTGCATAAACTCCATAGTATTCGTAAACTCGCTGTTCAGGGCTCCAGGGAAGAGAACTCTGCAAAAGACGTCAGCCTTCCATCTCAATAATCTCCAGACGGCATACACACTTCTCAGCCGTAGGCGTCGAGGCAACACCCCGACACGTCTGCCACGGCGTGTTTGCAGCATTCCGCGACCCATTGAGGCGAGTCTGTAGGCTCGAAAGCCTCTGTGAGCGTAATATCCGCGAAGTATAGCGGAAGGACATTTTGACAATCTACATCTTCACGAGTGCGGGGAGGGCGGTATATCAATATCTGGGGAAGGATGGATTGGCGGCAAGCGTCGGCGTAACATGATGTTGGCCGCGGTACTTTGGTTGCTCTCCAGCGGCCGCTAGCGCACCCCCGGCCGTCTATGCGCGTGTCATTGCGCATTCGAGAAAGTCGACGCCAAGCCATTCCGACAATCGACAACACCAGACTGTCGCAACATGCAGGCTTCACGACAGAGAATAGGGCGCCAGCTGCTCGATGGAAGCAAAAGGAGAGTAGCGAGGGAGCCATATAGGTGTTTCTCCTGCTCCGTCAGACAGGCGCAGCAGACGCCACCCCCGAAGTCTCCGCAGGATGGCCCGCAAACGACGCATTTTGGCTTTGAGACGATATCCGAGGCCCTGAAGGAGCAGCGAGGTAGGCAATTGATTTCTACGACACCTACGGAATGAAATGCTAACGGAACAGTCGGCGCTGTCTTCTCCTCCGTCGCCTCATCCTACGACTCAATGAACGACTTCATGTCCCTAGGAATCCACCGCCTCTGGAAAGACCACTTCGTCCGCAACCTAAACCCAGGCCGCAACCCCCTCACCTCCTCCGGTGACAAGCAGCAAGGCATGAACATCCTCGACATAGCCGGCGGCACGGGCGACATCGCCTTCCGCATGCTCGACCACGCCTCCTCCATCAACCACGACGCCCACACCAAAGTCACCGTAGCAGACATAAACCCAGACATGCTCGCCGAAGGCCGCAAGCGCTCTTTGCAAACTCCCTACGCCCGCTCCCCGCGCCTCGACTTTGTAGAAGCGAATGCTGAGAAACTGGACATGATTCCCTCGTCCAGCGTCGACCTATATACCGTGGCGTTTGGCATCCGCAACTTCACACACAAGGAGATTGCGCTGAAGGAAGCATTCCGTGTGCTGAAGCCCGGCGGTGTATTCGCTTGTCTCGAGTTTAGCAAAGTGGACAACCCGCTTTTCGACGCCGTGTACCAGCGGTGGAGTTTCGGTGCCATTCCATTGATTGGACAGTTAGTCGCGGGGGATAGGGATAGTTATCAGTATCTTGTGGAGAGCATCGCGCGCTTCCCTAGTCAGACCGAGTTCAGCAACATGATCCGGGACGCTGGGTTCTTGGTGCCAGGCAAGGGTTACGAGAATTTGACGAACGGGATTGCGGCAATCCACAAGGGCGTTAAGCCCAAGGCGTAGTCAGAGTCGTGTTTGAGAAACGCGCTGTATTAGTATGTATAACATGACATAATGTCACGCTTAGACGAATACACGAGTTGAATGGCATGAATGAAGCAAGTGCGATAGAGCGGAGTGATAGCATATTCATTTATACTGCAACGGTTGATCAATCAAGGCGTCTGCGCTAACTCGATGATCTGGTTCCATACCCATATCCATGTCCGTACCCTATGCCAAAACTCCGCGCCATTGAGCATCAAACACTGATGACAATCACATGTAAAATCCACTCCTTACATGAGAGTTAGATGTCCTTCCCGGCCGTGTGCAAGAAGCAAACCCTAATTTGTAAACGCCGGGTCCATCCATCCGCCATGGTACTCAATCTGATAAGAAGATACGCAACGTATGTAAACAGCGCTAAAGGGACAGTAAAGGTATCCGACTCCATGTCCCATGAACGCCAATGACAAAGATGTAAATAGATGTCGAGAAATGCAAATGTTTGGTGCGTCACGTCGAATGGAAATGGATCAGCGGAAGTACGATCCACGCTTGCCTCCGCTGTTGGTGCTCGATCCGCCTCGTGCTTCCTCGAGACTGCGCCGGGAGCCCCCAGCACCAATCTCGCTCATCTGGAAGAGCAAGGGTTCGTCGTCGTCGATGTTGGTTGCGGCGCGACTGTTGAAGTTGTAGCGGCTCTGACGCTCAGTCGAGCTGGTGCCGCCTGTGCTGAGGCTTGTAGAAGAGCTATGCGAGAAGAACCCGCCTCGTCCGCGTGCACCTGCCGGGGTGCCGCGCTTAGCAGGCATATTGGATGTTGACGACGGCTGGGGCAGGTCGTCACGAGAGTCGTTATCGGGATTTTGGCCATCGCGATTGCCGCTAGCGAGTAGCTCCGTTTGCGCGAAAAGGCCACTAGAAGTAAGACCTGCGCTGGTCAGACGATGCAGATCGTTAGTGCGGTCGACCTCCTCCGATGGCAGACTGGCCGATCGGACGCCGAACACGTCTGGTTCATCGTCAGGTAGTGTCTGCCTTTGCTGAGAGACGGAGCTTGATCGGCGAGCGTAGTGCCATGGGCGTGGTGATGTCGGTATGGCGATGGCGTTCATGTTCTGGTCTTCGCTCTCGCTCTGCTCTTCTATGTTGATTGGGTCATGTTCGCGCGTCCCTCGACTAGGTCGACTTCGGCTTCGAATTGGCTGATCGTATTCAGCGATGCTATTTGCGCTGAGTCGAGAAGGGATAGCTGGTGTGTGTGGAGTGTGTGGAGAGATAGGTTTGCCAGGCGAAGATGCTGTTGACACAGATGTACCAGCAATCATGGCGGGAACGCTGGACAGGTGTCGGCTAGAAGAAGATGACGATCGATGGAGCATCGTCGAAGAGGAAACAGATTCGGCCAGTCCAGTATGGGACTCTCGCATCCGTTGATACTTTGAAAGCTGAGCAGTAGTCTTGTGCATAGTCGCTGCTTTGGTGGATTGGTCGCTCCGAGTGAAGCTCTTGAGATCCTTCTTCGACTCGAGAAGCTTCAGGAAGTCCGAGATGTTCTCGTCGTCGGTCCTGACTTCGCCCGAACTACCACCGGTGCCCTCGTTCAATGTATCAGACCCGCGTTGCATCGATGAAGAGAGGCTTCCCTTCCCGCTACTAAGATTGTCGTCCTCCGTTTTGCTGTTGCCCCCTGTAGAAAACTTGCTCCTACGATGGCCGAAGCTACTGCTGTAACGGCTGATGGGTGCGGGCTTTGGTGAGCTTGATGCAGAAGAAGTGATGACAGTTTCGTTGGGTAATGAAGGTGCCCGAAGAGCCGTTTGTGGGAGCGCATTGAGCGACGTCCGATTGCGTGGTGTGGTGAGTGGATTTGGGGTCGCAGTCCGGCCTAGTGAGCTACCGGGCCTTCCTAACGAGCTGGTGGGAGACGGAGGCACCGCACTTCCAAGGGCTGGGGACGATGAGAGTGATCCGGCTTTGAATGGCTGGAAAGAGACTGAAGTCCGCCGTTGATACTGTGGTGTATCTACAGAGCGTAAAGAGGACTTGGAACCTTGGGCAGTGCGATGGTTAGGTGGCAGTTTTTGTGGCGGCGATTCCATTGGAGATGATGAGGGCATATCTCGGGCTGCGCGGAGAGCTGAGATTGGGCTCGTTCCTGTAGGCGGACCAACTTGATGGAAGGTTGAGAGACTGCCGTATGCTTGTCCAATATCAGGGCTCTCTTGCGCATTCATCTTGTTGACGGGAAGCGATCCGGGAACTTGGCGGGTCCTTTGCTCAAAGTAGGTGTCGTCTAGGCCCATGAACTGGGAGCTTAGCAGAGACTCGGAATCTTCTACGCTAAACTCGCAGTTGGTGCGGTACTCGACTGTCACACACAGAGGCCCTACAGGCGAATTGGTGGGCTCGATTGTGTTTAATTCTGTAATCTTGTCGTTCTCGTCGGTGGGATAGAGCGGTAGACTCAGAGTATCGACGTGCGGACTCCTGAAGTCGCCATTTGAGACGCGATAGTTCAGTTTTAGGGAGGGTGCATTTGCAGGTTGCTTGGCAATGACCTTGTTGTATCTGAAAGCGGGCATGAAGCGTAGATAGGCGAATAGCGACCGGAATGTGACGACGGCCTTTTTGTATACGTTGGGAAGCGGGTCGTTGAGCTCTGATGGCTGTATTGAGCTCTTATCTCCGACGTGCACCCTCCAGCGCTCAAGCACGATTTGTGTGGATTTGCCGGTGCGGCCTGACGATCGAGAGGCGGCATCCGCGGAGTTCAGCGCTGCAGCGACGTCCCATCTCTTTCCCTCATCGTCGTGTATAACGAGTGACTGGTTGTGGCCGAGTCCTTGTACGTCCAGATAGATGTCGATGCATAGTGATGGATGGTGACCGGCCATGGCATCCATGAGTTTCCACTCGGTGAGTTGGCGTTGAAGCACGTCGCTATCGGGGAGTACGACATTGAACTAGGGCATGTTAGTGAGGTGTGCAAAGGTCGGGATCATCTATAGATGACATACCCACTTGTTGTGCTTCAACTTGCCATCCTTGTTGTATCCGGGCGGGAGCGATACTCGAGATGATATCACAGCAAGGGCTGACTTGGTGAAGAAGTTCTGATGAGGTTAGCATTCGTCCAGTGCCAGACGGGACTAAAGGTACGTACCTGGATGACTTGGTTGACCTTTTGATAGTGCCGCTGATCCGACTCGGAGGAGGGCTCTCCCCTCGACATCATCTCGCCTTCTGATTCTTCGGCACCGCGGTCGCTGTAGGGCGGGGTGGTTGAGTAGGCAGTCATATCCTGGCTATGCCGCTGGTTGTTGGTTCGGGCGGGGTTGGTTTGGAGGTTGCTGGCGGGCGAGGCTGTCCGCGGCGAGGGGCGCGAGTATGGGTGCATGGCGGCGGCGGCCTCCTGCAGGTACAAAAGGGCAGAGGGCGTGACTGGCCTGGCGACGAGGGCAGAGGGCGTGTCAAGTACGGTTATGGTAGCGGCGGAAACAGGCGAGGATGAATGCGCGTAGCCATCACGAGTGCAGCCAGTGTCAGGTTCGCGTAGTAGCCGTCAGAAATGTCTCTCAGGAGACTGGGGCACGCGGGGACTTGTCTAGAAGGCAGGCAGCGCTCAGGCAGCAGCCATAGTCTGCAGCGTGGGAACCTGAGGTTGGGTGAAGTGTGTGCCTGGGGCGATGCAGCGGAGTTAAGCTGAGCACCCGACTGGAAGGTCGAGGATGTATTTGGGCGCAGAGCAGTGGGACGACAGCTAGATACGGATGATGAGTCTTTGCCCAGATGGAGGCGTGAAAGGGCAGGCGATAGCGTTGGAACAGTCAGAGAGTGTTGGGACGCATGCGCTGGGAGTCAGTCACGCGGCGATGTTCGAATGACGAGCGAGGAAGATAGCTAAGCTCCAGGCAAGGGCCGGCCACGAGATAAACGATGCAGCACCTGTGCAGTAGTCGGCCGGGCAAGATAAAGCTATCGGAAGCTGCAGGAAGCTAGCGACTGTGAGGGTCAACGAGGGAAGTCAGTCTTACTTGAGCCAAATCCGGGGAAGATGGAGGTGCTCATCGACATGTGGAAGCTTCGGCGAGCTCACACAGACATGGGGGGAGCTGGCATGGACGAGTGCCACTGCTTGATCCGCGCTAGCGCCCTTCACCACCACCTCCGAATCGAGACCGTCCGATCGAGGCGCGCATACATATCCACCTATCCACCTATCCACCGTCCTATCCACCTTGATTGCGCTGCCTGTCTGGGGTGCGCCATTCTTTTCGCGAATGCGCAATCCTGCTCGCCTGTAGCCAGCTACGCGTGCCATCCCAGCCGCCAATTGTGTCATTGGCTAGCCAGCCCGGCTATGCAGCACCGTTCGACGCCTCACCTTACCTTTTCACAGCCTCTGACCGGTCTCACCAGATCTGCTCATCGTCTGTGATATAGCGTTGCCGGTGAGACGCGATTCCGCGTCGTAAACCATCCATGTCATGGGCTGGAGAACAGGCAGCGTCGTGGGAGCGCATGAGAACGATCAATTACGCACAAGGGTATAGCCTGCATGTCTGAGTGCGGATCTGCGCAGTACTTCCTTGCGACTTTGGACACTACACGTCGAATGCACGATACCTCTACTGCTGCCTATGTCCCATGCATGAATGGACGGATTGGCTCCTGTGGCTGTCCAGCCGCATACGCGCTGCGAGGCATCCATCACTTGCTTTTGATATTCACGGGCTGGCCTTGGCGCGTCGTTCAGAGACAGTCATCGATGCATGGCAGTCAAGATATGGTATCATGGTCTGCTCGATGATGTGATTGACGCCGCGTCTTCGGACCTTCTCTGTAGCTCCCTTGTCGTGAACTCATCGTTAGGTCCGAGTAGCCTTCAGAGGCTAGCTTCCGCCCTGCAGCAGTTCACGTTACTTTTGCACTCAAGTCTCACCTTCGAGCGCACCCAAAGTCTAAATGGCCCTTCCGAACGGTGACCACAAGCGCCAAGTTGAGTGTTTGTCACGTAGTATAGGTTCACCGCCAGTCAGAGTGGAGAAAGCTGCGTGGTATATAGCATAGGCGCGCCCGCCGTCATCGCGCAACACTGGCGGCCCCCAGCTCTGCGTCCTCCATCTACATCTCGTAGCCGGTGTCGGACGTCTCATGACTTTGGAGACATGATGATACACCACTGTAGTTTCTCTAGACGGCTTACGTTGGAAGCAATGTCGACCTCCGACGACAGCTTGTGGAGAGGAGGACGAACGCCATTGGCTGATTCCCATGGCTTCGACATGGCCATCCCACACTGCGCCCGCAGTTGCACCTCCGAAGCATATTCGCGGCTGCCACCTATAACTAACCCCTCGTGCGCATTTGCAGAAGCTTCAGGAAGTATAGCAGACTCACTCTGACTCATCTTGACTCTCGCGACAACGACTCAGCGTCTCTCTACTATCGCCTCGGTAGTTTCGTCATAGATACCTAGCACCTCAACCCACACCCATTTCGCGCCCCGCCACTCGCGCCTCCCTCTGCAAACACAAACGCACACATCGCCTAAGCAGCTTGTCGCGACACATCCTCTACGTGCGCCACACCGTACCCCCTGCCCGCTGATCTGACGACCGACAATCACGTTCCGACGACTTGCCACCTTGCTCCCTCCTCACGCATCCCACTTCCATACCAACACGCGTACGCCAACGACACACCTAGTCTCACACCGCCGACCAGTCGCGTTCGGCCCCCTCACCTGGAGTCGTCCTCAGCTTTACAGCCAGCACCTTTAAACACGCTTTGACCCCTTGAGGTTGAGGCCAGGTGCTACTCGTAAAAGCTTCGGATCACTCCTCCTCCTACCGGCACATGAGCGGCTATCTCTGGAAATACTACCTCGAAGATGATGTCGACAACTTTCGACATGTCCTCGCAACTCCCACGCATACGGCCCGATCGGCAACGCAGAAAGGTTTCTCGGGCTGGCAGGGCGGAGGATTTGCCACAGCAGTGAACGGCAGCCCGGGGAGTTACAATGCATCACCGATAACAAGTGCCAAAGGGCGTAAGATGGGCATGGGTGCGGCTGCGAATCTCAGTCGGTTTGACATCAACAGCCGGGATGCAGCTGGCATGACTATTCTGCACCATGCTGCGTCATCTACTGCGGAGAGCGCTGTAGACTTCGCGCAAGCACTGCTAGAACATCCGTGGACTGATGTTTACATACAAGATGCGGAGAATGGCTGGACTGCGCTCCACAGGGCCTTTTACTTTGGCAACATCGCCATTGCACGCCTCATTCTGAATCGCGATGCGCAGGACATTCTTGGTCAGGGTTCCAGCGGGTTCAACCAGCATGCGCGAGGTTTGGTCAAGATCAAAGACAAGGAAGGGTACGGCCCCCTGGATTTGTTCTCTATGACTATCAAGGACCGCACTTTGCGACCGGAAGAAGCGCCCGCCTTCGATTCTGACTCGGACGACGAGATGGCTCACGGAGACAGTGGCGACGTGGATGACGAGACGCGCAAGAAGCTGATTGCTCCACCTGTACTTCTTGAGGGAGATGAGGTGTACACTTTCGGCAGCAACAAGAATGTCACTCTTGGTTTTGGTGACGAAGATGACCGCCAATATCCGGAGCGTATTACTCTGCGCAGACCGGATCACCTCCTCCAGCGTTTCTATAGGGAGCACCGCGAGCGGCAGAACCAGTATTGGGCTGCGACAGGCGCGCCCATACAGGATTCTGGGCTTCTCCAAGCGCGCAGTACTGTAGATCTTCCAACTCACATTCGCAACACGCCGATAGTCATTCAAGACGTCCGGATGTCGAAACTGCATACCGCTGTTTTGACTACTGACCCTGTATCCAATCTGTACATGTGTGGCCACGGTCCAGGCGGTCGTCTAGGCACAGGTAATGAAACGACGAGATATCAGTTTACCTGCATTGAAAGCGGTGGACTGGGTCAGAAGAAAGTTGCTGGTGTTGCGTTGGGGCAGAACCACACTCTGGCCATCACCGAAGAGGGAGAGATCTACTCGTGGGGTAACAATGCATACGGACAGCTAGGGTATGCGCTGCCGAAACCCGCCGTAAAGGATGACGATCCCATCTCAACTATTCCTCGACAGATTTTTGGACCATTGAAGCGAGATGTTGTCACAGGTATTGCCGCATCCCGGATACATTCGGTCGTTCACACTGCGACGTCCTTGTATACCTTCGGCAAGAATGAAGGCCAACTTGGTATTGTCGATTCGGACGCTCGGTCGCTGGAGATGCAGGTCATCCCCAGGAAGATTGCTGCAGCACTTTTCTCTAGTCCCATCCACTCAGTCTCGGCCATTGACGGTGCTACTGTATGTCTTCTGGAGAACCGCGAGGTTTGGGTATTTGCAAACTATGGTTATGCAAAGCTCAGCTTCCCCTTGGATGGGTTCACTAGCAACTTCCTCAAGGAGAGCTGGTTGACTACAAAGTACGATACTGCGCCAAACAGGATCAGCAAGATCACATCTGGTGGTGACACCATTTGTGCGCTGTCTACTTCTGGTGAGGTCTTCACAGTGGCTGTCAGCCGGCGCTCAGAGGGTGCCCAAGATGCCGGCACATCAACCACGAACCCGAAGCAAATCAGAGGAGCCTTGTCTGCGCCGTTCCGCATCTGGTCGTCTAAGAAGAGCCACATGGCAGCACGAGATGTTGATGTCGACCAGGACGGTTCTATCATCTTAACCACTGAGGTCGGCAGCGTCTGGAGACGTACGAAACGGGCGACTATCAAGAATGCAAATGTCACTGCTGCGGTAGAGTCCAAGCCCAAAGACTACAAATTCCAGCGTGTGTCAGGCCTGACCCGGGTGATTGCTGTCCGTGCCTCCGCATTTGGTGCATACGCTGCCATTCGCAAGGACTGCGACGTTACCAGAAACCAGATAGGTGTGGACGAAGCCGGGCTTTGGGACGACCTAGCGCCGTTGCTTTCTTTCCACGAGTTGACAAACTACGAGGAAACATCCGACGATGAAGAGCCCACACCAAGATTCTGGACTCGTGCTTCAGAAGCGCAAGGACTACGCAAACGTGTCTTGAAGTCGAAGGACCTGGAAGTGGAAATCACTGATATCCTGCAACGCTCACTGACAACGCCAGATCGGACGTACAACATGGAAGTCGGATCTACTTTGTCTGATGTCCGCATACCTGTTCACGAGTTTATCTTGGCTGGACGCAGCCGCGTCTTACGGGATGCTCTGCTCGACTTTAGGGTGAAGGGCAGCGAATATGTCGTGCCTGATCTGATGACCGTCAAGGCACAGGGTGGGAGAGTTCTGGTACTCTTCCAAGGTCTTGATTTCCTCACCATCTTCAACCTCGTTCTCTACGCCTACACTGACTCTGTTGTGGACTTCTGGAACGTCACCCGGCACTACCCTACCTTGGCACACAGGTACCGTTCCGTACGGACAGAATTGATGAAGATTGCTTCCCGTCTTGAGATGCGACAGCTCGAGCCTGCTGTACGTCAGATGGTCAAACCACGGAGATCCTTACACATGGATATGGAACTCGCTATCAAGGAGCAGTCTTTCTTCGAGAGCGGCGACGTCATCGTTGATCTTGCTGACGGCCAGATGCTGCTACACTCGGATGTAATTTGCCAACGCTGTCCATTCTTCGAAGGCCTGTTCCGAGGACGTGCTGGCGGCCAGTGGCTCGCAGGAAGGCGGACCGAGGAATCTCCGCTCGTTCACATTGATCTGACGCATGTGGAAACACAGCTTTTCGAGCTAATCGTTCGCCATCTTTACACTGATGCTGGTGAGGAGATTTTCGAGGATGTCACCAGCGAAGACCTGAATGATTTGCTGGCACTTGACGAGTTGCTCGATCATGTCATGGATGTCATGTCTGTTGCCAATGAATTGATGCTAGACCGTCTGTCGCAGATTTGTCAAAGACTGATAGGTCGCTATGGTATGTATACATATTTGGTATTGTCGTGCATTCGCTAATTAGACGACAGTCAACGCTCGGAACGTCTGCTCTCTTCTTACAGCAGTTGCTCCCAGTTCGGTCGCTGAGTTCAAGGACGCAGCCCTTGAATACGTGTGTCTGAGCTTGGAGGCAGTCATGCAGAACGGCTCACTAGACGAACTGGACGAGGACTTGCTGCTGGAGCTCAATCAAGTCGCCCATGAGAATCAACTCGCTTACTTGCCTTTTGCAAGAAGTGGGCGAGCTGAGGCTCTCCTCTTCGAGCGCTATCCAGAGCTTGCTGAGAGGATAGAACGTGGCAGGCGCGCCAAGGTCGATGCAATAGTACTGTCGAACAAGTACGCCGATGGCGACAATCTCTCATCCTCTTTCAGAGCTCAAAGTCTGGAAGAAGTGGCAGCTTCTCCATTACGTCAACGCAACCGAAGAAGGGTATCCAAAGAAGCAAAGAGTCCGGTAATGTCGCCAGCGCTGAAAGGTAAAAACTCCGCGCAAAATCTCATGTTCGAAATGTCAGATGGCGAGGATGACGAGGATGTACCAAAAAAGATCAAGCCCCCACGGTTCACAGAGCAAAGCGGAGATGAGAAAGCGCTAGAAACACCAGTTGGATCTCCCGAGACACCCTGGGGCACGATCCCAAAACCATCACTGCACACGTTCAACAAAGGAGGTGACATACCGTTCAAGTCTGTCAGCCCTCTTCCTCCGCCAGCTATCAAGGAGGCAAGGCCACCTGGTCAGCCCTGGGTGACCGCACCGCTTGCTGGTCCCAAGCTTGAACTCAAGGATATTATGGCTCAAGAGTCCTCAGCTACACCATCAAACTTGTCGATCGGCCTCTCACGGAGCGAGAGTGAGCGGACTGTCAAGGCTGCGCCTATCAAGATGTCGCAAAAGGAAAAGAACCGCCTTCGACAGGCCCAAAAACTCGGCACGGCCATCGGGAAGCCCCAACCGGTGCCGCCAGCCGTATCTCCATGGACAGCAGCTGCACATAGGAAACCAAGCAACAGTCCAGTTGTGGCTCCAGCAGTGGCTCCCTCACCGCCGCCGAAGCCATCGCCTGAGCCTTCCCGAGCATCAAGCACGCCTCAACTTACCATGCGACAAACTGTTGCAAAGAAGGGTGCTGGATCGAAGCAGAAGGACAAGCGGACGGTGTCCCAAAGTCATGATGCAGGGGCTGCATCGCCTTCCCAAGCTCGTCCTGCTGCGAATGAGAGAGGCATGTCAGTCTCTACTGATCCTATCCCAACGCCTCGATCTGTCCGCCACATTCCCTTGCCACAGCACTCACCAACGTCTCCAAGTCAACATCTCAGCATGATGGAGATTTTATCCTTGCAAGAAGCAGAGAAGACGTCAATACGCGATGCAGCAGCCAAGCGTAGCCTGCAGGAAATTCAGCAAGAGCAAGAGTTCCAGCTGTGGTGGGAGCAAGAGAGCAGACGTGTTATTGAGGAAGAGGAGCAGACTAAGAAGCTGGTGGAAAAGCTTTCCAAGAATTCTGGTCGCGGTCGAGGCAAAGGCCGCGGTGGGCGAGGCGGCAAGACAATGGGTCAAGACAAGAAAGAAGGCGGAGACGAAGCCGATCGTGGTAAAGGCAAACGCGACGTCAGCGCTGGGCCGGCGGCCAAGCCAACTCCACCGCCTAAAGCAGGCCAGAAACAAGAGGGGGGTGGCCGCCCATCTGGCCCCGATAGTGCAGCCAGAGGCGGCCGTGGCAGAATTGGCCGTGGGGGTCGCGGTGGCGCAAGAGGCGGGCGTCCACAAGGCCCGCCGAGAGATGGTACCGCTGCTTCTGCGCAGCAGGGACAAGCTCCAGCTCCGCAGACATGAGTTTAGGTATCGTCACTGTATATAGTATCTTGACGGACTTGTATATTCATACCACAACTTTTACAGTAGCATTTAGATTATCGAGAAATCTCACATGATATGAAGAGTGCACATTTTAGAGAAATATTGAGAGGTCGTGTCATGCGTCGCTGCTGGTAACTTGCGCCGGCACGAGACTGACATCGACTATTTGGAAAGTTTCCAAATATAAATGCATGATCTATTTTCTAGGACGCAGGTTCTCGAACCGAACATGAAATCGTTGTGTTTGTTTTTGGTTTCGTTCGAAAAGGCGAAGTAGCAGAAGCATTTCCTATCCTAGTCTGGTCTTCGGGTTTTCAAAAGCGCGAGGAAGCCAACGCCATGACAAATTCTGGGAATATTTTTGGAGAAACAGGCTTCAAGATGTAATGAAGAAGTAATGGAGGTACATCGTGAGAAGGTGTTTATATACTGTCTCACGGATGGTGTGTCGAGTCCATCTGGCGTTCCAAGCATGTGATGAATTGCTATATGTTATTAGAAGACAGACAGAAGGACAGCTCTGCTCATATCTCCAAGCTGATTTGGGTTTTGGAAATCTTCAGAGATGGCCATATCCAAACGATATGATAATCCTCGGTTCGGGTGATGGAACTGCAAAGAGCGTTTTATCAGACTCCATTTTCGAGAAAGGAAGCACAGTCTCATGGGTCGTAGGTTTGTAACTTTTGATTTCGTGTCGTAGTCTCACGAAAGATGTGAGTGCATGTGTTACTTTTGAAATGGAACTGCTCAGATCATCGTAGTATAGTCCTAGCGTTTTGATGCGTGTAGGAGTAAATGAGGGAGGAGCAACTCGGCAGAGTCATGTCCAGTAGATTCGTATGTTTTGGTGCCTGCAGACGCCGAGATCTTCTCCATGAAATCCTTTTCTATCATTTTTTTGGAGATGATTCAGGACTTTTTGAGGGAACGTGATGCACAGAGTGATCGAGCCAGAGTCTTCTTTATATATATGTAAAGATGTAGGTGGAAAACCTTCCAGGGCCGGGCTAATACAGTTCGAGTTCCATTCTTTCCATGGTAAACAAGAATTCTTCCAATCTTCATGGGGACGCAAGTTGATCGATTTCGGGTTTTGAACGCACACAACTTATAGCAGAAATAGGAGGTTCTTTTTGAGTTTCGAATAGAGGTTGAAGATACAAAGGGCAATCCACATTCATAGAACCTCTGAAGTTTTGAAATTCTGGAGAGATCATGCAGCATATTCCAGACGTCAAGAGTTTTTGGAGATGTGTTGAATGAATGTGAAGAAAGAAGGGACCTCGAGAGTTTGTAGATGTGGTATAAATACTTGGTTGAAGCTAGTACACGGCATACTTCATAGTTTTATGGTACCACACTTACTGGCCGATGTATACGTCAGTGTCGCGATGCCATCTCTGTTGGACATTGGTTGACTGGGGCGGTATATAAATATCTTGTTCTGCCACCTCCACTCCATCACCATATCTTTCCATTGTCTCCAAAACCCTACCGGTGCAGTCTATGTCTGTCGGTTTTCCCATTGTCAAAACACAAGAGATTGAGCGTATGTGTTGGGACTGGTTTCAGTTGCTCCAAAACCCTGTGGCGATGCTCACATGGGCAGCATCTTCGGGAGTGCTCCATGAGCATTAGCTCTTCCTCTTTCCAAAGATAAATACCACGCATTGATTTGTTTGCAGCTTACTGTGAAACGCACGCAAGCAGCGTTTGTGCACTGAGACCTACAATAAAAATGTATGTCTTTCCTACAATATAAATTTTATCATACACTGTCACCTCAAAAAAAGGAAACAACAAAACGCTCGAAAAACGTTTCATGCCTGGCAGAGGAAATGAAGGGATAATTCCGAGGTATGAGACTGCCGTTCATAGTCTTGGACGTGAGGCACCAAAAGCTGGTGTTGATACTCCTACTTGTAGGACATGTCACAAAAGGCATGATCGTGACGTCATGGTACATTGACAAGTGTTTTGTTGGTACAGCACAAAATGTTGTGCGTATGCCACATGTCGTTAACAAGGGATGCATAGTATCAGACCGACTTTGAAAGCATACAGCCAGTATTCAGTCGAAACACCAAAAAATACCATAAGCAATGCATTAAACGAGGTTCCAAGCAGAATATCTATTATACACATGTCGAATCGAAGTTGCTTTTCCTCCCCAGTCTAACAAAAAACCCCAATTGCATGCTTCGTCCGGACAAAATCGTTTCAACTAACACTCAATACTTCATCTCCTTAGCCCGTGTAGGCTTCCCATAGAACAGTCGAGGCTGCATCCAATGCACACCTTCCTTCCACAGTTGATGGCATTCTTGATTGAGCACTCTCTCGTACCGAGTTCGTCCTTCTTCAGGAGAATGCGGAAGTCGATGATCCTCTGGTTCTACCGACTGGTGACCATGACATTGTGGTAGTAACTTGTGCTAAGGTCGATTGTGTGCTTGAGCCACAAGTCTTCGGTCAGGGGGAGTTTGAGGATGGCGTTGCGGTTGGTTCGCTGAGTACATGTTAGCTTCAGATGTTCGAGGTCGAGAGAGCAAATGTAACATACCTGGGTCTTTGAAATAAGGTTGGCGACGGTGCCGGCAATTTCCATGAGCGCCACCCGCTCCTCCAGACCGCAGGTGCCCAGCCTGTCGCGTCCAGCAATCTCCAATGCACGCTGCAGCTTGGTAAGAAGCTCTTGGACACGGTTGTCCAGCTCTTCGTCGACGCGGTAGTTGGAGCGTTGGCCAGTCGTATCAATCAACTCAATGTAGTCAAAGTAGATCTGACCACCCTGAGCCCAGCCTTGAAGTGTTTCCTTCGGACGTGCGGATGGCGACTTGGAAACAAAGCCACCCATGAGCTCACGGAGCGCATCGTAGTCGCGAGAGACAATAGCTTCTGGGCCAACCTTGCGGCACAGCACTTCGTGCGCCTCCTCGAGCTCCTCGGCTTTGATGAGATGCGTCGCCTCACGTAGGGCGTCGCCACCTGACTTCGCTTGCAATGCAGCGGCACCGTGGAGCCATGTCGCAGGAACTTTGAGGTCGCTCGTGAGGTAATCGTAGGTGGCATCACCCTCCTGCAAGGAGTATGAGCTCGAGAACTGGTTGACGAGCGAGCGCATGTAGTGCTCTCGCATTGCTGGAGATGACAGATGTGAGTACACCCAGATAGCAGTGGTCCAGTGCTCTGGTGTATGTAGCGAGGCAGCATATGTGAGCGTGATCTTATCACTTAGCTCGACAAGCGGGTTCGCGGCTTGCACATCATCTGCAGCACCTGGGGCGGACCATGACTGGAGCGAACGGCGGAACATGCCATGGTCTTCATCCTGGCCGCGAGAGGTAGGCATAGCGACCTTGCGCTCATCCGCTTCGGTCTCATCATCTTGTCGAGACTTGAAGAGCTGGAACAACTGGAACGAGAGACGAGCGTTGAAAGGATTGCCGGATACATTCTCTGGAGCGAGAACGTCCTCAACGTTGGCGGGAAGTCCCATCTTCTCTGCCGCATAGAGCTTGAGAATACCCCAGAGCAAGTCTTCTCGGTGCTCAGCATCCGGGTCGTTCCAGCCCATGTCGGCTTTGTCTTGGATGAACCAGGGCACCGGCTTGACATCTTCATTACCGTCTCGAACAGCGTCCGCAAATTGCGCAATAGCCATCTCGATAGGCTCGTCGATCATTGTGCCGTACCACAGACGAAGTCCAAAAGCCCGTCGCCAATCAAGAGCAAATCGACTTGAGATGTTGAATGTAGAAGCCCGGTTCTCCCGGCCAGCCCCCACTTTGCCTTCTGACTTGGTACAGTTGCCAGAGAGAAGCTCGTAGATCGCACGCTGGGGGTCCTCCATCTCGGAAAGCACATCCAGACGACGCCATTCATCAAGCTGGGCTACCATGCTCTGGCGCATGGTCTCGTCACCACCGATCTGAGCGACCATCGTGGCCAGTCGTAGGTCGAGTCCGTCCAACAATGTATGACAAGCATCAGCGACGTTGTTGCAGCTGAGGTGGGCGATCGCGCGCTCCTCGGCCGAAGCTGCTTGCTGGGCATGCTTCTGCGCATCGTCCCAAACGAGAAGCTTCCAGAATTCTGACAACTTCTCCTTCCGGTAGACGTTGATGTTCTCTTCGTGCACATCCGCTGGAATACGATCGGCGTCGTCGAACAAAAGGGAAAGCAATTGCCAAGCTTGCTGCTCGTGAACGCCAGCTGGAGTGTCGAGCGCGACGGCCTTCGCCATACTGGAGAACTCGACCGGAGCAGGGTCAGTCAAGAGCTTTGCTGAAGGTACACCATCGGATGTGACAATCTTGGTATGTTGTTTCTGAAGCGACAAGGTTTCAGGCGCAGACTACAACAGTCAGCATCAATACTATGGCAGCGGCTAAATGCTACAACTTACATCGGTGAAGGTAGGCATCTTGACGAAACGCATGTCCTTCGTAGCATCGACGAGCGGTTCTTGGGCTGTAGGAAAGACGCCGCCTTCGAGGTGCGAGGGGCCTTTGTTGCCGTATATCAGGACGTTCGTTTCGCTGAAGTGGGGTTTGCTGCAGCCGTGGAATTCTTTGTCGGCATCGGCAAGCTCGTCGAGATCGGAGGCGGTTTTGGGTCGCTTGGAATAGGGTAACTAGAGACAAGAGTTTCAGCAATCTTGTCCCATATCAATTTGTGACTACATACACGGGCGGACGTAAGGTCCAAGCGTCAATCTATGAAGGAGAACCACGTAGGAAACCCGCCACAGACCGCGCCCCATTAATACAAACGCCAAAAGGGAGGGGAAGTCAAACCTCAATACCATGTCCACCATGCTTGGGAAACTGTTGCTTCTCCGCTTCTCCGAATAGAGAATCCATCAAATCCATTGCAGTAGTCATCTGTCGTGCGCCGAAGGATTGCGAGAAGTTCGTAGGGTGTGCTTCGTGTTCTCGTAGTACGTTGCCCTGGCTTTCGCGAAGAGCATATCGATCCTGCTTCTTTGGACTAATCGTGCGCTGGAGCTGGTTTGCCCAATCGTCATCGAATACCGGCTGTGCTTTCGAAGGTGTTCCTGTTCCGGGCTTCATGAGCTGACTAGCCTTCAAGATAGACTTCGGCTTCAGTGTGCTCCTGAAGGGGTCTTCCTTAGCGGTGTCTTGCTCCGTGGTGCGAATTGGTCCCGACACAGAATCCGCCATGTTCTGGTCGTGTTCCAATTCCGATTCGCTTTCTTCATCGTAGTCAGCATCCTGCTGCCCATCAAGCGAACCCACGGAGCGCCGCCCTAAAAAAGACTGGCCCTGGGCGTCGTCCATCTCTTCTTCGTCCATATACGCCGAGTCGTCACCGAAGCCACCAGGCACGCTAGCGCGACTACCACGCATTCCCTTCTTGAAGTCAAAGGTGTCGTCAGGGCTAGACTGGGTCTGAGTAGGGCTGTCGAAAGAGTCATCTTGGGGTGTGCTTGTCATCTGGCTCGAACGATGTTGCTGCCCAGCTGGGGTGTCGGGAACATCGCTGAGATCGCTTGACGCATCGTCATCTTCTTCGTCGCTGTAGTCGTCATAGTCAAGACCGTAGGATGAAAAGTGAGGGACGGAGAAGGTCCATTCGCCAGTAGACTGGTTGTACGCGATGAAGGTAGTTCCGGCCACACGCTTGAGACGCTCGAGATGCTTGACATCCTTCTTGCCGGCCCTGTTGCGAGGCCAGGAGTTAGCAAGAACAATCTCGGAAGGCTGGTTCAGAGCAGTGCCTAGCGGTGGCTTTGGCAGACAGGTGCAGCTCTCTCCATACACGGTAGCATTGCGTGCACTGAGCTGGACAATGTCACCGAACAGCTTGTCGAGATCAACTTCAGACAGATCAACAGGCTTGCCGTGGTGGAATTTGATCTGTCCAATGTTGTGGCGACCGACGATGAAGTCGGGTACGCTCCTGAGCTCCTGCTTGCTCATCTTCTTCAGCTGATCCATTGAGGGGCTAGACCAGTACTCTCCTGGCTTGGGGTCCTGTCCAGGTTGGATGTTGACGGATGCGTCAGACTTAGATGAGAGCACATGGTCCTCGGACACGCGGGCAAGTTCATTTCCATTGACCTGCTGCATGGCCGGGCGAGGCGCTTCGTTGCCAGCGTTGTTGCCGTTAGCCCGCGGTGAGGCATCTTCCTCGTCTTGTCGAACGACCAGTGCAGTCTCTCCATTGGTCTCTCCGTTCGGGCTGTCACCACCCACAAAGCTGACACGCTTCTGCGCGGGCTCATCAAACAATGGCGCCCTGTTGGTGATGTTACGGTTGATGTTGAGTCGCTTGAGACTGCCGTTGCCGAAGTTGCGTCCAGTGTTAGAGAACGCACCCGGTGCCAGTATACTGGTTTCGGGAGTGAAGCTGTTGCGAAGATTACTCGTAGACAAGCTCTTGCCCAGGGATCGTGAAAGGCTGCCTGCAAAGAGGCTACCACCAAGGGCTTGGCCGCCGTTTTGGCTTGCTCCGCCAGCTGGACTGCCGTATGTGGAGTAAGTGAATCCATAACCGCGGCTCTTATTTTGCGGAGTAAGAAGGCGCGTCGACGCAGCTGGGTTAAGCTTGTGCTGAGGCAGGATGGCGTTCTTCTTGTTCTTCTGGCTGCTGGACAAGGGCGTGGCAAGCGGGCCAGGGCTCTGAGTTGGGGTAGAAAGACCAGCAAAGAGGGCGTCGTTGCCGTAGGGGTTGGTGTTCATGGATGTGTTCAACAAAGAGCTTCCAGAGGCACCGAACAGGCTGTTGTTGAGGCTAGGTTGCTGCTGCTGTTGTTGTTGCGGGAAGAGCATAGAGCTGCCCATGTTCGATTGGCCATTGTTCGATTGACCAAGTCCACCACCGAAGAGACCGCCTCCAGTGCTGTTGTTCGTGGAGCCGCCAAACAGACCGCCAGGCTTCTGCTGGTTGTTGTTCTGGCCACCACCGAAGAGGCCACCGCTTCCTGTGTTTTGCTGGTTGTTGTTGTTACCAAGGCCACCGAACAAGCCTCCGCCAGTCGATCCAGTGTTGGCGTTGTTGCCGCCAAACAGGGAACCGCCGCCAGTAGCAGGCTTCTGGCCGAACAAGCCGCCTCCAGTGTTGTTGTTTGTGTTGTTGGCAGTAGAACCACCGAACAGACCGCCAGTAGCCGGCTGAGTCTGGTTTGCTCCGCCAAAGAGGCCGCCACCTGTGGTACCGGTACCAGTGCTTGCGCCGCCAAAGAGGCCACCGGGCTTTTGTTGGTTGTTGTTGTTCTGGCCAAATCCACCACCACCGCCAAACAGACCACCAGAGGTCGTGTTTTGAGTCGTGGATGTGTTGTTTTGCCCGAAGCCTCCACCTGTAGCGCCGCCACCGCCAAAGAGACCACCGCCAGTGTTTGTGGATGTGTTATTGGCACCGAATGCTGGGGTAGAGGAGGTTTGGTTGTTGTTTTGACCAAAGAGACCGCCGCCGCCAGTGTTTGACTGGCCGAACGCGCTGCCGGTGTTAGTTGCACCACCTCCAAATGGTGTTGAGGTGTTGGTGGTCGCGGCACCGCCTCCGAAAAGACCACCGCCTGTAGCAGGCTTGTTCTGACCAAACAGACCGCCACCGCCAGTCGTAGATGAGCCGAAGCCTCCACCTCCAGAGCCAAATCCACCTGTGGTGTTGTTCGTTGCAGCAGCACCACCCCCGAAGAGACCACCAGTAGTACCAGTCGTAGTGTTGTTGTTCGAGCCGAAGAGTCCGCCAGTTGCAGGCTTGGCCTGACCGAAGAGTCCTCCGCCTGAGGTGTTGTTGTTCGCCCCAAACGCGGAACCTGTGCTCTGACCGAATCCTCCTGTAGCAGCAGTGTTTGTGTTGCCGCCACCGAAGAGACTTCCACCAGTGTTGTTGGATGCGCCAAAGCCTGTAGATGCGGGGGTGGTGGTGTTGTTGTTGGCACCAAAACCGCCAAAGCCGGTGCTCTGTCCGAACGCTCCAGCTTGTCCGTTTTGGTTGCCATACCGCCTGCCCTGGTTGTAGTCGGCTACGCGCAACTCCTCGAGGGAGTAGTTCGTGTACGGTTGCTGGAAGGTGATGGTCTGGTACTGCGATTGCGCATTGCCTGTACCGTCCTTCTCCTGGAATGGCTGGAACGGAGTGTTGGCGGTTCCCTTGTTGGGTGGTGGGTTGTTACCTCCGCCGAAAGCGCTGCCAGTGCCACTACCGAAGCCACCCGTTGTGGTGTTCGTGCTGGTAGAACCGAATGCACCGCCGGTGCTGCCGCCTCCAAACAAACCTCCACCAGTTGTTGTCGACGCGCCGAAGCCTGTCGCCGGCTTGCTCTGGCCAAAGAGACCGCCTCCAGTGTTTGCAGTGCTGGACCCGAAGGCTGAGGTAGTAGTGTTGTTGTTCGTTGATCCAAAGCCACCAAAAGTGCTGCCACCTGTAGCGCCGCCGCCGCCGCCGCCGCCAAAGAGGCCACCGCCCGTTGTCGAACCGCCAAAGGGTTTTGAGCCGAAAGCGTTGTTGTTTGTGTTGCTGGCACCGAAGCCACCTGAAGGTAAAAGTTAGTTCCAGATCGGGGTAAACTAAAAATCATGGATCCGCGCAAATTTGAGTGCCGTCGCGAAAGAGCGCCTGGAAGCGTGTTGTCGTGGGCGACCTCAACACGACGTTGGAAGCGACTTCGACCAAGGCAGAGTGGTCCAACTAGCGACGCGATAGTGAAGCGCAACCGTTCCACATACCTGAGCCCCCGAAAGGCGAGCTCGAGCTGGCGTTGTTACCGCCCCCGAACATTGTGCTGCCCGTATTGTTTGCGCCGCCACCGAATATGCTCGTACCGGTATTCGCGTTTGAGCCAAAGCCTGAGGCGGAGGGCAAGTTAGACACGGTTCGTCGAGGAGGCCGTGGCGATGTCGCAGAGCACATCGGAGCGGTCGCGCGCAAAGGGATCCAGAAATTCACGCAAGAGTGTGTACATACCAGTCGATGTGTTGTTGTTAGATGAACCAAATCCACCAAAGCCAGTGGACTGGTTGTTGTTGTTGGAGCCGAAGCCCCCAAAACCACCGCCGAAGGACATTTTGAATTTGTCCGACGGGTTGCGCGTGTATCGATTACTAGGCGACTAGCAATGCGCCGTACAGTCGTATGGACGGGTGGTGGTTGATAGAATTGAAGTGCAGGAGCTCTCGGAGAGGCAGGTGTTGATGAGAGCTTCGCGGAAAACGCGCCAAGGAATAGGCGGATCGGACAAGGCGCGGTGGGGTTTGCTGCGAGCGAGCAAAAGAGTAAAGAGTGGAATTAGTAAGAAGAGGTCAGACACGGCTCTGATTAAGTAGTGAAATGGCCGTCATGGAAGGGAAAGAGCGACGGGCGCGAGAGTTTGGAGGGACAAGCAAAGGTGAGGTTGCACTTAGGAGGAAGGCACGTCAAAATTGCGCTAAGCCATCGCCGGGGCGTCACGTGTACCTCTCTCGCACCCACTTCCCAGCAAACACTCCCTGATACGGTTGCGGCCGCTGCACATATGACAAAGCAAGATAGGGATTGACGAATCATACGACACGTTTTTTGGGCGCGACTTGTGTGTAGAAATGCCTGAGAGACACCTGGTGCTACCTACGGCTGCCTGGCGGTTAGAGGGCACTTCGCCACCAAGAACGCTCCAGCACAGCCGACTCGAGTCGCTCTACTGCTAAAAGACTGGTCTAGCCATAGATGGGTGACTATGGGCTTGAGGAAAAACGAGGTGCGTGAGACAAAGAGTACGTTGATTTTGTGACTGGTGAGACTGTTTGCAAGCCACGCTCCCTGGACTGACGCTCGTAACCACGTCACTCATCATGTGATACTCAGAAGTCCGATCAAAACCAAGGTCTGGTGGCCCGCGTGCATCGCGCATATTGCCTGCAGACGAAAGGCCTTGGCTGATGTTTTATTGGCAGTCTTAATAGATACAGCGAAATTATCCCAGTCTTCTATTCACCGATACAAGTTGGTGAAGCAAGTCCTACGACTTCCCTTTGTTGAAAGACCAAGGGGACACGCAATCGGAATTCTCTATAGCGACAGTGCAATAGCAGTCAGTCTAATTGAATGCATGGGAGACTTCATAATCGTGTTCCCAGCCCTGCTCTCAGCCCTACCCATCACAATTCCCCACCAGAACCAAAATCGCGCTAGAGCTGCAGCTAAGCTTCCACGCCCAAACGCGCCTCGCGTCCCAAACAACTGCACATCCTCGTATCCTCCGAACCGAGTTACCAACAGCGACGACCGTGTTAACGCGACCATAGACGCTACTGTCCCAGCGTTCGTGAATTGGCAGAAGCTTTCTCGAGCACATCTGCCTCCCACCAAACCGCGCTCAACACTACTTCGCGCACCCCACCAACCCTGCAACACCACATCACTCAACCACCCCGAAAGACACTCTAATGGCTACATCCTCCAATCCTCTCGGCCCCGGCCCCCGCTACGGCCTTGGTCGCACTGCACCACCACAACAAGCACAACCACAAGCCACCTTCAGCAACACTCCCGCCTTTCCACCCAACCCCAAGAACGCCCAACGCATCGAGTCTGAGCGCCTAGAACGCGAGCGCTCCGCCCGCGAAACAGCACAGCGCATGGAGGCCAGCGGCGCCGCCTCCCTCGCCGAACTCACAGAAGAGCAAAGAGAAGAAATCGGCGAAGCCTTCAACCTCTTCGACCTAGACAAGGACGGCTACATCGACTACCACGAGCTGAAAGTCGCCATGAAAGCACTGGGCTTTGATCTCCCGAAACAAGAGATCCTGGGGATACTCCAACAGCACGGAACGTCGCAGCAGCAGAATGCTAAGCAGAGTTCGAGACAGCAGCAGCAGTACGCAGCGCCTGGTCGCCAGTTGTTGAGTTTCCAGGCTTTCCAGACGCTCATGGCGCAAAGGATATTGAGTCGCGATCCGAGGGACGAAATTCTTAGGGCATTTGAACTCTTCGATGAGGGTGGGAAGGGGACGATTACCCTGCAGGATCTCACGCGTGTTGCAAGAGAGTTGGGCGAGGCGCTTTCGCATGATGAGCTGGTGGCTATGATTGAGGAGTTTGACATGGACAATGATAACGCCATCTCGAGGGAGGAGTTTATCCAGATCTGTATGGGGACTTGATTTTTACAGGACGAATGACACTGTTTCTAGTACTTTACTTTGCAAGGCGTTTTCGGAGTGGCGGGATCTTTCATGCAGGGGGACAACATGTGCGGTCAATTTCAATCTTGCTTTATTTGCGCCGAGAAACTATTTACAGCTCAGCTCTTCAAGTAATTGCACGCCGAAATCAAAACTCAAACACAGAAAATATGCATAGTACAAATCTCCCGGCTCCTTCTCTACTGGCCAGGGGAGACGAGAAGACCCTTCTTGGCGGCATCGTGTGCCCATCCACCCGCCAACGCCTCACCACCGTTCTTCAGGCCGTAGTCCTTTATCCTGGCCTCAAGCTCAGGCCTGAAATGCCTGATGAGACCCTGGAGAGGCCATGCGAAAGCCTCGCCCAACGCGCAGATGGTGTGGCCCTCAACCTGCTTGGTCAACTCCTGGAGCATGTCGATCTCACGCTCGCGGGCCTGGCCCTTGTAGAAGCGGTCCATGATCTGATGGGTCCACTTTGATCCCTCACGGCAAGGTGTGCACTGGCCGCAAGACTCGTGGTGGTAGAACTTGGCAAGACGGGTAATGGCGCGGACAACGTCGGTCGACTTGTCCATGACGATGACGGCAGCGGTACCGAAACCAGACTGCGAGTCCTTGAGCGCGTCAAAGTCCATCAGCTGGTCGTCGCAGATGTGCTTGGGAAGGATGGGGGTTGAAGAGCCACCGGGAATGACAGCCTTGAGGTTGTCCCAGCCGCCCTTGACACCACCGCAGTGCTTGTCGATGAGCTCGCGGAGAGGAATGGACATCTCCTCCTCGACAGTGCAAGGGTGGTTGACGTGACCGGAGATGGCGAAGAGCTTGGTACCCTGGTTGCGCTCACGACCGAAGCCTGCGAACCAGCTGCCTCCTCGGCGGCAGATTGTAGGTGCGACGGCAATGGTCTCGACGTTGGCGACAGTGGAAGGGCATCCGAACAGACCAACGGCAGCGGGGAACGGGGGCTTCAAGCGGGGCTTTCCGGGCTTGCCCTCTAGCGACTCGATGAGCGAGGTCTCTTCACCGCAGACGTAGGCGCCCATTCCTCGGTGGATGTAGACATCGAAGTCGTATCCGGAGCCGCAGGCGTTCTTGCCGATCAGGCCGGCCTGGTATGCCTCCTGGATAGCGCGCTGGAGTACGGTAGCCTCATGGTAGAACTCTCCTCGGATGTAGATGTAGGCGGCGGTAGCGTTCATGGCACGGCCAGCAACGAGACAGCCCTCAATGAGCTTATGGGGGTCCTTGCGCATGATCTCACGGTCCTTGCAGGTTCCAGGCTCTCCCTCATCGGCGTTGACGACCAAGTAACGGGGCTTGGTGTCCTTGTCCCAGTCCTTGAAGTTCATGAATGACTTTGCAAGTCAGTAGCCGTCTTATTGAGTTTGATTTGATAGCATAGCATACCCATTTCAGACCAGAGGGGAAACCAGCACCACCTCGGCCACGGAGACCGGAAGCCTTGATCTCAGAAATGATCTGTGTCCGTCAGCCTTGATTCATGTGCCCTGTACATATGCCTCTACACACCCATTCGTGACCCTTGAGAAGGATCTCCTTCGTCTTGTGCCAGTCACCGTACTTCTGCGCGCTCTTCAAGTCCGCACCGTGGTGTCCGTACAAGTTCTGGAAGATCCTGTCCTGATCCCTCAGGCCACCGTACGTCCTCTTTGGTGGCGCATCCTGTACTGTCGCGAGCGTCCTCTTCTGTGTGCGGTTCTGGGGGGCGGCAGTCGAAAGGCGGGTAGCTGCCGAAGCTGCGGGCAGCGCTCGGTGAGCGGCCGCGCTGAGCGTCGACGAAGCAGGTGCGTGTCGTGCGAGCATCGTGATTGCTGTGTGTGTGTTGTCGAGCGCAATTGATGCTCGGGTGTCCGGCGAGCGTGGGTTATTGGCGATGCAAGTGGTGGCGGTCGTGAAGTTCAATCTGGATGACCTACCCTTTTCTTGGCGTTTTTGATTGGTCCGCGCAACATCGTTGACATCAATCCGCCAGAAGGTCCGACTCGACCACCACCACCATCAACGACCTTTACGTTTTGCCGGCAGACTTGCTCTATTTCACTGACGATTTACTGGGAGTGACTGGCACAGTTTTGAGGATACACAATGTTCACCTGCTATAGATTGGACAATGATATCGGATCCGGTATCCGATCGCGGCATACTATCGCCATGCAAGGAGGCTTGTTCGGGATGACGTGCATCATATAAGTTAAATGGCACCCTAAAGGTATCTACCATAGGTCCTAGGATAATTCTTGCAGAGTTTCTTAGGTGTGTACCCTTAGGGTGTACTTGCTCAATCGATACGTATTGCTATCCTCCAGCCTCGTGGCAGTGGGTATGAGGTACTCCTCACCTCCACGTGGCCACCGACTCTCATCCCCGCTATCGCTATGGCACCTTGTAGTCTATTTAGTCAGGCTGTCTCACTACACTACTCTTCCTTTGTTCCACTCCACTATCTCCTTCCATCCGCTGGCTCCTTTTCATCAGTTCTCCATTCAGTCTATCAAATCTACTCAAGTCTACTCACGAATGTTCATTCCTTCTACTTCACTTTCCCCTGACTGTGCATGTCATCTCTGGGGTAAGAATCGGTAAGTCGAGGAGTGCAGATGTGCAAAAGCCCACGCACCGGCATTATCCCTTTCTTCAAGTCAACCTCCGAGCACCAACATGGCTATCAAAGCTGGAGATCTGGTAGCTACTGTACCCGGTAGCTCACCCACAATGATCTCAGATGGGAAGAGAATGCGAGTGCTCTGGGCGAATGGCCATGGTGATGGTGATTCAACCAAAAGCTTCATTGATCGTTCCAAGACGACTGTCAGAGGCCATCCAACCTGGAAGTTGTTCGCTGGAGACGTCCCGAGACCAATCTTCCGAGGCAGAAGAGAACCGCCAAAATACGTGTACCTAGACGACCGAGCATGTTACGCTATCTACAGTTCGAAGTTCTACGACGAGAAAGAATTGAAGACGTTTTGGCCATACGACTTTGACAATCTCGGCAATATCAAGGCGAGCAGGCCTAATAGGGGCCGGCCGGCTTATCTAGATACTGCCTGTACCACATACGCCAAAGGGCCACTACGTGGTGGAAAGACAGAAGGGTACGAGTTTTGTGGTGCAGCCTCGTCGTGCGGGGTACAGACTTCTCAACGGCGGGTGAAGAAAGAAGCCGAACGAGCGAACGCAAAGGAGGTTGAGGATAGCGCTAAGATTTCGCTGAGTGGCACGATTCCGGTCACGACCCCACCTTCCACGAACGAACAAGTCGTCGACCCTAGAGGCTACCCGATAGGTAGTAACGTTCACACCTATCCCACACGACCGGTCCTGGAACAGGAGAATTTCATCGGCAACGGCCGCATCAAGTTCGAGCGCCGCACGCCTCCAAAACACTACGAGCCTGGCCCTGTCAACGGCGACGTGAAGCCAATGGGCATTCTGGACAAGGCTATTCTAGGCTCCCCGTACCTCAATCTTCCAGCGGCAAGTGTTCGGAAGCGACCGAGGCACACGTCTGGCGATATGGCTGGAGCACGCATAGGCTTCAACTCCAAGGACAATGCCGAGGAGAAGGATACGGAGGTGACCACGAAGCAGAAAAGAGTTAAAGTCAAACAAGAGGAGGACGATAAGGTTGAGTTCATGGTATAGAGATGGAATGTTTCAGAGCCAGGTGAGCGATTGAGAGAGTGTCCAAAAGTCTTTATTTCTTTTGTTTTTTCGTGTATGGACGTTGACAAGAAGTCAGACGTTCAAGGCATTTTGTTTAATTGGGAAGATTCAGTTCAAAGGGTACTCACAGTACTCTTATTTACAAGTCTGATTTTGAATACATTGAGAAGACCTTCAAACTCTGGTCACAGCTTCCCCTAGATCGGGAGGGCTGTTCATGACGTCACGCGTTTGTGCTTATCATCGCCAGCCTCCATAGCTTTCCACGCATCCTCTTCCTATCGTCGCATCGCTAAACCGACCAGCGTGCATATTTATGGAGTAACTTCTTGCTAGACTCTTGTGCTGCAGAGTATCTATAGTAGATGCAGGTGGTAATAAGAGAGAAGAGGAATAATGCACGTATCCGAGACTAGCGCTGCGCCACTATATGGGAAGTTACTTTGGCAGCAAGATCTAGCGCCAGTGGTTCTGAACAGGCGAGGACTAGTATGAGCTGGGCCATGCTGGTGATGTCTTACCGAGACATTGGACTTGTTGCTATGGTGTCATCTGGAGGCTTCCTTTGTTGATCTGAGACGCGCCGATAAGGACCTCTGCGTGTACGACACTGCCACATACGAAGAAGGTCGTTGTTTCTAAGTTGCACCCAACTTTGGCCTTCTGGCCCCTGTAAGAATCCTCTTCCTTGTGCAGCTCATGATCTAGATATGTCCAAAATGTCTTACAAATAGAGCTCGCTAAAGACAAAACGTTCAGTTCGTTGAAACACTGCAGAAAGTGGACTCAGCGCGGCATCGGGAAGACACTGGGCCTGAACAGAAGACTAGCGCCACTACAGCAATTCAGTGAGACCCTATTCACCTTTTTAGGACACTAGATAGGCCTGAGTTGTGTAAACTTGCTGTCAGATAGTGGCTATATCTTATAAGTTCAAACTTCTGCCCCAAGTCTCTATAATCCACAGTCACAACATCTTACCAATACGTTTTCGTACGCCCACAATTAAAGTGAGTAAGCTACCTCGGTGTAGATTTCCTGACCGTTCTACATGTCGTTATCTCCTAGAGCCACTAGGGGCTTCTCCCTGCTTCTAACAGTTTGGCTCATACCAGTATAGGCACATTCTCTATTGTCGATTGTATTTCGACTTCTCGAGCTTGATGGGGTAAATGAAAGATCTCCTCCAAATCCAACTTCAACCAAGATGCACACCGGTCAGAAGTCGGAATTCGTGCGTCAACTGCTCGATCCCACCCAACCCGAAGCTCGAGCGTTTTTCTACACCAATCTTTTGGGTTTTAGAAAAAGCTCAACCAGACCAGATACCAATCGCGGTCGCCCGAAGTTCATAGGCATAATTGGAGACTTCCACAGCGCTACTCAGGCTGTTGTGGACCAGATCGCGGTCAAGTACAAATCACATATAGATTTGAAAGAAACGGTAAGCGAAGAATTTGTAAAGACATCAGATTACTCACTGACAACGAGCGAAATATAGCAAACTCGACCCAAGGCTTCAAACATGAGGACATAGAAGCGTGTCTAAAGGAACGGGGCCCTCATGTCTGGACTAACGGTCGCGACGGGACTCCGTTCGTGACTTCCATCGACACGGAGGACGGCAATCGTCCCAATCACCTCAGATACGGGGAAAACAACAATCGCAAACTGTTAGTAATTGACGAGCCAGAAGCTTCATCGGCTAACATATCGTTCACAGAATCAAAATGTTGGTCTATTGCTGGATTATCTTCCGCGCATATAAGAAGATGGAGCTGAAGCCTGCCCCGAAAACAACCAACGCAACTAGCCTGGCGCAAGCTGGCGGCAAAGACGAAACTTCCGAACGACCACGTTCGCTTGCCCATCTATGCGCTGAACTCACAACAGTTGGGTTCGCGATATTCGGGGTCGCGATGTTTGTGTTCGCGATATTGGTCATCTTCGTTTGACGAGAGAGACGCATCAAATGGCAATCAGACACCTTTATCATAGTATAATCGATGACGTGTTAGGTTTGAGAGTACCCTTCTAAATATTCATAAATAGTAATTAGTCACAGCAGCTTATCTATCTTCTTCGATGGACGAACATCCATGGCTGCGCAGGTAGACGTACTTCTCAGTTATTGCCTCCCACAACTGGAATCTACTGCATTCTTGAGGTATGAAGCTTGCTCACCTCCTCATTTTCATCGGAGATCGAATCGAAAACTTCCTGTCTTGAATTCTCAGATTGCTTGCGACGCCACCAAATTGAGCAGTCTCCACCCCTGATTTCACTATCTCTGACCGGCCCCGGCAATGTGTGCCGCCAACAGGGTGTTATTCGACAAGCCGACCCGAATTACAAAACGTGCCGAAGGAAAGGGGCTGTCAGACGTTACTGGCCGATCGACCGGCTGGGTCAGGATGAAGGATTGCGGCGTGGTTGCCTCTAGAGCTGGTACGGTTAGCTTGGTGGTGATCGCCTCAGCCACATACACTCTCAGGGAGCAATTCCAGTCTCACCGGTGGTCGTAACGGCCGTCACATCACGCAGTCTCGTTAGCTAGCGTGTGATTGAGCTGTGGTTCCGCCTTCGTCACATCCGCAGTCTCATTTCAACATGCCATGATGCCGCGCTAGGATGGTACGACTTGCATGTGTCAAATGCCCGTGTTTTTGCTTTTTACTTTTTTCCAGGGGATCCGCCTTGCCCAGATTGCTGCCTATTCTTCCGTATCTTCCTAATCTAGTTTGGAAATGGTTTGTACGAAGTGACCTATTGCTTGCTCTAGTACGAGGATCACCCGCGGCTCCTCGACCTGGCGTGTCTACGCAGGATACAACGAGTTCCGACAGTTTGTGAGATCATACCGAAGGCATGGGGATGCCGCAGCGGCCTGGGTATACCCGCGCGGCGTAGCCAACATGCATGAAGAGCAGTGGAACTTCCACAGAATTCCTCGTCTGTCAAGCGAAGACAGGAAATAGTGCAAGGAACGACAGGGACTCCACGTGGCAGGGGGAAGAGGTTCTTAGACTAGAATTGGGTCTGATGCGTAGTGCACGGCCACTTTCTTGCAGCTCAACGTCGTTCCAATCAGTATCGCCGAACGGTAAGTGAGTGTGGAGGACCTCTTGACAGTAGTACACTTCGAGTAATCCCTTTGCCGGGCAACGTTCCCCAAGATTAGATCTCTAAGCTAAGTACCCACTTCCCCCACCTAAACGGCTCAATATTCGAGGCAAACTAGCCGATACTAGGATGTGTAATCAATTCTTACCCCGAGAGTTGCTATTCCAGCACCGCATACGCTAATGATTGGAGGTGACCGGGGAGGCGGATCATACGACTAGAGGGTAAGAAGCTCCTAAGGTTTGTGTATGCCTCGACCACCTCGTCGGGGTGCCTCCGGGCCTTTCGGTGTAAATATGTAAGGGTCCTTCTTGGCATGCAAGGCGTAGCAGCCTGGGGCTTTTGTTATGTCCTTATAAATTATTGAAGATAACTTCCTATTTGCACATCAGCCTTGTAGCACGACGCTAGAACTTACTCCAATCAATGTCTTACCATACAGTACCTGTGCTGTCTTCCTAATCTTTGTTGTTCTCAATACAACTTAGCCTCACTAGGAGCGGTAGAAACGAAAGGTAAATCTTCCTCTATCTTGGTGGTAACTGGCAGTCTGTACACAAGCGGAGAAAGCATTATCTGACTAACGTATGAAACTAGAAGCAACAAGATATTGCTACAACTGTACCATGTCGACAGGTGACTCTCTGATCAAGGAGTGCACCAATGGAACGACCAAGACTGGATTATACTTGTCCCGCCTGGGACTGGAGAAAGATTTCAAGAACCCGAACAAGCCAGGCAGGCCGAACTTTGAGTCAGTACCCGCGCTTCGTAAGTTGTGGGACGCGACAAACCAGAAGGTCAACACGATTGTAGCGACATATAATTCAAGGAGAGCCATACGCGAGGCACTGAGACGACGGGACATCTGCCTGGACGAAATCGCAAGAGACTGTCTCGTCAGCTACGGTCCGGAGATCTGGAACAATGGAAGAGAGGTACCCTTCGTTCTTTCTCTCGATACAACAACCGCACCTTCCAAAATCAAGGGGCATGCTCAGGTTGCAGAGGATAAATATCTGAGGCACCTGATCTACGAACATCCAAGTGATGAACGCAAGTATGTTAATCTAAGTCATTATCGCTTATAAATGTTAACATCGTTGGTTGCAGAATAAGGCTGCTAGTGTCTGCATGGACCGTCCAGCGCGCCTGTCGGAAGGCCGAAGATAATCTTCGTGAAGGAAAGACTTCCCAGAAAGAAGTTGTGAAGTCATCAACAGATTTTTCTAGCCCCATGGAGGCAATCCGTGTGAAACCGACCAAGCGTACTCGCAGTACCGTCTTGGCTTCATCGTATGGTTCCACAAGTTCCGATGAGCTCATTGCGTTGGTCTTTGACGACCCAGCCAAACGTCGGAGAAGATCCAAGCCTGCTGTACAACTTGATATTGCTCGTAAACCACAGTCAAAGAAACCGAAAAAGACTCATAATACAGAGTATACTCCAGAAAATCGGCACAAGAAGCGGACTGCTGTCGCGGTTGTGATACCCGCACGAAAACCCCAGCATACTGAGCCATCCAAGACGACCAGCAGAACACGAAGTCAACTGCTAGACAAGAGAGAAATAGTGCCACGTTCTGCACGGAGTGGAAGAAAAGGATCGGCTAGGGAGACCATGCGATTGACAACTCCATGCCGCACGACTCCGCGCCGCACAAGAACGGGAACTCGTAGTGAGCGGTCGGTCCAAAGCAGTGCTGACGCAAATATGAACCTATTGGTGACCCAGCTTAAGGCTGACCGAAATGAGCTGAGCATATGTCTTCATGATCTTTTATCGCCGCGCAACCCGGGGTGCCACAGCCTTACTGCTATCAGGCGGATGACCGGACTTATCGACACCATAGCCATCAACGATGCTCAGGGCCTCCGTAGAAAGCTTGGAGACTCCTATGAAAAGCATAGGATCGCTTTAGATAGATGGCTGGGATGCGTCAAAGCACTTGTCGAGTTCCGCGAGATTACCGATCTTGAGGGAGATGAGAATGCGATAGAAGCCAAATTCTCAAGTTTACCACTGCCCATTAAGAGGAAGGCACGATTGCTTCGGCAGAGAAAGCACCAGGAAATTGTGTCATGGTTCAAAAGACCTGCTGTCAAGGAACTTGATTTCACCATCGCCAGTTTCTCCAGAGACGTGGCCTCCATACTTTCGAAAATGACTAGCTGGAGTGGTTTGCCGGACATGGGTCTGGACGAAATCCTTGACCCCATGGTACCTTTCACAAAACAGCTCCTGGGATGGTTTAGGGGCGTGCCGATCAGCTCTACGGCAAGGAATTGAAGGGACTTACCCACATTCATCTGGGTTTGTAATGATTACAGGTTTCTGGAGTCAGGTCAAAGGTATAGAGGAATTCTTATGTACGTATAGAGTATAGATTAACCAGACAAAGCTCGATAGAAATAGACTTCACCTACCTAAAAGTAGCCTCCAATTGCGTCCGTGGGTATGAAGAGCTTGTTCGTGCGATAAATAACTGCGAAAGCCTGTCGGTTTACTCTATTGGACTCAAGGCATGTGAAAACGAGCACCTTCCGGGCAAACTGCAAAAATGTTCCCTTGCCGACACACTCCTGAGTCAGCTGCTGCTACGCCGTGTTTCGCACCTTGAAGCAATGCTTGTAACCACCTGTGACAGCCCCAGCAGTGTTGACGATCTTCGGAAATCGCCAACCATCCAGTGACTTTCTCACTTCACTCGTGCCAATCTTCAGTCGCTCTAGAATCTCCATAACGGCAGCATACAGGACATCCAGATTGCCATCTTCAACCTTGACAGCGATACCAATAGCGCCGTGACTTGCCTCAGTCGTGTTAGCGTCATTTGGTGCGCGAATAGCGACACCATAACAGGCGTCCGCTCCAATCTTTCCCACAATCTGTCCACCATAGGCTGCCATGAGCGCCGTATCGAATCGACCTTCGCCAGCTACCAGTCCATGGTAACCAGCCATCGATTTATGTATACGAGCTAAATGTTGCGTTCGTTGATCCACTGGTTTCGTCTTGGTGTTGTCGAAGCAATCAGCGGCATCAGCAAGTCTTGCGAACATAAGCGCAAAGTTTGGAAGAGGCATTGCCGGGGTTGGAAGGTTACATCCATCCACAGTCCAAAGCACTTCGTTTTCTCCAAGCCCGCTCAGGTCTTCTACGGCTCGGTATACGCGTTGCTGCATTGGATGTCCGGGAAAATAGTATTCGTGAGCCGAAGCGCCGAGAGACAGAGCGCCTGCTACCATGCCAACATGTTTCCCAGAGCAGTTATTGTCGAGGGCAGTCGGCGTATAGTCTTCCTTGATCCATGCACGATTGACCATGGGGTTCTGAGCTGGGTGTCCGCCGCACGTAAGAATCTCTTCCTTTTCTCCCGTTTTCTCCAGCATCGCACGTGCTCGTTCAACGTGTCGCGGTTCGCTACTGTGTGAAGCACACATGAGTGCTACATCGGCATCGTCGTAGTTGAATCGTTCTGCAGCCCCAGTTTCCAGAATGGCGAGTGTCTGGGTCGGTTTCGTAGAGGATCGTGCCAGTGTCATTCTCTGATGGTTGCCGATTGTGTAAATGAGTTTGCCAGATGCGTCAACAACGGCAGCGTGTACATCGTGCGTGTTCTCGATGATACCACCACGGTAGCTGATGACTATATCGTTGCCATGTGATCCGACAGAGCTGTTCACTTGGTCACTGATAGCGGCGCCTTGTGTCAGAGTTCTAGCCGTCGCTTGTGGCTCCTGGTCCTTGGTCGCATGCACCATGGCTTGGTTCGCCTAATTGCGACTTGCCCAAGTCAAATGGAAGATGGATGTTCGACGTTCAACACACGATATGGCAGCAACTTTGCTCAACTAGGATTGATGAGGGAACAGTCTTGAGGTAGGGCCTTCGTTGTTGAAGGTATACGTGATGCACGAAGAAAATCGTTAGTGTACGACGTTGTTGCTTCCGGCATACACCTGCCTTTCAATGTCTAGCGCCGAAGATTTAATTACCTAAGATAGCTCGATCAAGCGTGGCATCGCCGACAAGAGGGCTGAAGAGGCATCGCATCGTCATGGTCATCGTTATGCGCCCTATACGTTGCTGATAAGGCGTACGATAAGGTATCGGATGAGGGGTCACAGTTATGACGAGACCAGAAACCCTGAACACGTTCTTGTCGTAACGTAAACTACTGAGAATTGTTAGAGGCAGCCCTGCGCTCTTAGCTCGATGGACATGATATAGATCAATGACGTTGTGGGTTGCAGAGATGCCAGGAGCCGGAAGATCGCACCGCGGGAAGGAGCGTGTCGCGCTAGCGGCTAGCGTGTTTTTGGCTAGGAGTGTTTCTACGCGTCAGGAACAGTGTGTCCAAATCGCAAAGCAACAGTATGTTATGTTCACCCTACCGACAACGTTTCATCTAATAAAGACATCAATCTCAACGAGTACGCCCCACACGTTTAATCTTAGGTGATCGTTCTAGATCTCAACAGGTTTCGGAAATGCAAGATTGCACAGCAGATGGCAATGGCGAACGTAGGGTTGCAGAAAATTCTTGATGAATTGTGGATGAAAAGTATATACATGTAATGGAATGAAAGGAAATGGGTATCTGAGTTCTTGCGCAGCAAGAGACGGCGTTCACCACCGTTTAAACGCTGAAGCTGACAGCAGGAGTCTTCCAGTTAACCAGCTCAGGCCCAATCTTCTTCAGGTCTGCTACACCAATGTTGGCTGCGTCGTTGATGAGCTCGTACTTGAGCATCTCAGTCGCCCTTGCGACACCCTCAGCACCGTAGATGTTGGCGTACATGAAAGGCCTACCCAGACCGACAGCCTTGACACCCAAAGAAAGGAGCTTGAGAACATCAGTTCCGTAGCGGATACCGCCGTCAGCGTAAACTTCGATCTGCTGGAAGATCTCGGGGTCTTCGTTGTAGATTTCCAGAGCAACTTCAAGAGATGATGGCGAAGTGTCGGTTTGGCGGCCGCCGTGGTTGGAGAGGAAAATGGCCTTTGCGCCCTGCTTGACGGCTTCGCGGGCGTCTTCAACAGTCTGGATACCCTTGGGGATGATAGGCAGGGAGGTCATGTTGGACAGCTGCTGGAACAGATCCCAGGTCAGAAGGCTCAGGTTGACGTCTGCGGAACCGACACCGTAACGTGCAGCACGGTGCCTGACACCGTCACCGGGCGAGTCGACGGTCAGGACAATAGCCTTCGCACCAAGGCTCTCGATCCTCTTGAAGAGAACTTGTGTGTCGTTCATGTCACCATCAAGGTAGACTTGTTGGAACAGGACTTGCTCTGAACCGTTGGGACGAGCAGCGTAGATATCCTCTAGGCTCTTTGACGAGTAGAGCGAGGTCATGTAGAGGATGTTGCCCTCGCCAGCACCCTTGACGAGACCAAGCTCGCCATCCGCGTTGGCATATCCGCCACGCGCACACGGTGAGATGAAGAACGGCGCTGAGAAGTTGTGGCCAAGGATGGTCGTGGGCATGGAAGCCTCGATGTTGGTAATATCACGCAGGACGCGTGGTCTCAATCGGTACCGGGAGAAGACTTCCAGGTTGTTGCGGTACGACCATTCGCCAGCCGCTCCGTTGCGGTAGTATGTGTAGGCTGAGGTGTTCATGTGTTGACGACCAACCCACTGGAAGTCTGGCAGACCAACCAGGGAGCTGAGAGGAGGCAGAGTACCATTGGCGACGAACCCAGCCAACTGGTCATCGATACCAGTGTCTGGTTCGTTCAGGAAAGGCCGGGCTGCGAGAGCGCAAGTAGCGAAAGCGAGGAGTGAGTAACGCATCTTGAGCGACTACTGGTATAGTATCTGAGAGGAGAAAAGATCGACTGTGGGTGAATGATAGTCGGGTGGACGCTCCCAAGACTCTTATACTTCGTCAGTCAAGCCTGGCATACATTGGAGCAGCACCTGGGCAAGACGGCGCCTAGTTTGCATGTAACCACTCTGGGGATAAAATCCTGCATGCCATCCAATCCTTGCCTGTACACCATCTGTGCAAAACCAGAGCGCACATGGCGTTACTTGCCAAACTGGGTTTCGAAACCATTTGCGTCATCGGAGTAGGGCCGTGAAGGCCCTTCATCTGATAAACAAGCCTGTCAAGACGTCCAGAGTGGAGCACGGTTATCTCCTGCTGCGTTGCCAAGAGCTCCAGAGGCGGTTGCGACCAGGGTGTTGTTTTGCATGAATTGCACGCACTGGGCACAGCAGCTGCATCGGGCCGATGTGGTTCATGTCAGGATTGTCAGTCCAGGCACGCGGGTGACCCACCGCGGAATTTCGAATCCATCGGTGTTGTTGTGGTAGCTTGATTGGTCGGGACATTGGTAATGGCTGCACAGTTCCTGAAATTGAGGTACCGGGACAAGACCGAAACGTGGAAGGTGGCTTTCGGTCACAGCCGTGGGATTCCTAGGTAGCCCGGCACATTGCCGGACCTGGAACATCACTTATCCCACCGGCTTGTGTGAAACGAATTCCGCTCTATGGGCTCGATGACAAAGCCAGCAAAACATCATTCCGCTGCGCCTCCACTACGTTCTTTGGTACGCGTGGTGATGTCGTTGGCGGCTTTGCTGTTACTCGGCATGATTGCAACAGGCGAATGTGTTATCGCCGCGGAGGGATCATACAACAACGAACTAGAACGAGCCATGCGCATATTGGACTTCCTAAACGATACTCATTGTCTTGGTATCTTAGCTGTTTATCTGTATTGAAATTTGGAGGAAGGTCCTACCCCATCGGATCGCACCTCCGAGGGCACACATGGACTCTAGTGCGCTATAATACAAACTTTTGCGTATCGTCGCGGTCGCACAGTGCTCTAGATTGCTGTACAGTCAAATTTTCGTGCGACTACATGCACGAGTGGGGTGGTCGTGATGACAAGGAACGATGAAGGATGGAACAGTGGCCCAAACAGTGGCCCAAACAGTTTGAAACCAGTTGACAGGTGGGCGATGCGAACGCGCTAGTGCTGTAGCGCGTAACGGTCACGACGCCATTCCAAGGTTGTGTCCGATATTTGTTCTGTCTACACCGACCACGAATCTCCTAAGCCACCGTTGAGTGCCGGGGCTAATGCATACGACTAGTCGGAAGGACCGGTGTCGACACGGCAGCGTCCGCAAGGGAAGGAACATCCACGAATGCGAATATGGCGGATCTCCGCCTCCCGTTATCACTTTCTGCGGAAGACTGTGTTGACGTAGCCTGAATAGGAGGACATGCACATATCCAGGTGCTGGAGCCCGCTTCTCTGATGAGTTCGATACAGGGGAGATTGCGTCAAGAAAGCAGTGGCAAAGAGCCGACTAGTGACGCGACGACTACCCAGGTATCCACGAGAAGAACTTGACAGCTCATGCTAAACGGTTAAGTATCTTGATTCCACTCGGCTTGGCACTGATATAGGCTACCAGGGTGTTCAATGGAAGTTCTACACGACGCTATCGTCATAGTCATGTCTGACACCCTTCCATGCAGTGACGCTCAATGGTACCTCGGTAGCGCCGGCCTCGATGTATACTTCAAGGCGCAGCAATGCTTAAGTTATTGATTAACCGGAGGAATTGTCGTATCCACTAGTGCAAAGCTGGAGAGCTTTACGACGGCAATGTCGACAGGGTGTAAGGTTCCAAGAGGTGCGGGGGAGTCGCCGAAGACGCGGGGTCAGGCGCTCAGTCAAGAACACTATACTCTTATTTCGCTCGCGACCACGACCAGCCGTCCATCATGACAAACGTTCTGCGCGTGGCAGCATGCCATGTATCGCCGATCTTTCTCAATGCACGCCGAACAACCGATAAAGCCATATCACTCATCAAGCAAGCGGGATCCAATAAGGCCAACCTTGTAGTGTTTCCCGAGACCTACATCTCTGCTTTTCCGATATGGAGTGCTCTACGTGCGCCCACGGAAAATCATACACTGTTCCAGCGCATGGTACAGGAGTCTATCTATGCTGACGGTGATGAAATGGAGGCGGTACGTGAAGCGGCACGATCGAACAACGTCCTTGTGAGCATCGGCTTCAGCGAACGATCCCGGCACAGTAACGGCTGCCTATACAATTCGAATATCTTCATCGGGACGGAAGGAGAAGTCCTCGTCCACCATCGCAAGCTGGTCCCTACCTTCTTTGAGAAGCTTACGTGGAGTAGCGGTGACGGCCATGGGCTGCGTGTGGCTGACACGCAATTCGGTCGCATCGGCACATTGATTTGTGGCGAGAACACTAATGCGCTTGCAAGGTACTCGTTGATTGCGCAGGCTGAGCAGGTGCGTGATTCTCCTTCTGTCCATCGCGCTCGAGCCTTACGGAGTTAGGTACATATTTCGACCTGGCCCGCAATTTGGCCGACAAGAACTTCACACACCGCGCAATCCACCGACGATAGTGATGAGCAATCTAGTCCAAGCGTTGCGCGTGGGACGAATTACGACAATCTAGCGGCGAACAAGACACGCGCCGCAGCACATTGCTTCGAAGCGAAGTGCTTTGGTGTAGCGTGCTCTGGCCATCTCGCTGAAGACGCTATCAAGACTATCATCGACGGAGCAAGCCAGCCGGATGTCGTGGCCGACACTTTACGCGCTATGCCCCGAGCTGCGACCTTCTTCCTGGATCCCACTGGCGCTCCGTTGCGTAGCTTTACCTACCAGGACGCGGAAAAAGAGTACGTGCACGCTTTACAAGATCAAGAAGGTGTATTGTATGCCGACATGAACCTGGACGACTGCATTGAGGGAAAACAATATCACGATGTCGTAGGTGGGTATCAGCGACTGGATGTGTTTGATCTCAAAGTCGATCGATCAAGGAAAGAACCGGTACGCTTCAGTTAAGATCTGGGCTATAGGATAGTCACCTATCGTCGTTATCACCCCATGCCGCATCGTGTGTCAAGGCGGTTCACAAAACGCTCTTCGATCGTATGCATTATTTATACAAGAACTCCGCGATACTTCCGTAGGCCAGCACCCTCGCGTTCACCGTATCGAAAACTAGTGAGTCCCTTATGACGCTACCATACTTCTCGTCAACCCTCGTCACAGTGCCTGCGTTCATCCAACGCTCTTGAGCAATTTGGATCTAGTCGTATGATCCCGAGTCAACCGTTACCAAGCTTTTGCGGGGTGAGAAATTCCTTGGGTGTGGCTTTCGGGTCGGATGGCGTTCTGCCGGGAATGTACGCGGAAAGCGATGATCGAATGCATGCCATTCATCGGGAAAATATCGGGGGTTCAGGCGCAATGTAAGGTCTACAGGACAGGTAGGCCGAGCAAGTATACCTTTATCTACGATGTGCTGGTAGCATCTACAGGCAAGGGAAGCCTACTCAGCCGAGCACCTTCTTCCGTCCTGACCATACTCTGTTCAAATCGCCGCCGATGTTCTGTCCCAATGTCTCAGTCTTGGCAACACGAATTAGCTGTCTTGGTGATCGACGGCTGACCGCGCTGTCGGATTTAAGACGGAGGCATCTCCACTCCCAACACTGAGACCTTGGCAAGTCTTCTTCCAGGGCCAGACACAATAGCCAAGTAACGCATGGTTTTTTTCAAGTTTTCGCAAGTATCTCATCCCTCTGCGTCATGGTCATCGTGGCACTGCGAGACCGAAACCGAACCCCGGAATGGAATGCGGTATTAATCCGTGGGCGCGTCGCGCCAGACTCATGATGAGTATTCAATAAGCATGGTACGTCACGCGTGGCACAGCCCATCACTAGCACCGGAGAAGCGACCAATTCGTCGAGAGAAAGATTCCCTTGTTTGTATCACATCTAACGTGGTATCTCAAAACTCTCGTAATCCTTCGAGCCCATGATGGAGCAAAAGGTACACCGTCTTGTATCATTTGCATTGTCCCTGCTGCCGTTTCCTTAGCCGAATAGGTCGCCAAAGGCAGAGCCGTCGTCCGAATCTGCGTCGATGTCGATGCCTTCATCTCCGTCTCTCTCTTCGTTTCCATCCTCTCCAGACACCTTGCCATCTTCCTTGGTATCGGCAACGGTGTTGCGGCCGGCTGGCGCAGCCGTGACCGCGGTCAAGACTTCCTTGACGTTCTTGTCCTTGAGTGCGTTGGCGAAGAGTGTGGTCCAAATCGGCTCCACGTCCTCGAGACCAGCAGCCCTGAGCAGTATCTGGAGCTTTTCTGGTGTTATGGCGATGCTTTCGTCAGCGAGGATCAAGGCGGCGTAAGCGACGGCTTGCTCGGACTTGTTGGTAGTGGTAGACATTGAGGAGATCTTGCACCGTTCGAGTTGATGTTCGTAATCGGGGAGAATGGTATGTTGGCCGTGATCGGTTGCGATTAATTCCCAGAAGTTTGTTGTTACTCTCGAGGTAAGTGCAGCTTTGGTGGTATCGATATGGACTGTAACGCTCAGTTCGTTATGCTGATCTATTGGTGCGAGACTCTTATATATGTCTTGTAGAAGCGCTGGTCGGTCGAGTCACAGTATTTTCACATCATATCCAGATCAACTTTGGTAGCGACATGGTCATGTTGTGGATCCTGCGACGATCGTATTACGGTAGCGGCGAACAGCCTGCTCCTCACAACATCGCCGTTTGGAACGATTTCAGGCATAATCTGGAGGTATAGCTGCCATTGGCACGTTGAAAGCTCGTTCGAACAAGGTCCGTCCGCGAAGGGTTGGGTTGCGCAGAGTGAGTCAGCAAAAGGGCGTTGCGGCACCCGATCAAGCAGCTCGCCTTACCACATTATGACTCATGACCAACATGACCTTACAAGGTCACTCAAATATACCTTATCTACGAATTTGGAGCGACGGGACTGTAACCGACTTTGACACTTTTTCGATCCCGCAAGCTTCTTGTCCAGCGGCCGGACCTACGGACAAAGGGGCATGAAACACCAGAGGTGAGCTTCGATACCTTCGATACCTTCCTGCATCCGTATTCCTGGCCACATGAACAACTCCATGTTCCTCTTTTGCAACTTGTAGTACGACTTTCTGGTACTCGAATATCCTGTTTGCTCTGTCCGATAGTCATTCAATGTAACGACGAAGTTTCTCGTCTGGTATCGCATTTTCGTCCAGGTGTCGTAAGAACCGCGCAGGTTGAGAATGGCTTGTGTCGCTACAGGTTACTGTCATGCCAGCCCGTACCGTCACAAATCCGGTGCCTTCTTGTGCCTTCGTGGTGCGAACTGTCTCGACATGGTCCTGCCTAGGTAGTATGAGCCTTCAAGGGTAGCAACAGAGTGGCAGAACAGGCATCCATCGCTGCTTGTGTGCTGTATCCTTGAGTATCTTGGAGTTACTGGTAAGGCGAGCTCAGGACGCCTGTACGTCGCGTTGTGGTCACTGGTGCTACGTGCATTCCACGTCGCAGGGTCGCGGGGCCAAAGCTTACGCGTATATCGTATAGCGTATAAGAGAGCTTCCCTAGTCAGCTTCACATCGCATAATCCATTTAAAAAGCGAACGCTGCATGGTCCACATTGCATCTCAGTTCACTCAAGCCACTACTATGGCCAGAGTTACTGCTCGCACCATGTCGTTATTACATGTGTTTGCAGGTGCTGCAGCCTTAGGCGCCATCTTACCCCTGTCAAGCGGTCCAATCAACAACAACCAACAAGCCGTCTTGAACGCTACTCCAACTATCCCAGAACCTCCAAAGCCCGAAACAATCGACGTCATCGAACTTCCATTACCTCCAGTATCTGCAAGCAGAGACGTCGGTGCATGTACAGCGGCGCTTAACCCACATCGGACGGGTTGCATTGCACGAGAGCTTACGGATAAGTTCCAAGCTGGGGATTTTACACCGGACGGCCAAAATGTGATTGTCACAGTGACCTTCGTTGGAGCGCCTGCGGTTCCAAGCCCGGCAAGCATTTACGATGGGGTTCAACTGATTCTCATCAGAACGGACGGTACAAACTTCAGCAATGGCGACCCGTGGAAATGTCTGACGTGTGGTGTACCGACCAAGAATGCGAAAGAACTGGATCCGCAGAGGGATTATCCACATGTGTTCAGAAGCGGCGACAAAGCAATCTGGGGCCATAATATCCTCGATTGCAATGGCAAGCAGTTGGCCAGCGATGCCTGCACGCCAGACGACATCCACATATATCCAATTTACTGGTCGGATGGAGCTCCTCGAGAGCTGCGCATACACCCTGATGATGTTCACATTGGCTGGAGTTCGTTCACGAACGGTGCTGGGCAGTTTTCCTACTTTGGTCGTCTGGAATTCAACGCGCATACTTCAGGAACAGGTCCTGCTGTGCCTCGGTATGATCTAGTCGATGTTGACCTGCTCGTCGATCCGAAGGGCCGGGCTTTTATCACAGCCAATGGTAGTGAATTAAAGCTCCAGCCCGAATCAATCAACATTGGTGAGCTGAGAGGCTTCAGCGGATCTGGCGATGAAATACTGTACCTCGGTGCACCCACCGAGTCAACGAATATTGATCTATATGCAGTTCATATCGAGACTGGTATAGTTCGTCGCCTAACCAGTCACCCCGACTACGCTGATCCAATTGCCTTTTCTGCTGACGACCAATGGTTTGTCACTCAAGATACACGAGCGAGCGAGCGTCAGATGTGGATGTCCGGCATGCGAGGTATCCCGCCTCTCATCGACATTGTCGCGGTGGCAGTCGCAGCGTCTACACGAAACAATGGGAAGCGTCGTTTCTTTCAACCCATTTTGATAGACCGCCATGGAGATCGTGGGTCGTATTACGGGCAGCAGGTCAACGGAAATGGCGAAAAAAGCGATGGGGGCATCGATGACCCAAGTTGGAATGGACGAGCGGATCCGGCTTTTTCTTTGGATAGTACATGCATTGTGTATTGGCAAGCGATCGTTACCTCTCCGGCTTGTGGTGGCATCAACCCACTACCTTGCCCCGCCTCCACTGCGCAGGGTCGGCGTGAGTACCGTGTCATGCTCGCGCGTCTGAGCGATCGCCAGCCCTCACTGCCGGCCCCGGTTTATAAGGTGTCTACTCGCATACCGTGGGCAACACCATTCCCACCGGGGACTGACGTCCCTTCGCTGCCCACGCTAAAGCCAGGTAACTATACCCTCCGTGGTAAGGTATCTGGATTTGCGGAGGTCAGCCTTATTGGAGACGCGGTTCATCCCGAACCAAGCTCTATTAAGCGCGTCGTGGCCAATTATACAGATTTTTCTGATGACGGCGACCACACCATCAACGGCTCGGAGGACGTCGAGCTGACTGTCCTGTTTCCAAATGTCTGGAACCAGAGACTCGATTGGTATTCCGACATTGTGCAGACGGGATCGTCGACTGGAAGCAAGAAAACTGGTACGCGCGGGCTCCAGTTGAGGATTGATGTGATGAAGAACATACTTGAAGCGAACGGGACGCTGACGACAACCATCAATGGCGTAGCTTATCATCAACCTGCCAATAGCACCTAAACAAGACGTTCTTAGCTGTAGCTGGAGTTCGACCAATTTTCATGTATTGCTTTCGGCGGCCTATCGGTCACATTAAGTCGTTAGCCATCCAGCTAGCTGATCACTACCGGTGAACCTGTCCATAGCTGGCAGTGTTTGCTTCGTGGCAGAACATCTTTGGGCGAGAAGCGTGGGGATATCGATAACACTATTTCGTTGAAGACATTTAGTCAAACCTTCGAAGGTTTGAGCACGTTCCTGGTCCTGGCAAGGGTGGGGCCCTTTTTGGCGTTTGTTACCCGCCCGGGCAGGACTAGGCCAAGCTGTCGCATGCCCTGACCAGCGCCTTTAGGCTAGCCGTTTATAATTGCTGGATGTTTGCATGCGCCGAGGTTGCAGCAATATCACATACCAACTCCAAACCTCATCCAAGCGGGAATAACTCTCTGCACCAGACGATGTGGTGATGTCATCAGGAGAGTAAGCCTCGGCGTCCTTAGGAACATCATTCGTCAGATGTACTGGCCATAATGCTAATCTTATTCGTGGAGGCATTTCTAAGCCGCCATGGATTTCCCGCTGCCAGATCGAACGCGTACGTCCTCGGGCCGCCCGCTAGCGCCACCCAATATGTCGACCCGCGCCATCGCACTGATCCTGCATCTGCAATCGCATCTAGAAGCCGCGTTTTCGGATTCGACCAATCTCAATGAAGTGCACTCCGAGGCTCGTGTTCATTGGTACTTTACACATAAAAAAAATGCAATGGACTTGATGTCTTTCCTAAAGTGTACGGCTCACCGCTTGTGGCTGAGTGAGTAAGCGGTATGATTAACAACCGATTAACGGTAAATGTCTGAAGATCGATCTGACTCGGTAAGTGAACGGGATCGCCAGGATGGGTGGTGCTCATGCTCTCGCATGGTTCACATAGTTGCTGTGCCACCCGTGTGACACATCACTTTAAGAACCTCACGTTGCTGATTCTACTTTTTGCTCATACAGGGTCCTCGATACGAACGCCATGTGGAAAGACCCATGCAATTGGTTAAGATCCGCAGATTTACGCCCGTGCCTGCGGCAACGAGGACCCGAAGTCCCAAACGCTTGCACGGCTCGGTTTACAGCTGTTTGCCGTTCTCGTGGGGAGCGCTCGACAAGCCCTGCTCGATCCCGCCTTTCTCACCGTGAATCCAATGGCTCTTTACGTTGATTGGTGACATTAGAACAATGATGGACGAGCATGCCCACTACTCCGGTGACTACCATTCCACTCTCCTTGTGAACATGATTCATCAATCTCGTGCAATGATTGAAACGAACCTCCGAAGTGGGCTTGCTTGACGCAAGGAACGAAAGCATGGAGTCAGATACGCCATGGTTTGGTGGGTGCGTTGAGGCTTATGGGCAGCTCTGATTCGATTTACTATCTGGTAGTCGGCGACCTACCCATGCACTCGACGACCCTGTATCGCTTACCACGCTGCTGGTGGAGTATGTGTGGAGATTTTGCATGATAACTAAGTCCGGAGGGTTCTAGCGGTTCAGTCGTCTGTCGTGTACACATGCCGCTATGCGTGTCAGACTGCAACGCAATAACCAAGCAACGTACGCCTTCGCCCTCACTCTGTTTAGTGATGACGTTCAATTGATCCTTCTGTCGCTCTTTCCAGTACGGTGTCTCTAAATTTAAATGAATCAAACAATGAATCATAGCAATACAGTAGAAACTTGGCAGTGGTTCGATCTGGTGGGACGACTAGATTGGCATAACGCGGGATCAAGGCCAAGCGAAGATGCGGTATATTGTCGCTACAACTTCGAATTAGTTTATACGCATGCTAATCTACTAGGCAGTTCAAGGTAGAACTTCCGGCTATCTCGGATTAGAGTAAGAATGAGACATACCTAGGTAGTCATGCAACTGCATGATCGAGATGGCTCCTCATGTCCATTCACATGCAGTTTTCTTTCGTAGGCTGGGATTCATTCCTCATACGTCAGCAAGCGACTCGATAGCCGAAAGGATTGCGATCTGGATAGACAGTGCTTGGAAGGTGGTAGGGGTGGGTCAAACGGAAGGGCGCCCTTGCTGAAATCGACACGGAAGATTACGAATTCAGTAACAACCCATCCAGCAGGATGCTTTTGTATCATGCGGGTCTCTACTGCAGATGTGGGCCGCAAACTTAGACTAGCAGGCTATGTTTGCGAAGGTCGCGGTGTGTATTGCCGCTCGGCATATGCCTGCAAAATCAGTTGTCAAGCGCGCGTCTTGAGCATTCCATTAGTATGTAAGCGCACCATCGTATGTGCAAAGAATAGTCTCCCAATTCCTTCCTCCCTTCCCATTAGTGCTGATTCAATACTATGGAACCATATGCGTTATTCGAAAACGTATCTGGTCTCTCCGTTGAGGACCAGAGTTTCGTCTCTCGATTTGGGCGCGGCCCGATACTTCCCGTCTCCCATAACACAGTGCATGAGGCCTTTGAGAGTATCGTAGATACTCATCCAGGTACTGTGGCTGCTATACATGGAGTCAAAAGCATCACGTACCTGCAACTGGATCTTGCTGCCAACCGTTTGGCACACCACCTCATCGCCTCAGGACTTCGACCCAGACAACGAGTGTGTGTCGTAGTGCAACGATCAATAGAGATGCTCATTGGCTTCTTTGCTGTCATGAAGGCTGGATGCCAGTACGTTCCAATCGATGGTGGCGTCGCATCTGACGAAGCTTTGCGACACATATTCGAGGACACCGAAGCCCGTTTCATTTTGTGTCTACCCCAATACTGGGATAGAGTCAAGCAGTTCGCCATTCTTAACACTATCGTCCTCGAACTAGGCATGAACACTGGAGCGTTCTACTCTGCCAGTAGACCAGGCATTCCTGTCACGTCGGACGATGGTGTGTACGCAATGTACACTTCAGGTTCGTGTCCTCTACGTCGGCTATAAGCTTCGCTAATCAGTGGCAGGAAGCACTGGTGTACCCAAAGGCGTAGATGTCAAGCATGGCGCTAAGACCAACGCCCTCCTTTCGGAGCCGGGTCGACTGGGGATGACCGTTGGCTCAAAGGTCGGACAGGTATTGAGTATATCTTTCGCCATGGGTGAGTTTTAATATCTTCGATGGTACACGAAATATGCTGATCGTTACTGCAGGGGCATGGGAGATGCTGGGGTGCTTGATGAACGGCGGGACGTTGTATCTACGAGGATCTGACTGGGATGCAACACTGAAACAGGTAGCTGGAACTACCTACTGCCGCTGACGAACCTCGCTAACGAGCTCGGTAGATTGACACTCTGATATGCACTCCTTCTATTCTCGCAAAGTATAATCAACAACACTATCCGAACGTCAAGACGATCGCTGTAGCAGGAGAAGCGTGTCCGCAAGGGTGAGTACGTCGCAGGACCTGACTTGAACTAGTACTGACCATAACATAGTCTTGCTGATGACTGGGCTCAAGGTAGATCTTTCTGGAATCTACTAGGCTCGACGGAAACCTTTTTGCTTTCTGCACAAGAGCATGTCGTCGGCACGCCTCTATCGATCGGTCGACCCCTACCAAATGTCTCTTGCTACGTTCTCGATGATGTCGGTAGACTTGCGCCAGTCGGCCAGAAGGGCACACTCTGGGTGGGCGGCGCAGGTCTCGCAAAGGGATACATCAACCTACCTCTGACGACTGCGGAAAAATTCCAACCAGACGTATTCTCCAACGATGGGTAAGTGGAGATCTCGCAGTTTTCGACCTCGCTAACTATGGCGCAGCTTCAAGATGTACAATTTTGGGAACATCGTATGCTGGAAATCAGATGGCACTCTGGATTCATTCGGCCGAATGGACGACCAAGTGAAAATCAAGGTTGGCTCTCATCGGGGAAGAGTTTTGATTGTTGTTCTGACCATTGCAGGGATTCCGCGTCGAACTCGACGGTGTTACTGCTACTATCGAGGTGCGTATGTTCTTGCTGGCCTTTCATCATCGCTAATCTCATATGCAGAGATTCGCTGGTATTACACGAGCTGCCGCTCTCGTCATCGACGGTATACTGCACGGATTCTACGCATCCTCCGCTTCCATCAATGAACAAGAGCTTAATGACTCTGTTCGAAAGCAACTTCCTTACTACTCCGTACCTGAGCGATGGCTGCGCGTTGACGACATCCCTTTGAACTCCAACGGCAAGGTCGACAAGACACAACTAAAGACACTCGCGGCAGCATGCAACACACCGATGTCAGAAGTGAAGCGTATGAAACCGATGCATACAAGAGTAGATTCAGCCATGGATGCTTTAGTGCTACCCGAGAAGGTTGCGATCCCTCAGGAGCCTATGCGACGTTTGCCAGATGTCGATCTCGAGAAGACTTCTGCACTGAAGAGTCTTGCACATTGCTCCTTGGTGGAAAAAGACCCATCGCTCAATGTACCAGCCAGACTACCAGAGCCGAAGGGCTCAGAGGTGACGGCTTGGCTGCGGCATCGTGGTCTCATCGCATACCGCTGGTTCCTATTTCCGATCGTCTTTGTCAACATTGGTGTTGCGTGCTGGCTGCTCTATGAGGGCATCGAGAGCAGGGAGTACCCATTGTCATCCGTCGCAAACGCCACAGCATCGAATCTTTGTGCTGCAATTTTGATACGATCAGAACCGATCATCAACCTGCTCTTCTTTGTCTTCTCATCCGTCCCTACTTGGGTACCGCTTGGGATACGAAGAATCTGCGCAAACGTGTTCCACATTGGCGGCATACATGTGGGATGCGCCATCGCTGCTGTCATCTGGTTCGTGATCTTTGTGGTCGGCGCGAGCCTCGAGATGGCGAAAGATGTCGATGAGAGAGTCATCTCAGTAGCCCCGACAGTATTGTCTTACCTCATCCTGGTCTTGTTGCTCGCCATGACTTCGCTGTCGTACCCGGCTATCCGAAACCGACACCACGATATCTGGGAGGCTCTGCATCGTTTTGGTGGGTGGACAGTGCTCATCCTCTACTGGGTACTCGTCGGACTATCTACCAGAGATATAGCCCGTGGACGCACGCCATCGACCTCAGAAGCATATTTACGAAACCCCTCGATCTGGCTGATTGCCGCCGCGACCTGTGCGATCATTTTCCCGTGGCTGTTCCTCCGTCGCGTACCGGTTCGTTCTGAAGTGTTGTCCTCGCATGCCATCCGCCTGCACTTCGACTCCAGGATAGCACCAGGCAAGGGCGTTCGCCTTGCGCAACACCCGCTCCGTGACTGGTAAGAAATGTCCCTGTATGAACTGCATTTGATCGTTTTCCTGACTTAAAACACCTACACATAGGCATGGATTTGCCACCATCACAAACGAACCTAATGGAAAGGGCTACTCCGTAATCGTCAGTCGAGCCGGAGACTTCACGGGCCATCTCATCGATACCGCACCAAGATATATCTGGAGACGCGGCATCCCCACATCTGGTGTTTTGCGCATCGCAACACTGTTCAGAAGCGTCGTCGTAGTGGCCACCGGCTCCGGCATTGGCCCATGCCTCTCCATCTTTCCCTACCAACACATCGCCATGCGCATCCTATGGACTGCACCCAATCACGAGACCACGTTTGGGAAAGGCATGGTTGAAGCTGTCCGCGAAAGAGATCCACAAGCCGTGCTTTACAACACCCGGACGTCTGGTAAACCTGACATGAGTCTCTTAACATACGCGCTCTATAAAGAGAGTGGTGCAGAAGCGGTGTTGGTGATTAGTAACAAGCGATTTACACAGCAAATTGTGTACGACATGGAGAAGCGGGGAATTCCGGCCTATGGCGCCATATTCGATTCTTGAAACATGATAGGGCAACTCAAGCATGGCGGTGTCCAGCAATACTGCTTTCTGTCGCCGCACGAGAACAGTTTTCTCAGGATGACGAGCGCATCGCAGTTCTTTTTCCAGCAAGCAATCGATGAAGATACATACATGGTTTCGCAGACATCGCATGATGCATTTGAGCGGGTGATTTCAAGCTTGTTGACGTAACGACCGGACAATTTCTCCCGGCTAAGCCCGAAGCACGTGGCCACTCTTGGCGGCGGGTACGCGCATTTCCGCTCCACCACCGAGGCTTGGATGCTTGCATCACTAACAACGCGTCGCACGTATGTGAAGTACAGTACATCTCAGCAAACGGTGCTTGGTATTCTTGTGATGCGGTCATGTCTGTCATGGCTTGTGCGACCGAGCACCCGACCGTTCCCGACGCTACCCATTGCCTCGTAACCCAGGGACAACACCACAGTGTCAGTCGCATTGCCAGCACGTATGCTCGGTGAAGCCGCCCTGAAGACTTGTCCTGACACCTCCCTCCCCTGGAACGCCAAGATGCGAGTCGATAGTGATTGACCAGCCACGTTTAGCCTTTGCCCTAATGGACTTGCTTTTCGAGACCAGTTAATCTATCTTATCTAGTGCTGCACATCACACAGGGCAGCTCGTTCCAGTGCCCATGCATCTCTGGATCTACTTGATCCTCCCGGGCAGGTGCATCAGGAGTTTCAGCGGAGACAAGACGAAAGGAGAAGGAGATCAAGTTAGCGCCCGGCGCAATTCGCGAAGTCGGCCAATGAGCGGTATGCGACACCATCACCGCTCCGGCGTGTTTATGCTAGAGTATCACCTGCCGGCCATTAGGAGAAGGTCGATCGTTGCACAGAAGTGGAAGTCATGTATAAGATGAATGTTGTTTCACAGTATGCTGTAGGCACCAGCGGACCATTCCTTCGTTTCCCCATATTCCTTCGCTCCAAGCAGTCTCAAGATGAAGTACGCTCTTACCGCCGCTCTGGTCCTTCAGAGTACTACCGTCCTCGGTAGTCTTCTGCCTGTTCACTTCACGGCGCCTTCTCCAGCACATTTCCTCGACATTGTTAACAATGGCACCTACGATTTGGGCTGCAGGCCCAAGGCGGTTCCCTCTGAGCAAGGCCACTTCGAGCTTCATGCTCTGTTGACTGAGGATCAAATCGCGTATCTTTCCAAGGAGTACGAGAACTCTGAAGAGATCAACCTCCATCGCCGAGATCTTACTAAGAGGGCCGCCGACGCTCCAATCGGTAGTGGCGACCGCTGGCAGGGTGGTGCCGTTACACCGGCTGGTCTTGGTACCAAGGCTGCGGGCTCCACTTTCAGCAGCATCATGAATGTCAACGAGATCAACTCAGCCATCAAGGGTCTTGTCAACGGATATGGCATCAGCACCGTCCCCCTCCCATACAAGACCTTCAACGGTGCTACACAAACTGCTGGATCCGTCGGCGCTGGTACAGAAAAACCCAAGTACCGCCTCTATCTATCTGCTGGCATGCACGCACGCGAACGTGGAGGCCCCGATCAGCTCATCTACTGGATCTCTGACCTCTTGGCCGCAAACAAGGCCGGAACCGGCCTGAAGTACGGTAGCAAGACTTACACCAATGCCCAAGTCAAGAGCGTCCTGGCTGCTGGTATTGTCTTTTTCCCTCTCGTCAACCCAGATGGTGTCGCATACGACCAATCCTCTGGGTCGTTATGGCGCAAGAACCGCAACACCCGATCCGGGAGCAGCGGCGCCTCCGTCGGTGTTGACATCAACCGCAACTTCGACTTCCTCTGGAACTTCAAGAAATACTTCGACCCCTCCACATCTCCTGCGTCCACCTCACCCAGCTCGGAAGCGTTTTACGGCTCGGCTGCTGCGTCCGAGTCAGAGACCAAGAACCACGTCAGTATCTATGATTCATTCCCGGGCATCAGATGGTTCATGGATATCCACTCTGCTACCGGTGACATCCTTTACAACTGGGGTGATGATGAGCTGCAGAGCACTAGCACAACAATGAACTTCCTCAACAGCGCATACGATGGAAAGAGAGGTCGTATTGGTGACTCAACGTACAAGGAGTACATTCCCTCGGCTGATGCCACAAACATCAAGAACGTTGCTGCCAAGACCGCTGCTGCAAGTAAGTAACACTTGGCTGATTTCTGACATACGACATACTAACACTCCACCCAGTGAAAGCAGTAGGTGGACGATCCTACACTTCGATGCAGTCCGTCGGCCTGTACGCTACTTCTGGTGCTTCAGACGACTATGCTGCTAGCCGCACATACGCCAAGTCTGGTGCCAACAAGATTCACGGATTCACCATGGAATTTGGATACGCCACCAACTTCTACCCAACTCTATCCGAGTTCAACACCAACATTCTCGACACGAACGCTGGATTCATGGACTGGGCACTTGCTGCGATTGCCGTTGGCCTCGTATAATTAAATCAAATGAGTAGCTCAGTGTTACCAGGGTGTACAGGAGTGGTGCGACGGCGTTTTTGAAAAGGTCTAATGCGGAGTTGTAGCGGTACGGATGGCTCTGAGGAAGCGTTCCTGGAGTAATTGGCGCTCACGACATGATGGTTGATGATAGACGATGATGTGTTGTGACGGCCGATGTAGCACGTGTAGCAATTTCATATCGTTCAACACCGTTTAATCACTTTGTGATATCACAAGCGATCTCTTTACCCCAGCTTGAACCCTCCGCTACAGCCCCTTTGAAATAGACCTTCAGGATCAACCTCCTTGCTCACACTGCGCAAGAACTTTAGGTTTTCCTCTCCGTAGCCTTGAAAAGGATTCTGCCACGCTGCGCAATAGTTCAAGTAACGGTACCGGTGGCCCGTTCCATGCTCTACGGCAAAAGC